>NC_140082.1:89281173-90565992 GCF_964194135.1 Talpa europaea | reverse complement strand
CCAGCCTCAGCCCGGGAGGTTGGAGCCCGCGCGCCCCCAAGACCCGGCCGGTCTGCGCCAAGTGTCCCGAGAGACGCAGGCGCTCCGGGAGGTCCCCTGGCTCCCCCGCCGCGTCCTCCGCTTCCGTCCCGCTCCCCTCGGCGGCGCCCGCCCACCCCGCCTCGCGGCTCGCTGTCCAACACCGCCCTCTGGCGGCAGCTCCTGGGAGGTGCAGGCGCTCGCGGCTGAGGCGGCCGACCCGGGCGGGCATAATCTGCAACCCCAGGCCCGCCTGACGGGTTGGGGTCCGGAGAAGGGGGCGGGGATGCACTAGCAGAACTAGGGTGACTCCTGCCGCTCCGCCGCCTCTCAAGCTCCGCGCGGAGCGCCGTGCGGGGGTGCGGAGGGGGGAGTGCAGCCCCTTCACCCTGCTGAAAACGCCATCGTGGGGACCCCCGCGAGTGAGACTATGGGACCCCAGGCCCCAAGATCACTTGCTCTTCCTGGAGCGGGGCCCTGCTCGCCCGCCCCCGTGGGGAGGCCTATGGAGACGGGTGGCTGGGCAAGCTCCCGCCTTCCCCGAGTTCCTGCAGCCTGACAAGAGGTGTCCCTGGCTCCCAGGGCGTCGCCCCTTCAGCCCAGCTTCCCTCTCCTCATCAGCGACTTGTTTCACACTTGCAGGCGCTCAGAAAATTGAGAAATAAGAGACCCCCCTGTCCCTAGATCTGAGGATCCTTGTTCCGAGGGCGCGTGGGAGCTGAGGGGTGTGCAGCTAAGACCTGGGATTTGGAGCCTCGAGGGCCCTCTGCTCACACCTCCCCCCCGCAGGCCTGGTGTCCTGGTTTCAACAGTCACGCGTGTGGACGGGTTCTCGACATTCCTACACTCCTTCACGCACGTGTTCACGCATTCATTCAACAAACGGGCTGGCTCCTACTGAGCGCCAGGCACTTCTGGGGACTAAACTCAGAGAAGGCAAGGAACTTGCTGAAAGCCGCACAGCTAGAAATCACTAGAACCAGGTTTCTGCCCCATCTCTCTCTCACTTGAATGACTAGAAGTTTCCTAACTAGGCTCCACCTCAGAACCCAGGCCCTCCAATATGTCCTCCCCACCCTGGGCAGGGGCCCTTCTAAAACGTCAGTTTGACCCTGTTTCTTCCTTCAGTGGGGTTCTAGTGCTTTCAAGATAGAAACCCCAGTTCCCCAGAGGCATGGGAGCTCCCCGCCCCTGAGCCTAGCCCCTCTCCCTGGGCAGGGCATGGCAGAGTCCTTTTCCCCAAGGCCCAGACTCCTGCCCCCGGCCCCACCTTTGCGGGCCCTGCTTCCCCTCTGCCTGGCAGCCTCTTCTCTTGAGCATCTTTAAGATTCAGAGGAAATGTCACCTCCTCCATGAAGCCTCCAACTCAGATACATGCTCCTTCAACTAAGACCTCAGTGGTGCCGTTTGCATCTCCTGCATCCCTGCAGGCCCCTGACAACTCTAGCTCAGATGGCTCCAGGCCCATGGGGCTAGTCCCAGGCGCAGCCGGAACCTCCAGCCTCTCCCGGTCACGAGTGAGGACCAGGCTGGGCAGTCTGCAGTGGGCACTGGGGTACGTCCTGTGGTCAGCTCAAGAGCTGAGGGAGCAAAGACAGTGGGAGGAGACAAGCAGGTGGGGAGAGAGGCCTGTGGAGAAGTGGTGACCTGGCTGCAGAGGGAGAGCACCTGAGGCCTCCCCGCTGCCGGCTGCAGCCCCTCCCTGGCTGGAAAGTCTTGCCATTAACTCCTCTCCATCCTCCTGCTTTGAATAGGATGCTGTTTGTGCCATGGCTGCCAGCGCTCTGGCCATGGCCCATCCCCTACCGCCAAGCCTGGCCCTCCCCTCCTGTGTGTGCCCGGCCTGTGCCCTGGTGGTGGGAGCGGCGGACTAGAGGAGCGCATCTCTCCCGCCAAGGCCGCGGCTCGAAGGATGAAGGTCCCAGGTGTTTCAGAAGCTGCCTTTTCCAGGGCCTCCTGGGGGCGCAGGGGTTAAAGTCTCAGCACGATGACGCTATCACCAGGCACTGCAGCGTGAGTTCGATCCCCAGTCAGGGAGCTGACCCACAGGGCACCTCTCCTGTCTCCCCGCTGCTCTCCTCAGCAGTGGATTTCAGTCAATCTGCCTGTTCTGCTCCCCACTCTGTCTCTGGGGAACCCTCTCTGGCCTGCACCCCAGTTCTTGTATGCTTAAGTAAAATACATTTTTAGAAAAGTAAATAAAGACCTTGTTTCCAGATACATTCACATCCGGACACACCGAGGATCAGAACAGTGATAACATGAACGGGGGGGACAGCGCAGCCCTTCACAGACCCGCCTACCCAGCCCCACTTCCCGGCCTGGCCGGTGTGTTTGGGGCACAGGGATTACGGCCACGTGAAGACATCCCAGCCAGGTCCTGGCGGGCGGCCCAGTCCACTGCCTACCTGGTCCCTGGGACTCTCCTGCTCCCACCCTTTCCTGAAGCCTGGCATCTCCCTCGCCGCCCTGGGGTCCCGCTGACACCCGCCCCCCTCACACACTCAGCATCTCCAGCCCCCCCCTTCTAGCCGGCAAGTCCCACGTTTGCCCTGGAGACGCAGACAGACCCAGGACCACCGGCAGAGGCTCCACCAGGCTGGGGCAGGCCCTGTTCTGGAACTCTCAGGTTCGGTGCCTGCCCTGAGGCCACCGGGGCAGCAGTGGGCGCCCGGCTGACACTATCTGCCCAGAGACGCCCGTGACAAGACCCCCCAGCGCCAGGGCTCAGCTGGCCGGCTGCCCACCTCAGGTAGCGCTGCAAGCTGGGGTGGCACCTGGGCTCCTGGCCACTAGGCTGTGGGCAGGAGCTGCCCAGCACCCCTCCTGGGGTTCTGTTCGCTCGCCAGAGTGGCTTCCAGAACTCGGGAGAGGTGACAGCTCATTACAGACGCTGAGAAAGGGCAGGACTCAATAGCCAGCGGGGAGCTGGGAAGGGGAGTCCCCAACAAGGGGCTCTGTCCCCTGGACTCTGGGCCAGGGGGCATGTGGCATCGCTCTGCTCTCCCAACCTGGAAGCCCCCCCAGCCCCACCTGTCCGGGCTTGTACGAGTCCTCCTTGCGGAAGCTCCGGGGGTGGACTCACCAGCCATCAGCGATTCTTTGGGCCTTCGGCCCCCTGCCCCCAGGTCTCTCCCCCCAAGTGGGGGGGGTTGTTCCCCTGGCAACCGGCCCCCTCCCATCCCCGGTGGCTTTCTAAAGTCACCTCATTAACGTAAACTGGTGTTGGGGTGGAGGAAAGGGCTCCATAGTCACAAGGGCACTGGCGCCTTCCGGAAGCTTCTGTGCTCTGTGCTAACAGTAACCACAGCTCACCTTCCAGGGACCTTGCAGGCCCAGGTACGGGCCAAGCAGTTTGCTTGGATGTGGACGCCTACGTCCATCTCCGGGTGCCCAGCCGAGGCCAGAGGGGCAGGCAATGCTCAGAGGTCGCACGGTGGGTGCTGAGAACCCCTTTCAACCACTCACCCTTCGGAGTCCCAGGGTGACCCTCCCGTCTCCGCGGGTGTCGGGGCCCGCGGGCTCTCAGCCAGGCCTCGGCGGGCGGGAAGCTGGGGCGTGGCCCTGAACCCACTTGCGAAGTCCCCAGGGGCTCCGGGGACTCCTGGGGCCGAGGCTCCGGGCAGGGTGTTGCCCCTGTAATTCCAGCTTGGTCCACAGGCTGGCGGGCGCCGGGCGGGTGCGGGCGTCCTTCCCGCGGGCTCAAGCCGGCCCTCTCCGCTTCGGGAAACCGAAAACTCGCCCAGGGCTGCGGGCTCCGCACCCAAGCGGGCTGCGAGGGACTGGCCGTGTCCCGCGCTCCTCCGCTCCCGGGACCCGTGCACAGAACACGCGCGGGCCTCAAAGGAACTTCGCTGTATTCGTTCATTTTCTTTTTTATTAGTCTTTTAAAAGATTTATCCATTTATGCATGCAAGAGCTGGGGTACTACGGGCCAGAGGTCAGAGGGTGGTGGTGAGAGGCTTCACCAGAGGCAGAGCGGGGAGCAGAACAGGCAGACTGACTGAAAGACACTGCTGGGGGAGCAGCGGGGAGACAGGAGAGGTCTGCAAGCCATGTGGGTAGCTGCCTGGCCGGCCGGGATTGAACTCGAGCTGCAGAGGCTGTGGATTGCTTCACAGTGCGGTGCTTAACCCCTTGCACCAGGAGGGAGGCCCTGTGTGTGTGTGTGTGTGTGTGTGTGTTTTAACTCGTTAAGTAGCAAGATGGAGCAGCCTGCAGCCGGCCATCCCTCTTGGAGGGCCCGTGAATGTAAATAATGCTTTGAAAATCTGCAGCAACTGTGACGTGTCATGAACCCACGGCTGGCAGCCTGGCCTCATGGTGGAAGGAAACGCTAAGTTGCAGTGGGAAATAAGAAGAGCTCATGAACATGTTCTCCCAGTGCAAGGACCCCCCCCCCCCCCACACACACACATACACGTTTAGGCTGAGAGTCTGTCCTCTCAGCATTTTGTAAAAATGTCAACAAGCGGGTTCGATTTGGCAGCACAGGCACTACAATTGGAACAATACAGAGAAGATTAACAGGGAGGGCCCTGCGCAAACTTGTGATGCGTTCCTTATTTATTTATGCAGACAAGAGCTGGGGTGCAGGCCAGAGATGCCAGGGGTGAGAGGATCCACCAGAGACAGAGTGGGGAGCAGAACAGGCAGACTGACTGAAATACACTGCTGAGGGGAGCAGTGGGCAAGTCAGGAGAGGTCTGCTGCCCTATTTGGGTAGCTCCCTGGCTGGGGATCGAACTCGTGCTGCAGTGGCTGTGGATACCTTCATAGTGCTATTTCTTAGCCCCTTGTGCCACCAGAGATGCCCCAATGTTCCATATGTGTGTGTGTATATATATATATATATATTTTTTTTTTTTTGTGGGACCCTTGCCAGTGGCTGGGGATCGAACTGGCGCTACAGAGGCTGCAGGCAGCCTTGCAACCTAGCGCTCAACCGCTGCGCCACCAGGGGAGGCCCCATTTTTTTTTTTTTTAAGATTTATCTATTTATACAAGCACTGAGTACAGTCAGAAGCACAGAGGGTGAGAGAATTTACCAGAGACATAGCGAGGAACAGAACAGGCAGACTGATGAAATACACTGCTGAGGGGAGCAGCGGGTGCGGCAGGAGAGGTCTGCGTGCCATGTGGGACTCTCCTCGGCGGCCGAACTGGCGCTACAGAGGCTGTGGACAGCTTCATAGCCCAGCGCTCAAGCGCTGTGCCACCAGGGGAGGCCCCAATGTTCCATATTTTTTTAAAAAGTCAACAACTTCCTGGTTATGTGAGAAAAAAAACAGTTTATGAGATGGTGAATTTTCAGTTGATTATGGTTGTTTATGCCAAAAGAAAAAACAAACAAGAAAACACTTGTGTGCCTGTTAAATACCCGGGAACTGTGTATACAAAATCTTTCATTCTTAAAGAAAAGGGGTGTGTGTGGAAGGACCAGGCTTGATGCCACTGGGGTGCCTTCACCAGGCTTGCCTGGGGTCTCTGCACCTCTCAGGATGGCAAAGGAGGTATAGAGGGCTGTACTGCCCTGGGTGTCTCACCTGAAAAATCGCAAGTCAAATTTGCACGTCAGTTCCTGGTGTCTTGGTGTACACACACACACACACACACACACACACACACACACACACCCCCCATGGCTGGCAGGTGGGACTGTCTGCAGTCTGCTGCATGATCTCAGGTCTGTCTCAGGTCTCTCGAGCCTCACTGTCCTGTCTCTATGACAGGCTTTCCAGGCTCCAACCTCCCAACTCTGGTAATTCGCACGGGACTATTCTGTGTGGCACTTTACAGGTTATCAGCCTCAGAGCCCAAGAGCAGAGCTGCGGAGGTGCCTGAAGCAACAGGAGGTGGCTGCAGAGATGGGAGACCACAAAGGCTGGGGGTGCACTGGTCCCTGGGGGACAGAGGCTCCCCCAACCCCCGTGCTCTTGTTGAGGGGGGTGTGCTTACAACGGGTGGGCAGATTCAGGTTTAAAGGAAGACCACGTTTTCACCCATCAGAATTGCCTCAAAAAATAAAAAGTGGAGGGGGGTGCAGAAAAAAAATTAAAAATAGAACTACCAGATGATCCAGCTATTCCACTTTCGGGTATTTATCTGGAGAAAGCAAAAACACTAATTCAAAAAGCAAAATCCAACACTAATTCAAAGAGCTATCTGCATGCCCATGTCTACATGGGAGCACCTGAAACGCCCATGGATGCATAACGAGGGGGCGGCACACACGCTGTGCGATGGAATATTAGTCAGCCAGGAAAAGAAAGACATCTTGATGTTTGTGGAAGCAAGGACGGGCCCTGAGGGCGTTGTGCTAAGTGAAGCCAGTCAGAGAAAGGCAAGCATCCTAAGACCTCACCTATGTGTGGAGTCTAGACAGCGGAACCCAGCTCAGAGATGCAGGGACCAGCCTGGTGGTCACCAGTGGTAGCGGGTGAAGCGGGGGTCAAGTGGGTGAAGGTGCCAGAGGGGAAAAGCTTCCTGTCAGTGCACAGTCACTGCTCCTGCGTGCTTAGAAGTTGCTCAGAGCAGATTTTTAAAGTCCCTCTTCATCCCAAGACAAGAAAACTCGGTAACTGGGAGCAGGTGTTAACGAGGCTGGCGGGGATGGTAGGTGCCAATGGCGAACCCGTGCTGTACCCCTGACTCTGGTGCTAAGTGCCAGTGTTATCTTCATTACAAGAGGCGGGCGAGCCTTTCCCACAGACCAGTCCACTTTGGCTGGGATTTCCCCAGAGGACGTCCCGCTCTCCACTCCAGCCGGGTGGGGGTGTTTTAGGAATGTACCCCGTGTCTGGGAGCACCCACTTCCACAGGCTGTGCCAGCAGACGTCAAAGTGGGGCGGTCACCCCCCCGCGACTGTTCGCGGGGTCTCTCTCCCCTCAGCTCTAAGCGCGGAGGCGGAAACCAAAAATGACGAGCCCGCCTCCCGACCGCGGCAGGACTCGAACCTGCAATCTTCTGATCCGAAGTCAGACGCCTTATCCATTAGGCCACGCGGCCGCCGGTGCTGAGCCGGCTTGCGCCGACCTAAAGAGCAACGTGACGCGCGCCCGCAGGCCGGGACCAGGCCACCCGCTCCCGGCGTGGGGGGGACGCTGAGCCTCGGCTCCCCGCGCTCCGCAGAGCGGGTCCGCCCGGCGGTCCGCGTCCCCCCCGCGGGCGGGCCGGCCCACTCGCGGCCGTCCCATTGGCGGCGCCGGGAGTCTCCGCCTGCCTCTCGCGGCCGCGGGACGGAGCGGGCGCAGACGGAAGTCGCGGCTGCCAGCGGGGCTGACTGGTCGGGCGGAGGCCGCGCGCCGGCCCGAGGCTGCGTAGGCCGCGCGCAGGGGAGCGCGTCGCCGGCGGGTCGCGGAGCGCGGACGGGGCAGCGCCGGGCGGACCGAGGTTTCCGGCGGGCCCGGCGCGGGGGCGGCCGGGGCGGGGCGCGCGGCCCGGGGCGCTCGGCGCGGCCGGCGGCCGGGCGCGGGGGGGGGGCCCCGGGGCCGGCGGGTTCGAGTCCGGGCGCGGCCCGTGCGGCGCGGGGATGCCCGGCCTGGGCCGCGCCGCGCCCTCGCTCGGTCGCCCCAGCGCGGCCCGGCGTGGCGGGGGGACCCCGTCGCCCCGTTTCCCAGGGCGGCGGCGGGCGCCGGAGCTGCCCAAGGTCACTCCGCGCGCGCGGGCCGAGCGGGCCGCCCGCCGCCGCGCCCCGCCTCCCGGGGGCGCCGACCGGCCGGGGCGCCCGCGGCCTCCGGGGCCTCCGGAGCGGGTCGCTCGAGCCCCGAGCGGCTTGGGGCGCCGCCGAGGACCGGCCCCGCCGCGGGGCCGCGCTCGGGCGCCACGTGACCCCGCTGTCAGGAGTAACCCCGGCCCGTCTCCGCAGGCCGCGCGCGAGGCAGGCATGGTCAGGCCCACGCCGCGGGCAGGAAAGCCGAGGCGGGCCGCGTCGCTCTCCCCGTCCTGCCGCCAGTAAAAGCAGCCAAGCTGGAGCCCAAGGCCGGGTGCCCCGACGCCCAGCGGGGGGGGCCCTGCACCGAGCATGAGCCGCCAGCTCTGGAAGAAGATGGCCGGCGCCGCCGTGGGACCCGGGCCGGCTCCGGCTCCGGCGCGCTGGGGCTCCAGCTGCGGCCCCGGGTGCGTCCCCAGCGACGAGCCGCCGCCGCGGCCAGCGCCCTCCTCGGAGGACGCGCAGCGGCGCCACAACCCGCTGCACATCCAGATGCTCTCCCGGGGCCTCCACGAGCAACTCTTCGGGCCCGGCGGGGAGCGGCCCGGCGAGGCCGCGGTGCGCCGCAGCGTCGAGCACCTGCAGAGGCACGGGCTCTGGGGGCAGCCCTCCGCGCCGCTGCCCGACGTGCAGCTGCGCCTGCCGCCGCTCTACGGGGGCGACCTGGACCAGCACTTCCGCCGCCTGGCCCAGAAGCAGAGCCTGCCCTACCTGCAGGCGGCCAGCTCGCTCTTGCAGGCCCAGCTGCCGGCCCGGCCCCCGAGCTGGGCCTGGGCGGAGGGCTGGACCCGGTACGGCCCCGCGGGGGAGGCCGAACCCGTGGCCATCCCCGAGGAGCGGGCCCTGGTGTTCGACGTGGAGGTCTGCTTGGCCGAGGGAACTTGCCCCACGTTGGCGGTGGCCATATCCCCCTCGGCCTGGTAAGTAGGGCCGGCACTTGTGCCTCTGTGGGGTGCGGGGTGGGGGGGAGCACTGGCGTCGGTGGGCTTCGGTGAGGTTCCCTGAGCATGGGCCCTGCGCGCATGCTCTGCTAGGGACGGTGGATGCGGGGAGCTATGGGAGGGCCCCCAGCTCCACAGAGCTTATCAGCCGGCGGGAAGACACCCAAGCAGGTGTCAGGTGGTCAGAGGGGCTGTGTCGGGAACCCCAGGAGGGTGGTGTACCTGAGCAGAGACCCCTGAGAGCCCTTGATGCGGCGCCTTCTCCCATCCCGTTTGCTTCCTGAGAAGTTAGGCCATGTCTGACCATTTCTATTTGGGCCCTGCTGGGGGCTGCAGGTGTCTCCCCTTGGGGGGCTATGTCCCAGCAGTACAAGACATGAGCACCCCCAGCTCCCCCTGCAGTGCCAGCCCCGATCCCCCTCTTCCCACATGCCCCTTGGCGCTGGCTTCCCCCGGTCACTCCACTGGAGGAACTCTGCTTCCTGCCCCAGCCTCCTCAACAGGTGTTTTGGCCCCAGAAGTCTATCCGGTCCCTCTCTTTCCTTAAGTGACTTCGGAGGCTGTCCGGGTTTCCTCCAAACAGCGATGGCGGTGCTGCTGCTCCCCTTTCTAGTCTTCGTTCCAGGATCAGAACACTCTCTAAACCTTACTGCTTCAGGCACGGCCAGCAAAAGTTGGCAGTTTCTTTATCCCTATTGGAAGCTACATCTTTGCAAAGAAAACTGTGAGATCTTAAATATGTGGTTGAAAATGGTGGCCCGATGGCTGAGTAGAGAAGGGAGGCAGCAGTGGCTGCAGAGAGCACAGCTCGAGGCTCCTGCCTTGATTGGGTTCCGGTGACAGGCACCTCAGCACTCAGCATGTAACGTGATGGTCACAGCGCAGACGCCCCTCGTTCGGGGAGGGAACGCCGGCTTTGCTGACTGGAGGAAAGAGGAGGAGGCCAGTGGCAAAAAAAGACTTGTTTTTGGATCCCTGTCATTTTGGCCGGTTAACTTCTCCTCCCTTTTCTCTTCCGACCCCACACCACCACCCTCCTCCGTGGCGCGGAGGGTGTTCGCAGTCTGCCTGGTGGCGTGGGTGCTGGCCGAGGCCCGGCGGGTGCTGGGACCTTCCTCTGGGAGCCCCACGATGGTGGATGGGCGGGCGGATGGGTCCTTGGGGCAGTTCACTTCCCTGGGCACATCCCTGCCCCGCGGCAGCGCGGCGGGGGGGGGGGGGGGGGGCTGACCAGCCAGCAGAGTGCATGGGGTGCCGGTTCCCTCTCCACCAGAGAAGCTGTTTTCTGTTTGTTGGAGCCTTTGGGGCGGGTCACCGCTCCCAGCCCGGGGGCCGTTCCTTTGCGCGTGGTAGACGTGCGGGGTCTCCTCACCTGCTTTGGTTCTGAGTGGCCTTGATGCTTCGGCATAGTCTGGTCCTCACGGACTGCTCCTCTGTGGCCACTTACCCACGCTGAGCCCTCGGAACCCCCCCCCCCACCCACCCCCCCCGCCCCGGTCCCAGGGGACCCAAGCCGGCAGCATGCACCTGGCCCTCCCACCCCAGCCCTGCATGCCTGCCGGGTCCCTCTCTGCTGGCACTTTTGTGGCTCCCACAAGGGTGGTGCACAGAGGCCCGCGCTGGACAGGTGCGGCATGTCTTCTTTGCGCCACTTTCAGTTTTTAAAGAAATTCTCACCGTGGGATCGTTAGCAGGTCTCGCCTTTTTGAGCACTTGGGACACTTGTGCTCATAGCTGTGAGGGGCTGGGGATCCCCTCGCTGCCTGCACCCCATGGCCCGGCTGCCCGGGGCCACCCTCCCTCTCGCACTGCCTCACCAGACCCCGGGATCTCGGCTCTGTGAGGGTTGGGGTGCCCCGGCCCACTGTGTCCCGGCTGCTGGCGTGGGGCGTGCGGGGCCCTGAGGGGGTGCAGGGTCTGCACACTGACTGCGCCTCCCGGCCCCTCAGGTATTCCTGGTGCAGCCGGCGGCTGGTGGAAGAGCGTTACTCTTGGACCAGCCAGCTGTCGCCGGCTGACCTCATCCCCCTGGAGGTTCCTGCCAGCGCCGGCGGCCCCACCCAGCGGGACTGGCAGGAGCAGTTAGTTGTGGGGCACAACGTGTGCTTTGACCGAGCCCACATCAGGGAGCAGTACCTAATCCAGGTGAGGGGCAGGGCAGGGCCAGTGCGGGCTGGGCTGGGCAGGGGGCCCCGTCTCGGAGGCTGGGGGAGTTATTTGGCAGCTGCAGCCGCAGGGCCTCCTGTTGACCCACCCTCCCTCTGGTGCCCGTTCCCGGCTCTGCTGTCCCCAGGACCTGGCGGTACCGGGCCCCTGCAGCCACAGTCGGGATGGCCCTGGTCTCTGGGTGGCAGTCTTGGCCCTCTTGGCCTGTGGAGGCCCCGCGCCCAGGCTGGGCCCACCACCTCCCTCGGCCACTGATGAGCAGCGAGAGGGCCTGCACGTCCCTGAGCCTCAGTGCCTCCATTTTTAAGAAGGTGGTTAGCGGAGGCCACCTCATAGGATTATCGTCCTCACAGGACTGGGCGGGTGGGGGAGGGCGGGGGTGCTGGGCTGAGCAGTGCCCATGTCAGGAGCAGAACCAGCCCCGATGTGTGGTGGTGGCAGTTGTTAATTTTATGGAAAGTGCTTTGCTGCTGTGTCTTCACAGCTCTAGGAGAAAGGGGGGCAGGTGAGAGCAGTGTTGCTGATAACTGAGGGTGCCGAGGCCCAGACAGCCCGCCTGCTGCCTTGTCCGGGCCACAGGCTCGACGGCCTGCTCTCTCCAAGGCCTGCTTGGCCACCCTGTACCCTCAGCTGCCACTGGCCTCTCCAAGGACTGGGGTGTTGGGATGGAGTCAGGCCACAACTTCGGGTGGCTGGGATGTGGGGTCAGGCCCCTCACAGGTCCAGGGAGAAGTGTGAGTGGCTGAAGAGATTCTGGCTTTAGTATGGGAGGCGGCATGATGGGTGCTGGTGGGGGCTGTGAGGAGTGGGCAGCTGCGAGTGGCCCTCAGCATGCCACTTTGCTGCAGGGCTCCCGCATGCGCTTTCTGGACACCATGAGCATGCACATGGCCATCTCGGGGCTAAGCAGCTTCCAGCGCAACCTGTGGATGGCCGCCAAGCAGGGCAAGCACAAGGCCCAGCAGCCCACAGCGCGAGGCCAGAAGTCCCAGGGCAAAGCCAAGGGCCCAGAGGTGAGAGCACAGTGGGGAACGGAGTACAGAGCTGGGGATCCCTCACCAGCCCACGCCCAGGCTGATCTGTGTCCTCACCCTGGTCCCCAGATCTCGTCCTGGGACTGGCTGGACGTCAGCAGTGCCAACAACCTGGCCGACGTGCACAGCCTCTATGTGGGGGGCCCCCCCTTAGAGAAGGAGCCTCGTGAACTCTTCGTCAAGGGTAGCATGAAGGACGTTCGCGAGAACTTCCAGGTAGGGTGCTGGAGAGGGGTGCCGGGGAGAGGGGCCAGGCGGACCCCTCGCTGCCCCCAGGGTGCAGCTGCAGACCTGACCCTGAGACCTGGCGGTGGTAGTGGGACGGCTGCCCACCCAGCGCCTTCTTGTCGCCTGTGCCAGGACCTGATGCAGTACTGTGCCCAGGACGTGTGGGCCACCTATGAGGTTTTCCAGCAGCAGCTTCCACTCTTCCTGGAAAGGTGAGGGGGCGCCCCGGAGGACCCCTGGGGACCTGTGGCTTCCTGTACCCGGGCCCGCTGCCATCCGGTGCCCTAGTTCTTTCTCAGGCCGGGCCTCGGCCTTTCTGGAAGGCTGTGCAGAGCCCAGGGCTGTGCTTAGCTTCGTGTGCGGCCTGCCTTATCATGTGGCCCTGGCCGAGGCTCCTGTCAGCCTCCTCCCTTGCTGCAGGAAGCGGTCCCGTTGTGCGTGGCCGCCAGCCCGCTGCAAATCATGACTGTTGCATCCACTCTGTTGCCCTTGGGCGAGTCACTCGGTTCCTCCGAGCCTCAGAGCGCGTGTCTGGGGGACAGACGCAGCTGTGCTCGAGCGCCCAGGGTTGGGACTCGTACCCGCGTGCTTGCGTGGTACCTGCTCAGCAGTGGCAGCCTTTTTCAGTTTTGTGACGGGTCATCCCCACCTCGCCCCTGAAGGAACTGGGCCTCGGAGCGGTGGCATGACTTAGCGGGTCTCGGGCCAGGAAGCGCTGGAGCTGGTGTGTCCGCGCTGCCCTACTTCAGAGCTTCGCTTTCTGGGTGGCTGGGTTGAGGCTTGCCAGGCCGGCACAGGTATTGGCCAAAGCTTCGTGGCCTGTGGTCATTTGTGGCAGCCCTGGTGTTTGCCCCCAAGGTGTCCCCACCCGGTGACTCTGGCTGGTATGCTGGAGATGGGTGTCTCTTACCTGCCCGTCAACCAGAACTGGGAACGTTACCTGGAGGAGGCACAGAGCACCTACGAGGAGCTGCAGCGGGAGATGAAGAAGTCGCTGATGGACCTGGCCAACGATGCCTGCCAGCTGCTCTCGGGAGACAGGTAGCTGGGCTCTGGCGGGCAGGAACCAGGGCGCATGCCCGGGTGGAGGCATGGCCGTGGGCTTGGCCTGAGCCTTGCCCTTTGGACTGGCTTGCAGGTACAAAGATGACCCCTGGCTCTGGGACCTGGAGTGGGACGTGCAAGAGTTTAAACAGAAGAAGGCAAAGAAGGTGAAGAGGAAGGAGCCGACCGAAGCCAGCCAGTTGCCCACTGAGGGGGCCGGGGCGCCTGGGGATCCCAAGGATCAGGAAGGTGGGGTGCTTGGGTGGGAAGAGGGGCAGGGAGGGGCCCTGGGAAGATGCTGGACCCCAAGGGACCCTTGGATGGGGTCACTCCAACCTTCTGCAGAGGAGCAGGCTGGGCAGGTCTTTCTGTGAGACCCTCCTCCCCACCCCCCAGTCCTGATGGTCTTCCCCTTCTGTGCAGACCCGGGTCCCCCCAGCGAGGAAGAGGAGTTTCAGCGAGCACTCTCAGCCCGCACGTGCCTGGAGCAGCTGAAGGGGACCACAGAACTCCTGCCCAAGCGACCCCAGCACCTTCCGGGACACCCTGGGTGAGCCCTGTCCCCTTAATGTGGTCAAGGTTGCTTGTGATCCTGCTCTCAGGGCACCCCATTCTGTGTCCCAGCACAGATGTGGCACCACGTGGACCCTTACCAGCCTGCCATTGTTTTGCCTTATTCTCCCTGGTTCACTCTGACCCTCTGCTTGCTGGGCTCACACCTGCTGTGTGCTGGGCCCCCGTCACCACGAGTTGGGGGGGGATAGGTAATAAATGGCGCTATGGGGAAGCGCTCTCCACCCAGCCTCAGGGCTGACTTGGGCTTCTCCTAAGGCGGAGCCACTTTGCATGCAGCCAGTGTGCTGGCACTTAGTCCCTGACGAGGGGGAAGAAGCAGATAGAGGCAGTGTGTAACTCTGCCAGGAGAAATCTGGGGAGGCTTCCTTGAGGAGGTAACACTTCACTTGAGCCACCTAGAATAGACGTGAGAAAACAGCCAGCTGGGGTGAGCAGTGGGGCACCACCAACTTTGTACCTTCATGTCCCTGAGTGGGGCTTCCTTAAATTTTATTCCCTGGTCTAGGGCAGCAGAAGGGTGGGCAGATTCTGCGCGCTCCTCTGGCCAGTCCCCTGGGTGCCGGAGCTTGGGACAGAGGCAGCCCTGGGCTTCTGTGGGCCTCCTGGCTTCTGACTAGTCCAGCAGGGCTGACCCAGGAGCTCTCTTTTGAGATGCTTGAATTATTCTGTGGGGGTCCTGGCCATCTCGGAGGGAGGGGCTAGTGGCTGTGAACTGAGGTCCCCAGAAAGCACTGGGACCTTGATGGATGGGTGGGGCGTGCCCTGGGAGCGAGAACCTGCCGGTAGTCAGTGCTGCCTGCCCCCCATGTGATGCTGGGTCTTCTGGTGGGACGTAGGTGGTACCGGAAGCTCTGCCCCCGGCTCGACGACCCTGCCTGGGCTCCGGGCCCCAGCCTCCTTAGCCTCCAGATGCGAGTCACCCCTAAGCTCATGGCGCTGACCTGGGACGGCTTCCCTCTGCACTACTCCGAGCGCCACGGCTGGGGGTACCTGGTGCCTGGGCGGCGGGACAACCTGGCCGAGGTCCCAGCAGGCACTGCCCTGGCCCCAGCTGGGGCGACCTGCCCCTACAGGTAAGGTCAGCCGTGGGCTCAGGACGGGACCCCTGTGCCCCTTGCTGGAGAAACTAGCCTGCTCACGCTGGTGGGGAGGGTTGGCTGGGTCTGGCTTCCAGTGCTCTTGTCCACGGCAGCCCTTACCCTCAGGGCCCCGCAGGAGTACGTGCTGGGCGGTGTCAGGAGCACCCGGACCACCTCTTTTTTTTGAGTCTGTTTCATCGCACGCTCGTTGCATTCTGTGCAGCGGCCTTCGGCAGTCCTGCTCCCCTCAGGCCCCCAGGCAGCCCAGGAGAGAGGCTGGGATCCCCATTTTAAAGTGGACAAAACTGAGGCCAGGGGTCGCCAGTGGGTTCGGCTGAGTGTCTGACAGGCAGGTGTGGGGAGAGGGCGGATCCTCACCAGAGGGTCAGGTGTAGCCAGGTCAGCTGGCGCCGCCCGGGGCCGTTGGACAGAAAGCTCTGGGGTTGGCCTTGCTTCTCCGAGCCCCACGGTGGTGAGTGGGCAGAGCCAGCCTGGGGCAGACCGGGGCCTGACTGCCCACGGCTCTGCTTCTAGAGCTTTTCTGGGGAGGAGGTGGCATGAGAGGAGCTTAGATTTGCATCAGACGAGGATTAGCGCCCCAGCCTGTCCCTTTGCGTTCGTCACTCCCTGTGGAAATTCAGGGAGGCGCTCTCCACCCGGCCTCAGGGCCGACTTGGGCTGCAGGGTGTCGTGGAAGGCCCCCGGCGAGCACCTGGGCCGGAGTGGCAGCCATAATCAGAGGCTGCGCTGCTGTTCTCTGCCCAGAGCCATCGAGTCCCTGTACAGGGCGCACTGTCTTGAACAGGGGAAGCAGCAGCCCCCGGAGCCGCGGGAGGCCGGCCTGGCCGAGGAGTTCCTGCTCACCGACAGCAGCGCCCTGTGGCAGACGGTGAGGCTGCCTCTCAGGAAGGGCGGGGGGCTGGGGGGCAGCTGGGCTGCTTGCTCTCCCCGTCTCTCCCGCCCCTCTTCAGACTCGTGCTCTGGACCCTTCAGGTGGAGGAACTAGGCTGCCTGGAGGCGGAGGCGGAGGCCCCCTTGGAGGTCATCCCAGCGTCACTTCCGGGCCCACCCCCAGCTCCGGTGAGCCAGGTGCCCCCCCTTGCCCCTCTCTTCCCCAAAGGTCTGGGGGTGCGGGGTGGCAGACACAGCCTTGCCCCCGGGAGTCCCGCACCTGGAGGAGGCTGAGGAGGCGACTGAGGAGGAGCCTGAGACGGCGGGACCTGTCATTTCCTGCCTGGGCTGCGCACCGTTTCAGGCCCTTTTCCCACCCCCACCCCATGGCCCTCGCTGAATGCAGGTGCTGGAGCAGGGCCTGATCTAGGTGTGTGGCCCCCACAGACTGCCGCTGGCGGCCCCAAAGCCAGCCAGCCAGCCTATCACCATGGCAACGGGCCTTACCTGGAGGTGGACATCCCTGGCTGCTGGTTCTTCAAGCTGCCTCACAAGGTGTGTCCTGCTTCTGCCCCGGCCCCCAGAGGCCTCCCGGGGAAGTGACTGTCGTGGTGGGGCAGAGTGGCCAGTCCCCGAGCCTTGTTTTCTTTCCAGAAGTCAGGTTGCGAGGGGCCTGGTGGGTCACGACACAGGTGTTGGTGTCTGGTGCTGCATGGGTGCTTCGCCTGGGGTGACATCCCCGCAAGGGGAGCCAGGCTCGTGCTTGTGTGTGCATTTGTGTCTCTACGTGTCCGTGTGCGCCTGGGTGGATGTTCTGTAGATTTGCCCCGATTGCTCGAGGTTTGGACCTGGTGTTGGAGGGGAACATGGCACCCCACCGGGGCCCGCCACCTGCCTGCAGCCCTGCTTCCTTTGCCCTCTATAGGATGGTAACAGCTACAATGTGGGCAGCCCCTTTGCCAAGGACTTTCTGCCCAAGATGGAGGATGGCACCCTGCAGGCCGGCCCAGGAGGTGCCAGTGGGCCCCGTGCCTTGGAAATCAACAAAATGATTTCTTTCTGGAGGAATGCCCATAAACGGATCAGGTGGGCTACCCTAGGAGGGCAGAGACTGGCCAGTCTGTGCCCTTACGGGTTCCTGCTGCCCTGGGACTCCCCGGAGCCCCCAGCCTGTGCTACAGCAGGGGCTGCCTGGCCGCCTGTGCCTAGGGGTGTATGGCCTCAGATGTCTCCCAATCCTGTGTATGTGAAGCGTGGGACCCTGGAAGGCACTGGCCCTCCTGGGGTGTAACTGCAGCTCTCCTGAGGAGTCCTGAATTGGGTACGGAGTCTGCCCCCAGATACTGAAGGCTGGGGGCAGAAACTGCCTCAGATGTCAGGCCCCCGAATGACTTAGGCACCTGCATAGTAGCTACTAGGGCCCCCCCTGGTCAGGTCAGTGGGAAGAGGGAGGTAGGTCTACAGCCCCGAAGCTGGGGAGGGTCCCGCTCCCTACAGCAGTGCCGAGCCTCACCTGTCTCCCCACAGCTCCCAGATGGTGGTGTGGCTGCCCAAGTCGGCTCTGCCCCGCGCGGTCACCAGGTATGACTGGCCCAGCATGGCGGGCACAGAGCTGTTGGGGAGGGGCCGTGGCGGCCCAAAGCCAGCCACTGAGACTCGCCCCCCCACCAGGCACCCGGACTACGATGAGGAAGGCCGCTACGGGGCCATCTTGCCCCAGGTGGTGACCGCCGGCACCATCACCCGCCGGGCTGTGGAGCCCACGTGGCTCACGGCCAGCAATGCCCGGGTATGTGTCCCCTGCACCCCCAGCCCCCGTTCGTGCTCTTCTGCGTTTCTTGAACCTGGGATTTCAGCGTTCAAGACCCGGGAGACCCGGGAGACTTGGAGAGACGTGTGGAAGGTGCCTTGGATCTGGGTCAGGCCGGAATCCAGCTTAGGTCGCAGCGCGTGACTCATCCCTTTCTTGAGCGAACGTGTTCTGCCAGAGGTCTAGTAGGGGAGGGGCAGGAGTGGTGGCCTGGAGTAGGGGTTCTTCCCGCCCCCCACCTTTGTTTGGCAGCTGGCCCTGGAGTGGGAAATACAGCAACGCTATCTGCTGTTCCCTGAAGCTGGCCCCTCGCAAGAGGCCCCAACTCGGGGTGTGGGAGTCTCCCCAGGGGGCCCAGGGAGGCCTAATCCGACTCTTCCACAGCCTGACCGCGTCGGCAGTGAGCTGAAGGCCATGGTGCAGGCTCCCCCTGGCTATGTCCTCGTGGGCGCTGATGTGGACTCTCAGGAGCTGTGGATCGCAGCGGTGCTAGGGGACGCCCACTTCGCCGGCATGCACGGTGAGCAGAGCTGGGGTGGGGGGCGAGCCAGGGCCTGGGTTGTGGACCGAGTTGGGAACCTCCTTTCTCGTGGTGGCCTGGCCCACTAGGCTGTACGGCCTTCGGATGGATGACGCTGCAGGGCAGGAAGAGCAGGGGCACCGACCTGCACAGCAAGACAGCCACCACTGTGGGCATCAGCCGCGAACACGCCAAGGTCTTCAACTACGGCCGCATCTACGGGGCAGGGCAGCCCTTCGCAGAGCGCCTGCTGATGCAGTTCAACCACCGGCTCACGCGGGAGGAGGCGGCCGAGAAGGCCCAGCAGATGTACGCTGTCACCAAGGGCCTCCGCCGGTGAGGGTCTCGCCGCCCCGGGCCACAGGCTGTCCGCTGCACTTTACTGCTGCCATCCCCTACCTCTTGCCTTGTCTGTGCAGACCTGGGCCCCCAGACCTCTGAGCTGGCTCCGGGACACTTTGTGCTTAACATATTCCGCAGGGTTAGGGCAGTTTCGTTATGGTGGCTGGTCATTAGCCCTGATCACGCAGAAAAGCAGACCCATGAGGGGTGCAAGCTCACGTGCCCACCAGTGGGTGCAAGAAAGTAGCTGACAGGAAGGGCCGAAGGGCACTGGATGCCGGCTGCCGGCTTGTCGCCTGTGCTAGGGCTGCTGTACGGGTCTGGCCCTCGCGGCTCCTCAGAGGGGAGTGGCATGTGTAGTCAGCCCTGAATGGGCTGCCTTCATTTGTCCCAGAGTCCATGGGGAGCTGTCCAGAGCGGGTGGGATCCTAGGGCAGTGATGACAAGGAGGACTGGCCCTCAGTGGCCCTGAGGGCCTCTCGGGAGTCCTGGCGGAGAGCGTGGTAGCGGATGAGGGCCACAGCTGCGGGGCTGACCCCAGGTGTCTGGGGTAGCATGAGGCAGGAGTGCAGAAGGGCCAGCTGGGCCTGGCTGCTGCTGTTTCTCTAGCTGCCCTATAGGGAGTAGCCCCTTTCCCATCCTGGGGGCAGCCCTTGCTGCCTCCTGAGCAGTACACCACCAGCGGGTCTGCAGGTAGCTCGTGCCTAGGGTCTCGGAACAGCAGGCACAGCGGCAGCCCCCAGGGCGGAGTCTGTCCGTTGCTGGGCTGCTTCGGGTCCCCATCTGGGTTCCCTCTTGCATGAGCCCAGCAAGTCATTAGCTTCATAGCCGGTGTCCCCCTCTGAAGCGGAGGGCCAGAGTGAGGTGGGCGTGAACAGAGCAGGCAAGGTGAGGTGCCCCCGGCCGTAACGGGATGCCGCCTGCAGGTACCGGCTGTCGGAGGAGGGGGAGTGGCTGGTGCGGGAGCTGGACCTGCCCGTGGACAGGACCGGGGACGGCTGGGTTTCCCTGCAGGATGTGCGCAGGATCCAGAAAGAAGCTTCAAGGAAGTGAGAACCTTTGTGTTAAGGATGGAGATTGGCGGGGGGGTCTGGGTCACCCCGAGAGAATAGGATGCTGTGTTCAGGCCTGAGGTGCCTCTCTGCTCCTGGCCCCCAGGTCTCGCAGGAGGAAGTGGCAGGTGGTTGCTGAGCGAGCGTGGTCGGGGGGCACGGAGTCGGAGATGTTCAACAAGCTGGAGAGCATCGCCACGTCCGCCGCCCCGCAGACCCCAGTGCTGGGCTGCCGCATCAGCCGGGCCCTGGAGCCCTCGGCCGTCCAGGGGGAGGTATCCCGCTTCTGGGAGCGTGGGTGGCGGGGGCCCGGGCCCAGGGGCACAGGCACGGGCTCACCCATGCCCTGCCCCCAGTTTATGACCAGCCGCGTGAACTGGGTGGTGCAGAGCTCCGCTGTGGACTACCTGCACCTGCTGCTCGTGGCCATGAAGTGGCTCTTCGAGGAGTTTGCCATCAACGGGCGCTTCTGCATCAGTATCCACGACGAGGTCCGCTACCTGGTGCAGGAGGAGGACCGCCACCGCGCCGCTCTGGCCCTGCAGATCAGCAACCTCCTGACCAGGCACGCGCACCTCTTCTTTCTCTGACACTTTAAGGACAGCTCTGCTAGGACAAGGAGTGAGACCCGTGTAGTCACGGGCAGCAGGAGCACTGCCAACACAGAGCCCTGGACTGGGCTGTGGGTAGACCGAGCTCCCTCCCCAGGCGGTGATGAGCCTTCACCGAGATGCTGGAGGGTTGCAGTTGCCCCCGAGGGCAGTTCTCAGGGTTCCCCTAAAACACTCTTCCCTGTCTTAAAAATGATGGAAGACTTCAGCTTCTGTTCTGACTGGGTGGAATCATTTGTTGATGTCACTTAAAAAGTAGCAGTTCATTTGCTTGTAGTCAGACCCCCAGTGCTCACACTCAGGGCTATGCTGACCACTTAGATGAGGTCTGGGGATGGGCCCTGGCCTGACCGCCGGCGACTGCGGCCCACACTGGCTGCCGCTCTATAAGTGGCGTTGTGGGCATGGCAGTGGCACCAGTGGACAGGCTGCGGGTGGGGGTGCTGGCGGGGGGCCTCTCTGGACACGGCTGGCGAGACAGAGTGTCTCTTGCAGGTGCATGTTCGCCTACAAGCTGGGTCTCAACGACCTGCCTCAGTCCGTCGCCTTTTTCAGTGCGGTTGACATTGACCAGTGCCTCAGGAAGGAAGTGACCATGGATTGTAAAACCCCTTCCAACCCGACCGGGCTGGAAAGGAGATATGGGATTCCCCAGGGTGAGTGTGCACGTCATGGTTGGTCCCCTGTGGACATGGGTGGTCTAGGACAGCGGTCAGCCTGGACTGGGGTCCAAGGTCAACAAGATACTCAGATCACAGAGGATTGTCTCAAAGGCAGCCAGACCTGCAAGTGCGCCCTCTGTCCCTTTTCCTCCTCAGATCACACCACGAGTAGTGCTGACAGGATTTTATTGTATTCAGTGTACTCTTAGGTGGAAAAAAAAAAGTGCTTAAATGCCAAACAAATCAGAAAGCTTATTTTCTACCAAAAAAAAACAGACCCTCTCAAAGCTAACGTCACCTGCACCCTCCTTCCTGAGCCAAGGCATGACGGGGGGAGCGGCCTGACCAAGCTGCCCTGTCTTTCAGGTGAAGCGCTGGATATTTACCAGATAATCGAACTCACCAAAGGCTCCTTGGAAAGACGCAGCCAGTCTGGACCATAGCTCTGCCCAGAGGCGCCGGATTTGCTCCCGTGGAGCTTCGTGGGGCGGCGCAGGCTCCCAAACTCAGGCTTTCAGCTGTGCTTTTTTGCAAAAGGGCTTGCCCAAGGCCGGCCGTCTCTCCGTGGCAGGACCTGCCAAGAACGGCGGCCTCCAGGGCAAGGCAAGGTGCAGCTGAGTTCAACGGGTTCAGAACCAAGACGCCAACGTGGTGTAGGCAGCAGGACCAGGGGCGAGGTGACTTGTAAGTTTAAAAAAGAAAGCAGGAGCCCCAAAGTTCACATAACTCAGGCATTTCATTTCTTCCTTTTCTTCTTGGCTGGTTCTTTGTTCTGTTCCCCATGCTCTGACGCAGCGCCCTAGGAGGGGAGAAAAGTAACGTTGTGACACCTGCTCAGAGGCAGTGGAAATAAAAATCAAGTCCTTTATCTTCTCATCGGTGTGTTAGTCATGCTTTCTCCTGTTTTCCACTCACAGGAGGTAATTATGTTGCAGGGGTGAAGAGTGCCGAGTAGGAGCAAGGCAGTGCCAACCCCTTTCGCGGGACAAGATGCCCCCTTACTCCCCACCCAACGGCGAGAGTGGATCTGGGGCTGCCTGCACTGCCAGGGGCGCTTATTTAAAACCTCTGATCTTAAAATGGGAATGGCCACCTCTGTCCTGCACTTAGAATTCTCTCATTTTTGGGTTTGTTCCTGAAAGACATGCTGGGTTCTGCTTCAAAGATGCTGGGGGGGGGGGGGGGCAGCTGGCGCTGTCCAGAACCCTCTCAGAGCACCTGTGTTCAGAAGGTCACAGGGAGAAGCCCCACCTGCCAAGCTGTCATGACCCCCATTTCCAGGTCTGGGCAGCCTGGCTCTTAGGAATCTATCACTGCCTCCCAACACATTCTAGCTTTTTCCTGTTGCCCCTTCCCAAATACGCAGCCGTGCTCAGAGGGGCTGCTAGCAGCCAGGTAGATAGGCTGCTGGACTGACCTCATCCTCCTCCTCCTCCTCCCGAAGAACCACGTCCAGGATGTTCCCTTTGATCTTGAAGTCCCGTGAGGTGCTGAGCCTCATGTGCTGCATCAGGTTCACCTGGGACAGGAGGGCACGCATGGGTTTACCGCCTGACCCTGACCCCCCAGGCCTTGTGCATTCATTCAGGCCTCCAGATCTGCAAGGACCCGAGCCATGTTTCTGCCCCTGCCCCACCGCCCCCAGCAGCATGCCTCGTCCCCTTAGCAGAAGCAACAGAGCACACTTACCTTGGACCGCTTGGAGAGGTGGATGAGAAACTTTTCATACTGTTCAATTGCAAAGATGAGATTCGGGATGGGCTTGGTTTCCCGAAGAACTCTGGCCTACAGGGCAAGGAAGGCGGAAGAAGGGTCATGTGTCTTGGAAGCGGTCCTCTGCAGCTAGTCTGCCAATGCAACACACGTCCACAGCAGTAAGCGAGCACGGGCTGCTGTCTAGATGGCTGAGGGCATGGCCGTTCGTAGAAGCCTGCTTGTCTCACACCTCTAAAATTCAAGCCCTCTGCACACAGCTATGCTGGCCCCTGGGGCTGCATGTGACTTTTCACTGGGATGACGGCTCTTCCCCAATTTGAATTATAACTTACAGAGAGCGCCTCCCAAGTATTTCTTATGCATAGACAACTGTGTCTGCAGTTTTCAAAAACCTACAAATGTGGACATCCTCATTTTAAGAAACATCATCCGAACACTCAGATTTGCACTACCCTCATGTCTGCATAGCATCCTATAAATGTGTTCTGGATAGGAACATCCTGCGCGCAGGCCTTTGTGACTGTCATATCCCCAAAGGTGGAATCACTGCACTAAAGTGTGTGCATGGTTCTACACAGCCACTACTGTCGTGCAGAACTGGGCATCTTAAAATGCAGTAAACTGCAAACTGCTGCCTTTGGCAGCACCCACTCCTGAACCCCCACCTGCTCTTATACATCTTTATTATTTTTTTTAAAGGTTTATTTTTATTTATTTATACAAGCACTGGGTACAGTCAGAAGTGCGGGAGGGTGAGAGAATTCACCAGAGCCAGAGCGGGGAGCAGAGCAGGCAGACTGAAGCACACTGCTGAGGGGAGCAGCGGGCGGCAGGAGAGGTCTGTGTGCCATGTAGGACCCTCCTCCAGTGGCCGGGGAGCAGCCGGGGATTGAACCGGCGCTGCAGAGGCTGTGGGTAGCTTTGCAACTAGCGCTCAACCGCTGTGCCACCAGGGAGGCCCATCTCTTACACATCTTTAGAGAGCACCCTGTGCACCCTCCGACTTCCTGTGCTTCCTGGATAAAGTATGTTTTTTGGTTTAAACGATATAGATGGTCCCCCTAACATTCAAGAGCTGAGAAGCAGCTTCCGACACACTTTTTAAAATAGCTTTAATGAGAAATAATCCACACGACGTACAAATGACCCATAACACTGTACTATGAGTGGTTCGTTTGAATCTTGCCTGAGTAATGCAACCATTCAATTTGAGAAGTTTCTCTCAGCCCCAAAAGAAAGCTAGACTCTGCTAGTTAGCAGTCACCTCCCCAGCTCTCGACAACTGCTACTCTGTCTTAGACGTGCATATTCTGGACATTTTATATATTTAGTCTTTTTTTTGGTGACTGGCTTCTTTCACTTCCCACAATGTTCCCAAGGTTCACAGCAGCCCCGCAGAACCATCAGAGGGGCAGCGGCTTACCATGGCTGTGGCAACAGCAGTGTTCTCCTTGGTCTTCTCTCCCGTGTATTTTACGCTGCCATTCTTGTTCTAAAGAAATATAAAAACGCTCTCATTCTTAAAGATTTTCCCTATAGAGCTAGCTGGTTACTGGGAACTTTTCAGGAAGGTGATGATAGCAGAATATGGGGCTCTTCAAGGGCTCACGTCTGGTGAACAGGGCTATTCAGCACCAAGTGCTGGAGGACGGGAGGGCAACATTCTACGGCCCTTTGTAACCCTGAGAGTGTCTGTCCTGGAACACTGACAGTCATGCATTTGGGCGTGGCAGGGGGCGGGCCAGGTGCAGGCCCATGTTCAAATGGGAACCATCAGGGCAGTGACGAGGAATAAGGTATTTCCTGCCAGCAGTGTCTCGAGGAGGCAGCCAGGGAGGAGGCCTTCTGCAGGCGTGTCCTGCACGCCACGGGCTCACTTGCCAGGATTTGAGTCACCGGAGCAAGGGGTCCCCTATGCTGTAACCAGAGAATAAAGTGTTCCCGTAGAAAGGAAAGAACCAAAGGGGATCAAGAAGTCCTGGATTTTGATAAGGCAGCACAGAATCAACACCTGAATCAGGAGAAACTGAAGAGAAAAACTAGTCCTGTGTGAGGTACACAAAGCAGGAAGCTTTACCTGAAGGCTGAGGAGAGTTCCATGCCCTCTAAGAATGGAACCTCCCAAGTTCCAGGGAACAAGAGACAGACCTGAAGCAGGAAGGCTAGCCCTGGAGCCATGTGGGGCAGAATACTTGGTTCACAGGGCATGTTCTGGAAGACCAAAAAATGGCAGCGATTCCGAAGGGGCTGGTGCTAAGAAATGTACTTTGAGTCCTGGAAAGGCTGGTTTGACAGAATGCACCCTGTGAAAATTTACAAGCATGAGGGTGAGGAAGCATGTCTGTAGGTGTCATAAAGAGATTAGACCAGCTTGATGAGATTAGGCCATAGACTGGCCAGACAGAGAGATGGACGTTTGTGCTCCTGGCTCAGACCACAAAACTGGTCAAGATGACAGAGACCCTCAACCAACAGCAGATACCGAGGTCTTCACAAGACCCATCCAACAGGCCATTCCATCAACTGATTCTCAAGTGGTAGGCGGGGAGCCTCCTTAACATACAGACGCCAACGGGATATTCCCGTGCACAGCAGAGGGAACGAGAGGGGCAATGCAACCTCTCGTCCATGATCCCCCAACTTAACAACTGGTTCTAGGATCTTGGCTGGGATCGGCCTATTAGTGGATGAATTCTCTGATTCTTCAAAGACCAACTATAGCCTGCTCCTGATGCGGCAGTGAGTGAGTAGCCATGGGGGGAGACAATGGTCGCTCTCCCATCACCGACTTAGATGTTTAAGTTGGTGGTTTTAACTGGGACTAACTTTTTCACTTAAAGACATCTGGTAATTTCCAGAGACATTTTGAGTTGTAACAATTCGGGGGATGCTACTGGCATCTGGTCGGGGAGAGGCCAGGGACACGACTAAACATCCTGAACTGCACAGGACAGTCCCAAATGTCAAAGCTGAGGCCGAGAAACCCTGGTTTAAGCTAATGATAACGGCTTACAAGAATCCAGTGGTATCTGAAAACTGACGACATCTGACATTTCCCCCAATCCCAAAAGAACCTGTTAGTTTACTCATTTAGGGGAGAAGAAAAGGCATCTGGGCAAGTGACAGAAAAGGGCCACGTTCCCTCCACCCGCCAGAACGTGTTGCTGCCCTCCACACGGCGCAGTATCTGCGCAGCCCCTTCAGGGCTCACTGCCACTCACACTCCCCAAGGCACGCTCAGTGGCACAGATTTGAGCCACCCAGGGGCAAAGCAAATCAGTGAGCCCCAGCACACCTGTCCCTCCCTTGCTCCAATGTAAGCCATTAGTCCTTTCTCTCTATGAAATTTTTTTTAAACTGTGACTAAAAAAATTTCCTGGCTGCAAAGTCTTGGTTTCCCACGAGCACCTTTGGCTTACGGCTCTGGGAGCATACGGAATTTCACCTGGAGAGCCATTTTGGGCTCTGAGTCACTTACCTGCACGTAAGAAATGAAAGAATAGCACAGAGGGGTCAGATGTGAGCCCGACAGCTTCACCTGCAGTGATGGAAAAGGAAGCCAGTCCAGCACCAGGGTTGGAAAAGCGCCTCCCTTTCCCAGGAAGGGCATCCCCAACTCACCAGCTTTTCCATATTTTTTGGAATTCCTCCAAAGCATTGACACACCTGGAAATACTAACAAAAGATGCACAGAATCAGGACACCGTCCTCAACACACACCCTGTGACACGGTGGCTCAGGTGGGCTACGGGGTGAGTCGGCACTGACTAGGGGGACAAGAAGATGAAGGGGTGTCCTCTACTCTCCGAGCGCCCTCTACTGGACGGCAGGCTTCCGTTTCCTCCCCAGAGCTCTAAGCACCACAAACAAGCAATGCGGGTTTCTTTCTGACTCGCTCAGCTCATGCTTTAAAAAATCCTCGAGGCTGATGTCCCTGCATTTGGAAGACCAGTGACTTTGCTGTTTTTCTTTCAAAAATACCAACAAAGAGCAGAGTTTCTCCCGATTCCCGCTAGAGGCTGAGCAGCCGCCTCCTGGAGTCAGAGGTGGCCGCACTGCTGCCCAGCCACCCCGTCCGGGGAGCGCTGTTCTGCCACCCTCCTTGGGATGTCTGTGCCTTTCTAAGTATTTCATGAGTCGTTGCTGGGACCAGAAATAAACCAGCTAGTTCCTATCACCTTCTGAATGTCTGCTGAGAACAAAATTACTGCAAGTGCAAGAAGAGCTTTAACAGATACTAAGCAGCATTAACTTGAACTCAGTAAGGCCAAGCTGCACCTCATATTAACCAAAAACAAACTTCCTCCCCACCCGAGTACCCGACCTGCAAGGCATCAACAAGAAGGCAAATCAGCGGCCAGATTGGCTGGAAAGAGTCTAAAGAGTGTATCTGGAGTGAGATCAAATTCTACAGCTACAGCTTGGACTATGTGGCAGAAGGCTGTCAAAGGCGCGTGTGCGTTCAACTGGTGCTGCAGGCTGCCAGGCCCAGGAAGGAGGGGCCCCCTGACCTGTGAAATGCCCGCCACCTCCTGACCAGTCCACCACCAATCATGGCTTGTGAAGATGGAGCAAGAGATGAGTGCGGGGCATCCTGAGTGGTGGGCTACCGCCCTGCCTGCTCCCACGCTGGGGCGGGAGGGGCGGTGACTCCGCTCCTCTGGATACTCACATATCTGACAAGGGCCGTAAGTGTGGTGTACATTTTGCACAGGTCCCTCAACAAGGTGTCCACGCAGCTGCCCGATGGCAAAGCTGTTTGTACCAGCTCGTGGAAAAATGTCAGCAGAGTGCCCAACTGTATGATGATGGCTTTCTCTGCGAGCTGGGCTGGCGCCTGAAGAGAGGACTCTGCCAAGAGAAGTGAAGGCGGCACACTGAAGCCCAGCGGGCTTACCTGCCAGTTAGAGTGAAGGAGGGTTAGACACCAAAGCAGTCATCACGGCACGATTCACATCACTTTCTGCTTCCACGTGTCAGAAATCTAACTCAAGGACAGACACTGGCTCGGGAGCCCCTTTCGTGCAGACATTCACCAAATTGGACCACCATTCCAGTAACCCCACCCTGAATCATCTTACCTGACAGGACTTGTCCCTTAAGCCTGGTGATTAGCCAGTCCACTTCTTCTAGGACCTTCTCAGCCTGATTCAGAACAAGTACCTGTGGAAGAAAAGGAGGCCTGGCGTGGCTCACTGCACACAGCTGCATGTGTGACCTAAGACCAAGGTCACCTGTGGGCAGGTGACAGGCCTCAGACAATGAGCCACTACAATTTGCTCTTCACAAGAAATAAAGCAGGGGGACGTCAAAGGCCTCTCGCATCCTGAGGAGCAGCACTTACACAGACGGTGGGGGCGGCTGTTTTCAAGTTCACCATTGCAAAGTGATTTGTCTTCTCCACTTCTACATCCTGGGGAGGAAAAGAGAGGCGCGCTGTACTGACAGCAGGGCTGGTCCCTGGCCCTGCCCCACCCAGCGCATGGTGGTGACTGCTCACGCAGTACCTGGTCTACATCACCCAGGTGCCCGTGGATGTCCTGGGATAAGTCGCGCAGCAGGGCGACGGGGCTCTTGTACAGAACATGGAGGCTGAAGAGCAAGTTCATCAGGCCCTTGCAGAAGGAGGCGTCTTCTGGGAATAGGAAGGAAAGAGAATTACAAGTTCTAACTCAGTCCTTCTGGGGAGGCAGATGGCCTTGTCCAGGCACCAGCATCCCCTGCTGCACACAGGCCACCAGGGCGCTCTCCCCGCACATGAACCCCATTCAAGTGCACAAGGGAGGGAGACTCCCCACTACTGGCCATATCCCTGTCTAACCTGCACCCAGAAAAATAGGCGGGCACCCCAGACACCATCTTCCCCTCCTGCCTCACGTGTCCCCCAGGATATGGCACCCTGAGTCCATGCGATGCCTGTGCACTGTATGGCTCTAACCACCCACCCCTGCACCACTGCAGGGCGTCCACTGTGTGGCATCATGTTTTTTTTTTTTACCCCTTCTGCTTATGAGAACACCATATGGGTGTCGGGTTGGGTTTGGGTTTGCCTATTAAGATAGTGCTGCTGTGAGAATTCTTCTGTCATTTCTATTGGGCGCAGGATAGAGACCACAGGCTTCTCAATCTTCGTCACTAGATGTAGCCAAAGTTCTCCAGGGAGGTTACAGTGACAAACGCCTCTACCCGCAATGACTCAGAAGTCTAGCTGGTTACTCCCTCACCTGCACCGGGTTCTGGCACTGTGTAACTTTTTCCTGACCACTCTAGAGGATGTGGAAGAGAATGTTTCTTTTTTAAATGCCAGTTGATGAAGATTTATATAAAGCCTCAAAGGAAACAAGGCAGGAACTTACCGCGGCTATTTTCCTTGAAGATCTTCGATGTCCACGACAACATCTGCACAAACTAGAGAGTGTTCAGACATCAGGGACAGAGACCAGGAGACCGGACTGGGTGGGAGTGCACTCAGAAGAGCCCTAACCCTCAGACTGATTACCAGCCAAACCATGCCTGGCTCTAAAGAGGTGATCAGAATTAAGAGAATTATGGACACTTTTCTCATGACATAGTACATGACTTAATTCTCAATGTCTCTGCCTTCATGAAGGGCCACAGGTCCTGGGGTGTGTGTGTAGCCTACAAGGCTCCTTTCAAGTTAGACAAGAGCGGGATGCTTGATCCCACTGAGGCAATACTGATGTGCTTTGCGCCTCAGGGACTGATCAGGGATGCCTTGTTAATAAGAATGGAGCCATGGGTGGGAGTCGGGTGTTGACTCACCCTCCCTAAAGCCCAAAATCCAGTGTTCAATTTGACCCACCTTCTCTGTCAATAAAAATGCCAGGACCCTGCATCGAGCAGCATCCTGTACCCCACAGCCTGCTCCAGGGCTCCTGTTTCTTTTCATCATCACTGCGGTGCTGCTGATGCACCACGGGGCCAGAGCCAGGCTCTTGCCCCAGCCTCCTCTGCCATTCCCATCATGTCTAGGGCTACAGCCCCTCCTTTTCACTTCCCAGGTCCCACACAGTTCCTCAGCACTCAGGCATCTTCAAAGACGCTGACTGAGGAGAGGGAGAGTCTAGCCACAGACAGAAAGTAGGAACCAAGAGGCGAGAGGTGTGAAAAGGTGTGGAGAGGAACAGAGAAAAAGAGAGGCAAAAACCCGAGTTTTCATTGGGAGTTAGAAGAGGATGAAGATGGCGGGAGAACAGGCTTTGAGCACAAAGGTGCTGAGATGCAGCGATACACAGGCAAACGCCCAGCAAGAACGCAAGTTTTCAGAGGCAAACTGAAAGCTCTCTGCGAACTGATAAGAAAAGTCTCCCAACAACGTGACATGTAAGAGTAGGGAGAGGAGCCAGCTTCTGTGAAGAAGGGTAGAGCTGGGAGCAAGATCGGTACTGATAATGCTTGTGCAGGAAAAAAAGCAGATTTACTGTCTTAGGGGAGAAGAACTGACAGGTGGAAGACATGGGTGGGAGGTAAACCATAGGCCATTTACCGTCAATCATTTATCATTTCTGGTGTTAAAATCATGGGACTTTATTACACATTTAAAAATAAAAAGACTGGGCCTCCCCGGTGGCGCAGTGGTTGAGCGCTGGGCTGTGAAGCTGCCCGCAGCCTCTGCAGTGCCAGTTCAATCCCTGGCCGCAGGGCGAGGGTCCCACATGACATGCAGACCTCTCCTGCCGTCCGCTGCTCCCCTCAGCAGTGTACTTCGGTCCTTCTGCCTGCTCTGCTCCCCGCTCTGGCTCTGGTGAATTCTCTCACCCTCCCGCGCTTCTGATTGTACCCAGTGCTTGTATAAATACATAAATATATCTTAAAAAAAAAAAAAGAAAAAGACTGTCTGAAACCACATGGGTGGGGAATGGACAGTGAAAATGAAATTAAAATGTTTTCTTCTATGTATTAGTCTTTCCAAATGCATTTACTTTCCCTCAAACTTCCCCCTGACCAAACCCTCGATAGCTGTGCTTCCTTCCCGCTTTTCTGCTCTGTAGCAGCAGCAGCAGGAGAAAACGGAGCTCAGAGTGTCATGTGGGTGAGCTGTCTGGATCTGGGGTGGGGTGAGCAGCAAAAGGGACACCTTTGGAATGCCCGGAACGCTGATGGCAGGAAAGCCACGTCTGTTTTCAGCACTGAAACACCGTAACACTCCCAGGCTCCACAAATTTCCCAGAGACAGGTGTTACTGAAGCCGTGGCTCACCCCAGGAGCCTCGCAGCCCAGGCTCCCCCTTGCCTGCCCGGCAGAGCACACAGCGTCATGGCGGCAGGTACTATGAGCTCTGCAGGACGCACATCCTCAACGCTGAGGAAAAATGGAACCGACCCACGGAAGCGGCCTCCTCGTGCTCTGCTGTGTGTCGACACCCATGTGGGGGTAACAATGCAATGTGAATGCGCACATGTCTACACAAGCTGGCTGTGGGGCTACAGTCACGCTCTGTTACAAACCTCCCCTTAACTTGGTACCAGCTAACCTTACTGATAAAGACAGATGCTGAAAGCCAGCTGCCTTCATGATAAGCAACACTGCCGTCTTAGAAAAGAGGAAAGAGTGAGGAAAAATACATTAAAAAGTTTGACGGCACTGAAGAGAAATAAGAAATTTTCGTAGCGAGCTTACTGTTTACCCTTGACAGAGGCCAAACAAAAGCAGGACACACTTGTCCTATATGGCTGCATCTAATTATGTCATGGCAGAAACACTACGTAGGAAAGGCCATGTCTTATGGATCTCATGCTAATTCAGGGGCATTGTCAAATATCCATCTAATCAACTAGACCTTGTACCTGAGGGGAGGAAGGTTCTAGCAGCTTGGACAGGTTGGAGAGAACACTGACGAGCAGGACAGCTTCTTTGCTGTTAAAGTCTTCCTCCTGGCTGCTAAGCAAGTTCGACAGGGACCTCTGAGAAAGCACACACAGAAACATCAGCAGACATATTCCTACTAGAGAGAGACATCTTGCCAAAGCGAGACAGCAAGGATTTTAAGCTACAAAAATTCCATTAAGATAAAATCAGAAAATAAATCGGGGTGGAACTAGTTTTACCCCATTTTCAATCATAAAACTGAGCATCTTTGAAAAAAACTATGGCTTCCGTGTCCTCCAACCCCCTGCCTATTGTGAGTGGGTCATAGAACCCAGAAGCCCACCCACTCTTCACAACAGTATGAGCTCTGGGGAGCAGACATTCTGTTCCCTGCGATATCCCCAGCATCTGTAACATCCCTGGTACAAAGTAGGAACTTAAAACTTTTTATTTTATAAAGAAACCCTGTAATAGCAGATCCTGATACCGTAACAACTACTGGTTAAAAACTACTAGGATTCATGTCAAATATTTACAATTTGAGAAAGTGAAGTTATACCAGGACACAAAAACAAAGGCTTACTTCCCAACTCGAATGGGCCTGGCTACCTGCTCGTGTCAACGGAATCCCAGAGGCAGCGAGCGCCGCAGGGTTACGTGGTTTAACACACGCCTTCCCTAGACCCCTCCCAATGCTCTTACTCCCCGTTCAAAGAGTTGTGTCTTGCTGCTAGGATGACATTCATCCTGTTGCTCACTGTGCCCTCTCACCAGCTGCCCCCAGCAACGGTCCCTGGGCAAGGGCAAGGCTGGCCCTGCAGCTTCCCACGCTTCCCACCTGGAACTGGCGGATCTGGAATGCTGCTCTCTGCGTGACGTCCACTTCTGCCTCTTCTGCCTCCGTATCTGTGACATCTAGGAAAGGAAAGAACTCTATCTTCTTTGAAATGGACTTATCTATTGCTTTTTAATAGCCCTAAAAGTCTAGCGGCAGATTTATACGTGTCCCTATCGTTCTACAACTTAACACTATATTCCATTTTCTGGTTACTATCTGTGGTAAAATGTAACCCAGTAAGCGCCAATCCTGAGCCCACTAGATGTCACTCCTCAGCAACGTTAGGACAATGCTTAGGTGTCCTCTGGTAGGTTCACAAGAAGAATGAAGAGGTATCATTAGGAGAAACCCAGACCAAGGCAATTTATCAAAATCAAAGCACCCACCCAGAGCCCCGAGGAACTGCCGGATCTTGGGCTGATAGAACTGCTGCACGGCACTGAAGACCTTCTGTAGCCCCTCCAGGCACAGCAGCGAGATGCTCTTCCCTTTCTCTTTCTTGCCCGACTCCTCCACAGAAGTAGGAATTGAAGTGTATCTCCACAGCAAGACCCTGAAGAGAGGAAAGCGGGTCAGGCTGACTGAGGGACAAGCACACACACTAAAGTTCATACCCTGTAAGTGCACAGTCCTACGAACTCCAACAAACTCCCCACTATCCCGGTATTTCCATCACCCCAAGTCTCTGTGCTCCTTGTAGTCATCTCCCCACCTCCCTGCCTTCTAAGCAACTACTAATTTGGTTCCTGTCGCTATGATTTTTGTACTCCCCCCCCCCCGCCCCGAAGATCCATCCACTTATGCATACAAGAGCTGGGGCACAGGCCAGAGATGTGGGGGGTGAGAGGATTCACCAGAGACAGAGTGGGGAACAGAACAGGCAGATTGAAGTACACTGCTGAGGGGAGCAGTGGGCAAGTCAGGAGAGGTCTGCTGCACCATGTGGGTTGCTCCCTGGCCGGGGATCGAACTAGTGCTACAGAGGCTGCGGTCCACTTCATAGTGCAGTGCTCAACCTCCTGAGTCACCAGGGAGGCCCTGCTTTTATACTCTTGACAAGAGTCTGGCTTTGGTGCCCTGGCACATGCTTTTGAGATTCCTCTCACAAGTGCTGATGCCTGCACCAGGAGCGTGCCCATTTCATTGCTGAGCAGTGATCCCTGGATGGACGTGCCCAACTGTCCCTTCATCAATCTACCCGTCCATCTGTTGAGGAACTCTGGGTCGGCTCTCTCCAGATTTTGCTCTTACAGATCAAAGCCCTGCAAACCTTTACACGGACATCTGCTTTCATTCTTTTGGGGAACTAGTGAAGAGCGCAAGGGGTAGATCGCTGGTAGTTGTGTGCTTCAACCTTCGAGAAACTGTCCAACTCTTCTCCAAAGTGGCTGTACCATTTTGCAGTCCAGTCAACACTACATGACAGCAAATTCCCCGCATCCATGGCAACACGCTGGTATGGCTGGCCCGTTAGTGGCAGGCATTCTAATAGGTGTTTAGAGCTGCCTCGTTGTAACTTTAATTTGCATTTACCTAATGAGCATGTGGGCCATCTTTTTGCGTCTCTGCCATCTATTTTCTTTGGGAACGTGTCTGTAATAGTATTTTACTCATTTATTCACTGGCTGTTAATAAGTCTGAGAGTTCTTTGTACACTCTGGTTACTAGTCCTCTATCAGACGCGTATTTTGCACACACCACAGCAGCATACCTTTTAATTTCCTCATGAGCATCTTTCAAAGAGCAATTAAAACAAGGTCCTGAAGGTTTTTCTTTGCTTTCTTCTACACATTTCATGTTGTTTTACACTTATGTCTCTGATCTTTTTCAAGGTAAGTTGTTCTGTATGAGAATATATACATGACTTGTATTTCTCCTTCAGATCTGTCAGTTTCTGCTGCTAGTTTTTGCCTACACACAGCTGTTACGTGTGTAAGTATTCAAGTCCTGTCTACTAGGGAAGTGTTTCCTCATTATGTAACATCCCTCTTTATTCCTGGTACCACAGTAACAGTTCATATGTGACTAAGATCCCACCTCACGGCAGGACTACTCTCTTCTCTGACTCCATAGCAAGTGACTTACCGGGTGATGTCACAGAGGTGCTGAAAGACCTTCTCTGGGTTTTGGCCATCAGGGCCACCCACATGCCCGGTTTCCTTGACCTGCTGCACCTTCTGCAGAGCCACGCTCACTGCATAGCGCATGAACTCACTGCTGGCCCTCAGGACAGATAGGCTCTCTTCATGGCTTTGGGTACTGTCCCTAGAGAGAAAAGATTCCCCTGCTGCTACCATGATCTGGGGTGAGGCTTCCCAGAACTTTCCAGATTGGCAGTGCATGGCAGGCTTGCCAGGTAGGCTCCAGGCAGGCTGTGTTGCGCCAACGCCACTCTGCTTGCTCACCTCCCTTCTCCCGCCCACTCCTTTTACTTTGATGAAATGTAAAGGTCAATCTTGCTTTTGTTTCGGTCTATTTTTTTTTTTTTTAATTCAGGATCCCCCCCCACCTTTTTTTATCTATTATTGTGCTTAAGCTACTTAGGCAGATTTTCTTACACCACCTCATAGGAAATCATCCATATCTTTTCACTGTTTCATGTTATTGTTGAATTTTCCTTAAATAATTCAAAATACCTCTTTAGATTGTCTACCTATGATGATCCAGCTTTTATCTCAAGAAAATCATAAACCTCTGGACTTATGTCTTGCTATGGGTATAGGAATTGCTCTAGCAACACCTACCTGAAGAGAGCGGTGAGCAGATCAGACACGAATTTCAGGGACAGAAAACTATCATTTGTTTTGTTGGCTGTTTTGATTTTGCCTTTACCAGTTTTTTCATTAAGGATGTCCGAGAGTTTCTTGTAACACATAAATAAGTTCAAAACTGCTTCACATTTACTCTTACTGTGTAAAAGGGAACAGATCACCAAGGACAAGCATCAGAACAGTGTGGTTTACTTTTACGTACAATAAACAGTAATAAGGACTTCACCATGCCTCATTAAAAGTGTCATATTTTAGATATTATCAATGAACGGGTCTTCATTAAAAAGGCAACCCAGGCCACACAAGTCAATACAAATACCCATCAAAGTCTTAAAATCAGCCTAAGAATTCTGAATAAACGAAAGCCTGCAAGCTGGACAAGATTTGCTTATACTTTCAGGTTCTATGGTGGGAAAAACATTGCTTTAGATGTCCATCAGAGACAGTGTCATGGCTGTGGTCTGTACGGTTAGCATCATTATTAGCATTAAAAAAATACATATATACAATGGTAATTTGTCAAATTGGAAGCAGAATGATAGCCAATACCTCACCTGAAATTACTAACAGAGAAATTATATTCTATTAGGACCTCACAAATTCCCATCACAAGAGAAGCACAGATATTATTTTTGATGCCAGTAGCAGAACTCTGAGAAAAATCTGCTGATTTATCCTAGAAGACACAAGATTAAAATAAATAAGGCAGGGCTTCCCCTGGTGGCGCAGTGGTTGAAAGCTGGGCTGCGAGGCTGCCCCCAGCCTCTGCAGCCCCGGTTCATTCCCCAGCCGCCAGCGAGGGTCCCACACAAAAAAAAATAAATAAATAAGGCACTAAAACCTCCATTATGCAATATAGCTGAGATGTGGCAATTGATTACCAGTTCAAAGTCTTCGAGTTCACTCTTAATCATTCTATTAGTAATCGACTCCAGAATGTCATCTAAATCCTGGTAGAATCCCTCCTCTTCCTCCACCTCCTCCTGCTGCAGGGGTATCACCCTACTCTTATACCAGGCCAGGCAGTGCTGCACACAGCACAGCAGATGATCCTGTAGACGGAAAGGATAATTAGGTCTTCCTGAGAGCCAAGGCCTAAGTCATGAAGAGGCTGCTGACCAGTGAGCAATTCTTACCCCTAAGGCTGAACTACGCCGCTCACGGGCATCAGAAATTAAGTCAATCTGAACTGACAAAACCAGAAAAAAAACAACTGAACTACCAGAGGCATTGTTTCCTGACTGTTCCCAGAAGAACTGGCCTCACAAGCCAACACCTCAGAAAGCAACATCCATGTACATTTCTAAGCTGCTACAGACACCGAGAAGTCAGGCTACAAAGTTAAATCCTTTCTGGTATCTGCGCCTGAGGCCATTCTAAAAGCTGGGGGATCTCATGGCCCTGAGCACCTACCTCTGACGGCAGGATACAGCTGAAAGACCAGCTCAATGTCCTGCCATGAGCCCCAAGTCACTGGGGTAGAGGAGCGTTCGTGTTTATCCTCTCATCCCTCTCTTTGAGTCTAGATAACAAGAGGAAACCAAACTGGCCCTGGCCCTTCTGAAGATTCAACAGAGTGTCCGTTTTAGGCAAGTCTAAATCATACACTCCCGCCAGACTAATGAGGCCGGGGGCCTGAGTTCATCTCCTGCCCTCCCACCCACATTTCACAGTAGAATTATTTAATATATCTCACCAGGGAGTAACAGATGAGAGAGAAGCTGCTCCCTGGGAGAAGTGGTAGTTGCCTTGATTTAGTAAAATGCCGACACTGAGCTACTGTCCCATTAGATCATGGTGATGATGGATCAGAAGCCATGATTAGGGAAGAATTAAGAGCAAAAATTCATTAGGAATACCAGGAAGAGAGCCTCTGAGGGAAAGGTCTCTTCCCAAAGGACAAACTTATCAACAGAGATGTTTAACTCAACAGTAAAAATAACAGTTTGTTGGAGGAACGGAAGTCTCACCAGCGGTTCTTGTAGACAGATCTGATCTCCCTGGGCGAGAACACAAGTTTCTAATTTCAGAGGAGGCAGCACATCGGGCGTTGGCTCGTAGAACTGTCTCAACTGCACAGTGAGGGAAAAAGCACCGTGGCTCATGGCCTTTCACTTCTTTGGCTGGTCAAGCTAATGGCACCTTTCATGCCTAATGCCTATTTGATGTATGAGTGAATGAAGTATTGATACATGCTGCAATGTGGGTGAGCCTTAGAAACAGGTTAAAGCAAAGAAGTCAGGCACCAAAGAGCATGTGTATTGTGTGACTCTGCTTACAGAAAACAGCCAGAACAGACAACAGAGACGGCAAGTAGACGAGTGGTTGATTGGGGCTAGGAGGGCGGAAGGAGGACGGGAAAACTGGGAGGCAGCAGGTTAAGGGTATGGGGCTTCTTCTGAGCTCATGACATGTTCTACAGTTGTGGCGATGATGGCCAATTCCTATGAACACACTACAAACCAACTGAGTCCTCCACTTCAAATGGGCGAACTGTATGTTATGTGAATTTTATCTCACTAAAGCTGCTATTAAAAAAAGAAACAAATGCTTAATGAATAAGACTAAATGTTTAATTTTAAAGGTCTTATTTATACCAGATATTCTCCAGCTTAATTCTTATCTTCATGGTCCTTTAAAATATTTCCTAATTTGAAAATTTTTTAAAGTGCAAAGTCCCAAAAAAAACCCTAATAGCCGCCAGTTTATCTGTCACTAAGATTTAACAAATGTCAACAGTTTGCTGTACTGGCTCCAGTGCTATTCCCCAGGAGTAAACCAGAACAGAGCAGCTGACAGCAGACATTTTAATGACAGTGGGTTCATTAAAATGTCTGGTGACTAAGGATATGGACCGTGAGCTGAGAGCTGACTGCTAGAGGACAGCAACATGGCGGGAAAGTGAGTGGTGAGAGAATAAGACGACCCTCTAGATCCCAAGCAGACTCACAACATACTAGTTAGAATTATTTTGTATTTCACCAAGTCTGAAACATGTTGATCATATTTCAATCTCTCATTATCTGTTCTCTTTTTCTATAAAAATATATTTTACCTGTGAGAGCAGGGTCTGCATGATTGAATTAGCTAGCTGAGAGTTTCTTCGAAGGACATCATAGAACCCCTAAAAGGAATTAAATAGAGAACAAATAAGCTCTGACAAAGTTAATAGGGATTTGGACAATCTTTTTTTTTTTTTAAGATTTATTTTTATTTCTTTATGTACACAAAAACTGGGGTGTAGACCAGAGGTACGGGGGATGAAAAGACTCACCAGAGACAGAGTGGGGAACAGAAGGGGCAGATCTACTGAAATACACTGCTGAGGGGAGCAGCGGGGAGACAGGAGAGGTCTGCTGTGCCCTGTGGGTCAGCTCCCTGGCCGGGGATTGCACTCAGGCCACAGTGGCTGCCAATACAGCTTGATGGGCACTGAGACTTTAACCCCTGTGCCACGTGGGAGGCCTGATTTGGACAATCTTAATTTTAAAGTAACATTAAGTTTACCTTATTTTCAGTTCCTTGAAAAAGAAGGAGACCACATTTGTTAGAGGAAAAACAATTTAGAAAGTTTCAGTTATCCTCCTAAGGTAAGAAGACATCTTTGATCACTGAGAAGTGGATTATAAAGGCACCACAGTCCTCACAATTTTCAGCAAAGGTCACTACTGGCTTTGGGGCACTTCGCCTGTCCACAGCAGGGACGTCCTAGCGTTCATTCTTTTTCTCTTACCCACATTTGCAGCCTTCCTTTTGAGGACTTGTCAGTTAAGTTTCCAGTGCCTCAACTGTGCCTCCTGGTCCTAAGTGCCTTAATGGAAATGATTGACATTTCTTCCATCCCACACTTTCCAATCTTAGTCAAAAATTGCTCAGAGTAAAATCCTAGGGAGAACTTTGTTTCGGAACCTGGGAAAGAGGCTGCACAGTTCATCTATAAGAAAAAGCCTGGTGGTGCAAGGGGTTAAGTGTCAGCACTATGAAGCTATCTGCAGCCTCTGCAGCACAAGTTCCATACCCAGCCAGGGAGCTGACCCACATAGTGCAGCAGACCTCTCCTGTCTCCCCGCTGCTCCCCTCAGCAGTGTATTTCAGTCAATCTTCCTGTTCTGCTCCCCACTCTGTCTCTGGTGAATCCTCTCACCCCCTGCACCTCTGGCCGGTACCCCCATTCTTATATGCATAAATAAATCTTAAAAAAAATAAAAGTATGTAAACCATCAATCCATTGTGAACATTGCATCACTCCATGTATTTAACATTAAAATTTTATTTAAATATTTAATATTTTACTTTTATTTATTGTAACTATTTTATTTTCCAATCATTCCTTGCTAGTATATGGAACTAAACTGATTTTTGCAATGATATTGATCCTGTGCCCCATGACCTAAACCTAGCTAAACTCACTTTCTAGTCTTCAGTGTTGTCTATGTATAATACGCAAATTGCAACAGCTGTACTTCATCCTCTCAAGTCTATATCGTTGGTTTTCTTTTTCATCTTGTTGCACTAGGTAAGAATGTCACTATAATGCTGCATAAAAGTGCCAATCATGAAAAGAGGCAAATCATTCAGCCTTTCACCATTTATACTACATGTAGGCTTTATCGGGTTGCAGAAATTCCCTCTAATTCTAGTTTGCAAGAAGGTTCTAAGATTTTTTTTTCTTTTAACCACAAATGAATGTTCAACAAAGGTAACTTTCGTGATTAAATAAAATTCAATGCTTGCCAGAAACTTTACAATGTTCACACCTGTAATCCAGCATTATGATTAAACACTAAGGTACAATATTCACACTGAAAAAAGTAGAAACGACAAAAATGTCCAAAAATAATGAGAATTAAGGGCCTCCCCGGTGGCGCAGCGGTTGAGCGCTGGGTTGCGAAGCTCCCCGTGACCTCCACGGCGCTGGTTCAATCCCCGGCTGCTCCCCGGCCACCGGAGGTGGGTCCCACATGGAGCGCAGACCTCTCCTGCCACCCGCTGCTCCCCTCAGCAGTGTGCTTCAGTCCCTCTGCCTGCTCTGCTCCCTGCTCTGGCTCTGGTGAATTCTCTCACCCTCCCGCACTTCTGACTGTACCCAGTGCATGTATAAACAAAACAAAACAAATAAATAAATAAATAAAATACGTGCCTCTAAAAAAAAAAATAATGAGAATTAAACACAGTGCCCAACAACGACTGCATTTTAAGACTGTCAAATGAAGGTATTTTAATAATTGCTCTCTGAAATGACTTCCATTTAACCTCTGTGCTACGCTGTGTGCCACTCTCCATCCGTGCGTGTGAACGCTGGAGTGCACGGCTCCCAGAAAGCCAAAAACTACAGTGCCCCTCCATGATGTGCACGCTTGTTCCCTCTGGCTGAATTATGTGCTGACCACAAGCCAGTAGCTGTATTTGTTCCATTAATTTTTCACTAATTGCACAGACATCATAATTATGTGATTTAACCACATAATCACATAATAATCATTTTGCAAGCTGTTGGAAGTTAAGTGCAAAAAGACAAAGTTTCTATAAAAATTGAGGCAGATGTTTGGAAAGATGCAAATGAGAATATATCACTGAAACCAATTTCTGGTGAATTGGGGTAAGGCAATTATAAAAAAATGGGGAAAATACTGAACACTATAAGGATTCTACACTAAGATGGTATCAAGTGTCTTAAACTTTTTAATCCCACTTTAGGTAAACAAAAACTTGAAATTACAGCCAATAAGTTAAGGTCATGGTTTGTTTGAGAAACAGGAAGTTCCGACTGGCACTCATATGCAAAACAATACAAAAGTACTTGATTTTTAAATAAAAGAACAGGAAATTAAATGTATTTATATATTTCAAAATAAGATAAAGATTTTAAAGTGTTTTAATGACTCTATATTTCTTACCTTAAGCAATTTTTTCCCTTAACTTTTTAAAAGGATAGGCTTAACCCTCTGGTGGCACAGGGGTTAAGTCTCAGCACAATGAAGGTATCTGCAGGCTCTGCAACATGAGTTTGATCCCCGGCCAGGAAGCTGACCCACAGGGCGCAGCAGACCTCTCCTGTCTCCCCGCTGCTCCCCTTAGTGTATTTCAATAGATCCACCTGTTCTGCTCCCCACTCTGTCTCTGGTGAATCCTCTCATCCTCCCACACCTCTGGCCTGTACCCCAGTTCTTGTATGCATAAATAAAAAAAATCTATTAAAAATAAATCAAAGGACAGGTTTATTAGGAATGGGAGAAAGAGGCTCCTGCATAGTCACAGGCAGGCAGGAGAGCTGCCCCTATAAGCAACTTTCAGCTCAGCATCACAAATTACTGGTTCTAATTGCAACAAACACAAGCATATTTCTTATACTTTTATATTCGGGGGGAAAAAAATCACTAAAATAAAGGATTGGGAGCAGTGCTACGCTCTTTTCACTTGGTGCTTTACCTCATAAAGCATGAGACGGACATTAGCCTGCTGGCCCAAGCATCTTCTCAGACTGTCCATGATCTCAAGGCAAAATGTTTCATTGGCAACAGAACTGTAGCGGCTGTGAACGTCCACGTGCACCTGAAAGGAGTGTTCCAATATTGATCACAATGCACTGGATTTGTTTTCAATATCTGAAATGCACTGAAATGCACTAAAATGCACTGGATTGTCTTCAATATCTGAAAGAATCAAGTTCTTTTTGCCTCCACAAAATTCTATGGTTTAGAGGTAACTTTTAGTCTAGAAACAGACATGACAAAGAGTAATATCCCTTAATTTGATTTACATATTAAATTTAGGAAATTGAAGAACTGCTAATCCTCATTGCAGGCACTTAGTGAGGCTGTTAATAATGACTGAGGTCAAATCCCAGTTCTTCCCTTTATTGGTTATATTGCCTGGGGCCAATTATTTAACTTTTCTGAATCCTTATTCTTAAAATCAAGATAATAATACATAAATGATACCTAGTGTTCCTAATATTTAAGCTATGCAATAATTTATAGACAAGTTTTATAGTTATACCATACCAATAAAATAAGGATTCCTACTGCAACTGCTCTATAAATGTCTCACTCACAACTGTACAGTTGTACACAAGCTTACAGGCATCTATTCAATATTAACAATCTTGAAGACATTACTGCCTGAAAGATAAGCATATTCTTATAAAAAGTCTTGCTTTCTCAGATTGCAGAGTTTAATAGATGTTCGTGTGCAAAGTAAATGAAATATTCAAAGTGGGGATAACAATCTGTATCTTGCTCAGGAGTCCTGTGAAGAGCAACTGGTAATGCACGTAAAGCATTTAGCATGACGAGCAGTGGTGCCCACGAGACGTAACACAAACCACACGTGCAATTTAATATTTTCTAATAGCCAAGTTAGAAAAAGGAAAAAGAAACGGTGAAATTTCAATATTTTATTTAAACCAACATAGCCAAATTATTATCTCAACATGTAATCAAAATAAAAGATTAATAAAGTATTTTACTTTCTTGTGTTTCATACACACAGCACAGCTCACGACCACCTGTTTTGGTCCTGTGTTCAGTTCGACAGCCCCACGGAGGCAGTGGTGGCCACACTAGCAAGCAGCACATGTCAGCAGACAGCAAATCTGCCGCTAGTGAGTGGCAGCTGGTATTGTCATCATCAGACTCCATTTCAGGGTCATTCGTACACCCACCAAGGAGAGGCGATCAGCTTGCACATGACACACGCCCGCATGGTGCACACAGCAGCTGATATGAGCCACACTCACCTGGCTGACCCCGATAGACTGACTGCACTGCGAGGACGACAAGCTGCCTAGGACTTTGAAGTTCTTCAGGAGTAGCAAAAACCCAGCAACTGCAGATTTCCTGGCATCAAGCTGGCTAGCTCAGGAACAGACCATGAAAAAGTTAACAAACAAGACTAACCTCACAGGTATAGGCTCTGGTCAGAAAATCCAGTTAGTCCCACAGAGGGGAAATAAGTGTAAACAAGGAAACACAGAGCAAAACAAGGTGAACTTATGTACACCTTATATCATGAAATAAGGCATCAGCTGCTCACAGTGATTAGCAGCACAGAGATTCAGCTGAGCTATTATCTCTGTAACTCACGCCACTGCTTTATTCTACCTACTGACAGGTGAATGTGGGGCATGAGAACAGAGTGCTGAGAGGCAGCATGATGGGCTAGTAGTGCAAACGTGAAGGGTTGAATAGACTGGATTTCTTGTCTGAAGGAGCACGCCCCTTCTTCCTATAATGTCGCCTTATAAACCTTCCATCCAGAAAAAGGATACACCAAGTTTACTGAGGCATGACTAATTCATGTTCTAAAGGCTGCAGTATACACCCTGGCCTATCAGACATGCCTCTGGGAAGAGATAAACAAAAGTTCATTAATTCTGGCTCCTCTGGAGAGCCATGAGCACATTACAGTATGGCCAGACACCAACTGGGTATCTTATACAAACAAAAGCTTCCCACGTGTGACTTGTCTTAGTGTTTTCTTAGATGGTTTATCATCTCTAGCTTATATCTAAGAAATAAGGGAAGAGAGATTTAGAAGTACTGGCTGAGCCAATAAAACCCTCCACAATACCTTGACAATTTCTTTTATCTATAATCACTGGACCATGATTTTGATATTCACTAAAGTTAAGGGGTTTTCCTCTTCAGAACTGTTTACAGTTCTCATTTCAAAGTACTTGGCAATGGAACATAGCTTGAAGGATACTCTAGAGTACACCGCAGAATACCTGAGATGGCACACTCAAATCCTAGCGCCGCCACCACCTGTTTGACCCTTGGAAAACCACTTAGTCTCCTGTAACAAGGGAACTATAGTCACTCATGGTTCCTAAACCTGCTTGGAGACTGCATGAGATGAAGCACATACAACACTGGGCACACTGGCTTCTTCCTCTCAGGTTAGGCCTCTGAGTGACTGCTGTGAACAGCTGTGATACTAGGAGATGGCAGAGGACTTAACACCAGAAGGCATCACCCCCACATTATCATGGGATGCTGCTTACCTGGCAAACATAGCTTTCCGAAGGACAAGTATCAGGGAGTCTCTCACTGATATGCTGACTTTGAGAAGGGGCTAAAAGAGGAAGAATCGGTAGGTAAAACCAAAACAAATTTATTGGCCTTTGCTCACTTCTATCCCATGCCACTACCATCTGGCTTATACAAGGAACTTTGATTTTGTTTTATATATATGTTTCAATGTTTACTACACTTAACTAATGACAATAGTATAATCTGAAATACTAAACTGAAATTTGTTGTGAATGACTTTACATTTATTGTTCTCAGTAATTTTCTAAGAGCATTTCAATTACTTCACTAATGAAAATAAGTCAAAAGAGAGTAATGCCATGAAGAGAAAGTAAACTTGCAAAACAGTTGAGCTCAGTGCTAAACTCTTTTAATTTCAAGTTTTATGTTTTCAATTAAGGGAAACAGGATTTCTTAGACATCAGATTTCCACTTTCAGTTCAACCTCAGTTTGGCAAGCACCATAGGAGTCAGAAAATTTACCTGCACTGCCTTCAGTAGCCCTTGCACAGTTTGAAGGGGCAGAAAGCACAAATAATCAAAAGCTTCTGTGACTTTAGAAGAACAACTTTGAAGAACTAAAGGTGCATACATGATGATATTTGAAAGCAGGTCTGAAAATACAAAATTTCTAGTCAGTTGCCTCCAATAATGAAATATTTCAAATAAACGAAAGAAATATGGAGAAAAAAATGACATAACTGTTCTTGCTTCCCTTCTCAAAGAAGTTAATCATACTGCAGTATAAATTTCTACCGATACTATACACTTTCCCTACAGCAGGTGTGACCAGGACATTTAACATTGGTCTGTGATAGTTACATGACTACAAAAATTAAACTGAAAGGGCAGAAACTTATTGCACTGCCCAGCCAAGTAGCATACACAGTCTTCACATATCCAAGCTAAGTATTTATGAACACTCATTATGTGCAAGTGTAATATGGACCTATAAGAAGCATACAATACAAGCATAAATTCTTTTAAAAGAATGAAAGAAGTAAATACAAAATACAAATATCTAATAATCTCAGACATGGTTTATTGCCTAGCAAGTGCCAGACTAGTTTTTTTTTCTTTCAGGCACGTGTGTGTGTGTGTGTGTCTGTGTGTGTGTCTGTGTGTGAACTGGGATGTAGGCCACAGACGTGGAGGGTGAGAGGATTCACCAGAGACACAGTGGAGAGCAGAACAGGTAGATCTACTGAAATCCACTGCTGAGGGGAGCAGCAGGCAAGAAAGAACAGGTCTGCTGCGCCTGGGGTGGGTCACCTCCCGGGCCTGAGATTGAACTCAGGTTGATTGAACTCGGGTTGTAGTGGTGATAGCACTGAGACTTAACCCCTAGGCCACCAGGGAGGCCTTTGTTTTGTTTTGAAATCAGTAAAAGAAGCTGCAGTGATGTAAGCAGTAGTAAGTTTGTGCATTCGTCCTTTTTGTTTAAATACATTTTAGGGGCCTCCCCAGTGGTGCAGCGGTTGAGCGCTGGGTTGCAAAGCTGCCTGCAGCCTCTGCAGCGCCGATTCGACCCCTGGCCGCCGGGCGAGGGTCCCACATGGCGCACAGACCTCTCCACAGACCCTGCTTCCCTCAGCAGTGTACTTCGTCAGTCTGCCTGTTCTGTTCCCTGTTCTAGCTCTGGTGAATTATCTCACCCTCCCATGCTTCTGACTGTATCCAGTGCTTGTATAAATAAATAAATAAATCTTTAAAAAAAAATACATTTTACATTATCACACTGCTGACACATCTTATTTGCATGAAATTCTGTACCATACATTCTAATTGTAGTGAATTTCCCCTCTCCCCATTCTCAGGGGAGGGAAAAACTCCCAGTCTGAAGAACTGGGGTGTAGGCCAGAGGTGCGCAGATTAAGAGGACCCACTGGAGTCAGAGTGGGGAGCAGAACAGGCGGACAGACTGAGACACATTGCTGAGGGGAGGAGCGGGCAAGATGGGAAAAGTCTGCAGCACCATGGGGGTCAGCTCCCTGGCTGGGGGATCAAACCCAGGCCACAGTGGTTGGCAATAGACTGACAGTGCTGAGACTTTAACCCCTGTACCACCACAGAGGCCCTGATATGAAAAAAATCTTAAGGCAGTCAAAGAAATTACACAGAAAGGAACAAAAAATAAGCGAGCAGACTTCTATTGGAAATAGTGAAAGCCACAAGACAGTAAAGTAACATCTTTAATAAAGAAAAAACCTCAGGGGCCTCCCCGGTGGTGCAGCGGTTGAGCGCTGGGCTGCGAAGCTGCCCAAAGCCTCTGCAGCGCCAGTTTGATCCCTGGCTCCCCCCTGGCCTCCAGAGGAAGGTCCCACATGGCACGCAGACCTCTCCTGCCGCCGGCTGCTCCCCTCAGCAGTGTACTTCGGTCCTTCTGCCTGCTCTGCTCCCCGCTCTGGCTCTGGTGAATTCTCTCACCCTCCCGCACTTATGACTGTACCCAGTGCTTGTATAAACAAATAAATAAATCTTAAAAAAGAAAAAACCTCAATGTACAATTCTATACTAAGCGAAAAAATCTTCCAAAAAAATACAAAATAGACATTTTGTGATATACAAAAGAATTCATGAACAGATCAGCTGTATAAAAAATGTTATGGTGAAAGAAGTCAGACTGAAAAGTATGTAAGATTGCATTTCCATAAAATTCAAAAAATAACATCTACAGTGATAGACAGCAGACCAGATTGGAGGCAGAAGAAGAAACAAACTATTATGGGTATCAGAGAACATATCTAAGAATATTTCAGGGGAGCTGTAAACAGTGATGGTCACTATGGAAAGACGACTCCATTTAGGTGTGAGGAGGTGTGTATTAAATTCAGAGATCACTAAAGAGAGGAGTCTGGCATCGGAATCCCAAGGGTTAAGACAACGGAAGGTCCTGAGTGGTAGAAACACTGTGCTCATTTGTTCAGATGTATTAAGACAAAAAAAGAGAAAGTTGATTCCAGAGACAAGTTCAATAACGAGTGATATATCTGTTTGTTTCTTGATAACCACAGGGAATATAAGCAGACACATATTACTGGCGTCATAATCAAAGATATAAGATTAAATTATATTATTAAAAAATTCTCTCTAAAACCAAAACATGGTATTTAAATAAACATTTTTCTGAGGGTTTGATCTACTCTGAGTTCAATACCTAAAAAATGGCAGATGGGAGAGGATGTTCTGGTAACAACCCTGTTGAGGACTTGCTCTAGAATTTCTTGTCTGATCATCTCATGGATCTACACAAGAACAAGAAGAAAAAACAATAAAGTAACCTTTTGTCACCTTCAGTTTACAAATGCAAGTTAGACAGAATAAACAATCGGGATAGGGGTAAAACTCAACTGCTTATGTCAAAGACAAACATAACAGGAGTCATGTGGAGAAAGAATCACTTCACTCTGCCCTCATTCCATGTTCAGACGACTCCACAGCTGGGCCTGCTCATTGGCTTACAGCACAGACCACAGGCAAGCTTTACTACACACGGGGTCCAGTACCACACTGGGCAGCTCTACTTGGGTGTCCACCACACGCCAACGTCCATGTTTGTAACAGTACGTGTAACTTTAATTTCAAATTTTAAAGGTCCATGAAAATTTCTGGAAACCGGACCTCCCTGGTGGCGCAAGGGGTTAAGACGCAGCTACCACCAGCCACTACAGCATGCGTTCAAACCCCAGCCAGGGAGGTGACCCACATGGCACAGCAGATCTCTCCTGTCTCCCCATTGCTCCCCTCAGCAGTGGATTTCAGTGGCTCTGACTCTTCTGCTCCCCACTTTGTCTCTGGTAAATCCTCTCACCCCCTGCACCTCTGGCCTGCACCCCAGCTTTTGTATGCATAAATAAATAAATTAAAAAAAAATTCTGGGAGACTACCTGTTAAACTTAGTGGTAAATTATTTGCTCTAGAGATGTCTTGACAAAGTCAACATCTATGTGAAATCAAGCAGAACTATCTAAATTTTAAAAATATTTAAAAACAAAAAACCATTAATGTCTCTTATTCTAGGAATATTTTAAGTCAGTTTACTATTAAGAAGTCATTTATATCCTGTAACACACAACTCTCAAGGACTAGTGCAAGCAATCACTCCCAGTTCTGTAGCAGAACCCTAACTTCACATGTAAACTGGCCCTGAGTAACATTCTTAGGAGGCACTTTCGGAACGCAGCTATACTACATAACAGAATGTCGAAAAGATGACTTAAAGGAATCACTAGCAAGTCAAAGTTTAGTTCCAGATAACTTTTTTCCTAAAAGATTTATTTTATTGGTTTATGCATACAAGAACTGGGATCTAGGCCAAAGGTACAGGGGTGAGAGGATTCACTGGAGACAGAGTGGGGAGCAGAACAGGCAGATGTACTGAAATAGACTGCTGAGGAGACCAGTGGGCAAGACAGAGAGGTCTGCTGCATGGTGTGAGTTAGTTCCCTGGCTGGGATCAGGGATCTAATTTGTGCTGCAGTGGCCAGCAATAGCTCGCTAGCACTGATACTTACCCTGTGCCACCAAGGAGACATCCCTGAAAGATAGCTTTTTGCATAGGGGAATACCATTAAAAAAAGAAAAACCCAGGAATGATTTATTGCTAGAAGAAGAGAAAATCATGAGAAAACAAAATCATATTGAAACTTGTAAGAAATGGCCAGATACAACTGAATCTAGTGTGGAAAACTTACATAAAATAAAGGATAAAAAAGTGAATAATCCATCAAACTGGATCTATTGTATTCCAACACTATGCCAACCTCTGTTCCCAGAAACGGCGACAGACTAAGATGCCCTTGTCACCCAAACTCCCAGGCAAATGCCATGCATGCCCTATTCATAATATAATTTCACAGAATTAGGGAATGGTTGCCAAACCAGTCTCACCTTAAAAGTCTCCAACAGGATATTAGCTCCCAGCTTACATGCCTGCTGGTTTGGCATTTTGGGTTCTATTGGTTTTCCATCAAAAATTTTCTTTGGTCCATATGAATCCATTAAAATGAAGCCAAGTTCAACAAGGCCCTGAGTGACATGATCCCAACTATGAACACTGCAAGAAGACAAAGCTTAGTTAAAAAGAAAACTTAGTGGTTACCTTACTTTGTATGTATTGCCAAGTTGCACATTGCCCAAACTTGACACATAAATTCAATGTAAATCAGAATTCCCAGACCTGAAATGAGATCTACCTTAAAATTATGGTTTAAATAATAAAACTTAAAAAATATATTTAATCCGTAGACAAAGCATCACACCATAAGGACTACTACCCAGCCAATGCATATCCTAAAATTAAAATAATAATCAGGATGGTTACTAGTCTTTTCAGCATGACTTTAAATGGGTTTGTCTAAAACTGCTAGTCAACTGCGTAAAACTGCTACTTACAAGCATCAGCACCAAATTTCAACAAATCCGGAAATTTTTTTTTTTTTGCTCATCTAAATGTCAATGAAAACTCAAGCCAATAAAAAGTTGTAATATCAGGAAAGGAGTAAAAATATCTATTTCGGTTTCATACTCTCGGCCAAGAAATCAGGTCTTAGGATTTAAGAACGTTTCAAGACAGAGAAAGTCAGTTTGACGAACTTTAAAGGACTGAACCTTGACAGGTGAAGTCCACAGTTATAGTTCCTGATGGCCATAAGTAAGAACCTACTAGAACACGGTTCACCAACTCACCTACTCTTTACTACTTCCAAGATCATGGCTGAAACACACGTTCTATGAGGGACTAGATTTTGTAGAAATTTTGATCCTTGGAGAAGCTGAAGATCCTTAAAGCTTTTTATAACCAAAGTCTTTAAAAGGTCAAACACCTAATATAATGAAAGAAATGGGAAAATGAAGCAAAAATGACAGCCCATACTATAGAATCTTAACCCTGTGGAGCTGCATCTACTTGCTGCCACACACTCTGAGCCCTGCAACTCTTCACTAAGTATGATACAGAAATGATGACTGCCCATGGGAACCTGAGTTGAAGACAGGCCTTCCTTAAGAGAGGAAATGGACTAAAAATCAGTATTAATATTACTCACAACCATAAAATACACGAGTAAAAAAAGGAGTAAAGCATTTTGTATTTTCACCCTTGAAACTACCCTATGTTAAGTTAATTACAACTTAACACAGGAACAAGTTCTTGGAAAGTTACAACATAGTAATTTCGCAAGTGACTATTCTGCTAAAATTCTGTTCTTGCTACTTAACTGTGTGATATTTTCCCACTCTTATTCCTATCCTACCACCTGGTTGACCACACAACTGGAAATGGAGGCATAAACCAAGTAACTAGAGACATCTTCAAACAGCCCGCTAGCACAGTGTGGGCCTGGAAGTCTAGCAGAGGAATGTACTGCTGGCTGCATGGGAACAGCTGTTTAGGAAAGGATGGCCTAAAAACAGCCTGACTTCCATTGAAACATAGAAGGAATCAAAAAATCATTAGTAAGTACCTGTTCCTCAAATCTTTGTATTCTCGTTACCGAGAGCAGGAGGGCAATGCTGAAGGGACATATATTATTACTGAAGTCTCCTTGCTGTTCAGCCTAGAACGGATAAACCAAAAAGAAGTCATTACATTTTCAAAGTCTAACAGAGTAGGTCCTTCAATGGGTCAGAGACACCGAAATATGAGAACTAAAACTATAAAACCTTAAAGGAAAACACAGAAAATCCTTAAGACCTTAGTTTAGGCAAAGATATCATAGCAATACTACTAAAAACATAATTTCTGTAAGAAAAAAAAAGGATAAATTGGACCTCTTTGAACTTTAGAACTTCTGTGTTTCAAAAGACACCAGTAAGAAAATGAAAAGACAGGCCAGACGAGGGAAAAAATGTATTTGCTAAAACTACATACGTGATACAGGACTTGTACCCAGAATGTACAAAGAAGTCTGACAAGTCAATAAGATACACAAACAAAAAATGGGCAAAAGACTGGAATAGACATTTCACCTAAGAAGACTTTAGGAAAGCTAATAAGCAAGTGAAAAGATGCCCAGTTACCATTAGTCATTAAAGAAATACAAAGTCAAATTTCATTAAGATATTCTGTCACATCATTAGGATGGGTAAAATTAGGGAAAAAAACAAACAAAACAACAGGTAATAACAAACATTGGTCAGAATGTGGAGAAAGAGGAACCCCACATAGTGCTGGTGGGTATTTAGATGATACAGCCACTTTGAGGAACTCTGTCAGTTTCTTAAAAGTTTAAACATAAGTATATCACACAACCCAGAAATCCCACTCCTAGGAACTTACCCGAGAGAAATGAAAACGTGAGCAAAGACTCGCATGTTTATCACAGCATTACTCCCAACAGCCCGTAAGGGCATACTCAAATGTCAAAAATCGATGAATGACTGCACAGACTGGTCTATGCAGACAACGGAATACTAGTCAACAATAAGAGGAGTGAAACACTGACATTGTTGTGCTACAACATGGATGAAACCTGAAAACATCACGCTACATGAAAAGAAGTCACATATAAAAGAACATGCTGTGTATGGTGCCACCTGCACGAGATGCTAGGAAAGGTGAGTATGGAGAGAGAGAGAGGGTAGAGCAGTGCATTGCTGGGGCTGGATGTAGACTACGGCAAGAGCTTGAGGGTCTCAGAGGTGATGAGGATGTTCCAAAGCTGGAGGTGGTGTTGGCTGCTGCACTAGGTAAACTTATGAAAAATCACTGATTTGTACAGTAGAGATGGGTGAATTTTTTTTAATTAATTTATACAAGCACTGGGTACAGTCAGAAGCGCAGGAGGGTGAGCGAATCCTCCGAGCCAGAGTGGGGAACAGAGCAGGCAGAAGGACCGAAGTACACTGCTGAGGGGAGCAGCGGGCGGCAGGAGAGGTCTGCGCGCCATGTGGGACCCTCCTCCAGTGGCCGGGGAGCAGCCAGGGATCGAACCGGCACTGCAGAGGCTGCGGGCAGCCTCGCAATCCAGCGCTCAACTGCTGCGCCACCGGGGAGGCCCTGGAGATGGGTGAATTTTACACATAACGTACCCTGATAAAATTTTTCAGAACAGGTCTCTGAGGCCTAAATGATACCCAAGTAGCAAAATAAAAGAAAAAATAAATACATAAAATCAGAGGTGAATGAAAGAGAAAACTAACAGAACACCAAATAAAAAACAAAGTTTGGAAAGACAGTAACACAGTTATCAGTTATTATAAACCTGAATAAAAGAAGCAAACAAATTAGAGAAGATAAAGGAGCTTTAAATCTAGTTCCCACATCATCTCTATCTTCTACAACAGGGACACACAGCTCCCTAGTCAAATGGCTGACATCCAAAATGGGCAAAGTACCAGGAGAGCCCTAAACAACGTGTGCCTCAGAAGCACTCAAAGACTGATGGGAGTCACGTAAGGAGGACAACAAGCCAACTGGAAAGATCCAATGGGTCAAATCTGGGTCACTCTGAGGAGCAAAATAACGAAAGACAGAAATGCATAACGAGTACACTAAATTTTCAAGAGTTCATAAATACCAATTATACTAAAAAATAGGGAGGGGGCGGGCCTCCCCGGTGGCGCAGCAGTTGAGCGCTGGGTTGTGAAGCTGCCGGCGACCTCTGCGGCGCCGGTTCGATCCCCGGCTGCTCCCCGGCCACCGGAGGAGGGTTCCACATGGCGCGCAGATCTCTCCTGCCGCCCGCTGCTCCCCTCAGCAGTGTACTTTGGTCCTTCTGCCTGCTCTGCTCCCTGCTCTGGCTCTGGTGAATTCTCTCACCCTCCCACGCTTCTGACTGTACCCAGTGCATGTATAAACAAAGAAACAAACAAATAAATAAATAAAACATGCCTCTATAAAAAATAAATAAAATTAAAAAAAAAATAGGGAGGGGAGGTTCTTTGAGTAGGAGACAGCTTTTAATACAGAAAGAATTATAGAATTACATTTAAAAAATTTTTCTTTAATTCTACAACTTTGCAACTCCCAGCAAAAATACTGATTTGAGTCAAGAATCATTCATTAGTAGATGGGGAAACAAAAACCATTTTGTGAGAGGTTGCTAAGGAAAAAGATTTCCACATGATCTCCAATCACAACTCCAAGGATTGCTTTCTAATTACAAAGGGAAACATATCTTTGCAAATGAAGAAAACAGATGGTCATTATCTTAACCAAATGATGCTGCATCACCAGTAGCAGGACAGCCTGGTGCTTCAAGCCTCCTGGTGTAATGCAAAGGAAGAGGGGTCGGCAGACCAGGGCCTCCAGACCAGAAATAGGCTGTGCCTGTTTTTGGATAGCTCACAAATTAAGACTGGTTTTTGCATTTTTAACTGTTGGTCGGGAAAAAAAATAATCAAAGAATAATTTCCAGATACATGAAAATTAAATAAAATTCACATTTCAGTGCCCATGTTGAGCTGAGGAAGCTCTGAGTGCATATGACCCACAAAGACTAAAACAGCATCCAGCCCCTTGCAGAAGTGTGCTGACCCTACAAGGGAGAGTATACAAGATCACTTAGAAGGCATTCTTGCTTAGATGTTTACTTTCAATCCAATCACTAGGAAAGAGGAAACAGACAAATCTAACAATGTGAGACACAAAACAACTGGCTGGATGCTTGAAAAACTTCACTTAAAAGATACTTATCCTTATTCTGGGATGCATGTGGGAGTATTCAGGCATTCATAAGTGCCATGATTTCTGCAACTTACTTTCAAATGGAAAGAAATATGTGAGAAAGCGAGATAAGGTAAATGTGGCCAAGTATCTGGTGAACGTGGGGTATACAGCCGGTGAACGTGGGGTATATAGGTGTTCATCATGCCAGGGTTCCAACATTTCTGTGGGTTAAACTTTTCAAGATAAAAAGCTGGATGAAAAAACAAACCCTTTATCTGTATATTAATTTTAAGAGCTCATTACATATCTATCTGATTTTTATCTTACTATTTCACAGATATCAGATGAATGACTTAGCTTCACAAAACCCCACACACTATTAGAAATAGCTAATATTCCCAATGCATAAATGGGAACCAAAGGTTGAGGCTGAAGGGCCTGTAATACAGAGCTAAGATTAGATTTTGACTTTCTTGATAAACAAGCTCTAAAGAAACAGAACAAAACAAAAAAAACTAGAATATTTAAGGTATGGTTTTAAAGTACGGTTTTAAGAGTGTGGTGACATCATATATTTTCTATTTTCCAGGAGCAAAGAAGAGCTCCTTCAGGCCCAGGATCATACCACAAGACTCCTACTGGTTTCCTGTCACTAACTAACAGGCATTTAGAGGCCTGAGTTCAAATGCCCTTGACTCATGAAGAGATCTGGATTACCACAAGGTCTCATGCTACCTTCAAGTGTTTCAGGAGTTCTCTGCCTAGTTCACAGTCCAACTTGATGGCAAACACAATATGTAGAATAACGGTGCCTTCCACATGGCGCAGTTCACCTGATGGCATGGTAACAAGATCCAACAGCCTAAAAGATTCAACAGGAAAGCATGAGCTATGGTTTGTGCAAGAGACCAGATGAACAAACATATCAACTCAACCTAAACCTATGCCATCACTGAAGGCCAGCAGCAAATACAAATTCTACTGCCTCATTCACTGTTTCTACAATAAAACTTCCTCAAAGAATTGTCTATAGCCATCATTTCCATTTTACTTTGTCCCAATCAAATCCAATTCAATTAGGCGTCTGCACCCATCTCCCAATGCCATCTGACAGTTCTTGCAAGCATTACAAAATGACCTCCATGGTACCAAAACCAGTAATCAAGTCCTATCTTAATTAATGTCTCTGCAAATTTGACATGGCTGACCACTTCTTTTTTGAAGCACTTTCCTCTCTTAGCTGCGGGGCACTGTCACTGGCTTCTTCTCAATTTGTTTTGCTGGCTCATCTTTCCTTTAAATAGTGGAATGCTTCTAAACTCAGTCTTGAGTTTCTTTTCTGTCCACAATTTCTCTAATTGACCCCATTTAGTTCTATGAGCTTAGTCGCTCCAAATCTATCGCTAGTCCTGACCTCTCCCTGTAGCTCCAGCCCGCCTGGTCAACACCTCCATATGGATGTTACCACATGTGTCAAACTTAGTGGAACTTACTTACCCCTAAATCTATTTTCCTGTCAGTCATTCCTAACTCAGGCCTTTTGACAGAAGTGAAACAAATGAAAATCACTGTAGATCAGAAGCAGCAGGCTGCACCAGGATTGACAATATGAATTCTGCAGCCAAACTGCTTAGATTCAAACCCCACCTCCATCACTTTATAACCTTGGGAAATTTATTTTCTCTCTGCCTTGGCTCCTACATCCATAAAAGAGGCAAAAGAGAGTTGTTGTGAGGTTTAAAGTGCTTACTTAGAACAGCATCTGGCACAGAGTAAGCACTCCACAAAGAACTGCTTTAAAAAGCAGCTTTATGAGCTTTAAAATGTTCATTCTTGGATATGCATGCTGGGCCTGCCTTTGTGCTAACTGTTCTACTACTTGAGAACCTTCTTTTTCATGACCTACATATTGAGGCTCTTATCATTCAGGCTGCAATTAAAATCACACCTTCTCAGAGAGGCTTTCTCTGACCACCTGATGCACAGTGGCACTCCTGTCTCTCTCACATCATCAATTTGAACTATCTGCATAGCCACTGCAACAATAATATTTTGTTGTTGCTTATTTATTTTCTGTTCTAACTAAAATTTAAACTCCAGGAAAGCAGGGACCTTGCCTGACTGGTGCATCACTGTAGTCTTTGGGTCAAATAGTTTCTGGTGCAGAGCAGACATTTAATAACTTAAATTTGCAACTTACAGAAGATTATTGCTGTTTTCCTGAGAATGGACAAATGAAACAGCCGAAAAGGTTGCTCTATGCTTGAACTTTTTTTTCTTTTTACAGTATTACAGAGCAGCTAGCAGAGGACTAGGAAAGTTCTTTTCTGACATAAAAGTAGAGCCGAAAGATTAATGATGAATTAACTAAAATATACAATGAGAAGATGAATTTATAAAAATGATTTCATTTCTAGTCTATAATACTCACTCATCACCACTCTGTCCCTCATTATGCTGCATATCCAGCTCATTGAAGAAAGCTATGATTCCTTCCAAAACCTTCTTTCTGCTTCCCTAAAAAAGTACAAAATAGTAAGATGACCCACACAAAAATGGAGATAAGCAAGTTAAAGTACTTTTCATCTTAAAGGATTATGGAGTACAAATTTAACAAAGTACAACTGAGAGTCACACTAGGAATGTATTAGAACACTTCCATGTTGAATTGGTGTGAAATACATCTCAGCGCCAGGTTCCAGGGGTCTATAGTCAGCGCTTTGAGATTGCGATCCCTTCCAGTACCACACACAGAAAATGTGGTAGAAGAAGAGATAATGTACAGTTTCCTCAGATGAGGAGCATGACCTTTTCCACTAGATCAACCATCACACATGAAATAAAAGCAGCAATGCCACAGCAGGAAAACCAAGAGTGTGAATAAGCTAATAACTGGTCCTAGTTAAAGAGAAACGGTATTTTTATTTGTACCTTTGAGGAGACGATCAGAAGCTGATAGACCAAAGGTGGTATTTCTTGAAGATTAAGCATGGAGAACATCTTCAACACTTTTTCAATCACAAATTCCACCTCTTCTGCAGTCAGGGGGACATCCCTGTGAGTGAAAGATACTAAAGGCCAAGACCAGAGACTAATTTGGGAAATATTAAAATATTATAACTCTCTTTTTGTTTTCGTTTTTTTTTCCCTCTAATGGAGAACCTCAAAGAAGACCAATAATCTTATCTAAGCAAAGTCACCATGTGGGGGAAAAATTAGTTACAAACAAAACCAAAAAAAGAGGAGAGGAAATCTTGTAATGGAAAACAGGGATGTCAGCATGTTTGCTTGCGGGTGGGGAGAGTAGTGTTTGAACTTCCTACATCTCGGTTCCTAATAGGATGTAAGAAGAGGGAATGATGCTTACTTGAACATGGAGATGAGCTGGATTACATATTGCTGGTCCCATCTGGTTAAAGAAGACAAAAGATATCAAAGTTTATCTCACTTTAATTACTTACACACTACTTTGTAAAATCAGTAAGGAAGAAAAATTGTAGCGCCACTTCAAGTGATTTGGCACAATTCAGACAATGAAGTAACAGCTTTTAACCTTTTTTTTTTTTTTTTTTGCTTTTAACCTATTAGACTGACAAAACCAAAACCTGATGATACTCAGTGCTGATAAAAACAAAACAAACACTTTCACATACTTTTTCAGGGAGTGTACACTGATAAAATGCTCAGAGATGTTGGCAATACATATCAATTTTTAACAAGCACATAACACACAGACCCACCCAGCTTACTATTAGAAAAATATCTCATTTACATGCTTGCTAAAGTTCACCCAAACAGATAATGATATTTAATGTTAACACTTTCTATAACAGCAAAAACCAAATAACCAGACTTACTGGGAAAAAACAATCTAACAATTGGAGACTGGTCAAATAATAACAGCATACTACAGGACTGTTACAAAGAATGATGTAGTTGTATGTGCCGACACGAATAGAACTATTACATGAAAATGACAAGGTATGTTACAGTGTGTATCGAATAAACACTGTAATGAAAAAAAAATTTAGTAAATGGATCAACATACATGTACTGATACATGCCTAAATTTATATTAGGAATCATATGCAAGAAGTCATAAAGCACTTATCTCTGGCTTAGATAATCTTGAAACAGTATTCCCTTTCGGTTCTTTCTGACAGACCCAAGCATAATCCTAGTATTACATAACTTAATAATTTGGCATTCTCTTTATTTCACTGATTATACAATATTTTTCTATGATGCACATCTTTATAAATTTCATTTTTTAAAAAAGATTTATTTATTCATACAAGAGCCACCAGGGAGGACCCTTTATATATTTCATTTTTAATGAATACAAGTTTCATGAAGTAATTCTACCTTAACTCACATAGCTCATATACCGTAACTGACACATCTCTCTATTATGTGTATTTAAGTTGGTAAAAAGTTTTGGTGTTGAGGGGTCTCCCTGGTGGCACAACAGGTTAAGTCACAGCACTGTGAAGCTGTCCGCAGCCATTGTAGCACGAGTTCAATCCCAGGTAAGGGAGCTGACCCACATGGCACAGCAGACCTCTCCTGTCTCCCCGCTGCTCCCCTCAAGCAGTGGATTTCAGTGGATCGGCCTGTTCTGCTCCCTATCCTGTCTCTGTCTCTCATCGCCCTCCCACCTCTGGCCTATATCCTAGCTCTTGTATGCATAAATAAATAAAATAAACCTCAAAAAAAATGGTATTGAAATGTTTGTACAGTTATAAGAACAGTCAAGATAAATAGAAATTATACAGAGATATAGAACAGAGAATATAGTAAATAAACTCAAAAATTCATTTCAGACTAAATGGTTTCATAGCAGTAGTGTTATGAAAAAAAAAAAACAGACTAAAAAAACCTCAATGATACAAATTCCTGCAATAAATGCTAATTCTTTTTTGGCCACTTGTGGTCCTGAGATAGTTCCACACATTAATGAGACTCACCTGCCAGAACAGAGGGTGTTAATCAACTGCTTCTTACATTCTTCTCCATTCAGTTCACCTAATAATGCAAAAAATACACTATGAAATAAATTTAGGGGCCTCCCCGGTGGCGCAGCGGTTGAGCGCTGGGTTGCGAAGCTGCCCAAAGCCTCTGCGGTGCCGGTTCGTTCCCCGGCTGCTCCCCGGCCACCGGAGGAGGGTCCCACATGGCGCGCAGACCTCTCCTGCCACCCGCTGCTCCCCTCAGCAGTCTGCTTCGGTCCTTCTGCCTGCTCTGCTCCCCGCTCTGGCTCTGGTGAATTCTCTCACCCTCCCGCGCTTCTGACTGTACCCAGTGCTTGTATAAACAAATGAAAAATAAATAAATAAATAAATCTTTAAAAAAAAGAAAAAGAAAAAGAAAAAGCCATTAAAGTTCAAAGAAACCTACCTTTTTCATAAGTTATAGTTTCCCTTTTGGTAGCAAGGGCAGAGAGAATGACAGGTAGTAACTCCAGCGATTTTCCATTCTTTAGGTTGCCCTCCTTGACAGCCCCAACAAACTCACTGGCTAATTCAACCAATAAAGGTCCTGGAAAATTGTGAGCCTACAAGTTCATGGGATAAAGAAAATGTTAGGCAGAAACCTAAGTGTTTGATATCTCTGAGAAACAGCCTTTTGCTGAATTAACAGAATTACCACTGGAACCCAGATCTGATCCTGTAGGTGTCCATGGCTCCTTCTGCTGTAATACAAACTTATAATTGCAAAGAATTTTAAAGGTCAGAATTCTCTAGCCGTGATGTTCTCAGATATGCCACCTCTTCACTGAGAAAGTGTTCACGAGACCAGACACATAAATCGTAGGTGGCTTATGGCCCATCTGCCTACTATTCTGCTCTTTAGCAGCAGCTCTTACTCATAAATAGGAGCTGGGCTAGCTTATGTAGTTTGTTCCCTCAATGAACTTATCTATAAATTCCCCAAATCTACCCAAAACCAAAGATTGTCCCACCTCACCTCCAGCATTAGTATTCCTATGATCTCAGAGGCTATTTCTTTCTGCAAATCCCCCGATTCCACCAACTGGATGCAGCAAGTGTATATTTTGCGTCTCCGAAGGGCTCCAGTCTCCTCAGAGCAGGGGGAACCTTATTGTTTTCAACAGGTGGTAAAGAGACAAAGAGAACAGTCTTACAAGTTTGAATGGCAACTTGGCAGGGGTAACAGCTTTGGTGTTTGATTTAGAAAATGGAATTATCAAACTACCAATTACAAGGTCATCTCAGTAGACAGAAGAGAAACATTTAAATAATCTGAGACCCAAGGCCCCCAAAACACTCAACAATCTAGAGAAAAAGATGGGAACTCCCTTTACCTAATAAAGGGCATCTATGGGGGAAAACCACAGCTAACATCATACTCAATGATGAAAAATCAAAAGATTTCCCTCTAAGGACAGGAACAAAACAAGATGTCCATCTCCTGCCATTTCTATTCATTGTATGGAGGTTTCAACCAGGATAGTTAGGTAAAAAATAAATAAAAAGTACCCATAATTGTAAAGGAAGAAGTAAAAGAAGTAAAATCGTCTCTATTCATGAATGACATAATCTTATATCTAAGAAATCCTAAGGAATCCATACACACACAAAAAAAACTATAGAGCCAGTAAAATAAGTAAAGGAAGGTTGCAGGGTAAGAGATCAACACACAGAGGACCACTGCATTTCTATACACTACAATGAACACTTAGCAGAAATTGGTAAGCTGATCTTAAAATTCATATGGGGACACAATGGACCCAGCACTCACATGTATCAATTTTAAAATATGCTCCAAAGCTATGCTAATCAACACTGTTGAGGTGACATTTGGAGAGACGTGTAGTTCAAGGGAATAGAACTGGGAATGGAGGAATAACCTCTCACATTTATAGAGTACTGATTCTCAATAAGAGTGCTATTAAAAATGGGGACAGACAGCTCTTCCCTTTTGTGGTAACAGCTGAAGAATCAGTGGCTAAAATGAAGTTTAATCCCTTTGTGATTGTAAAAGGCACTTCAATGCACTGTCCCACATTCATAGGAAGATATTCTGTCTTCCCCTCTTCCCAAAGAGCTGAGACAGACGTTCAATGTTCAGCCCGTGTCATCCAGAAGGTTAAGTGAGGACACTACAAAGGGCAGCAAAGTGGCAAAGTGGCCCAGGTTTCCAGGAAGAAATGTGTCCCCTTCACGGACCTGTGCAGTGGGAGAGGCGAGTAGCGCCACTGTCCAAGTGGACGTCCACCCCAGCAAGGGGCCATCAGTGGACTAAAACTGGACAAAATCAGGCTTCCCTGGTGGCACAGCGGTTAAGTCAGTGCTTTCAAGCTATCAGCAGCCATTACAGCATGAGTTCGATCCCCAGCCGGCCAGGGAGCTGGCCCACATGGCTCAGTAGACTGCTCCTGACTCGCTCCCCCTGCTCCCCTCAGCAGTGTACTTCAGCAGATCTGCCTGTTCTGCTCCCCACTCTGTCTCTGGAGAATCCTCTCACCCTCCACATCTCTGGCCTACACCCCAGTTCTAGTATGCATAAATAAAAATAAATCTTCCCAAAAAAATAAATAAAAAGTAAAATTGGACAAAATCGCAAAAAAAGCCTAGAATGCAAAGTCAAATCTGCCAAGTAGGAAAGGAAAAGGGCAAATGTAAGGAAGAACCAATGGGAAAGACGCAGGAATAAAGTCGTTTTACATACATTTTTCATAAAAATGCTAAAATGGAAAAATATGGGGAAAGTTGAAGTTGTACTACTACTCAGACCATATACAATAATTAACTTAAAATGGACCAGAGATCTAAATAGTAAAGCTAAAGTTACATAAAACTTTGTTATAATTAAATTACATAAATCTCCATAACCCTGGATTAAGCAATAGTTACTTAGATATAACACTGAAAATACAAACAACAAAAAAATAAAGCTGGACATCAAAATTTAAAACTCTGTGCTAAAAAAATGCAAACGAACCCAGAATGTGAGAAAAATTTTACAAATTATGTATTTAATAAGAGGCTTCTATTTAGAATACAGTAAACAATTACACCCTAATTTTAAAAATTAGTTTATAATAATTATGATAGTTTTTATAAACAATTATTTTACAATAAAAAGACCATTTTTTTCTTAAAGTGCAAATGGAGACCTCCCTGGTGGAGAAGGGGTTGAAATCTCACAGTGCTATCAAGCTATCACCAGTCACTGTGGCATGAGTTCCATTCGCAGCCAGGGAGCTGACCCACATGGCGCAGCAGACCTCTCCTGCCTCCCTGCTGCTCCCCTCAGCAGTGTATTTTAGTCAGTCTGCCTGCTCTGCTCCCCACTCTGTCTCTGAATCCTCTCACGCCCCACTCCCACCTCTGGCCTACACCCCAGTTTTTGTATGCATAAATAAAATCTTTTTTAAAAAAGTGCAAATGGGGCCTCCCCGGTGGCGCAGTGGTTGAGCGCTGGACTGCAAAGCTGCCTGCAGCCTCTGCAACGCCGGTTCGATCCCCGGACGCCGGGGAGGGTCCCACATGGCGCGCAGACCTCTCCTGCCGCACCCTCTGCTCCCCTCAGCAGTGTACTTCGTCGGTCTGCCTGTTCTGTTCCCCGCCCTGGCGAATCTTCTCACCCTCCCGTGCTCTGACTGTACCCAGTACTTGTACAAATAAATAAATAAATCTTAAAAAAAAGAAAAGTGCAAATGTCTGATTAGACATTTCTCAAGGATGGCTAGAATAAGAGACAATAACAAGTGCTGGGAAATCAGCATCCTCACCCTGGGCTGTTAATGTAAACTGACAAAGTCACTTTGCAAAACCGTCTGGCGCTGCCCCTAGCAGTTAAACAGAGTTACTCTATGATCTAGCAGTTTTATCCTTAGAGATATACCAAACAAATGGAAACATGTGTCCACACAAAAATCTGTTACACATTTCAGGGCTACATTATTCATACCAAAAATTGGAAACAACCTAAATGTCCATCAACTCATCAATGGAAAAATGTGGTAAGTTCATACAATGAAATTCATACAATGACTAGAAATGTGAAGCAGTGATACGGGTTACAACAGGGATGAATCCTGGTAACCTTACCTCAGTGAAACAAGCCATCCATAAAGGACCTTATATTACATGACCCCATTTACATGACACATGCAAAATGGGCCCAGCAAGAGTGCTTTCTTAACGTTAGGGGCGTTGGGAGAGGTGACAGTGATGAGGTACAGTTTCTTTTAAGAGTAATAAAAATAGGGCCTCCCCGGTGGCGCAGCGGTTGAGCGCTGGGTTGCGAAGCTGCCCGCGGCCTCGGCGGCGCCGGTTCGATCCCCGGCTGCTCCCCGGCCACCGGAGGAGGGTCCCACATGGTGCGCAGACCTCTCCTGCCGCCTGCTGCTCCCCTCAGCAGTGTACTTCGGTCCTTCTGCCTGCTCTGCTCCCCGCTCTGGCTCTGGTGAATTCTCTCACCCTCCCGCGCTTCTGACTGTACCCAGTGCATGTATAAACAAAACAAGCAAGCAAGCAAATAAATAAATAAATAAATAAATAAATAACATGCCTCTATTAAAAAAAAAAAAAGAGTAATAAAAATATTCTTAAAAATGATTGTGTGATAGATACACTAAAAACCTCTGAACTGCATAATGGAAGTGGGTGAAATGTATGACATGTCAGTCATATCTCAGTTAACTGCACACTTCAAAAGGGTGACTTTTTTACTATGTTGAGTTATATCCATTTTTTTTTAAAGATTTATTTATTTATGCATCCAAGAACTGGGGTACAGGCCAGAGATGTGGGGGGTGAGAAGATTCACCAGAGACAGAGTGGGGAACAGAACAGGCAGATTGACTGAAATACACTGCTGAGGGGAGCAGCGGGTGAGTCAGGAGAGGTCTGGGTGCCATGTGGGTCAGCTCCCTGGCTGGGGATCGAACTCATGCTGCAGTGGCTGCCGATAGCTTCATAGGTTGCGTCTTAACCCCTTGTACCACCAGAGAGGCCCTATATCCAGTTTTTAATAATGTCATCGTAAGCTAACTATTGATCTTTTACATCATCAATTTAACAGGATTAAAACAATACTATAATTCACACTACTTTTAAAACTGGGCTTTTCAAGTGTTTTTTAATTAGGTGGAAAAAGCCAGCTATGCCCCAGGTTAGCCCATCCAAGAGAAAAGTTACTAGTGAACTAGTGAAACTGACTGTTTTTCACTTACTAGTGAAACTGACTGTTAACTGTTACTGTGATTCACTATAAGGCAGCTGCGTCTGCTTTTTCAGTATTTCCTTTCCTCTAGTATTTCTACAAAAAGTCATTTAGCAAGTTTCCAAAAGGTTGACTCAAGCAATTTTTGAAACTTTTTTTCATGAATAGGAAGATCTGTTTTTGTACTTTTGCAGTGAAGACCCAATTTACTTCAAGGAAGAAAAACTAACCAAGTTAAAATAATCTATGAAGAATCCAAAGTCACTTTCAATGTCTACCTTGTGGAATTTTATCCTATCACCATTTATAAAACCATTGTGAATCATAACCTGCAGTAATATAGACCCAGCCTTTGTTCACAACACAGGAACAAATACAGCACACTGGGAATTAAGAATCTATATAAGGCACCCAAGATACTCCATTTCATTAAACCTGAAGAGTTCCCAGTTCCTCCCTGCTTCAGCACAGACTAAGCACTAGACATTTCTGTTTTCTCCACAATTTTAAAAGCACAAGGAAACCAAAGTAGATTTTATAAAGCGAATGGGCACTTTACAGGTGCCCAAACCAGCAATACAATCTCAGGTAGCTACTTCAACCCACTTCAGTAAAATGGTTTAAGTCCACAAGACAAGAGATTGCTGTTTTAGCTAAATCTGTAGACTCCCAAACACACAGAAAATGTCCCAGTGGGGCTTCAAATAGTTAGAAAAATAACAATGTGTGCCAAAAGTAAACAAATCTAACAATGAGCCCAGGGGAAGTAGAAGTGGCCTTAATTATTATTACCTTTGAAGATGGCTCTCAGGAGGGTTCCAGCAGCCTTTCCCTTCAAGGCCTGATTCTGCAGGAGATCAGCCAGCTGCAATCAAAGGGAAAGCTGTACAATTTCGCTGACCCAACAAGCTAAATCCATGCGATGAAACACTTAGCTACCAGGTTCAAATCATTCCGAGACTCCAGGTATCACAAATACCATATTTATTTAAATAGAGCAAGATAGATCTTAATATAATGCTGGGATGTCAGGACTGAAATTTACTTATACACTCACTCTACAAACACTTCCTAAGTATTTAATCAGCACTGGGTATTGAGTTGTGTTCTTGAATATATACTCAACAAATACTTTTTTTTTTTTTTTTGAAGATTTATTTATTTATTATTTATACAAGCACTGGGTACAGTCAGAAGTGTGGGCGGGTAAGAGAATTCACCAGAGCCAGAGCAGGGAGCAGAGCAGGCAGACTGATGAAACACACTGCTGAGGGGAGCAGCGGGTGGCAGGAGAGGTCTGCACGCCATGCGGGACCCTCCTCCAGTGGCCGGGGAGCAGCCGGGGATAGAACCGGCACTGCAGAGGCTGCGAGCTGCTTCACAACCCAGCGCTCAACCGCTGTGCCACCGGGGAGGCCCAACAAATACTATTTTAGCATGTTCTCTTTCCTAAGCACTAGGGATACAAGGATGAAGAAGAGGAACATGGTAATCTGACTCAGTTTACAGAAGAGAAAGAAAACACACAGAAACATATATGTATGCAAAGGAAACAAGAGACAGACATAATAACTAAGGACGGAAGAGGAGTACATGTTTATTTATTTATTGTTGTTTTTATTTATGCATACAAAAGCGGGGCACAGGCCAGAGGTGTGGAGGGTGAGAGAATTCACCAGAGACAGAGTGGGGAACAGAACAGGCAGAATGACCAAAGTACACTGCTGAGGGGAGCAGCGGGTGAGTCAGGAGAGGCCTGCTGCACCATGTGGGTTGTTCCCTGGCCGGGGATCAAACTCATACTGCAGTGGCTGTGGACAGCTTCATAGGTTGCGTCTTAAGCCCTTGAGCCACCAGGGAGGCCCAAGGAGTACATTTTTAAAAAATTAATCTTAGAATACCTAGAGATAAATTTAACCAAGGAAATGAAAGACCTGTGTTGAAAACTATAAGACACTGATGAAAGAAACTGATTAAAAGAAGCGCTACCCTGTGATCATGGACTGAAAGAATTAATATTACTGAATGTCACGCTACCCAAGTCCTCCACTGATTTCTGATGTTGTTTTCTTTTTCTTTTCTTTTTTTTTTTAAAGAGGCATGTGTTTTTTTTTTTTTAATTTATTTATTCGTTTGTTTTTGTTTATACATGCACTGGGTACAGTCAGAAGTGCGGGAGGGTGAGAGAATTCACCAGAGCCAGAGCGGGGAGCAGAGCAGGCAGAAGGACCGAAGCACACTGCTGAGGGGAGCAGCGGGCGGCAGGAGAGGTCTGCGCACCATGTGGGACCCTCATCCGGTGGCCGGGGAGCAGCCGGGGATCGAACCGGCGCCTCAGAGGCTGCGGGCAGCTTCCCAACCCAGCGCTCAACCTCTGCGCCACCGGGGAGGCCCTTCTGATGTTGTTTTCATTGCATCTTAAAACATAACAGACAAACCAAGTAAGAAGAAGTGTCCTTGTTATTATGGAAGCTTTGAATTTTTCTTTTCCTTAAACTTGGTTGACCAGAACTACCGAGTTAATGGCATGGTCCAAAAAAGTATAGATTCTTTTTAAGAGAACAGCCCTCATTTTTGGTTATTCATTTCCTTTAGATTGAATTTACATATTCTCAGTCAGAACCCAAGTGATACTTTATCCTCAGAGATCACATCTGAGCATCTCCCCTCTCTGTCTGACTGTGACTATGCAGGCATCTGTCTTCCTCTTCCTAATAAATATGTCCTTTTAAAATGCAAAAAGAAAAAAGAAAAGAACATCACATCTGAAGGGTCCATGCACCCCTCACTGAGAATGTCAATTCTGAGCAAATGGTACTGCCCAATTTTCCCACTGTATAATTACTTTCCCCATCCTTTTGCAGTAACTGGTAAGAATACACTGTAAGATCATGCAAGCATCCTGCTCCTCTCTATAATCTCCCCTCATCTAATGGAAAAGTCCAGCAGTCAGTGTCCCCAAGAATGACACTGGCATTTGGAGCTCCGTGACATGACACAGTGAGAAGAGGACGGCGCCATCTCCACAGTCCTTTCCACCAGGGCCGCATGACCTCAACTCAATGAGATGATACCACAGGCCCTGCTTGAGGGACATGCAACCACTAGATACTGCTCAGGGTTATCGAGCTCACGAGACAAAGAAAGACTGAGAACAGATTGTAGAAAATCAGTGGAAAATAACAATTAAGTGCAATGTGGTCTCCTTAGTGGCATTCTGGAACATAAGGACAGTAAGGGAAAACTACAGGTAGCGTTCAAATGGGATTTTTTTTTTTTTTTAAGATTTATTTATTTATACAAGCACTGGGTACAGTCAGAAGCGCGGGAGGGTGAGAGAATTCACCAGAGTCAGAGCGGGGAGCAGAGCAGGCAGAAGGACCGCAGTACACTGCTAAGGGGAGCAGCGGGCGGCAGGAGAGGTCTGCACGCCATGTGGGACCCTCCTCCGGTGGCCGGGGAGCAGCCAGGGATCGAACAGGCACTGCAGAGGCTGCGGGCAGCTTCGCAACCCAGCGCTCAACCGCTGCGCCACCAGGGAGGCTCCAAATAGGATCTTAAGTTTTGCCAGTGGTACCATATCAACGTTAATTTCCTCATTTTAAATTTTTTGCTAAGGCCAGTTAGATGCTAATATTGGGAAAGGGATACATGAAAACTCTATTATTTTCACTTTTCTATCAATCTGCAAGCAGTTCAAAGGAAAAGCATAAAAAATTTTCTCTGGAGTTAGCACTCTCATGCTTCTTGTCTAATTTGATCTTTATCATGATGGTGAAAATCATTTTCCAATTTTAGCACTGAGAGCCCCCTCCCATTTTTTATTAACGGTATGGACTCATGGGGGCCTCCCTGGTGGTGCAAGGGGTTAAGCACCACACTACAAAGCAATTCGCACCTCTGCAGCATGAGTTCGATCCCCAGCCGGCCAGGGAGCAACCCATACGGTGAAGCAGACCTCTCCTGTCTCACCTGCTGCTCCCCTCAGCAGTGTGTTTCAGTCAATCTCCCTGTTCTGTTAACTGCTCTGTCTCTGGTGAATCCTCTCAACCCCCCCATCTCTGGCCTGTACCCCAGCTCTTGTATGCATAAATAAATAAATCTTTTAAAAAAACAGTATGGACTCATGAATATCCATTTTTCAATGGGTTAGAGATTGTAATTGGATTAATTATATTAATATTGAAATGGTCCCAGGGTTGGCTGATGGGAGTCCCTTCAAGCTGGTTATGTCCTCGTAACATGACCCCATTGTTTCTGAGCACGTCACCTTTAGGCATGGCACAGTAACTCCAGGCTCATCTTACACCCATTACACCACCTGCAAAATCAGTCATTTCTCCAAAGAGCTCTTGTCCCTTCTAGTGGGGAATGGTTCTCAGAGAACTGGGTGGTGGGTGTATTTGTTGCTACTGTGGCATCTCTGTTAGATCCGTGGGCAGAGCTAGGAAATGCATGCATGTGTATGCCCACGCATACAAATATACACATGCACATATTTATATATAAATTTGAGAAACCCTGAGTTCAAGCAGTATCTCCATTTCTAATCTATGCCCACAGGGATTCCCTTGCTGTCCCACATCCCAAAGTGCCCCTTCCACTGCTACACACACCGTGACACCCAGAGCAGTACAACCTAGAACACACCTAGAATAGCTTCAGAACTGCTTCACCATACCACTACAATAGCCAATTCTACTTAAAACAAAACAAAACAAAAAAAGGTCAGGGCTTATGTGTGGTAGTCCTGATAAACTGATTTTCCTTATAAAAATATAAAGATGCATCAACAGGCAAATCTAATGCCTCACATCAACTCTAGTTTGGGTATTACTTTCAGATGAGTGTTCTAAAAACAATGAAAGTGTAGAAATTTGGCTATGTGTATTACAAATGTTATGCAATTACTGAAATGTACACATGTCCACAAAGTGACCATTTCTCTTCTCTCCCATTTCTTTATAACTATAAATTATTATCAAATGGACCTTGTGTCTCCTACAGGGTATGGAAGGGATGAAGCAGAATGTCACACTTTCTCTAACATGACCTTTGAACTCATCGTCATGCCTGACATGAACCTTCAGCAGAACAAGGTTCCTATTACTCACATCATCTCCTCTCAGGGTTTGAAGGAATTCCTGTAGTCTGTCTGCTGATTTTTCTGTTGCTAGAGATAAAATTTTCTGGTCCATTGTTGCACATATCAGGGACCTATAAAAGAAAAAATACCAGAATTGATGAAATTTCCAGAAGTATTGAAGCTTGATTCTCTCCCCCTTTCTAATAACTGAGTATCTCATACATATTATAGGTTATGTACTCGTGAATCCTCCTCAAACAAAGTTCGACTAACTATTTGAGTAGGTGATTCTTCTCCAAGCCAAAATAATCAGAATTCAGAATTCTCTATAATAATTCAGAATTCTCTAGAATTTCCTTATTAGGAACTTGGATTCTAATCAAGTGGTTTCATTAGCCCACATCTTCATATATATATATATATTTTTTTTTTTTTAATGTGGCAGAACCACTTTATTTTTTTTATAGAGGCATGTTTATTTATTTATTTGTTTGTTTGTTTTGTTTTGTTTATACATGCACTGGGTACAGTCAGAAGTGAGGGAGGGTGAGAGAATTCACCAGAGCCAGAGCGGGGAGCAGAGCAGGCAGAAGGACCCAAGCACACTGCTGAGGGGAGCAGCAGCGGCAGGAGAGGTCTGCGTGCCATGTGGGACCCTCCTCCGGTGGCCGGGGAGCAGCCGGGGATCGAACCGGCACCACAGAGGCCGCAGGCAGCTTCGCAACCCAGTGCTCAACCGCTGCACCACCGGGGAGGCCCCACATATATTTTTCATAGATGGTCAAGACACGAGTTGGTATACATTATACACCAGTGGGAACAGAGTATCATCAATATTCTTATGAGAATTTGAAAAACCTACTTGAGGGCCTCCCTGGTGGCGCAAGGGGATAAACACCGCACTATGAAGCAATCCGAAGCCTCTGCAGCAAGAGTTCGATCCTTGGCCCTCCAGGGAGCAACCCACATGGTGCAGCAGACCTCTCCTGTCTTACCGGCTGCTCCCCTCAGCAGTGTATTTCAGTTAGTCTGCCTGTTCTGTTCCCCACTCTGTCTAGTGAATCCTCTTACCCCTCACATCTCTGGCCTGTGCCCCAGCTCTTGTATACATAAATAAATAAATCTTAAAAAAAGAAAAAAGAAAAAAAAAACCTACTTGGGAAAAGTGAGTAAATAGCCTGCGGTAGACAGTTCCTATGGGGGAGTGGGGAGTAGAAAGGCTAGAAAGGCCTAAAGGTGACGTTCTCACAGGCTGAGAACACGCTGTGCAAGGTCTTAAACACCAGGTTACGGAATCTACTTGTAACTAACAGAGCACCCAAAATTTTTGGCGCAAAAGACAATCTGAAATAGTATTCGAGGAAAGTGAACCTGGCATGAATGTGTAGATGAAAGTGGGGAGGGATTAAGGAAAAGGAGCAGAGGCTAGACCTAATGGGAGCCACTGTAGTGGTGGTGAATGTGAGAAAAGAAAGGAGGCCAACAGTATCAGACTGAAGCAGGCTTTATTTAATGGATGCCTGTGAGGTGCACTCTCGGCTGCCGCAGAGTGAGAATCATGCCCGCAGACTGGAAAATGGGTCTTTATAGTGTTAGATTACTGTAGGGAATTTTTGGCGAGTGAGTGAGGGGTCTTCACTGTGGGAGGGGGTCTGCTGAAATTCTTTACTGCTGTCAGCTTATCTCCGGTGCCTCAGGTGCTGGGCAGTGAGGGTTTTACGAGTGGCCTGGGTGTGCTCTCCTCAGTAATAAAATTCTGTACTAGGGTGGTGACTCGAGAGAGTGGAAAGGAAGAGATGCAATGGAGTCACGTTAGGCAGACAGGATTTAGTAAGCAGCTATGGGAGTAAAGGGAGAAATGCAGATTGGTAGAAAACCTGCCCAGAAAATTAAAAAATCACTTCCCCAAAGAGGAAATGCAAATGGCCAATAGGCATATGAAAAAAAAGCTCAACATCACTAATTATCAGGGAAAAGCAAATCAAAACCACAATGAGATAGCACTTGACACCAGTGAGAATGGTCCACATTAAATAAAAGCAGAAACAAAAGCTGGCCAGGATGTGGCGATAAAGGAGCCCTCTTCTTACAGGGCTGGTGGCAAGGCAAACCCAGGTCCAGCCACTAGGGAAAGCCTGCGGAGGACCCTCACCACACTAAAAATGGCACTACCATATGACCCAGAGATTCCACTCCCAGGAATCTACCCAAAGGTCACAAAAACACCGATTTGAAAGGAAACCTACACTCCTATGTTTACTGCATCACTATTTGCAATAGCTAAATTATGGAAACAATCAAAATGCCCCAAAATAGGCCTCCCTCGTGGCGCAGGCATTAAAACAGCGCTATCAACCTGTTTCCAGCTACTACCACACAAGTTCGATCCCCAGTCGGCCAGGGAGCTGACCCACATGGCACAGATCTCTCCTGTCGTCCCGTTGCTCCCCCTCAGCAGTGTATTTCAGTAGATCTGCCTGTTCTGCTCCCCACTCTGGTGAATCCTCTCACCCCCTGCACCTCTGGCTTACACTCCAGTTCTTGTATGCATAAATAAATCTTTAATATATATATATATATATATGATTAGATTAAGAACTTCATCTCTCACTGAACTAGTTAAAACCTCCATGTCAGGGCCACCTCTGGTTTTACCAATGATTGCCCAGCACTTAGCACAGATAATTAACCCCTAATAGACAGCCAATCAAAATGAGTTGAACAAAGGAATTGTCGAAGCCCTGCAATGGGCCAGCCCTCCACCGTGGTCAATCTGATCCTCACTCCAATAATCCTCTGAGGGGCGGTGTTATTAGCCCCAATTTAGATGAAGAACTTTTGGGGTTCGGAGACTAAGGACTCTGCCCCAGGTCAGCTAAAGGCTGATGCCAGGAATGAGGAAGCCCACATAGAAAAAAACAAGATGGCCCTGACACCAGGACCCTTGACAAACAGGGGAAAAACAACCCTGCTCTATGAAAAACACCTTTGTTCTGCCTAAACCTGTTTCCCCCCTGCCAACCCAGTTTTCCAGCCTAACCTCTCCTCACCCTATAAAAGGACATCTCTCCCCACAATGGGCGCGGCTTCAAAGGTGACCCCCACCTTGGGTCCGTGAGGTTTGCCTGCGGCACAATAAATTTTCCCTTCCGAAATGCAAATCAAAACTACAATGAGATACCCTCTCACACCAGTGACAATGGCACATATTAAAAAAACAAGCAACAACAAATGTTGGTGAGGTTGTGGAGAAAAAGGAACTCTCCTGCACTGCTGGTGGGAGTGCACACCCAGGCAACCACTATGGAGAGCTGTGTGATATCTTGACCTATTAAACATAGAGGTTCCATATGATCCAGCAATTCCACTCCTAGGTATTTACCCAAAGGACACAGAAACATCAATTCCAAAGAACACCTGCACCCCTATGTTTATAGCAGCACTATTTACAATAGCTAAGCTTTGGAAACAGCCCAAATGCCCAAAAATAGATGACTGGATCAAGAAGATGTGGTCCATATACACCATGGAATATTACTCAGCATTCAAAAAAGATAAACACATGCAGTTTGCAGCATCATGGATGGCGCTGGAAGGGATCATGCTCAGCGAACTAAGCCAGAAAGTAAAGGAAGGGCCTCCCAGGTGGCGCAGCGGTTGAGTGCTGGGTTGCGAAGCTGCCCGCAGCCTCTGCAGCGCCGGTTTGATCCCCGGCTTGCTCCCGGGCCGCCTGCGAGGTTCCCACATGGCGCGTAGACCTCTCCTGCCACCGGCTGCTCCCCTCAGCAGTGTCCTTCGGTCCTTCTGCCTGCTCTGCTTCCCGCTCTGGCTCCGGTGAATTCTCTCACCCTCCCGCGCTTCTGACTGTACCCAGTGCTTGCATAAATAAATAAAAATGAATCTTAACAAAAAAAAAAAAAAAGGAAAAATACGGGATGGTCTCACACATATCAGGAATTTAGAAAACGACTAATACAAAGTAAAAATCAATATCAACAACCAACTATAAACCAGAGACACACCACGGGGTGGGGGGAGGAAAGGGAAGGGAAGAGGAAGGACTAGGGTCAAAATAAGGGGGGGTGCAATTGTATGCGGAATATAACCAAAATGATAATGCATACATTGTGCAGAAATGAAAAATGATGTAAGAATTATATAAAATAAAATATTAATTTAAAAATTGAATATAAAAAATTTTTTCCTTTCTTTGAGAAATTTAGCCTGGCTCTCCTTTTCTTTACCGCGCCGAACCTTTCAGTCAGGAGGCCAGAAAGAGCTGAACTCGGAGCCTGACCCCAGACGCCAAGGTTCTGCCTCCTTCCCAACCCCCCGCCGCCGTCAGGGCCTGGGGGGCGGAGGACAGGGAACCCGCGGGCCCAGCGCAAGGAGCCCGGTGCAGGGGGATGAGCCGAGCCCGACTTCCGCCTGTCTCGGCGGGCACAGGCGCTCGGAGGCGGGCGCGCGGCAGCTCCCGGCAGCTCCCCTGCGCTCAAGGAGGCACCAGCCGGGCGAGACAAGCAGGTGGAGCGGGGCTCGGGGGGGCCCCTGGACGGGAGGCGCTGACCGGTTGGAGGGGCGGCCCGGGCAGCCCCCCGAGAGGAGGGCGGCGCGCAGCCGGGGGGCGCGGGGGAGCGCCGGCCCCGGGAGACACCAGAGCGCCCCTGCGGCCGGGAGCCCCGGTCCTCTCACGCCCGCCCCGGGGCAGGTCCCGCGGCGCCGTCCCCTCGGACTCACCGCAGCCGCCGCCGCCGACTTCCAAAACTCCCGCGCAGACGAACGCCAGCGCACTTCCGGCGCTCACGCCGCACGTCCCGCCCCCGCACTTCCGGCGCCCCTCCCGCCGCAGGCCACGCCCCCGCCGCCCACTTCCGCCGGCGGCGCCTCGGGCGGGACGCGAGCCCCATTGAGCATGCGCGGGCTGTGCAGCGATGGGTGTGTGTGTGTGTGTGTGTGTCTCTTGCAAATGCAGTGTCTGGGCCTCCCTGGTGGAGCAAGAGGTTGAGTCTCAGCGCCATGAAACTCTCACCAGCCACTGCGGCCTGAGTTCTAGCCCCGCCAGGGAGCTACCCACACGGCGCAGCAGACCTCTCCTCTCTCCCCGCTGCCCCCTCAACAGTGTATTTCAGTACGTCCGCCTGTTCTGCTCCCCACTCTCTCTGGTGAATCCTCTCACCCTTCCCTCATATGTTTCCTTCCTTTGTTCGTGGGACTATTTCAGACGTGTCCATCACCCCCTCTATTTCCGGCAGACGACTTCCAGGTCCCCTAAGCACCCCCACACCCCACACCCGCCACACAGGAACTTGGTGGGGGACACACTTTACTCAGGGAACCCAAGCACCCTGCTCATGAGCCGCCAGCATCGCATCAGAACAACATCAGTCAACACTGACTGAGCATTTGCCTTCACGACTGTGGGGCACTTGCAGTCCACTTCACAGCACCAAGCCCGGAGCTGAGCACCACCACATCCCCACTTAACAGGGACCCGATTCTGGGGTGGGTAGGCGAGGAGCTGGGGTGCCCCAAGCTGCTCCTGTCGCTGGCCTTTCTGGCTGGAAGGCGGCGGGTTTACCCTGCCCAGCTCCTCCTTAATCAGCTCCCATCTCCACTGGTATCCCTCAGTGGGTGACAGGCCTGGGTTCCCTCCAGTTAGCTGGCACAGCTTAGGGGGAGGGAGAGGAAGCTGTAGTCCCAGGACTGTACTGCCTCCCAAACGAAGGGCAAATCAGCAAAAACTTGATGAGAAAAGAAAAAAGAAACATAGATAATTAAAAATGAAACAAACTCTCCCTCTGGATCTTGCATGTCCCACCCTGGGGGGCTTTGTCAGACCCTGTGGGGAGGTGGAGAGCAGGCAGCAGAGGGAAAGGGCCCCAGAGGCCCCCCCTCTTGCTTCCACATGGCTGAGCAGGACCTTGAGCCAGCAGCAGCCCCACACAAAGGAGGGCTTTGAGGCGGCCCAGTCAGGCCCTGCTGAGCCCCTTTCCCCTGTGCTTGCCTGCCCCAACCTGGGCCTCCCTGTGAGCCTGACTTAACAGGGGAACTGTGAGCAGTTCCTTGTGACATGGTAATCCAGACCTGCTGACTGACACGCCCCCCCAACAGAGGCAACATCTGGGTCCTCAGGACTCGGGCACCAGGTGGCCCCAAGGAGGAGCTGCTGACCTGGGGGTAAGTCAGTATCAGGGCTCAGCCTGACCAGGAAGTCCAGGACTGGGGTGAGGAGTCCGGGGTGGGGAGACCACAACCCAGACTGCCCCTAAAACAGAAACCAACAGGCCATACTCCAGGGTGAGGGGGACCAACCTGGTGGTGGGTTTAGCAGATGAAAACAAGATGCCCAGGTCAGTGTGATTTTCAGGTGAACAGCAAGTATAAGTATACCCCAAATATTGAAGGGGACATACTTACACATCAAAGAGATTTTCTGGTGATCTGACACTCACCTGTAAATGAGTATTTGGTATTTTATCTGAACCTTAGGAGGCAGGGAACAGCCTTCACGTGGAGGGAGGGGGGTATGTTTTCCTTGTGTATACTTCGTAAGTCAGCTATATTATAGCCCATAATTAGCTTGGCTATATTTAGAAAAGTGTTACTGCACTGACTCTGCCTATTTCTGAGATGGAAGATCTTATCTTGATGGCTTGCGTAACTGGCTGGGGTGTCTGCCTGGTCTCCTGGCTGAGCTCCTGAGGCGGTTCCATTCCTGTTGCAGCAAAATCTGAAGTGAGAGCACAGACTTCAGACTGCTTGTCCTCTGCCCACGTATTTGGAAGTTCTCCTCCAGAGAGAGGGCTTGGGTGGGTTCCTGCTGGAGCAGTACAGCTCCCAGGACTTCCCTGCCTCTGGAGTTGTGGCATGAGAGAGGCGGACATGGAGAGCCTTCAGATCCTCCAAGTGTCCCAGTGCAAGTTGGGGTGATGGTCAGAATGATGCTGTGAAAGGGGAGATAACTGCCTTAGAGCAACACCTAGTGTCTGGTCTTCATTACAACTCTGGGCGGTGTCATTATTACCCCCAAGTTGCAGATGAGGAAACAGGCTCAGAAAGGCCCATTAACTTGCTGACGGTCACAGAGCAGTAAATGACAAAGCCAGATTCAAACCCAGTGTCTCTGACCCTAAGGGGTTTTCACCCTTCACCCACCATCCCAGTGAGTTTGCCTGGAGATGTCTTGGCTCCAAGTATCAAAGGTAGATGGTCTCAAGTTCCACCTGTGCCAACAGGTGACAGAATCGACCAATAGGAACCTGGTCAGAGGCACCTTGAAGGCACTTGGGGATGCTTTGAGGCAGAAAACAAAAAATCTGGAAACAGGAGCATTACCTCCCAAAATCCTCAGTGGGCGAGCAGGTGTAGTCCATGGGTGATGGCTGGGATTTGTTTGGGTGGCCAAGTCCTGCTTATGTTTAGGTTACTGAATGAAATCGTCATAATTACAGCAGGCAGGACTCAGGTTAAAACACAAAACTTGCAGCTGGAAAGAGGCTGATTGCAATCCAGGTCCAATTTCTGCCACCCAGGACTTCCTCCCGCTGAGGAGAGGTGAAGTCAGAACCTGGGCATGAATCCTAATCCCTGACTAGTTTCTGACCGTGTGACCTTGGACAAGTCACTTATTCTCCAGGGTCTGTTTCTTGCTCGGTTAAATGGTAATAATCATGCCAGTCCCAGCTTGAGAGAATGGATTTGAATATGCTTAGTGCACCCCAAAGCACAGTGCATGCACCCAGCATGATGAGAGGTCGCCATGCCTCCTGAGGTCAGGGTCACCCTCTGGGGTGGGAGGTTTCTGAGGTCCCTCTTTGGGTGGAGGAGGGTCCGGACCAGAGGAGGGACCCAAAGATCCTGTGGCTGAGAAAGAAGGCCAACTCAAGGGTTTTCCTGGCTGGGTCGACTCATCTGGAAGAACTGAGGTAAGAGGTACAGCTGACCCTTGACAACACTGGGATTAGGGCCGTGATCCCCACACGATGGAAAATTTGAGTATAACATTTGACTTCCCCCAAACGAAGAAGCTGCTGTTGACCCAAGCCTTACTGAAAATGAAAGCGGTCGATGAACACACATTTTTTCTGCTTTATGTACTATATGCTATATTCTTACACTAAGTAGAGGAAAAGTGTTAATTAGAAAATTCTAAGGAGGGCCTCCCTGGTGGCACAGGGGTTAAGTCTCAGCACTGTGAAGCTGTCCGCAGCAACTGCAGCATGGGTTCGATCCCTGGCCAGGGAGGTGACTTACATGGCACAGCAGACCTCTCCTGACTCCCTGCTGCTCCCCTCAGCAGTGTATTTCAGAAGATCTGCCTGTTCTGCTCCCCACTCTGTCTCTGGTGAATCCTCTCGCCCTTGCACCTCTGGCCTACACCCCAGGTCTTGCATGCAAAAATAAATAAATCTTTAAAAAAAATCCTAAGGAGGAACAAGACATTTACATATTTATGGAAAAAAGTCTGCAGTTCAAATCTGTTGTTCAAGGGTCAACTGTATTTGTGTTTGTGTTTGCCCTCAAAGGAGTTTCACAAGGGGGAGCATCTGTGGTCATCTGGGGGGCTACTTCAAAGTGTGGTTTTCTGGACGCCAGCCCAGACTTCCTGGGTAAGAATCACAGGTGCTGGGGCCCAGGCACCTGCATTTCTACCAAGTGTGACTGAGGCCCTGGTTCTGAGACCATCACAGAACCGTGCCTGTGACCTCAGCACGGCCAACCTCCTCTCCCAGGGAGCCCACCTGCAGAAACTGGGGTGGAGGACACAGGCCCTTCCTCTGCCAGGGACTCCAGGTCTTCCAGAGCAGCATGTCAGAGGAGGTGGGTACCCCTACACCTTGGGGCTCCTCTTTGCCCTCCCCTCCTTCCCTCAATCCCTCCCTGCTTCCCCAACATCTGGTCTGCTCAGGGGTACCAGGCATACGGGCACTCACCCCACAACCTCCCTGCAGTCCCCATCCAAAGGGAGGGGCAAAGGCACTGACCTAGGATGTGAGCAGCCCTTGCAGCTGTCAGCCCCCCACTAATGGGGCCTGCTCCTGCTTTGTCCTAACTCCCTAGGCGGGCACGTACCGCATGGTCTCTGAAGAGGAACAGGCGCTCCGAGCCCAGCTGGACCGGCTTACCACCAAGGACCACGGGCCTGTCTTTGGCCCATGCAGCCAGCTGCCCCCCCACACCTTGCAGAAGGTGAGGTGGCCCTGGGTGCTGGGAGGGGCACTCTGGGGAGGCAACAAGTTTGGAATGTGACCGGTGCTACCGTAGAAGTCAGGGCCCTGGCAGCAACAGGTCAGCCTGATCCGAACCACAGCACCCACAGTGAGCCCTGGCAGCAGTGCCCGAGCCTAGGGCCCCTGGACCAGGCTCATCCTGGATTTGTAGGTTCGAGGCACCAATTTGCCCAGCTACTGCCCTCTGGACAGGCAAGAGGCCTGAGTCCTGGGATCACACCTACCTCCAGCGGGACTGGCTTTCCCTCCTGGGCCTGGCCTTCTGTGCCTGTGGAGGACGCTGCTGGAGCTGCCCAGACAGGACCAGACTGCCCTGGGGGGTTAGGGGGAGACCGGGCTGCTTCTGCTTCCTCTCTGCTTCCCTGAGCACCTCCAGGGAATGGTGCCGATAGCCGCCCCCCCCCCAAGGGCCGACTCCCCCTCTTGTGTGGAGGAGAGTTGGCTGGCAAGTGCTGCGGTCCTCTAGGGCCAGCGCTGCGGGGAGGGCGGGGGAGGCAGGCTGCCCCCTGCCGGCCATCTTTGGTTTTGCAAAGATGGGAATGAAGCCCGAGGGGCAGAGCTGGGCTTTGAGAAGTCCAGGCTGAGTCCAGTTCCAATCGTCTGCTCAGGTGGCCTCAGGCAAGGCTAGCTTGCCTCCGTGAACCCCAGGGCGCGCCTTTGAGAGAAGGGGATAAGCTTGCTCTCCCTACTGTGGGAGGTTGTGCAAGGATTTAAACATACAGTGCATTGAAAGCTTGGCGTGAAGGGCGCCAGTAAGTGCAGGCTGGGACTGCTGGAAACGTTTAATCTGGGGGTTTCTCCAGCGAACGAGCCCAGGAGGAACAGCTTGGCCTCATTTTCTCCAAACAGAACTGGTAGCCGAGGGCGGGGGCAGGTGCTGCCGAAGGCCGTGCGCTGTCCGTGGGTCCGGCCCCGGGGGGAGACTCCTGTGGGCTCCTTTTGCGCTTTGCTCCAGGCCAAGGACGAGCTGAATGAACGGGAGGAGAGCCGGGAGGAGGCTGTGCGAGAGCTGCGGGAGCTGGTGCGGGAGCAGGCGGCCTCGGGGCAGGCGCTGGCCCTGGCGGTGGCCGAGAGGGCGCAGGGATGGGACAGCGCCTTCTTTCTGCGCTTCATCCGTGCGCGCAAGTTCCACGTGGAGCGCGCCTACGACTTGCTGCAGGGTGAGACGGTGGGGCCGGGGTGGCAACCGGGAGGGGTGGCCCTAAGCTGGGGTGGTCCTTCCCCAGAGGAGACCCGCCCCTCCACTTGGCAGCCGTTCCCTCCCTGGCCAGCCAAGCCCTCTGAGCCTCCTTATCCTACCTGTAAACGGGGGTGAGTGTGAAGTGATCCCCCCAGGATCCTGGCCAGCTCCGACTGGAAATGCAAGCGTGAGTGAGCGGCAGAGGCCTCTAGGTCTGGCTCCTCTCCCCCCCTTCCAGGCCTTGGAACTCACTGGGTAGGATGGAGTCACCCAAATTGGGTGCCCAAGGAGGGAGGAGTCCCCCTCCCCCAGCTCAGCGGGACCCCCTTGGCTCATGCTCCCCATCCCCCTCTGGGCCTGGCAGCTGCAGGGCTGGGCACCTGTTCAGGACAGGTCAGGATGGGCTTGTGGGTGGCACAGCTCCGCTGGGATCATAAAGCGCCTCTGCACCCTACTTGGGGCTTGAATTTTGTCTGCGGGTCTCCCTCCACCCCACGCTGTGTCCACCTGTGGCTCTGCCCGTGGGAGAGAGAAATACAAGTCACATCTGGCCTCAGATATCAGATCACACGTCACGTTTGTATAGTTTACAAGCTGGTCAGGCCCAGAATCTGCCTTATCACCAACGGTCTGGCCCAGGCCGATAGCGCCCTTCAGCCTATTTTTTGGAGAAGAAAAATGAGGCTCAGAAAGGTTGAACACACCCTCCACCCCCCGCCTCCCCCGACACACAGGATGTCGGAGGAGCCAGGCAGGGGCCAGGTCTCTGGGCACCCCCCCCCCGGACGGGATGCCTCCCTAAGGGGGTTCTCTGCCCCCCTCCACCAGGCTATGTGAGCTTCCGGCTGCAGTACCCCGAGCTCTTTGACAGCCTGTCCCTGGAGGCCGTCCGCCGCACTGTGGAGGCTGGCTTCCCTGGGGTCCTCTCCAGCCGGGACAGGTATGGCCGGGTGGTCTTGCTCTTCAACATCGAGGACTGGGACTGCGAGGAGGTCACCTTCGACGAGGTCAGCGGGGACTCCCAGGCTCCCTCCCAGCTCCTGGGCTGTGTCCCCTCCCTGACCTTGCCCTCTCTGGGGCCCTGACTCCTGGCTCCCTGGGAGGTGTGGTGTGGCCAGTAGCCGCCAGGCAGGAGGAGAATGGCTCGGATGTGCCAACTTCAAAATCCAGCAGCCTGCGAGCGGGGCTACTGCCCCCTCCAGCCCCCCCACACCATACCCCGCCCAGTGAGATGACCGCTGTGGGCCAGCAGCTGGGTCGGCCCTGCCAAACGCCGATAGCTGGCAGCCACACAGAGGATAGGGGCTCCCGGACCATGGGCTGGGGGAGAGTCCAGAAAGCACGGTTTCCGAGCATTTGGCAGCCTGAGATCTCTGCATTTATAGCCATGCGATTTCTCTTGTTAGGCCCTTGAGAGAGCTGCCCTGGGTGGGGAGTTAGGGTTTGTCTTGGGAGCATGTCACTGGGCCTTAAAAAGAAAAAAGGGGGCCTCTCTGGTGGTGCAGGCAGTTGAGCGTCACACTGTGAAGCTGTCCGCAGCCTCTGCAGCGTGGGTTCGATCCCAGCCGGCCAGGGAGCTACCCACATGGCGTGGCAGACCTCTCCTGTCTCCCTGCTTCTCCCCTCAGCAGTGTATTTCATCCGTCTGCCTGTTCTGCTCCCTGCTCGGTCTCTGGTGTATCCTCTCACCCTCCCGCGCATCTGGCCTGTACCCTGGTTCTTGGATAAATAAATCTTTAAAGAAAAAAGGGACACATTCATCTTAAACAGATCCTGACACCATGTATTTTGAAGTCCATCTTTTCCCACAATAACTTGAGATGCCCCCGTGATCATAGCCTCTATTTTCATATGCACTCGGGTCTACTTCTGAACTTTCTATTCTTTTCTATCAGTTTCTGTCTGTTTGGGCCCCAGTATCACTGTTTTCATCATAACTTGTATAGCTCACTTAACATCTGTTGGGGATAGCTTTTCTCAGGGTCTTTCTGGCTTTTCTTGCGTATTTCCCCTATGAACTTTAAGTTAATGAGCTCCAGGAGAAACATCACATTTCTGCTGTTACAGGAGCATATGGACAAACACTTGGGCATCCAGCCATGGACATGGGGCTCCAGGTTATTTTCTGGGGTTCACACACTCACAGAGGTGGACCGTCCCAGCTCGAGCCTGGGACAGATCTCCTTCAGAAAGGATAGCCCAGTTTTTGCTCCCCGGCAGGCTGGGCTTTTAGAGCCAGTCCATTCTGCACCCCAGATCCTGCAGGCCTATTGCTTTATCCTGGAGAAGCTACTGGAGAACGAGGAGACGCAGATCAACGGCTTCTGCATCGTTGAGAACTTCAAGGGCTTCACTGTGCAGCAGGCTGCTGGGCTGCGGCCTTCCGACCTCAGGAAGATGGTGAACATGCTCCAGGTGTGCCCGGGCCTGTCCCGCAGGGCCTTTTGCAGGCTGGAGGGGGTCTGTGGCCCGTGTGGCGGTGCCAGCAGGGCTTTAGAGGTCGACCGCACGCACCATGAATAGCCCTGACTGGCGCAACCCCCACCCCAACTGTCTGCAGTTCCGATCCCGGGTGGAGCCAAGGCTCCCCAGTCACTAGGGGGGCTGTCCTCAGGGCAACCTGTGATGAGAGGAGTGTGTGCTGGTGCCGGGGGTCAAGGCGGTGGGCGGGTGAGTGGGCCCTAGGTCTATGAGGTCTTTGGGGTGCTCTCTCTCTCGCAGGACTCCTTCCCAGCCCGGTTCAAAGCCGTCCACTTCATCCACCAGCCGTGGTACTTCACCACCACCTTCAGCGTGGTCAGGCCCTTCCTCAAGGGCAAGCTGCTCCAGCGGGTGCGCCAGCCCGTGGGGGCGGGGGGTGGAGGTCTGCTGGGGGGCAGGGCACAGGCCACAGCACAAGAGGGGTGGGGCCCCCCAAGATGCTGTCCCACAGCCCGGGCAGACGTGGCACCCTGTGCCCCTGTCCCGCCGACCCTCCACGCTTCTCCCCCAGCCCTGACACCGCCCTCAGCTGCGTGTCCTCTGCTCCCTGCAGGTCTTCGTCCACGGCGACGACCTCTCCGGCTTCTTCCAGGATATTGACAAGGACATCCTGCCCGCCGACTTCGGGGGCACACTGCCCAAGTACGACGGCAAGCTTGTCGCCGAGTGGCTCTTCGGCCCTCGGGCCCAGGAGGACACAGCCTTCTGAGCGCGGCCGCTGGCAGCCTCTGCAGCAGTCAGCGCCGGCCGTCCTGACCCCAGGGCTGGGGAAAGTGCTCCCTGGAGGGCTTGGGTCCCAGGAAGCTGGGGCGAACTAGATGCCAAGTTAGGGGACGTTACAATAGCGGGAGTTCCCCGGAACCAGCGGAGCTGGGAGCAGCGACATCCTATCGCCTCTGCAGCTTGAGGGCAGTGCCTTGGGTGGGCTGAATTTCGAAGAGTCTGGCGGCATCTCTGGTGGTTCCTTTGTACCGGAGTTTTGCTCTCAGGGTCTGTGGACACAGGCAGGAGAGCTGGTTTAACCCCCCCTCCCCTCCCCAACAACCAATAAAAAGATTATGAGCGAGGACTGCGCACTAATCATCCTGCCCCTGGAGCCGTTCAACAGCTGCCGGCAAGAGGGGATTTTCCACTCAACTCGGGGGAAGCACCCACTTTGGGGTGGCCTGGTCCCCTCGCAGACACAAGCACCCATATATGTGCATAGATTTCTTACATCTGTTCTTGCATTTCTGGGACTTGCCAGCTCATCACCCAAGACATTTCCTTCTTTATAATGTTCAGTCGACAGTCCAGGCTCGTGATCAGTGTTTACCCTGGACTAGCGAGCCGGAAGGAGAATAATAGCAATTTATGGTGGGTGGAAGGGTGGGGGCGGGGGGACGCTGGCTGGATTTCCCCTAAACCCTTCAGACCCTTGTAAAAACTGAGGCACCATGTATCCAAATCAAATCTCAGATGGAATTCCAGCCTTTAAAAAAGGGGTCTCACCAGCATGAGCAGGAGGGACCTCCAAGAACATCAGCCGCTAAGGGTGTAATCACCTCAAGTTGTCAACACAGCTGTGCCCCCAATCCGAGGCAGGCAGTGGTGGCTCCCTCCTGGATGGCTGCCTCCTTCCCTGGCCCTCCTTGTGGGCTGGGGTCTGATTTGTGGGGTCTCTAATTTAAGCATGAGATCAGGGGACGAGGAAAGCAGCAGGCAAATGCCCTCCAGGAGGTCCCCGGGGCAGCTTTTGTTTTCTTTCAAGCCCAAATGGGGTGCTGGGGTCCCCCTTAAAGCCAGCAGTGCAAGGCCTCACTTAGGCAGGGGGTCTGCCAGGAAGCCCATGGTCTTGGTGAGGCCCAAGGCCCAGGGTGTGGACCCAGCAAGTGGGTGCCGACGGCGGGCTGACAGCGCCCCCTGCTGGTCTCACCGCGGCACTGCCTGCCAGCACAGGGACCAGCTCGCCAGATGACCCCCAAGGTGCCGCCCTTGGGAAGACCTCACAAAGTCCCAGCAGCCTATGCGCTCCGATCCTGCAGTGCTACTACCCCACATTAATGAGAGGAAGGGGGACGACAAAACGTCGAAGCCACCAAATGCGGACACTTCCTTTCTGGGGGTGTCTGGGACCAGGCAGGGATTCCGCCTCATACCAGTGATTTGAACAGGAATGTTGGGCTCACTTGCCCCAGGGGAGCTTGGCCCCTTAGCAGATGCAGTCAGTTGGCCAAGGTGCAGGCAAAGGCCGGGCTCTCAGCAGGGAAAGGGCCACCAGCCTGGGGGGGACACGTTCCTACTAGCAGGACTAGCAGGAAGGGGCCTGCTGATGAAAGATAAAATGACAAATACGGGGGCCCTCCTGGGACAGTGAGGGATTGGGGGCCACAGCATCGCCTCAGGGAAGCTGAATTGTGCACTGGCCGGTGCCAGGTGACCGCGTGGCAGGCTGCTTGACTCCCGGGTCTGAAAGCTCTTGTGAGTTGGTTTTCGTGGATCAGCAAAGACTATTATGATTTTTTACTTTTCAAAAGGACAGATTACTAGGAAAAGGAGAAGGGGAAAAAAGAGAGGCGGCTGCATAGTCACACTGCTGGTCTGGCCACTTTGGGCGTGGGGCTGGGCCTGTGGGAGGAGGCTGGCTCACCTGCGAGGCACACCTGCACTCCGACATCTGATATCGGTCCTGTGATGGTCCGTCCTTCATACCCTCCCCCCCATCCCCTGCTGTTGCCCAGTCGGGGGAGGCAGCTCTGAGTGCAAAGCTGCCCCGTGGCCCTCTCCTGGCTGGACCCAACCCTGACCCCCAGGGACCCTCCGCTTGGATTCAGGCAGGTCCAAAGTAGAAGCAAACACCACCGCCGCTCAGCTAGTTCAGGTGACCTTGACTCAGGGAAGCCAGCGTTGTCAGAGAAGCATCTAGATCACGGTGGCCACGTAGCTGCGTCCCACCGGCCCGCGTCCACGAGCTTCGCTTACAGAGCAAAGGGGCTAAATGCCGGCGTCTTGCTTAGCCCAGGCCTCGGCTCTCTGGCCTGGGGACTACGGGCTGGTCAGCTCCCTGGTGAGGCTGGTCGTTCTTTGGTGGTGGTGGCAAGTTTGGGTGGAGATCAGTTGTGATGAGAACTTGGTGCTGAGCCCCTTACCTTCAAGCTCACGCTCTGGGGAAGACAGAGCGACTCCTCCCGAGAAAACCCCCTCACCCAAGGACACACAGCCATGCCACATTTTAAAATCTTTATTTTTTTAAGTAAAGAAATTCCATTGAATCAAAGATAACAAAATTACAGTTTTTGTTGAAATGATCTTTGCTTACCACCACTCAGAATCAAAATAGAACCAAAAGTAAGATGAGAACATAAAATGGTCAAGGACACAGTTGTTTAGTGTAATTTCTTAATAAAGGTAAATATCCTCATATTTAGAAAAAATTGCATTGCTAGTTGCAAATCTTAAACACCTCGGTGCTGGAGGGTCCTGTATTTCCCCCAAACCCGGCAGCACAGAGGTTTTCAGGACACAAACTCAAAAATACATTATTTCCAGGGCAGCATTTTAAGTTTCAGAAAATCTAAATAAAACACAGAAAATCAAACAAAACAAACGAAAATTAGGAATGTGAAAGTGATGGTTCTCAAAAATCAATCTGGAAGCAGATCTGCCAACAGAAGAATGTGGTTGACTGGAGGATAGCCAAGAAAAGGGGGGCCCGCGGGCCCCCGCCCGCCCGCCCCTGGGTGTGCTAAGGCAGCCGCAGCGGCGGAAGTCAGAGCTCAGGTACAGTGAAGGTCTTCCTGAGGCAGTGGGAGGGGCCGGATCATCCAGACCTGGTGCGGAGGTGCCCGGAGGCCACGTGGGCTTGTGCTTTAGGTAACTGACCTAAAGCCCCCAAGAGAAACCCACTCCTCCACCCAAGGGTTTGGTCCGCCCACGGGAACAGCCAGGGAGGGGCGCGGCTGGCAGCACTGGCATCAGGGGGTCAGCAGCCACTCCGGGCGACTGCTGGCTGCTCCGTGTGGGTGTCTGGAAGGAGAATGCCCATCGAGTGAAAGGTATTTCTGTAGGTGCTATCAGGGGACTGTCCCCCACTTATGGCAATAGCAGATTTCTTGGCTAGTGGGAACCAGAAGCGGGCAGAGGCAGGGGATCGAGTTCACTACTGATTGACAGGAGTCCTGTTAAAAGTCTTAATCCACCGGTTAGACATTAACGTCAGCTTACTCGTTAGCGGAACGTGAAAGCTTGAACCAGGTACATGCTAGGAAAAACAGTCCAGAAAACAGGGAGGGGGGTGACTCTTCCAAAGGGGTCAGCTGCCTACTGGCCGGGGGTCTGAGAGTGGCCAGCCTACTGGCCAGAGGTCTCAGCAGCTGCTTCTAAAAGCCGCGGCAGCGTCCGAAGCAGGGACAGCAGCTGGCCCGGCAGCCAGAAGCGGCTCTTGGGTTGGGTGGGATTCCAGGTCTCACTGCCAGCAGGGGCCAGGCACCCTCCCGTCAGTTTCAGATACAGTTTAGCAAAAGCAATCCTAGTTGACTAGGAGAGGGGACTTCACTCTGCTCTGCTCAGGGATAAGGCAGGGAGGAGAAAAGCTTTCCTTCAATTGCCAGGTCTTGAAATGTGCGTAGGGGCTGGAAGAGCCTCTGGTTTTGCTGTGGTTTGGCTTCAAAATCCCACAGCAGAATCATTCAAATTCCAATGCCACAATACCGTTGTCACACCAGGGAATATTCTAGAGGCAAGTTAAGGCTTTCTGGACAAAGGAAACAATTCGGGATGACAGTGTGAGAGGAGGCTGCAGTGAACGTTTCCCAAATTCCCCTGTCCCGCCTCAAGCTCCGAGGCCCAGGTTCTCTGAACTCGGTGGTGGTTAAATGATCTTGAGCTCCAGGAAGAGAAAAGCCTCTCACATCTCGCCAGCTGCCTGTCTGGCAAAGACAAACAGGCACACAACGCAGTGTTTGCCGGAGCTGGCGAGAGGGATGGAAGCCGCTGAGCTACAAAGCGGGCTCTCATTGGGATGCCGGGCAGAGGAGCCAGCTCAGCTGTGATGGGACCAGGCTTCCAGAAGCAACGAAGGGGTGCCCTGGGATGTCAATGCTGGGTCTGAGCCCGACTGGGCACATCCGTTTCCACGGGCCAGGGCTGCGGAAGCCAAGAGGGGAGGCCCAGGCAGAGGATGTGGAAAGAGATGAGGAGGACTAAGAGATGTGGCCGCCGCCTAAGGTGACCGGGACTCACGGACTCTGGGGCGCACGCACACCGGGTGGAGAAGGGAGCACCCTGCTCTCTCTGGCCCAGGGTGCCCTGGGGCGAGGCTGGAAGAACACGAGGCTCCTCCCTTCTGCTCTGCAGAGTGGGGCTGACCGCAGGGAGAGCAGCGGCTTTTCCCAAGTCAGCTGTACTCCCTCCTACCTCAGTGCAGCAAGGACTCGCTCTCCAAGTTGGCTAATCCTGACTTGACCTTGATGGGGATCAGCTTCCCAGGAGGCAGCCAGACCCCCGGGGCGGGGGCGAGGGGCAGGGGGGGTGTAGGGGTGGGGGGGGCCCGCAGGTGCTTCCTTCCTAGATTTGGAAGGTGTTATTCCTGCAACAGGTTGTGGAGGGCTGTGCGATTTACACCCTTAATCTGATTTTTAAAACTTTTCTCCTTCCATCGGGTCCAAAGGCTCTTTGAGAATCCTGCCTTGTTCTTGCCCACACAAGACCTTCCCAGAGGCGCGCTCGCGGGCGGCAGAAAGGCCGCGGGAACCGGAGGAAGGAAAGAGCTGCCGCACAGGTTCTTAAGCAGGTTTGCAAATTCAGAGCCTCTGTGCTTCCATTCAGGGACAAACAAGTGGTTTCTTGTGAGGCACCCAGTCCCGCTGCCACTGCCGAGCCCGAGAGCTGCGGCGGGAACAAAGGGCTCCAGTGCGTGTCCTGAGAGCCAAGCCGCGGAAGTGCCCTTCGGAGCTGCGGGACGAGCGTTCAGCTGGACCCGGGCCACGGCCTGGGGCGATTCCCGGTGTGTGGTGACAGAGGCTGTGGCCCAGCCCCCGCCCCCCATGGGGCCACCAGGACTGCCTCCTGGCCCAAGCACCAAGGATTTCTGGGGTCCCTGCAACATGTGCTGACAACTTGGCGGTCCTGTCTCCTCCCCAGTGGAGCTGGTACCTGGTCCCCACTCTGTCCCAATAGGTCAAGGGATGTGACCTCAGGCAAAGAAAAGGAGAAGGAGGCTCTCCGCTCCCCGGGATGGAGGCCCAGCCCTTAAGCTATTGCTTCAGTTCCCTAAAGTCACAGTCTTGCCAAGCGAAGGCAGTAGCAGGAAATCTGACCGTGAATCTTCTAGATCAGGGCCAAGGCCGGGTGGAGGGGAAGTAACAGAGGAGAGGGGAGTAGCTTCCAGGTTGGGGGGCAGATGATAAAGTGCCGATGTGTGCTGGAACAGGGGCAGGAAGCGCAGGGGAGAACCACCGGGAACCCCAAGGGACTGCGGCAGTGCTGCGCGCAAAGCCGAGACGGCGGAAATCCCGACCATCAGGCAACGGCTGTCTGGGATGTCTCTAGTGGGGATGACCTGGGGATTGTCAGAAAACAGCATCTGGGGGCTACAGACAGTTCGGGGTCACCTGGACCAAGGCCCAAGCCACGTCCACCCTCGGCACCCAGGCCCGGGTGGCTGCCCGCCCCTCAAACATGCGCACAGGCCCCCGAGTTCTGCGACTGCTGTCCTGGGCCAAGGAGATGATGCAGGGACTTTTTTTAAAAGTATTCAGGCAATTTCACTCATAGCTCTGTCTCGCTCCAGAGAACCACGCTGATGCTTCCAAGTGCAGGGTGTTTAGAGACTCAAGTACCACAGGATGGGAGGAAGGAGTACTTGAAACCTCGAGTGACATTTTTGTTGGAGAAGACACACTCTGGAAAGATCTATCCGACAGACTACAAACAGAGGCTATTTAAAAAAAAAATCTGGTTTCAAAATAACCCCCTTCTGGGGTTGGAAAGATCATTCTCTAACTTTTGAATTATTTGGTATCAAAAGCCAGAGTTAGAGAGACCTGGGTTAAAAAAATAAAATGACCATTGAGTGCTTTGAAAAACAGACAAACAAGCAACAAACAAACGCTTCTTCCTATGAAACGAGGGGCCATGAAATAAGGAAAAAAGGCAAACGACAGCGTGGGCTTCCGTGTGGACAGGAGAGCCCGCCCGGCCCCCCAGGGATGTTCTCTCAAACCTCAGGACACTGAGTTTGTCATTGAACGTCAGGACTGGTGGTGCTCTCGGCTGGCGACCTGCTGCGGCCCCCCCTTATGGGAGAAGACACGAAGTTCAAGGGGACGTTTCCAGGGTCACATGGCCAACGGGGGGGGGGGGCAGAGTCTGACGCAGCCCAGCTCCTTGCACCCTACCCAGGCCCCTTCCCAGACCTCACCCTGTGGTCACCCTGGGGTGGCCTCACTGCTCAGGTGGCTCCCGGAGGCTGAGACACCTCTGGCCACGCATTTCAACACGGGAGGCCGCCGTGCTTCGAGGGAAGGCCCCGCAGGGCGGCGTTTCCCTGCACTGGCCCTGTGATGAGAATCACCTGGGGCACTTGTCAAAAATTAAAATCCCCAGGCTCCCTCCCAACCGCGGGGCCAGCTTCTCTAAGGGGAGACACCTGGGAGGCTGAATTTTTAACTAGCGCCCCAGGTAACTCTCATCACGGGCAAAGTGGGGGAAACTTCGAGCTTCGCGAGGGTGGAACACTCGGGCGGGAGGCGCAGGTCCTCAGGCTCCCAGCTGGGCGGCCTCGTGAGCAGGGGCTGGGCCCACGTCAGGGCTCAAAACCATCACCACGGGGAACATACATCCTCACTGTCTCGGAGAAGCCTTTTGATTGGCAGAGCAAAACGGCTGTTCAGACATTTTTAATAGGGAAACTAGATGTGATTGGCTTAAAAGCAATCAGACGCTGAGACTGGACAGGGCGGGTGAGACCCCGAGGCCTGTCACCTTGGCTAACAAGGCAATGGAGAAAACCAATAACTAAGCACAAAAATAGCCCGGAGTTCCTGGGGACGGCTGCCTATTCTGAGACAGGTGTCCCGGGGCCACCGGTGGTTTGAGGTCCGAGCCAAGTCACTAAGGGAGACAGGACCTGAAACGGCCGGGGGGAGCGGTTCTGGGGTGCCGCTGGGGCGCACCAGAGTCCGGCCTCACTCCGCGTCCGCCTCCACCTGCTCGGTGTCGGAGCACTGCCACTTGTTGCGCTCCCACTGGCAAATGGCGTTGGCGTACTCCACCACCAGCTTGTCCATCCACGTCAGGGGCTCGGGGAACAGCACGGAGCCCTCGAAGAAGCCCAGGTGGCCCCCGTGCAGTGGCAGCACGAACATGACGTTCTCCCGTTTCTCTGCAGGGGCAAAGCAGCGGATGAGTCCCCGTCCCTGCTCAGCGTCAGCGTCGGGTGGAGGTGGGAGAGTGAGTCAGCCTGTTTGCTCTGCCTGGTCCACTGGAGTGGGAGGGACGGTGAGGGGGACAGGCGAGACAGTGCCATCTAGCAGGTCAGGACAGCGGCCTGGCCCTGGCACCAGCCTTAAGAAACACTGGGATCTCTGGGACGTGCCTGCAGAGGAGACTCACCCAGTCTTTAGAGACCCCACCCCCAAGACTTCCCTGGCGTCACCCAGAACGACTGAAGCAGAATTCTTCAAGTGTGTATGAGACGGGGTGCCCAGGCGTGGGGTCCCCAACTGCTTTGATTGCACAGACAAGTGGCTCCCACCTCTGTGTACCCCATCACCTGGGACGTCGCCTTAGAATGCAGACTCTGATTTGACGGGCGAGGGTACGAGGGTCTGCATTTCGGACAATGCTAGTGCTTTGGGGGAGGCCAGATGTGGAGCAGGTTCGCAGCAATAATCTCTCCTTTATGGAGGACCAGGTGGACTCAGGGGTGCCCTGCTTTTTCCCTAAGGCATGTTAAAGGCTAGATCGTGACCTGAAGCTGCAAGTCGTGTGAAAGGATGCCCGGGCTCTCGGCACACGTGAAACGGTGCGCTGATGGTGGCTGACCTGGAGCCTGACACTGCGAACCCACGTTTGGGTCAGGCCCAAGGTGGGGTGGGGAGGAAAGGACATCAGTGAAGGTGTGTGCAGCAGGAGGGGCAGCCAGGTAGGCCAGATACCTGAGGAGACCTGTCTTCCCCAGGAATGACTGTCCCGGCTCCCGGGGGGTGGCTCCGGGCCTCTAGGGCTCTTCCCTGTATTCGTGCCTCTGGCTCTGCGGAGCCCTTTTCTTGGGGGCCCCTTTGCGCTTTCTTTGCCGTGGCCACTTCACAAAGCCCCAAGTGGTCACTTAGACCGGTGCACCAGGCCCCACATGCACAGGAGGAAACAAGTCGCTTTCCCACGGCCGCACGTGTGGGCTCCTTCTGTGCAGCCCGTGGTCTGGGGGCTGACGGGAGCATCTGTCACAGCCCTCCCACAATGGCAGCGCATGCCAGGCAGCACTCCTGGGCTCTGGGGGCAGCTCCCCCCGCCTATATCTTTTAGTCTCCCTAGTTTGGGGCCGGAGAAAACCAGTCTCCCTCTTTCTGCAGGTGAATGGATGTTTACAGGGAGGGGTGGGGCGTCCGGGCCTGGATTCCACGCACAATAACTTAGGGGCCCAATGTTTGCGTCGGCCCCTCTCCCCAGCTTCTCTAATTTCTGCCCAGCGCAGAGGGAGACTGTGAGGAGCCGGAAGCAAAGACACGCCCCGTGGGTGCCGTCCTTGGCTTGTCAGTCGTGTCCTCAAAGCAGGCGAGAGGCTGCCTGTCACAGGGGTCGCAGACTTGTTTTGCTTTCAGGGTAAGTTTTTTAAGTCTAAAGATGTCCCTTTAAGTAAAACTCTCAAGCATGACAGATCATGACCTCGCACAACAACTACGCAGACACCAGCAGACACCAGCGGGCTCCCCCAAGCCCCTCCTGGCGCTGGCGAGAGATGACAGTCCTGCCACCCCTACCCTGGGGGACGGCCAGGCTGACCTCCCCAGGAGCTGGCCAGCTTGGGGACAGCGACAGTGTGCGGCGAGGCTGAGCAGGGCCAGCAGAAAGGACACTCACCTGAGAGAGACTTTGGGATGGTGAGAAGACTCTCGTGCACCAAGGGGTCATCAGCTGCGTTCACCAGCATGAGAGGCACGTAAATCTGCGCAAGAAAATAAAGCGGAATGAAACGATCCACTACCTTCCTTAGACCACATTGATAAATTCTCGACCACACGTGTCACAAGTGCCTCTGTGATGGCGGTGCTGGCTGGTGGGGGCAAAGCGACCCCCTGCAGTGATGAAGCATTGTGCCCACTGGCACAATGATGCCAATGTTTTCCACGAGCTCTGGATTAGCCATTCCTTCCAGAAAGATGAATTTACCAAGAGTTAAGTCCCCAGTCCCTCATTCACACTGTGGACGGGGATAAATGGAGCTCGTGCCACTCCAGACAACAGAACCTTCCAGAAGAATCTGAAGGGTGGAAAGGAGAAAGCTGGGGGATTTTGGGATGGGTCAAGAAGACTCAGGCAGGAATGGCTGTCTGGTCACTTTAAGGGTTCCTTGGGGGAACAAGGTCACAGAGGGACAGTCTGGTTTGGCACCAGGAGCCAGATTCTGGCTGCGCCTCCAGTGGAGTGGAGGAGAAGGAGGAAGCCCACTCCAACCCGCCCTGGCCCGCCCCCCCACTCACCCTGTGCAGGTACCGCAGGCAGCTCTCCTCCTCGTAGTACTCCTTCAGGGAGGTGTAGCCGTGGAACTTCCTGCAACACACAACAGGCAGAGGGAAGGAGACTCGTCAGAGACAGGACGGGAGTTCAGGGCTCACTTGATTGCTGCTCAGATCCCCGCCACGGGCCGCCAGATCAGTAGAACATCCAGTAGTAGAGTTAGGGTTTAGGAACACGGGGTTTGGTATCTGGGTTCAAATCCTGGCTCTCAGACTTATTGGCTGTGTGCCCTCAGGCAGAGGGCATAACCTGGCTGTGTGCCCTCAGGCAGAGGGCACAACCTCTCTGAGCAAGTACATAAAATGGAGCCAAGGACAGGACCTCCCACCACGACACCGAGAGTTGTGACAGGAAGCGCCCCCTAGTCAGGGCGGCCCGCAGCGGTTACTCAGGACTTGGTCTACAGTCACTACCAGCAGGCATCACATCTTTTGAAGTGACACAGAACCGGATCTCACCATAGATTCTAAGAAACTGAAATTCAAAGACATTTTCCAGAACAACCTATTGGATGAACACTAGCTTGCTTTCGACCATGTTCAAAGTATCAAATGACCATTTAAGGGGTGATTTTTAAAGAATACGTCGAGATCAGAGATCAGTTGACCTTAGCTGTATCCTTGATCGGATACTCTGGCACCTGCAGGTTGTACTCAGGTGCCTGGAGGGGTCTCGGGTGGGATTTAAGGGCAAAGTGGGTGGGGGCTGAAATTACATTCAGGGGAGGGTCTTCACGCCCCTAAGAAAGTGGGTCTGCCCTTTTCTTTTTTTGGTGACACAATCCTCTTACTCTGTTTTTACTTTTTTTTTTTTTTTAAAGATTTATTTATTTATTTATACAAGCACTGGCTACAGTCAGAAGCGCGGGAGGGTGAGAGAATTCACCAGCGCCAGAGCAGGGAGCAGAGCAGGCAGAAGGACCGAAGTACACTGCTGAGGGGAGCAGCGGGTGGCAGGAGAGGTCTGCGCGCCATGTGGGACCCTCCTCTGGTGGCCGGGGAGCAGCCGGGGATCGAACCAGAGCAGTAGAGGTTGAGGGCAGCCTTGCAACCCAGCGCTCAACCGCTGCGCCACCGGGGAGGCCCATGTTTTTAATTTACTGTTGCCAGAGAAACAGACACGCACAAGAACTATTTCCTTATGCTTTTACTCCCTGGCGAATGCAGATGGTGTGCCCTAAGGTACACGGGGCGGGGCAGGGACCACCAGGTGGGTGCACCCCAGCCCCCCAGTCCCTGCCTGGCAGGAACACAGAGCCAGGGGCTGGAGAGAACTCAGAGACACCAGACATTTGGACTTTTTCTGTCAAAGTTTCAATTATTAGACCCGGACATATATTCAAAGGGAAAAAACAGTCCTGACCCCAATGGGGCCTGAGGAAGCCCCAGTTTGGGGCAGCCCCGCCTCCCGCCAGCGCCCGCCGCGCGACATCACCTCATTACGTTGTCGTCGATCTGCATCAGGGACGTGGCTGTGTAGAGGCGGCTCAGGTCTGTGTCCTCCAGGCTCTGCGGCTTCTTAACGTGGTCTCCAAAAAGAGCTTGCCTAGGAAGAGACACGACGCAGATGAGATGAGACAGCGGGTGATGAGCCGGAGCACCACGCTGTGCACTGGAGTATCTTCCAGTTTTATTTGTCAACTACACCTTGATAAAGCTGAAAAAAGTTTTTTTTTTAATCTCAAAAAGCAGATGATAAACACCCCCAGTGGAGCCTGCTTCCTCGCTCAGAGGCAGCCAGAAGAGCAGAGCATCTGTGGAAAGTCAGAAATAGCCCCTTTGGCCTTCAGAATGTTCCAGAGGGTGAGCTCGCACTGCTGACTGGGGACCGTGGCAGAAAGATGCACTTTCATTTCAGGGGCAGTGAGACAAACTAAGGGTTGGGTTTGAGCTCAGGAGAGTGTAACCCAACTGTCCCCACAGGGTGGGCTGTGCAGGAGTGCTGGGCAGTCAGCCAAACAGTCGGGGACCTCAGTCTAAAGCCGGGGGCCCTGTCTTTACGCTAGTGTTGGCAGGACCTGGCCCTTTGAGGAGCTGTTGCACTGCTACCAAGGAAGACAGGCAGTCTGGCTGGCATTTGGGCAAGTCTATGCTCCCCAGTGTGTAGGCTAAGAAGCTAATGTCTATTCAGAAGAGTAATTGTCTCTACTTCTCGGGAGTGGACAATGGAGGTGGAGGTCAGGCGCACACAGGCTGGCCTCCGCCTTGGCTGGGGCTCCCGGCCCATGGTGAAGGAGGCCCAGGGTCTCCTGAGGCCTGGGAAAGCGTCATCATGGAAACGACACGTAGCCCCACACAACCTCTCCCGAAGCAACAGCAGATTTCCCTAGCGTTAATTGTTTTCAAAAGATAGTTGGGAAGATTCTATACCTGTGGACAGAACCCCCAACTTAAAGTATCCCTGACATTTCTAAAGGTTTGATTTTCTGTTTTAAACCCACTTAGAGCACATCCAAAGATCTGTCCCAGTGGATTAAGAATTTCATGGTGAACCGTTGGGACTAATTAATCAGCGCCAAGAGCGGGCCCTGGGATGACACAAACGTTCCCCGGAGAGTCACTTTCCATATCGGGGGTGCAGAGAGGCAGACGGAGGCCTAGGACTTGGTGTCGAAGGCGTGGCTTCACCCCTTCTGCATCCAGACCTCAGCTGAGCCACACCCGACTTGGGGCCCAGCCACAACTGGTGCCCGACATCAGAGCCCAGTGGGCAGCTGTGCCCAGCCTGCCTGGGGAGCATGAGCCCTCCCCACCAAAACCCCCCACCCCAGGATGGGGTACAAATTGTACTCTGGGTGCCCATTATGTGCCAAGGAATGAAAATATGCCTCAGCGCTTCACAGCTTTACAGCTGCATTAAGGGCACAGGACTCATACCCAGAAGCAACAGCAGCACCATCTGGGGTGGAGGGTGGGCTGCCTGGAAGAGGAGGGCTGAGGTGCACCTGACAGGGGACTGGGTTTTGACAGCAGAGATGTTGGGATGGTATTTGCAAAGGTAAATATGGCGTGGGACAGGCCGGAGGCTGGAGAGGCCGGGAGGTGTGGGGAGGGGCAGACCACACCGATGGGCACAACCACCGGGATGAAGCTGTCGCCAGCCTGTAAGTAATCACCAGGGAGAAGGCCTCACTAGCAGTGAATGCGACCCTAAGGATATGTCAGTGTCACCCAGGTGGGGCTCTGAGCAGAGGGGCAGGACAGTTGTGGGGATACACAGTGGCACAGAGGCTGGACTCCCCTCATGCGGCTGCGTGGCAAGAGTCTTGATGCCCAAGCACGAAGCCTCCTAGGAGAAAGCTCCCCAAGCAACGGCAAGCCGCCCCCGGGACGGCCCTGCCTTGGGAAGGGACAGTGCAGACGTGGCTCCTCCTCGGGGTTTACTGGGATTTAGGAGGAGAAAGCCACTTGGGGAGCCTGATAGCTCCTGTCCAGGTCGTAAGGCTGTTGGCCACCGGTCACCGCCTCTGCCTTCTTATCTCCTTCCAAGAGGGACAGGAGCTGTGGCTCTTAGGGACACGCCACGCACTCGGGCGGGAGCTGTCCCCAGCACGCGGGGCGCACCTGTGCGACAGGATGATCTTCTTCATGTTGTCGGCCATGAGGAAGTTGTAGAAGCGCCGGCACTGGTCCCACTGCATGAAGGTCTCCTGCGCCCTGGAAGAAGCACAGGCCGTGAAGAGGCCTGCGGGAGCGCGGCCGCGGGGAGGGGCGGGCACGGGTGCCGCGGAACCCGAGACACGAGAGAAACCCTTGAGGGCAGCAGCTTTGGGGTGACACTTCAACCCCCTCTTCCAGCAATGCGGCTCCCCTTAGCCATGGAACCCCCAGTACCAAAGCCTCCACTGCCCCTGGGCCTCTACCCCAGGAGCAAGCTTTCCTGAGCTGACAATGAGGGTGGAAGGGGAGCGGCTGTGCAGAGGGACAGTTTGGGAAAGGGACCCTGTGTGCTACTCAGAACAAGGTCAGCTCTCAGGGGGAGAAGCGGAAAAGCACCACGTGGCGAGAAAACAGAGCCAGGTTGAGCCCCAAGTCCCAGGTGGAAACGGTGCGGAGAACGTTTGTGGGGAGGGTTAGCTTTCCCATCACAAAATGGGCGCCAAAGCCAAGGGGCTTCGGCTCTCTGGGCACAGAGCAGAGTGGGGAGAGGAGGAGCCGGGGGAGAAAGCGTCTAATACCCACACGGATCCAAATCTCCTGGCTCAACCAAGCTGCGGCTCAGGGCAGGGGGGCCCCAAGACCAGGTAGCTTTTCTGTGCTCTTTGAGAATAATGGAGGGTGAGAATGAGTCGGGGGTGGGGAGCGGGCAGAGAAAGAGAGAAACAGAGAGGGAGGGAAGGCAGGGGCGCTGCAGGTTCAGCCTGGTGAAGAATTTCTGGGGTGTGGAACTAGGACATAGCCGGTTTCCTTCACGAGGCCGTGGGAGGCTCCAAGGACACTTTCCCGGAAGGTGTCCACCACGCCGGCCCGAGGACTGTGTTCATCTGGGGAGGCAGGGGGTTCCCTGCAGACTCTGTCCATCGTAATCATTTAACAAAATTGTTGAAAAAACCACCCCCATATCATAAAATGCACCCCCGGAACCATTTTCAAATGAAGTGCTCCCTGTTATACAGCAACCCTCCTTCACGTCTGCCTGGCTGGGCTTGGGCAGCGAGGGGCACCCCGTGGCTGGAGAGGCTACCTCCGCCCCTTCCACCCACCAGAGCATTTTCCCTGAGGCGGTGCTTGCATGGGGGTGGGACTGCGGGGCCGACAGGCAACCTGGACACCCACATTTCTCTACTAAAGAAATTCACAACAAGATCCCCAGGACAAGCCCCCAGGGCAGCTCAACAACCCACTGTGGGAGAGCCAGGCTGTTTCCAAGGCCGGTATCCCGCCCACAGTTTTGTCTAAACGTAGCAGCCTTTTGCCCTAGCTGGAGGCCGACGCGGGTGGACTGGCCAGTCCCCGGCCAGTCCCCAACACAGCTGCAGGCCCAGCCTGCCGAAGGCGCCACCATGGGAGGGAGCTAGGAACCGTGAGGCTCTCTTGTCTTAAAGGCCTTCCAAGTCCGGAGTTGGCCCATTGAAAGTAAAAAGAGAGGAAATCTACACCGCTTGGCACGGAACATGGACCTGGTTCTTTCATGCTAGAAGAGACATGCGGGCCGAGAGGCTGAGGCGTGCGACGCACACCCCCCACCCCCAGGTGAGGGCTGGGCCTCTGGGAGCAGCATGCTGGTTTGTTGCTCTGTCAGTGGCTCAGCTGCCATGGGGGTCTGCGAGGTCCTGGGGCACGGCCTGTCTCCCACACCTGGCCACCTGCATTTTAGGGTTTCCTCAGGAACGAAGGCCCGATTTTCCTGACCCCACAAAGCAGCCCTTGCCTTTTGACTGGGCGAGGTCATGGGACCGTCTGCCCGCTTGCGGGAGCATCCTCATCCCTGGCAGGATGTGTAGCTGACAGAAGCAACGACCAGCGAGTGAATGAACCTGGGGGGGATCGTCTGGCACACCCACCCCTCCCTTGTTTGCCCTGTCTGGTCATGAGTCATTGCATGAAAGGCTACTCAAGGGCCTCCTCCATCAAGGTGACTGGAGGATGGGGGTGGAGGGAGGCCGGGTCTGACCACACACGTTGCCAGGGCAGCTGCCCATGTGAAGGGAACAGGTCTGCTGGCTGTGGGGTCACTTGGGGGCAAGGGTAGCCCCCGGCAGCGGCTCAGCACACAGTGACCTGGGAGCTGGTTCAGCAGCAACTAGCTTCACTAATGGCCAGCGGGCACCTGCGTCACTGGCCACCGGTGTCAGAGCCAGCTGGCTCTGGCTGGAGGGGAGTCCCCGGGGCTGGGAGTCTAGGGGGAGGGGCTGGTCAGACAGGTGGGTCTCTAGACTCATCTAGGAGGGATTTACCGGCAGGGTCCTGTGTAGCCCTGCAGGGCAGCCAGGCCCCTCATGCTCCAGATGGGGCTGCCAGTGTCCCTGTGCTGAAAAGACCCATCGCCCTTAAGCTGGTGGAAAGAGAAAGGTGACACTGGTTTAGAGTAAACTGCCCTCCAGTGAGTGGTCTTGTTAAAATGTGAGGGGTCCCGACCCCCGGGAAGCTCTGTGCCCACGTGCAAAGGAACCTCCCTGACTGCATCCTCCCAGGAGTGGGGCCCACAGGGTCTCAGTGAGCCCATGTTGTCACGGTCGTTAGAGATGGGAGGTGTCTGGGGCCTCCAGGGGGCTATGCAGACTGTCACTGCACCTCCCAGATTCGAGCTCCTGGAATCTTCTTTTTGCTTAGTTCTGACACCCTAGTTTGCCAACTGTGCCAATCATGAGTTCTTGCCAACAGCAGAGGGCGCTATGGCAGTGGAGTGAAATGAAGCTGCTGTCATTTAAGATTTGGGGTATTGCGAAAAACCCCAACTTGTTCCACGACCTGCTGCTTGTCCACTCCAGGGTGCTCACAGCATTTCACAGTGCCTGGTGCAGGGAGGGACTCGAGCAGTGTTCATGGGACAGCTGACAGGCTGCTAAGAACAGGAGGTGCCCCGGCCGGGCTCCTCCCTGCCTGCCTACTGTCTAGGACGGGGCAGGGTAGGAGCTGGCTGAGTATGGTTTCATGATGGCTGTGAACCGGGAGTTGAATAATTCCAGGCAAGCCAAGGTAACGGGAGCAGAAGACGATGCCCGGGTGAGGATGAGGGCTGTAACCGAGTCCTGCCACTCGAGAGCTGGAGACCACTGAGGGCCCCGGCTAACCATGGCGAACATGCTGGCCTGGCTGACTCATGCTGGGGGCTGCAGGTAGGAGACCCAGGAGAGACCGCCTTTCCTCGAGGCCCACATGGATGGCCGCTGGCAGGTGAGGACACGGGGCCTCCCGGCCCACAGAGGCAGCCCTCCCGTAGGGAGGAGCTCACTGGGGTCCCAGGCCCAGTTCTCAGGTCCTGGTTTGGAGCAACCTGTGCTCTTTCAGGACCCCAAGGTTCTGCAAACTCCAGGGAGACCACCTCAAAGAGACAGCTCGTGCGGGGGACTTTGGGCTTATTTGGTATGGGGCTGAACCCCAAATGCAGATGCATGTCCCAGACTGAGGAGGCTGAGAAGCCAAACAGGTGAAGCCAAGGCCGAGAAGCGTCTGCTTGGCCAGCCTCTGCATGCCCTGGCCTGCCTGGACCAGCGGGGGCCTCGCATGAGCACAGTCGGGGGACCAGGTGGTAGGGTGTAGGGGGGAGGAAGGGGGGGCAGGGTCACTCACCTCAGGGCGCTGTACCCCTGGCACACGCTGACACAGCACAGGACCTTCTCTTGGTTGGCCTGAGTCTCCCCCAAGTATTTACACACGATGTTACCCCCAAGGCTGAAGCCCACGACCACGAGCTGGGTCAGGGGGTACGTCCTCTTGATGTAGTTGACCATGGCTCCAAATTCCCAGGTGCAGCCTGTGGGCAGAGGCAGGGTTGCTCAGTCATTTATTTTTTTATTTTGATGTTTCATAAAATCCATTTATTAAAAGCAAAAATGCATGCGCTAAAAAATCCACAGGTTTGCGTATATTCGAGGTAGGACGTATGCTTGATCATCTTTAGTGCTACAGGATTGGAGAACATTCGAGATGGAGAGTTACTAAGTGGATGGGGAGAGAGAGAGAGAGAGAGATGTGTATGTGAGACAGACAGACACTTCTCTGTGGCTACCTGGAAAGAAGTGCCCCTTGGTATCAGATGGAGCACCTGAGGTGCCTACATTTTAGGTGGTTGTGGGCAGCCCTAACCCTCTTGGACATGAGAACAGCCGTTCAGGGGGTGTGGGAGCGCAGATGTGCTCACAGCTGTGAACCAAGGCAGGTGCCCCCTTGGGGTTCGCTTCTCAGGCTGCAACCTGGATAATGGCTGCAACGTGTACAATGGCTCCTGGTGTTAAGACAGGATGGAGTGTTGCTATTTACAGGCTCTTGTCAGCATGGGGGAGGGAAGGAAAGACACACGTCAGACCACGGGGACAGCCTCGACCCTCTGTGGGGTTAAAGTGATAGGATAAATATCCTCGATGATGTAAGAACAGGGCGCTGAGGGAGGCAGGCCCATTCAGGAACACACAGAGGAGACCTCGAAAGGGAGGGGGTGTTTGGGCCCCACTTCCCTGGGGGGGTGATCTCAGTTGAGTCTCCTGGGGAAGATGGTGAAGTCATGTCTCTGCAGCTCTGCTAACGGAGAGGGCTAGCAGCCCCGAGGGTGAAACCCCGCATCCTCCCAAGCATCAACCCTAAGCCCTGGGGGAGCCTCATTGGATCTAGTGGAGACAGTGAGGGACGTGGGCAAGAGGCTCACCATGGACAGACCAGCATGAGGAGAGGAAGGATCTAGAATGGAATACAAGGGCCTCCTGGGCGCCCCACCCCCCCAGAAGCTGAAGATCGGGACCAGGCCCAGGAATCTGCATTAAACTTTTTTTTTTGACAGGCAATTTACACATGTGGCACCAAATCCACACAAGGTAATGACGTGGTAAACGGTAACTTCCTGCATTCTCTTGTGAGACCAGTGGTGGCAGACATACTGTTCAGTATCTTTTGTTTCGACGACGTGTCCTGCAAACCAAGGTACCCTCTTTTCAGAGAGCGCCCAGGCGATGAATTTACATGCATGTCCACCCTTGTGCCGTCACCCAGCTCAAGATGTGAAACAATCCTGACACCCCTGCCTCTTCCTGAAAACATCCCTCACTGTGACAGGGATGGACACCCGGGCAAAGGATGCTGAGACCAAGGGGGAGATTGGGGTTCGGGAGGGGAGTCTGGGCAAACCCTGAGAAGGAAGCGAGCTGTGATCCCCACTTTTCTCCCTCCTGAGCGGGCCAGGATGCAGGCCTCCCACCAGGGCTGGTGCAGAGAGGGTGGGGCTGGGGGCTCCAGAGGAGGTAGGCTGGTCCCCCTTGGGCTCCTCCCATTGGAATTTGAAGGCAGATTGTTGTCCTCACCCGGCACCTCATCCAAGCGTGTCTTTTCACAGAGGTAGCAACAGAAGGACAGGGCAGCTCCGGGGAGCACTGGGTCTAGAAGGGGGGCTGTGCTGGAGGAAGGAGGGCTTCACACACCCTCAGCTGCCCTCACAGCTGCACAGCCACTCCACAAAGGAAACATTTAGAAATCCTGAGCTGTCTGTTCACCTCCCACAGACCAGAGGAGAGAGGGGGCCCTGGGGGCAGACTGCAGGGCCCACCCTCAGGGGTCTCAGATGCTCCCACCATTCCTCCAAGTTCTAGTTTTGTAAGAAAAAAGCCCTGAGGTGGGTAGCTCAACAATGGGGGTGCACTTGACACAGCTGAACGTACACTCAGCACTTGAAGCGGCCAATCTAGATTTCTAGATTTTTCTCTAACGCAGCAGTAGCGTTCATCAATCTGAGTACAATTTAGAGTCACCTGGTGTCTGGGCCTGCCCCAGCATCACTAAGCTGGTGCCTGGGGTGGGAGCGGCCGGGTGCTCTCTCACAGGCATGCGCATGACTGCAGTGTGCTTGCCGGGGCTGGCACCCCCAGTGAGGAACAGGGCCTTCCATCCACCAGGTTAAGAAAGCCTCATCCAGGCCCCCCGGCTTCAAGATTCCTTCCCTGTCCAGTGCAGTAAGCAACCTTCACACGTGGGGGTGCTGTGCTCACTTCTGGAAGCTTCTGAAGACAGCCACTTCCCGAAGATGTCCTCAAAGCCAGGTTTCTTCCCCATGCAGGCAGTGCTTCCGCCATGTCCATCAAACACAGAACCCAGCAGCCCTCAGAGCCTGCACACAGCGAGCCCTGCTGGGCGCTCCCGTGAGGCCGAGCTTGGCTGCACCAGCTTGCTGTCCAAGGTCCTCAGACGTGATCTTGGCCCAGCAGCACCAGCACTGCTGGGGGTGTGTTCAGAATGCGGGGTCTGGAGTCCCACCCCACCTCTGGAATTTCTTGATTTGGGAGGAGAGGTGGGGAGCCAGAATGTGCCTCTCTAACAGATTCCATGAGGTGCTGTTTCTGCTGGTCCAGGGCCCCCTGAGACCAATGTCCAGGGGAGACCAGTGTCCTCACTGTCAGGAGGGGTGGCTGGCACCCATTTTCTGTTTCCTTCTTGAAAAGATGCTTCACGTCACTCACAGTCACAAACATGCAACTTACAGGCACCAAGAAACTGTCTTCACCGCCCATGTTAGAGTCCACAGTGGGCAGGACCCTGAGCCTGCCCACCCCAATGCCCTGCGGGGCAGCCTTCAGAGCCACATGCTCACACCTATCAATGTTTTTGAAAAACACATCCCTTTGGTTCAGAAATTCTACTTTGGGGACTTCCCACCACCGATGTGTGCAGACACGCGTGCAAGTGAAGGGTGCCCCCGGCCTAGCCAGTGCAGAGCAGAGCAGAGGACCAGCCATCCACATGCCCAAGGAGAGAGGGCGTCACACTAGGCTCCAGACGCTCCATGCGCTCCCTGTGCCTGTGTCCAGGCGGCCTCTCTCTCTCTCTCCTTTTTCTTTTTTCCTTAATAAACTTGCCGAGTGCAAGGACAAGAAGACAAAACCAGTGCTGACAAAGAGCGGGCGGAGTTCCACCTGCTGTCGTGCAGTGGCGTGGAGTGACCAGCTCCATCCCCTGAGGGGCAGAGCCCGGGTGGGGGCCTCTCCTGAGCACCTGGCCTTGGAGGGAGTGTGTGTCACACACGCCTGATGGAAAACTTGCCGCCACACTAGTGGATGTCGATGTTTGGGGAGGGGCTCAGGGTCGGGGGAGATGGAACTTTACTCATTGGACGTAGACTTTTCCGCATTTGAATGTTTTTTACCATCTCTACACATGACATTTTCAGCACAGACCCAGCCAGTTAGGAAAGAATAATTAAAAAAAAAAAAAAAAGCACACCCCTCAGACCCGTGCTGGAGAAGCCAGCTGACCCCAGGGTGGACCGGGGCTCATGCTGGGGACTTTTGGGGGCTGCTGAAGAAAAGCTCCCGGGGACTTCTCTTAAACTGTTTCTACTACCTTCACTCTGCTCCCATTTTCTCAGGGTCCTGCCCACTGGGCTTTGTTCTAACACTGAGTGAGTGTCTGCTTGGCGGCGACTCCATACAGCAGACGCTCTTGGTCTGGTCCTCTGCTGTGTGGGCCCAGTGCTCAGCGTGCACTGGGGACCTACAGGCCCTCACTAGGCGCTCCGGCGGGGAGGAAGCGGATCTACGGGGATGACGTGACTTGCCCAGACCTCACACAGTGAGTGGGTGTGCAGGGCTCTGGACTGCCTCTAGCCCCAGAGTCCAAGTCCCTTCAGAGGCACACCGCGGCGCTGCAGGAGGTGAGAGTGGTCACAGCCTCGCCTTCCGTCCCTGGGCCCATCTGGACTCAGGGCTGATGAGTGGCGTTGGAGCAGATGTCGGGGAGTCTGGGGAGGTGAGGACCGAGCTGCCACATCGCTGAGTGGAGCAATGTGGGAGCCTTGGTTTCCTTGAATGCAAACACATCCCATCTGGGTAAGGGGCTGGCCCTGCCTGATGCCAGATAAGCTGTGGGTGCTTCGGGAAAGGCGGCCATCTCTGGGGCAAGGTGAACATAAGGACCGGTGCTGGCTCCAGGAGCAGACTTGGGCAGCCACTGGGCCCTTCTGAGGTCAGCCTGCTGTCGGTCAGCAAACAGCCTTGGGGTCTGCCTCCCCCAACCCCCAGTCAGGCGTGACAATTTTTTTTTTTAATATGAGGGCAATTTTAATGAGGTTCTAGGTATTTAAATCCTCCTGGGATTAACACCACTAATGAGATCTAGGCACCTAATCTTGCTGCATCTTTTTAAAGACAAGATGAAACACGAGACATTGGCCCGGCCTGAGCGCTAAGGGCACTGCAGAGCCAGCTTGGAGAGGCCAGGCCTGCCCCCTCCGCCCCTCTGCCCTGCAGACAGCTATGACCACGACTGCCTCAGCACTGTGGCAGGTGGTCCTTGGCCCTCGGAACTTCGTCCTTCAGTGACCGGCACGTGGTTCAGTGATGGCCATGAGGGCTTCTTCCTCATCCAGTCCTAACCAAACGCCAGTGAGCGGAATGACCTTATTGGAAGGCCAGCTGTGTTTCAAAGGCCATTTTCCCCAAGGTGCTGCCATGACTAAGCCCTCAAATGCAGGGCTCTGGCATTCCTGGGGACGCACACTGAGTCATGGGTGCAGCCTGCAGCCAGCCGGGGCCCGGGCCCCGGCTGTGGGTGGGACCCTGGTGGGTGGGAAGGGCTCGAATCAGGCAGAACCAGCACAGGCACGTGGTCCCACTCAGCACCAAGCGCAGGGGTGGGAGAGAAGCACCTGGAGATCTTTCCCACTGACATTAATTCCAGAGGCTGATCTGGCCTGGCGAATGTGAGCTCAGGGGTTGGCACCCATAGCCCCAGCCCCTCTCATGTTGGTGACAGAGGCACGTGAGTCACTTCTGAGCTGTGGGAGGCTGTTGCATGGTGAGTCACTCGGGAAGAAAGGGCTGAAGGGACAGCCGGAGCCCCTGTGGGCGTGGTGTTGGCCGGCCTTGGCCTCATCCGGGAACAGCTGCTCCCCAGCTGCCTAGCACACCTACGGGAGCAGGCCCTCTTCCGGCTGAAGGCTGAACATTCAGTCCCTCTGCCCCCCAGCTCCCCTCGGCTTCTGCTGTCCCAGTGCTGCTGCCTCTCAGCAGAGGGTCCATGGAAGTGTCTGCACCCGACACCGACGCCTGCAGGTCCACACCTTGCTTCCACATTCCCCCCCACCCCTCGCTGTGACCTCCTGCCCATAATCGTCACACCCTGGACACAGGGACCACACGACCCAGGGGCGTCCGCCTGGCAGCACGAGCACAATAAAATAGGAGTCTGTATCAATTCAAAAGGTGGATGCGAGATGCCTGCAGAAACCCTGAGAGTATCTTCAGACAGAGCAGACACGAAAACAAGTTCCTTAAAACAAGTCACTGTCCACAGCTCCTCAGTGAGAGGTCTGGGGCCACGGGGGTCCCACAGTGCCCGAGGTGGGGTGCCCGAGTGAGCCCTGGGTCTGTTACTCTGACACAGTCACAGCGGGCTACCTCACTTACAAAGCGGACCCAGCTGGTCCTCAGGCCCAGGCTACTAAGACCGAACTGTGGCTCTCTAAGGAGGCAGATTTCTAGTCTTGCAGTGAGTTTCAAGTGTTAGTGCAAAAAACAAACAAAAATCCATATTAATCTCAGTTGGAAGCTCAGGAGTGCCTCCCCAGGCAGCAGAAGCAGAGTGGGGATTTGGGGACCTCCCCTTAGCTTGGCCTCTGCCACCAGAAAGTCAAGTGCCTGAAAATAAGGGAAGGCCCCTGCTGTTTAAGCTCATGGAAAAAGGCCACTTAAATCCTTGAGACCGTTTCCGATGCCCACGTGGGCCAACGTGGTGTTTGGCCAGAGGTGGGGACATCCTTCTTGGCCGCTCATGGTCCCGAGGGGCTCAGTCACCTCCAGGGGCCAGGCCAGGTTGCTATTCCTGCCCCTCTCACCCGACACAGATGGAAGAGCCCCGTGCCACTGGCCGCCAGCTTTCTGATGGCAAAGCCGAATCGGAGGCCAGCCTGGCCACGCGGGTACTTCTGGCTCTCAGTTCATCCCCTTGGCGGGTAGACTCAACCCAGCAATGCTTGCTCTGCAGAGAACCCCACTGAGCGCTGGGACCAGGCAGTTGGCCAGGCAGAAAGGGGAACAGGACGTGTGCCCTGAGTTTATGGGCCTCCTACAGCAGCCATAATGGAAATGCTCATATTCCAAACATTACCTGGTTAGAAAATCAATTCTGCCTAAGAAGAGAGAGCCAACCAGGGTGATGCTGCAGAGCCCTCTGAACCGCCAGGCTCCCACAGGAGCACACGTCAGAGACCCTCCAGGGTGCCTGCCTCTCCCTCAGGCCAGGTGTGTCCACCATCTGAGCCACACCTCAGGGCTGTTCCTGGCCTGGTCCAGACAGAACCCGATTTCAACAAGAAATAGAAAGGACCGATCAGTGGCTTTTGCCAGTCACCCCAATTCCACATTTTGTTTCTGGTCAGATCAGCTAATGTCCCTTAGATTACTCCATCAAGAATGAAAGTCATTGATAGAGAGTTAAAAGACAGCTCACAGAGCAGCTGCGACAATGAAGACAAAAGGCCAGAAGTGACCTCTGAGCCGACTGAACGTGAGGCCTTTCACTGTGCGTCAGAGCCGTGGCCTGGCCCCGTCAGACTGGACTAGAGTCCCGCTGAAGGTTGTGCAGACAGAGAGCTAGCACCACCTTCTTCAAAATAACCTCCGGGGTCTGGCCGTCCCGTAAACAGAGTTGTAATTCAGACCAAGTTCAAAAAAGAAAAGGGAGAGGATGTTATGCTTAACAAGCATAGCTTCTCCAGTAGGTTCTGGGGAAGTTCACGCCTGGTCAACTGTACGAAAGCTGGTGAGAGCAAGGCCGCTCAGCTGTTCAAGGCACCTTTGGCGTTCTCTCCGCCAGGCTGCCTCATAAGAGATGCAAAGAGCGAGAGAGGAATAAAGCCAGAGTCACTGCCATTTACTGGTATTTGTTGAATTCCAGGCCACACATTTTTAGATTAATGTTTGCATCCTCAACAGCCTTTGTGACTGAGGCGTCCAGACCCGACCTGTCTGTGTTGCTTCCTCCTCAACGGCCAGCTGCCCCCCTCGATGGTGAGCTGTCCCCCAGGTGAACTGTCCCCCCCTTGACGGCGAGCTGTCCCCCAGGTGGGCTGTCCCCCAGGGTGAGCTGTTTCTCTCTAGCTGGGGGCCTCCTGGAGGCTGGACGCGCACCGGGGGGCTGTTCCACAAATGGCTGCCGGATGGGAGACGAATGAAGGGCCAGAGCTCAAACCCTCCAGGCCCGTCTCCATGGCCCTGAGAAGCAACTGGATGCTCCTTTTCCCTGAGCCTACGAAGCACCTGACTGGAACGCTCTTGTTACCCCTGGACGCCTTGGCCAGACCAGTCTTCTCCACGGAGAGGCAAGGGGTATGGGCTTTAGGAGCAGACCACCCAGGCTGGAACCTGGGCCTACTTGTCAGCCTTGTGATCTGGGGCAAGTTATTCAGTCTTGTGGGGCCTCAGTTTCCTCATCTGCACATGGGGGGAGGGTGGACTTAATACACCCTATAAAGTTAGGGAAGCGCCTGGCACATGACCAGTGCTGCGTCCATGGCTATTAAGAAAAAGAGTCAAGGGCCTCCCCTGGTGGCGCAGTGCTTGAGCGCTGGGTTGCGAGGCTGCCCACAGCCTCTGCAGCGCCAGTTCGGTCCCCGGCCACTGGCGAGGGTACCACCGAAAAAAAAAAGAGAAAAGAAAGAAAGAAAAAGAGTCAAGCCTGCTACCCAGTACGGGATGAGTCTGGATGCCTGAGACCTCCCTGCTCCTCTAGAATGGATGAGAGCCCCACGAGGAAATGGACCCACCTTTTGGAGGTGGCACTCACGGGTTCTCCTCTGTAAATTTCTCTTTCAAAGGCAGCGCGAGGATGGTGGGTCACGAGAACGCAGTTATCCATTTAGGAAATTCTTGTTCTCACCAATTTCTAATCCCATCAGCAAAGAGGAGTGTTGACGGGGTTTAGAACAATGAGTTTGTTAAGTTGTAATTTTCTCAGAAAGAGATCGGAAGGTGGGGTTCACAGGGCTGCATGTGGACACCGCACCTGTGCTGCCTGGGCCGAGGCCAGGGATCAGAAAGGTCATGTACCCAAAGGGTGTCCCAAAGCATGACAAACTGGAAACTCTAGGAATTCACTTGTCAAGTTCTGATGAAACCAACCGCAACAACAGCAGAAGGAAATACTTCAATTACTTTGAGAAATCTGGGGCTGAGCTGGCCCTACAGAGGCCCCACTCGCCCTTGGGGTGTCCTGGCTTGGATTCAGCCTGCAGCCCAGGTGCCAGGCTCCCAAAATACAGCGGTGCTCGCTGCTCCTCACCCCCAGAAGCTCTCCCTCCCCCCATTAATGGTCCTCCTAGAGACTCCACCCTCCCCTCCTGCCTTCCTTCCCTCCCTCCTTCCTGCCTTCCACAGCATGGCTCCTGGCCTCAGCCTCCCAGGACAGCTGTTTTTGCCAACTGCCGCCTCGCCAGGCCCTCCGTTGGTGCAATGGGCACACATCACACTGCAAGGCAATTATCTATTGATCTGTCTTGGTAATAAATCATCATGTATTGATTATCCCTCTTTATCTTGCCCACGCTGTGTGTGGCTGACCCTTGCCAGCAGGAACGTATCTGCAGTATTGGGGTAAGTGTAAACCGAGCATTTAATAAACAGTTAGGTGGTCAATGACCTGCTGGATTCCTAGTGACCCATGTTTGCAGTCCAAGAATCTGGAGCGGAGGTTAGCAAACTGCTCAAGGTCGCACGGATTGCCAGTGGTGGGCGGGGCTCCCTCTCTATGACCACATCCCCCTGCCGACTTGGTTTGAAGGCCTCCCAATTCCTGCCCCTCCCAACAGCCCCAGGACAGTGCTAAGGGGGTGGGCCTGGACCCATAGACCCAGACTTGCCCTGACATCTGAGGCCACTTTGCTAATTGTTTCTTGGGTGGCTGTGGAGATGAGGGGGCTCTGCCATGTGGCACGCTGCTGGGCCAGGTGAGGTGTCCCTGACGGCCACTGCGGTCAGCTGGTGCTCTCTGGTCTCTGTCTTGGGCCCGAGGGCCAGACTTGTTTCCTCCTCCTTGACTCAGAGGATTTTATAGCCCTTTGTTGTTGCCCTTTTGCTATTCTGCCTGTTTCTGCTGTGGGGTCCAGCCTGCCTCTCTCTACGCCCCATCTGCCTGTGTTACCTGAATATCTGGATCGTTACCCACATCCTCAAGCCACCAACTACAGAGCAGAATAGTCTGTAAAACGGGTGCCTCAGGCGTGGGCTGATGCAGAGGAGGGGGACACAGGGCTCTGGGAGTAGGTGGCCAGCCTCACGATGGGCCACCTTGCGGGAGCACAGTCTGGCCATCTGTGCAAATGTGACTAAAATGTCGACTCGAAATACCGACCCCTGAGAATTTGCCAAAGGAGTCAAAGAGAAGGAGAAAAATTCTACGTGCAAGATATTTATAGCATCATTTATAAAAACAAAATGTTAAACAAGCGAGGTGGTCTCCAAAGAGGAATGGTTAGCAAAATCCTAACAGAGCGAAACCAGTGGTGTCGCTCTGAGAGAAGATGGACTGTGATGACCACGCACCTCTCTGTCAGTGTATAAAGTTGGTAAATCACTGTAGATCATGGACCCTGACTGCACCTAAGTAAGACCACGGATGCACAGATGAAGGCAGCACGGCACGGGAGGAGGAAGAAACAGGAAATAACAGGAAACAACCAATCCAGTTGTTTCTCATTAAAACACATTGTAAATTGTTTGGTCATCGACATCCCAAATGTTTACACCCAGGCAGATGTGTGTTGATTCACGTGTGGATTATGCACATGTATGTGTGCATGTGCGTGCATGCGTGTGTGTGTGTGTGTGTGTATGTGTAACATGAAGAAGAGTTAAGTGAGAATCCAGAGGGAGTGGAGAGAGCAGCCTGAGAGAGCATGGCCCTCTCAGGAAAGGAGAGAAGGCTTTGTCTAAACATGAGATAGGTTCCTGTCCTCAAGGAACTTGACATCCAATGGCTTCATGTGCCAGGACCCCTCCTGCCATCCCCCTGCAGTCCAAGAGCCCTGCGGTGGTGGTGAAGGTGATGAGGTGCTGGGTCCCGGCCCTGCTCTGAGACTTACCCTCAGGGGGCCTGTTGAGACCGACCCCTGGAGCTTTGGTTTCTGCCTCTGGGGAAAAGGCGAGCAGGCTGGGGCGGTGCGGAGCACGGGTAGGTTCCCGGCCTGGCCTCACAGAGGCCGTGCGAGTTGACTGCTGTTACAGTCGCGTGCCCCACCATCTCTCACCAGGGGCCTTAACTTTGGAACTCAGAGCCACTGGTGTTGGTGAGGAGGGGCAGGCACACACGTGAGAACGGAGAGAGGGGCTGCCGCGTCAGCTGCGCACTTACCGTAGGTGAACATGCGCGGGGAGGTGAGCTCGATGTTGGGCAGGGCGCCCAGGTGGTTCAGCACGGCGCAGCGGTAGCCGTTTTTCTGGGCATAGTCGACAAAGGTGCGGATGTACTGCTTCTCACTGTGGTTGGCGATCCCGGGGCAAATGACCATGGTGACGTCATCTGCAGGACCAGAAAGACACCCAGTGTGACTGCGGAGCAGTGAGGGCCGTGGCCACGGCCACTCTGCACTGGTCAAGTGTGGGCGGGACGTAACTGCATCTTCTCCCCCTGAAAGTCTCCCTTTAGCCTCAGCTGTCTAGACCAGGGCTTCCCTAACCACAGATGGTGAAGGGCCAGTTTTTAAAAATTCCCAGCGTGGGCCTCCCTGGTGGCCCAGGGGTTGAGTCTTAGCACCATCACTGCCAAGGCCTGAGTTCGATTCCCTGCCAGGAAACTGACCCACAAGGCACAGCAGACCTCTCCTGTCTCCCCACTGCTCCCCTCAGCAGTGTATTTCAGTAGATCTCCCTGTTCTGCTCCCTACTCTGTCTCTGGTGAATCCTCTTACCCCCCTGCACCTCTGGGCTGTACCCCAGTTCTTGTATGTATAAATAAATAAATAAAATCTTAAAAAAAAATTCCCAATCCATCATGGATAGGCCACTCTTGAAAAATACAATAGGATGGAGCCTCCCCAGTGGCGTAGGGGTTGAGCGCTGGGTTGCGAAGCTGCCCGCAGCCTCTGCGGTGCTGGTTCGATCCCCGGCTGCTCCCCGGCTACTGGAGGAGGGTCCCACAGGGCGCGCAGACCTCTCCTGCCGCCCGCTGCTCCCCTCAGCAGTGTACTTCGGTCCTTCTGCCTGCTCTGCTCCCCACTCTGGCTCTGGTGAATTCTCTCACCCTCCCGCGCTTCTGACTGTACCCAGTGCTTGTATAAATAAATGAATAAATCTTAAAAAAAGAAAAAAGAAAAAAGAAAAGAAGCTTCATTCAATCCTTTAAAAAAATAAAAAAGATATAATTCTCAACTGTTTATTACAGTCAATAAATATAAAGTTACGGTCAAACTGCTCTTCAAGTTTCTGAACACCACTCTTAATTTCTGGATGAAATCCTACGGGAGGAGTGAACAAATGCATGAGTGGAAAAATAAAAAACAGCGTTGGCACAGACCTCTCTGGCCCAGCAGTTTGACTTCCAGGCATTTCTCAGATAGGTGTACACAGGCAAGACAATAGAGGTGCAGTGAAGATTATAGTGGCAAAATACTGACTTATTAAGTCATCATCAATTATTAAATAACTAGCAGTATTTTATTTATATTACTTGATTATATTAATTAATGATCACTGAATTATTGAATTATTGTTGACTTATTAATTATATTATCCCACATCCAAGTGGTGAGATAAGATGTAGCCCTGAAAAGCAATGAGGCATCTTTACACCCTGAGGGGCAAGCTCTCCCAGGGATGTGAGGATGAAGATGTTTATGTTATAAGGGCATCCACTGGCCCAGGTGCCCACGCAGGCCTTCAGGGTCTGGGGGGAGACCCACCCTCCTGAGCAGCCTCCAGTCCCTTTGGAATGATCTGTCACAAGCACAAATTACCTCCTTGAAAGCATGAATATGGATTTTTCTTTACAAGAAAAGAGGTGCTTAGGTTATGAAATCTTAACCTAAATTTTCCTTTCGAGGGTTAAGCTAAAAAAGCTATTTGGAAACTCTTAATATGTATAAAGAACCCGAGGGATGGATTCTTGAACTGCCCAATGAGGAGGTCAGAGCCGGGACGTGGCGCGGACACTGTCCCCAGCTGACCGGCACTCAACCCGCTCACCTCCAACACAGTGCTCCGCCAGGGGCTCGAAGAGGTCGAAGGTGGACGTGGCTCCATCCGACATGGTGATGAACTTGCGTTGCCCGTAGGGGTGGGGCGACCTCACCCTGCCCATCTTCCCATACAAGGCTGTCTGGATGTGGCCACTTTTCCCCCAGATCAACGGTGGAATGTATCTAGAAAGGAAGAAGGAGAGCTCAGTTTCTCCAGGTTCCTTCAAAAGGGCTCAGAAACACCTTTGAGCAAAGCCGTTCAGGTTCTTTCCTGACACAGTCTATAGTCAGGGTGGATTTGAGGACCCCCTCCGGCCCCCACCTGACAGCCACGCCGTGATTTGGCCCTGTTCTCCATTTACTTATTCATCCTTCATCAGATCAGCTTCCTACATCAGATCAGCTTCAGAACTCAGGACGAGCTTGTACAGACAGGATTTCAAACTCGGGGTGTTAAGTAATTCCGTGTGTTATTTCCACGATGTAGAATAAAAGAAATCGAGTAATACATGGTGACACATGCTGCTTGCCAGGGCTCGGGCCTCCTGGGAGTGGATGTGCACAGAATAGCCAGCGCTGCGCCCAGGCTCCTGTGTGCACCTTCCTGTGCTTCTTCAGGACAGGCTGCCAAGCAGGTATTCCGGGAAGCAAACCCGTGGCTCTCTGGCACCCTGGGGAGGGCTGCAAACCCTTCTAAGAACCTGTAAGTGCCTTGTGTGTACGTGTTCTCTCTCTCTGTGTGTGTGTGCGTGTGTGTGTGTGTGCGTGTATGTGTTCTCTGTGTGTGTGTGTGTGTGTGTGATGCATGGTGCGGAGGAGGGAGGTGCCTGACACGCCGGGGAGGATGTGCCGGAAGGGCAGAGCAATGTAAATATTTGCTGGATTAATGAAGGACAGAGGCTTGTTTGCCAAAGCCAGGCATGAGGTCGCCCTAACAACTACCCCTTGTGAACTCACAAATGACTCTGGTCCTTGGTAGGAAATGCGACACCCACAAAGCAGGTAATTACTGGGACTCAGCGGGCTCCAAGGCCCCATGAAGAGCTGGTTCCTCCACAGCCAGGGCAGGGTGAGCCCTTCCCGACGCTGCTGCTGAGCTTCCTTCCGTGACTCTGGGCCAAGCCTGAGCTGACAGGGCCCTTGTTCTCTCGAAACCAGAGTCAAAGTTCAGATGTTAGGGACACCGTCACCCCATATTAGCTCACGGGGTTTGCTTAACCTATCTGCCGATCACTCCCATCTTTATATCAGACGAGGCGATCCAAGGAGCCCTTCTTAGAGGAAACCAGCTCCTTAGTAGCTCGCAGGCCTACACAAATTCAAGGGAACGGAAGCTATCGCCTGAAGCAAGCTGGTTCCCACACGAGCTTCCTCCTGGGGGCAGGCGGGTATTTTAGGACCTAAGAACATGGAGCCACTTGCGAGCCCAGCACCCCAGGTGCAGAGACATGGTGTCTGGAAACGATCGAAGGGACAAGTGACAAGGGAGGGGCTTATAAACAGGCCAGCTGGACACCCGCGCTCCGCACAAGGTGTAGATCTGGAATTGAGGAAGGATTTCAGGCTACCAAGTTGGACCCCAAATTGTGTGTGGAAGAACCCTGATCCCCACTGCTTTTGGAGGAAAGTTGGAAGAAAATTCTATTTAGCGTATAAATTAAAAATAGGAATGTGCTGAGGTTAAAACTGTCAGTGGGGGGAAGGGGTGGGGGGGTTGACACTTCATATCGGATCTTCTGATCTTGTTCAGAACGCAATGTAGTCTTAGAGAACGTGACAAAAGAATAAAATTACACTCCTTTGGATTTATTCACAGATTTCCCACACGACAATGACACGTATTCATCCTGAGATCATGTTCTCAGTTCAAGGGCTTGTCAAATCCTCTGAATCTTAGCAACAGCCCCTCTAAGAAGCCCCCACCCCCAGCTTCTCATCTGCTCCCCACCTACTCCGGCACCCGCCTGCCATGGCCGCACCCCCTGCAGGGGCCTGGCTGGTTTTGGACCCACCACACCCTGGTGCCTGCTTCCTTCATTCTGCCTCAGTGCCCGCAAACCTGCCCCTCCAGCCTGGCTCCAGCCAAACAGGCACGCCCATACTAGGCTACTTTTATCCCAAGAGCCTTTCCTCCGCCTGGCACCACCTCTCCTTTCCTTTCACAGCCGGTGCTTCTCCAGACCAGCTCTTTCCTGTCCAACAAGACTAGCTCCCAGTCAAGCTGCTGGAGGGGCTGCCCTTTCTCTGTGCTCCCCGCCTCCCGGGGCACCCCAGGCTAGCACTGCACACTCAGGGGACTCCACTCACCTCACCCCCCCTTTTCAAGCACACCCCCCCACCACCATGGAGCCAGGTTCCCTCGCTCGAGGGTCTCCCTGGGCACAGGCCACGCTGACTGGGAGGACTCAGTGAAGGAGCAGAGCACTGGCCTCTGGGCAAGCCCGGGAGATGGGGCGCGCATGACAGTGATGGCCCTGATGGAGGGCCCGACTAGCACAGTCGTATCTGGCTGCCTTTCTCTTTCCTGGCTCTCAGAGCCTTTTCAGACTGGGCTGCGAGGGCATTCTCAAGGCGTGTGCATGCGTGAGCCAGCAGAGCCTCAGTCCCCAGGGCTCCCTCAGTTGGGTGGATGGTCAGTTATGCTCCGGAGAAGTTTTTTGCCAGGGGCGTCTGAACCTTCTAGAACCACCAAATGACCTCCCCAAAGACACACTAATTTGCATTCCCACCAGTAATACCTGGAGTCCCCGCCTTCCTCACCCTTATCAGTCAGGCATTGTCTTCTACATTTTGGTCCGCTAGATGGGCACAAAATGGGTCTTTCATCTTAAGATTGATTCAATCTGCGGCACAAACAGGTCCTGAGTTTGCATTTCCCTGATTTATATGTTCAGTATTTGTCATTTGTATTCTCTGCTGCGAAGTGTCTGTTCATATCCTTTGTTTTTCCATATTTTTGTCTTTTACCTGCTGATCCGTAGCTACTGTCATTGTATACGTGGCAAAGGTTTTCTCCCAGCCTACTGTATATTATAGTTTTATCTTATATGGCTTTTGTATTTTGTGATTGGGTGTTTTCCCCATTAAAGCCTTTGTGTTTTGTCTTTTGTTTTAAAAAGAGTCATTCTAACACTTCATTATAAGTATAATCCCCATTGTTTCCTTCCACTACTCCTATTGCTTTAAAAATGTATTCCCCTTAGGGCCTCCTCTGGTGGTGCAGTGGTTGAGCACTGGGCTGCCACGCTGCCCGCAGCCTCTGCAGCACCGGTTCGATCCCCGGCCACCAGCGATGATCCCACATGGCGTGACAGACCTCCCCTACCGCACCCGCTGCTCCCCTCAGCAGTGTATTTCATCAGTCTGCCTGTTCTGCTCCCTGCTCTGGCTCTGGTGAATCCTCTCACCCTCCCGCGCTTCTGACTGTACCCAGTGCTTGTATAAATAAATAAATAAATCTTAAAAAAAATGTATCCCCCTTAAATCCACTTGCCATTGTAAGTGGTTCAAAGCAAAGACTGGCTCGTTTCCCCTAAGACTTTGCTCCTTGCTCTTGCACCCATGACGGTCTACCCTCTCCCAGCTGATCGCAGCTGTCACTGTTAATGTACAACAAGTTCCCCATCAAATATTTAGTTTTTCTATATTGTTATTCTGGTTTCTTGATATATTGGCACACAAAACTTGTATATTACTTTGGGGACCCGGGGACATCTTTTTAATATTGATTCGTCCCATTCAAATCGCATGACAATCTGCCATTATGTATGTCCGACAGTGAAACTTTATACTTGCTTCATACATCATAGAAAGCTCACTTTTTACTATGCTAATTTGCATGCATTTTTACATTTCTTTCTTTTTCTTTTTTTTTTTTTTTTTGCAGCTATTCTTAGAGTTGAAGCTCTCGGGTGTGACTTACTCCCAGCTCCCTGAGAGCAGAGGCCCTGTCTTCCTCTTTTACTGACCCATGTCGTTCTTCATCCAGTGCTGTGCTGTGACCAGTGGCTAGTAAATGTCTGTTATTTTTTTAAATTTTTTTTTAAAGATTGCTTTATTTATGCATGCAAGAGCTGGGGTACAGGCCAGAGGTGGGGGCCTAAGAGGATTCACCAGAGACAGAGTGGGGAACAGAACAGGCAGACTTGATGAAACACACTGCTGAGGGGAGCAGTGGGCGAGTCAGGAGAGGTCTGCTGCGCCATGTAGGTAGCTCCCTGGCTGGGGATCGAACTCATACTGCAGAGGCTGCGGATTGCTTCATAGTGTGGTGTTTAACCCTTGTGCCACCAGGGAGGCCCTAAATGTCTGTTATTAAGAAAGGAGCTAGACCACAACAAAATGTAGAGGCTGTCCTGTCCTTATCCTCCGAACCTATTTATCATCAACGTCTGGCTCCACTAACAGAATTGGCCAGTGGGAAAGCCTGCAAGGGAAAATGGGCCTCCCTCCCTCCCTTCACACACACACACACACACACACACACACACACACACACACACACACACAGCCGACGGGCAGATGGAGTTCACATCAAGGACAGATGGTTGCCGAGCTGTTTATAAGTTAGAAAAAAAGTTGACATTGCTCATCTTTGCCCTAAGTCTGTGGGTGACCAATTCCTCTTAGAGGACCCAGGTCCCTTGGCCGTGGATCAAACTACTTTAGAGCTATTGATCCCAGATGGGCTGTTATACCTTTTAGTCTCTCCAGTACATCTCTACCAGCCAGGGGAGAGGGGAGATACTCGGGGTGTGCTGTCTGAGACTGAGCTCCTTCTAGCAAATGCACCAGACAGGATGCTATGGTTAAAGTGACGGAACCCAATTTCAGCTCATCTAAGGGGATGTAGGAGGCAGGCTGAGTGCTCGCCCACTGGACAAGGGGGCGGTGAACGAGGCTCAGAGAGGGCAGGATACTGGAAAAACCAGGGGTCTGCTGCAGGGGTATGCTCATTACAGTTAGCACCTTGCCCCTCCCCCAGTATTCCACGTCAGGAGAGGGGCTTCTGGAAGAAGGGAATTTCAGAGTGGGTGGGCAGGGCCCCCTGATTTACCACCTGCATGCAAGGGGAGACAAGCACCTCCCCAAAGCAAACCTGTGTGACCCTGGAGAGGAAGAATGCATGCTGGGTGGTCCCTGACAAGCTTGGGGCTGGACTTGCCTTCGGTTTAAAACACATCTTCAGTGTCATGGAACCCCAAAGCCCCCATCAAATCATCAAATTCCTATCTAGTTCCTCCAAAGGCCTCTTTCTTTCTGTCTCTGTTTCCAACTCAGCATTTCACATACTTTTCAAATGCATTTGGGTATTTAGTTGAGCTTGAATTCATTTATTCATTCATTGATAATTACCTATTTACTTTGAAGAATCTGCTTCACCTATAAAAGAACAGGCTAACTACTTGCTCAAGTATTTTTTCTCATACAACCATTTTCCAAAAGTGAATTTTATCTCACAAAAGAATCTGTGATGTTTTCTTCAAAGGAGAAATCTAGGAAGTTAGAGTTTTTATGAGTTTTGGTCAATAATCTCTACTAGTCTTAAAACAATATATTTTGTGAAACCTACCACTTTGCCACCACCGTATTTTTAAAGCTAAATTCACATAGTGTGATATTAAAGGATTTAATTCAGTGGCAGTTAGGATTTAATTCCAATTTAATTCCAATTTAATGCCAATATTAGTGGCATTCACAATATTGTGTAAACATCACCTCTATCTAGTTCCAGAGCATTTCCTCTCTCCAAAGTGAAAGTCTGTGGGGGCTGAGCAAATACCCTACCTTATCCCCTCCCTCATAGCCCCTGACAACCACCAAGCTGCTTTCCAATCTCTATAGATTGATATATTCTAGATATTTCACATAAATGGAATCAGACAATATGTGACTTTGTCTCGTTTTCAAAGTTAATCCTATGTTAGAACGTGTATCAGTATATCGTCCCTTTTTATGGCAGAATAATATTCCATCGTATGGGTGTGTCACATTTCGTTTATCCATTTATCTCACAGTGGACACATTTAGGCTGTTTTCACCTTCAGCTACTGTAATATTTAGGTAGTACCAGCTTTTGCTTGTTGCCTGTTTCAGTTCTGTTGGAGTGGCATTTCTGGGATGTGGCAATTCTATGCATGGCTATTTGAAGAATAACCTCCAAACTGTTTTCCACAGCAGCTTCAGGATTTCATATCCCACCAGCAGTGTATACAAGGATTCCAATGTTGCCACATCCTCACCAACACTTGTTTTCCATTGAGAAAACATTTGTCACAGCCTCCCTCGTGGGTCCTGTGGTTCCTACTTGCATGTCTCTAGAGATTCGTAACCCTGAACATCTCTACTATCTGACTCTAGGCTATTTTCTTTTGTTCTCTCCCCATTTCCACCTCTATCTCTATATTAATCATTATTTTTTAATGAACGAGTTGATACAAACAGTCTCCATCTCTTGTACATTTCACAATGGCTATTTACTCTAGAAAGAATAGAATCAGAGTAAAGTCGCTAACAGTTAAAAGTACAAGTGATAGAATTTAGTACTGTCAAAAAATGGACAAGAAATTCAATTTTCATAAAAGCACTCAGACTTCAAAATTTAGGCTGGAGCATCGGGCTTGGCAGACACAATAGCTGCAAGAAAATTTGCTGCAGAAGACCTGGTCAGTACCATGCAATATGGAGAAAGTGACTCCAGCCCTGTAGCAAAGTTTAAATGGAAAACAAACCTGATGAAGGTGGAATTTAACTGTATTATATCAAAGAATTTATCATGGAATCAAATGGGCTCAGTAGAATATGTTCTAATAGATATTTTCCCAAGGAAAACGAATGAAACTATCTGCATCTAAAACACTGATGAGGGCCTCCTGGTGGCGCAAGGGGTTGAGATGCAACCTATGAAGCTGTCTGCAGCCACTGCAGCACGAGTTCGATCCCCCAGCTGGCCAGGGAGCTACCCACATGGCGCAGCAGACCTCTCCTATGTACTGTGTTCCCCTCAGCAGTGTACTTCCGTCAGTCTGCCTGTTCTGTTCCCCACTCTGTCTCTGGTGAATCCTCTCACCCCCCATGCCTCTGGCCTGTACCCCAGCTCTTGTATGCCTAAATAAGTAAATATTTATATATAAAAAAAATGCTGGTGAAATGGCTGATTCTAGAATAAGCTTGGGTTCAGCCTCTCCTCAGGGGAGAGGGAGTGTGGGTGATGGGCGTGCGCCCCCTCCTGGATGCTCCTTCTTCCCACCCCGACAAGAGGGCAGGGGCCACAGCAGGAGGGTAGCTGAGCAGAAATGTCAGGAACTGGGTCAGGGAGAAGGTCCCCAATGCAGGGGCCACCAGAGGCCGCCCCTGGTGGAGACGTCCAGGGGGACAGGGAGTGGGGGGACACCTGCTGCCATGTGTGCTCCCGTCTCTTCCAGGCTCTGCCCGGTGGTCCGCAAAGACCTCGGAAAGTGAGAACTTACCTACCAGGAAGACGGGGAAATTGTGGGGAAATAGGAAAAGCTTGGGGCTGAGCTGAGCAAGCAGAGGGGCTCTGGGATCAGGCCACCAAAGCAGGGGTCGGTGTGGAGAAGAGAAAAATACCCTGACCGGTGCCCGATGACTGCCCGCGGGGCTGTCTGTGCCCCTCCATCAAGGTTTTGTGGCTCAAGCGCCATGGCCTGTGTTACGGCACAGACTCATAAAGCGATTTTAAACTTGACCTTTCTGCCCAAATTAGTGATATTTCAGAACCCTTTTTCAAAGAATAAAATCCTAACCATGCTTGGAAAAAAGAAAAGAGCGGGTGGCCGTGGAGGGGGTGAGGGCAGCCCACGGCTCCGGGCTCCGAGGAGGTCACTGGGTGTTCTTGCTTCTCTGCCGCGACAAGGAAGTAAAAGGGCTCGTGGTTTCCTGGGACAAGATCTCACGCAGAGACCCTTGCCTGGACGTTTCGGTCAACAGCGGGTCCATTGGATGGGAATCCTCTAACTGATACCAGATGGTTTAGCCGTCCAGGGGCCTAGAATTACCCTTTGTGACTTTCACACGACGATGAAGTCACTAAGGAGCCTTCCTCAGCTCGCGTGCCCTGCTCCTGACCCGTGGTAAGCAGCACATGACAGCACAGCAAAGTAGTGCCTGGAGTGAGACACGGGGGCCCTCCTTAGTGAGGGAAGGTACACTAGGATGCCCCCCCCACAAGCCCTTTGGCGAAGCAGTCAGGGTATTTCAGGCCCAGGTCCGGGTTCTAGCACCACAGATTTATTTACCTGCTTTGAACGCAGAGGATGACATATAAATAAATAAAACTGCCATTTTATTTCTCTATAGCACTTCAGTGTTTTCCTAAGTCCTTTTTGTTTACGATCTCATTTTGCCTTGGAGAACAAGTTCATGAGATGGGCAGACGTGGTTAACCCCATTTTCCCTGGGGCCCCTGTGGCCCCAGCGTGAGTCACTTGCTAATCACGGGCAAGCTAAGACTTCAAGCGAGGCCTTGACCACCATGTGCTTATTTGGATGATACATTGGCGTCATGCGGACAAACAGATGCTTTCATTCCAGAGCCTTCTACAACTGTTAGTCATCCTTTTAAACAATAGAGTGACCTAGAACCAATGTAAATGGGGCCTGGGCATAGAAATCATTAACAGCCTGCCTCAAGCTTTAAAAATATGCCACATTAGCATATGCACCTGCTGGTGTTGGTATTTTCAAAGCTGCTGCCAACCAGGGCCTTCTTGACTCCCTGGAGGCTCTGGCAGTTACTCCTGAGGTAGATCCTCTTAATGAGGACCGGGTGACCAGGGCTTCTGAGCCAGAGGCTGGCAATAAGGCTTCAAACTGAGTTCTGGGGCCCAGCAAGGACAAGATGACAAGAGTCTTGAGAAAAGGCGTTGCCTGGATTGCCCCCTTCTCCCACTTTAATGCTCGCTCCCATCCTCACAGCTCACCCATGCTTGGTCCTCAGGTGAGAAGGAAGACTCACTGTCTGGTAGCCCGGCCGTCCCCAGGGCGGAGCATGAGTCCCGGCCCAGGCAGCTGGCGCCCTGGGACCCGGCAGATGGCTGGGGCTGCGCTAGACTAGATGGAGGTGGGAGGGTGTTGAGGTTGGGCTGTGGTGTGAAAAAGAGGAACGTGTCTCTAAACGCACTGCTGGAGAAGGTCAGGGCTGGGTTCTGGAACAGAAAACCCACATCTTTCAATGCGAGGATAGGGTGAGAGACTCATGGGCGGCACTGGGGTGGGGCGTGAGGCTCCCTGCTCACCCGCTGTGGGTTGCCAAGGGTGAGGGGAGCAGCTGCTGAAGGGCCCACACAGACGATGTGTGTGAATGTGAGTGAGAGGGTGGAGGTGCTCGTGTGCGCTTCTTGCTGGTTCCAGGGGCTAAGAGTTGAATCTGCTTAAGCGTGAGGTCCTCACGATGCACTGCCATTGTACTCTAGCAAGGAATTCATCTGGAGGCTGCCCCTGCCTGAACACCAAGGCCCTGGGCAGGAGGAATGCCCGATAGTGAGCGACCTGGAAGGTTTCAGGTGGCCACAAGAACCTGCATTCTCAAGATTTTAAATGTCATCGGAGAAGGGGTGGCCATCTTCTCAAGGGTTTGTGACTTTTAAATGTTAGCAAGATCCACTATTTACAGGATTCAGGTCACAGATACCTCAGAGCCCAACGACAGTGGTGTGGATGAAGAAGTGGCACAGCACACAGTGGAATACTACCCGGCTATAAAAAAGACGAGTGTGTGTGCCCACGGGCAGGAGAGGAGGCAGGAAAGCGGAGGTAGCCTTCAGAGCTCAGGAGAAAGTTCTGTAGACCCTCATCTTGGATCCTGAATGACCAGAGCTCCCCTGCACGGGCTGGAACCCGGGGTTCCTGCCGCTCCCTTCACAAACTCTGCCCCCCAGCCCAGCTGACCTGAAGCCAGAGGGACAACAGCAGGTCTTCTTGAGCCGAGCCACCCTGCTAGGCTTTTCACCAGGACACAGCCCCTGGCCACCCTGGGTCGCAGGGGCCTAGATGTAGCCCAGACCACGTCACACATGTCCTGCTGGGAGGCGGGGTTTTGGAAGCCAACATCTTGGGCCGTTATCTCGAAATGGCATGTGGCACACTCAGCTTCCCGAATGCAGCCCCTGCACGCACTTCTGCATAGCCATGCCCAGCACGTCTCCCCGCCTCACTCGCTTTCTGTTCCTGAACTGCAGGATCAGGCACAGGAAGGTTCCAACGCAGGCTATTTCTGCCTGAAATGATCCAAAGTGGCCCAAGAAAGCAGAGGGACACCATCTTCTGCTCCCAGCCTCCAGGATGGAGGCCACCAGATGACCCACTCCATCCCTGGTGTGAGACAGAACAGGCATCCGCGTTTCCATAAAAGCCACTCAGAAACCACGCGTTTTGGCTCCGATGAAAAATAAGCTCAACTTTAAAGTTCAAAGAAACCATTGAGCCCCTCATGGCTGTAGTTACATGTTCGCAGTGGCTGCTCCCATCGCTCCCTGGCCACCAATAGCACCAAGGCCGGGCATCGGTGGAGCCACAGCCCTCATCCTGCAGCGCTGGGGCCCCGCAAGGACACTGGCTTTCCAGCTCAGAGGTGGTGAAGAGTCCCCAGGTCTCTCGGAGCAGCGGCACCCACTCAAGAGCAGTCCCCAGAGATGCCAAGTGGCGGTGCACATCACCTCCTGAGTCCCCCCTCCCGGCAACCCAGATTCACTCTGTTTGCCCCGACTGTGCTCAGAAAACAGGCCCCTCCTCTCCTTCTTACTGCTAAGCTAGGGCTCTGCCAACACTGCCCACCCCGACCAAACCGGACTCACGCCGCCTCAAGGTGCAGAGCCCCTGCGTGGTCCCCCATCTGGAGGACATGTGCACAGATGTCAGCCCCACAGGACCCTGCCTCTTGGCTGCTTCTCAGCCCAGGGCCCCTCCATGTCGAGCCAGGGAGGGAGAGAGAAGGCGAAGCTGGAAAAGCATATGGGGCTTGCCGCTATTCCTAGTGGGGGGCACTGGACCCCCTACACATGAGTTCCTGGCCCCGCCACGGACGGGGTGGGTGACCCGCACTCAAATGTCGACATTCAACACCTGCTCACATCTTGCCTTTCCCAGACAGGCAGAAAACTGCACAAGTGGCAAGCTCAGACGTTGGAGGAAAGATGGGTTCTTAGAAGCTTTGATAAAAACATGCTTCTTTTGTCAGGAATCAGATTTATCATTACGACCGACCCAACTCAAACCTGACTCACTGCCGGGGACTTCACTGTCCTGAGAAGGGTGAAGGGAACCCAAGAAGGTGCTTTAGAACTCAATGAACTTGAACACGAGAACCTGCCCTGGAAGACTCAGCGTCGCCAGCACGTCGATTCTCCCCCAATTATCTACCAACGACATGGTGAAAGCAACACCAGGATTTTCACGTGTGGCATTAAATAAGCCATCGAAAGCTCACTGGAAAAACCAGCTACACTAGCCAAGGAAATTGAAAAAGAGTAGAGGTGCTAGCACTGCCCCCCCAACACTGCATATTGTAAAACGTATTAAAAAACCCACACATCTGCTAATGGTACACATCAATATATTCAGGATTAGCAACAACAGATTGGAAATATGCCTAAATACACACAAGCAACTCGGTAGAAGGGAAAGGTGGCATTTCCACAAAGGGGGTGAAGGTGAACTGTTCCCTGAATGATGCCGGACAAGGAAAGGGCAGCCGTGGACCGAGAATGAAGTGGAGCAGCATCTCCCGCCAGGATAAATTGTGGAGGGGCCAAAGATTTCAACATAGGAAATGGAATTATACAGGGATTGGGAGAAAGTATGGATTTTTTTTTTTTAAAATAATTCTACAGTGAAGAGGACCCTTCTCTGGAAAATTGAAACCCTAGAAGCCTAAAAGAAGCGATGGGAGAATTTGACTATGCGAGTATTAAAAGAAATTCTGCAAGGCCAACAGCTCCACGGGCAAAGTCAAACGACAAATAACCGAGAACAAGGATTTGCAACTCCTTCCACAAAGGGCTGATTTCCCTAGGACACAGAGTTCTCCAGATGATTAGGAAAAAGACCGGTGACAATGAGAAAGTGGGCAGCTCAGAGAAAAGGATATAAAAATAGATCTTAAATTGCAAAAAAGATGTACAGCCTCTTTCATAAGAGAACTGCAACTCAAAACCACACTGAGAAGACACTTCTTGCCCACCAGATTGGCAAACATCGAAAAGTAGGAGAACCTCTTTTGTGGGGAAGGTTTGGGGAAACAGATGGGGCGCTGGTGGGGAGAGGCTGGGGGCCTTAGCTAACAGGCGGGCCCTGCACCGGCGTTTAGCCTGCACTGGCACACGGGCATCACGGGTAAACATGGGATTGTTCACGGCAGCGTCGGGAGAGCACAAGGCCGACACCAGCGGAAACTCCCGCCCAGAAACTGGTGAAACAGGAGGGTCCACGATGGAACAAAACTCTCCTCCCAAACGAAGTGGAAGCATCTCCCACTGACACTTCGCCGAGAAAACCCAGGGGTGGAACAGAATGTGGAAAACTGCTATTTGTGCAGCAAAATTATTCACATATGATTAATTGTCATTTCGCATGTATATGTGTGCCTTTCCTTTACTTATATATTTTATTTTATTTTATTTTTTTATTTTTTTTTTTAAAGAGTCACGTATTTTTATTTATTTATTTATTTGTTTATTTGTTTGTTTGTTTATACATGCACTGGGTACAGTCAGAAGCGTGGGAGGGTGAGAGAATTCACCAGAGCCAGAGCGGGGAGCAAAGCAGGCAGAAGGACCCAAGTACACTGCTGAGGGGAGCAGCGGGCGGCAGGAGAGGTCTGCGCACCATGTGGGACCCTCCTCCGGTGGCCGGGGAGCAGCCGGGGATCGAACCGGCGCCGCAGAGGCCGCGGGGAGCTTCACAACCCAGCGCTCAACCGCTGCGCCACCGGGGAGGCCCTACTTATATATTTTAAACATTTAGATATAAATAGTGGCTGTTTTGCAGAGATACATGCATCTTCTTATTTATTAAATGTCTGGAAAAAATAAGACAGTGGACACATTGGTTGAAGGGAGATGGATGACGGCAGGGAGTCTTTTTGTGGCAACATTAGTACCTTGTTTTAAAAATAACCAAAAGCTAGAAAGGAGTTAGGGGTGTTTAGACATGAGAAACTGCTAGAAATTTTCCACTGATGGAGAGAACAAGGTGGTCGAGTATCCGGGTCAACGAGCCGACTCCTCTGGAGCAGGGAGCGCCTCTCCTGTGCAGAGCTCAGCAGGAAGGAAATGATACACTGCCCTGAAGCTGGCAACAAGGGGACCAAGGTTCCAAAATGCTGAAAGAAACCACTGTTGACGGCTGTGGTTTAGCCCTGTTGAAATAGCAGCCTCTTCTCTTGCATGAGAACAGAGAAAAACATTTCCTTCAGCAGTCGACAACTCCACCCTCTCGAAACTCATGGCAACTCAGGCACTGACCCTTCCTTCTTGTCCTCACAAGAGAGCATCACAGAACCAAACTGAGATGTTCTTGAAAGATCTGCTTGAGCAAAGCCCAGCTCGCCTTACACATGAAGGACAAATGCCAGGACAGCGGCTGGTGTCACCGCATATACTTAGATTAACAGTGAACTACACACAACTTTCAGAACTAGGAGGGACAGAATGTATACCCAGAGTCCTCTTACTTTTATTTCCGATCAATTTGAAACCGCTAGAAGAAATCAAAAGTTTAAAAATCACCCATCGCCTTACAACACCTACAAAACTTTTGATTTTATTTCCTTTTCATCTGTATCTATTTGAATATGGAGTATTTATTTACATAGTAATAGTAAGAGTTTCGTGTTCTGCCTTTTGCACTTCCTCCTCTTTTAATGCAGTTATTATACAAAGTTCTGGACGACTGCACAAAATTCCAACCCGTTTTTTAGCTTCAGTTGAGACAACAAACATTTATCTGGCCCCTTCTATGAGAATGTGATTTGGCATGATGTGTGATTCAGGCCTTCCCCCCAACACACAAGGTGCTCCACTAGCCACGGACACCTCCAGATTCCACCACGGAAGGCCTCCCTCTCCCAACATCCACCAGGGTTCTCAGGGTCCAGTTTGGGTGCCCTGAACACCCCTTGCCCGGACCCAGGGCGTGGGCCTCTTGTTGCACCGCATGGTGGCTGGGAGCTGGCAGGGAGCAGGTATGGAGGCCAGGCCAGAAAGCAAAGGGCAGACAGAGTGGCAGGTTCAAAGGCCAGTGGCGAGACATGGCTGTGGGGTCAGGGCAAAGTGATCACACGGAACGGGCCTTCTAGCCCAGGCAGGCTGGCTGGACGGGGCAAAGGGACAGGCGTGGGGGGTGGAGAGCAGAGTCAGTTATCTGCCGGAAGTCCAGCTTATACGGCCGTTCTCGCTCACCTCATGCCAACCTCTGCACCTCTCACCCGGCCCACCAACCACATTCGGACGGCTCCCCCTTCTCCAAACTCCGTTGTCAGGTATCTGAATTTCTCTTCTGACACGCCATCTCATGGGCTTCTTCCAAAAGCATGTAGAGACATCGGTGCACACTGACCCAGGGCTGAGCTGCAGCCTCGGAGAAGACCGGCAATGTCAGGGGGTCACTGTCCCTAAGTGTCTCAGAAAACACACACACACTCACAGAAGGATGGTTTACAGCTCTGTGGCTTGGCGGCAGGCAAAGGGCCTGGGAGGATCAGAGTCACAGGAGGAGCTGGGACATGAGGCCATGGCGAGGGGTGGGGAGGATTTTGCAGGACACAAAAGGTGGGAATGAGTGCAAGGAATGTGGGGGGTGGCATGCAGTGAGCAGACTGGAAGAGCAGGTTGCCAAATACTAATTGGTGGACTTAAAAATATGTATCTCTATTACTTATTCACAGAAGAAGACGCTCCCTTTCCCGAAACACGGAGGGAGGAAAAGCCGCACTGCTTCGGCATGGCAGATTTCACTATTTTATTTTTTAAAGATTTATTTATTTATTTATGAATACAAGAACTGGGGTGTAAGCCAGAGGTGCAGGGGGTGAGAGGATTCATCAGAGAGAGTGGGGAGCAAAACAGGCAGATCTACTGAAACACACTGCTGAGGGAAGTAGCTGGTGAGACAGGAGAGGTCTGCTGCGCCCTGTGGGTCAGCTTCCTGGCAGCTGGGGATCGAATTCATGCTGCAATGGGTGGTGACAACCTGATTGGCTGTCTTTAACCCCTGTGCCACCAGGGAGACCCGTGGCTGACTTCAAATCGAAAACACAGCCAGAGCTACCAACGCCACAGCCTCAGGCGTCCTGGCCTCGCACTCGGGACCTGGCTGCACCCCTGGTCCCGGGCAGGTCTCCAGGGCAGGAGTGGAGCACCTGTCTGGCAGGACAGTCGGGCTGGCACTGCAGTGGCCTTAGTGTCCGGCGGGGACAGGGACAAATGTATTGCCTTTGGCTTCTCAGGGGCCTCTCCTTTGCTTGGGGGTCATAGATGGTTCTGGATCAACCCCTGGCCTCCAGGCAAGGAAGTTTCCTGAATAGTCTGGATTGGACGCCGCTTTAATGGCACCCGGAGCCTGCCCTGTGTGATTGGGACCCACTTGGGGGGAGGCTGAGGGCACCCTGCCTCGGGCAGAGGAAGGCATGCAACCCTTGGTCGGGGCTCCACTCGGCCCAACCATCAGTCACCTGGGCAGCAACAGGGATGGCATCTTGCCCGTCACGCGAAAAACCAACTCGCCAAGGACCACAGCTTTCTGTCTGAGTCAGCACTTCACTTGCTGGAAGTCTGTGGAGGGGCAGATTTTCTCACAAATGCAGGCAAAGGCTTTTCCTTGAGTAGATTCTGGCTGCAGAGGCTGATTGGGGGATGCTTCTTGCCTCTGCAGACCCTTCACATGGAAGCCCACCCTTGCTTCCACACCGGCTGGGGCCTCAGCCAAAGCCCCACATAGACTGTGGTCAGGAATCCCTAACTTCCCAGCGCAGAGCCCAATGGCACCAAGAGCTTAGAATTGGCACTTCCAGGGCCTCCCTGGTGGTGCAGAGGTTAAGTCTCAGTGCTATCAAGCTATCGCTAGCCACTGGCACGAGTTCGATCCCCAGCCAGGAAGCTGACCCACATAGCGCAGCAGACCTTTCCTGTCTCCCCGCTGCTCCCCTCAGCAGTGTATTTCAGTATATCTGCCTGCTCTGCTCCCCACTCTGCTTCTAGAGAATCCTCTCACCTCCTGCACCTCTGGCCCAGCTCTTCTATGCAAAAAAAAAAAAAAAAAAAATCTAGAAAAGAAAGAAATGGCACTTCCAAGCAGACTTACAGTCTGGATTACACTTTGCCAATAAAAGACCTGGTGTTTTGTGTCACAGAGTGTCCCATCCATCAGAGGGAAGGGGTCAGGCTGAGGGGCTGGCAGAGGAAAAGAACAGTTTGAGATTGAAATTGGTGATCACTGCACTGACGCTGATAAAGGGCGGCTTAAACCCGGAACTTCAGACTTTTTAGAAAACAAGGTCCATTTCTTGCACTCAACCGCCTGTTGAGAAGGACCACAAGAGAGGATCTGATCCCGGGCAAGAAACTGGAGTTAAGTAGTTTAAGTCAAATTAAGTCAAGTTAAGGAGGATGGAGACCAAAAGGGACCCCGGAGGCTGGTGTGGGCGAGACCGGAGAGGGTGACTCAGCCAAGCCTCGGCTGGCACGGTGGACATGTGGCTGTGACGGGATCATTGGCAGCAGGTGCTGCTTTGGCTTTTTTGAGGACCTGGGAAAGCCCCCAAGAATGAACTCAGGCACAGCGAACAGGGCAGTAAATGTCACAAATGTTTGGAACCTGGAGCTGACTGCCCTGGAGGTGGGAGCGGAGCCTCCTTCTATCTGAACCAACTCAAGGGTCCTGGATGCTTTGTATTCTAGCTCTTTTAGATCCTTCAGCAATTTTCACAAGAAGGCATGGAGTCTCCAGAAGTTACCATCCGCACTAAGTTTAGAAAGTGGGGGAATTTCACCAGACTCAACTTGGTCATTTGGATTTAATGTAGGAGGCCTCAAAGATGGCAGCCTTGTCCTTCCTGGCTGGGCTGGTGTCCTGAGGGTAAGTGACCTGCTGGCGCAGTGTGGGTGGTGGCACCCAAGAGTTAGGTGACCATCTAAAGCTGACCACTGGCAGCCAAAGGCACAGCCACCGGCAGAAGCCACCCTGTGTGGTGGCAGAGGTGGGGAGCGGGTGACCCACTCTTCTGGGCTCGTCTGGGATGTCCTCAGGGTCAGCACCGAAAAGCCCAAATTCAGGGAACCGCATCAGTGCTGGGAAAACCAGGTTTGTTCAGGAGGACAGCGTTATGGCTTTAGGCGATTCAACCTTCACACCTTGTCCACAGGGTTGGGCCATTTCATCAGAAACACAAGCAATTTCAAGAGAAAGTTGCCTGGAAAGTGACCTGGCGATGCTAACCCAATCTCAGTACATTCATTTTAAGTCTTTGAGACCCTCCTGCAACGAGAAGGTGCAGGGCAGGTTTCAGGGACGTGTGCCCGAAGCCTGGAGCCCCTGTGACGCGGGCACCGAACCCCGCAGCCCAGCTGGACAGAGACGCTCGTCACCACGGCACCGAGGCGACATCTGTACAGTTCCTACAATGGGTGAAAGCAGGTCAGTGGAATCAGGCTTGGCAATTCGGAGTCTACTCTGCAGAAAGGACAAAGCTTCAGCATTCAGCCGAGGAGGAAGCCAGCTAAATCTGATCTGGAAGGACTCTGTGAGCAGGAGGGTATTAGGAGAAATTTAAGCCCAAGATAATGAAATTCTTTGGAAATTCAACTCATTATAAATAAATTCCAGGATTTCTGGCCAGGAGGGGCCCAGGGGTGACAATCCGACTGGAAGGGGGTATACGAGGCTGCTTTTGCACAGTGTTTATTTAAGACGGAGGAAATGCAAATTGTCTTTCACCCTCGCTTCCCCTTTGTCAGTGTCATTGCAAAATATTTGCCATATAACCCAGGGCAGGGGTTTATATGCTCAGTCCCGTGTCCTTTAGATCTGGAAACTAACTTCCTAAATTATCAGAGAGATGGGAATTAGTGCTTTTGTTGAGTATGTCTCATCATTTCAGACTTCCTTGGTGTACTAGACAGGCGTACTATCCTGCACATCTGGGACAGATGCAGTCCTCAGAGAGAGAACGGGCTTTTATTTAAGGCAGATTAAAGAAAATGAATATTTACTGTGAGAGGTGAATACCTGCAGCAGCGATAGAGAAGGGGCCGCTATTGTTTGAGAGAAAAACCAAAGTAGCCTGGTCCTGCCTTATCAGAGATAATTAGGAGCTGAGTTGTGCAGAAACCCATTAAAAAAGGTCCCACAACTTTTCCACAATGAGAACAGCTTTTTAAAAGATCCTTTTAAAAAATCCTATCCCCCGACCCCCAGATTCAGAGAGGCAGATCCCCAAATGTCCATTAACTGACACTCGTGGAGAGCAAGAGCTGTGGACTGGCCCTGGGGGCACCTCCCCACGGGGCTCCTGCTTGTACTCAGCGAGCGAGAAGGAAGGGAAGCCACAGAAGTGGGGTCCACTGCGTGACCAAAGGCAGGGGGTGTCTGCTGCTCTCCTCTGAAAGGAGCGTGTGGGGCTTGGGGCTGGAGGGTTGTAGCCCTCAGCCCCCAGAGGCCAGTATGACCTCCAGCTCCTATGAGCACAAGTGGCTGCTGATGCAGAAGGACGCGACTACATTTTGGTCTCAAGGGAAGAAGGCCCCACGAACACGGGACTGTGGTTTCAACACGCTGCTTCCCTTTTCTGCACCCTGCAAGGACTTCCAGATGTCACCTCCATCCCATAAAAACGTGGCGGTGTCTGTTTCTAGTCTAGCCTCCTGGCTGAGCACTCCATCACACTTCTCGCTGCCTTCATCCCTGCCACACCACGACCCGCGCCGACAGGCCTGCTAATGAGGGGCAAGCCTGCCTCCCCACGGGGAACGTCGCCATCTCAACAGCAGGCACCCAGAGACCAGCACCTGCTGCCTGTCTCCACTTTCTCTCCTGGACCTGGGGATGGAAACTCCAGCCAGCACCAGGGAAGCCAGGGCTGCAGATGCCTGGGTCGTGTCCCAAAGGCCCCCCCAAGACCTCAGTGGGTGCCCAAAACCACCAGCAGCCCTGCACCCTGCACGCTAGGTTTCCCCCCATCTATACATCCCTCTGATTACATTTAATTCATAAATTAGGCACAGCAACAGAATAACAACAACTAACACTAAAATAGGATGACAGTAATGCTAAACCGTAACAGCAGCACCTTGAGTGTGGCTTCTCGCTCTCCAATACCGTGAGGCACAGCCCGTGTCTGGACCAGGCTGTCTGTGGAGCAGGGACATGGAAAGTGAAACCTGGGGCCAGGGCCTGCTGCATGCGGGCTGCCCTCACTTAGCTGAAGATGGGAAACACTACCCATCTCTCCAGAGATGTGGTGTTAGCTCCCAAGAAACAAAGGTGCCAGAGCCAAGGGGCAGCCAGCCCTCTCAGCCAGGTGCTGGGGACACACGTATACTTGTCCAGTGTCTGTCTGTGGAACCGAGGGGGTCCACTGCAGCACGAGTTCGATCCCTGGCCAGGGAGCTGACCCACACAGCGCAGCAGACCTCTCCTGTCTCCCCGCTGCTCCCCTCAGCAGTGCATTTCAGTGAATCCACCTGTTCTGCTCCCCACTCGGTCTCTGGTGAATCCTCTCACCCCAGCACCTCTGGCCCGTACCCCAGCTCTTGTATGCATAAATAAAATAAATCTTAAAAAAAAATTGAGCATTAGGCAGATGTCCATTTCAAACTGAGTGTTAAGGTCACACAAGCTCCTTAAACCCTGATTTGGGGCAGGGGAAGTGCCTGGGGGAGAAAACCCCCTGGGGATGACCAGCTGAGAATCTCTAAGGAGAATTATGGAGGGTCGCTGTGGACTTTGCCCAGTTTCCCTTTTCAAAAGGAGTATATTATGCCTTTCACATTTTAATACAGAAAAAAAAAAAAAAAGGGAGACTTGTGCCATCAGCTCGATTGCCTCATAATTCTAAACTGAACTTTGGTCGGCTGGTCTCACTGAAAGCAGACACTTTTGGGGAACAGCAACAAAAAAGAATCGGGGGGCAAATATTGATCTGTCGCTAAGTGAACAGAAGGCATCGCCCCATGGAAGTAAAGTTCCCTCCACATGTCAGGAAGTCATTCCTGGTGTATCTTTGTGCAGATCAAGGCAACACAGGCTTAAGTACTGATGTCAATACAGGGATGGGGTCGCAGTCCTCAAGCAGCCTCCATGCTCCCCTTTCATCTCCTTTGTCCCGCCGGTCGCAGTGGGGTCTGTCCTGGCCGGCTGCCCAGGTAGGGTTCCTGAGTAACACCGTTGCTGGTTGTTGAGTCCCTGAACTGGACATTCTAGCCTAGACAACTGTTTATGAAGGCTGCAGACAGTCTTCCTCTAGGAAAAAAGCTTCAAAGTCCCAGGAGAAGCACTTTCACCCCCCCCCCCCCCCCGACAAGGCTCCTGCCCTCGGCTTCAACTCCACGGGAGGCTGTTACAGAAACACAGCAGAGAAAGCATCACAGGCGGTGGCTTCCCAGGCGATTAAAATAGAAAGAGGTCATCGGGGAGCTGATGGCACAGTCCTGCTGAGGGGCTGGCCATGACCGCAGGTCTGCACTCTCTCCCTGCACCTTCAGGAGTCTCTGTCCACCCCTTGACAAGAAGCTCTGGAGCCTCAGACTCAGGCTGCATTTCCCTCCATGCAACTCCCCATTTCCTCATCCTTAAAACGAGAGGGGAAATGAACCTGACCTCGGGGTTGTCCAGGGGATTACCTGGTACTGTGTTGAGGAGATACTGAGCAAATTTTTTTTTAAAAGATTTAATTACTTATTTATTTATTTATACAAGCACTGGGTACAGTCAGAAGCGCGGGAGGGTGAGAGAATTCACCAGAGCCAGAGCAGGGAGCAGAACAGGCAGACTGACGAAGTACACTGCTGAGGGGAGCAGCGGGCGGCAGGAGAGGTCTGCGCGCCATGCGGGACCCTCCTCCGGTGGCCGGGGAGCAGCCAGGGATCGAACTGGCACCGCAGAGGCCGTGGGCAGCTTCGCAACCCGGCGCTCAACCGCTGCGCCACCGGGGAGGCCTGATACTGAACAAATTTAAAACGCAGTAATGAAGACAAAAGGGTAATTTCAAACACTTCGACGGAACGCTGCAAGAGCGTGGGATGTTGGGTCATTCCTAAAACTACAATCAAAATTAGAGTCAAAGTAAAAATTAAGAGTTAAAACATTGGAGGGGAAAAAAAGGCAAATCTTTCTGCCCTTTCATCATTTGTCAAGTTCAAGTCACAGGGCTAGGAATTTAGCTGCTGAAGCCAAGTTGCAACATGCTTGAAGGGGCTGGAGGGGCTTTCGAAGGCAAAGGTCTTGGAGGGAATGGTTTCTGGGGAACTTATCCCTTCATATCACCTTCAAACAGGCCAAGTCCTGAACCCCACGGCTCTGCCTTGCCCCTAAGCTAACCTCCCTGCCTCCCTGCTCCGGGCTTCCCCGGGAGAGAACAGGGCAGCTGGCTAAAGGTGGGGGGTGCTGGGAGGGGCAGAGACACCAGGTCCAAGGAGACCTGGTGACCAGGGACGCATGTCCATGGAGGTGACAGGAGACCCAGTCAGCACCAGGGCAGCTTCCTGGAGAAAAAGCACAGCAAGGGGGACGAGCGACGAGAACCCGTGGGGCTTAGTATCTCTGCACTATTTTTTTTGGCAAGGAAAACAAGAAAGCGGTAAAAAAAAAAAATCTGCCTTTGACAGCTTCCTTTTTTCTTATGCTTTGAGCCATTAGTATGGCATCGAACCCTCTGTGATATTTTCCGGAGACTGGACAATAGCAGCTTTCCTGGGGCGTCTTCCCATTACTCGGGGCCAGTGCTGGCTGGGAATCTGCTCACTGCATCGAATCTTGTAGGGTTTTTAATACCCTTGGTTTTCAGATGCTCTCTAGAAATGAGAGGGCTGAGGGAGGGGGTCTAGCCGGGTGCCCTCAAGCTGGAGGTGGGTGCAAAGTTGACTTGCCAGTCTGGACTGGCCAGTCATCTAGATGTATTGAAGAAAAATGCTGGGCAATTTGGAAAACGTACATCAGGAGCATGGGCACTCCCCTCAGAGAGGAGATGGCTCCCAGCCCACTCTGCTTGAGAAGAGTGTCCGGCCTTGTCCTCAGGCCCCTGGGCAGAGTCCCAGCAGGGGCCAAGGCGGGTGCCCCCAGCACCAGGCAGCACTGCAGGCTGACATGTCTCTCCCAAATTGATAGCAAGTTTTCTGGGGTCACGGCTTCCCTGTTACAACTATGAGAAAGCTGCAATAAATCACTCCCCACCACCAAGCCCACAGCGGCAGCTCTGCACCCTGGGCTCTCCGCAGCCAAAAGTGAACAGACAACCAAAGAACACCAGCAAGCACCTGAGCCCCCCCACCCACGCGCAGCCATTTGCTTGTTGTTGTTGGAGACTCGCTTGCCCAATGCGACTGACCCCAGAGGGGCGAGGAGGCACCCCTACCCCAGGGGAGGCCCCACTACCCCACACTGAATGTTAGCGCAGAGGCTTTAAGCCGAGTTATTCAGAAGACATCAACAGGGAAAATCTGGCAACGCATCTCTTGAAAACAAGAGATTCCCTTCATCAGCGCGGGCTTCTCTTAGCTGTGATCAGCACACTTCTCAGTGCAGTGGGCAGAGGGGCCAGCGAGGACGCTGTGCGTGCTGCTTACTAATGGCCTTGGCTGAGGGTGGACTCTGCCCCACAACCGACAACAGAGCATTTTTGTTCCATAATGTTCAGTCAGAAACTGCACTGAGCCAATTTTCTGCTATGCTCCTTAGTTTACAGTGGAATGTGGATTCCAGAAAGGCCCTTTCTCGGGCTGGGAGTTTGCAGAGAACACAATGGTCAAGCATTGTCTGCAGGGTGGTGAGGCCTGGGGGGTTGTCTAAGTAGGTGGGGGGCACAGCTGTGCTAGTCCTGGCGTGAGATGAGTATGGGTTCTGGCCTAGACAGGCGTGGGTTCTCAGAGAAGGAGCCACAGCGCCACCAGCATCTTCCTCATGCATCACCATGTCTATGACCTGGAACCCCTCACCACTGTTAACCCTTGTGTGCAGATTCCTTCTCTGCAGCTGTGAGACTAGGCAGACCCCCAGCGAGCACTGAGGGCTCGTCATCTAAACGTGCCCTGGGGACTCAGAACCAGAGCCTGTTGGTTAAGAAACTGCCTGGTAGGTCATGCTTCCCAGAGCTTTTTCCTTAGATGCCAGACCTGACAAGGCCGTGGCCACGTCGACCCCGATGACCCTGTATTACGCGGAAGCGCGCGGACACCACGCGAGGAGGGCCCACTCCGAACCCCCCCAGCGCAACAGGCCCGCAGGCTGGGCTGCAGTGGGCCCCTGGTGCACTCACTCTTTGGTCAGAAGAGGACAGGACTTGAGCAGAAAGCGTGAGAGCCCCGAGTCCTGGAAGTAGAGGTCAGGCGGGGCCGTGGGGCTCTTCAGGTTCAAGCACCGGACGATCACGTAGAGGGCAGCGGCCACGGCTGCCAGCTTCACCCCGTCAAACACGGCCGGCAGCTCGGGGGTCTCCAGCATGGCGTTCATCTTGATCTGGGGAGCAGAGGCACAGGTCAGGGTTCGGAAGCCCAGTGAGAAGGGGTGGACCCTACCACCCGAGAGACAGCCTGAGAGGACGTCACCCGCAGGCTGTGTCCAGGCAGGTTCCCACAGCGCCTTGTGGCGGCTGAACTAACAAGAGCCCAAACCTCAAGCACACAATCCTGACATCGATCCTGACACCGATCCTGACACCGAGTCCTGAGCACACAGAAAACCAGTTACAAGGTGTGTCGTTTCCTTTCTTTTTTTTAACTGGATGGACATTTCTAAAGATAAGTCAATTGGAAAACGCTAAGAGTGTCCTTTCAAGAGTGGGAGAGAGTCCAGTCTGAAAAGGCAGGCCCAGCACGACGTCAAGCCGTGGGCAGCCGCACTCAGTCTGCACCTGGTGCTGCTGGTGTCCTGGGGCGTGGCTGTGCTCGGCAGGGCTATTTGCACAACTCGAGGAGATAAAGCAGCCTGATCTCACTGGACCATCTGCTCCGCGGGAGGCAGCCCCCAGGGGCCAGAGACAAGTTCAGACACAGCCCAGGCGGAGGGTACTTGTTCTTGGGGGTGTCAGGCAGGGTGACATGGAGCTTGGCCAACCCTCTCCACCCCCGTCTCTGCTGAAGGCAGCTGGTTAGTCCAAAATCAGGCTAGAAGTGGACCAATTTCAACCACTAGGCCAAATTAAGAACTGGACTATGAAAAACGTGGCTTTACCCAAGCTCTCCTAGTAACACACCTTTTAAGGCAGCTTTACCTACTTACAGCACAGGTGCACACGAGTGTACACACACGCACGTGCACACACACACATGCACCCCTCCAAACACATACAACCAAAAGTCAACAGCAACAAAAATTCAGCCTTTTCCTTGCTGCTCTGCAAAAAAGCAGAACATCTGCTGTTACCTTAAAAATCAGGAAACCACAAGCAAACAGAAAGGAGAGAATGGTAACTCTCAGCCAAGGTAGCTATGGCAACAGCTTCCCGGGAAGGGTTTCCAGTAGCCTTTGCTAAAAACAGCCAGCATGAGGCTGCTGTGGCCAATGGTGCAGGCAACCAGGCAGGACGAGAAAGATCTGTGGAAATCGTGCCAGTGAACAAACTCTCGGGGCCTGGGGCTGGGCCAGAGAGGGCTCAGGAACCCTTTTCTACAATCAAGGTGACTTTGGCAAATACGGGAACAAAACGCACAGCAGACAGTGCCTGGGCAGGGGTCCCAGCTCAGTGAGGAAAGGCAAGAGCTCACACCCTCGACCAGCCTGCCAGCATTCAAAATAAAGTCAAGGAACACATCCAGCCCAGAATATTCTTCCAGCTGCATCAACCTTTGAACTTCTTCATGTGTTCACAGTTCCCTTAAAACTAAACTTTAGGGCCATGTCCCCTCACTCCTAGGGCCATGTCCCCTCAAGCTGGCCCCATAACAAGGTTTCTTCACTAGGGACCCCCGAGGGGGACTGGGCTCCAGGACCCCCCGAGATGCTAGACAGAAGTCTGTGTGTACCTACAGCTTTCTGGGGGCGAGGGGTGGAATTTCATCAGACTCCAAGGGGTTCTGGGGCCCGAGAAGGATGGGTTCAGCTTGGGGCTCTCGATCCTCTCCTTAGCCAGCCCTGCTGCCAGTGCCAAGCAAACCCACGAGAATACCCAGGTGAGCAGCCCCATCACGAGGCTGTTAGGACTTGTGAGGGAAGCGCCAAACACACGGTCTGGCAGGAATTCCAGGGCTTCTCTGACAAGATGCTGGTGACCTGGAACCAAGACCCAGGTCGCCCTGTCTCTGTGCCCAGTTTCCTTGCTGGTCTAGAGGAAGCCCACTGCACTAGAAAGATTAAGTCAGTCACCCCCTTGGCTATCCCTCCTGCTCACCAGGGGACTCAAGGTGGAAGGCCACACGCACCTGTGTCACCTCTTCCTCTACTGCAAAAATGACTTCCCTCGACGAGGCGGCTGTGCAGCCGGGCCGGACAGCTTGGGTCTCTTACTCAGATTAACCTAAAAGCTGAAAAAGAAGACACGGTTTAAAGGACGAGAAAGGGCACTATCTAAGCTTCTCTGCATTTAAAGTCTTCGGGTGAGAGGCAGGCTCTGGCATTAGCCTGCGCCCCCACACTCTGGGCAGCGGATGGAGCCCGCCGGGAAGTGAGGGGCTGCAGGCTGCGGGCCGGTGTGGGTCTCCGGTCATGCCCTGGCTGTGTTCAGAGCCGTGGCCAAAGCCTAGGCACGCAGCTGATCCTTTACTTCGGAAGGCACTTTCATTTATTTATTTTTTTTTGTGGGACCCTCGCCGGCGGCTGGGGAATGAACCGGCACTGCAGAGGCTGAGGGCAGCCGCGCAGCCCAGCGCTCAACTGCTGCGCCACCAGGGGAGACCCTGGAAGGCACTCTTTAGAAGCCCCCAACAGGCATGTCCCCCCCACCCCAAGTAACCAACGAAATGGCTGAGCGGCCTTTGACTCCCGCCTCTCTCCTGAATACACCACAGTGGCAGAAGCAAGAAGCCACCAAAGGAAAAGGGCACAGATGGACCCACACGCCGTTCCAGAAACAGAACAGGACTGAACGTTGGGTGGGCAGCCGCCTCTCCCACGGGTGCAGGCTGGCTGGGGGTTGGGGGTTACCACCCGGAGCTACAGGGGCTCACCCTGAGATGGGGACCAATGTCAGACCCCTGAGCCCAAGATCTAAAGCAGCAGAACAAGGAAAACCAGGAAGGCCGGATGGGGTGGGGCTGGCCACGGTCAGCGCCCGGTTCATGTCAGCGCCGACTTAGGGCCCAGCTTGGGCCTCCCACGTGACACACGCAGCACGCCCTGGACAGCGCCTCTTGTCCATACTTCTCATCGGCTGAGAAAATGACACAGGCCTCAGGCGACGGCGCTGTGAGTCCACACCCATCATCAAGCTTGACCCATGAGGAGGCTGAGACGCAGAGGCCACGAAGAACTGGGCCCCAGTCACAGGGGGAGCAGGCTGAGAGAGCAGGTCCTCCTCACCAGCACACTGAGCCGCTTGAGGGAAGGTACGTCCAGAGAGAGAATCAGGCAAGTAAGAAAACGGGGGTCCAGAAAACACACAGGTGACCCCAGAAGCCCAGCCAAAGCCAGGAGGCTGTGAGACAGCAGGTTGGGATTCGAGCTGGCTGCCTTTTGTTTTACCAAAATAATTCATAGAAAAAACAAAAGCCAGCTGAGGGGGGACTGGCTGACCTTCTAAGCAGCCTTGTGGATTGTCAGGATTTCTTCACAGCTGGAGGCCATCCCCGCCCCAGAAGCCTGGGCTTTGTTGAGGCCTAAAGGGCAAAGTCAGGGCCACATCACAAGCCCAGGCCTCTCCAGGTTGGACGGCCAGCAAGGGGTAGGGTGCCGGGGACAGTGCTGCCCTTGTGGGCATTTAAAAATTGCCTGGTATTAACTGCCAGCTTAGGAGATTTCAGATAAATATCTGGAGTTTTGGTTTCTTTTGCGACAAAACCATCAGAAGATGTGGGAACAATGAGCAGTCTCGTGTTGCAGGAACAATCAGCGCTGGGTGGCCCAAGTCCCCACTGCTCCCCAGCACTGCACCACGCAGCCCCCACTGAATCCCGTGAAGAGCCTGAATGGTCCCCAGGAGGGGGGGCACCCAAATATGCAAGCCTTGGAGAAACCTGTCTAAGGTCCCCTCTGGCCCTGAATATTCAAAACCTGCGCTGCCAGTATCCCTGCCAACAGCCCACCCATAGAGAAAATTATGGGAGGCAGAGGGGCAAAGAACAAGATGTAGGGGATTTCACTCATTGATATTTACAGTGACTCCCCTCCATCCCTGGCCCCCTCAATATTTAAGACATGGGGCTCGTTCAACAAGACAGAGGGCAGATCCCTACAGAGAAAAAAAGGGGAAATGTGACAGGCAGCCAAATCTATCCAATGTTTCTCTTCCTTGTAAAAAAGACCCTGGAAAATGTGCCCCATTGGAACAAACCTCAGACCCCAGTCCCTTGCAGGTGACTGAACTCTGGTCACTTCTGGGGCACGGGGAGGTCTGATTTCTGGGGAGGCTCTTTAAAAGGCAGTAAATGAAGGCTTCTTCTGCCCTCCCTGTGTCTCTGGACTGCAGACAAGACGGCTGGAGCCCAGCAATCACTGTGTGCCATGAGGTGACCTTGGGGTCACTCCAGGAGCCAGATTAAGAGGACACAGGGTAGGGCGTCCCCAGTGTGCAACGGGTTGAGTGCCGCTCTGTGAAGCTGTCCGTAGCCTCTGCAGCGCGGGTTCTATTCCTGGCCAGCCAGGGAGATTCCCACATGGCGCAGCAGACCTCTCCTGTCTCACTCGCTGCTCCCCTCAGCAGTGCTTTGGGTCTGTCTGCCTGTTCTGCTCCCCACTCTGTCTCTGGTGAATTCTCTCACCCTCCCACGCCTCTGGTCTGTACCCCAGTTCTTGTATAAAGAAATAAATCTTAAAAAAAAAAAAAAAGGAGGACACAGGGTAGAGAGATGGACGCCTGATGAACTCACGGGCCATGGCATCAGACCACTGACCTCGGAGTTTCTTGCGTGCAAGCGTAGACTCTTGTGACCCCTGTTGCTTCTAGACTCTTTAATTGGCCCTTGCCGATACTGACAGAAGGAAACGCTGCACACGCCAGCCTCAGCGGATGCTACAGCCCTGGGCTATCATTCCAGTATAGGCGATTTTTCTTTCTTTTTCAAAATTCATAATGACTACAAATATTTATATTAGGAGTAAAAGCTTTAAGATAGCAACTAACAAAATCAAAGAATTAAAAAAGCCCGAGCAAGGCAAACACCCAGGTCCACAAACACAGCGACTCTGCCTGTGGTCAGGCCTGGAACCCACCTGAGCTGTCTGACCCCATGTGGGCAAGTTTCTCCAGCGTGAACGGTGAGCCCACGGTCCCGGGTCTCGCCCCAGCAAGCAGACCAGACCCTCAGGGGAAGCAGGGCTTTTCTGGCATGGAGTTATTTTAAAAGAATCTGCGAGACTTTATATAAGGGGATCTTGAGTGACATGACAGGCGGTGTCCTCCTACCACATTTTTTTAATAGCAAACGCTGTAGAGAATTCACTTTCTCAACCCCTGGAAAGTGACAACAGTTTAAAATTGAATTCAGCTCAGTGCAGGCGACCCTAGAAGAGGCCTGAAGTGAGGCCCAACTGTGCAGCCCTGAACCAAGGTTTGGACTTGAGGGCTTCCTGGGGCAGGGCGGTCATACCTGCTCGCCCTGGGGTGTCATGGGCCGACCTACTGTGTGCCTGGGACTGTGCCACGTCAGCATGGAGCTCAATAGGAGTCCCATTTTAACTGGGGAGAAAAGAAGTTGATGTTAAGGCTACAAGTACTTCAGGGACGTGGGGGCAAGAAGAACTCGTCCAGAGACGATTCACCGGCATGGGCCTGAAGGAGCTGGCAGATCTGGGGCTGGGCCTTAGTGAAGAACAGGACTTAGGAATGTGAAAGTGTGTGACTGTGTGCAGAGTATGTTATGTACACATTGCACACACACACTGCCAGAAGTCAACTGGCCATTTTAGAACAAAGCTCTAGTTGTTCCTCTTAACTTTATCTCGCTGCAGCGACTTTTCCGGTGCTTGTTCTCAAGTTCTACCTGCCACAGGATACTCTGAATCTGGCCTGGACATCACAGACTTCACTTCACAATTGTGGGGACCCCTCTCCTATTTCCAGGTGGGTGCAGTCCAGCTAAAGTGACCACCCAGCAGTGCAGATGGGGAAGCCACACAAAGCAGTGTTGAGGAGTGGGGGCGGAAGGGAGAAGCATCTCCCCTCTCCACCCCATCTGTCCCCAGAGGGCTGCGCCAATGTGAACGTTGAGCCCACGGGTCCCGGGTCCTCGTCCCAGCAAGCAGGGCAGTTCCTCAGCCATCCTCGGAGTGGGGAATGGAGGGTAAGTGACAGTCTCCTCATGAACAAAGGACCTCAAGGTACTGCCAAAGGCCTGGTGTGCGGAAAACGGCCAGCACCACCCCAGCCAGAGGACACGCCTGACTGGTATTTCCACCGTGCCAGGGCCTGCTTCCCACTGCTCACCCAGGGTTCCCTCAGGGGTTCTGAGACTTGGGGTCCAGGGTCTGCACCTTCCTGGCTGGTGATCTTGAACAAGTCACTGAAACTTTCTGGACCCAAAGATCCAGAAGATTAGAAGTAGATGATGCCAGAGGTTTCTTTTGGCTTAAAATTTCTGAGCTCCTTGGGGCAGGATGGCAAATCTCAGGCTGTGAAGAGAGCACAGGCCCTACCCTCTGCCCTGTCCCAGGATGACCGCACCATAGAATTCACAAGAACTAGCCCCCCTGGGAGTTGTGCTCACCCTCCAAACAAAACTAGTGGTTATATATTTTCAGCTGTGCCTTTTATGCCAATAATTTCATCATATTCCGGAATCCTGCGTGCGTGGGTGGGGGGGCGACGTCAGCCTCGCAATGCTGAGGCTTGCTGACAACAGGGAACTAGCTACTGTGGAGAAAGAAGGTAAAACTGAGCCAGGACCTCAAACATAGATAACTCGTGTCCTGGTGCAGTGGGGTGAACTCATGCCCCGGGACCCACAAAAGGGCCCTGTTGGAAAGACACCCCCTGTAGGGGTCATGAGGTGAAGGCCTGCTGTCTTGGCCACAGTGAGCCTGTCCCAGAACTGCTGTTCTTGCAGGAAGAGGGTGACTGGGACACACAGAGGAGGAGGCCACACGAAGAGGGACAGGGAGACTAGAGCAAGCTACCTCCAAGCCAGGGTGCGCCAGAACAGAAATGGAGCACAGTATTCCGCACACACCCCGTCCCCGCCCCAGCCCTCAGGAGGAAACCACCCTGCCACACCTTGACCTCACCTCCAACCACAAAAAAATAGGCCCTCCTGCCACACCGTTCCTTAGAAGCTGGCGAGACCCTCCCCTCCTCCTTCTGACACAGACCCATGTTACCCAGACCCGTCCTGACCCCCCCCACCGCCCCCCGGCCGCCTGACACCACCATACACAGTGTTCTGTGTACAGACACTTGCGGCCTGGCCTTGGCCTCTGTGATTCAGGGGTCAGGCATCCTTTCCTGTCCAGTTAGTGTCACAAAGTGAGGGGCCCCAGACATAGAGATATTTGTGGGGGTGGGGATGGGGCTCTCAACCCCCCCAAACCCAAAATGACCTACAAACAAGCTTCGGTGCTTACGCAGGCCCTGTGGCAAACTCAAGGACAACTAAAGCAAACCTGTGATGAATTCTCTCTTGCAAGTCCAGTCTGGGGGAAGTCGGGGGCGGGGGGGGGGGGCGGGGGGGGGTTTGTGCAGATTCAGGCCCTGGAGCAAGATAGTCCAGGGTCAAATTCTGGCCCCACCTGTTCGGCTGTTAGTCTTTAGACAAGTTTCCTAATCCCTTGGGGCTTCTTCGGCAATAAAAACACTCGATGGCCTACAGAGCATAGGGCTCCACGTGTTAACCCCACTATCACCTCTGCCTCCATTTATCATGCTGAGTACCCCAACCCCAAAGACCCATAGTCCTCAGTGACGCAGAGGTCCCCCAACAACACAATCAGGCCTCCTCCAATAGGTTTAAAATTACTCCCAGGACACACTTTTCTTGCGTCTCTCAAAGCAGGACCATGTGGACTCACTAAGTCCCTTTGACAGTCCCAGCGAGCAGTGCTGGCTTCTGAGTTACAAAGGGCCTGGCAGGCAGCGGGGGCCCTCCCTGGGACATGCACTTCCCTCTCCCTGTGAGGGGCCCCCTTCCTTTGTGGGAGCCCTGGTTCCCACGCCTGCCCCCTTCTTGCTGGTAGAACCAGCAAGCCTGGTCAGGATGTCCAACCCTAGGCCGGCATGTGGAGCCCTGGCAGGCCCGTCCTCAACCACCCTGGGAGCAGGGTCAGAGGACGCAGAGGGTCATGGCCCTGCAACAAAGAAGGGCCTGTCCCCCACCCCCCAATCTGTCAGCCCTTCGTTGACAACTTAGTTAAAAGGAGTCAGCACTATGTAGGCAACACGATGCCAGGGCGGGGCCAGGGCCTCCAGCCTTTGTCCACCACTTAGCTGGAGAAGGCAGCACTGTCACAGAGAGAAGAGCTACCAGCGGGGGCCTCCCTGGTGTCCCAGGGATTAAAGACTGCGCTATTAAGCTATTGCGAGCCACTGCAGTAGTATGATCCCCGGCCAGCCAGGGAGCAATCCACACAACGCAGCAGACCTCTCCTCTCTCCCCGCTGCTCCCCTCAGCAGTGCATTTCAGTAGATCTCCCTGTTCTGCTTTCCACTCTCTCTGGTGAATCCTCTCACCCCCTGTACCCCTGGCTTATACCCCAGTTCTTGTATGCATAAATAAATAAATCTTTAAAAAAAAAGAAAAAGAAAAAGAAATGCCACCAGCAAGGGAAGAAACCTCTGCTGGGAAGAGGTTTGCACCCTGAGACGCTTCTTTGCCCTAGGTCACCCACAGAACTGGGGTTGGGACAGGGGCTTTCCAGCCGGTTCCGGGAGGCCTTGTCCTTCTCCGCCCCGGCCGTGCTCGCCTCACAGTGAGGCGCCAACTGAGTCAGGGTCACAGAACCACCTCTCGGCATCGCCAGGCATTGCCTCTGAGGACAGCGCTGCAGATGAGCCTTCAGGGTAGCGGGTCTTGGGAAGCCCCCTCACCAACACCACTTCATGCCCAAGGCCAAAATGATGGGGGACCTGTTTACCAAAGACACCTAGAGACAGTCATTCATCCATTCGTCCATTCAGAACGTGAAGCGCTGAGTTCCCAGACCTTCCCCTGGGCAGGGTGCCGCAGGGGCAGCCTGGGAGGGGGCCTGGGGCAGGGTGCTGGGCCGTGGAGGTGGAAGGCAGCCAGAAGGGGAGGTCCCACCGGATGCAGGGATAGTGTGAGTAGAGAGAAGGGGAAGAGTTTACAGATTATCAAATACATTTATGTCCACTTTGTTCTCAGTTGTGGCCAAAACGAAGATGCTGAAGTTGTCTTTTTGTGCAAGCTCACTCCCGGGACGGTTGTTCTGTTTAACTCCCTTCTTCCATAAAGTCAGTAGGCCACACAATCAACCTGTTGAAGGTTCAGAGAGGGTCCTACAAGTTCCCAGCGAGGAAAGTTCTCCTCGGAGAGAAAATGGGAACCTCACATTTAAATGTCAGGAATGGCTACTAACCCACGAGCTTCCACAAAAGAAAGTCACTACACTAAAAATAGCTAGGACTGAGTCACCAGCTAAGCAGGCATATTTAATTGAGCACTCATATGTATCCGTCCCGAAATTCGGAAAGGGAGCAGGCCTCGCCCATTGCAAATACCCTGAGGAAAGAGTAGAACGTTCCACAAGAGGACAGATGGGTAAAGGCTTTAATGGAATCGCAAGAAAACCGGTTTTCTCCACCACCACCAGAAACCATTCAACCTGAGAACAAACCAATAATCATAAGCCCAGGTGTTTTCTGTATGGAGAGCCTAGAATTTTCTAAGAGAACAGGCACTTCCATGGAGAGATTTGCTGGCTCTAAACATTGGATTATAAAGCTTATACTGTCATTAAATTCTGTGATGTCGAAGCAAAGTCTCAGTTTATAAGAACTCAACAAACCCAACATCCCAGTTTGGGGCTGGGGTTTTTAAGAGCAGGTTACAACTGAAGGGACAAGCATCTCCAGATAACTGCAAAAAAGAAACTTCCCGGACATGTCCTGGGCAGGGGGTCCTGCCCAGTCTCTGGGGTCTGCAAATAAGCTTCTGGAGGGGGCAGTGGGTGGTGAGTTGGGAGGCGAGGCTCAGTTGCTAGTGCAGCAGCCCTTGGCTGGCCACTGGCCCATGGAACTCACCAAGACAAAGATATTTCACCCAGAGATGCAACAGAAAGGGCTGGCAGCTTGCCTTGGTTAATGAGAAAAAAAAACAATCTGGAGTCCCTACTCCTGAGCCCTCTGCCACCCAAGGGCCTGGGGCCAGTGCAGGGTTGGTACTCGGCTCCTAGGCCTGCCTGGGGCCTGCAGGGACAGCATTGTAACTCCACGCTAGCCTCTACCAGGGCAGGTGTCAGAAAGTGTGAGGAGACAGCAGGCCAGGCCCCTGGTCCCTCTCCAAGGGAGAGACGCCCACTTGCTGCCCACACTGCCGGCTGGGAAGGGCTAAGTCAGCCTCTCTTGGGCTCTCTCAGCTCCCGGCTCCCTGAGGAGGAACCTAGCCGGCTCTGGGGCAGCAGCGCCCCTCAGGCCTGGCCACCAGACACTTGAGCCCAGGCCTAGAAAGTAGGAGAGGCTCTGGGCTCCTCGCCCTTCCGAGGCTGAGAGAAGGTTCTGGGCCAGGGTAGAAACAGTGTGTGCCACCTGCTAAGGCCAGGTAAGGCACGCTTTCCTTCTCTGTTTAGGAAATTCCGGGCACTGTGAGCAGAACAGGAGGCTGCCAGCACACAACAGCAGGCTCTGGGGTCACAGATCCCTGAAGGCAGGTGCCTGTATCTCAGAAGATCAACTCCATCAGCTAAACGCAGGTCCCTTTCAGGGGCTGGTTTGTGCCTGGCCCTTGGCTAGTATGAAAGTGAAGGTTGTAAGAGAGTCACCCAGTGGGGTGTCAAGTCAGCCCAACCCTGCCCACCGCTGGGGAGCCCCTACCCAGCCTCTGTGACGAGGTCCTGCTGAGTCTGAGAGCCTCGCCCCAGGCCCTAGGTCTCAGTCCAAGTGGAAGGAGCCCTGTGTGGATCCTGGATGTCAGAAAAGGCAGTGGGCCCCGTTCGTGTCCCCCTGCTACTGCTTCCAGTGGCTTCTGGGGCTCCTCGCCCCTCTGAGCATGCTGTGCTGTGCAGCCCGTCTTTCATGGGTTACTTCCACAGGTTACTTGCTGTCTCTGGGGATCCCAAAGCCCACACTACAAGCCCATGTGGCATAACTGACCGACACAGATTTCGGAATCAGAGGACCTGAATCGGGCTCTGCAAAGTCAACCTGGTGAATTAATCTAAAACTTATGAATGTTTGCTTTTGCATTTACACACCAGGGGAAGGGCAGAAACCTTACAGGCTTGTGGGAAAGAAGGTGAGTGACAAGGAACTCTCCATACTGCTGGTGGGAGTGCAAACTGGTCCAACAACTATGGAAAGTCGAGTGGAGCTTCCTCAAGCTACTAAAAATGGAACTCCCCTATGACCCAGCCATTCCACTTTTAGGAATCTACCCAAAGGACACAAAAACATTAATTCAAAAGGACACCTGCACTTCTATCTTCACTACAGCACTCTTCACAATAGGTAAGATATGGAAACAACCCAAATGCCCAAAAATAGATGATTGGATCAAGATGTGGTACATATACACAATGGAATACTATTTGGCAATCAAAAAAGATAAACTCATGCCATTCGCAACAACATGGATGGAGCTGGAAGGGATCATGCTCAGCAAAATAAGCCAGAAGGAAAAAGAAAAATATTGGATGGTTTCACTTATAGGAGGAATGTAGGGGAACCAAATAAGGGACCAGGAGAGAAAAAATTATAATAAATCAAAAAACAAAATTAACAGGCAACTATTAATCAGAGACACTCTGCAGGGAGGGGGAAAGAGAGGGATCAGAACAAGGGAGGAAATGTAATGGGTTCTTACACAAGGGACGATGGTGATGGTGCACGGGTGAGTTGGTGATGGGAACTTTGCAGGGACTACACCTGAGAGGAGAAAGCAGGCATTGCACAAAAAGGAAAAGCTATGTAAACTATACATAAAATAAAATAAAAAATAGTAATAAAATTAATTTCACCTCTAAAAAAATTTATAATCTTATAATGCTAAAAAAAAAGGAGAGTGAAATTACCAAAGGCCTTAAAATTATAAAATGCCCACAGATACATTCAACATACAGCTAGTAAAACGCTTTGAGCTCTTTTGAGGAGACCTGACTTATTAAATATTTGAAGATTAGAGAAATGTTGGTTTAAAGCAATAGCGGGAGATTTACCACAGGAAGAGCAGGGCCTGGGGCCGCTGAGCCTGGTTTTCTCCGGTGTCCCAACGAGGACACGGAAGAGCCGGAAAGACAAAATTTCCAAAGCTCTACAGTGGGGCAGCAGCCTCCGGGTGCCATGTCCTGGCGCCTTAGCTAGAGAGACTGCTTTGCCGAGTAAAGGGACAGCTGTAAGGTCAAGGTTGCTGTCTCCCCATGCGCCCTCAAGGTTGCTGTCTCCCCATGCGCCCAACCCAAGTTTGGTCCATTGCTGAGGCCTGGCTCGCTCGCCTCCCACAGTGGAAGTGAGTTTGCTCAGTTTTCTTTAAAGCCGGGATAAGTCCCAGCTGCCTGAGCAGCCTGCCAGCCTCCTCCTCCTATGTTTTTGGTTCAAACATTGCTGGTAGCAGGCAGGCCTTTGGCGGGTCACCCCGGGGATCCCTCCACCTCGCGCAGGAGGACTCACTACACCCTCCATCCTTGGGTAGGTGCGCCCACCAAAGCAAGACGCGGCCACCCGCTCACTTTACAGGAGCTGCTCTGGGCGGAGTTTTCTAGATGATTCAGTGGCACCAGTCACTAGCTCCCAGGCCCCTTCGAGGAAGGTGGCTTCATCAGCGTGGGGCCTGCCGCTCCACAACTGGGAGAGAAAGGGATTCCACTTCATGAAAACTGATTTACCTACAAAACTGGGGGTGCCCTCGTGGATAAATGACTTTGTAAATGAAGAAAGCAGAACCCATTTAAGAAGTATGTTAATATCACTGGGTGGGGGGAGGGGTTTGCAAAAGGACACCTTCCTTCTGACGTTCCATCCTGCCCCCATGGGCACCAAGTGCCTCCGCTTCCTCCCAAGCCGGCACAGCACCCGTGAAATAACCAGAAAGCGGTGTAGATCCTGCGGCACCAACACGGAAAGCCGAGGTGCCAGCTACCCACGCTTGGGGGGGCAGAAGGCGGAGGAGGCAGAAGTGCTGGGGACCCAGGGGAAGAAAGGAAAGGGGGCCGGGCAGGAGGGGTTCACCAACCCTGGAGGGTGGGCCGGGCCGTGGGGAGGTGGCACCCAGGGCAAGAGGGACAGGGCTGGAAGGTCAGCGGGAGTGACCGCCGTGCAATGACGCTTCAGGCTTGGCTGATGAGGGACATCCCGGATGCCAGCTTGCCAGGCGGGGCGCCTGCGTGTGGCCCCTGCATGGGCCACACCGAGGGGCCGGGGGAGAGGGAGGTGAGCGAGCGCTGCTCTGGCGACACGTGGCCTGACCTGGGCTGGGGGACGAGCACTGTCCTCCATCTGCACTGTCCTCCCACGAGCCCTCGTTGGCTGGCGGCTCTACTCGAACTGCCGCAGCACACCCGGATCTTCACCGGGGCCGCCCCTCCTGGCCCTAAATATCACACGGCTCCCCACCTTCCGTCTGTAACACCCTCGGGTAGCAACAACGTTGGCCAGTCTCATCTCTCCACAAAAGTGATGATTCACAGCCTTTTCTCTCTCTTGGAGGCTCTGGCCTACCTCCTTCCACTTCAGGCCTCGGACCCGAATCCTACACAAGTTTAGGTTCGTGGCGTTGAGAACGCGGTGGGCGCTCTGTGAACACTTGTTAACTGGCAGTGTCCGTGGGAAGGCCTAGCGTTCTGGTCCCCTGGGCAGAGTGTTCTTACGACGAGGTGACCAGCTCAGGCTGACAGGGAGTAATGGCCACAGGGCCGGGTCAGGTAGGAAAGCTCAGGGTCCCCCAGGCAGCCGGCGGCCTCTGGACATTTTCAAGAATGTCTCGAAGTTCAGGCAAATGCTGACATTCTCAGAAGTCCCATTTCTTTGACCCTTCTCCCCTTTGTCTACAGCACACCTTACTGGGTTTAAAGACATAATCTACTGCAGAAACTGCTCACAAATAAAGGAGAATTCAAAGCACCACAGCGGCTCTAGAACAAGGAAGGAAAGGCTCCCACAGAGAGGCCGCAGGAACCTCCCCTCCGACGGCCAGCTCCAGGGGGCTGGTGCCCACGCCTCACCCACACAGCCGAAGGGACAGGCCGTCTGTGCTGAATGACCCGAGCATGTGCGTCCCAGAAATATAAAGCCGAACACAATGACTCCCGGGTAACCTAGATGGAGATGGTGGTAGAATAATAAAGTGGGGCCTTTCGAAAGTGTCAGGAAAAAGGGAAAGGCCTTCCTCAAACATCTGCGGGATCCGAAGCAGGTGTGTGTGTGTGGAGACAGGGTGCGCGACTGGTATTGTGGGCACTCGGGCTCTGCTGAGAAGCTTCCGGGGGTGTGCCTGGCGGTCTGCCGTGAGCCCCGCAGCTGCAGGGGGTACTTCATGGTCTCGGGCAGCACATCAGCCTGGGCCCCAACTGGACCACTTACTGGTCAAGAGACTTTGGGCAAGTTTCTAGGCCTATTTGTGCCTATTTACCTGAAAACAAAGGGGACGAGAGCGCCCCACTTCACAGTTCAGATTAAAAGCGCCAACACAGTGCCCACCGGGGCAGGTGAGGGAGGGGGCGCTTTACCCAGGGGCCAGCGGAGCCCAGTCCAGAGCTGACACCTGGTCTGCAGGCCTGGTCAGTCCAGTTCCCCCCCAAGCCTGGGAGCCAACATCACCAACCCCAATTCAACCACCTTCTCTGGGGGACTAGAGCATCACCACACACGTCCCTGCCCATTCCAGAGCACTGGTGCCGCTCAGCCACCCCAGAAATATGCTCACCCCAGCTCTCCAGATGATGCTAACCAGTAAGCCACCTGACCTTTCAAACGAAGGAACAGAACTGGATGATAATAAAAGTTCCTGCTTGTGTAGCTCGACAGTTTATCAAATGCTTGTGATTTAAATACATTATCTCAGTTCCTCCTCAGACGAGTCACGAAATGCACTGGTGTTTTGACAGAGGAGACCAATGATGTAATTTAGTTTGCAAAGCGCATCCTCAGACATTACCTCACTGGGGACAGTTCTGTGTGCTGTCACTAATGCAAGAGAGGAACCTGAGGCCTAGGGAGGCCTCAGGAGGCCTGTGCAGAGCTGGGTGGCCCGACCTCTTCAGCCCCCGGAGGGGTAGAGGCCTGTAAGGCCTCTTCCATCCAAGACAGCCCTAAAGAAATCTGCATTCCTCTGTTAAGCTCTTTGGGGTTCTAGTCAAGGCTTCTCTTGCAATCTCAGTGCAACATCCAGTTTTCTAGGCACAGTCAACAAATAGACAGATGGGTGATGATGATGACAGGCCGAGGGAGAGGACTATATTTTCTAAATGGGGAAAATCTCCACCGCTGTAATCCTTGGCATTTTCCTCCCCATCACTTACTGGCTTCATGTCCCTGGCAGGGGTGAGTGAGCACTTTATTTACAGGATCAGAGTAAGGAAGGGAATCGCAGCCAGGGAATTTGGAATCTGAGAAGCTAAAGGCTATAGTGAGAATACAGAGCAAGCCACACCGAGCTGCGAGGGGCCGGGAGCTCAGCGGGCACACACGGAGCGCGGGCTCTGGGCCAGGTGGGGCCCAGGTGGGGCAGAGGGTGCCCGGGGCTCAGGGATGATCTGGTCAGCAGGGGCCCAGCAGAGAGAGGGCTCCAGAGATGTTTTCTGATCAGATCAAAGACTCCGGCGCAATCACCTAATTCCAGAAATACTGTTTTCGCTCAGTTTTCAGGAAAGAGCAATGTCATAAGGAAAAGAAAAAAGATGCACAAACATGCACACGGAAACGTGCTAAAATGCATCATTCCAAGTTCAGTGAACAAAGCAGGACAGAACAGCGCGGACAGGAGGCAGCCTGTTATATAAAAAAGATGAAGGACAGAGATACACATGTGCATAAAACGCCTGAAAAAACACACAACCCAACACCAGTAACACGCACTGCTTCTGGGGAGGCAAGCGTTTTATTGTTTGCCAAATGTCATACCTTTTGTATTTCCTGCCTGAAAATAAATAAATGTCTCTGCAGGACAAATCACACAGCTTCTCCAACAATTTGCAGAGAAAAGAAAGAAAAGAGGAAATGGATGTGCAGCTTGAAAGAGCCCTGAGAGGCTGAGTGAACAAACACAGGTCTGAACCTTTGATTCCAAAAAAAGTAAACTTAAGAAAAGTACTTCTGACATTTTTAAACAATTGGAAATTTGAATGGGGACTGAGGTCCACGACATCAAAGAATGACTGTTAACCCTGATAGGGTAATTGCATCGCTGTTCTGCTTAATAAAGGAAACTTTAAAGAGGAAATATTTACAACGGCATCAACATGCTGTTAGGGATCTACTGCTGGGATCTCTGTTAAAAACAGTGCGGGCTGGGGAGGTGGCTGGGGGAGAGAGGAGAGAGACCAGGACCTGCTGCAGGTGAAGGGCGTTCCCGGCAGGAGTCCTGCTTCTGTGTGTTTACAGCTCGGGTGATAACAGCTAAGAGGTGAACGGATGGTCATTCAGCCGCCAGCAGCCTCAGCAGTCACGGAGGCGGGTTCACACCCAGTGCTCGGCTGCACTCAAGCCTCCAGGTCCCTGGGCTGATGAGTCACTGGAAGCAAACAAGCTAAGAGCTGCTTCCAGCCTGGCCCTTCTGCGAGGAGTGCAGGTCACGCAGCCTCACGCTAAGGCCAACATTCAACAAAAGTCACTCTTGGAGGACCTTTCCCGAGTGTGGTGTGCACAGGACAACAGCCTGCCGTGAAGAACGCAGCCTCGCAAGTGAGATCTCTGTTTCAACTCGAACAACATTCCTGAGACGTTCCGTGCCTGGAAAGGCACCACGAGGACAGGGATCTGCCGGGAAGCTTGGCTCCTGAGGTCAGAGTTCCCCAGAGCTGTGCACTCCAGTGACAGCGGCCCCATGGAAACTACAAGTCCTGCCGGCTTCCTTGAGGGCATCTGATTAGATTTGAACTACTCAATCAACGGTTCATCGCAAAATTTCTAAAAACACACAAACATCGAACGGGACATAAACTTCTTTTGGAACTTTTACAATGAGAGAGAGCAAAATAACTCAAAATAAAATAGAGACAAGTGTGATCACCCACGCAGCGATGTGCAGGTTAACCACCTGCACGCCACGAGGCTGGGCCGTGTCTTGGGCCTGGCGCCCCAGGACAACATCAGTCCAGCCCATCCCTCCTGGGCAGGTCCTGAGAGCCAGGCATGGCCTGCCCTCGGCATGCGACCACCACGGGTCGCCTCCACCTGGCGGGTTCTGTGCCACCTCCTTTCTTCCCTGGACTCCCTCTTACCTCCCCCATGCTGAGTCCACCACGGCAGTTTTCTCTGTGGCAGGTTTACCTGGCGCCAACTCATTACACCTAAGGGAGACGCTGGCCCAGGCAAAGTTCCATTGCCCCAGCGATCTGGGGCAGGCTTCCTAGATATTTCCAGTTGTCGTTAACTCGACACCCCCTATCTGAGTGTTCCTTGCCAACAAGAACTCAAGGCCTCAGCTGGGCCTCGACTGGGCAGTACCAGCCCATCAGATGGAATGTGGCAGGGCCCTGAGGAAGAGTCACTCTCACAATGACGAGGGCCTCACTGGCCAAGGCGCAGAGGGCCCGCCCCAGCCTCGCATCCTCAGTCCTTCAGAAGGACAACTGCAGACGTGAACCAATCAGACCCCACAGAGTCCAAGACCAAGACCAAGGTCAGCTCACACGCTGCAGTCGCCAAGGCTGGGTCAACACAGCACAGGCCATGCCCACTGCAAAACCGGCCCGAGACCAGGGGCTGCACAGCTAGGTCGGGGGCATAGTGGCCTGGTTCCCAGGAGAGAACGGCGGTCACTGTTTAGGGAAATGGGAAAGAGGAACCCCACTTGAGCAGGAGCCTCCTCTCGGGCCTCTCAAACACCGCAACTCCCTGAAGTCTCTCGCATTCTACCCCTCCTATTCAGAGGGGTGTGCTTTCTTCTGGGGTGCTGGCCTTCTCATTTTTTTGGTGTTAAAATGTCTTTTCTTAACGGATGGCAGTGAAGGGTTGGATGACAGGACTTCTTTACTGCTTTATCTGAGAAGCTAAAAGCTGGCAATCCTACGGCACGCTCGCCTAAGCCGCCAGCAGCAGACGGCGCATGCCAGAGTGACCGTGAACAAACAGGGTGCCCTTTCCTTCCTCTTCCACCCTAGGGCGACAGGAAGAAGCAAGCAGGAGCAGGCCACCCCACGCCCTGTGGTTGGCGATGTTGTTGTCTCTGCCCGGCCAGAGCAGAGACCAGAAAGAGGGGCTCTGGGTGAGGCCCACTGTCCCGCACCTCAAAAGACTCCATCGACTTTGAAGTGGCACTGGGTTAGACCAGGAAGTAAATAAAACAAAGTGAAGATGAAGGTGCATTAAAAAAAAAAAAGAGAATAAACAACAACAGGGAAGGTCTGGGAGCTGCAGAAGCCGCGGGGTCAGAGAAAACAGACGTGCTCACAGCAGGTTCAGGCAAGAAGACCCCTGAGAAACTTGTCCTAATGTCGTGGTGGTGGGCGCACAGGCCGGGCTGTGTCAGGTCCTGACCTCAGAAATGATAAAGTGATCTCGGGGGAGAAACACCCCCAGAGAGCAACAAGTACAAGGCTCCCAGATGCTGGTGGGAAATGCTTCACAGAGGGGCAGGTGTGAGCTGCCTTCTCCTGGGGGGAGAGGGAGGCGGGATGGGGTTTGGAAGAAAGCCACCTTTCCAAACAGGAAGTCCTGGGAGGGAGGGCAGGGTTCCCCGCTGATGCCCAAGGGCGGGCACCTTAGTGCCAGTGACGGGCGATGCTGGGCACCGGCACCGGGCAGACTGGGAGCCTTCTCTGGAGACCAGAGAAAACACAGCCAACTTTCGCTGGCAATTCCAGCACATTCTGCCCAGAGGGCAAGGCAAAGGCCTGAGTCCCATGCAGTTTTAGGGCGCCCTCCAGGAGACGCCCTCCACCGCGCCCACCTCTCCTCAGGCTTGGAGCTGCAGGAGGGAGAGAGGACAGGTATTTGCCCCCAAATAGCTACAGACTGCTTTAGGATCTCCGTGCCAAGCAGCTGCCTAAGCAAGACTGGGCCTCACGGCTGCCTCAGGTAACAGCCTCCCTGGCAAGCGATGCCAGCACCCCTTCCACACTGCTGGGTACAACAAGTGAAAAAAGGCCAGGTTCCAACAGAGCGTGCACTGGCCACGGTGGGCGTAAAAGGGAAGTGGCGAGCTGATGCGTCTCGGGAGTGCCTCCAGAGCATGAAGAGGTTGTTCAGAGGCGCAAGCCAGGAGGCGGGTGGACAGAGAGGTATGCACTGCCTGCTCTTTTGTGTCTTCCCAATATTTGCCTTCAGGGTGTGGCTGCATCACTTATTTTTAAAAAATAAAATCTGAGCTGAAATCATTATAATTTCCAAAATCTAACACACAAAGCAGCCCTTCCGCACCCAACCGCAGGCCTTCTCTGGACCCAGGAGCTCCTGGCCGCAGCCCCGCTCTGGTGGCTGACCTTAATGAACTTCCACTTAACGTCGGTGAGGAAGAGGCAGCAAGCGGGTGAGCCCAAGGGCACCAATGCGCCAGCTCCCTAACGAGCTCTTCACCAGCCTGCTACTGAACTACTGGAAGAGATCAGAGAGTCAGGCCTTGGGTAACGAGGGCCAACAGGGCCCCAACGGGGCCGGGGCACAAACTCCAGGGGAACAACGGCCCAGCCGTCCACACCAGCCATTTTATAAACAGAAAATGTGTCATCCGAAAAGCCAAGACCACAGAACTAAATGTGCAGTGTGAAAATGCTCCCGAGGGGAGATAAGGTGAGCGCTGTCTCAGCACAGAAACAGCGGCGGGGCTGTGATGCCCTAACCCCAGCGGGCCAGGCAGGCTCCCACGCCAGAAGCCATGACAGAGCCCTCACACCAGGCCACGCGAAGAGGCTGCCTGGCCGTCCGGTGCTTGCTCCTAAGGGGGTTCAGCCTGAGGTTAAACAGGAAGGCTTAAAAACACCTCTGCGCCAGCCACTTCCACGCTTAAACTGGCCATGGAGCACTCAGAACCCACACTGCAAAACAAATCAGAATGTCGTAAGCATCCGGAGTAGCAGAGACTGCCACACGCAATCCCACGAGGCTGGAGGTCTCTCTCTGAGGGGCTTTTCAGAGTGGGGTCTCAGACAGAAAACAGGGTCGTGTCTTCCGCAGGACGGGAAGATTTGTGCTTTGGACAGAAGCTCTCAGCCAGGCCCACGGAGGTCACTACACCTTCTTAGGGCTGCCAGAGGTGGTCAGAGATGAGATGGACAAGGAGGGCCAGCAAGTGAGAGGCCCTTTCACCAACACACCATGACCAAAAAGAGCAAGAGAGGGAGAAATGGGACCTGTTCACACACAGCAATGAAACTAAGACAGTTATTCTAAATTGGCTGAGCTCTAGAATGTCCTAAGAGAAAAATGAAAAACTCAGACCAACTTGTAAGACAGTACCGGTCAATGAACTGTGATCGGCTTAGGTCCATTTTCGAAAATCCATAAAAACAGAGAAAGGAAGAGCAACAGGGACTAGGTTTCTGCGGGAAATAAAGGTGACGGGTGTCTTCCGGCTCACAGGGAACTGGCAAACGGGGAGAAGCTCCCCAAACCGTGAAGGTGGCCAAGGAGATGCAGGGGAAAGTATAAAGGAAAGAAAGGGACTCCCCCAACACCCACAAGCGGAAGAGACCATCCCATGACACTTACCATCTGGTTCCCCTCAAGCTCAAGAAAAGCAATGAACGAACCAGGTTATCAGGCAGAATCAGTCACACCCTTGGGCTTCTCCCCCACCCCAGTGACTAAGTAACTTGCTTCAATGCATTTGACACATGATCCTTGAACTTCCGAAAAGCACTTAATACAGTGGCTCATGAAATCTTAATCTAAAAATGTTCGTCCATTTATAATCAAGCTGCATGCATCACGCTGACAACTGGGAGGGGAACAGGGAATGCACTTTGGGAGGCTGCCCTGGAGACTCGCACCATCGGGGTCTTGTAGATCTCTTTGGGGGGGGGCAGGGAGAGAAGAAAAAAAAAAGAATAAAAGTGATTTGGGGTCTAAAAAGGGTGTTGATTACAAGGGGGGGGACTACCCAAGAAGCTGAATGACGTAACTCAATAGAAGACAGAAAGAAATAAGAAATAAGCGCAGGCCCCCGGAGAGCCCATGGCCTCTGTGCTCCAGGAAATCCAGGATATGTTTAATGAATTGAGGGGGAGGATTTTTTGCTGGGGGCAAAATCAGCCCCTGATAGAAAATATTGGGGGGGGGGGTGTAGATATGAAGGAAAAAAAAAACATCTAAGAAGGCAACAGAACATGGGACTCAGCAAATCTGAATTGGTCATTATGTGCCAGGCCCTGTTCAAAATGCTCCAGACCGAGAAACTCAAACAACCTCCTATACAAGTCCAGTATTCCTGTTTGACAGGTGAACAAACAGAAGAGGTTATAGAACTCGCCCAAGGATACAGCTGGTAAAAGATAGGGCAAATTCAGGCACGCCAGCACCAAAATCTGCGCTTCTAACCTCTTTGGACTCTCCTAGAATTTAAACCCTAAGAGTGAGATACCTGGGCTGGGAGTGAAATTACAAGTCAGACATTGGCTGGATCCAAAGTCAACAGATCCTCCCTGAGTCACATCTCTGTAACTCTCCAGACCTGAGTTTCCTCATCTGTGCCCTGAGAAAATGGATTGGATGACTATCTCAGGTGTTTTCAACTCTAAAATGCCGAAAGGTCAAGCTGCCCATGGGCAGGATAAGGACTAGTCTCCTACCTGCTGTTATTCAAAGGTTAATTTAATTCATTCTGAAACTGGGGGGCTGGGTTGGGGAAGGTGGGCAAGTTGTGTTAAGGTTCTTTCTCTGCCTCTTGACCTTCAGAAGATTATCATGACCTCTCTATTCAGGCAAATACAGAGGGCAAGCGAAGGGGGTCAGGATGTTTTCTCTTTTGGACCTGAACACGGCTTGTATGAACCGGCCCTGAACAGGCACTGGGCGTGGGTCATAACGGCCAAACCTGCAGTCTTCCCAGCCCCTCTCGGGAGCCCGTTCTTGGAACCTGCTTTTGGATCCAGTTACTGGAAAGCTCCACTTGAGGTGGGGCAACCGAAACAGAGGTACCAGGAACATTAAGAGAGGCAGACCACAGGGTTGTTAAGCTAAATAAGGCATTTCATGCTGGCTACGTAGACCTTATCTTCATGGTGTGGTATATATATCTCACACCCACTCTGGAGAGCTGAGACTCGAATTCGTTAGGGTGAATTCAACACCCACCTTAACCTAATGGACCCCCAGAAGTATATCCTTCACCAACTAGGCACTAAAGGTCACCTGGAGCGCCTCTGTGGGTGGAGACGGGCCTCCCAGTGGGCCATCCAGCCCTTCGTGGGGTGTTTTTCTAAGCGCCCCTGACAGGTGGCTATCACCGGGCCTCTGCCTGGCCTCCTCCAAGGTCGAGGCGCTGCTTGGGCTGCTGGACAGTTCTTTTGTGGGGAAAGCCCACCCATCTCCAAGAACAGTGCAGGACTCGGGCCCAGCTCAGTAAGTGCGCCTCCAAAAGGGTCAAAAGCAGCCTCCCTACAACTTGAACCCCTCGGTTCCAGGGGCGCCCCTGGAGCCCAGAGATGCAGAGGCCCCGAGGATCTCCGGGGCTGTCACCAGGCCCCTTGCCCCTCGCCTTCCAGCTGTGAGTTTCGGACCTCCATCACCAAGCCTGGGCCGGCAGCCTCTCCCCGGGCCGGCTGGGTCCCCAGAGTGCGCACCGATGGGGCGATGGCCGGCAGGGAGGCCGCGGGGGGCGGGGGTGCTCCCAACCTCGGTACCCGGGCAGGAGGGACAAAGGGCTTTGAGGAAGGCGTATCCCACCCGCTGCGGTCCCGGCTGCCCCCGCCCCGCCACTGGGCGAGCCGGCCCTCGGAGCCCCGCGGCGCCGGGTGACAGGCCCCCACGAACCCAGAGGATCCGGGGCGCGCAGGCTGCGGCGCGATGGGCCGAGCCACGACGGCGACCGCGCGGCTCAGGGATCTGGCCCGACGGATCGGGGCGATCCCGGCTCGACGCGGCTCCTCGGCGGCGGTTTACCTGCGCGTGGTGGACTACGGCGCCCCAGCTCGCCCCCGGCCGGTCCCCGCAGCTCCGCGGCTGCCGGCGGCGCTCATGGAAATGCAGCCGGAACCCCTGGCCAGAGCAGCTCCCGCCGCTCCCGGCCCCGCCCAAGCAACTGCCGCCACGCCCCTGACGACCGCTTCTGCCACGCCCCCAACTGTGGGAACTCGCCCGTTCATTGGACAGCCGGGCCGCTGCTCTACAAGCCCCGCGCGCTCCTAGGGCCCGAGGGTTAGTCTATTGGTCAGCGGAGCTGCTCCTCAGGGCGGAGGCGGAGCCCGAAGAGGAGAGTCCCTCGACTATTGGCTACTTTTGACGTCTCTAGCCCATGGACCAAGATGCTATTGGATAGACCTGCCCGGAGGGGGCGGGGAAAGGGAGGAGGGCTAGAAGATGGGTCGTGTTTGAGTTGATGGGGCTGGGGATGGGGGCGGGGGCGGGGGCGGACAGGGCGGCGATGGTGACTGCGGGGTGCTCTGGGGGTGGTTTTGGACGGGCGGCATCCCGTGTCTTCTGGGCTTGGGAGGAGGGAGGCCGGCGGGTAGCCCAGCTGCGGGGTTCTGGTGGCTCCAGGCCGACCTACGACTCACCTGTAGCCCGGGAGGTGAAGTGCCGGGTAGGGAGGAGGAAGAGGGAGGACTGCTCGGTGGGTCCAGGCCGCAGGGAGGGCACGGGGCACGCAGGCAGAGCCTCTGGCCCCTGACAGCCAGGCAGGGCTGTGGGGGCTGCTGGAGAGTGTGGACCGCAGTTACCGTCCCGGTGTCCTGCAGCGCTTCAGGCGACCCTGGCCCGTGGATGTGTGGCCTTGGGAATCCCACCAGGAACCGAGCCCCGGTGGGCCTGGTCAGGTGGCGGGCCTGGAGCTAGTCTGCCTTCTGCCTACACCCTGACTTCTCCATTTGGCCACTGGGAGTACCAACACTGGTTGACGGGAAGCTTAAATGACTCTGGTAAACAGTCCCAGGGCCTGGCACTCAGTGGGCACTCAATCAAGACTGGCTCCCCACCCACTCACCCCATCCGGCCTTGGAACTAGGCCCAGTGCTAAACTTCCATGAGCCTGGAACTACTTTTGCGGTGGCCTGTGCTTTACCAAGAAGGGAACTTGATTGGCTTGAAAGGCAAGCTCTTCAGGGTGGATAGGGCCACCCCACGGAGGGGCGCAGTAGGGCTGCGTGGGACACAGGGCCGGGAAGACCGAGGCAGTTGGAGAAGGGAAGTGGCATTGGTAGCAATGTTAGATTTCCCCACACACATTTCTGCATCAGGACAAGGGCACCTGGAAACTCCTCTCTCTTGTTCACCCAGCTGGAGTCAGATGGTGCAAGTGAAGATGGCATGCCAGGCTCTGAAACCACTTCATAGATGGTGGGGGCCTCTGAGCCCATGCCCCATCCTGTGGTGTGTACAGAAATGGCTTCCCAGGCCTGAATTTAGCCCCAGGCCAGGTGGTCCCCACTCCCATCCAGGCCACATGGATCCTGGAAGGAGGGAACAGGATCCCTTTGTATTTTCCACTCAGTTATCACGTTACCTTAAAAAAGTTCCATCTCTACACCCCAGTTCTTGTATGCATAAATAAATCTTTTTTTTAAAGATTTATTTATTTATTTATTTATTTATTTATTTATTTATTTATTTATACAAGCACTGGGTACAGTCAGAAGCGCTGGAGGGTGAGAGAACTCACCGGAGCCAGAGGGGGGAGCAGAGCAGGCAGAAGGACTGAAGCACACTGCTGAGGGGAGCAGGGGGCAGCAGGAGAGGTCTGCGTGTCATGTGGGACCCTCCTCCGGTGGCTGGGGAACAGCCCGGGATCGAGCCAGCGCTGCAAAGGCTGCGAGCAGCTTCGCAACCCAGCGCTCAACCGCTGTGCCACCGGGGAGGCCCAATAAATAAATCTTAAAAAAAAATAGTTTTATCTCAACATTTTTTATTCTTCTACATCTATTCCATCTTGGGATAAAAAATTCCAGGTTGGGCCTCCCTAGTGGTGCAGGGGTTAAAGACATAGCGCTATCAAGATATCTCCAGCCACTGCGGTCTGAGTTTGATCTTTGGCCAGGGAGCTGACCCACAGGGAGCAGCAGACCTCTCCTGTCTCCCCGCTGCTCCCCTCAGCAGTGTATTTCTGTTCTGCTCCTCACTCTCTCTGTTGAGTCCTCGTACCACACTCCACATCTCTGGCCTGTACCCCAGTTCTTGTATGCATAAATAAATAAATGTTAAAAAAAAAAAAAAAGTAAATTCAAGGTTTCCACAGCAAAGGATTGTACTGAGGGGTCCTTGTCATTCTGCCTCTTGGCATTAAAAGTTTGGACTTTTGGCTTTAGCCATTTGGATGTGCATTGTGAGGGGGCACACTTTTCTCCCCAATTTTGCAGTTCTTGTGCCTTTAGTCTTTGAATACAGCCTGGCCAATGCAGGTTTGCTCCCACTTGCATGTGCTCGAGGAAGCGGAGATGGTTTGTCGGGCGCAGCATGGCTCCGAGACCTGGGAAGCTTCTCCAGGTGAGTGGGGGCCCAGCCAGCAGCTGCAGGACCTTGCTGGCACCAGGTGCATCCATGGTGGTCATGGGCCAAGCTAAGAACCTTTCTGTCAGGTGCTAACTTCTTTTCTGATTATTTCAGGGAGGTGGTCACAGGTTCAGGAATTTATTTATTTATTTATTTATTTATTTATTTTTTATTTATTTATTTATTTTTTTATTTTTTTGAAGATTTATTTATTTATTTATTTATACAAGCACTGGGTACAGTCAGAGGTGCGGGAGGGTGAGAGGATTCACCAGAGCCAGAGCGGGGAGCAGAGCAGGCAGAAGGACCGAAGGACACTGCTGAGGGGAGCAGCAGGCAGCAGGAGAGGTCTGCGCGCCATGCGGGACCCTCCTCTGGGTGGCCGGGGAGCAGCCGGGGATCGAACCGGCGCTGCAGAGGCTGCGTGCGGGCAGCTTCGCAACCCAGCGCTCAACCGCTGCGCCACCAGGGGAGGCCCTATTTTTGATTTATTTATACAAGCACTTGGGTACAGGCCAGAGGCACAGGAGGGTGAGCGGATTCATCAGAGACAGAGCAGGGAGCAAAACAGGCAGAAGGGCCGAAATACACTGCTGAGGGGAGCAGCAGGCGAGACAGGAGAGGTCTGCCCCGCCATGTGGGAATCTCCCTGACCGGCCGGGATCGAACCAACACTGCAGAGGCTGCGGACAGCTTCACAGCACTGCGCTCAACCTGCTGCACCACTGGGGAGGCCCAGGAATTTTTTTTTTTTATTATGTAGACTTTTTCGGGGGCTAAGTCTATGAACAATTTCAGATTTGCCCCACAGTTGAGCGGCAAGTTCCCATTTATTCATCTCTGCCCACCCCCCTGACCCCCGCCCTGGACTTTTTTTCTAGCAATTTCTCTCACCCATGAAAGAAACTTCCCTTTGGGATACGCTTCCCAAAAAGGAGTTCAGGCGACCGAGTTAGGATTCCTCAGACTAGGCATCCTCAGCGTTATCACCACTGGGGACGAAGGGAGGACATGACTGCTGGCTGGTACTACCCGCTAAGGCCTCAGCGTGCCTGCCACCAACCCAAAGATCCGAGATGGCACAGGCCCCAAGGAATGCAGTCTTGTCCCTTTATTGTCACTGCAGTGCTGCCTGTGTGCCGAGTCCAGGCAGCGAGTTCAGATGACCTGTGGCCAGGCCCCGAGGCAGCTTCTTATGGGTCAAGGAGGTGAAGTTTGTGCAGAAGTTTGAAGTCCTGGCTGCAGTAGTTCTGCGAGCACCAGGCGGGCGGAATGGAAGGGTGGGGCTCTGCTTGTGGGGGAGAGCTTCCTGCTGGCTGGTCCAGACCATGATGAGTGACACCCTGTGATTTGGGCTGCTTCCTTAAACACCCATGTGAAGTTGTCTATAATAAAGTCACAGGGGGCTTTATACCCCAGACTGTCTTGGTTTATGCTTGTGGTCCTGGCAAATGCCTAGGACTGAGACCCTTCAGTCTCAAATGGTTTCAGTTTGGGTGATTAACTATATGGTAAATTCACACTTATATATTTAGGACCCAGCACTGAAAATGGGCATGAAACACACACACACACACACACACACACACACACGCGTGCACACGTGCGTGCGCACACACAGGCGAAAAGCTGTGCCAGCCTTATAATCAGATACATACAGGGCGTCAAACAGGTGGTTGGTTAAAAATGTCTTCTTAGTCACCACGCATTCCTCTTTTTGACGTCATCCTTAATTACAGTAATAAAAATCGAGTTCTTCATGTCATTAACTCAAAAGGAGTCAATAAAACTCATGCATTAATAATCACATCACATACTGTTTCCTATGTAATTTCATGTTATTGTGCTATTTTAAAGCTGTTTACGTCCTGCCATAGATCCCCTCATTGTCTCACCCTATACTTGAATGAACTAACAAGACAGTAAATATTTCTACTGAGCAAAACTTCCGGTGAGAGAGAGAGAGAGAGAGAGAGAGAGAGAGAGAGAGAGAGAGAGAGAGAACCATAGAGCAAAGTCCAGTCCTTACCTAGAGCAAAGGGGAAATACTCGAAGCGATAAGTAAAAGGGCTGAGCCAGAAGCCCCAGCCTGAAATCAATGACATGGACAATTAATTAATCAGAGGCGGGACCAGTTTCTTCTGATTCAGTTTCCTGAGGATTTGAACTGGCACTTAAAGTTCTTTGGGGCTGAGGTGAGGGTGGGACCGGCATGACATTGTGAGGGGCTGGGGGGGTGGGGCAGGGAACAACAGGAGTACAGGCCTCTAAGCCGAGAGGGCAAGCTGGCTTGTCTACCACAGAGTCAAGCGGAAAGCTGGTAGGACAGAGATGACAGGGTCAGCAGGTCCAGCGACAGACCAGCGAGTGGCCTCTAAGCATCCTAAGCTCCCATATCTGCATATCCGCTTCATAATTTGACCCATCTCTTACTTACCTGCTTATTATTTACTCAATAGTTTCATTAAGTTGGCTGTGCTGGAGACTGAGGGAGGGCTGCTGGCTTCAAGAGGGCAGAGGCAGCTGATGCGCTAACCATCTGCCTCCTGGACACAGGCTGCCCACAAATCCCCCCAGCAAAACTCGCCAGCCCCAGCTCTAGCAGGTTGGGAAATTTGCTGACCTCAGCAGTGACATGGTGATATTACAGGTCCAGGGGCTGTGTGTTACCCATCTCCTGGCCCAGATCTAGAGTCATTTCATAACTATTCAATTTAAAAATGTTCTTCCCTGGAGGCCTCCCTGGTGACCTAGGGGTTAGATCTCAGGCTACCACCACAAAAGCTCACCATAGTGTCCTGGGTTCAATCCCCGGCCAGGGAGCTGACCCACATGGCGCAGCAGACCTCTCCTGTCTCCCCGCTGCTCCTCTCAGCAGTGGATTTCAGTCAGTCTGCCTGTTCTGCTCCCCACTGTGTCTCTGGTGAGTCCTCTTATGCCCCCACTCCTCTGGTCTGTACCCCAGTTCTTGTATGCATAAATAAATCTTTACTAAATAAATAAATAAAACTAGCTGCAAGCGTTCATGTTATGTTACGTGTGTTTTACTACCAAAGCTAGGTTTTCACATCGAAATCCACTCTGGAAAACAGGAGGCTTATTGTAGATTGTCGATGGTGTGTGTTAAATAAAATGGGAAGCAATGAATCTTATCTCCTAAGTCAGGAGAAGCAATCTAAGACCATGCGCTTTAGAAGCAGAAAGATCTACATTTAAATCTAGGCCGTGGCATTTATGATTTGTGTTTTCTTGGGCGAGTGAACTAAGACATTTCGTTCAAGACTTGTTTTTTTTTTTTTCAACTATAACATAGTTGAAATAATGTTGGAAAATGAGATCATATGCAAAATAGATAATATAGTCCCCCCAAAATAGCCAATGCTGTCTAAATGACAGCTGTTGTTATCACCATTTTAAAACAACCCTGTTAGGTCTCCCTGGTGGCGCATGGTTAAAGTCTCAGCTATGAAGCTATCGCCAGCCACTGTGGCCTGAGTTCGATCCCCGGCCAGGGAGGTGACCCACGTGGCACAACAGACCTCTCCTGACTCCCCGCTGCTCCCCTCAGCAGTGTATTTCAGTGGATCTGCCTGTTCTGCTCCCCACTCTTTTTCTGGTGAATCCTCTCACCCCTGCCCACACCTCTGGCCTACATCCCAGTTCTACACAAAAATAAATAAAATAAATCTTCAAAAAAAAAAAATAAAGCAACCCTGTTGAGATATAATCTGCATACCACACAAGTCACTCACTTGAAGTGTACCATTCAGTGGATTTTAGTGCATTCCCAGTGTGCAACCACCCCTGCAATCAATTCTAGAACATTTTATCTCCCCCAAGTAGAACACTTCACCCATTAGAAGTTGCTCCCTATTTCCCCCAAACATCCCCCAGCCCCCAGCTTTCGGCAGCCACAGATCTATGGATCTAGGAATCTATGGATTCCCCTATTCCTGACATGTCACGTAAATGGAAAAGTATAATATGTTGTTTTTCAGCTGTCCTTTCACTTCAAATGTTTTCAAGATGCATCCATATTGTAGTATGTGTAAGTACTTCATTCCCTTTCATTATCGAGTTGTAAGTTTTCTCTGTTCTATCTCTTATGATATACGTGATTTGCATATTTTCTACCATTTTGTGAGTTTCTCCCATTTTGTCTTTTTGTATTCTTAATAGTGTCCTTTGAAACACAAAAAATATTTCATTTGGTGAAGATCAATGTATCTATTTTTGCTGATGCTTTTAGTATGTGCTTAAGAAGGCTTTGCTTAACCCAAGAGCCTTGAAGATTTATTTCTCTGTTTTCTGCTGGGAGTTTTATAGTTTAAGCTCTTACATTTAGGTCTGTGATCTATTTTGAGCACATTTTTATGTATGATGTGAAGATGCTGTACTTCACTTTTGCATGTGACTATCTAGTTATTTCACCCCATTTGTTGAAAAAAATATTCTTTTTCCCTTGAATGTGACCCTTGTCAAAAATCAATTGACCAGAGATGTTTGGGTTTCCTCCTGAAGTCTCAGTTCTAGTTCATTTATCTACATGTCCACCCTTATGCCAGTATCACAACGTCTTGCTACGAAGCGTCATAGTGTTCCAATTATTAAGTGTGAGTCCCCCAACCTCGTTCTTTATTTTTCAAAATTGTTTTGATGTTTTTCTGGGTCCTCTGATGAATTTTTCATTTTGGTCATTGAACGCTTCGACTCGAGTTCCCACTGGTTCTTTTGTTCTAGCGTTTTTCTCTCTCACTGAGATTCTGTCTAATGAGACACTCTCACCAAACCTTCCTTTTTCTTCTAGATGCAGTTGCAGTTTCTTTTAGTTCTTTGAACATATTTATAACAATTGCTTTGAAGTCTTTGTCTGCTAAGTCTGATATCTGGACCCTCTCAAAAGCTGTTCCTGAGGACTGATTTTTTTTTTTTTATATATAATTCAGACATTCCCATTCTTTGCTTGTATCATATTTTTTTGGGTTGAAAACAGGACACTTTGGTAACGCTCTGCTCAAACTTGGCACAGGCTCCTCCCTGCTCCAGGCCTTGCTGTTGTCATTTGTTGCTTTCTGGCTTAGTGACTTGGTTGGACTCTCCCAGTGAAGTCCATTCCCCACACATGAGCAGCCTCTGATGTCGGCCTCAGAGGGTGCAGCCTTGGGCGTGTGCACAGTCACCTTAAGGTGACAGTGGTTTTAACAAGGTTCTCTTTGTCTCTGACTGATTTCCCTGTTATCTGCCTGCCGCCTGTGGTACCACATCCGGGCCTGAGCCTCCACCTCCTGCTGGCTGGCTGCCCTCTTGTTTGACACTCTGGGGCATATACTGCTCCACAGTCTTGTCCAATTAAATGTGGGCCCTTTTGTGGGGTTAGTCTTATAGGCTAATTGCCACCTTAGACTCTTCTTAGACTCCTCTGTCCTGGGTTCTCTGATACACTTCCAGTTGGTCTTCGGTTTAACCAGCTCAAGGAGGTTCCCAGGCCCCTCTTGACAGCTTACCAGCAAAATCTCCATTGCTTTTGAAAAGCACTTACACCTGAAACTACCCCACAATGTCTTCCAATAGAGGCGAGAGCTTCAGAGCTCTCTATTCTCCCGGCCTGCTTCTTCCCCTAGGTGAAAGCTGTGACACTGCTCCAGAAGGCAGGGAGCCCGGGCCTTCTTGTCTCAGAGTGACAACAATGCTTCCTACCAGTGCTGGACAAGAGCGTAGCCGCTGATCTTCCTGGCTAGCCTCTTCCAGCCTCGACTCTCTGTCCTGTGAGCAAGCTGAGGCAGAGTGATTGAGGTTCCTGTATTCTTGGGCCACCGTGCCTGGGCAAGAGGGTTGGGTTTTGCAGTGAGCCCTACACCTCTCAGCGGATCTTCCTTGGATTAGCGCTTTCACAACATGGAGCCGCAGGGGATGAGAAATGCTGGCAGCCCGCCCCACCCAGGGAGACGCTACTAAGAGCTGAGGAAAGAGGAAGCTTGTGTTCTTGGCTCACCTGCCTGGAATGGATCCTCCATCCGCTGAGCTGGGAGGGGAGGAAGGGAGAGGGCTGAGGCTCAGATGTCACTGACTCAAGCTGTTCTCACCCAGATGTAAGTTTTCTTGAATAAAGCCTTCCTAATCGTCTGTGTGCTTTTAAGACAATTTCCAGAGCTTTAAATTGCTGTGTTTTGGGTTTTCTTTTTTTTTTTTTTTTAAGAGTTTTACTGGTTACAGTTGTTTCACTGGGGAGAACGTTCCCAGAACTCCTTGCAGAAAGATTCATGAGGGCTTTTTGCAGATAAATTTGTGGTGCAGGAGAGAGGGAAGGGTCAGAGAAGATTCAAGGAGCTTCGACTACAGAAGAGCGGGTCTGATTTGGCTCAGCTGAGATTGTGTGACAGACAGGCCAAGAATGTGGGGCTGAAATAAGGTGGGCCGTGGGTTGGCCATTGTTGAAGGTGGAAAGACCCACCTACCTGGGTTTGCTTGGACTGTTTTCTCTATTGGTGTATATGTTGGAACGTTAAGAAGAAAACCAACATTCCGTATGTCTGCAAAGGAATTATTTCCATTGGCTTCATGTTCTTAAATTCGGTTTTCCTTTGAAAGAGTACGAAAAGAGCTAGCACAAGGTCGCAGCTGCCAAGGTCTTGGTGCCCTTTGCTGCAGATTTCTGCCTCTGTCCCAATGCTGCATGCGATGGCTAAGTCACATGACCCCCACTCACAGCCACATCCAGCAGTTGGCCTTCAGTCCCCCGGGGACTCTGGTGGCAGACACCCTTCTTTTCCCTGCCTCACCCATGGCGTGGGCTGCAGGCCCTTCTTCTGGGTCTGATCCTGCTGCCGTGGATTCTGTCCACTGTCCTCTGCTCTTCCCCCATCCAGTCTTCCCAGGGATTTCACCCTATCTTAGTCACCTAAGCTGCCACCAGGCTGTCTTTCTAGAATCTCCTTGTTGAAACCCAGGATCAGCTTCCTATGGCCCAAATCCCAAACGCTAATGCCGAGACGGTTCGAGGCTCAGCAGGTCCCTGGCTCTCTTTGCACCTCCACCTCCTTCTCACCGCCCCGTCCAGCCTTCCCTCCTGCTGTGCCCCGTCATGCCTTCCAGTTGGCTGGTCATATCACCAGCATTTCTGGAATGTTCCTGCTGTCTCTTGCTCCATACCTTTGACTCCATCTGGCATGCCTATCTCCATTTCTCCACCTAAAAAGCCTGATTCACCCTCCAGGACTCTGCTGCAAGAGCGCTTCATCTGTGAAGCCTTTCCCCCTGCCCTGCGGAGTCTCTAGCCCCTCAGACCAGGCATCAGTCATTCACGCAGAGGGTAAGTGTGTGCGCAGCCTGTGCTGAGGCCAGGAGCCACGTCGTTCACGCTTGACTGGACTGCTCTTTTTTTTTTTTTTTTTAAATAAATTTTATTGTTATATTCCCCATACAATTGCAGCCCCCCCATTCTGACCCCAATCCCTCCCCTCCCTCCCCCGCCCCCCTAAAAGTGTCTCTGGTTCATAGTTTTTTGTTGATTTTGATTTTCACTTTCTTATAGTTATTCATTTTCCTGGTCCCTTATTTAAGTTTTCTAGATTCCTGCTATGAGTGAGACCATCCGGTATTTTTCTTTTTCTTTCTGGCTTATTTCGCTGAGCATGATCCCTTCCAGTGTCATCCATGTTGCTGCAAATTGCATGTGTTTATCTTTTTTGAATGCTGAGTAATATTCCATGGTATATATGTACCACATCTTCTTGATCCAGTCATCTATTTTTGGGCATTTGGGTTGTTTCCAAAGCTTAGCTATTGTAAATAGTGCTGCTGTAAACATAGGGGTGCAGGTGCTCTTTGGAATTGATGTTTCTGTGTCCTTTGGGTAAATACCTAGGAGTGGAATTGCTGGATCATATGGAAGCTCTATGTTTAGTAGGTCCAGAAATCTCCATACAGCTTTCCACAGTGGTTGGACCATTGACTGGACTGCTCTTATCTCGCCAATAGCTTTGATGTATTTATGGGGTAGCCGCTCCCACATCCCATCCCTTGAAGCCAAGGATGATGACTTATTCATCTTTGTACCATGGTGATCATTGGCACTGAAATGTGTTTGTTTGATTGAATTGAAGACAAATACTGAGAAAACGCCCTTGGCAAACTCTCGCTAATCCTTGCTGTCTGCATGGTAAGATGGGGTCAGGGTTAGAGGAGATTAGGGGAATGTAGAGGTGGGCACCATTGCTTGAGAAGATGCAGAGAGGATGGTGCAAGACTGAGTGACGGGGTGAGTGAGGGAGAGGGGTATTTGGAAAGGCGTGGAGGTGACATGGGGTAGCGGGGGCCCCTGGTGGGAGGAGGCAAATGACAAAGGGACTGGGTTTTCTCAGGGGAGCAGGGTTGGGTGTGCCTTGGCCTGGCTGGGAGACAACTCCTCGAGGCAGAGGAAAGGAAGGAGGCGGATAGGAAAGGCAAGGAGGAGCAACAGCAGGCCCCTGGAAGCACCTCCCCTGCGCTCACCTTCCTTGGTCTCGCCCGGCCTGCGTTTTGGGGTGGGGGTGGCTCAGAGTGGGTCTGTGGCTCTATACTTGAGGAACTCTTAAAATCCTGGCTCTGGGCCCCCCAGCTCTACTTATTGGATGTGACCTGGGGTAGGACAGTGGCATCCCAAGGTTTGAAGTGCTTCCGCTGGTTCTAACGAGGGTGGAGGAGCAGCGTAGGGGTTAGTGGCATGGCGTGAACTCTGGTGGGCCTGACTCCAAGGCTCACACCTGTCTCCTGAGATCAGTGGTTCTCAGGTGGGGCCCCCAGAACCCTTCTGGCAAGTGGGGACCCCACTTACTTGTGAACCTACATCATCAGAAACTCTGGGTGGCCCCGCAGTCTGGTTTAACAAGCCCTCCAGGTGCCTGTGATGCCCGCTGAGTTTGAGAAAAACTGAAGTGCTCCTTCAGCTCTGACCCCCTTGTGAAGACCCAGGATCGGCTTCCCAGTGCCTGAATCCCAATCCCAGTACCCTGCTCCCTGGAGAAAATCAGTCACCTCCTACCAGCGGCCCCCGCTACCCCACGCCTTTCCAAATACCCCTCTCCCTCCCTCACCCCCTCACTCAGTCTTGCGCCATCCTCTCTGCCTCTTCTCAAGCAATGGTGCCCACCCCTAGGTTCCCCCAATCTCCTCCCATATGGGAACCTCAGGCTGGGGCCAGCCTTGAGCCCGGCTTGCTCCGTTCCAGGCGCTGAGCCCTGGGAACCAGTGTCTGAGCAGCTCCGCCTCTGACCAGGCTTCCTGAAGGGCCCAGAACCCAGAACTCACTGGGGTGTGGGGAGGGGGTGTGACAGGTTCTCTGGGCCTCCCACCTACATCTCTGATTTACTGGGTCTAAGGCCACATTCAGTCCCTTTCTTAGATCCCTCCGGAAGTCTGGTGATCAGCTGTGATTAAGACCAGGCCTCTCCACGCACCTCTCAGCAGAAGGAATTTCAGAGCACAGGCCTTGTCCCAGCCCCTCCGGAGGTATTTCCCTTACAACCAGGGTTGCCAGATTTAGCAAATGAAAATACAGATTACCCGTTTCAGTGTGAGTTTCAGGTAAACAGCAGTGATTTTTTTTTTTTTACTATAAGTACATACTAAATAATCTTCATGATAAACTATTAAAATAAGCTAAATAGTAAAAAATGAATTCGGTAATTTTACTAGTAAAAAAAAAGCAAGTTTAGTGCCTTTGGTCAATTTAAATTTAGCAAACAGTGGCTTAAAGTTGACTCATTGTTCATCAGAAATTCAAATTGAATGTGTGTTCTGTACTTTATCGGGCAGCCCGACCCACCGCCTGCCGGGGCCTCAAGGAGAAGTTGGCCATAAGCTTTGGGGGGAGGAAGGCAGAGCTTGCCAGGACATCAGCAAGGAATAAGAACGAGCAGGTGAGTCTCAGAAGTGCTCTGCTGAGCTGTGTGCTCAGTTTGGGCTAAGTTCTGCCTGAGGCCAGCCAGAGACAGTCCTCAGGTTGCCGTGGGGCAGAACCATGGAGCCTTAGTTCTTGCTGGCGTGGATGTCCAGCGCACCCCCTGCATCCTCCATGTTCTGAAACTAAGACTTGTGGAGGACAGTCCACTTCCAGGATGCTATCCCAAGGAAATGCTCTAAGCGGATGGACAGGATTTGTGCAGAAATAGAAACCATACAGGGCCTCCCTGGTGGCCTAGGGGTTGAGTCTCAGTACTATCGCTATCACGCTATCACCACTGTGGCCTGAGTTTGATCCCCAGCCAGGGAGCTGACCCACATGACACAGCAGACCTCTCTCCTGTCTCCCCGCTGCTCCTCTCAGCAGTGTATCTCAGTGGATCCGCTTGTTATGCTCCCCACTCTGTTTCTGGTGAATCCTCTCACTCCTTGCACCTCTGGCGTGCATTCCAGTTCTTCTATGCAAAATTAAATAAAATAGTGGGGTCTCCCTGGTGGCATAAATAAATTAATCTTTAAAAAAGATTAAATAAAATATTTAAAAACTAAAGCAATTTGCAAAAAGTATAGAATTCTTTTTTAAAAATTTAAAAAAAAAGAAGAAAGAAATAGGAACCACGCAATGAAGGAGCAACACAACAGAATAATCTAGACATTCAAGAGCAGGGGCTGTCTCACAAGTCAGGCCCTCGTCCAGGACAGCGGCGCAGCCTCGGGTCTCTGAGGTTCTTGATGCCAGGGCAGGACTCTCCACCCAAGGGGAGACAAAGGTGGAAGCGAAACAGCTCAACCTTAATAATTTGCCTCTTGGTAGGAAAATGATAGTTACTTCTCCTTGCTCTGTCTTTACACTTTTTCAAGTTTTCCCCTTGCGCAATCAGGAGGGCAGGGAGGGCAAACCCTAATAGGCGAGGAGTGATTGCAGTGGCACATTGAATGAAGGGGTTTAGTGCTCTTGCGTGCACAGTGAGGCGCCCTCTTGGCTGGAGGGTGGGGCGGGGGTGGTGATGGCTCTGTGGGATGGAGAACTCAGAGGGAGGAAATGGAGAAGCAAACCCCTTGGGGTTCAGGGTTGAGAAACAGGCCAGGGAGGGGGGTTGGGGCACGAGGGACAGGGCGGCTCTTGCATAAGAGGCAAAGGCTGTGCAGATGCCTGAAAGAACCAGGACCCAAGAGCCCAGGGTGGGAGCGGGACAGCTCCGCTCAGCAGGAAGATGCTCTCCTCTGAGGATCCCCGGCCCAGTGTGGGTGCAGATTCTCCTCCAGCCTGGACCAGCGGACCCTGTGGCCGCCGGACACCAGCACCCCAGTTTCCACTGACACCCGGGCTGATGGTCTTTGCAGCAGCTTTCCCTGTGAGGGCAGCCTGTCCTCCTGCCCAATTTCTGGGTGTCAGCTACCACCCCGGTGCTCAGTGTGCCTGGAAAAGCACCCGCAATTCTTCTGCCATTTTGCTTATAACATATAAGGTAAAGCCACCCCCACATTAGAGTCAAATCCTCCAGCTCCTAAGGGGGGAGGACCCCTCCTGGAGACGGGGTCCCGGCGCTTCCCCTACGTGGCAGCTCCGGCCATCTGAACGGCCACATGGGTTTTGATGCCTTTGGTAGGTTAGGGAACTGGAACAGGAAGTAATGTGCAGGGATCCTCCTCGGACAGATAATTGCCAGTTTGGGGCTCCTCCAGGTTAGGGGTGGCAGGTAGCCAGGCCCTTGCCAGCTGGCCCTAGCAGCAGCGTGTTTGATGAGGTTGCTGGTGAGTGTCTGGTCTGGGTAAGGAGAGGGGCCCCTCTTCCTGCATGCCCAGCGCCTGGCCAGAGGCCCCTGGGCTGAAGAGCCATGAGCAGCCATCTAGAGCAGAGCAGGGAACCCCACTGGACCAGAGGGGAGCATGGAGGGAGGCACCAGAGAGGAGAGAAAATTTCCATTTGGCTTTGCGAGCTCCTGGCCATGTCCCCAGAGCACAGCGGCTTGGCGGCAGCGGAAGCGAGCGCCCAGTCCCTGGTCAGCCCATGAATTATTCATGGCAGGCAAAGAGGCCTTATCTCCTGGCCAGCCTCAGGAGCCTGCATTCCCATCAGCTGGACGCTGGGCAGACAAGAAGTTGCATTAGGGCAGGGATGACTTGTCCCTTGAGACAGGAAGGGCACTCTGTGCTCTTGAAGGGAAGCTCCTCCCAACCTCCAGCTCCTCTGCACACCAGCTGTGGATTTTATTGAGACACTGTCAGGGCTCAGAGAGAAAGGCCCTGCGACAATGGCTGTGGCCTGGCCCTCCTGGTGCCAATCGAGGGGGGTTCATAGCAGAAAAGAGGAGTCAAGGAAGGGCTGGGCAGCCCAAGATGCAGGTGTCCAGAAGCCCGGTGCCAGGGGGCTAAGGATGTCATCTCTCACTGCCCCCTGCCAGGGCCGCTCCACAGGAGACACAGCTGAATCCTATGCCCCCAAAGCTAGACTGGAAGCCTGGCCACGGGTGCCACAGAATGTGACGGTATTCGGAAAGGGTGGCGGTAGATGTGTTTGGTTAACAGGAGGCACAGAGGGCCAGGCCGCAAGAAGCACACAGAGCAGCCACGCCAGGCCCCGGGGCGGGGTGGGGGGCGGAGGGGGCAGTGAGCCATGGGAAACAGGGAGAAGTGAAGGGAGAGTCTCCCCTGTAGCTTTCAGGGGGAGTGTGGCCCTGGGGACGCCTTGATTTTGAACTTCTAACCTCCAGATCTGTGAGACAATACATTTCTGTTGTTTTGAGTCATCCAGTTCGGGGAACTTTGTTACATTCGCCCTAGGAACTCATACCCCCAGAGTAGACTTTGGGTGCCAAGACCCCAGAATCCCACCGCTGGCACCAAACCCTCTCCTGGCACCAGCACAGGCCTCGTCGCTGGGGTGCTCAGGGTGGGCCTCACCCCTGGTGTCATCTCCTGCTCCAGAGCAGCCAAGCACAGGCTCCCATCAGGCGCAGTCGGGGTGGTGGCCACGGTGGGGCTGGAGCAGCCACACAGGCACCTGCTCACAGTGCAGGGGGTGGGTGTCCAGGGCCTGGGGGCAGCCAGGGTCAGTTTCCCAAGCTACTCATTCTGGTATGGATCAAGGAGTCTAAATCCTGCATTGGAACCTGGTCTCTAGGTTGTTTTGAAGGGTTATAAATATTAAATGGGCTTAGCAGGTCGTTAGCTTGATTTAATGGCTTAAAAATATTTGGACAGGGTCTTCCCTGGTGGCACAAGGGGTTAAACATTGCACTATGAAGCAATCTGTAGCCTCTGCAGCTCGAGTTCGATCACCGGCCGGCCAGGGAGCAACCCACATGACGCAGCAGACCTCTCCTGACTCTCCTGCTGCTCCCCTCAGCAGTGTACTTTGGTCAATCTGCCTGTCTGTTCCCCACTGTCTCTGGTGAGTCCTCTCACCCCACGCATCTCTGGCCTGTACCCAGCTCTTGTATGCATAAATAAATAAATCTTTAAAAAAAAATATTTGGACATAGAGTTGACAAGTGTCCACTTGTGCTGTTGCTTAGGGCCCCACACGTACCTGGGCCTAAAATTGGAGCGGGGGACCTCAGGTGTCCTAGTGTAGGGTCCCTGGTGGACAAGAGGACTGAGCCTTGGGTAGCAGGCAGCGGTTTACCGTGTGGTGCCCCTGGGTATATTTTTGTTTTGTTATCCCTCACCTTTAGCTCAGTCTTGGAAAATTCCAGCTGGTTTTACAGCTCAGCAGCAGGGCAGCAGGCAGGGGCCTTCCTTGGAGAGGGAACAGTGCCACCCTGAGGCCAGGGTGGGAATGGCAGCAGGAGGCACAGTGAGGCTCCAGCTGGCCAGGCTGGTCCCTCCCTGTCCGACTTTGTTTTCTTACCAAAAATAGCATTTTCCTCATAGACGCTCCCGGGGAACTGAATTGTCTGCTTATGATGAAAATCTGTCTTCAGGCTCCCAAGGAATGCAGCCTCCGACTTCCCCAGGGCCCTTGGGTAAACCCGCTTCTTCCTGTCCCCACAAATCCCCACCAGGTGCCAAGTGCCCCTGTCTGGCGCCATAGACACAAGTGAAAGAGCTGTCCCGAGGGGCTTCCTCTCCAGCAGAGGTCATGTGCTCACCCAGGGGGAGAAAGAGCGTTTCCCCCTTTCACTGAACACTATCTGGAACTGTGCCGATGGTAGTTGTGTTATAGAGCAACCCCGATATTAAACGGGTTCCTGGCTGTGGGTCCTCACCCGCGCGCTTTAAAGGGACTTATGAATACTCTACTACAGACACACGCAAAAGGGTTAATAAAAGGTTTATTTACGAGAGAAAAAGAAATAAGGAAAATGTACAACTCAGGGAGAAAATAGGGAAATAAAGTCTTTAATGCGTCCTACCCGATCCGACGACCTGGAAACCCCAAAGTCACTCTCAGAGCTGACCGGACGCTGCTGCTGGCCAAGAGCCCAAAATGGAGAGAGCCCCCAAAGCCCACGTGTCTGCCTTTTGTATCCACCTGGCTGCTTAACCCCACCCTCAGGTCCCAGCCACCTTCCCTTTGGTGGTGATGGGATTTGGAGTTCCCAGTGTCTTTGGCTTTGACCTGGGGTGGGGGTGGAGTCCACAAAGCCTGTATGGAATTTGCTTTGGGACCGCCTTTTCCCCCTAACAGTTGGACCCAGATTAGCGGTGTGAACAAAGCTGTAATGTCGACCTCCCATCCTCGCTGGACTAGCCTCCCCTCACCCTGCAGGCAGCGACGGTTATTGTCCCCATTCTACAGGCACGGAAACTGAGGCCCATTGACCGAGGAGTTTCAGCCTCCCTCAGACAACTTAGTTAGAGACCCCGACTCTGCTGTAATAGGTCGGGGGAGGGATCAGGCATGACCTGTCAGTTATCTATTTCTATCAGAATGGCTGATGTCCTTTCCCGGGGCTGCCAGGACAAAGGACCTCCAAACTTAAATACAGAAATGCATGGTTCTATAGTCCTACAGCCTGAGGTCTGAGGTAAGGTGGCACTGGCCCCAGCTGAGCGCTCTCCCTCCCCCTCCGTCCCCCGCTTTGGTGGCCTGCTGGCTCTTTCCAGAGCTCCCTGACTGATGCCATCTTCTCAGGAGAAATGCCCAAACCCAGATTGGGAATCAGGGACCCTCTATAGCAAATAGAACTCCTGGGAACTTCTAAGACAAGCCTACCAGATGATATGATGGCAATTTATTTTTTTTAAAGACTTATTTATTTATGTGTAGAAGAATCTGGGGTGTGGGCCTGAAGTACAGGAAAGGACTCACCAGAGACAGAGCGGGGAGCAGAGCAGGCAGATATACTGAAACACACTGCTGAGGGGAGCAGTGGGGAGTCAGGAGAGGTCTGCTGCACCATGTGGGTCAGCTCCCTGGCCTGGATCAAATTCAGGCTGCAGCGTCATAGTGTGATAGTGCTGAGACTTAACTCTTACACCACCAGGGAGGCCTTGATGGTAATTTAGAACTGACTCATCTGTGCCTCCTGCAAACTGATTATCCCTTGAATGTCAGCTGATAGCTTGCTTTGTCATTAAACACAATTGTAACTGGTCTCAGGATTTCTCAAGTTTCACGTCCTAAATCCAACCAACCCTAAGCAAAATCCCTTGGCCAGGGCAGGCTCAGACCCCTAGCAAGGAGTGATGCCACGGGGCGCCCGATCACTATGAGCAATCTAACTGAACAGCATTGTGGGGAAAATCCCCTTCTATTCTTGGCCTAGGGGCCTGGCCTCTGTCCAAGGCATTGTTCCTATGGGAAATGCATTCCAGACTCCAGACCAGCAGGAACTCCTCTGGAGGTTAGGGCCCAGGAATGTGCCCTCCTAGCCCAGGCTTCCCCCAGCAAGCAGCCCACAAGCCCCTCCCAGCCCCTGATCACCTCCTACCCTCAGGGCCTCTGGCCTCTAGCCCAGCCTCATCCCTCTCTTCCCTCTCCCTCCCTGGAGCCCCTGGGCCTCAAACTTTGGGCCTGGGCTACAGGGCTCCCCATCCTGCCAGGTCACAGAGGGCTGTGCCCCAGCTCTGCACCAGGGTAAACCTCTCAGAGGAATTGTAAGCCCTTGAGTGTGAAACTGCCTTTTCTCCATCTTTGTTCCATAGGGAAGGAGAGGAAGTGCCTGTGGGGCATCTCTGGCGCTGTGGGGTCACATCAAAACAGGCAGATCAGGGGGAGAAAGGGACACATTTCATTACCTTCCAATGGCGAATCCACATGGATGAAGATTCTAAGGAAAGTGAGGCCAAAGGGGGCTTTGTCCCCAGCTGAGGACTGGGATGGGGGCCTGGGGCTTCAAGGAGGGGGGCCCCACAACGAGGTCTGCACCGGCCTTTGCTTTGAATGGAGATGGGCTTCTCCGAGGGAAGGGATGTTTCTGGTTGTAACCCGAGTTCTGGGTTATTCCCCCAAATTTCACTCTTCCAGTAGTGAAGGGGGGATAAGAGTTTCTCTTGAGCCAGAAGGGCCTCAAGTGACCTCAGCTCCAAATTATCCACATGCCAAAGTGACACCTCTTAGGAAGGCCAGTTCTGGCTGTCTTGGGGAGACCTGTCTGAACATCTTGGGAAGCTTCCACAGCACCTTGGAGAGACCTGTCCCTCTGCATGCCCCAGGAAGAGTCTGAGGGCGCAGCATGCATGGGGCACCTCTGGGAGCCGCTGCTGAGGCAGCCGCACCTGCCCCTAGCGCCCAGCTCAGCACCTTGCACACGTCACTGGCTGGAGCGAAGTGGCTTGGAAACACCCGGCTGAGGCAGCCTTTCTGTGTGGCTCCTGGCCCTCGGGGCTCTCCACGGCCTGCCCTGCCCTGCCTGTTAATCATGTGACCCCTCCTCCCTCTGGCTGTGGGAGGTGGGCAGGGGGCAGCATCGGCTCCCTGGCCTGCCGGGAAGCCAGGCCAGATCTGGCCAAGGGGGGACCCAGGATCTCCCCACTCCAAGTCCAGAGTCTGAGGGGAAGAGCATGCCCAGCTCTTGTCACCCTTCTTCGAGACATTTTGTCTCCTCCAGAAATCCCCTCTTCTGGAGAAAGTCCAGAAAGGGAGCTAGCACTTTGTTTTCTCCTGGCCACAGCCCCACCAGAGGTGATGTGTGTGGGGCCTCCCCAGAGAACACGCGGGTGGGTCCCTATGAGCTGGCTCCTCCTGCCACTCATGGGCAGCTGTGATGTATTTGCCATCTGCACATCCCAGCAGAGCATCCCTCGGCCACCTCCGGAGTGTGGCTCGTATCACGAGGCAGGCCGGGGATGCCTAGGCCTCTGGTGACGTGATGATGTGACTGTCTCCATGGCGGTCCCGGCATGTCGCTGCCTGTGATAACATCAGATACTTTGCTGACACAAATATCTCTCTCTTTTTTTTTTTTATAGAGGCATGTTTTATTTATTTATTTGTTTGTTTGTTTGTTTTGTTTATACAAGCACTGGGTACAGTCAGAAGCGCGGGAGGGTGAGAGAATTCACCAGAGCCAGAGCGGGGAGCAGAGCAGGCAGAAGGACCTAAGTACACTGCTGAGGGGAGCAGCGGGCAGCAGGAGAGGTCTGCGCGCCATGTGGGACCCTCCTCCGGTGGCCGGGGAGCAGCCGGGGATCGAACCGGCGCCGCAGAGGCTGCGGGCAGCTTCGCAACCCAGCGCTCAACTGCTGCGCCACCGGGGAGGCCCCCACAAATGTCTCTTGACGCAGGGTCACGATGTCTCCTTGCCTGTCCCTTGTGAAACTTTGCCCCCCATTCCTATCCCACCCTCCAGACCTTATTCCTCACGCCACTGTCACATGATGGGCTTTCACCGGCCGTGTGCTTTCAACGAGTGGCACAAGAACTTCTGCTCAAGTAGCAGAGTCTCGCCTTGCAGACCTGCTCCACAACCATGTTCCCACGGCACGACCACGTTCCCATGCACGACCACGTTCCCATGGCAAAGCAGCAACAAAGTTCCCGTTGCAACACCAGAGGATGGAAGAGCCCCCAAGACAGATACACCAAAGCAGCCACCCCAGCTGGAGGCGGCGGCAGTAGAGTGCGACTGTGAGCTTGCCAAGATCTCCGTGCACGCCGCTGCTGCTGCCCGGCCCCTCACCCCAGTCCTTGCCCCTCCTTGGCCGCTGATTGCAGAGCCAGTGGTAGGCACAGGCCAAGCTGCTGATCGGTCAAGTGCTGAAATAAGAGTTGGAGAGGGGCCTCCCTGGTGGCGCAAGGGGTTGCACTATGAAGCAATTTGAAGCCTCTGCAGCATGAGTTTGGTTCCCGGCCAGCCAGGGAGCACGGCTGCAGCAGACCTCTCCTGACTCACCTGCTGCTCCCCTCAGCAGTGTATTTCAGTCACTCTGCCTGTTCTGTTCCCCCCTCTGTCTCAGTGGATCCTCTCACCCCCCGCATCTCTGGCCTGTACCCCGGCTCTTGTATGCATAAATAAATAAATTAAAAAAAAAAAAAGAGTTGGAGGGAACTGTGAGTCCCGGCAAGTCAAGAAATAAGGGTGTGTCTCCAGGAAGAGGTGACTTCAGGGGTTTACTTTCTGGATTGATCAGAATAGGTTAGGGTTATGCTGCAGTAACAAGCACCCCCGAATCCCAGAAGCTTGAAACACCAAAAGTCTACTTCTCATGAAGCCAGCCTGTCGGGTGCAGGCTGGTGGGTGGGCTGGGAGGCTCAGCCCCCGGTACTCACTCAGGAGCCCAGGACAGTGGGCGTTTTCCTCTCAGCTTGCTCCTTCATGATTTTTTGCAGTTGGGCCCAGAGCCTTGGATGATGGTACGTGGGGCTTCACCCGCTCTGGCCTGGAACTGGCCCCCACGACCTCTGCTCTTGAGACAGAACCAGTCCCGTGACCCCGCCCAGCTATAGTGTGGAGGTAGGAGAGACGTGCGGTCTTCCCACGTGCTTGGCAGAAAAGAGGAGAGCCTGTGCGTGCGTTCGACGCCTCCCAGACACTGCTCCAGCTCACCCCCTCTCTTGGGCCCCTCTCCTGCCCCGTAAGGCGTCCTCCTCCTGCATCTGTGAGTGTCCCTCGACTCCACATGTCCTTGGAAAATGCCCAGTGCTGTTCTGTGGGCATCTGCTTTTCTTTTTTGCGCAGCAGAACTGGGGCATAGGACAGAGATGCGGGTGTATGTGTATGTGAGAGGATTCCCCAGAGACAGAGTGGGGAGCAAAACAGGTGGATCCATGGAAATCCACAGCTGAGGGGAGCAGCAGGGAGACAAGAGAGGTCTGCTGTGCCATGTGGGTCAGCTCCCTGGCCGACTGGGGTTCGAACTCACGCTACAGTGGCTGGCAACAGCTTGATGGCTCTGTGTCTTTAACCCCTGAGCCACCAGGGAGGCCCCAAGACTTAGTATCTTAAAACAACAGATGTTGATCACCCCCAGCTTCTGTGGGTCAGAATTTAAGAGTGGCTTTGTTGGGTGGTTCTGGCTGATAATGTCTCACGAGGTTACCTTGAGGATGTCAGCCAGGGCTCCCACGATCCTCAGGGACCGGAGGCTCTGCTTGTCACCTCACAGCTGTGGGCTGTGGGGAGGGGCTGAGGTCCCTGAAGGGCCCTCAGGACATGGGGGCTGCTTTCCCCAAGAGCTCAAGAGTGCTCCCCAAGAGTACTCCAAGAGCATGAAGCCAGGAAGAAGCCACAACGCCTGTGCTGACCTGGTCCGGGAGGTCACTCACTGTCACGTAATTAGAAGTGAGACTGCTAATTAGAAGTGAGTGGGGGCTTCATGGCCCCTGCAGGAGCAGACTGTCAATTAAACCACCCCTCCCACTACTGTCCTCTCTCAACTCTTTGAAGATTCTTAGTTTAAATTCTAATTAATTTTGCTTCATGTGACACTCTGCTTCCTTTTTCCGAGCGTTCCGCTTACAATGGGCTCATAGCTCGGGAATCTGGGACTTTGTCCTGCGAGCAGTGTTTCTGAGAGGGACCAATTCTGTCTTTTGGGATGTTCCTGGCCTAGTCTGTGTCTCTGACGAGTTTAAGGAGAGGGGCTTGGATGAAGCCAGACACGGAGAGCCAGGCACCCACAGTCTCCGCCCCCAGATTGTTCCGGGCTTCCCTGGGATTCACCCTCAGGTCCCAGAAAGGAGTGGTGCTATAAGGAAGACGCTTCTTCTGGGGACCCCACGTGCCTGGGGCGGGATGGAGAAGTGGGGAGAAATGAATGTGTGGGCGGGGAAGCTTGTCCTACTCTCACCAGCTTCTCCCCCAGACCCCCAGCAGCCCACTATCACCCCAACACCCGGAACCTGAATGATAGCTCCCGACTCTGTCACAGAGATGGAGCATGAGGGCCCTGGTCGTTGAGGGGAAGAAGTCGGACAAAGATCACTAAGGTCTCTTCCCACTGTCCTCACACTGATGCTCCTCCTCACCCCCCAGAATGATGCCCAGCGCCCTCCTCCCTAAGCAACACCGAACACATGCACACTCATGTGAATTCACACAGCTCAGTCTTCTGAGAAACTCTGGCTGCTTTCAGATTTGCTCCTCAGATCCAAATTTCTCTTTGCTTCTCCACAGCCGACTTTGTGGACAGGCACTTGTAGCCCTTGCCAGATTGCCATCTCGTAAGGAATCATAGTGCTGCCCCTTCTTTCTGTCCTCTGAATGAGTCTCTATAAAATACTGGGGGTAGATTCGATCAGAGGCACATACTCATATGCCTGCTGGAGCTAATTGGATGTCACTGTGGAGTGAAAGTGGCTATGGGTGAGGCAACAGGGAGTAGTGGGGCCTGAGGAAAATTATAATATGTACATACATGCTTTCTCCTCTGAGGACAGTAATGCCCGTTGCCAGCCAGAAAAGTGGGCCCATGTCATCAGATAGCAAGAATAGAAGATTTGATGGGAAATTTCCTCATTTATTTAAAATGTCTGAAGGTTGAATTCAGCTAAGAGTAGTGTGTTTTTTAGTCCCTAAATTTCTTTTCAGAAGTACATGAGGGTCTGATCACAATAGTGGTAGCAATTGCATAGTCTTGCACATGGTACAGGATTATTAGAGTCTAGGGTATCCTCCCTTACAACCCTTCTCCCCACATCCACTCCCACATCCCCCCAACCCCCACCCCAGGAATCTGCCAGGGTAAGAACTTTCTCAATGAAAGTGAGGCCTGTCTGGCACAACCCATTCTTAACAAGCCCAAACTGAGCACTGTCCATTTCACCCGCCTGCTTTTATTAGAATCTGCTTTTTCCTCTTTTTTTTTTTTTCTTTAAGATTTATTTATGTATGCGTACATGAGCTGGGGCACAGGTCAGAGACGTGGGAGGTAAGAGGACTCACCAAAGACAGAGTAGGGAAAAGAACAGGTAGATTGACTGAAATACACTGCTGAGGGGAGCAGCGGGCGAGACAGGAGAGGTCTGCTGCGCCATGTGGGTTGCTCCCTGGCCGGCAGGGGATCGAACTCGTGCTTCAGAGGCTGCGGATTGGTTCATAGTGTAGTGCTCAACCCCTTGCGCCACCAGGAAGGCCCTGCTTTTTCCTCTTTTGGAAAATAAGAATAACATCTGCCCATTTCCGGTCAGGTGGAGCATTGCCTATTCTTAAAAAATTCCTCAAAGATGACAAGCATTGGCTAGCATTGGAATGTAACCAAAGCTGTGGAGTAAAAGTGGTTATGGGTGAGGTTGCATTCTTGTTGACTTACTAGGGTTTAAAAAATTTTTTTACTTTCAAAAACTCAGCATCAGTCCTTGTTCTATGCTTGATCCCATTCCCCCCGGGGCTCCTATCACAGGTTTTCAGAGTCCAGTCTGGATTCTAAACTTGAGGTCCAGTTTCAACTCTGTTCTTGCTTATCTTCTTCCCCAAACTCCATCAAATCAACATAGGATTTCATCAAAGTTGTGGGGTCTTAGGCAAATCACCCAATCTCTATGCACCCCAGTGCTCCCTTTTATCAAATGGGGGGCATGGAGCAGGTGGTCAACAGCCCACTGCTAGTGCTGAGTCTGGGGCCAGGGGTCCCTCAACAATTAGTTAAAATCATGAGCCTTTGTTCCAGAAAAAACTATCACAAGCTCTGTACTGGTTTCCTTTGCTTTGTCATCAAGACCACCATTCCCCTCCCACAACCTTCTTTTGGGGAACATTTCTTCCCCACTCCAACTATTTGCACTCCAATTATTTGCACTCCAACTATTTGCACCACACCCATGATAAGGATAACCCAACCAGCAGTCAAGTGCTTTTCTGGTTGTTTTTCTTCCCTTGAATGGTCCCCGAGGGAAGATGTCTTTTCCCCTCTGGTCAAGAGCCAAGGGTGAGTTCAGATCTGCCTGGGGCCATTTTCTTGTGTGTGTGTGTTTTTTTTTTTAAGATTTATTTATTTATGCATACAAGATCTGGGGTACAGGCCAGAGGTGTGGGGGGTGAGAGGATTCACCAGAGACAGAGTGGGGAACAGAACAGTCAGAATGACTGAAATACACTGCTGAGGGGAACAGCAGGTGAGACAGGAGAGGTCTGCTGCACCATGTGTGTTGCTCCCTGGCTAGCCGGGGATGGAACTCGTGCTGCAGAGGCTGCAGATTGCTTCATAGTGTGGTACTTAACCCCTTGCACCACCAGGGAAACCCTGAAGATTTATTTTTTATTTATACAAGTGCTGTGGTACAGGCCAGATGCATGGGAGGGTGAGGATTCACCAGAGACAGGGCGGGGAACAGAACAGGCAGACTGATGAAATACACTGCTGAGGGGAGCAGCGGGGAGACAGGAGAGGTCTACCGTGCCATGTGGGTTGCCCCACAGCCAATGGGGATCGAACCGGCACTGCAGAGGCTGAGGACAGCTTCACAGTGCGGCGCTCAACTGCCTGCGCCACAAGGGAGGCCCACCCTCCTTTGTCCCCTGGAACCTTTTGTTTTAATATTGTCCCATCCTTCATTCTGATCGTCCCCACCCCCACCAGGTCTATCCAGGCTGATTGAAGGCAGCTGCTTACATGGCCCACCTTGTGGTGGGGGGTGTGTGCGTGACAAGAGTCATAGCTGAAATCATTTGTGGAGTTGATGAGTTTGGAGCGTTGGGGCCCTTGGGTTCAGTCTGGGAAAGGTTTCACCAGAGCTCCCCTCTCAGCAGCACTGGCGAGTTTCCCCACAACACTGAGGTATGAGTTATATCCAAAAGGGTGGGCTTATTAGAAAAGGGACAGGAGAGTAGGAGACACTTGCATAGACACCAGTGTGCAGAGAGGCCTGACCCAGAAGGGACAGGTTTACTGAGAGAGGCCTGCGTCGTCGCAGGCGGGGGCTTTGAGGAGAGCCGCCTCTGCTGGGGGACGCCAGTGCAGAGAAGCCCCGGCAGGGGACAGGTCACGGGCAGGCGGGCCGAAGGCCTGCTGTCCCATGCCAGGCCCAAGAGTGCCCTGTTAGAGTCTTGTCTGTGGAGTGGCCTGTTTGCTGTTGATTTTGGGTGACCATGTAGAATTTGAAAGGGACCGGAGAGGCCACAGTGGCCTCCATCTCCACATCTTTACCTCTGCCCTGGACACTAACAGCATCTGACACTTTGCTTAGGTCTGTGCCTGGAACCGAAGTGTTTCTAGTTCCCAGAGCTGGTTTCATGGCTAAGTGAATCCCTCCTACCCCCACCTCAGCTGCCGGCAGCTGTGAGCCAGGGTTCTGGTCTTGTGGCGCCTCCTTCCCAACTCTCCTATCCTATCCTCCATCACAGCTATTTTTGCCCAGGAACTTGTGTCCTCACCCCTAGACCTCACGTATTGAGAGGACAATTGTTGGGGTTCAGAAGATGAGGTTTGGAGGTGGGGTTCTTGGGTCCCTCTGAGGAAGAATTAGCAGATGGTCCCGTTCATCAGCACAGGGCAAGTTTATTGAGGAAAAGGAGAAAGGAAAGAGAGAGAGGCCAGCAGGCGCGGCCGGGCAAGAGAGTCTTTTATAGTGTTATTTGTTGAAATTGTTGTGGAAGTGATAGCTGTGGGGTCAGGGCGGGTAGCTCTTCTGTGACTGATGATCCTCTCTGCCCCACCTCTGGCTGGTCACTTTTTCTGACCCCACCTCAGATTCTGGAAGGTTCTGTTTAAAGCTTCATCAGTCGCCACCATCCCCACCTCTGGCGTGTGTCCTTGTGAGACCTTCCATCCTAAATTTTTCTACTCTCAGCTTCCATCCCAAGGATGCTGTCTTCCTCTTTTTTTTTTTTTTTTACAAGTCCCTAAAATGTGTGGGGCACGCAGTTAGAGCCCCCAAAAGTCTGGGGATTCTCACGGTGGCGATGGCCTCATCCTGTGAGGAGCCCACAGAATTCCTGCCCTGGCATGGGGGAGACCGAGTCATGGGGTGATGGGCCCACAAGGCAACAGAGACCCTCCTGCTGCGAGTCCTGGGGTCCATCCTGCAGACTGAGGCTCCCCACAGCCGCCCTCTCCCCTGGGAGTTTTCATCAGCCTGACCAAGTTGGACAGCGGCTTGCAACTCCCCTGTGAATGGAGCACTGGGCAGCAAGTGCCCAAACCCACGCCAGGGCCAGAGTGGACTAGCGGGGCTGGGGGGGGTTCCCTGTCCAGGGTATTGGGAAGTTCCTGAAATTATAATTAGGAGGCTGGGCACACGCGTGTGCACACACACACACACAAACACACACACACTGTGGACGATGCCAGCAGGCAGACAACATGCTTTATTTGCGTGTACCTGGAGAAATACGCGGGGGTGGATTGCGAGGCTGTGGCACCACCAGGGAGGGTCCTGCCGACAGAGCCTGGTCAGGGCGTCCAGGAGAGTCCAGGACGCAACGGTGCCGTCCGCCACCAGAGGGCGCAGGGGAGCAGGTTGTGGAAGTTTGGGGGCTGATGTCACACCATGTCCTTGTCTGCGCTTTGCAGTGAAGAGGTGGGAGCAAAAAAGGCACCACCCAGTCTTGTGCTGGGGCACTTCACAGCATCCACTACTAGGAATGGCCAGGAACTTCTGCCTCTGTGGTTAAGCCCCAGCAGCCAAGGGATGGATGTTTCCTCGCCTCAGGACAATTCTAAATTGGGCCTCTTTGTCCTAGATGGTTCCATGCCCTGAAGCCAAGTCTCCTTTCCTTCCTGCTCACTCAAGGTTGGTGGGGGGAGGATCGTTCCCCCAGGCAGTGAGGGGGTTAGGGAAATTGGGTTGGGGAAGGCGCCTGAAGGCAGCCCTTTCTACTTACAATGGGCTGCTTGTCTCTCCTGTAGGGCCAGGGCAATCTCACTTTTTCCAGGTGAGTGGGTGTCCAGGATGTGCCCAGGAGTTGCCTCCAGGAGCATGAGTCACTTATAGGGAAGATGGCAAAAGAATTTATTTGCCAAGACCCAAAAGACGGTTTTACCAAGGACCTGCTGGAGCTGCTGCTCTGAGGTCCACTGGGAGGGGAGCTTGCAGGGAAGGCATCCTGCTCCTTCAGATGCCTCTAGGCACCATACCTCGGGGAAGGTTCACACACTAAACGTGCTCCCCTGTGATGGGAAGGTCAATGGACACTTTTCCCTTTCGCCCTTGACTTCAACCCCTCTAAATCAGCAATGTATTTCAATGTCCACATGTTCTGCTCCCCACTCTGTCTCTGGTGAGTCCTCTCAACCCCCTCGACACCGCTGGCCTGCACCCCAGTTCTTGTATGCAAAAAAAAAAAAAAAAAAAAAGCACTTCAATGCACTGTCCCAAGCTCACAGGAAAATTTTCTGTCTTCTCCTCTTCCCGAAGAGCTGAGACAGAGGGAGAATGTTCAGCCCATGTCATCTGGAAGGATGATGAAGTTCAGGTTAAGTGAGGACACTACAAAGGGCAGCAAACTGGCAGAGTGGCCCAGGTTTCCAGGAAGAAATGCGTCCCCTTCATGGACCTGTGCAGCAGGAGAGGCGAGTAGCACCACTGTCCAAGTGGACGTCCACCCCAGCAAGGGGCCATCACTGGGCTAAAACTGGACAAAATAGCAAAAAGATCCTAGAATGTAAAGTCAACACTCACCAAGAAAGGTAAAGGGCAAATGCAAGGAAGAAACAGTTGGGAAGATGCCGGAACAAAGTCATCTTGTCTCTATACAACTTTTGTTAAAAACTGCTAATATTGGTTGTCCGGTGGTAGGAGCTATTTTTATAGTCCAGATATTAGCCCTTTATCAGATATGTGAGCCTTTCTCCCATTCTGTGCATTGTCCACGTTTTTCAAAGTGCCCTTTCATCAGGGGAGAGAATGTCCTGAGCTAATTCCATACAGGCTTTGTGGACCCCACCCCCACTCCAGACCAAAGCCATGAAGACACTGGGAAAGACAAATCCCATCACCACCAAAGGGAGGGTGGCTGGGACCTGAGGGTGGAGTTAAGCAGCCAGGTTTAGTATAAAACCAGACACGTGGGCCTTGGGGGCTCTCTCTTGGCTTCAGGGCTCTTGGTTCACCGCCAGCTCTCAGCGTGCCATTGGGATTCCAGGTTGGCGGAACAGGTAGGACGCATTTAAAAAGACTTTATTTCCCTCTTTTCTCCCTGAGTTGTACATGTCCTCATTTCCCCTTCCCTTGTAAATAAACCTTTTATTAACCTTTTGTGTGTGCCTGCAGTGGAGTATTAATAAGTCCCTTTTTAAGCGCGCGGGCGAGGACCCACAGTCCATTTTATCTTGGGGTTGCCCTGTAACACTTTGAAATACAAGTGTTTGGTTTTGATAAATTCCGGTTTGTCTGTTTTCTTTTGAGGCTTCTGCTTTACATGCTATCTATGAGAAACCATGGCTGAACACAAATTCTCAAAGATTTACTGTTCTAAGAGTTTTATAACTTTAGCTCTTACATTTAGATTGTGCTTTATTTTGACGTAAGTTCTGTGTATACATGAGGCAGGGGTCCGGCTTCCTTGTTTTGCATGTGGGCACCAACTTGTCCCAGCACTAACTTTGAAAAGCATCTCTTTCTCCACCAAATGGTCTTGACACCCTTGTCAAAAATCAATTGGGCCTCCCTGCTGGTGCAAGGGGTTAAGTTGCAGCACTGTGAAGCTACCACCAGCCACTGCAGCACGAGTTCCATCCCCAGCCAGGGAGGTGACCCATATGGTACAGCAGCCCTCTCCTGTCTCCCCGCTGCTCCCCTCAGCAGTATATTCCAGTAGATCTGCCTGTTCTGCTCCCCATTCTGTCTCTGGTGGGTCTTTTCACCCCGACACCTCTGGCCTGTACCCCAGTTCTTGTATGCATAAATAAATCTTAAAAATCAATTGCCATAGGGCCTTCCTGGTGGCACAGGGGTTAAATCTCAGCACTATCAAGCTATTGCCAGCCGCTGCAACATGAGGTCGATCCCCAGCCAGGGAGCAACCCACATGGCACAGCAGACCTCTCCTGTCTCACCCGCTGCTCCCCTCAGCAGTGTATTTCAGTCAATCTACCTGTTCTGTTCCCCATTCTGTCTCTGGTGAATCCTTTCATCCTCTGCACCCCAGTTCTTCTACACACGAAAAAACAAAACCTTTTTTTAAAATAAATAAATAAAATGACTTGTGTTGCTGACATTGTATATTGTATTTCTTTTTTTTTTTTAAAGATTTATTTATTTATGCATACAAGAGCTGGGGCACAGAGCCAGAGATGCAGGGGGTGAGAGGATTCACCAGAGACAGAGTGGGGAACTGAACAGGCAGATGGACTGAAATACACTGCTGAGGGGAGCAGCAGGGAGACAGGAGAGGTCTGCTGCACCATGTGGGTTGCTCCCTGGCCGGCTGGGGATAGAAATCGTGCTCCAGAGGCTTCAGATTGCTTCATAGTGTGGTGCTTAACTCCTTGCACCACCAGGGAGGCCCTGTGTATTGTATTTCTACTGCAAACGCTGGTCTAGATGTTTTAAACACTGAAGAATGTTGTGGGCTGGATTGTGGCTTCCTGATAGCACATCCATGTCCTGTGAATGTGTCCCGATTTGGGGAAAGGGCCTTTCTAGACAAATATGTTCAGGATCTCATGATGAAGAGACTCTTCCACACTATCTGGGCGAGCCCTGTTTGCCATGACACGCGTCCTCACATGAACCACAGAGAGGAGAAGACACAGGAGGGAAGGGAAAAACAGGGCCGAGAGGCAGAAATTGGAGTGGTGCAGCCACAAGCGAAGGGGACCCTGAAGCTGAAAGAGACCGGAGAGATTCTCCTCTAGAGCCTCAGGGGACACGGTAGCCTTGCCAACACCTGAATTCAGCGATCTGGACTCCAGAACCGTGAGAGCACAAATTTCCGTTGTCGTAAATCCCCAGGTTTGTGGTACTTTGCTACAGCTGTGGGAAGCTGATCCACCAGTAAATGACAGTCATAATATTAGGGTTAGAATTGTGACCAGATTGATAAAAAAGTAAACGCAGCTCTTTCCACTACACTCACGCTGCTTGAAGAAGTTCCGAGAATCGAGGTGAAGTGGCCTGTTGTGTAATATGGGCCTCTGTTTCTCACAGTGACCTTGTTTCTATCGGTGTTTGTTTTGAGGAAGAGACATGAGGGAATTTTCTACATTACTGGAAACGCTCTTCATCTTAATAATGGTGTGACTGACGTGATAACAGTGGTAACTGAGTGCAGGTGGTAACTAACACGCAAGGTTAACTGAGTGGGCCTCTTCAGTGCTCACATTTTTTCAGATGTACATTAGTCCTCAGTTCACCACAACGGCTTGCTTCAGGGATCATGACTTTTTTAGCCAACTTAATGTTTTTTTTCCTAGAGGTTTTCTATTACTCTTCTCTTTCTTTATTGACCGAGCGATAAAGATCATTCTTTCACAAACATTATCTGATTGGAATCCACTTTCTCCTTGAAAACGTTCCTCATGTAACTCCCTCTTTAAGCTGAGTCTCTAATTAATTGCCTGATCTGTGAACAAGCTCTTCCTGGGGATTTTTTTTTTTAAAGATTTATTTATTTATACATATAAGAATTGTGGTACAGGGCCTCCCCTGGTTGCGCAGCGGTTGAGCGCTGGGCTGCAAAGCTGCCCGCAGCCTCTGCAGCGCCTGTTCGATCCCAGGCCACCAGCGAGGGTCCCACACAGCACGACAGACCTCTCCTGCCGTGTCCGCTGCTCCCCTCAGCAGGTTATTTTGTCAGTCTGCCTATTCTGTTCCCCGCTCTGGCTCTGGTGAATTCTCTCACCCTCCCGCGCTACTGGCTGTACCCACTGCTTGTATTAATAAATAAATAAATATTTCAAAAAATAAACAAATAAAACATTCTTAAAAAAAAGAATTGGGGTACAGGCCAGCATTGTGGGGGGGAGGGTGAGAGGATTCACCAGACACAGAATGGGGAGCAGAACAGGCGATCCACTGAAATACACTGCTGAGGGAAGCAGCGGGCAAGTGAGGAGAGGTCTGCTGCACCATGTGGGTAGCTCCTTGGCCAGGGATTGAACTCGTGCTGCAGTGGCTGCAGATAGCTTCATAGGTTGCGTCTTAACCCCTTGTGCCACCAGGGAGCTTCCTGTTCTTGGGGATCCCCCCAACCCCGCCCCGCTGCATTGTGCTCCTGAGTTGTTTTCACCATTTCTTTCCCCTGAATTCCCTTTGTATGTTTGCTAGACTATGACCTGGATTTTTTTTTTTTTAATCAGAAAAATCACATGGGAAGACAATGTTCTGAGACCTTACATATTTGAATTTTTTTTTTATCTGATCTTTCGGTGGGACATGAATAGTAAGATACAAAGGGTATTCCCCGAGAACTTGGAGGCACTGTTTGAGTATCTTTTAGGCTCCTATATTGCCTTTGAGAAATTTGAAGTTAGTTGGATATTTTGTCTTTTGTTTCTTCCTCTACAGAAACACAGGCTTTCACAATCCTTAGGTGCTACAATAGCATCAGGCTCTCCAGGAGTTTGCTTTTGTTGTTTATCTTGCTTGACACTTGAGCCCTTTGAGTTGAGATTCTTGCCTTTCTTCATTTAACTGATATTTTCTTCTATTATTTCCATACTGTATTTCTCTCCTTCCTTTCTTTTCTTCCTCTGAAACCTCCACATGGACCTCTGCTCCTTTTGCTTATTCCTCTCTGTCTTGGCCCTCTGTTATCTGCTCATCCTCTAAGTGCTGGAAATGCCCCCGCTGAGAGTCAGTAGTCTCTTGTCACCCTCCACTTTCTCCCAGAATGGTTACATCTGCTCCTGCCTCTACATCACCCTGCTATATATATTTTTTAAAGATTTATTTGTTTAGGCATACAAGAACTGGGGTACAGGCCAAAGGTGTGTGGGGGTGAGAGGATCCACCAGAGACAGAATGGGGAACAGAACAGGCAGATCTACTGAAATACACTGCTGAGGGGAACAGTGGGCCAGTCAGGAGAGGTCTGCTGCGCCATGTGGGTAGCTCCCTGGCCAGGGATGGAATTCGTGCTGCAGAGGCTGCAGATAGCTTCATAGTGTTGTGTTTAACCCCGTGTGCCACCAAGGAGGCCCTGAAGTTCCACCTTTCTAATCACAGGGTGGTTTTTCTGGCAAAAGCACCCATCCTTAGGGGCTTTCCAAAAGTAACCCCATTAATACTGACTTTGATGTAGTTGAAAGTGACTTCTTGTGAATAACAAAGGTATGTTTATCACTCAGATCACTTCGGAAATTCCAAAGGGTTTAGGAGTTTGTGGGAGACCAAATATGTGTAACACTATCATTCTATAATCATGGCATCACACCCCTCACTCCATGGTCCCTGTGTCAGTACCTGGCTTCACCTCCCCTCCTGCCCCTCAGACACGCTGGGACCTGGTTCCTTCCTCTGGGGCATCTCCTACACCGCTGCGAAATCTCCCTGTCATGGGACCCGCTTTGGCTCCGCCCTTATTCTTTTTGTTGCAATGACATTTTTTAACTTCCAAAGTCATAAAATGTGGGGAGTACAGCTTCACCCCCCGATGTGTTATGCTCCACTCTGCCTCCACCAAAGTTCTCAGGCCGGTCCACCATCGGGGCCCCCAGCCCTCACTCCCTTCCCTTTGGCAAATTTTCAAAGTCTCCCCATTAGTTTTCTGGTTTGCCAGTTTGTTTTCTCTGGTTGTTTATATCCCACCGATGAGTGACAACCTTCCAGCAATTGTCTTTCACATTCTTGTTCCAGGGCAGCTCCAACCTGAAATGGGGTGGCCTGACAGTCTCACCCGCGCACTTAAAGCGACTTATAATGAGACTCAACTTCAGGCACACACAAAAGGTTAACAAAGGGTTTATTTTTGAAAAAGAGAAATGGGGAGAGGAATAACCTGGAGAGGAAGAGAGAGAGATAAACTGGTGACTGTGTCCTACCAGTTCCGCTGAGCTGGGACCCCAATTGTGTGCTGAAGGCTGGTGAAAAACCAGCAGCCCCCAGGCCCACACGTCTGGCTATACACCAAGCCTGGCTGCTCACTCCTCCCTCAGCTCCCAGAAACCCCCCTTAGGTGGTGACGACCTTATGGGATTTGCAGTGCTCCTGCCTAGATCTCCTGGGCCTGAGGGGCGGGGGCTGGGGGTATGGGGGGTGGGGGTGGGGGGCATAAAGCCCGAGTTTGTGCAGTTGGTCAGGACGTCCTCTCCCCAGCGTTCTGACTTACTTCACTCAGCACGGTCACCTCAAGTTCCAGCTGTAACAGGGCAACCCTGATATAAAACGGGGTGCCTGACTGAGGGTCCTCACTCGCACGCTTAAAAGGGACTTATCAATACTCCGCTGCAGGCCCACACAAAGGTTAATAAAAGGTTTATTCACAAGGGAAGGGGAAATGAGGAAATGTACAAATCAGGGAGAAAAGAGGGAGATAAAGTCTTAAATGCGTCCTACCCATCTCCGTTAACCTGGAATCCTAGTGGCACGCTGAGAGCTGGAGGAGAGCCAAAAGCCATGGAGCCAAGAGACACCCCCAAGGCCCACGTGTCTGGTTTTATACCAAATTTGGCTGCTGAACTCCACCCTCAGGTCCCAGCCACCCTCCCTTTGGTGGTGACGGGATTTGTCTTTCCCAGTGTCCTGATGGCTTTGGCCTGGAGTGGGGGTGGCGTCCACAAAGCCTGTATGGGATTCGCTCAGGACATCCTCTCCGCCTGACACACCCAGGCTGCAAAGGCACAGTACACCTTGGCTAATAGCTGAGCGCATTTAATGGTGTATATGCCACAGCTGCTGCTTTGTATTAACTGAGGTAAAATGTACCGAACATATAAAGCTTACAAGTAAAATTGAAAGTATGAAGGGGCCTGCGAGCACCGTGAGTGAAAGTAGCTGAGGCCACATACTGAGTGTTAAAGACTGATAAAGCAGATGGTGCCTGAGCCTAAGCCTAATAAAAAAGGTATCAGTCCTTTTATAAAGGAGGCGCTATCTGAAGCAGACTCAGAGCAGTCCTAAAAACTGACTTGGAGCAAAGGACTTGCTGGAGGCTATTCTTCTGGAGTCCAGCTCGCTGCCTCTCTTTGGACACAGACTTGCTCTCCAACTGAAACTGTTATAGGACAGGGAGAGGGGCAGCCCAAACCCCGCAAACCTGCCTATTCTAAATGGGTTCTGCCATCCGCCGCATCAACACAAAACATAGGAGACTTTAATGGGAAGGAACTTTAATAAAAACTAGGAAACAATACAGGTAAGGCAAAGAGTCTAGTTTCTAAATGAAGCACCCAAAGTGACCCGTCCCCTCGTGGGTAAAACTCCATCCATATGGGATCGGCCCAGAGCAAGGCCCCAAAGCCTGCCACAAGTCTAAAGCATCTTCCAGTGGGGACCCACAGAAAAGGGTCAGAAACAACCAGACAAGCCCGGAAGGAAAAGAGCAAAATCAACATCAAGATAAAAGCTGCCATTGTCACCTCCCCATGGGTCTCACCCACATCTGTGTCACCCCATCCACCACCAAAAGACAAGCACAGCTTCTTCACGTGTCTCTAGGCTCCATGTGCCTCCTCCAGGTCTCCTGGCTCCATCCTGCTTCCTTCCTCAGTCTCTTCTTCTGCTTCTCCTCTTCCTGCTCAGCTCCACCCTCCCTTGGGTGGGGCAGGGAACCTCCCCCTTTCCTGGGGACCACCCTGTTACAAAACCTCTCCTTGCCCTGCTCCCTGGTTCGGCCCACCGTGAACCAATCTGCGCTTCCCGGCTCTGCTCCCCGGCGGCCTGCTTCCTGACAGTGGCACAAGCTGCCTATCAGCTCAACACCCTGCTTGACCATTCACACCGCAGGCCCTCGAGCCTAGAGACTTCCGCGGCCAGAGGGCTTCCACCTAGGTGGAAGGCCCAGCTAAGACACTTCTCGTCTGGGCTACTGTCTTCAGTCAAAGGTACTTTGGGAACTTGGGGTTGGCTTGCCTGCATGAACTTAAGTGTGTGTGTGACCAATATAGGAATAAAATTCGCTTTGAGAGCCAACTTCCGACTGAAGCTAATCTATCATGCTTGTGACATAAAGGTTTACATGGTTGTTCTACCACAGCTTCTTCATCCAGCTGTCTGCTGAAGGTGTCATGCGACCCATGTTTGGCTGCTGTGAATGACGCTGAGAGTGTTATAGGGCAGGGAGAGGGGCAGCCCAAACCCCGTAAACCTGCCTATTCTAAATGGGTTCTGCCATCCGCCGCATCAACACAAAACATAGGAGACTTTAATGGGAAGGAACTTGAATAAAACTAGGAAACAATACAGGTAAGGCAAAGAGTCTAGTTTCTAAATGAAGCACCCAAAGTGACCCGTCCCCTCGTGGGTAAAAGTCCATCCAAATGGGATTGGCCCAGAGCAAGGCCCCAAAGCCTGCCATGAGTCTAAAGCACCTTCCAGTGGGGACCCACAGAAAAGGGTCAGAAACAATCAGACAAGCCCAGAAGGAAAAGAGCAAAATCAACATCAAGATAAAAGCTGCCATGGTCACCTCCCCACGGGTCTCACCCACATCTGTGTCACCCAGTCCACGACCAAAAGACAAGCGCAGTTTCTTCACGTGTCTCTAGGCTCCATGCGCCTCCTCCAGGTCTCCTTCTGGCTCCATCCTGCTTCCTTCCTCAGTCTCTTCTTCAGCTTCTCCTCTTCCTGCTCAGCTCCACCCTCCCTTGGGTGGGGCAGGGAACCTCCCCCTTTCCTGGGGACCACCCTGTTACAAGAGTGCCCTGAGTTAGCACTCCGTGTCCCGTCACAAACCTGGGATGTGTTCTGGCCATGTGGTGTGTCCTGCCTATATTCTTTTTTTTTTTTTTTTAAGATTTTATTTGTTTATACAAGAACCGGAGTCCAGGCCAGATGCGCAGGAAGGTGAGAGGATTCACCAGAGACAGAGCGGGGAACAGAACAGGCAGACTGACAAAATACACTGCTGAGGGGAGCAGCGGGAGCAACAAGAGAGATCTGCTGCGCCATGTGGGACCCTGGCCAGCTGGCCGGGATCGAACTGGTGCTGCAGAGGCTGAGGACAGCTTCACAGCACTGCGCTCAACCACCTGAGCCACCAGGGGAGGCCCTTCTTTTTTATTTTTTAAAAATATTTATTTATTTATGCATACAAGAGTTGGGGTACAGATGTGGGGGGTGAGAGGACTCACCAGAGACAGAGTGGGGAACAGAACAGGCAGACTGACTGAAATACACTGCTGAGGGGAGCAGCGGGGAGACAGGAGAGGTCTGCTGCGCCATGTGGGTTGCTCCCTGGCTGGGGATCGAACTTGTGCTGCAGAAGCTGTGGATTGCTTCATAGTGCGGTGCTTAAGCCCTTGCGCCACCAGGGAGGTCCAATGCCCGTATTCTTTAGCCTCCTCTCAGCTTGTCTCCTTCCTAGGCTTCACAATGTCCTCACTTATGGCAATGAGAGAAAAGATGGGGAGGAAGAAGTTATATAATTTGGGGAGTACAGCCCCCCAGAGATGGGAGTGAGGGAGGGCGATGAGAGAGGGGAGCTGCCCTGTGAGTCTTGACCAACACCCTCCTTTCTGAAGAAGAGGTTGTTGGTGCCCTGAGATGGGGTATGCGGGTGGCAAAGGATGGGGACAGAGGGGGAAGTAAGGAGAGTCCCAGCTTGCTGGAGTAGGTCTCCTGTCATCCTCAGTCTATGGTCCCCCTTGAGCCCAGCGTGGACAGCACCTGCTGGTGATGGAGTTTTGTAGAGTGCGGGGTCCTTGGGTTCACTCTGGAAAAGGTTTTTACCAGAGCTCCCCTTTCAGTGGCATGCGGCGAGTTCCCCGGGTGAGTTTCTCCATGGGACAGAGACATTAGTCATATTTAAAGAACAGGTTTATTAGGAAAAGGGAAAGGGACAGGTTTTGCTAGGAGAGACCTGCATGGCTGCAGGCGGGCGGCCTTGAGGAGAGCGGCCTCTGCTGAGGGAGGTCAGTGAAGAGAAGTCCCGGCATGGTACAGGTCATGGGCAGGCAAGAGGTTGCTCTCCTGCAGAGGGAGAGAGTTAGTGAAAGGAAGCACCTGCATAGTCACAGGTGGGCACTGGGATGCTGCCCCAAGCTGGTGCAGAGACTGTACTGATATAGTCCCCTTCTCTTTGGGAGGGGTCGCTCCTCTTTGGAGTGGCTGCTTGTTGCTGATGTTGGGTAACAGGCAAAACCAGGAAGCGACCAGAGATTCCAGGGTGGGCCCAATCTCCGTTTCTTTACCCTCAGACCTGTGCTCCACTCTCTAGAGCCGCCTGATCCTGCTTGGGTCTCATGCCTCATGATACGGCACTGGTGCCTGAGGGTCACGACCTCTACAGCTGGGTTAATGGTCATGTTATTCCCCTCAACCCCCACCTCCTTGTGAGTCATGTTCTGGTCTTGAGGCACCTCCTATCCAGTCTTTCTATTCTTGTCCTCCATCACTGGGACCAGGGCCAGAAGGCCCCGGGGTAGTGAGGACAGCCAGATCCGGATATGCAGCAAAGCCTGGACTGGCTCCAGGGGCGAGGCGTGGGGGAGAGTGGGGCAAGGGAGCTTTGCCATAAGTGCTAGGCTGGTGAGTCTGAACTGGGGGTTGCTGGCAGTCTGGCCACTTGGGCAGGACTTGGTGTGTGGAATTCCCTGTCTAGGAAGCGAGGCCGGCCGTGTGGGCTCTCACAGTGCGGCCTCAGATGGGGCTAGGCCCAGTCTCAGCTGACCGTGGACGAAGGCTGCTTCTAGGGACTAGCTGCCCAGCAACAACCCGGGCTCCTGATTGATTCAGTGACTGGGGACTAGAGCCCTGTCCAGTGGCCAGGTGAGCGTGACCATCGAGGCAGGGAGGTGGGGACTCAGGAGGGGCAGCCTCCACCGAGGTACCACCTTCATGAAGTCACACACATGCCAGAGGCGCAGCTGAGTTGCTCTCCGAGGAGCCCTGGTGGTTTCACATGGCCGGTGTCCCAACCAGGGCTTGATAATGATGGGATGGGGACTTGGAGGTTATTTGGTGTTGAAATTTTAACAGGAATGAGCAGGAGAGGCAACAGGCCTGTCCCAGGCTGTCTAGGAGTCACCTGCTACCCAGCTGGCAGGTGAGGACGCTGAGACAGACAAGCCCACTCCTCCGAGCTGCATGCTGGCCTGTCTCGCACCTTTCCCAGTCAGTGTGCTGGGAGGAGGGTGATCTCCAGACTTGCAGGCCCGTGAGGCTGGGAAATAACTAACTGGACACGGGACCATTCTAAGGGAGTGATGCCTTCCCGGGAAGGACCAATACTCCTTAGTCTGAAAAGACAGAGCAAAAGGAATTTTGAACGTGATGAGGAGAAGCTGCAGGGTCATCTACATTTGCACCTAAAGCACATCCTGCAGGCCGTGGTGAGACATCTCCCTCCTCCAGCACCCGCAGGTTTGTCTCCTGTCTTTAAGGAGATAATTAGGAAAAGCACACTTTGGGACACTCCTGTCTCTCCATATTCTATTGTTACAGGGCAACCCCACTCTAAAACGGGTTGTCTTGTTACAGGACAGGGAGACGGGCAGCCCAAACCCCGCAGACCTGCCTATTCTAAATGGGTTCTGCCATCCGCTGCATCAACACAAAACATATGAGACTTTAATGGGAAGGAACTTTAATTAGGAAACAATACAGGAAAGGCAAAGAATCTAGTTTCTAAATCAAGCACCCAGAGTTACCCATCCTCTCGTGGGTAAAAATCCATCCAAATGGGATCGGCCCAGTGCAAGGCCCCAAAGCCTGCCACAAGTCTAAAGCATCTTCCAGTGGGGACCCACAGAAAAGGGTCAGAAACTACCAGACAAGCCCCGAAGGAAAAGAGCAAAATCAATATCAAGATAAAAGCTGCCATTGTCACCTCCCCACGGGTCTCACCCACATCTGTGTCACCCCGTCCACGACCAAAAGACAAGCGCAGTTTCTTCACGTGTCTCTAGGCTCCACGCGCCTCCTCCAGGTCTCCTTGCTCCATCCTGCTCCTTCCTCAGTCTCTTCTGCAGCTTCTCCTCTTCCTGCTCAGCTCCACCCTCCCTTGGGTGGGGCAGGGAACCTCCCCCTTTCCTGGGGACCACCCTGTTACAGTCTGACTGTGGGTCCTCACCCGCGTGCTTAAAGGGACTTACACTGCAAGCACACACAAACAGGTAACAAAAGGTTTATTTACAAAGGAAAGGGAAATGAGGAAATGTACAACTCAGGGAGAAAAGAGGGAGATAAATTCTTAAATGTGTCCTACCTGTTCTGCCGACCTGGAATCCCCCAAAGACTTGCTGAGACCAAAACTACCTGGCAAAGAGCAGGAGCCAAGTTCCCCACACCCCGCTAACATGGCTGGTTTTTATTTACAAACAGAGAAAATGGCTGCTTAACTCCACCCTTAGGTCCTTGCAACTTCCCTTTGGGGATCCTGGGATTTGTAGTTCCCAGTGTCTTGATGGATTGGGGGTGGCGTCCACAAAGCCTGTATGGAGTTCGCTCAGGACATCCTCTCCCCCTGACACTATCATTAAAAATAGTCAGCCTGGCGTTGAGCTGCCCGGGAGCCCAGGCAGGCATGGCCTGATGCTGGCCAGGGCGGCAATGTCCCGCTTCAGGACCTAAGTAGGAAGGGGACCCCTATCTGGAAATTGGGACCCCCAGGTCAAAAGGAGGGAGGAGATCCCAGGAAGAAGCACGCGGTCCTTAGAGCTTCTGCGGGGAGCGGCCTCTGTCCCGGCCCATTTCAGGTGCAGAACACCCCAGGGCAGCGTGACCACGGGACAGGAAGGGACTCTCCTGCCCAGGGTGGTGGGGCCAGCAGACTCCTGCAGGCAGGGCAGTGGGTCATGGGGACCACATCCTGTCTTCAGGCCTGGTCAGTTTGCATCGGGCCTTCTTAACAGCTTTATTTAAAGGAGGCAGCTGTTGGCAGAGGCCCTCAGCCCAGCAGTCCAGGAGCGCATGATAAACCCAGGCGTAGAGTGAAGGGTGGAACCGGACAGAAGATCTCCCTGCAGTTCACAGCCTTCTGGGGGGAGGGGAGGCCCAGACCCTCGGTGCTGGGATTGCCCCTTGGCCCAGGCCCTGGCTCTTGTCCTCTCTAAGGCCACAGGCTCGTCTGTCTGGGGTCTTGGTCATTGGGTTGTGTGTGTGTGTGTGTGTGTGTAATAAACAAAGAGAGGAGTGGGCAGGGATGAGCTGGCTACTCTGAAAGCCACGGAAGTGCTGTGGTTTCCATCACTGTAAACACTGGATGCGGTGGGCGTGGGCAGATGCTAAGAGCCGCTCTCCGTGACCCAGGCCCTGCTCTCTCTACCTTCCGTGTTCTGGCAAAAGGGTCAGATTATCAACAGAGTGGAATTTCAGATAAAAGAAGGAGCTAGAGGCCCACAAAGGGCAAGATTGGGAAGAGACTCTGGAAATGGTCTGGGTGCCCAGAATCCCCAGAGAACACGGTGGATGCAGTGTCCGACATCCTGGGACTGGTACATGCTGCCCGTGATGGGGAACATGGAATGACTCATCCTTGAAACCCACTCCAGGGTTTCCAGGGGGCAGGGCTCCCTGAGGGTCAAGCAGGGCAAAGGTCTTGCAGGTTGAGATTCCTTGAGTGCAGCCAGCCATGGGTGGGGGAGGGCGCAGTGCAGCAGCGGCTTTGGGACACACTTTGGGTGTCCTGTGAGCCATCTGTGGCCCACACCGAGGGGCAGATCAGGCCACATCACTCCTGGCCCCGAGTCTGGCATTTCTGCTGGAAACATTGCGGGAGCATCCCTGGTGTGATAGGCGCCGGGTTCCTGAGACTTGCTATCTTTATTTCCTTCGCCCAGGCTATTCCAAAGCCTCCAATTCAGAAGGAGGACGCACAAGCACCAAGTCAGATAAAGCAAGGGCTGTGTCAATGGTGAGGTTTGAGTCAGTGCGGGGCCCTTGGGTTCACTCTGGGAAAGGTTTCACCAGAGCTTCCCTTTCAGCGGCACAAGGCGAGTTTCTCCACGAGACAGAGACGGTCGTTTGTGTTTAAAAAGCAGGTTTATTAGGGGAAGGGTTAGAAAAGTAAAGCACACTCGCCTAGACACAAGCGGGCAGGAAGAGCTGCTCCCGGGGACAGGTTTGCTGAGAGAGGCCTGCGCGGTTGCAGGCGGGCGGCCTTGACAGGTCACGGGCAGGCAGGAGGCTGCGGCCCTGCAGAGGGAGAGGCGCCTGCGTGGTCACAGGCGGGCAGAGGGCGTGCTGCCCCAGCCTGTGCGGAGACTGCCCTGAGGGAGTCTTCATCTGCTTGGGAGGGGCCACACCTTGTGAGCTGCCAGTGGGTTGCTCCTTTTGGATAACTGTAGAATCTGAAAGGGACCGGAGAGGCTACCCTGGGCTCCATCTCCATATCTTTACCTTTGGGGTCTATTGCGCTCAATCTCCATATCTTAGGACCTCACCTAGGGATACTAGTTTCCCCAGCTGCTTGGCTGGTTATGCTAATCTCTCCTGTCCCCACTATTCTAGTCCACCATCATCAACAGTAACAAAGGCAGCCTGGGGAGCCCTCCCCACAGGGACAAAGGAACCTCAGCCCCATCCCTGACCAGGATGCCGCTCCCAGGCCCGGGAAATGGCTCCTGCGCCTGTCTGGTCAAGTTCACAGGCCAGGTGAGGGCCGCCAGGAGTCAGGGCTTGTTGATTAGCAAAAGAGCAAGAGGAGAGAGCTCTGGGGATGTTAGGGGGAAAGGATGTTCAGAGCATATTGAAAGGTTCCGCGCGGTAAAGAAAAGGAGAGCCAGGCTACATTTCTCAAAGGGAGGGAAAGTTTATTGCGCCCCGGGCGGACCTCACAGACCCAAGGCGGGGGTCCGTGGAGTTGCGCACGTTGTTAGGGGGAAGCAGGGTTTTATAGGGTGAGGGAAGGTCAGGTGGGTAGTTGGGCTGAGAAGAGACTCTTAGGGGGAGGGGGGAGGCTCACTGCCTGAATCCTCCAGGCAGGTATCCGCATTCCTGCCCCCCAGGTGGGCTTCCTGGTTGGCTCCTGCATTCTGGCCCCCTGCATGGACCTTTCACATATCCCATACAGGCTTTGTGGACTCCACCCCCCACTCCAGACCAAAGCCATCAGGACATTGGGAAAGACAAATCCCGTGGCACCACCAAAGGGAAGGTGGCTGGGACATGAGGGTGGACTTAAGCAGCCAGGTTGGGTATAAAAACCAAACACGTGGGCCTTGGGGGCTCTCGCTCTGTCGCTTGGCTCCCGGCTTCACGGCTCCAGGCTCGCAGCCTGCTCTCAGAGTGCCATTTGGGAAGAGCGCCATTTGGGATTCCTGATCCGTGTGTTAGGGTAGGACACATTTAAAAGTTTGTCTCCCACTTTTCTCCCTGAGTTGTACATTTCCTCATCTGCCCTTCCTTATAAATAAACCTTTTATTAACCTTTCGCGTGTGCCTGCAGTAGAGTATTGATAAGTCCTTTTAGTGGCGGATGAGGACCCACAGTCAGGCACCCCGTTTTGTATGGGGGCTGCCCTATAACAGTTAGACCCCTCTGGGCACAAGAGACACTGGGGAGGTGTAGGGTTAAGGGCCCATAGGTTTCAAGGCTGGGGTTTGCGAACAAAGGAAATAAACTTTATGAGCGGAAAAAGCAGGAGAGTGGATGTGGCCAAACTCCATGCTGATCGTGGGGTCATCGGTGCAGCCTGGGGGCACAAGCTAGTGATCATTGTGTGTGGGGGAGTGTCCCCTGGAGGCTGTGCCCACAGCTCCAGGTGGGCCCCTCTGGTTCAAGGTCTGTGACTCCCTTTTCCCTCGGGTCCTTTTAACTCCCTTCTCCCACAGCAGCCAACTTGATAAACGGTGGAAAGAGCTCAGCAACCACCAGGCTGGGAAACTAGTGAAAAAAACAACAAGCCAAGGAAATTTATTGCACAGGTATCTGGGCCTAAAGTCTTCAGGTTTTTAACCTCTTGTTTACCAGCCCATGGAAACAGCAAAACTCCTGCTAAACTTTGTCTGTGATTCCTGTGGCTGTCCCAGGACGCTTCCTTGTCTCACCTACTGTAACAGGGTGGTCCCCAGGAAAGAGGGAGGTTCCAGGTTCCCTGCCCCACCCAAGGGAGGGTGGAGCTGAGCAGGGAGAGAAGAAGCTGCAGAAGAGACTGAGGAAGGAAGCAGGATGGAGCCAGAAGGAGACCTGGAGGAGGCACATGGAGCCTAGAGACACGTGAAGAAACTGCACTTGCCTTTTGGTCATGGACGGGGTGACACAGATGTGGGTGAGACCCGTGGGGAGGTGACAATGGCAGCTTTTATCTTGATGTTGATTTTGCTCTTTTCCTTCCGGGCTTGCCTGGTTGTTTCTGACCCTTTTCTGTGGGTCCCCACTGGAAGATGCTTTAGACTTGGGACAGATTTTGGGGCCTTGCTCTGGGCCGATCCCATATGGATGGACTTTTACCCACGAGAGGACGGGTAACTTTGGGTGCTTCATTTAGAAGATTCTCTGCCTTTCCTGTGTTTCCTAGTTTCATTAAAGTTCCTTCCCATTAAAGTCTCATACATTTTTGTGTTGATGCGGCGGATGGCAGGTTTGCAGGGTTTGGGCTGCCCCTCTCCCTGCCCTGTAACACTATTACCAGCTGAGCACTGTTCCCAATGCACTGATTATACTTGACAAAACACCCTGAGGCAAGCACAGCTAAGAAATGTGAAGGGTCAGCAACTTGTCCAAGGTCACACAGCTAGGAAGCAGCGAGAGCTGGGATTTGAACTCAGCAGTCTGGCCTGCCCTACGCGGGTCCTAGCAAAGATCGTCACTTTTGATTGAACATTTACCTCAATCCAGAATGTTCTGAAGTAAAGGTTGCTCTAAGATACTAGCTGAGCCCCCCAGCAGTCTGCAGGGGCCTGAGGTGAGCAGTGCCCAGAGGGTTCACCCCACTCTCCACCTCCTTGTGTGTATTTGGTTTGTTTTATTTTTTAAAGATTTATTTAGTTATGCATAAAAGAACTGGGGTACAGGCCAGAGGTGCAGGGAGTGAGAGGATTCCCCAGAGACAGAGTGGGGAGCAGAACAGGCAAATGAACTGAAATCCACTGCTGATGGGAGCAGTGGGGAGACAGGAGAGGTCTGCTATACCCTGTGGGTAGCTCCCTGGCTGGCCAGGGATCAAGCTGTGGACAGATACATAGTGCTGTACTGTTTGCAAGGGGTTACCCTTGCGCCACCACGGAGGCCCTCCTTGTGTGTATTTGAAAACTGCCTTAAAAAAAGCCCCAGCTTCCCATGCTGTGTCCTCACCACTCAGCTGGTCACTATTTGTGTTCTTGATGGGCAGGGGTTGGAGGTAAGTTGGGGTGGGGAGAGTGTTAGCTTTAGGTCAGCAGAATTTCCCTAATTTTTTCAGCCATAAAATCCCTTCTGTTTTCTCTGAAGTGACTCATGAGCTGGGGTGCTGAGGGCTTGCTTGGGAAGCAGGCCTCTCGCTCTGTGAGGCGGCTCAGTCTCACCCTACTTGTGCCACTGGAGACCGGCCTTCTTGGGGTCTGCGGCTGGGATTGGCAGGATTGGAGAAGTGGGGACCAGGGCCCCAGGGAGGCAGGCCCATGAAGCCCTCCCGGCCTGTGCAGTTGCCAGGTGCCATGCTGGGCCTTCCCTTCCTGCACAGCCATACACACTATTTTCATAGCAGTCAGGGAGGTGAGTGATATGGATGTGACCCCCTGATTTTATGGGTCTGAGGGCTCAGGTGGCTTGTGGAGGTCACGTCAGGGAGAGTAGGAGGTGATCATATTAAGGGGAAAGGATGTCCTGAGGGGCTGTACTGTAACAATCACAGCCCAAGGCATCAAGGCTACCCTGTCCCCCAGCATCACCAGGGCTTGGAAACTTTAATCTAGGGGTATCTGCTCTAGAAAATGTGGGTGCAGGGGCCTCCCTGGTGGCCTAGGGGTTAAGTCTCAGCGCTATCACTGCTGTGGGCTGAATTCGATCCCTGGCCAGGGAGCTACTCACATGACACAGCCAACCTCCTGTCGCCTGCTGCTCCCCTCAGCAGTGTATTTCAGTGTATCTGACTGTTCTGCTCCCCACTCTGTCTCTGGTGATTCCTCTCACCCCCCTCACCTCTGGCCTGCACCCCAGCTCTTCGTATGCATAAATAACTTAAAAAAAAAAAGCCAGGTGTGCACGGGGGTGAGGCCATCCCACAAGGCCTGGGAGGACTTAATGTGATGCCTGGACACAGGAGAGGCATGCAGTGCAGGGAAGGCAGCATAGGGTGGGTCTAGTGTGCACTCCTGTGCGACCAGGGTTGCTGCCTATGCTCTGTGTGCCTGAGTTTTCCATCTAGAAAAACAAACTCGCTCTCCCATGGAAGCCATGAGAGGCCGAGTGATTGCATGGAACATGGTGTCGTGTCCTGTCCCCAGAACCTGTGACTGCGATTTTACTTGGAAAAAGGGCCTTTGTGGATGTAATTAAGTTGACGATGGTGGGAGATCATCCCGCCGACCCGGGGGCCTCAGTCTAAGCACAAGGGTCTTTATGAGACACACAAGGGGAGCTTTAGGTTAGCCATCCGCACAGAGAGAAGGAGAAAGAGGGTGAATCGGATGCAGACAGAGCCTGGGGTGAGGTGGCCTCAGGCCCAGGAGCCCCAGAGCCCCAGGGGCAAAGCTGTCCCTCCCCGTGAGCTCCAGAGGGAGCCTGGTCTGTGACACCTGGATTTGGATTCTGCCTTCCGGAGGTATGAGGAGCACAGCTGGGTTGCGTGAAGGTGCCGGTGTGTGGGATTTGCCTCCGGTGTGTGGGATTTGTCGGGTAGCCCAGGAGACTGGTCAGTGCTCTTATCTCATGGTTCTCGACCATCTTGTCCCCTCCCAAGCGTGCACTTGTGAACTGCCGTCCAGAGGGTGCTTGGCGGCTCCAGAAAAGACTGGAGATCCGATTTTCCATTCCCAGCCCTCTGGACTCTGCCTGGTCAGTGGTCCCAGGGGCTGTTGTGGCCAGGGCCTGGGGCTGGGTCTGAGGCCTTGGGGATAGTCCATCCCACACTGTCTGGGGCCAGAGTGTGGGCTCTGACCCAGTATGCCTGGAGGCCATCAGGGCCTCACCTTTGCCCAGAGCCGCTGTCCCCTTGACAGGCCAGGAAGCCGAGGCAGGAAATAGGTTCAGTTCAGTTGTGTGTGGCTCTGTTCCTAGGGGAGGATCAGGCTGAAATTCTAGGAATTTCCAAATGAAGGGGGTTGGTGGGGGGAAGATGGCCTTGCAGGATGTGAGGCCCAGGCCTCATAGGAAGGTGGGGAAGCCCCTGCTTTGCAGCGAGCCTGAAGTCTGCTCCGGAGGCCTTTCCGTTCTCTGCCGGGCTGATCTTGTGGGCATTCAAAGCACTTACGGCGTCTTATTCATCATATTTGTTTAGTGGACAGGTGTGCTTTTTGCTCACAGACTCAAACCAATGCTCCTAATGCTGGCCATTGAGGCATTTTATAACTGGAACGGTCACCCCCAGGTTTGGCCCTCTTCCAAAACTCGGGTCTCGGTCACTCGAGCTTCCTGAAGTGGTTATTTGAATCCGGTGGCTTATTCTGTCTCATGGGGTCTCCGCCTGCCCGCACTACCCTCCTTTACAAACACCCCAGCAGCGGGAGCTGTTACTGCAACTACCCCTTCTTAGGAAGGAATTCGAGTTTCTGAGGCCCTGAATTTTATAAAATTGAGGGACTGATTTTTAAAAAATTAAATTGCGTTTGGTACCATTATAAATGCAAAACTAGAGGGACCCAAAGTTTCATTGGCTTCCTGGCCTGGTCAGCAGAGGCAGAAATGGAATATCTGGGAGGCCACCAAACAGCCCATTTTTATTTATGCTTCCAGGGAAACTTTATGGGCCTGCGAGCAAATGTGTAACTATTCCACCCCTGCTGCTCCAATGGCTGCCCCTATACACTCAGTCTGCGGGCCTGTTACTCAGTAAGACAACAACTGCCCTCCCTGCTTTTAATTAAGAGGATCCTGGGCCTCCCTGTTGGCCTGGGGGTTAAGTCTCAGTGCCATCACTGTTGTGGCCTGGGATTGATCCTCGCCAGGGAGCTACCCACATGGCGCTGCAGACCTCTCCTGTCTCCCGCTGCTCCCCTCAGCAGTGTATTTCAGTATATCCGCTTACTCTGCTCCCCACTCTGTCTCTGGTGAATCCTCTCACCCCCTCCCCCGCCCCGGCACCTCTGGCCTACACCCTAGCTCTATGCAAAAATAAATAAGAGGATCCTTAAGGTTCACGGGGTTATGACCAGAACAGGCCTTCCTCAAATATAACACTTTGGCCCATGGGTTGCTTTGGGCCGAGGTCTGCCTGGGCCTTGCAGTTTCCTGAGAAACCCTTACATGCCCTACATAGAACCCTTGGTTACCTCCCAGAAGAGAGAAAACTGGGGGTATTACCCAGATCTAAGGTCTTTATCAAAAACAGATTTACTACAGAAGCTTATCTGTGTGGCAGGGAAGTATCTAATTACAGAGCATCTGGCCTCCGCCCCCTCTTGGTCAGGTGAGTTCCCCCAACCCTCACACACACCTTGAAACTCCAGGCCCAGGCCTCCCTGGTGGCGCAAGGGGTTAAGTCGCAGCACTAGGAAGTTATCACCAGCCACTGCAGCAGGAGTCCAATCCCCAGCCAGGGAGCAACCCTCATGGCACAGCAACCTCTCCTGTCTCCCCACTGCTACCCTCAGCAGTGCATTTCAGTGGATCTGCCTGTTCTACTCCTCACTGTGTCTCTGGTGAATCCTCTCACCTCCCAGCCACACCTCTGGCCTGTATCCCAGTTCTTGTATGCATAAATAAATAAATGAATCTTAAAAAAAAAAAAAAGAAAAGAAAAGAAACCCCAGGTCCCTACCCTTTCCCTCGCCTGGGGACAGAGTCACAGATGCAGATGTAGGTGGATCCTGTGCGGATGCACATCTCATTTTGGTGCAACTGCTTTGGAGCTTACACCCATGGAGGTTCTCACACAGACGTGGTCATTGGTTCTTTCCTTCTGCTAGTGTCTCATGCCAACTTGTTTGTGACCAGAGAACTCAGGTGGCCGGTGGGGAGATGTCCTGTCAACCGACAGAGCCCCTTTGGCTAAAGCAGCTCTCTCAGCACGCAGGCCTGTGAGGCCCTGACTCTGGGGGACGCAGGCGGTCGACCCAGAGATGGCCTGGCCACGGGGATGCAGGTGGTCAGCCCTGGGACAGCCCTGTCCGCGGGGACACAGGTGGTCGGCCTAGGGACGGCCTGGCTGTGGGGAACGCAGGTGGTCAGCCCAGGGATGGCCTGTCCGCGGGGGATGCAGGTGGTCAGCCCAGGGATGCCCTGTCCGTGGGGATGCAGGTGGTCAGTCCAGGGATGGCCCCGTCTGTGGGGATGCAGGTGGTGAGCTTAGGGATGGCCTGGCTGCAGGGGATTCAGGTGGCCATCTGGGATGGCCTACTCAGTGCCTCCCTCCTCGGAAGCACAGCCCCATCGCCACGCCTCCCAGTGGCAATAGAGCTGGGAAAAAACCACCAGTGGCCAGGCCTGGCAGAAGGTTCGAGGGCCTGGAGAAAAAGGGGTTTTGTTCTCTACCCCCTGAAGACTGGCAGCAGTTGGCCTGCCCGGCCAGGCTGCCTTTCTCTTCACTCTCTATAAGAGCAAAAGAGTTTTCTCTTCCTGCCAAACCCCCATGGCAGCCCACGGACGCTGCAGCCGCCCCTCTGAGCCAGCTCCCACGCCTCGCCTCCCTTTGACAGCCTTGCTGGCCATGGCAGCTGCGGGGATCCCTGCCAAGGCCTGGCCCCCCTGAGAGCGCGTCTCTGTGGCCCTGTGGGCATCTAATTGGCGTGCTGGGAAGGAAGGCTCTGTGCCCTTGGTCCTCCTCCCTCCGGCCTCCGGGGATTGGCCTGGGTACTGGGAGGCAGGGGGAGCACCAGCCCAGGCTGTGAGGAGTTGTCATCGGTGGCTCAGTGTCTTTATGCTTTCCCCACAGAGAGCCCTGTCTGTGATGCCCGGTCCCCCGCTGACTCCAGGCTCTCCTCTCTTTAAAAATAGGTCGAGGATGGGTGCAGGCAGCATCCGGTGCCACCTGCTTCCCTGGGTGGCAGGGGGCCGAGGGAGGGGGCTGCTGGGAGCTGGAGCTGCCCACAGCTGACGGCTGGGGTGGGACCCCCAGGGGAGCCGGTGCCCTGGATCCTGGGCTTCCAGATAAGGACCCAGCAGCAGTTGTGTCCATGAGCAGTGGGGAGAGGGCCCTCTGTCCTACCCCCAACTGTGAAAGGGGTGCAGTGCGGAGAACCCACGAAGGTGAGGGCCCCTGATGAAGCAGGGCGGGGCAGGCTACAGTGGGGTCTCCAGCGGGATGTTTCCTGAAAGCGCAGAGAGAGAGGCCCCTGCTGGGGCTCGGGAGAGGAGAGGGCCCGTCCACATACACCCTGGGGGGCATGTGGGCCCCTAAACCCAGCATTGGGGTGTCATGTCCCAGGGCAACTTCACCAACGGATCAGTCCTTGGAGGGATGGCAAGGGGGCCATCCAGTGTTGGGGAGGTAAGTAGGGCCTGCGCCCTGGGAACCCAGAGCAGGATGTGAGTCAGAGCCAGGCAAAATGGGTGCTGGGGGCGCATCCTTGCCAGGGGACGGAAGCAGGAAAATGGGGAGGCCACTTCCAGTGTGTGCAGGGGCAGAGAAGCCTCCCCTCTTCCCTTTCAGGCTCTTTATCTGATCTAAGCATTAAATGGACATAAGAGGACAGGAAAAAACAACTTTAATTACCTGCTCATAGGGCCTCATAAAGATAGGCGGCTTCTCGCAGAAGGCCCAGCCACTGAGGCTTCAGTGACTTCCTGAGCCAAGGAAAGGGCCGGGGGTCTGGGGAGCCGAGGCCGGGAAGATAGAAGGCTTGTTTGGAAAACAAAGTTTGCCCTGCTTTGTAGATAAGTTTCTTAGGACAGAGGGGTCTCCCATAGCTCTGCCCTGGCCTTCTTTGCCAGTGAACTCAGGCATGAGGGGAGCACAGGAAAAGCAGTCAACAGGCCTGTGTTGGTTTGCAGAATTAGGTTGCTGCCGTCCCCATGGACAAGCTTCTAGAGCTTTGGTCTTTCTCTCCGTGGTACTATTAGGGGGAAAAGGATGTCCCAAAGCTAATTCCATACAGGCTTTGTGGACTCCACCCCCACCCCAGGCCAAAGCCAAAGACACTGGGAACTCTACATCCCATCCCCACCAAAGGGAAGGTGGCTGGGACCTGAGGGTGGGGTTAAGCAGCCAGGTGGATACAAAAGGCAGACACGTGGGCTTTGGGGATCCCCCATTTTTGGCTCTCTGCCAGCTCGCAGCGTGTGGCCAGCTCTGAAAGTGACTTTGGGTTTCGGATCGGGTAGGACGCATTAAAGACTTTATTTCCCTATTTTCTCCCTGAGTTGTACATTTTCCTTATTTCCTTTTCTCTTGTAAATAAACCTTTTATTAACCTTTTGCGTGTGTCTGTAGTAGAGTATTCATAAGTCCCTTTAAAGCGCGCGGGTGAGGACCCACAGCCAGGAACCCGTTTAATATCGGGGTTGCTCTATAACAGCTCTAAGAGGGAAATTTCCCTTTTGAACATAGTGTCTCTGTAGGGTAGGTAAAAGGTAGCAGGCTTTTCTGCCCTCCTGCCATTAGGATAGATGACGGAGCCCTGCGGCCCTAAATGCAGGCCTGATGGCGGGCACCTGGAGTGGGGTGTGGGCATGCGTAGGTGGGTACACCTGAGCTGAGAGACTGGTTTATAAGGGTGGCGCGGCAGAGTGCGGTGTGGCGGGGGGTGCAGAGTCGAGGGCGGAGGAGCGCAGTGGAGGGCACGGAGGAGGACGGCGCCTGTAAACAACGGCGAAGAGCATATGGCTGCTAGAACCTTCATAAACCTGCCCGGAGTGGGTTTGGCTGCGTTACAGTCTCTCTTTTTTAAAAAAAATTATTTATTTATGCATACAAGAGCTGGGGTGCAAGCAGCAAGTGTGGGGTGGAGGGGTGGTGAGAGGATTCACCAGAGACAGAATGAGGAACAGAATAGACAGACTGACTGAAATCCACTGCTGAGGGGAGCAGCGGGGAGACAGGAGAGGCCTGCTGTGCCGTGTGGGTCACCTCCCTGGCCTGGAATCAAACTCATGCTGCAGTGGCTGCAGATAGCTTCCTAGTGCTGGTGGTGCTGGGACTTAACCCCTTGCTCCACCAGGGAGGCCCTTGATGTAGTGTCTCTTACAAAAAGGTCACTTTCCTGGGTTTTCACAGCTCTCCTGTCTGCTGTTTCTTAAAAATAGTCAACCTAAAATAATCCTATGCCAAAGAGACATGTCGGCGGGGGGGGGGGGGGCACTCATTCTCCCCTTCACCAGATTGAAAGGCATTTGAGCGGCATCTGGAAGGCCTCAGCAGGAGAGAGCTTGGTGCGTGGTGTGGGTTCCAGCTGTCTGTTTGCAGGGGCCCTGGACCCTGTCACCTTCTGCCCTGGCTGTCGGGATGCGCTTGCTTCATCACGGCCACCATTAGGTCCCTTGTCATTCAGCGCCAGGCCTGGCAGTTACGATGGGCATACAGAGGGTGGAGAGTAACTCATCGCCTGGCTGGCAAGTGGAGGGGCCCAGCAGGTGTTTTATGTTGCTGCCCACCTTCATGCCTAGTTGAAAACAGCCTAGTTGAAACAGGTTGATTAGCATCAGCAGGCAGCACAGCCAAGTCAGGAGAGGGGAAGGGAATGGTTCGCCTGCTATTCACAGCTTGATGAAGCTGGAAGGCCTGACCTCCCGGCCCGGCCCTCCCAGGGGAATGGAAGCAGGAACAAGAGTTCAGGGCTCTGGTGGAGGCAGGCTTGCGGGGAGACTGGAGCGCCCTGGGCTGGAAAGGAAGAGTTATCAGAGAGGGAAAGGGACGCTGGTGTCTGCCCGAGTCTGATTTTACAGGGCAAGAAACGTTTTGCACCACCTTCTGGAATGGAGATTACTTTTCGGATAAGGAAAGAAAATATCTATATTACGTCCTTGACTATTGTAATCGAAGGGTAAAGTGCCAAGCACGTGGCTAAGATGTCATCAGTGGAAGAAAATTAGAGAAGTGAATCATCTGGCCCCTGGAGTAGGGGTGGGGATTTGGGGGTTGGGGGGACAGGGAAGCGGGTGCCCGGCATCAAAGCCCAAAATCCCAGTGGCTTGAATAAGAATGAGGATACTCAGTGGAATGAGGGTCTTGATGATGGGCAAGACCTCATTTATTTATTTATTTAAAAATATTTATTTATTTATTTATTTATTTATGCATGCATGCATGCATACAGAAACTGGGGTACAGGCCAGAGGTGTGGGGGGGGTACAGGCCAGAGGATCCACCAGAGACAGAGTGGGGAGCAGAACTGGCAGATTGACTGAAGTACACTGCTGAGGGGAGCAGCGGGCGAGACAGGACAGGTCTGCTGCGCCATGTAAGTAGCTTCCTGGCCGGGGATTGAACTCTTGCGGCAGAGTCTGCGGATAGCTTCACTGTGCGGTACTTAACCCCTTGTGCCACCAGGGAGGCCTAACAGACAAGACTTTATTAGACAAAGTGAAGATTCAGTTCTGGGAAGTAGTCTGACAGATGTAACTCTGTGAGATCTGCTTCTACAATCGCAAGTTTGAGTTGAGCTTACATAGGCAGAAACAGTGAGTCATTGACATTAAAATGTGCTTATTCCTGAGGGAACTGCTGGTCCTAACTCATTTTGATTTAAAAATAGGTGGAAGCTGTTTGTGCGCAGAGGAGGGAAAGGCAGGGTTAAGTCTCGTCCCCTCTGAAGAATGCGCTACAGAGATGCCAAGGCTGGGAACCCACAGTGCAATCTTCTTTACCCTGCTCTTTGAACTTTAGGGGGTTGGAAGACTGGCTTTACCTGCAGGCAACAGAGTTTGCGCAGCTATTTCAGGCTTCAAATCCACGCAGGTGACTTTGCTGTGTTGGCTGCAGGAGCAGGGACGTGGTTCCCAGACACTTTACAGTCTGTTCACAGTCCTTTTGGGAAGGGGGTGCTGGTTCAGCAGGGGAGTGATAACTTGATGCTTATGTGACATTTATTGAGCACCTGCTGTATGCCAGGCACTGTGATCACAAAGGAGGGACCGTTAATTCCCAGTAACGGTGTGCTGTTAAAGAAAGGCGATGGCAGGCCTCCCTGGTGGCCTAGGGGTTAAGTGTCAGACTATCACAGTTACTGCCTGAGGTTGGTCCCCAGTCAAGACTCATGTAATGGCACTCTATGCAGATATGAAAGAGAGAGAGAGAGAGAGAGAGAGAGAGAGACACCTACTAGTTTAGCATCAACTGCTTGAGAAACATGAAGGGCAGAGGGAAAGGAAGGAACTTTCCAAGTTGCCCCAAGGCCTGGGCTCAAGGCAGTGAGTTTTGTGCAGTCTCCTGGGGCTGAGAAGGACCTGCTTGGTTTAAAGCTCTGCTTTCACCATCTTGAAATCCTTAATATTTTTGAACAAAAGACTGATATTTAATTTCGCACTGGGTCTTGCACATTTTGCAGCCATCTCTCGGCCCTCCACAGCCAGGTTCCCTCCAGTTTGGAGGACTCCAAACGCCATGGCTTCTTAGGTTGCAATGTCACCTCGGTGACTAGTTGGCATTCAAAGCCTCTTTCCTCCCTCCCGCCCCGGCTCTTCAGGGCAGCGGGGAGCTGGAGCAGGACGGAGATGTAGGGGAGCACCTTCACAGTCAGGCTGGTAGAAACACAGAGGCTCTGCCTTCTCCTGTGTCTGTCCCCAAGGAGTGCCCACACTTGTGGCCTGGGTTGTCCCCAGTGAACATATGACGTGTGTTCTGAGAACACCCCCTTCCTGGCCCAGCAGGCAAAAGAGCAAAGCCATCTGCAGACTCGAAATTTAGGAGGCAGTCCTGCAGGAATCTGCTCCCGACTGGTAAGCCAGCCTTTCAGCCCAGACTAGGGACCAGATCTGGATAAAGAAGGTTGACCACAACGACGGGCACACACCTTTGCATGCCCGCAGGGTGTCCCTGCCAGGGAGGGTCACACCCACCTTTGCCTTCCTCCATGCATTGGAAGCACAGCATATCTTTTTATTTTATTTTAAATATTTTTTTTTATACAGGCATGTTTTATTTATTTATATGTTTGTTTTTTTTGTTTTGTTTTGTTTATACATGCACTGGGTACAGTCAGAAGCACGGGAGGGTGAGAGAATTCACCAGAGCCAGAGCGGGGAGCAGAGCAGGCAGAAGGACCGAAGTCCACTGCCGAGGGGAGCAGCGGGCGGCAGGAGAGGTCTGCACGCCATGTGGGACCCTCCTCCGGTGGCCGGGGAGCAACCGGGGATCGAACCGGCGCTGAAGAGGCCGCGGGCAGCTTCGCAACCCAGTGCTCAACCACTGCGCCACCGGGGAGGCCCCATTTTAAATTTTTTAAAAGATTTATTTATGCATACAAGAGCCGGGGTACAGGCCAGATGAGCAGGAGGGTGAGAGGATTCACCAGAGACAGAGCAGGGAACAGAGACAGGCAGAGACAGGCAGACTGAGGAAACATACTGCTGAGGGGAGCAGCAGGCGAGACAGGAGAGGTCTGTCATGCCATGTGGGATTCTCGCCGGCTAGCCGGGATTGAACCTGCACTGCAGAGGCTGCGGACAGCTTCACAGTGCTGCGCTCAACCGCCTGCGCCACCAGGGGAGGCCCCACAGCATATCTTTAAGTCAAAATAACTTTGAACCAGAATCTCCCCGTCAAGAAAAATGACACTTTTTATGCCAGTGACTCACTATTCCTACCTACATAAAGAAAGTCATGCTTGTCATTGTTGGGACAGCTCTCACAACATTCCATCCGCTGGACAGCTTCCCAGGTTCGAGCCCTCACTCTGATTATCTAGTGAACTCTTTGTCTATCGTGGGGACTTCTATTTCAATGAACACGCCTCAGCCTGATGTTCACATCTCTCTGTGAGGATCGGCTGATCTCCAGAGATTTCTCTCCAGTCGATGCCTCTGAAGTCGGCCTGGAGAGGTGTTGGGTTCAGAGAGCGGGGTCCTTGGGTTGCCTCTGGGCAAGGTTTCACCAGAGCTCCCCTTTCAGCGGCACTGGCGAGCTTCTCCACGAAACAGAGCCTTAGTTGTTTCCAAAAGGGCAGGCTTATTACAGAATGGGGAGAAGGAGAAAGGATACTTGCAGGGACAGCAGTGGGCAGGAGGCTGCATTCCCTCACCAGTGCAGAAATTGCCCCATACGGTCTTCTCTGGGAGGGAGGGGGTGTCACCCCTTTATAAAGTGTTAACTATTTTAACTTGATTGACTGGACATCTGAAAGGACCCAGAGATTGCCTAATGGTCCTCAATCTCCTTATCTCCTCCTCCCCACCTGTCTTAGCACTTGAGGGTTCTGTTTATTTGGTTTATCTAGGTAGAATTGAAAGGACCTGAGGTTTTTACAATGGTCCTCAATTTCCATATCCCATCCCCCAGTCTGTGTGATGAGGTTCTTGGAGTGCTGGGTCCTTGGGTTCACTCTGGGAAAGGTTTCACCAGAGCTTCCCATTCTGCAGCAAGCGAGTTTCCCACGCAAGTTTCTCCATGAGACAGAGACGGTAGTTACATTTAAAGAACATGTTTATTAGGGAAAGGGACAGAAAAATAATGGACACTTGCATAGACACAAGCGGGTAGGGAAGAGCTGCCCCAAAAGGGACAGGTTTGCTGAGAGGCCTGCATTGTTGCAGGTGGGCGGCCTTGAGGAGAGCGGCCTCCTCTGAGGGAGGTCAGTGAAGAGAACTCCCGGCAGGCACAGGTCACGGGCAGCCAGAAAGTTGCTGCCCTGCAGAGGAGAGAGTTAGTGAAAAGAGGCACCTGCATAGTCACAGGTGGGCAGACAGACGGCTGCCCAGAGCCTGTGCAGAGACTGTACCGATATAGTCTTCTGCTTGGGAGGGTCACTCCTTGTGAGCCTTCAGTTTGTTGCTGATTTTTGGGTAACCAGGCAGAATCCAAAAGGGACTGGAGATTCCAGGATGGGCCCAATCTCTGTGAATCAGGTTCGGGTCTTGGGGCACCTCCTATCCAGTCTTTCTATTCTTGTCCTCCATCATGTGCCCAGGGTCTTTTCTATAGCTAGTTTACGACATGTTAACCATTCTACCCCCACCTCCGGCTTCTGGCCTGGCGTGAGCCAGTTTCTGGTCTTGTGATGCCTCCTTCTGAGACATAGGGCAAGTTAGGGTAATTAGGCAGTTTTAGGGACAGTGCAGGAGGGGACCTCTGAAGAGTTTAGGAAGGCTTCAGGGATAAGGACAAGTAGAGGAATGTGTTAGCACTGGCCTGGGTTTCCCTCAGGTGATAAAGGGAGGTAGAGTTTGGAGAAATGGAGAGTGGTTTAATTTATGGACAAATTAGAAGGGCAGCAGACTCCTTTGTCAAAGTGCAGGGATATTTATGTAAGGGGGAGATGAGAAGGGGTCAGCACTAAGACGGGTGGGCAGCAGCCTGTTTTTCTTTAGCTGATGTTTAACTTTCTCTGACTGGGCCATAAAGATAAATCTATCAAACAAGGGGGAAGATGCAACAAATGGGGAGAGACAAACCTGTTAGATAAGGAATGTGAAGATCCCCACTTAGTACGTGTGAGGCCCTCTGGGAACTAACCAATCAGGGAGAGACTGGAATTTTAACATAATGAGGGAAAGAAAGTACATATTCCCGAAGCAATATCCCATACTGGCTCATCTTGGCCCCTCCCAGATACCTTATATCTGGGAGTCTTTCTTCTTTGTCCTTTTTCCTAAAATAAACTTTTCTTTCTAAGACAAGATTTGCTTCTCTCTGCTTACTTATCTGAAAAGTCTGCGAATTCCTTTCTACGGCTTCACGAGACAAGAACTCGTGGCAAAGCGGCAGCAGCAGCTGTTACACACGCTGGCATCACTTCCAAATTTTCTACTCCATCACCTCCGACATCTCAACTTTATATTCTCAAACACAGAGATGACCAGAAGGAAGAGCGGTTACCCCCGCCCCCCGGCCCCATGTCAGAAGACCTTCTGGAAGAATGCTGTGCCTTTCTTTATAAGTGTTCATGTCAGAGCTTCAGCTAGGTTTTTGTGTGTGTGACTGAGCACAGCCTTTAAGGGGTCAGGGCTGGCTGGAACCCTTTCTTGGGACTGGCAGATCCAAGGGGCTGGGGCAGGGTGGTGTAAAGTGCTAATTCAGTATCGGAGAGGCAGCCTTGAAAATGACAGGGCCCTTAGGAGCGCTGCCTTGCCCTCCTTACTGGTTAACAGCCCTAGCTCTGAAAATGCATGTTTGCCCTTTGGAAATGCTGGGGAAAGTGTTGGACTCAGCAGTTGTGGGCTGGGTTATTGGGAAAACAAGTATTGGTATCTGGTGAGACTTTGAAGGACTCTGGAAGAGCCAAAGCTCCCCTGGCCAAAGACCACCACACTGTCTCACCGGACCCCCTAACCCCCCCCCCCCCAAGGCATTTATCAACATTCTAGATTCCAGAAAGACAAATGGGCTCTAAAATCTAAATTCTAAAAGGACAAGTAGCTCAGCTCTGTGGCTGCGCTGGGAAGGACTGGATTCTGGCTGAGGACCCTCTCCAGCCAGTTCCTCTCCTGAGGTTAGTAGATATTTGGAAAGCGAGGACAGGAGGGTCAAAGCCAGGACTGGGACGAGAGTGTAAAGAGTGGGGAGTGTAAACAGAGTGGGGAGCAGAATAGGCGGATCAGAGGCCCTGGGGGAGAGTCACGGCCCTGGGGGCGAGTGTAAAGACCTGGGATCAAGAGGTTGATAGTGCTAGGTGAGGGGTCAGAGGCTCCAGGCCCTGTTGAGAACCAAAATCACTGTTGGGAGGTGGGAGAAGAAAATGATCCTCTACCCTCTTGAGGGAGGAGAGAATAGAAACCCCCCCCCCACACACACACACCCCAACACATCACTTTTAGGCTCAGTTTCTGGGGGACTGTGAATTAAAATGACAAAAAACAGAATTAGCCTGGGAGAAGAGTTCGATTACACACAGAAGCGGTCACCAGTGAGTTACTCAAAGCAGTGGTTAGAATTTGGGGCTTGGTTAGGGAATTCACTAAGTAAAGAGGGTGCAGGAAGAGCATGTTTCTGTGGGGAGAACAAAGGTAAGAAGTTGGGGAAGGAAGGTCTGAGTGGTCTCTCTGGCTTCTTCCGGCCATGAACCCCCCCAGAGTGGGTGTGAGAGCAGGCTCACGCTCCACGTCTTTCCTGGGAGCAGACCTGTGGCCAGGAGGGACCTGACAACCCTCAGAGAGTTCCTGAAGTGTCGCTTTTAGTCAGATAGGGAAGCCCTGAGAATCTCAAATGTCTACAGTTGAATCTTCACACCAGCTCCGGGTTCTGAGGGGCGCTCACACCACACAGCGTGGCCTGCTCCATAAATGGTTTTGAGTGAACAAATGGAAGGATGAATGAATGAAGGGCAGGCAGGGGCTGTTGCTACTGGGCTCGCTAACAGAGGAATTGGGCGGAGACAGCTCCACATTCTCCTCTCTGCGAGAAGCTGGGCCTCAATAGGCCACCAGCTTGTGGGCGGGGCTGCTTTGTGGCAGGTCATGGCTCTGCTGGGATGGGGGTGAGTTTAAGAGACACAGGTTTGCAGGAAGAAGTCAGACCTGGTGAGTCCACTACTCTGTTCATTGAGAGAGTTGGCTTTCCCTTTTTCTTTTTTTAAAAAGATTTGTTTATACCAGAACTGGGGTTAAGGCCAGAGGTGGGGGGGGGGGGCGTGGGGGCGGGGAAGGGGAGGTGAGAGGACTCACCAGAAACAGAATGGGGAGCAGAACAGGCAGATCTACTGAAGTACACTGCTGAGGGGAGCAGCGGGCAACACAGGTGAGGTCTGCTGCGCCACGTGGGTCAGCTTCCTGGCCAGGGATCGAACTGGCAGCAGATTGATAGCACTGTGTCTTTAACCCCTGCGCCGCCAGGGAAGCCTAAGAGAGTTGGCTTTTTCTTGAAAGAAATGGAAAAATGAATGTTTGCTTAGTTCTCCTGGGAGTACTGGCTGAAAGGGGGCTGTGAGTATGAGGAGGAAGCAGCTCCCGCTCAGGTTGGGGATCTTTGCCTAGAAAAGGCCCCAGAACCTTAAGTGAGCTCCTTCCAGCCGGGGCAGGAGAAGGGGGGAGCAGGGGTGGTAGTAGTGGGGTTCAGCCAGGGATAACCCCTGGACCTGAGTTTGCAGACCACCCTCCATCCTGCCCAATCTGGGGTGGGACCACCCTGTTACAGTTCCAGCCCTCCTTGGATTTGATCTCCAAGAAAGGACTTGATGTTCTTCCGGAAATGACCTTGCCCTGGACACAGGCTTGAGATGGGTTGTCCAGATGTCCAGCTGGCCCGGTTAAAAAGCTTTGAACAGAGTCCTATAAAAATAGAACTTCCTAAGCCATTTCTTCCATGACCTTCCTACTCTGCAGACTGAACACCAGACCAGGTACGGGCCTGGTGTTTTCTACAGCGGATGCAGGTGAGCGCCGAGGAGAGAGGGAAGGAGAGACACACTTTGAATTAATCAAATAAATGTGCCTGATTAGCAGCTTGGCAAAGGTTCTCGGGAAGGTAAGGTGGGAAGCTGGGGCTCAAATCTACATCCCTGGTCCAAATCCTTCTGTGCAGTCCCCAATTCTGGGCTGCTGAGACCTCGCAGGCCGCAGGCAACTAGGAGAACCCTGGCTGGTCTGGGGGGTCGAGGATTCCAGTGTTTAGAAAAGGGAAAGTGAGGGTGGAGGAGCCGCCAGAGAATCAGTGTGGAGAGCAGTAGAACAGAAGCCCCAAGTAAAGTGTGGAAAATCACATAAAGGAACCTCAGAATCTGGCCAATCCCTGCAGTTTTGCCAAGAAAACACTGACATTTGAAAACTGAAAGCTTATTGGTTCCCTGGCCCTGGCCCCTGGCCTCTGGCTCAGAAACAAAAGGGGGTTGTCTGCAAACCCCCCCCCCCCCAGGGTGTTTGTGCTGGGGCATCTGCGGAGGGTGTGTGTGTGTGTGGAGGTGTGCATACTGGCTGCTGTGCTGCGCCGGCCTGAACTCACCAGGCTGGAAAGCAGCAGCAGTCCAAGCCAGGAGCTGGTCTGGTGTGGATGGGATGGGCACCAGGCTCAGTATTATTTCTTTTCTCTTTCAAAGATTTATTTCTTATTTTTTTGTTCATATAAGAACTGGTTGATGAGCCAGAGGTTCAAGGGGTGGGGTGGGATGGGGTGAGAGGATTCACCAGAGACAGAGTGGGGAGCAGAACAGGCAGATCTACTGAAATACACTGCTGAGGGGAGCAGCGGGCGAGGCAGAAGAGGTCTGCTGCGCCATGTGGGTAGCTCCCTGGCTGGGGATCGAACTCGTGCTGCAGAGGCGGCGGAAAGCTTCACAGTGCTGCCACTTAACCCCTGCGCCACCAGGGAGGGCAACCCCCCCAGGAGGACAACACCCCCCCCCCCCCCCCCCGCACCACCCATGCAGTCGTGCAGTGTATTAATGACACTAGTTCTTGTTTTGCTTTCTCATCTGCTGGGTAAAGGCCAGTGTCTCCCCAACCACCACCCCCCAACTTGCTCCACTGCAGGGCATCATGCAAGCTCCCTCCATTTCGCTGAGAAGGACCGCATGCTCCTCCCTGATGGTGGAGTGGGGTTGCAGGGTGTGGTCAGGCCATGTCTCTGGACTCAAGTTTCTACTGATAAGCAGGAGCCCAGGTCTGCTCATGAGGCTGCTGCTGTCAGCCACTGGGGATAGGCTGGGTAGGCCCACAGGGCATAGAGGTTTTGCACTCTGGATAGATGCCCAGGATCACAGTGTGGAGGGTGTTTCCATTTTTGGCTTTTTGAGGTAAATCCAGAGCACGTAGCGGCTGTGCGGGTTCACCTTTCCATTAGGCTCTTTGGGGCAGTCCTCTCCCCTCTGGCTCACCCCGTCACCCACCATCATCAGCCAGGCTTATGCCTTTCTCAAGAGTGTTTAAAGATAAGAAAATTAATTTTGGAATAGTCTCATATTTATAGAAAACTTGCAAAGATAGCCCAGGGAGTCCCTGCAGACCACTTGCCAATTTCCCCCTTTAGCATCTGACGTGATCACGGCATACTTGTCACACCCAAGCAGCCGTGGTGGATGCACTCCTGTCCCCCTACCTGCTCCCCGCCCCACACTCCTCTGTTCCCAGGGGACACCCAGGATGCCCTATTACCTTTTGTCGCAGTGCCACATGCTCTCCCCTGACCTGCTGATGCCAAATGCCAGCCTCAGTTTCCCTCAGGCAATAAAGGAAGCAGCGTTTGAGGATAAGGAAAGTCATTGAATTTGTCGATAAACTGAGGCAGGCAGCAGACTTGGGAGGTGAATGTGTGAGCTGTGACACCTCCGACCAAGCTCCTGTGATAAAAAGGACTGAGTTATTGATTCATACCATAAGGTGACCCTTAAATGCCTGCTGCTAAGTGGGAGAAGACTGCCCACCATCCTGCCCTTTGGCAGAGGGCGGGGTTATTTATACAAAGGAGTCAAACAAAAGGGAGACAGCGACCTTTTGATGTGGGCACAGGGATATTGGGTGGGCTCAGCTTACTTTGTTAACACTTTGTTAATTTCCTTAGATGTTTAACCTCCTTACAATCCTCTTAGGGATGGCCTTCCTTCTCGTTAGAATGCGAGAAGACAAACTTGTTAAGTGCAACAGATAGGAATGCTTATCCGATGGGGAGGAAGAGAGACCTGTCCTGTTTCACCCATCACCTGACAATGTCTCAGCCTGGCACGGTTTGGCGCGATCTTGACAACTGAGTACAGATCAAGTCTTTGGTAGAACACTTTTGGCTTGTCTGGTGTTTTCCCGCCCACATATGGCTCAGCAGCACATGCATATTTCCATATTCCTTCACCTGTTATAGCGCCATTGTGTTCGATCATAGCAAGTCTGTCTAGTGCTCTACCTCTGGGCATTTTGGACTGTTTTCAAAACCATAAATAGTGGTACTATGTGCATCTTTGTAATTACTTTTTATCTGAGTAATTTCTTTGCCATCAATTTGCCCAAAGCAGGATACCAGGTCAAGTTTTGTGGGTCTCACAACACTCAGACCGTGACTCAGAGAGACTGAACCAATTTGTAGTTCCCCACAGCCCCATCAACTTAGAGTTTTGTCAATTTAGTTAAGTTTCTGGAAGATCAAGTGTGTTCTGTGATTGTGCAGAAGCATGACTAAAAAATAAAGGTACAGCCTGCCATTTGCATGACCGAATATCTGAAAGTTTTAAAGTGGACTTACCTGTTTAATGTGATCTATGATATGTCAGAAAACTGAACCAAATCTTAAAGTGCTGTGATGTTCTACTGCTGGTAAGAAAGTGTTCAGGCCGAGGAGATACCACCCCATGAAGTCTGAGGATCAGATCATCCAAGAAAATCTCCTCCTTCTTTAGCCCTCCGTCCCTCTGTTAAGGCCTATGTCAGCTCCAGGTCCCAAAGCTTAGGTCTTTTGTTTACTGTCTCGGTAAGTTTAGCCAGCACTTCTTATACTAGCTGCACTTTCACCTCACCTGGGGAGCTTCAAAAACAAGCCCATAGACCTCCCTGGTGGCGCAGGGGTTAAAGTCCCAATGCTATCACCAGCTACTGGATACGAGTTGGATCCCTGGCCAGGGAGCTGACCCACATGGTGCAGCAGTGTATTTCAGTGGCTCCACCTTCTCTGCTCCCTACTCTGACTCTGGTGAATCCTTTCACCCTCCCCCTTCAACCCGACCTGTACCTCTGGCCTGTACCCCAGTTCTTGTATGCATAAATAAACAACAGCAACAAAAAACATGCTGATTCCCAGACTCCATTCCAGGGATTCTGTTTTAATTACTTGGGAATGAGGCCTGATCACAGGTGCTTTTGAAAAGCCTCCCAAGTGATGCTAATGTCCGGCCAGGGTGTCTAATCACAATGCTCACCCCAGTCAGCACTCCCTAAGTGTTTGTTGAGTGACTCAAAGATTGAATGTACCTTAACTTGGAAACAGCACTTGTGCCTGGTGGGTGGCAGAAAGCTGGTTGAGTGTGGTCAGGAACTTCTGCAAGAATCAGTGGCCATGACCAGCAAGGGTGCTGTGCTGACAGCCCTTTCTATTGGCCACCCAAGACGACGTGTAAAGACTTACATTTTAGGACCAGTATCTTCTCATTCATTTTTTTTTTTTTTTAAAGAAGTCCATTTTTTTTTTTTTAATTTTTATTTATTTATTTATACAAGCACTGGGTATAGTCAGAAGCACGGGAGGGTGAGAGAATTCACCAGAGCCAGAGCGGGGAACAGAGCAGGCAGACTGATGAAGAAATACACTGCTGAGGGGAGCATCGGGCGGCAGGAGAGGTCTGTTGCGCCATGTGGGACCCTCACCCGGTGGGTAGGGATCGAACCGGTGCTGCAGAGGCTGCAGGCAGCTTTGCAACCCAGCGCTCAACCACTGCGCCACAGGGGAGGCCCTTCTCATTCATTTTTATGGCTGATGGCTGCTCACCGTATTCGTGCGTACCTGGTTTATCCATTCGTCAGCTGAGGGACACTTGGGTCGTTTCCAACTGTTGGCGATTAATAATGTTGTGAGGAATATCCATGTATAAGCCTTTGCACAGACATTTGTTTTCAGTTGTCTGGGTGTAGCTAGGAGGAGCTGCGGAGTCCTAGGGTAACTGGGACTTTCCTAGGATCCCTCAAGCTGTTTTCTGTGACCGCCTCTGTCCATCAGCAGCATGTGAGGTTCCAATTTCTTTACAGTCTCACTAACACTTGTCAGTTAGTGAGTTTTGATTATAGTTATCCCAGTGGGTGTGTGAAGTAGTATCTCACGGTCTTGAGGTCCATTTCGCTGATGATTCATGATGCTGAACAACTTTCCGGTGCTGATGGGCCATTTGTAGATCTTTGGAGAAATATCTATTCCAATTCTTTGCCCATTTTAAAATTGACTTGTCCTGTTGGTGTTGAGTTCTGGGTTATTGAGTATTCTGGATATTTTACCTGCACAGACAGGTGATGTGCAAATGCTCCTCTCACTGGAGCTGTCGCTCAGCCTCTGTGAAAGTGTCCTTCCACATGCAAAAGTTTTAAATTCTGCTTCAAGGGCAGAGTGCTGTCAAAGGCCTTTGCCTGCAGATCCTCAAATATTTTGATCTAGCCCTTTGCAGAAAAAGTTTGCAAGTCCCTTTATATTTATTATTATTTTTTAACTTTTACCACCTCAAAGGATGCAGCGATGGTTCCCTCGCAGGGGGTGGGGAGCTTCTGCAGAATTTGGGGTCCTCAGCCTTTGCCACTTCCAAGGGGCTCGCCATGAAGCTCTGTGAAGTGGAACCAATGTACCCTCCCCCTCAGCCGTGCCTGCCTGGGCCTGCTCCCCAGCCTCCACCAACCGCGTTAGTCACTCGGGCCTCGCCAACATGATGAGTGAACAGGACACTGCTCGTTTTCATGAGCATTTTTCTTACTGTGAACAAGGTGCAGCATCGTAGTCTAAAGCGAAAAACAACCCCACAACTCCTGGGCCCTTCCTCCCCTGCGGGGAAGCCTGAGGAACTGAGGTCGGCCCCACCTTCCCGGGCGAGAGAGGGGGCGCGGCGGGCGGGAGGCGCGAGCCGGCGACCCTGGGCTCCGCTGTTTCCCAGCCCGGCCGGGGCCGCGCTGCGAGGCCGCCTCCGGGGCGGGCCGGGGCGGGGCGCGGGCGGGTGGGAGGCGCCGCCTGCCTGATTCCCGATTTATTCCGTGCAGGAGGACTGAGCGCCCCGCGATCGGAGCCGCCCGGGCCGGTGCGCGCCCACTCCCGCAGCATGCCCGGCCCCAGCCTGCTGACCGCGCTGTGCGGCGCGCTGCTCTGCGCCCCCGGCCTGCTGGCCTTCTCGGGTGAGTCCCCGGCCCCCGCTCCGAAGCTCGCGGCGCCCTCCCTGCGCCGCCTGTTTACAAACTTGGCCGAAGAGCCCGCGCGGAGGGCCGGCGCTCCCGCTGCGCCCCGGCCCGAGGCGGGGGTGCGCCCTGCTTGGCCCGCCCTTCCGCGCGGGGGCTCGGGCCGGAGAGGGAGGCGGCAGCGTGCTCTGGGCGTCGGGACACGGGGTGACAGCCCAGCGCCCCCCACCCCCCGCCCGGAGGTGGCTTGCACATAACAAAGGAACCGCTGTGCAAGGGCCTCGCTTTTCCCATCTGTGAAATGAGGCCACTGGGCGGTGCCTGCCCTCGTGCGCGGTCCCCACAAGTTGCCAGGACTCCAGGTGGCGAAGTCTCTGCCGCCCACTTCCCCCCGCAGCTCGTCCCGAGCCCCCGCGGCCGCGCGGCTCCTGGAGGTTTTGCGCCCCCACCTGTGGTTGGGTGTCCGGTCTGGGAAGAGGCGGTCGGGGTCGGTTTTAGGGACCCAGCTCACGGCGGGGCTGGGAGGGGCTGGGGCCGGGGAGGGACTTGAGAAAGGACCGCCTCCCCGGGCGCTGGCCGAGCTCCCGCGGCCTTGGCCTGCCGGGTCTCCTCGCGTCCTCCCCCGCCCTCCTGCGCGCTGGGCCCGGGGGTGGCGCAGCCCCTTCCTCGCGGGGCGCGCTGTCCCCTGGGGCTGGGCAAAGGGTGCCCCTGGGCATGGGGAAGGCCAGGACTCTGCAGGCACCGGCTCGATCTTTTTCTCCTAGAAATAGGATTGGGTGCAGCCGGGCGCAGCCGTGGAGGGGGGCAGCCCCGGCTCTGCCCCCAGTGACCAGTCCGACCCCAGGCCTGGACCCGGAGCCAGGTCTCCGGCTCCCGCGCACTTGGAGCCACCTGGCCCTGCGCAGTGGCCCTGAGACGGCTCAGTCTAAATACTCCCCTCCGCGCCTTTCTGCCCCACAACCTGAGTCTGGGCCAGATGTCCCTGGGGAAACCTCCCGAAGGGCAGGACCCTGGAACCCCAAAGGTGATTTTGTAGGAAAGGGGACTGGGAAGCGCTGAGCGGTGCAGGTGAGTCCCTCTAAGTCTGCTGGCAAGGGGCCCCTTTCACTTTCCCTGTTTTCCCCTGCCTCCTCGGACCTGGCCCCTGCAGGAGAGGGTGCGGTTGGAAGGCGGAGGGAGAGGAGTTGGACTTTGCTGGAGTTAGATCCCAGGACTCTGGTCGTTCATTCCCAGGTGCTTGTCTGCGGCTCCTTCTGCCTGCTGCCTGCGGGTCAGGGGACAGGATTAACCTGCTATTTAAAGCCAATGACTAATAGCTCCTTGGGAGCCGCCTTAAGTGCTGGAGAGGCCTGAGCTTAGAAGACTCCTGGGCTCATTACTGGTGCTCCCTTCCCTGGAGTGCTCCCTTCCCTGGAGCCCCGTGGACTCTGTGACTGGAATTTCTGGAGGGCCGTCGGGATCTGCAGGGAGGACGGAAAAAGATTTCTTTAATCTCACCCCCAAATGACGGGATGGGTGTGGGGACTAGGTCCCGGGGCCACCGTTCCCAATGCTGAGGTCCTGGATGCTAAGGTCTGGGATGCTAAGGTCGGTTCAATGCCCCCAGGGTCTGACAAGAGGCTGGCACAGGCTGAATCTGCACCTCTGTGTCCAGACCCCCAAGCAGAGCCCTGATAGCCTCTTCAGGCCTTCTGTCACCTCCAGCCTCTGCCTTTCCTCCTCACCCCTTATCCTGACTTCCCCTCTCGGTCCCCTCTGGGATGCAAGCTGGATCTCGCACCTCACCACTCACATCACCTGCCACCCAGCCAGCGGCCGCCCAGCGCCCACCACCCACCTATCAGGTGGAGGGGTCTTTGTTGTGTAGCTATGGGAGCCTCGAACCCCAGCGGGGTCCATTCATGCCTCTTTGGCGGCCTTTCTGCTGGCTTCCTTCCCAGCAGAATGGAGCTGGAAATGGCTCCCATCTCGAGAGCGAGGATCTTGACTCTTTCCCTGGTGGACAAGGGTGGGAGCTGAGGCCCGTCAAGGGCCCCAGGGCTGCAGGGTGATGTCCGCAGACCTTTGCAGCACCTGGCGCCCAGTCTCTGACTCCAGCGCACCTGTGCTCTGTGCTTCTGTTTCTCTCTAGAGTGCTCCTTCCCCGTCCCCCCCTCTGGATTTACATGTCCCTGCGTGAATGCCCCTTCCTGGCAGGAACCACTCTGGGTGCCTACATCGCCTCTTGACCGGTCACTGTTTCCCGTGGCTGGTGGGGCTGCCCTGGGGCTGCGCTGGCGCTTGTCTTGGGGCTCAGCTCATCCATGGTTGTTGGCCCCCAAGTAATTACCAAATGAACGCTGTGTCCCCCTGAGTCAAACTCCTGTTGCAGGTGACTTCTGTGACTCGAGCCAGTGCCTGAATGGAGGGACCTGCTTGCTGAGCCAGGATAGAGCCCCCTTCTACTGCATCTGCCCCAAAGGCTTCGCAGGCCTCATCTGCAATGAGACTGAGAAAGGTACTGCCCGCTGTTCCTCGCTGGCTGCTGGCGCCTCTCCCCATCTGCCGGCCAGACTCCCCCAAAGTGGCCGTGTCCCCTGCCTGCCTGAGCCAGCATTTTCCTGGAAACCCCCAGGCCACATGTCCAGCTGGCTGCTTCCTCTGTTTGGGGGATGCACCTCTACCTGCCGCATCTTGGCTCTGGCTAGATCAGGCAGACGGGGAGGGAAGAGGAGTAGGAGCAGACGGCCCAGGCTTGAGTTTGGGTAGAGGGTTCTTTTTGGCTGGGCCCATTTGTTGCTGCCTGTGTCCGTCCCCAGCTCCTTGCTGATCACCTTTCACTTCCCTGCTCCCCCAACCTCAACGCCCAGGTCCCTGTTCCGTAAATCCCTGCCGCAACAATGGCGAGTGCCAGGTGTTAGAAAACCGAGGGGATGTCTTCGCCCAGTACATCTGCAAGTGCCCTCGTGGCTACACAGGCGCCCACTGTGAGACCGGTGAGTATCAGGGCACTGCCTCCTTGGGCCAAGCCCCGATGGCAGGGCCTCCGGGTGACTTTGGGTGGCATGGAGCTCAGCTGGGCCAGGAGGTGGGTTGGGGTCCTGCAGTCCCCCTAGGGTTCTTCCCACCTGGCCCTCGATCCCTGGACTACAGGGAAGAGAGGGTGGTGGTGCCCCGGAGGTCATGGTGGAGCCGTTTCCTGAGTCACCTCGAGCCAGATACACAGTGTGTGGCTCATCCAGGCTTCTCTGTCCGGGTCCCAGGAAGTCCATTAGTCAGGCCTGGATGAGGGAGCCTGACTGTTCCTGGCCATATGTGCCCTGTGGCCTCATTTTGAAACTTGAAGGAGGGAGAGGCCTAGGCAGGCAGGGCCAAGCCCTTGCTGCCAGGCGGGGCTGGCTCTTGGGAGCGCGGAATGCACAGAGGGGCTGGCCTGCTTGTGCTCTCCTTGCCACCCAAAGGCGTCAGTGTCTCCCCGCGCTGTCTTCTTTTCTGGCCCAGCAGCGTCCTCCCACCAGCCAGAAATCTTCCCCACCTGCTGTGGGCTGTGCCTTCTCCCAGGGATGTGGGGGGGCCTGATTTATGACACTGAGCATGGCAGGCCGGCGCAGGTGGCTCAGGAGGCAGAGGAAGCAGGGCCGGGGGGGTGGTGTCTCTGAGGTCTGCAGACCTACAGGAGGGAGGACCCTGCTTGGTGGGGTGGGCCTGGGACCCTGGGAGGGTCCTGAGGAGGGCAGGTGCCCTCGCCTCAGAGGGGCCTTCGCCTCAGAGGGGCCCTCGCCTCAGAGGTGCTGCCTGTGCCCTGGGCCACATGTCTGCCTGGGGCCTGGAGGCCGGTCTGCTGGCGATCTTGGGTGGAGGAATGTATGTGGGGGTGGGGGGAAGCCTCCAGGTAGACAGCCCTGGTGGGCCAGGTGGGCCCACTAATTACTGTGCAGGAGCCTAGGTAACCACGGGGTGCTGGAGTTGGAATTAGCCAGCCAGCCTCCTGCTTCCCGGCCTGGGGTCTGTCCTTCCCCGGGAGGTAGGCAGCAGCTGCAAAGGTGGGGACCCCCAGGGGGACCCCCTTGTTTATTATGTGGTGTGTCTCCTTGGAGCACATAAGGGATGTGAGGACAGTCTAGAGGTAGGCCGATGTTCTGAACGTTTCCCGGCCCCTGGCTGGCTCTGAGCTCAGGGGTGCGGCTTCATTCTCCCCAAGAATGTCATAGAACCCAGCTCTTTGTGAGTTTGGGGTGTCGGGGAAAGCCTGGCTCCATCTGAGGTCCAGGAGCACAGCATGGCGGCCACATAGGCTGTCCACTGCCTTCCTGTCAGCGGGCCTGTATTTGTCCTCAGCCCCCAAGACAACTTCTGCCAGTGGGATTCTAGAAAACTCCAGGCAGGCTTGCTTGTTGCTCTCTGCGTGAGAGTGCACTGTTTGCTGGGGTCTGACATGCCCCTTCTCCAACACATCACCCTGGGGAGCTGGGGATGAGCTGGGCGTGTGGTCCCCCAGGTGGGGCACCAAGGAAACAGTCATGCTGGCCTTCTTTCCACCAGCTCCCACCTGCACCAGCCCCCAGCCCACCCCCAGCCCCTCCCCTGCCAGCCCTCCCCCCACACCCCCCTGCCCAGCATCAGCCCAGCCCTGCTCCAGAATAACGGGCTGCTCCATGCCTAGTAAAGATGGCCCCCGCCCTGGGGATGGCCGGGCCCTTCTCCCCAACTGGGTGCTTGTTCTGGGCCCCTCCTCTCAAGCCCTCATGGCCGCGTCCTGGTCTCTGCTCTGGGTCATCTCCAGAGGCCATGGTCTGCCCTTATGCCCCTGCCTGGGTGTGCCCTGACAGCCCCCCTCCCTGCAGTCTGCGCCATGCCGCTGGGCATGGAGTCGGGTGCCATCAGCGATGGGCAGATCTCCGCCTCGTCCATGCACTTGGGCTTCATGGGCTTGCAGCGCTGGGCCCCGGAGCTGGCCCGCCTGCACCGCACGGGCATTGTCAACGCCTGGACAGCCAGCAACTATGACAGGAACCCCTGGATCCAGGTGCGGGGCCTGGTGGGAGGGGGCATGCTGCCTTTGGGGTCCCCACAGTGGGCTCGTTGCTGGGGTCAGGTGAAGTATCTGTAAGTGGAGAGCAGTGTTGGGGACCCTGGAGTGTTAGGGGAGCACTGTTGGGGGCCCTGGAGAGGGAGCAGACCCAGGCTGGGGAGGGCCCCTATTGCCTGGTCCCTGTGGGGCCCCTCCCTGAGAGACAATGAGAGAGCCTCCCTCCTCGGTCCTGCTTGGGCTCCCCCACTCTGGATGTAGGGTGGAAAGACCCCCAGATGTAAGGTACTGTTTTCCTCACACGGTCCAGGTAAACCTGTTGCGGAAGTTCTGGGTGACTGGTGTGGTGACGCAGGGTGCCAGCCGCGCGGGCAGCGCCGAGTATCTCAAGTCCTTCAAGGTGGCCTACAGCATCACTGGCCACAAGTTCCAGTTCATCAAGTCTGCAGAGGGGTTAACAGACAAGGTGAGTGTGGGGAGACCCAAAAGGTCCAATGACCTGTCGAGGGTTGCTGCATAGGCAGGAGGAGCTGGGATGTACTTTGAGCCTTCAGGACTCCCATGTACAGCTGCGCAAGTTGTACACTGCTCAAGGATGTCACTGCTGAGGGAGCCGCAATTGCAACAGCGGTTGTTAGTGTGCTTCTAGTTGTGGACAGAGTTTTGCTAATAAAGTATCTTGGGAAGGGAGCACCTTTTCCTATTGTGCACAGAGGCACCCCATGGATGACAGGTGGCCCCATGTGGGAGACGTGGGTTTATGCCCAGACTTGTGGTGTCCACAGGGGGTGTGAGAAGGGGAGTGGGTTGAGGGTGCCTGGGTTGACCTGCTCCTCCTCTCTTCCTTTTCCATCCAGATATTTTTTGGTAACACGGACAACAATGGCTTAAAGATCAACCTGTTTGACACCCCGCTAGAGGTGCAGTACGTGAGGCTGGTGCCCATCATCTGCCACCGGGCCTGCACCGTCCGCTTTGAGCTGATTGGCTGTGAGTTGAACGGTGAGTGAGGGGACTGTGGTCAGTCCTGGTGGCCTTTCCCGCCCCCCTTTTCTCAGCCAGGGTGAGCTGGGGAGGGTGGTAGCCATCCTGGGGCCTGGGGCCTGGGGCCTGGGCTCACTCAGGAAGGGCACAGAGGGCAGAGAATGTTAGCAGCCTGCCCAGGTGTGCTCCACCTGCCGAGCCCCAGCCTTCTTCCTCCTGGCCCAGAACAAAAGACACCGCTGAATGGGTTGCCTGGCTGTGGGTCCTCACCCGCGTGCTTAAAAGGGACTTACGAATACTCCACTACAGGCACACACAAAAGGTTCATAAAAGGTTTATTTACAAGGGAAAAGGAAATAAGGAAAGTGTACAACTCAGGGAGAAAATAGGGAAATAAAGACTTTAGTGCGTCCTACCCGATCCGCCGACCTGGAAACCCAAAGGCACTCTCCGAGCTGGCCGGATGCTGCGAGGTGGCAGAGAGCCAAAATGGGGGACCCCTCCAAAGCCCACGTGTCTGGCTTTATACCCACCTGGCTGCATAACCCCACCCTCAGGTCCCAGCCACCTTCCCTTGGGTGGTGATGGGATTTGGAGTTCCCAGTGTCTTTGGCTTTAGCCTGGGGTGGGGGTGGAGTCCACAAAGCCTGTATGGAATTAGCTTTAGGACAGCCTTTTCCCCCTAACAATTGGAGGCAGGGAGGTTGGTCACGTTGTGTCTCTGCTGTTTCCTGGGGTCTGGATCATGGGTGCCCAGTGAAGACCTGATGAGTAGCGTATGAGCGAATTGAATGAATGAACGAGGAAGGTGAGGCCGGATAAATGATTTCTTGAGGGCACACAGCCAGTAGGTGTTGGAACCCTTGATCTAGAATCCTGGGCTTTTGCCGCCACCCATCCATCCAGTACTTCCCAGCAAACCTCTAGGGAGAGGAAATGGGGGCTCCTGGGGTCTTGATTCTGGAGCTGCTGCGTCCTGTTGCGCTTTCCAGAGAGCTTCCCACATGGTGGGATAGGTGTCCAGAAAGGGACAGGCTTTTGCTGAGCAAGGAAAACCTCACATTGGAGAGGTCAGGGTGCAGGCCCTACTGACCACGCGGCCCAGCCCCACTGCTTTCTGAAGTCTGGGTGTCTCCTCTCTGTGGCCACAGTTGCCACCTGCTGGCCACCAGCGGAAGTGTAGGGCTTGCTGGCAGAGGGGGAGCCAAGTAGAGGGGAGCCCTGAGGGAGTACCTCTGAAGACCTGCCCTCTGCCCCACCCATCTCGGTGGCATCTTTTCCTGTATCCTGCATTGGTACCACCCAAAACCCCATGAGCTGTGTTTTGTGCCTGGCGGGGTTTAGTCTTTTTGAAAAGTAGGACCCGTACTATTTCCCGCTTCACCTCTTGTGGGGTAGACTTGGCCTTCTGCCCAGGAAATTTCAGGGATTGGTGAAGGAAAGAGGCAGATCTGGGGCCCCCACTCTGGGCTCCTATCCCTGGAGTCCTGGTCACCCCCCGACACAGTCTGCAGCGGTGGCTGTCACGCTTGTGTGCGTGAGCCCAGCACTCCCTCTGAGGCCAAGAGGGGGCGAGGCAGCAAACCTCTGGGAGGTGCAGCGCCCAGTCTGCTCCTGGCCTGGACTTCAGTCCCTGGGGGGCATCGCAGTTGCTGGAGGGAGTGTGGGCAGTTGCTGGAGGGAATGCTGGCATGTACATGCATGTGCACTGGGCAGGGTGCAGGGCTGGGCGTTCCTGGGCAGGTCTGGGTCGCAGGCGGCACCCTGTCCTGCTGGAATGGGCTCGTTAATGCAGTAGACATTTTTTTAAAAAGACTTATTTATTTACGCATACAAGAACTGGGGTACAGGCCAGAGATGGGGGGTTGGGGGGTAAGAGGATTTGCCAGAGACAGAGAGGGGTGCAGAATAGGCAGATCCACTGACATACACTGCTGAGGGGAGCAGTGAGGAGACAGGAGAGGTCTGCTGCGCCCTGTGGGTAGCTCCCTGGCCGGGGATAGAACTCGTGCTGCAGTGGCTGCGGACAGCTTGATAGCACGGTGACTCAACCCCTTGCGCCACAAGGGAGGCCCACAGTAGACATTTCTGAGGGTGTTTATGAAGCTGCTTGTGAGGGTCTGGCCCTCGGGGACACTGCCAGCGGATCCCTGCCCATCTGAGACCTAGCTGGGGCTGGACACTAGCTAAGGGGCGATGGAGATGGGCTAGCAGGAAGGCTGGAGGGTAAGGTGTGAGGGCGACTTAGGGGGAGGGTGGGATGCCATGGGGACTGACTGCTCTGTTGGGGTGGGCTTTGAAGGAGGCTGGAGTGATGGAGTGCGAGCCTTGGAAAAAGCTTTGCAGGTGGGGAATGGGTGATGCAGGGCCGGGGCCTGTGAAAGGATGGAGGCTGGTGGTGGGTGAGGAGGCTGGAGGGAGGGAGATGGGCCAGCCAGCCCAGGCAGGGCCGTGTGGGCCGGGGAAGGATCTGGGCCTTGTCCTCCGGACCAGCGGCCGCCATGTGGGGAGCGCTAGTGTCCCACCCTGCGCACCAGCACGCATCTGGGCGGGCCATGACAGTGGAGGTGTTGCCGTGGCCTGCTGGTTGCCGTGGCCTGCTGTTTCCCGTTCGTGGGGCCGGGGCCCGTGCTTGGTGGTGACTGGCTGGAGTGAGTGCCAAACCACTGAGATGTTGTAAGGAATGTCTTGACCGTATTCGCAGGACTTGGGTATGGATGGCAGCTGTGTCCCACCCAAGACAGGTGGGCAGGGCAGGCTTCTTGGAGACGGTATCTCACAAGTCAGGTCTCGAAGCAGGGCAGCAGGTGGGCTGCCCTGGAGTGAAGGGCGGAGGGCAAGTCAGGGTGGGAGTGGGAGCTGTGGGCCTCTGGCCGAGGCCAGGAGGGGTGATGGGCCGACTGTGAGAGAGGAACTGGTTCTCTGCTGGCTAACAGTTGGGGCAGGACGCAGAGTTCCGGTCCCTCAGGGTCTCGTGCCCACTCTTACCCGGGGGCTGAGGGCCTGGATCTGATGATGCCCCCTTGCTGGCAGGCTGCACCGAGCCCCTGGGCATGAAGGACAACACCATCCCTGACAAGCAGATCACGGCCTCCAGCGTCTACCGGACCTGGGGCCTGAACACCTTCAGCTGGTTCCCCTTCTACGCGCGCCTCGACAGGCAGGGCAAGTTCAACGCCTGGACTGCCCAGAGCAACTCCGCCTCTGAATGGCTGCAGGTGGGTGTCAGCCTCTGGGCCATAGGACTTGGGGTCATCAAGAGGGAATGTCCTCAAAGCCTTGGTTTTTCTTGGCTTTGCTTTTCTTCTTTCCATGTGCACCTGCCCCCCAATTCTGTATCTCCAGTGGGGCGAGGAGGCCCCTGCCCCAGTGGAGAAGGGGTCCCCATGTGCCTGGGGACCACCTGGCAGGAAGGAGGAGGAACCCCTGACCCAGGCACCTCGGGGTGTCTGCCGGGCCCAGACTTCCTGGAAAGTGGGAACCCAGAGCCTCACCTGTGTTGGAGATGAGGAAACAGTCTCATGGGTGCCAGCCCTGGCTCTCCTGCTGGTCAGCAACGAGTGGAGTTTGCAGTCTGGGTCTTGGGGTGGCTGTCATGGCAGCCAGTAGGGTCCCCAGGCTGGTCAGGACCTGGGTGGTAGGAGGTCTGCTGGATCGTCCCCCCAGGCCTTGGACTGCCCTCAGGGGGCCTCGGGAGTGGTTCTTACCTGCCCGTGCTCCCTGCACCCCATGCAGGCCCCAGGCAGGCTTGGCTACTTCACTGCAGAGCCTGTGAGGAGGGGGAGGCATTTGTGCCCTTTATAGATGAGGAGACGGAGCCTCTGCTAGGTGATGCCACTTTCCCCAAACTAGAATTCTCGGCCTGGGGCCTGCCTTGTCCTGCCTGGCCGGCCCGTGCGAGTACAGGGATGGGTTGTTCCTCCCCTAGATCGACCTGGGCTCCCAGAAGCGGGTGTCCGGCATCATCACGCAGGGGGCCCGAGACTTCGGCCACATCCAGTATGTGGCCGCCTATAAGATAGCCTACAGCGACAACGGCATGAACTGGACCGAGTACAGCGACCCGGGCGCCATCGACAGCAAGGTGGGTGTCTGTCTGTCCAGCTGGTGACTGCAAGGGCGCCGGGCGGGGGCCGCTCCGGCCCTGACACTTCTCTGCCTCCAGATCTTCCCTGGCAACCTGGACAACAACTCCCACAAGAAGAACGTGTTCGAAACGCCCTTCGTGGCCCGCTTCGTGCGCATCCTGCCTGTGGCCTGGCACAACCGCATCACCCTGCGCGTGGAGCTGCTGGGCTGCTAGCCGAGGCCCGGCCGAGGCGCCCGGAGGGCCGGGGTGATGCCCCTGCTCCTGCCCTCCTGGCCTTCCTGGGCCTGCTGCCTCCTCCACCCGCGTCCTGACTAGCTGATGGGGGTGGGCTTCTGTCACCTCCCTCCCTCCCTGCCTGTGCCCCCCACCTGCCCCCAGGCCATCACCCCACCCTCACGCATGGTGGGAGCTGGTTAGGTCTGGCACCACACCACTCCCCACTCCAGCCCTTTTCCCACACCCCATGCCCTCTGCTGGAGGCTGGCCTGGAGGTGCCAGACTGGAGATAAGAGCCTCCTGCCCCAGCCTCAGGCAAGATGCTGCTTCCCCACCAGCCCCACCCCCCTCCAGACCTTCTGCCCCTTGTCCTGGAGCCTATAAAGAGACAGGAGGAGATGGGCAGACCTCTGGAGAGGGAGGAGAGGAGGCGGGAGGGCGTGGGGTCCTCTGTGCTGGCTCTTTACCCTGAGTACACAGGCAGTTCCCCAAATATATTTATGTCACCCCCACCCCAAATTCTTCCTGTGGTTCTTTGTTGCTCCACTGAAATGGACTTGGGCTATAGTGCCCCCTTGGCGTGTGCGGGCCCCTGCTCCCCTCCACTCTCAGTGCTGCTGGACCCCAGGGTCCTGGTGTCAAGGCTGAGATGGCGGAACCGCAGAGGATGGAGCCACTTGGCTCACCGCCTTCCCTACACTGGGGTCGGCCCCCTTCACACTGCATAGCTCTGGGCCCCTGGGTGCTGCCTGACACCCTGAGATGAGGAGCCCAGAGGCTCCTGGCACAGCCTTGCCTTCTGGAAGCTGCCTCTGCCTTCCCAGCCCTTACTGGGAAGACAGGCGGTGACTGCTGGCAACTTCCCCCCTTGGCAATTTCTGTTTTCCTGGTAACTGGGGCAGTGGGTGAGGGAAAGGACTGGGCAGCTTTTGCAGCTGTGGGGTCCAGGGTGGAATGCAGTGTGGGAGGGAGAGGTCTAGGCCCCTAGGCCTGACACATGTGTTCCTAGGATGTTAAGGACAGGTTGGTTTCTGGGCTGGAAGGATGGTTCAGGGGTGGCCCTGTATTACCCCCACACAGGCCATAAGGAATTGGCCAGTACGAGGCAGTGTGGGCCAGTGCCCCAGTGATGGGGGGCGGGGAGGGAGGGCACTGGCACTGTGAGGAGGGACTTAACTGGCTGGAGAAGAGGCTCATGAAACCACTCAGGCCGCAAGATGCATTTTCCTTTTTTTTTTAAAGATTTATTTTTTTATGCATACAAGAACAGGGTACAGGCCAGAGGTACGGGCGGTTAGAGGATTCACCAGAGACAGAGTGGGGAACAGAACAGGCAGAACGACTGAAATACACTGCTGAGGGGAGCAGCAGGTGAGGCAGGCGGGGTCTGCTGAGCCATGTGGGTTTCTCCTTGGCCAGGGATCAGTTTGTGCTACAATGACTGTCATTAGCTTCACAGGTTGCGTCTTAACCCCTTGTGCCACCAGGGAGGCCCAAGCTGCATTTTCTGGAACAAACTTTGGGGAGATCTGGCCACTGGGCTGTCAGAGGGAAGGTGTGGCTTTGGTGGAACCTCATCAGGAATGTAGTCTGGAAGTGGCTCCTTCCTGAGAGCTGTCCGTCCCTGGGCTTCTTGGGGGATCAGAAGACAAGGGTGGTCTCCCTGGGAACTGAGAGGAGAGGCCTTCCGCCTCTGGCTGGCCCTGTGGCAGGCGGGCTCCAGACAGGGACCTCTTACCAGCCAGAAGACCCCAGGTTCTTTCCACCATCTCCCAACACTTCCTTCCTCATCTTTGCAGTCCTGGGTGTTAGGGGGAAAGGATGTCCTGAGCTAATTCCATACAGGCTTTGTGGGCTCCACCCCCACCCCAGACCAAAGCCATCAAGACATTGGAAATGACAAATCCCATCACCACCAAAGAGAGGGTGGCTGGAACCTGAGGGTGGAGTTAAACTGGCAGGTTTAGTATAAAACCAGACATGTGAGCCTTGGGTCTCTCTCTTGGCCTCCTGTCTCTTGGCCAGCTCTCAGCATGCCATTGGGATTCCAGGTCAGCGGAACAGGTAGGATGCATTCATGAATTTATCTCCCTCTTTTTCTCCCTGAGTTATTCATTTCTTCATTTTCCCTTTCTTTTGTAAATAAACCTTTTATTAACCTTTTGTGTGCACCTGCAGTGGAATATTAATAAGCCCCTTTTTAAGTGTGCGCGGGTGAGGACCCACAGTCAGGCAACCCGTTTTATATTGGGGTTGCCCTGTCGCAAGTTTGACGCCCAACATGGTTTCCAAGTTACACCCGTGGTTGACCAGCCCAAAGTAACTCCTTGTGTTGTGCACTAGGTCTGCAGGACACTGGTAAAAGTCTTTGTCCCAGGTCTTGAACAGTTTTTTTTTTTTTCCCCCTCTTGCATACAGCTCTGTCTGGTCTTTCAACTGCTAGGGGGTAAGGATGTCCTGAGCTAGTTCCATACAGCTTTGTGGACTCCACCCCCGACTCCAGACCAAAGCCATCAAGATACTGGAAATGGCAAATCCTGTCATCACCAAAGGGAGGGTTGCTGGGACCTGAGCATGGAGTTAAGCAGCCAGGTTTGGTATAAAACTAGACACGTGGGCCTTAGGGGGCTCTCTTGGCTCTCTGCTAGCTGGTGCGAGCCAGGCTACCCATGCTGTTTGACAGGGTCCAGGCAGGGGAGAAATTACTGAAAGGTCGGGAAGCTCCGCAGCTGGCTCCTGCAACTTCCTTTCATTTGTTTATGGCAGTTTTCACCATCATGGGAATTTTCTATAAAGCTTTAAAATGACATTATGAGTATTGACGTTAATGCTAGTTTCAGTAATGCACACTCCAGCAGTTTAAAAAATGTACATTCCAACATAATTGATAATGTGACGATTACCAATATTTCTCCACATCCCCCGATTTGTAAATCATCTACCATGAGCATTGCTAAAATCTTTAACAAATTATGCTTGAAGGAACTATTGGAACCAAGCCTGGTAGAAGTCCTCACAAGAGGAGGCACTGAGGCGCCCCAGAGACAAATTGGTCTGAAAAAAATGCACCACATATTGTTCCCACAGTAGGGGGACCCACAGTCCCAGCAAACAAACTAGGAAGCTGCCTTTTCATCTTACAATGCCTGCTTGACCTTTCTGTAGTTAACTAGCTTGACCACATAAGTCATGCTCTGTCTAGCTCTTGTTTCTAGTTCTGAGAAATTTACTTAAAGAAAAAATGTAATCAGGTTAATCGTAGACTAAGAAATTTGAGTAAAGATTGTGCACTGTAAATAATTGAAAAATAACCTCTAGAGAATGTAAAACTAAAATCCCATGATTGATGATGTAATGATCAAATAACAAATTTCTAATGTATAAATAAAGCTCCACTGAGGCTATCAGTAGGAGATACTTGTCACCCTGATTGTCAGTGTCTCCTCATTCCCTCATTTCCGCTGACGCTGTCCTTTCCTTCGTGGACCCTGCCTTGGCTGGAGCTGGACTCTGGCAGCTAGGTCTCAGCGTGCCATTGGGAGTCCAGGTTGGTGGAACAGGTAGGTCGCATTTAAGACTTTATCTCCCTCTTTTCTCCCTGAGTTGTACATTTCCTCATTTTCCATTCCCTTATAAATAAACCTTTTATTAACCTTTTGTGTGTGCCTGCAATTGATTATTCATAAGCCCCTTTTAAGCACTCCGGTGAGGATCCACAGTCAGGCAACCCGTTTTATATCGGGGTTGCCCTGTCACAGTTTGGCGCCCAATGTGGTTGACCAAGTCACGCCTGTGGTTGACCAGCCCAAAGTAACTTTCCTTGCGTTGGTCACCATAAGCACACTAGGTCTGCAGGACATGCAGTGTAATCTGTCTGAAGTCTTGTAAAGTCTGCTTTTTCCCCCTTGAGTATATAGCCAAACGTGGCCTCAACCATGAGCTTACACAGTTTTATCCCTAGCTTGAGTTCTTTCAGTTTTTTTCCAGCCTTGAGTTTAAGTAGCCCTTTTCAGTTAAATGTTACCACCAGTTTTATAAATGTACATAATTTGATAAAACCTGGTATATGGCACATGATTTTACTTCTGTATACATACATGGGTGGTTTACAAGCCATCCCCTACTTTACAATCTGCTTCTGGGTGTTTGTTTGGTAATGTGTGTGAGCGCCATTTGCTACATTCTTGGTTCTATGAGAGGTACATGTTCTACTTCACATACTGAGAAAGTGCATCAACACATTCAGGCTCTTAGCTCTGCAACAACAAATTCAGGCTCTTGATTTAACTATTAAGAGTATGAGGGATGAAAACCGTACTGTTTCTGAGTCAGCTTTAAAAAGCATGCAGGATCAAGCTTTTAAAAGTATGCAGGACAAGCTACAGGCTGCCCTCCATAAATTGGATGTGGCAGAGGCTCAGCTGATGGCACAGAGAAAGGATAAACCTTCCCCTTCCCATGAGGACTGCAAGAGGGCAGAGTAAGAAGAGGAGGAGAATTATTTGATAAATACATCAGGGCAAAATCCTCCGTGTGACAAGGACCCTCCTGTGCAGACTCCTGAGGCTTCACAGCCCCCATTACCCTCTGGGGAGGAAACTAAAATGGCTCCTCCCCACACTAGACACCGCACCCATTTTGGCAGGAGGGGTCACCCTGAGGCAGGACAGTTTCCTCTTTGCCAGATGCTGATGGGTGGCTTGAATGAACATGGGCCACCTGCTGGGTACTTTTGGTCACACCATCCCTTTAGCACCACAGACCTCCTAAATTGAAGGAGCTCTATCTCCTCATACTGACAGGCTCCTAAGAGGATGGCGAACTTGTTTGCCTCTATCTACCTCTCCCACTGCCCTAACTGGGCAGATATACAGTCTATGCTTCAAACTTTGCTGACTGGACGAGCAGAGAATGGTTTTCAGGAAAGTCAGGGAGGAGGCTGACCGTCTCCACCAAGAGGACAGAGAATCCCCAGAGCCAGAGATGGTTGTCCCAGTGGTAGTGTTACAGGGCGGGGAGAGGGGCACTCCAGACCCTGCAAACCTGACTGCGCTAAATATGTTCCGCCATCCACCATATCAACACAGAACAAATAAGACTTTAATGGGAAGGAACTTTAATACAATTAGAAAACAATGCAGGAAAGGCAAGAATATAGATTCTAAATCAAATACCCAAAGTTACCCGTCCCCTCATGGGTAAAAGTCCACCCAAGCAGGATTGGCCCAGAGCTAGGCTGCAAGTCTAAAGCATCTTCCACAAGCACTCAAGCACTGCCACAAGGCTAAAGCATATTCCAGCGGGGACCTGTTATAGAGCAACCCCGATATTAAACGGGTTCCTGGCTGTGGGTCCTCACCCGCGCGCTTTAAAGGGTCTTATGAATACTCTACTACAGACACACACAAAAGGGTTAATAAAAGGTTTATTTACAAGAGAAAAGGAAATAAGGAAAATGTACAACTCAGGGAGAAAATAGGGAAATAAAGTCTTTAATGCGTCCTACCCGATCCGACGACCTGGAAACCCAAAGACACTCTCTGAGCTGGCTGGATGCTGCGAGCTGGCGGAGAGCCAAAATGGGGGACCCCTCCAAAGCCCACGTGTCTGGCTTTATACCAACCTGGCTGTATAACCCCACCCTCAGGTCCCAGCCACGTTCCCTTGGGTGGTGATGGGATTTGGAGTTCCCAGTGTCTTTGGCTTTGACCTGGGGTGGGGGTGGAGTCCACAAAGCCTATATGGAAATTAGCTTTGGGACATCCTTTTCCCCCCTAACAGACCCACAGAAAAGGATCAGAAACAACCAGACAAGTCTGGAAGGAAAAGAGCAAAATCAAAATAAGGACAAAATCCACCATTGTCGCCTCCCCACGGGTCTCACCCACATCTGTGTCACCCATGAAAGGTTCGGCGGGGTAAAGACAAGGAGAGCCAGGCTACATTTCTCAAAGGGAGGGAAAGTTTATTGCGCCCCGGGCGGACCTCACAGACCCCAGGTGGGGGTCAGTGAAGCCGCGCACGTTGTCAGGGGGAAGCAGGGTTTTATAGGGTGAGGAGAGGTCAGGTGGGTAGTTGGGTTCGTATGGCCGGAAAAAGTTTGTAGGGCGCGAAAAGGTTCCTGGGGCAGGTGGGGGGTTCTTTGTCTGAGAAGAGACTGGGGGGGGGGGGGAGGGGGGAGGCACACAGCCTGAATCCTCCAGGCAGGTATCCTCAGGCAGGTATCCGCATTCCTGCCCCCCAGGTGGGCTTCCTGTTTGGCTCCTGCATTCTGGCCCCCCTGCACGGACCTTTCATACCAGCCTTTTGTTGATAGGAAAAGGGGCCACGGTTCATTCTTTGGCTACTTCCTGCTGAAAAGGGGCAAAGACCAAGGGGGTGGCTCAGGCCTGGTTATGAGGGTCTTCTGCAGGGATGCGAGAATACGGATGGAGCAGGAGCTGGTTAAAGGTGGTACGAGACATTTCCCGAATGCGAGCCTGTATGAACTTTAGGAGGCAAAGAGCGAAAAGAAAAAATAAGGTTATCATTAGTATTGGCCCCAAGAGTGGGAGGAGCCATGACACTATAGGATTTTGAAACCATGTCAGCGGAGAGTTGGAACCTCCGGTTTCCCATTCTATGTCTTTGCGTAGTTTTATTAAGGCTTCTACATTTTGTTCTACAATCCCCGATTCATTGATGTAGTAACAACATTCTTCCCTGAGGAACAGGCAGGTACCCCCTTTATTAGCTGTTAACAAGTCCAGAGCACGCCGGCTTTGGAGAGTGACCTGTGCCAGGGAGGTGAGCTGTCTGTGTAATGATGCTAAAGACACACAGGTTTTTTCTAAGGAGGTATCTATTCTTTCATGAAATTCCTGGGCAGTAATCAGGCTGTGTCCCAGGGCCCCACCTGCCTTACTTGCAGCTGCTATCGATGATGCCAGGCTGATTCCAAACATGATTGGGAGAAAGGCTGCCCGCTTAGTCCGATGTGGTGAGAATAACTAACCTAGCTCAGACCGTCTGTACAGAGCTAACTGTGGGACCGCGAGGACTTGGATACGTGGGCCTGGAGTAGCAGAATTAATACACTGAGAGAGAGAGCCATTGCACCAGAAAAAGTTTCTCTTTGCTGTTGTTCGGAGCACAGAAGTAACCGAAATGTTAGAAGCACAGGAATGAAAGCTGACAAGGGCATCAGTTGGATAGCAGGGGTAGCTGTGATTGGAGTCCCATAGGGTGACTGAGAGTTGGGGAGTCTGGCAAGCAGCGTCCGTTATCTTGGTCGTAGTGGTATTGAGATTAATTGGACCTGCTGCCAGTAGAGGCCTCCAAAGGGAAGCACAGAGGAAACAAGAGGAGGTGTTAGTCGCAAAAAAGTCATTTAGGAAGGTTATAGCGTTTTGGATTATATGAATCCAGGTTGAGGGTGTCTCGGTCTTTTCTGATGATGTTAGCTGATTTTATAGGATTTGTTCTGAATGGAGGATGTCCTGGGAGACTTGGACTGTGGCATTTTGTGTCGGGACATATTCCCTTGAGATGGACAGTGTTGCCACTGGATAGGAATGCCAGCCAGTGTACCCTGCGGCTTGGACTCCCTGGACCCAACGTTGGTCCCAAGGATCTGAAATAGCACAGCTAACTTGATTCATATTGAAGCCCGTATTATGACGGACGAGAGAGAACATTTGGCCTTTGTCTGGAAGGTGCACTGTGCATGACTGGTAAGGGCACCCCCCATATTCTCTATAGGTATTTTTTGCAGTGATCTAAGGTTTGATGGTAAAGAAACAAAACAAGGCGTTCATAAGGCTAGTAATCGATGAAAGAGTTAGGGTGAGAGTGATGGGTGCTGTGCATCCGGCCTGTGGGCACTCCGCAGTACCCACCTAGTGGGTGGTCTCAGTGGATCCTGAGACAAAGGTCTCCCTAACTTTGAATTTTAATCCACAGGACACTGAACTAGGGGAGATTTTGACAAGAAATGCACATCCTAGTAGGACCCAGGTTATAACATACATACTGTTTGTCTTCAGGGGCACGTTTGACCCGTGATAGATGGTGCCAGGAGGGGTGTCCCAGAAGTGTTACCACTGCAGGTGTGTTGAGAACAACCGTGTGTGGGCCGGTCCACCGAGGCTGCAGTGGCTTTGGCCGAAGCGATTTGAGCAGGACTTGGTCTCCCGGATGCAGTGGTAGGGAAGGTTGGTTGAGGAGGTCAAGATCCGAGGCAGGACTGGGGAAGTACCGGTCTGTGTGTTCCCGGAGCAGTTGGCTGTAGGGAGAAGTCAATCCTGTCCGGGTAGGTGTCCACGCAGTTGGTGAGCTGCAAAAGAAGGTGGGCGAACTCCCCTTTGAGGTGACATGCAAGCATAGGTTTGACGACGGGAACATATTTGTCAGACTTTTGCACTCAAGGAGGGGTAGAACAAGAGAAGACTTAGGAATTGGCGCTCATTAGACTCCTAAGTCGGAGTGATGGAGGGGACTGATAGAGAATAGGGGAAGGGTCTGCAGCAGAGTCAGTTGTGAGAGCGAAAGTCCTTGCATCCGCCTTGTTTTTCCCTGTGGTAACGTAAGAATTGTCAGTTGGTGTCCTTTCAGTGGATCATGGCGACTTCAGTTGGAAGCTGCAAGGCTATTAAAATCTTAAGGATAAGTTTAGCATTCATGATGGGGGCCCCTTGGTGGAAAGGAACCCCCTTTCCTGCCAAATCACAGCATGACTGTGAGCAATAAGGAAGGCATATTTTGAATTTATATAGATGTTGATTTTCTTATGTTTGCTGAGGGTTAGTTCCCTGGTTAAGTGCTATGAGTTTTGTCTTTTGGGAGGTGGTTCTTCCAGGCAGTTTTTCTGTGTCGATTACCTGATCGATGGTAACAGTGGCCTAGGTGGCCCTCCGCTGACCACGCGCTTCTTCGCAAGAGCTGCCAGTCTACAAACACAGGAGGCATCTGACAAAGGAGAGTTTGCGTATCTTCCAGGATTTCAGGACAGAAATGGGCGGCAGAAAGGGGACCAGAGACAGGCAGGAGAGTGGCTGGGTTGAGAGAATTAGACTGAGTGAGACTCATTAGAGGGTTTTCGATAAAAAATACATGGAAATTTTGTAAGCAGGAAGGAGTAAGAGTGGAGAGCGAGCGGCGAGACAGGAGGCCCTGAAGGCGGTGCAGGGAATGTACTTGGACAGGTCTTCACAGAGTAAGTTTGAAGGATTTTTGGGTGAGTAGAGCTGTCGCCACCAGGGCTCTAAGGCAGAGTTGCCAGCTCCTAACGGTGGAATCCATCTGCTTGGAGAGATAAGCGACAGGACACAGAGCTGGGCTCAGAGGCTGGGAAAGGACACCTGCCGCCATACCCCGACGTTCGGCTGTGAACAGGAGCAAAGGCTTTTCTGGATCAGGAAGGGTAAGGACAGGTGTCTTCAGATGGATATGTGTGACCCTGCAGACTCTCCGGGGGATTGGAGAGGTCCTTCAGGGAGGCTTTTGTTGCATCGTGCAGTGGTGTGGCTGGGAAAGCAAAATTAGGGATCCAGTGTCAGAAGAATCCAACCAAACCTAGGAAAGAAAGGATTTGTTCTGCTGATTCAGGGGAGGGAAGGTCCCAGATGGTCTGTTTGCGGTCCACCGTCAGCTGTTTGGAGGAAGGAGTTAGTGGAAGACCCAGATAGACGGCTGTGGGAACTGAAAGTTGGGCTTTGGATGGGGAGACACAGTATCTTTTGGAGCACAGGAAGCTGAGGAGTTGTGCAGTGTGTTGCTGAGACAGTGGCAGAGAAGGACGGCAGAGGAGGAGTCAGCGACACACTGGAGGAGAGTGCGGGGTGGAGTATGGCATGTCGAGAGATCACTGGCTAATGCCTGACCAAACAGATGAGAGCTGTCCCGGGAACCCTAAGGCAGGACTGTCCAGGCCAGTTGCTGGGAGGCGTGTGTCCGGGTTTTCCCAAGTAAAAGCGAATAGTAAGTAACATTGCGGATCCAGAGGGATGGTAAAAAAGGCATCTTTGAGGTGAAGTACAGAGAAGTGTGTGGTAGGAGGCGGTATATGAGATAGAAGGATGTAGGGGTTTGGCACTACAGGATGGCTAGGCACCACCACTTCGTTAATGAGGCGAAGGTCTGGAACTAGGCGATAAGAACCATCAGGCTTTTTTACAGGAGAATGGGAGTATTACAGGGCGAGTTGACAGGAGTAAGGAGTTTCTTTCCCAGGAGTCGTTGGCTGATGGGTTTGAGACCCTGACGATGAGTGAGGGAAATTGGAAACTGGGAGCGAGAGGGAAAAGAAGAGGGATTCTTAAGGCAAATGAGGATTGGGGTACAATGGGTGGCAACAATCAGGATAGAGATATTCCAGAACATGGGGTTGACAGTGGAAGGAGACAGCGGGTAGTCCTGAGAAGGATGAGGAGATGTTTGGAGTCGTGGGAGGGTGAGAGCAGCACTAGGGTGTTGGAACCATGAGAGAGTAGCCCTGAGTTTGGTCAGAAGATCGTGACCCAGGAGTGGTGTGGGGCAAGAAGGCATGACTAGGAAAGAGCGGACCAGTGGTCCTGAGCCGAGAAGGAAGGCCGTCAACTCCCGTAACCAAGGCCTGAGAAGGATAAACTTGACCGGAATAGGAGGGGAGGACAGAGAAGGTAGACCCCGTGTCAACCAGAAAGGAGATGGACTTACCTGCTACCTTGACCGTTACCCTGGGCTCCTCGAAGGTTATCGGAGTTGATAAGTCTGGGCCTCTTCAGTCCTCAGCCGCCAAACCCAAGACTGCCGGTGGCAAGAGTTGCAGGGACTGGAAGGACTGGCCCACCACAGCCAGGTGTGGAGGGACAGTCACTTTTCCAGTGACCCTGGACGTTGCAGATGAGGCACGGTCCTGGCGGAGGGCGGGGGTTGGGGCATTGTCTGGACCAGTGTTCTTGGCCACATTTGAAGCAGGCTTCGGTGGCGGTCGGTTGGTTGGGGCGCATGGGGCCCATTGTCGTCCTCTGTCGGGCAGCAGGCGCTGCGGTCGTTGGAGGAGCAGGGCCTGGCGGTCTCAAGGCAGCTACTGGGGCCTGAGCTTGAAGCTCAGCCTTCTGGCGACTGCGGAGTTCCCTCTCTGCCCTGTCCTGTTCCTCCCGGTTGTTAAATACTGTAAAGGCCATGGTCAGCAGATCCTGGATAGGGGTTTGAGGACCATCCTCAGCCTTTGGAAGTCAGGAGGGTTTTTTGAGGAAGATAGGGTAACATTTTTGTGTTTATGAAAGTTTATAGGTTTAGGTGCTGCAGGTTGGAGACCAGCTAGGGGATAGGTCAGAGGTCAGGGTGGAAGAGAAGAGAACATGAAATTATGACATGTATTGTCATAGGCTTGGGTAAGATAATGAAATTTAGGTGTAGGTAGTGGGATAGTTTGTGAAAGAGCCAATACGCTTTTCAAGTTGGGAGAGATCAGACAGAGAAATGAAATGAACATGGACTCTAACTTTTTCTTTAGTTCCCACCCACTTCTCTGAGGGGAGGGAGAAGAGGATCAGCAGGGAGAGGGTGTGGCAGCTAGGAGGTGAAAAGAAAGGGGGGAGGGGCTGGATTGGGGAGCTGGAGGAGGTGAAGACTGAGAATTTAGAGAATTAGAGAATCTTGAAGAGGGGTTTGGAGAGGGCGAAGAGTGAAAGGAGTCTCGAGACTTAGAAAGTAAGGGAGGTTTTTTGGAGGGAGGGAAGGGGCGGGGCGCAAGAGAAAGACAGCCTGGCCCTAAGGATCTCTGACCATGTTCCATTACGGTGACAGAATGGTCTGTAAAGACGGAGAAGTCAAAAGTGCCATGTTTGGGCCAGTGGGAGCCATTGTCCAATTGATACTGAGGCCATGCAGTGTTGCAGTAAAAGGCGAGACGGTTAGGGCGTTAGACGAGACGCTTAGGGCGTTATGTGGCCTTAGTCCCAAGGGACCGAGGTTTGAGAGAAGGCTTCCCAGTGGTGTTGTTATAGGACAGGGAGAGGGGCAGCCCAAACCCCGCAAACCTGCCTATTCTACATGGGTTCTGCCATCCGCCGCATCAACACAAAACATAGGAGACTTTAATGGGAAGGAACTTTAATAAAACTAGGAAACAATACAGGAAAGGCAAAGAGTCTAGTTTCTAAATGAAGCACCCAAAGTTACCCGTCCCCTCGTGGGTAAAAGTCCATCCATATGGGATCGGCCCAGAGCAAGGCCCCAAAGCCTGCCACAAGTCTAAAGCACCTTCCAGTGGGGACCCACAGAAAAGGGTCACAAACAACCGGACAAGCCCGGAAGGAAAAGAGCAAAATCAACATCAAGATAAAAGCTGCCATTGTCACCTCCCCACGGGTCTCACCCACATCTGTGTCACCCAGTCCACGACCAAAAGACAAGCGCAGTTTCTTCACGTGTCTCTAGGTTCCATGCGCCTCCTCCGGGTCTCCTGGCTCCATCCTGCTCCTTCCTCAGTCTCTTCCTTCTGCTTCTCCTCTTCCTGCTCAGCTCCACCCTCCCTTGGGTGGGGCAGGGAACCTCCCCCTTTCCTGGGGAACACCCTGTTACAGTGTGGCCGGGCTTGGCTTGGAATTTGCGGACCCCAAGACTAAATCGGCTCCTTTTCCCAACCGACAGGGGGCACAGTGTCAGAAACGCAGCGTCCCACGAGCCTGACCTGGCCTACAGGGGACACAGCCCCGGATCGCGGTGTCCCCCGGTCCGGTTCTGGCCAACAGGCAGGGAGCAAACAAGCGAGGGGGACGTCTCCACCGCTCGGTTGTTGCCCAGACAGGGCACCTAGTCTGGACGGGCGTCCCCAAATCCAGGCCTAGGTGTAACAGGGGGTCGGCTGACGTGGGCCCACGGTTTACAGGACAGCCGACCAAAACAGGAGGTTAGGAAAGGAGCCGAACAGCCAGAGGCGCGGGCCTCCCAGGAAGGAAGGTCAGGCAGTGACTTACCCCAAGGATTAAGGCCGGTGGTGGGTGTGAGGTGTCTGCAATGGAGAGGAGAGGTTCCAGGGACGAGAAGGCAGCCCCGGCGCCAGGGGACACGGCCTTCCTGGGTTTGCGGCACCAAGATGAAAGGTTCGGTGCGGTAAAGAACAGGAGAGCCAGGCTACATTTCTCAAAGGGAGGGAAAGTTTATTGCGCCCCGGGCGGACCTCACAGACCCAAGGCGGGGGTCAGTAGAGTCGCGCGCATTGTTAGGGGGAAGCAGGGTTTTATAGGGTGAGGAGAGGTCAGGTGGGTAGTTGGGCTCGTATGGCCGGAAAAAGTTTGTAGGGCGCGGAAAGGGCGGGGAAAGGTTCGTGGGGCAGGTAGGGGGTTCTTTGTCTGAGAAGAGAGTTGTGGGGGGAGTGGGGAGGCGCACCGCCTGAATCCTCCAGGCAGGTATCCGCATTCCTGCCCCCCAGGTGGGCTTCCTGGTTGGCTCCTGCATTCGGGCCCCCTTGCATGGACCTTTCAACCCAGTCCACAACCAAAAGGCAAGCGCAGTTTCTTCACGTGTCTCTCAGCTCCATGTTCCTCCTCCAGGTCTCCTTCTGGCTGCATCTTGCTTCCTTCCCTCCTCAGTCTCCTCTGTAGCTTCTTCTCTCCCTGCTCAGCTCCACACTCCCTTGGGTGGGGCAGGAAACCTGGAACTCCCCCCATTTCCTGGGGATCACCCTGCTACAGTAGATCCTGAGTGGGACCCCAGCAACTGAGGAATGGTGATGTTAGAGCTGTATAAAAAATGTTTACGGGTAGGATTGGGGCAGGGAATCCCCAAACAACAACAATTTTTTAAAGATTTATTTATTTATTTTGTACAAGAACCGGGGTACAGGTCAGAAGCATGGGAGGGTGAGAGAATTCACCAGAGCCAGAGCGAGGGAACAGAACAGGCAAATGGACCAAAGACACTGCTGAGGGGAGCAGCGGGCGAGGCAGGAGAGGTCTGCTTCACTATGTGGGGTTCTCCCTGGCCAGCGGGGAATCGAAGCGATGCTGCAGAGGCTGTGGACAGCTTCACAGCGTGGCGCTCAACCTCTGTGCCACCGGGGAGGCCCACCCAAACAAAAAATTTTTAACAAAATATTACAACTTGAACAAGGAGCTAACGAGCATCCATCGGAGTTCCTTGAAAGAATTATTCAGATGCACAGCGAGCACACAGACATAAACCCAGATGCCCCAGAAAATTCTTGTCTGATCACTATGGCGTTCATCACACATGGTGCCCCAGACATAAGGAGAAAGTTAGCAAAGGTGGACGGCATCACAGAGATGAGTCCATCCCAGGTAGTGGACTTAGCATTTCGGGTTTATAATAATAGAGAGGACAGGAGACCGAACTGCGACTGCTTTCATACAAAGAGAAAACAGGACAGGGGTTCAGGGAAACAGAAACGGACTGAGACGTGAACCCAGAAGTGAGCCCCTGGGGAGAAAACTGATGGAAGTCATGCTACTCATGTTGTCTGACAAGAGTCCGTGCATGGGGCAGATTCCTGAAAAGTCAGAAATCTCGTTAGCTAACTCCTGCTAGATTCTTCTTATTTGTTCATGGCTAGTTTCTACTGTTAGGGGGAAAAGGATGTCCCAAAGCAAATTCCATATAGGCTTTGTGGACTCCACCCCCACCCCAGGTCAAAGCCAAAGACACTGGGAACTCCAAATCCCATCACCACCAAAGGGAAGGTGGCTGGGACCTGAGGGTGGGGTTAAGCAGCCAGGTGGATACAAAAGGCAGACACGTGGGCTTTGGGGGGCTCTCCATTTTTGGGCTCTCCGCCAGCTCGCAGCGTCCGGTCAGCTCTGAGAGGGACTTTGGGTTTCCAGGTCGTCGGATCGGGTAGGACGCATTAAAGACTTTATTTCCCTATTTTCTCCCTGAGTTGTACATTTTCCTTATTTCCTTTCCTCTTGTAAATAAACCTTTTATTAACCCTTTTGTGTGTGTCTGTAGTAGAGTATTCATAAGTCCCTTTAAAGCGCGCGCGGGTGAGGACCCACAGCCAGGAACCCGTTTAATATCGGGGTTGCTCTTTAACACTACCATTGTTAAAATACACATTTAAAAGTAAAACTGCAAATGCTTTTTGATCAATTACTGAATTGAAAGGGAGATATTAAGGAAAAGGGAACTGTTAATGAAAGGGAACTATTAAGGAAAAGGAACTGCTAAAGAAAAAGGAACTGCTAAGAAAAGGAAATCCTTCCCTGTTAAGAGCCATAGACATGGAAAAGTAAGTACAAGAGAAGTTTGCTTCCTTAATAAGCATATCTAAACAAGGCCTGGCAGCCTGCTAGGCTGGTTGTTCTCCTGGGCCATTCTTGAAGATCTGCATCCTTCCCCTTTTCCTGTGTCAAGAATTTGTATGCTAACTAACCAATGTTATCAGTGAAAATGGTTATGTATAAAAGAAACTCTTTGTCTCTATACCATGCTCAGACCTTATGGGGCTACCCAGGTCTGGGACCTCATGCATGAGTAATAAAGCTGCTCCCGTCCTCACCATTCCTGAAGTACCGTTTGTTCTTCCCCTGCCTGGGTAAGAGGTTACAATTTATTTCTGCAACAGAATAACCAATTTGATGGCAAAAAATTAGTAATTCTCTGCCAAAAGGCAGCAATTCAACATTTGGCCTTACATTAGCAAGTGAAAAACTTCCGGGAACAAAAGGCTGTAAACATCCCTGGGCCAAGTCTTTGATATGGATTTGGGGTCTTTCAGGCAAGAGCTAAATGGAAAAGGAAATTCTTTTGCCTTGAAGTTAAAGATAGCAGCTGGGTGGCAGCCCTGAGCCATGCTCCAAGTGTAAGAAAATTCCTGATAAGCCAGGAGGCCATAGAAGGCTCCTGCTAAATTCTTCCTGTTTGTATAGGGCTTACTCCCCTGGATGCATTCAAGAATAAGTCAATAACAATTTTGTGACTGGTTGAGCTAATAACCATGGCAGCACAAATAATGCACTTGGAAATAGTCAATATTACAACTACTGACATGTCATGTATTAACTATTCTGGAAACCAAAAGCTATAACCATCCCCAGCCCTGCCTCTGATGAAATATTTGTAGTTCCTTAAAACAACAATCAGCAATCTTAACAAAAAAAGAAATTTTACCTTGATCGTAAAGTTAGATACGGGAACTAGGCTGATGAGATAAGTAGAGGAGTAATAGGTAGAAAACTCTTTTGTTAGATTAGGAAAATTCCTCCCTTATTTAAGAGCTTGGGGCTAGGGAAAAGCCTATGCAGCTTGCCTGGAATTGACGCCCTCCATGCCCTTGATTCCTTAATATTGAATTGTTAGGGGGAAAAGGATGTCCTAAAGCTAATTCCATACAGGCTTTGTGGACTCCACCCCTGAAAGGTCCATGTAGGAGGCCTGAATGCAGGAGCCAACCAGGAAGCCCACCTGGGGGGCAGGAATGCGGATACCTGCCTGGAGGACTCAGACAATGAGCCTCCCCCCTCCCCCTAGGAGTCTCTTCTCAGACAAAGAACCTCTACCTGCCCTACAAACTTTTCCCGCCACAGGAGCCCAACTACCCACCTGACCTCTCCTCACCCTATAAAACCCTGCTTCCCCCTAACATCGCACGCGACTCCACTGACCCCCGCCTTGGGTCTGTGAGGTCCGCCCGGGGCGCAATAAACTTTCCCTCCCTTTGAGAAATGTAGCCTGGCTCTCCTGTTCTTTACCGCGCCAAACCTTTCATCTTGGTGCCGCAAACCCGGGAAGGCCGTGTCCCCTGTGGCCGGGGCCGCCTTCTCGACCCTGGGACCTCTCCTCTCCATTGCAGACACCTCACACCCACCACCGGCCTTAATCCTTGGGGTAAGTCACTGCCTGACCCTCCTTCCTGGGAGGCCCTCACCTCTGGCTATTGGGCTCCTCTCCTGACCCCCGTACCTTGGTTGGCTGTTCCGTAAACCGTGGGCCCACGTCAGCCAACTCCCGTACACCTAGACCCTGGATCTGGGGACGTCCTTCCAGACGAGGTGCCCGAATCCTAGGCGCAACCGAGCGGTGGAGACGTCCCCCTCGCTTGTCTGCCTCTGTTCCGAAGGCCAGGACCGAATCGGGGGACGCCGCGATGCGGGGCCTGCGCCCCCGACGGCCAGTTCAGGTTCATGGGACGCTGCGTCCTGACTCTGTGCCCCCGTTAGTTGGGAAAGGAGCCGACTTAGTCATGGGGTCTGCAAATTCCAAGCCAAATTCCGGCCACTCCACTGGGAAGCCTTCTCTCAAACCTCGGTCCCTTGGGACTAAGGCCACATAACGCCCTAAGCGTCTCGTCTAATGCCCTAACCGTCTCGCCTTTTACTGCAACAGATAATGCCCTAAGCGTCTCGCCTTTTACTGCAACACTGCATGGCCTCAGTATCAATTGGACAATGGCTCCCACTGGCCCAAACATGGCACTTTTGACTTCTCCGTCCTTACAGACCTAAACAATTCTGTCACCGCAATGGAACATGGTCAGAGATCCTTAGGGCCAGGCTGGCTTTCTCTTGCGCCCCGCCCCTTCCCTCCCTCCAAAAAAACCTGCCGTACTTTCTAAGTCTCGAGACTCCTCTCTCTCTTCGCCCTCTCCAGACCCCTCTTCAAAATTCTCTAATCCTCTAAATTCTCAGTCTTCACCTCCAGCTCCCCAATCCAGCCCCTCCCCCACTTTCTTTTCACCTCCCAGCTGCCACACCCTCTCCCTGCTGATCCTCTTCTCCCTCCCCTCAGGGAAGTGGGTGGGAACTGAAGGAATAGTTACAGTCCATGTTCCTTTCTGTCTGATCTCTCCCAACTTGAAAAGCGTATTGGCTCTTTCACAAACTATCCCACTACCTATGTTACCGAACGCCGGCCTCAGTTTCCCTCAGCCAATAAAAGGAAACCGAGTTTGAGGAAAAGGAAAGCGGTTTTATTTGTCGACAAATGAGGAGGGCGGCAGACTCATGTCCGAAAAACCACCGTCCTCCTCTTTGGCAGCGGGCAGGGGTATTTATATAGGGGGAGATGGGTAGGCATCCGCGAAGGGGAGGGGGAAGGGGTCCACACAGAGACAAGTGGGCGCCAGCTCAACAGGGAGATGGATGGGTGTCAGCTCATTCATCTTAAGGGAAGGGGAAGGTGTCAAGGCACAGAGAAGGGTGATCGGGTGATCGCCAGCTTGTTTTCCTTAGGGCGAGGGGGAAGGGTCTACAGGGAAACCGGTGGGCGCCAGCTTTTTTTTTTCTTCCCAAGGGGAGGGGAAGCTGCAACAAATGGGAAAGACAAGTCATCAATCCTGTTAATGCTAGATAAGGGGAATTGCAAAAAATGGGGGAAAGAGAAACTTGTTAACTGTATCATAATCCCCACTCTCAGTTATGACCTTTTATTTTTATGGGAAAAGGGGCGTCGTGTCATCCGGCTGCTTCCTGCTGAACAGGGTCGTCCGTGGTGGGGGGTTACGATGGAAGGCCTGCACTTACTGGTGCCATAGTTCCCGACATGATGCTAAGGTCTTGGTGCTGGTGTGGCAGCGACAAGATATACAACACAGCGTAGTCCTAAATGTAAGAGGGATTACTTTTTTTCTTCCTCAAGATGATGACATTAAGGCTATAGCCCTCACTGGAGAGGACCAGAGAATAATACAGTTACTGAGACATAATTTTTCTCTACCCTCATCCCAATTCTGTAAAATAGTAAACCAAATCTAATTTTAATAATTTTCCCTATATTTGCATAAACTCTTTGGGCAGAGTAAACAAGTAGAGTGTTGTTGGCTTTGTTGAAAATTCCATAGGTCTTAGTGTGAGCTTTTTAACATCCAGTCCATGCCGGCTTTATTAAAGTCACAGTCTCACCAAACTTCACCTGAGATTTCCTCTTCTCAAGGTTCCCAGGACTTTATCCAGGGTTTTCCTCAGTCCTGTCCATGGAGGCAGCTCCCTCATTTTTCATGGAACTCTCTGGAACCCAGTAAGCAAGGTGACAGGCTCTTCTTGGCTTACTCTTCTCAGCTCAGCACGGTTTATTCCCAGAAGACTTTCAATCAAAGCCTTGTAACATAACATGTTTAATTTACCAGCTTAAGGAGAAATAAATAAAATTTCCTATTGAGATTATGCAAAGATAGACATTGTCCTGAGAAGTACAAATATTGCCTATAAATTTTTGGGATGAGACAAGAGAAAAGCAAATGCTTCAGTTTGTTCATAAAAAGATGCAAATTGTCATTGTTAAGATCATAGCCCAGCTTAAAGACAAGGTTTCTGGAGACCCAAAAAACCAAAACATTAAAAACTAATTTTTTTTAAAAGTCATGAAATATTATTCAAATCTTCCTCAGTGTACTTTCCATATATTAAGTCTCCATCTTCTGTTGGTAATTTTCATAAATCAAATTTTTATAGGCTCGGTAGGTCTTTTCAGTTCCAAAACATATCTATATTGTCAGTCTCTTTTTGTGAGTTTTTTGAAGACAAAGCTCAGCAAATAAACTTTAGAAAGAACAAAAACTCGAAAATGACCATACCTAAAATCATGGCTTAAGGTAAAAGACAAGGATGTTTGCTCAATTTTGTGACACACATACACATATATATTTTAGTATAATCAGAACCATCCAATAATATTATACCAGAACATACTAGGTTTTAAAAATCGCATATATTTTAGAACACTTTAATCAATTTTATATATGCTGAAAAGGTATAACTTTTTCCCCCTCAATGACAATTTTTATGAAGTTTTAACATTTTTAGATTGGTCCAATGTGTTTTAGCATTTTGCTATAAGGAAAATAATTTATTAAGAGTCCTAAGACGCATCAAATAATTTTACTTGATTTAAAAAAAACTTTACCATTTCTGAAATTTGACTCCAAGAAAAGTTTCATCACAGGCTTAATATATACAGATTTTTATAAAAAAACACTAAGGTACCCAGAGTGATAACTAGAGGTTTTTAAAAGTAGATATATTTTCACAGTGCTCAACAATGTTGACAGGACTATATTTTTCAGTTTACCAAGTCCAAGGGTAAAAGAGAACCAAGATTTTAGATTACCCAAACAGTTTTTAATTTGTCAAGCATTTTAAGAATACTTGAGCCTTTACTGCAGATGGAAAAGAAATTAAATTTTGGTTTTACGTAAGTACACCACTGATAATAAATTTGAATATTCCTAAAGCAAGTCATTCTAGCACATAGTATTTTTTCTAAGATACCTCTCTCAGATCTGCAAAGCTTTAACACCCTTTTTTTTTCAAGATAGCTATTTTGTTTTGACACTAAGTTTTTCAGACCTTTAGCATATTTTTTTTTCCTTGGCTAGGACAAGGGAAGGAAAAATTAATTAAGTTGCTTACCTGGGGAACAAAGGTATTTCTTTCAAGGTAAAGAAATAGTGGGTCAGTCTTTTTAGAAGAGAATTTTATCAAAAAGAAGTCCAGCTAGAGGGGGCGGAGCAACATGGCGGCGAGGAGACGCTGCGAGTAAGATCTCCCATTAAAAAAAGTTAATAGGGAGGAAAAGCGGCAGGTCCCAGTGAGAAGTGGGACACGGAAGATAAACGGGTGACTCCAGCAAACTACCCGAAGAAGAAAGTGGCCATAAAAGAGGACCAGAAGGGAGGAAAGCGCAGAACCCTGCTCCCCTCCCCCGCCCAGAGTCCGCACTCTCCGACCAGCAGAGAGGAGGGGAAAAAAAAAAAAAAAACAAACTAAAAAGACCAACAAGAACAAACGAGGCAGCAAGCGGGACTGGGAGTGGAAAGGAACTATGACAGCCACCACACCCCGTGAACGGGAGCTGTGGAGAACCCTGCAGGATTTGCTGCGGCGGTGAGCGAATGGCTCCGGGCGCCATTAGAGAAGAACAAAGACTCCGGGAGATGGGCACACGGCCCGGGCTGCCGGTAAGCTTGCGCGGAAAAGCGGCGCGCTTGGCGCGCTTGAAAAGCAAATGCAGACCTGGATCGCGGCTGCCCAGGTCCCCGCGCCTGCGACCTAGGCTTGCGGGGAGACGCGCGGAGGCCCTCATGGGGGGTGAAAGTCCCTCACTGAGTAAGCAGGAACCAGGCGCCCAGACACGGGAGCGGGGTGCAAAAGGCGCCATTCCTGCGCCACTGAACTGGGCTACAGCCCGCGTCCTGGACCTGAGGGCTTTGAACTGAGACCCGGGGCACGAAAATTCGGGGCGTGGGTTCTCCACGACGGTGGGGCACAAGGCAGACACAGCACCCCAAAGCTGTTGAGGTTTACCCTACCATTCCCGCTCTGTTCCCTGTCCCACGGGTTGGGGGGAGGCGAAAAACAGCCCCCCAAGGACAATAGGAGAGATCTCTGGCGCCACCTAGCGACCAGAAAAAAAAGTCACTAACACCCCATAGAACAGGAAATTTCTTAAGACTGCTTGAAAAGGGCAGAAGGCTTCTGGAGGACCCAGTAGCCAGCCGGGAAGTTAGCCCACGCCAGGCCCCTTCCGACCAGCAGTCTGAGCCCACAGAGGGAGCAGGCACCCACGTCCGGGGCAGACCTGGTGCGCAGAAGAGTGTGCCTGAAACCGGAGGCGCAGGGACTGCATCCCGCTTCGCCATTTTAGAACAGGGACATTTCTTCAGTAAAAACTGCCTAAAACCAGCAGAAAGCTCCCCCAGAAGCCAGAGATGGCTCCTGGAGGAGCCAGAGGGGAGCGGAGAAGTTCACCCAAGATGCCAGCCAGTCCGAGTAACACAGTGTCCCAATGCATACGACAAATTAGAAAACAGACAGTAGGGAGTAGAAGAACCACACGCAACCTAACAACACCTCAGGAAAGAAGCACACCACAAAAAGAAAACCACTCCCCAGATTGCAACGACAGCAACTTGGAAGAACTTCTGAGCCTTCCAGAAAGAGAATTTAAAATTGCCATGATTAAAAAAGTGATAGATCAGAAGAAGGAAATTGAGTCCCTAAAGAGGGAAAACAATGGTCAGAAGAATGAAATTGAGTCCCTAAAGAGGGAAGTAAAAGAAATGCAGGAGATCAAAGAATTAATGGAGGAACTAAAGAACTCTGGGAAAAGCAATGAAAGCAGAATAGATGAAATGGAAGAACGAATAAGTACTCTTGAAGACACAGAAATAAAAAGAACCAAAACAGAAAAGGAAAGAGAAGTACGAAGGAAAAAGAACGAAGAAAGACTTCGGGAACTATCTGACTCCATGAGGAAAGGAAATAAAAGAGTTATAGGAATTCCAGAAGGAGAGGAGAGAGATGTAGGAACAGAGAAAATATTCCAGGAGACAATTGAAGAGAACTTCCCAAATGCGAAGAAGGAGCTGAAAATTGATATACAAGAAGCAAGAAGAACACCAAACTTCCACGACGAAAGGAAAAACACAGCAAGACACATAATAGTAAAGCTCCCAAGAATCCAGGACAAGGAAAAAATAATGAAGCTGACAAGAGGGAAGAAACAGATAACATTCAAAGGAAAACCAATCAGGCTGACATCAGACTTCTCTGAAGAAACACTACGGGCAAGGAGAGGGTGGAGGGACATAGTCAACAGACTCCAAGAAAACAGATGCCAACCAAGAATACTCTATCCCGCAAAGCTCTCTTTCCTCCATGAAGAAAGAATATGGACCTTCCCAGACAAAGAGAAACTCCGGAATTTCATTACGACTAAACCCCCACTCCAAAAAATACTACAAGGAATCCTAAAGCCAGAACCTCAGAGGGACGAATAACAACGAAAGAAGACCAAAAAAAAAAAAAAGTTATTAAAAGAATAAATAAATAAAATCAAAGGAAAGACAAACACAATGGCAAATACAGATGCTAACATATCAATATTAACTCTAAATGTAAATGGACTAAACTCTTCAATAAAAAGACAAAGAGTTGCAGCCTGGATTAAGAAACAAAACCCAACCTTTTGCTGTCTCCAGGAAACACATTTAGCCACAAAAGATAAAAATAGGCTCAAAGTCAAAGGATGGAAAACAATCCTACAAGCAAATGGGCCAAAAAAGAAAGCAGGAACAGCTATACTTATATCAGATGAAACAGACTTCAAACTCAAAAAAATAAAAAGAGACCCCAATGGTCACTACATTATAATCAAGGGGACAATACTTCAACAAGAAATAACACTCATTAACATATACTCACCAAACGAAAGAGCACCAAAATATATCAGACAACTGTTGTCCTCTCTGAAAACAGACATCAGAGAAAACACATACGTAGTGGGAGACTTCAACACACCACTATCAACAATGGATAGATCAACAAGACAAAAAATAAGTAAAGAAACTAAAGCTCTAAATAAGGACCTAGAGCATTTGGGCTTAACAGACATCTATAGAACACTAAACCCAAAAAAAACGGAGTACACATTTTTCTCAAGCGCACACGGATCATTCTCCAGGATCGATCACATACTGGGGCACAAGACAAACATCAACAGATACACCAAGATTGAAATCATACCAACCATCTTTTCTGACCATGAAGGCATCAAACTAGAAATAAACCATAAAAAGAAGGCAAGGAACTATCCTACCTCATGGAGATTAAAAACCACACTACTGGAAGACCACTGGACTAATGAGGAGATCAAAGAAGAAATTAAAAAATTCTTCGAATTGAATGACAAGGAGGACACCAATATCCTAAATGTATGGGATGCAGCAAAAGCAGTAATAAGAGGAAAATATATAGCAATAGAAGCTCACATCAAGAAACAAGAAAGAACGCAAAGAAACAACCTAATCTCGAAGCTCAAAGATCTAGAAAAAGAACAACAAAAAAACCCCAAAACCAGTAGAAGAAAAGAAATAATAAAAACCAAAGCAGAAATAAATGAAATTGAAACTAAAAAAACAATCCAAAAGATCAATGAAACCAAGAGCTGGTTCTTTGAAAAAATAAATAAAATAGACAAACCCCTAGCCAGGCTCACAAAGGAAAAAAGGGAGAAAGCACAAATACACAGGATCATAAATGAAAGAGGAGAAATCACAACGGACACAGCAGAAATCAAAAGAATAATCAGTAACTACTATGAACAGTTATATGGAAACAAGTTCAACAATCTAGAGGAGATGGACAAATTCCTACAACTCTACAATCACCCAAAGCTAGATAAAGAAGAAATAGAACACCTAAACAGACCAATTACAATTAGCGAAATTGAAATGGTAATCAAAAACCTCCCCAAAAACAAAAGCCCAGGACCTGATGGATTTACAAATGAATTCTACCAAACATTCAGAGACGAATTAGTGCCTATCCTTCACAAACTCTACCAAAAAATTGAGAAGGAAGGGACAATACCAAACACGTTCTATGAAGCCAATATTACACTAATACCAAAACCGACTAAGGACAACACAAAAAAGGAAAACTACAGGCCAATCTCCCTAATGAACACTGATGCAAAAATCCTCAATAAAATTTTAGCTATCAGAATCCAACAATGTATCCATAAGATAATTCACCACGACCAAGTAGGATTCATTCCAGGGACACAAGGATGGTTTAACATCCGAAAATCAATCAACGTTATCCAACACATCAACAAAAAAGAAATATAAAAACCATATGATAATATCAATAGATGCTGAGAAAGCTTTCGACAAAGTGCAACACCCATTCATGATTAAAGCCCTTGAAATTCTTGGGATACAAGGAACATACCTCAACATCATAAAGGCCATCTATGACAAGCCAACAGCCAGTATCATTCTCAATGGTGAAAAGCTGAAAGCAATTCCATTAAGATCTGGAACAAGACAAGGATGTCCACTCTCATCACTGCTTTTCAATATAATACTGGAAGTCCTAGCCAGAGCAATAAGACAAGAGAAAGATATCCAAGGAATCCAAATAGGAAAAGAAGAAGTCAAACTATCACTATTTGCAGATGATATGATAATCTACATAGAGAACCCCAAAATCTCCACAGAAAAACTAATTCAACTCATCAATCAATTCAGTAAAGTGGCAGGATACAAAATCAACACGCAAACGTCAGTAGCCTTCCTATACACAAACAATAAATCTGAAGAAGAAGAAATAAAAAAACCATCCCTTTTATTATCGAAACAAAAAAAATCAAATATTTGGGAATAAATCTAACAAAAGAGGTAAAGGACCTATACAAAGAAAACTATAAAACACTGTTAAAAGAAATAGAAGAAGACACAAAGAAATGGAAAGACATCCCCTGCTCATGGATTGGAAGAATAAACATTATTAAAATGGCCATCCTACCAAAAGCTATATACAGATTCAATGCTATTCCAATCAAAATTTCAATGTCATTCTTCAAAGAAATAGAACAATTATTGATGAAATTCATATGGAATCACCAAAAACCCCGAATAGCCAAAGCTCTACTGAAAAAAAAAAAAGAAGGGAATGGAGGCATCAGACTCCCAGACTTCAAACTATACTACAAAGCCATAATCATCAAAACTGCATGGTATTGGAACAAGAACAGACATACAGACCAATGGAATCGAATAGAAAATCCAGAAATAAACCCACAGATTTATGGTCAACTAATCTTTGACAAAGGAGCAAAGACTATGCATTGGAGCAAAGAAAGTTTGTTCAATAAATGGTGCTGGGAAAACTGGGTCGCTACATGCAAAAGAATGAAGCTTGACCACTACCTCACACCATACACAAAAATCAACTCAAAATGGATTAAAGAACTAGACATAAGACCTGAAACCATAAAATACATAGAAGGAAATATAGGCGAAACACTACGGGATTTGCACATCAAAGACATCTTTACAGACATATCACCCAAAGCAGTGATAGTGAAAGCAAAGATAAACAGCTGGGACTATATCAAATTAAAGAGCTTTTGCACAGCAAAAGAGACAATAACAAAAACAAAGAGAAACCCCACCAACTGGGAGAACATTTTTGCACCCAACACTAATGATAAAGGACTGATCACAAAAATCTGCAAAGAGCTGATGAGACTCAGCAACAACAAAGAAAATAATCCAGTCAAAAAATGGGCAGAAGAGCTAAAAAGAAACTTCTCTGAAGAGGAAATGCAAATGGCCAACAGGCATATGAAAAAATGTTCAACGTCACTTGTCATCAGGGAAATGCAAATCAAAACTACCATGAGATACCATCTCACACCAGTGAGAAGGGCACATATTAAAAAAACTAGCAACAACAAATGTTGGCGAGGGTGTGGAGAAAAAGGAACTCTTCTGCACTGTTGGTGGGAGTGCAAACTGGTCCAACCACTATGGAGAGCTGTGTGGAGATTTCTGGACCTACTAAACATAGAGCTTCCATATGATCCAGCAATTCCACTCCTAGGTATTTACCCAAAGGACACAGAAACATCAGTTCCAAAGAGCACCTGCACCCCTATGTTTATAGCAGCACTGTTTACAATAGCTAAGCTTTGGAAACAACCCAAATGCCCAAAAATAGATGACTGGATCAAGAAGATGGGGTGCATATATACCATGGAATATTACTCAGCATTCAAAAAAGATAAACACATGCAATTTGCTGCAACATGGATGGCGCTGGAAGGGATCATGCTCAGCGAAATAAGCCAAAAAGAAAAAGAAAAATACTGGATGGTCTCACTCATAGCAGGAATCTAGAAAACTTAAATAAGGGACCAGGAAAATGAATATAAGAAAGTGAAAATCAAAATCAACAAAAAACTATGAACCAGAGACACTTTTTGGGGGGCGGGGGGCGGGAGGGGAAGGATTGGGGTCAGAATGGGGCGTTTGCAATTGTATGGGGGAATATAAAAATAAAATTTATTATTAAAAAAAAAAGAAGTCCAGCTATAAACAAAATCACACTTATCTCTGTTAACATAGACCAGGTCAATATTTTTTTTCTTTTTTTTTGACCACTCCAAATTTTTTAAAACGCATTTAACATACAATAAAACTTTTAACTCCCAACATTATAAATCTAAGACATATGTGCTTTAATTAAACCATTACATTTTGAACTAGTTTTTGTTTACCAAAAATTTTAGATCGCGATCTCAAAATTTGGGTTCTTTTCTATTAGAATTTATATAGGCGCCATTTAAAATGATTTTTAACACAGTAACCCTCCAGAGACAAAAAAACACAAAGGCAAAGACATAGACACAGAGATCTCTTTCATTTAGAATTTTGGCCATTTGCACTAATTTTTAGAGATAGTTATTTTACCAATATTTCTGACAACACTGACAACAATTATTAATTTGCTTTTTAATATCTTTTCTAACTAACTCCTTCAGACAAGAAAACATTTCTCAAGTTATATTTGTAAGAATGCCCCTTAGGTTCTAAAGAAAGTGGGGCATAAAATTCCCTATCAGTTTTCTAAGGCCACATATTCCTTTAAATTCCTAGAAGAGATATTGGATGGGTAGACAGTTTCACCAAAACTATATTCCTTTCAATACAAAGATAGACTAATTCCTAAAACAACTTAAGTTTTCAAGTTAAGTTGATATAGCCATCTAAGTTCTGTTTTTTTGTTTTTGTTTTTGTTTTTGTTTTTAATCAAGGAGGTTTCCAATAAGAGAGATGGAAGTTAAAGTCCTTACATGTTCTAATAAGCATCCCATTTTAATCATTTTAAAACCTCTAGAACCCAAGATTGGAACCATTTTTAAAGACAAGCATAGAAAACTCAAATTGCTTCACGGAGTCCTAGTTTCTGTTTGACCTCACGGATGAGGCCTGGTCCTAAGAAAGATAGAACATGGGCCATGAGATATACATGGGCCACGAGAAGGACAGCAGAAGAGGCAAATTAAGATCTTACTTGGCAGCTTATTTGTTCTTAGATTCTTACTAGAAATTTGATAAGGAATATTATTTACAGAAACCTACTATGTAGTTTGATTAGTAAATTGATTATTTTAAGAGACTTAGATTTTCAAGGAAACCTAAAATTTTATGGTCAATAAGAAGTTTAGAAATTTTTCAACCAACTAGCAAGCTTCCTTTATAGCTAACTAGAAAGTCCAAAGTAATCTTGACAAACCAACTGAGCCTGATCCCAGAAGTCTCAGCACATGATCAGAAAAAGCCGCAAATTTAGAGGAAGAAAACACCTCCTTAAAGTGGAGAACACTCTCTTCAGCTTACTTTACATCCAATTATTACAGTGACTGGTAAATACTGAGTTAGGTATCTGACTAAAACACAAAAAGCAGAAAAATACCAAATTTTTAAATTATCCAAGACCTGATTCCAGATACTTGCTTGAATTCCTTACACAGGCACAAAGATCAGATTCACAAATCTATTTGCATAAAATGGGGAAAAGGTAAGGTAAGACAAGAATAGAAAAACTGAAAAAGAGGTGTCCACAAGACCAAAAACCTGGCTCACAAAATGCCAAGAGCTGGAGGCCTGGGTAGAAGGGATTAGCATAGCCATTGACACAGCTATGGAAACCAAGATCCTCAGTCTCCAATGCCTAGATTACAAAGCATAACACCCAAGCAGGTATAAAGATATGGAGATTGGGCCTATTGTAGAATTGGGCCTATTGTAGAATCTCTGGTCACTTTCAGATTCTACATAATTATCCAGAATCAGTAACTAACCCGAAGGCTCACAAGGGGCGAATCCCTCCCAAACAGAAGACAACTATATCCGTTCAATCTCTGCACAGGCTCCGGAGAGCACTCTGTCTGCCCACCTGTGCCTAAGTAGCTTCCTCTTTTCACCAACCCTCTCCCTCTGCAGGGCAGCAGCCTCCCTGCCTGCCCCTGACCTGTCTCTCTGGGGCCTCTCCTCACTGACCTCCCTCAGCAGAGGTCACTCTCCTCAAAGCCACCCACCTGCAACCATGCAGGCCTCTCTCAGCAAACCTGTCCCTCCTGGGGCAGCTGTTCCTGCCCGCTTGTGTCTCCTTTACTTTCCTTGTCCCCTTTCCCTAATAAACCTGCCCTTTCAATATAACTAATGTCTCTGTCTCGTGGAGAAACTGGCCTGGGAAGCTTGCTGCAGGTCCCTGAAACAGGAGCTCTGGCAACACCTTTCCCATAGTGAACCCAAAGACCCCGCACTCCAGACCCACTAACTCCAAAAACAACATCAAGTAGAAGTCCTGGTCCAAGCCCAGTTTTCTCTCTGGAACAATTCCAGTCCTTCCAGCCATCTGCCAATGTCCTAGAAGAGTCAGAATAATCTTAGGTTGCCTAAAGCCAAAGCATCTGGACTGACACTGAATGTCAGGGTAAGATTTTAGCAGAGCATAGATAAAAGGAGCTCACAGGTGAGCCAGCCAATGTGGAAAAGGAGAGTATATTGCCTGGCTCTTGTGCTAAAAAAAAAAAATCAGTCTGTTCCCCACAATCAGTTTTTCCTGGGCTCCTGCAGGGAAACCGTGATAGGAGCTGCTTCTTAGACATAGGTTTGTAGCTACAGGTCGACCACTCATTAATATTTTCCCCAAGGGGCTTTTAGATGGAACAAATACGGCACCTCTCATAAGTTTAACTAAATCCCTGGCTTCCAAAAACAAACGGGAAACTCCAAATACCAAATACCAAATAGATATCAAGTGACAAAACACCAAATGTTTCCCAATTCCCACTCAACCGGGCCTAACACACCAAAGAGCGCTCCAAATTGAGGGAGACTCATAGACTCCCTCCCAAATGAGGAGACCTGAACTCCCTCCGTGAGGGGACTCAGATTCCTCCCGAATGTGTGAAGGCCAAGGTCTTGGCGTGCACGCCAGGGGAACTTACACCAAAAGCCAGGGGACGGCGGTTTTCCATCCAGTTTCCATCTCTTCAAAGGTAAATCCAGGGTGCAGAGAAGAGCTGTGCCTCTCCCGAGGAGGACTTGGGAAGTTCCCCGGAGGAAAAAGAACTCCGGCAGCTGCTGGGACTCTCCCTCATCCTCCTGGAGAGAGGGCGCTCCCTCTCAGCAGGAGGGTCAGGATGCCACCCGGGATGCCCAGGCCCCTCTCTGACAGCACAGACCAGCATAGAAGGTGAGCCCTGGTGCGCTGCAGCGGGCAACAGCTCTGTCAGTTGGAAGTCAGAGTTGGGGTTGGGAGAGCCGAAGTGGCATCCACCTCCTGGCTGGCTCGCCAAAATTGTTACCGAACGCCAGCCTCAGTTTCCCTCAGCCAATAAAAGGAAACTGAGTTTGAGGAAAAGGAAAGCGGTTTTATTTGTCGACAAATGAGGAGGGCGGCAGACTCATGTCCGAAAAACCACCATCCTCCTCTTTGGCAGCGGGCAGGGGTATTTATACAGGGGGAGATGGGTAGGCATCCGCGAAGGGGAGGGGGAAGGGGTCCGAACAGAGACAAGTGGGCGCCAGCTCAACAGGGAGATGGATGGGTGTCAGCTCATTCATCTTAAGGGAAGGGGAAGGTGTCAAGGCACAGAGAGGGGTGATCGCCAACTTGTTTTCCTTAGGGCGAGGGGGAAGGGTCTACAGGGAAACCGGTGGGCGCCAGCTTTTTTTTTTCTTCCCAAGGGGAGGGGAAGCTGCAACAAATGGGAAAGACAAATCATCAATCCTGTTAATGCTAGATAAGGGGAATTGCAAAAAATGGGGGAAAGAGAAACTTGTTAACTGTATCACCTACACCTAAATTTCATGATCTTACCCAAGCCTATGACCATACATGTCATAATTACATGTTATCTTCTCTTCCACCCTGACCTCTGACCTGTCCCCGGCTGGTCTCCAACCTGCAGCGCCTAAACCTATAAACTTTCATAAGCTCAAAAACATTACCTAGTCTTCCTCAAAAAACCCTCCTGACTTCCAAAGGCTGAGGATGGTCCTCAAACCCCTATCCAGGATCTGCTGACCATGGCCTTTACAGTATTTAACAACCGGGAGGAACAGGACAGGGCAGAGAGGGAACTCCGCAGTCGCCAGAAGGCTGAGCTTCAAGCTCAGGCCCCAGTAGCTGCCTTGAGACCGCCAGGCCCTGCTCCTCCAACGACCGCAGCGCCTGCTGCCCGACAGAGGACGACAATGGGCCCCATGCGCCCCAACCAACCGACCGCCGCCGAAGCCTGCTTCAAATGTGGCCAAGAACACTGGTCCAGACAATGCCCCAACCCCCGCCCTCCGCCAGGACCGTGCCTCATGTGCAACGTCCAGGGTCACTGGAAAAGTGACTGTCCCTGCACGCCTGGCTGTGGTGGGCCAGTCCTTCCAGCCCCTGCAACTCTTGCCACCGGCAGTCTTGGGTTTGGCGGCTGAGGACTGAAGAGGCCCAGACTTATCAACTCCGATAACCTTCGAGGAGCCCAGGGTAACGGTCAAGGTAGCAGGTAAGTCCATCTCCTTTCTGGTTGACACGGGGTCTACCTTCTCTGTCCTCCCCTCCTATTCCGGTCAAGTTTATCCTTCTCAGGCCTTGGTTACGGGAGTTGACGGCCTTCCTTCTCGGCTCAGGACCACTGGTCCGCTCTTTCCTAGTCATGCCTTCTTGCCCCACACCACTCCTGGGTCACGATCTTCTGACCAAACTCAGGGCTACTCTCTCATGGTTCCAGCACCTTAGTGCTGCTCTCACCCTCCCACGACTCCAAACATCTCCTCATCCTTCTCAGGACTACCCGCTGTCTCCTTCCACTGTCAACCCCATGTTCTGGAATATCTCTATCCTGATTGTTGCCACCCATCGTACCCCAGTCCTCATTTGCCTTAAGAATCCCTCTTCTTTTCCCTCTCGCTCCCAGTTTCCAATTTCCCTCACTCATCGTCAGGGTCTCAAACCCATCAGCCAACGACTCCTGGGAAAGAAACTCCTTACTCCTGTCAACTCGCCCTGTAATACTCCCATTCTCCTGTAAAAAAGCCTGATGGTTCTTATCGCCTAGTTCCAGACCTTCGCCTCATTAACGAAGTGGTGGTGCCTAGCCATCCTGTAGTGCCAAACCCCTACATCCTTCTATCTCATATACCGCCTCCTACCACACACTTCTCTGTACTTCACCTCAAAGATGCCTTTTTTACCATCCCTCTGGATCCGCAATGTTACTTACTATTCGCTTTTACTTGGGAAAACCTGGACACACACCTCCCAGCAACTGGCCTGGACAGTCCTGCCTTAGGGTTCCCGGGACAGCTCTCATCTGTTTGGTCAGGCATTAGCCAGTGATCTCTCGACATGTCATACTCCACCCCGCACTCTCCTCCAGTGTGTCGCTGACTCCTCCTCTGCCGTCCTGCTCTGCCACTGTCTCAGCAACACACTGCACAACTCCTCAGCCTCCTGTGCTCCAAAGGATAGTGTCTCCCCATCCAAAGCTCAACTTTCTGTTCCCACAGCTGTCTATCTGGGTCTTCCACTAACTCCTTCCTCCAAACAGCTGACGGTGGACCACAAGCAGACAATCCGGGACCTTCCCTCCCCTGAATCAGCAGAACAAATCCTTTCTTTCCTAGGTTTGGTTGGATTCTTCTGACACTGGATCCCTAATTTTGCTTCCTTAGCCAAGCCACTATATGATACAGCAAAAGCCTCCCTGAAGGACCTCTCCAATGCCCCGGAGAGTCCACAGAGTCACACATATCCTTCTTCAGGGACCTGTCCTTACCCTTCCTGATCCAGAAAAGCCTTTGCTCCTGTTCACAGACGAACGTCAGGGCACTGCGGCAGGCGGCCTTTCCCAGCCTCTCGGACCAGCCCTGCATCCTATCCCTTATCTCTCCAAGCAGATGGATCCCACCATTAGGAGCTGGCAACCCTGCCTTAGAGCCCTGGCGGCGACAGCTCTACTCACCCGGGAATCCCTCAAACTTACTCTGGAAAGACCCACCCAAGTATATTCCTCGCACCGCCTTCAGGACCTCCTGTCTCGCCGCTCGCTCTCCACTCTTACTACTTCCTGCTTACAAAACTTCCATATATTTTTTATCGAAAACCATCTAGTGAGTCTCACTCAGTCTAATTCTCTCAACCCAGTCACTCTCCTGCCTGTCTCTGGCCCCCTTCTGCCATTCATTCGTGTCCTAAAATCCTGAAAGAAATGCAAACCTCCAGACTGACTCTCCTTTGTCAGATGCCTCCTGTGTTTGTAGACTGGCAGCTCTTGCGAAGATGCGCGTGGTCAGCGGAGGGCCGCCTAGGCCACTGTTACCATCGATCAGGTAATCGACACAGAAAAACTGCCTGAAAGAACCACCTCCCAAAAAACAAAACTCATAGCACTTAACCAGGGACCTAACCCTCAGCAAACATAAGAAAGTCAACATCTATATAAATTCAAAATATGCCTTCCTTATTGCTCACAGTCATGCTGCAATAAGGGGGTTCCTTTCCACCCAGCAGGAAAGGGGGTTCCTTTCCACCAAGGGGTCCCCCATCATAAACGCTAAACTTATCCTTAAGCTTTTAATAGCCTTGCAGCTTCCAACTGAAGTCGCCATTATCCACTGAAAGGACACCAACTGACAATTCTTACGTTACCACAGGGAAAAACAAGGCGGATGCAAGGGCTTTCGCTCTCACAACTGACTCTGCTGCAGACCCTTCCCCTATTCTCTATCAGTCCCCTCCATCACTCCGACTTAGGAGCCTAATGAACACCAATTCCTGAGTCTGCTCTTCTTCCACCCCTCCTTGAGTGCAAAAGTCTGACAAATATGTTCCCGTCGTCAAACCTGTGCTCGCATGTCACCTCAAAGGGGAGTTCGCCCACCTTCTTTTGCAGCTCACCAACTGCGTGGACACCTACCCGGACAGGATTGACCTCTCCCTACTCAGCCAACTGCTCCGGGAACACACAGACCGGTAATTCCCCAGTCCTGCCTCGGATCTTGACCTCCTCAACCAACCTTCCCTACCACTGCATCCAGGAGACCAAGTCCTGCTCAAATCGCTTTGGCCAAAGCCACTGCAGCCTCGGTGGACCGGCCCACACACGGTTATTCTCACCACACCTGCAGTGGTAACACTTCTGGGACACCCCTCCTGGCACCATCTATCACGGGTCAAACGTGCCCCTGAAGACAAACAGTATGTATGTTATAACCTGGGTCCTACTAGGATGTGCATTTCTTGTCAAAATCTCCCCTAGCTCAGTGTCCTGTGGATGGAAATTCAAAGTTAGGGAGACCTTTGTCTCAGGATCCACTGAGACCACCCACTAGGTGGGTACTGCGAGTGCCCACAGGCCGGATGCACAGCACCTATCACTCTCACCCTAACTCTTTCATCGATTACTAACCTTATGAACGCCTTGTTTTGTTTCTTTACCATCAAACCTTAGATCACTGCAAAAATACCTATAGAGCATATGGGGGGTGCCCTTACCAGTCATGCACAGTGCACCTTCCAGACAAAGGCCAAATGTTCTCTCTCGTCCGTCATAATACGGGCTTCAATATGAATCAAGTTAGCTGTGCTATTTCAGATCCTTGGGACCAACGTTGGGTCCAGGGAGTCCAAGCCGCAGGGTACACTGGCTGGCATTCCTATCCAGTGGCAACACTGTCCATCTCAAGGGAATATGTCCCGACACAAAATGCCACAGTCCAAGTCTCCCAGGACATCCTCCATTCAGAACAAATCCTATAAAATCAGCTAACATCATCAGAAAAGACCGAGACACCCTCAACCTGGATTCATATAATCCAAAACGCTATAACCTTCCTAAATGACTTTTTTGCGACTAACACCTCCTCTTGTTTCCTCTGTGCTTCCCTTCAGAGGCCTCTACTGGTGGCAGTTGCAATTAATCTCAATACCACTACCACCAGACTCCCCAGCTTGCTTGCCAGACTCCCCAACTCTCAGTCCCCCTATGGGACTCCAATCACAGCTACCCCTGCTATCAAACGGATGCCCTTGTCAGCTTTCATTCCTGTGCTTCTAACATTTCGGTTACTTCTGTACTCCGAACAACAGCAAAGGGAAACTTTTTCTGGTGCAATGGCTCTCTCTCTCAGTGTGTTAATTCTGCTACTCCAGGCCCACGTATCCAAGTCCTCGTGGTCCCACAGTTAACTCTGTACAGACGGTCTGAGCTAGGTTAGTTATTCTCACCACATCGGACTAAGCGGGCAGCCTTTCTTCCAATCATGGTTAGAATTAGCCTGGCATCATCGATAGCAGCTGCAAGTATGGCAGGTGGGGCCCTGGGACACAGCCTGACTACTGCCCAGGAATTTCATGAAAGAATAGATACCTCCTTAGAAAAAACCTGTGTGTCTTTAGCATCATTACAAAGACAGCTCACCTCCCTGGCACAGGTCACTCTCCAAAGCCGGCGTGCTCTGGACTTGTTAACAGCTAATAAAGGGGGTACCTACTTGTTTCTCAGGGAATAATGTTACTATATCAACAAATCGGGCATTGTAGAACAAAATGTAGAAAGAAGCCTTAATAAAAATACCCAAAGACATGGAATGGAAAACCGGGGACTCCAACTCTCCGCTGACATGGTTTCAAAATCCTATAGTGTCATGGCTCCTCCCACTCTTGGGGCCAATACTAATGATAACCTTATTTTTTCTTTTCTTTCCTTGCCACCTAAAATTCATACAGGCTCGCATTCGGGAAATGTCTCCTACCACCTTTAACCAACTCCTTCTCCACCCATATTCTCGCATCCCTGCAGAAGACCCTCATAACCAGGCCTGAGTCACCCCCTTGATCTTCGCCCCTTTTCAGCAGGAAGTAGCCAAAGAAAGAACTGTCACCCCTTTTCCTATCAACAAAAGGCTGGTATGAAAGGTCCATGCAGGAGGCCTGAATGCAGGAGCCAACAGGAAGCCCACCTGGGGGGCAGGAATGCAGATACCTGCCTGGAGGACTCAGGCAATGAGCCTCCCCCCTCCCCCTAGGAGTCTCTTCTCAGACAAAGAACCTCTACCTGCCCTACAAACTTTTCCCGCCAAAGGAGCCCAACTATCCACCTGACCTCTTCTCACCCTATAAAACCCTGCTTCCCCCTAACAACGCGCGCGACTCCACTTGTTAGGGGGAAAAGGCTGTCCCAAAGCAAATTCCATACAGGCTTTGTGGACTCCACCCCCACCCCAGGTCAAAGCCAAAGACACTGGGAACTCCAAATCCCATCACCACCAAAGGGAAGGTGGCTGGGACCGGAGGGTGGGGTTAAGCAGCCAGGTGGATACAAAAGGCAGACACGTGGGCTTTGGGGGGCTCTCCATTTTTGGGCTCTTGGCCAGCTCGCAGCGTCCGGCCAGCTCTGAGAGGGACTTTGGGTTTCCAGGACGTCGGATTGGGTAGGACGCATGAAAGACTTTATTTCCCTATTTTCTCCCTGAGTTGTACATTTTCCTTATTTCTTTTTCTCTTGTAAATAAACCTTTTATTAACCCTTTTGCGTGTGTCTGTAGTAGAGTATTCATAAGTCCCTTTAAAGCGCGCGGGTGAGGACCCACAGCCAGGAACCCGTTTAATATCGGGGTTGCTCTATAACAGCTTGGCGCCCAACGGGATTCGCAAGTTTCACCCGTGGTTGACCAGCCCAAAGTAATTTTTCTTGCGTTGGTCACCATAAAAGCACATTAGGTCTGCAGGACTCGCAGTGAAACTCTTTGTTTCACGTCTTGAAAAGTCCCCCCCCCCCCACATAGGGCTGTTGTGGGTGTGGTTTTGACCCAACGTGGCCTCAACCATGAACTTCAGCAGTTTAATTCCTAACTTGAGTTCTTTCAGTTTTTTTCCGGCCTTGAATTTAAGTAGCCTTTTTCCATTAAATATTACCACCAGTTTGATAAGTGTAAATAATTGGATTAGACCTAGCTTATGGCACGTGATTTTAATTCTGTATACATATATGAATGGTTTACAAGCCATCCCTTTGCAGTCTGTGCTTCTAGGTGTTTTTTTGGTAATGTGCATAGGCGCCATGTGCTGCATTCTTGTTTCTATGAGAAGTAGTGGTTATACTTCACATACTGAGAATGTGCTGCAACAAATTCAAGCTCTTAACTTAGCGATGAAACAACAAAATCAGGCTTTTGAGTCAGCTTTTCAAAGCGTGCAGCATCAAGTGCAACAACAAAATCAGACTTTTGAGTCAGCTTTTCAAAACATGCAGGATCAAGTGCAACGACAAAATCAGACTTTTGAGTCAACTTTTCAAAGCATGCAGGATCAAGTGCAACGACAAAATCAGGTTTTTGATTCAGCTATTGGCAGTGTGAGGGACGAAAATCGTAACGTTTTTGAGTCCGCCTCTAAAAGTGTGCAGGACCAGATACAGGCCGCCCTCCATGAATGGGATATGACGCAGAAGAAGGCTAGAGTAATGGTGCAGAGAAGAGATAAATGTTCTCCTTCCCATGAGGACTGCAGAAGGGCAGAGTTAGAAGAGGAGGAGGAGATTCATATGCTAAATACCTTAAACTAGTCGGGACAAAGGCTTTCTCCACGTGAAGTGGCCCCTCCCGCACAGACTCCTGAGGCTTCAGGACAAGGGCCTTCACCACGTGACCAGGCCCCTCCTGAGGCCCCTCCCGCACAGATTCCTGAGGCTTCACAGCCTCCATTGCCCTCCAGGGAGGTAGTTATCATGGCGTCTCCTCCCCACACTAGGAGCGGCACCCATTTTGGCAGTAACGACCGCTCTGTGGCAGGACAGTTTCCTCTTCGCCAGCTGCCGATAGGTGGTGTGAATGAAGAGGGGAGACCTGCTGGGTACTGTTGGTCGCACTGTCCTTTTTGCACCGGGGACCTCCAAACTTGGAAGAACTCTGTTCCCCCATACCGGCAGGCTCCTAAGAGGATGGCGGACTTGTTTGCCTCCGTTTTTCTCTCCCACCGCCCTAACTGGGCAGATATACAGATGATGTTACAAGTTTTACTAGGTCTAGATGAGCGGAGGATAGTAGTGAGGAAAGCCAGGGAGGAGGCTGCACGTCTCCGCCAACAGGACAGCCAATCCCCAGAGCCACAGATGGCTGTCCCAGAGGTAGATCCTAAATGGGACCCCAACAATGGAGGAATGGCGAAGTTGGATCTGTATAAAAAATGTTTATTGGTAGGACTGGAGCAGGGAATCCCCAAACATAAAAATGTTAACAAATTATTGGACCTTACACAAGGGGCTAATGAGGATCCATCAGAGTTCCTTGAGAGGATTATTCAGATGTATACAGACCACACGGATATAAATCCGGATGCCCCAGAAAATGCTCGTTTGTTCACTATGGTGTTCATCACATATTGTGCTCCAGACATAAGGAAACAGTTAGCAAAGGTAGACGGCGTCACAGAGATGAGTCCGTCCCAGGTAGTGGACTTAGCATTTAAGGTTTATAATAATAGAGAGAACAGGAGAGAGGACAGGAGACCGAAACCTGCGACAGTTTTTGTACAAAGAGAGCACAGGCCAGGGTTTCGGGAAAACAGTAATGGACAGAGACGTGAACCCCTAGGAAGAGATCAGTGTGCTTTCTGTAGGGAAGAGGGACATTGGAAGGACAGTTGTCCCAGGTTACAGGGAAGAGGCAGACGCAGTAATTCCAGAGGGCAGGATAGAAGACCGAGGACACCACGTCAGGATGATTCACGTAGGGGTTACAGGAGGGAATATAGGAGGAGCACACAGAACCAGGAACCAAGGACAGAGGAAAGAAGACAGATGTTAGCACAGAGTGGAGACTCAGATGATGACAGGGAATATGGATGGAGAAGGAATCGAGAGCCCAGTACAGAGGACAGGAGACCAGTGATAGCACAGAGTAGGGTCTCAGGTGAAGATAGGAGGGAATATAGACAGAGTAGAAGGAATCGGGAGCCAAGTGTGGAGGAAAGGAGACAAATGAAAGTTCATGGAGAAGGTTCAGATGAAGAATAGGGGTGCCCAGGGGTTCCACTAGATCTTAAACCCATCAAAATAACCCTCTCGGAGCCCCGGGTAACCCTCGCTGTGGGGGATCGCCTGATTGATTTCTTGGTGGACACTGGAGCAACATACTCAGTTTTGAATTTGAAATTAACTAAAATGAGCAAAAAGACTGCAGCAGTCATTGGGGTTACAGGGAAGTCACAACAGACACCCTTCCTGCAACCTTTGGAGTGCCGGCTAGGCACCACACAGCTCCAGCACAGCTTCCTGTACATGGAAGAGTGTCCAATCCCTCTCCTTGGTCGTGACCTTTTAAGTAAGCTCAATGCACGAATTATATTCTCACCCAAAAATCAGAGGCTTCACCTACAGGTTCCTCCAGAGCATGCTCTGCGGTTCCAGATGTTGCTTACTCAAGATGCTCCACCAAAAAGTGAAATTTTACCTCCAGAAATTGTTGAAAGAGTAAGTAAGTGGGTATGGGCTGATGGAACCCCAGGACGTGCGAAAAATGCGGAGCCTGTAAGGATAGAAGTGATAGAGGGGAGCAAAACCCCGAGAAGGAAACAATACCCCTTAAGGGAGGAGGCCTTGAGAGGAATTGAGCCAGTATTGAAAAGATTCCTTCAATCTGGACTCATTCGGCCCTGTCGCTCACCGTACAACACTCCGATTCTGCCAGTGAAGAAACCCCATACAGGTGAGTACCGTTTTGTCCAAGATTTAAGGGCTATTAATGACATTGTTCAGGATTTACATCCCACTGTGCCTAATCCGTACACCCTATTAACTGCCATACCTGGTGACTATGGGTGGTTTTCAGTATTAGACCTGAAGGATGCCTTTTTCTGTATCCCAATTGATGTCCAGGATCAACTGCTTTTTGCCTTTGAGTGGCAGGACCCTAAGTCCAAGAGCACTCTTCAGTATTGCTGGACTGTGCTTCCACAGGGGTTTAAGAACTCCCCAACTATTTTTGGGGAAATACTGGCCATGGATCTCAGGAAGGTTCAATTAAACCAGGGTGTCTTGTTGCAATACGTAGATGATTTATTGATTGCAAGTCCAGACTACAAATCTTGTCTGGAAAATACCATAGTGGTACTGAACCACCTGGCAAAATGTGGCTACAAGGTGTCACCTAACAAGGCACAGATATGCAAACAAACTGTGACGTATTTGGGGTTTGAAATCAAGAAAGGCAGACGGAGCCTGATGACGGAAAGAAAACAGGTAATTTCAGCCCTTAGAATCCCCAGTAACCGGCGACAGTTGCGCGGATTTTTGGGTATGGCTGGGTTTTGTAGGATTTGGATTCCTAATTTTGGACTAATAGCAAAACCTTTATATGATGCTCTCAAAGGCCTGGACTCTGAACCTTTGTCTTGGACTCCGGAATGTCAAAAGGCTTTTGATGAAATAAAAGTAAAGTTGATTTCAGCACCAGCATTAGGACTTCCGGATCTTAGGAAGCCATTCAGACTTTATGTACATGAGAGACAGGGGGTTGCCCTAGGAGTGCTGATCCAATTGTTGGGGCCAGAAATGCAGCCCGTTGCATATCTGTCCAAACAGTTGGACCACACCACTAAGGGATGGCCTTCATGCTTGCGTGCTGTGGCTGCCACTTGTGACCTCCTACACGAGGCGGAGAAGTTTACATTGGGTCAGCCCATCACTGTGTGTGTGCCACATCAGGTCTTGACATTGCTGGAGCAGAAGGGTGGACTTTGGTTAACCGCTGGGCGAATGGGAAAGTATCAAGCAGCTCTGTTGGACAATCCTAATGTGAAACTGCAGGTTTCTAATTCCCTGAATCCTGCCACACTGCTTTCAAGAAATGCAGACGGACTTGAGGATGACACTTTAATCCATAACTGTTTAGAAACCATAGACACAGTGTATGCCAGCCGACCAGATCTAACGGACCAGCCTCTGCCGGATCCAGAGTGGGAGCTATTTACAGATGGCAGCAGCTTCATGGACCAAGGCCGTCGATGTGCTGGATATGCAGTGGTGACGCTCCAGAACACCGTGGAAGCCAAGGCTCTTCCGGCAGGTACATCAGCACAGAAAGCCGAATTAATAGCCCTGACCCGTGCCTTGGAACTCTCAAAAGGTAAAAGAGTCAATATATTTACTGACTCAAAGTACTCTTTTATGATTCTCCACATGCATGGGGCCATTTGGAAGGAGCGGGGACTTCTTACGGCTAGTAACAAGGATGTCAAACACCCATTAGAAATCCTGGCCTTGTTAAAGGCAGTAGCTTTACCATCAGCTGTCGCTGTGATGCACTGTCCTGGCCACCAAAAGGGTGGGTCTGACTTGGCAAAGGGCAACAGGGCAGCTGATCGGGCAGCTAAGGCCGCTGCCCGTTCTGCCCTCCAGGGTGCACTCATCCCTCTTGTGGACCTGACTCAGTATGCTCCTGAATACACCGAGCGGGATGAGGAGAGAGCTCGTGCATGGGGATTTACTGAGTTTGACCCCAGCTCTACTTGGAGAGTAAACTCCCATGGGATGATACTCCTCCTGGAGGCCCTGGTATATCCGGTGCTAAAACATCTTCACGAAGGATCCCACTATGGGAGAGATGCCTTATTAGAAACTGTGCGCCCATATTTGAAGGGACCATATTTGCATAGAATAGCACAACGGATCACCCGAGGTTGTCAACTATGTGCCAGGAATAACCCCAAGATTGACTCCCACCCTAAAGCCATTGGGGTTCAATATCGAGGCAAGTGCCCTTTTGAGGACTGGCAGGTGGGCTTTACACAAATGCCTAGAACAACAGGCAACTTCAAATACCTGTTGGTTTTTGTGGATACGTTCTCAGGATGGGTGGAAGCATTTCCCACAAAGACGGAAAAAGCTTCCGAGGTTGCAAAACAGCTGCTAAAGGAGATAATTCCTCGCTTTGGGTTGCCGGATTCTATCCAGAGTGATAATGGGCCAGCATTTGTCTCTGATGTTACTCATGCAGTAAACAGTGCGTTACAGATCAACTGGAAATTGCATGCTGCATGGAGACCACAGTCTTCTGGACAAACGGAGAAAATGAAACACACCTTAAAGAAAACCTTGGCGAAACTGTGCCAAGAAACACAGCTTTGTTGGGACCAGGTACTATTCCTTGCCCTCCTTCGCATAAGAGTGGCACCTAGAAGTGGGCTACATGAAGCCCCTTTGAAATTGTGTTCGGAAGACCCTTCCAGGCCTCAGTTCTAAAAGCCAATCCGGAAATAGCTCAAGATTGCTGGATCACACAATATGTGAAACACATCCAGGAGGTTCTGGCAGTAATTCATAACTTTGCAACCTCAAGGATCTCTATGCCTCCTGATCAACCATTGCATCCCTTCAAACCTGGAGATCAGGTCTTACTGAAGACCTGGCAGAGTGGGGATGCCCAAAACCAGCTGTCAGAAAAATGGACTGGTCCATATGACGTTTTGCTAAGCACACATACTTCTCTGAAACTTGCAGGTATAAAACCCTGGGTACATCATTCCAGAGTTAAGAAGGCGCCAGAAGGAATTGACCCAGAGACGAAGTCCCATTGGTCTTGTGAACCCATTGAAGACTTGAGATATTTATTTAAGAAACAGAAAGAAACTTGAATGTTACTGACTTCTTTTCCAGTTATTGTTGCAGGATACCCAAGAACTCGTTTTTTTTTTTTTTTTTCTGAAGAAACCCTGAGGAAAAAAAAAAAACTACCATGCTCTAACCAATCTCTTCCTTTCAAAGTTTAGGAGATGTGAAGTAACATCTAGGATCATGCATATGCTGACAGTATTTTTTTTTTACATAGAAAGGTTTTTAATCTTGATTTTGTTATTTCCTATCAACTTTTGTTTTTTTTTACTTTGAAGTTTTTTTTTTCCTGCTTGTTTTTTTTTTTTATTGTTACTTTGGCCTATCAGACAAACTGCAGTTGTATGGGATATCCCACGCGTGATGAATGGTAACTAAAGAGCTCTTTGTGTCTATATGTTGTCTGTCTGTATGTCCTTGTGTCTAACCGTCTTGACCTCCAGTGATCGACAAATTGGTATATGTGGTGCCCATAGACGTAGAAAAAAAAGAGTCTCCAGTTATGACAAAAACTAAAGGTTATGGTTTGATTGTCAACATTGTGCTACTACTTAACTAAGCCGGTGCCTTCATAGAGATTGAATATTGTTGTTTCTGTTAATTTTCTGATATTTATGGCAAAGCTTCCCAGAAATCTAAATTCAAGTACAAATTTGGTAGCCTGTCATTTGACTGATGCAAGGAAATTTTGTGGAACCTCAGTAGAGCTCCTGAGACACTCCACGAAGTTTCTCCCTTTCCTCCTGGGAAGGCATTACATGAATTTGTTCTATTTGGCTTTTACCTAATGAAGTAAAACTGGAAGGGAAGCATTGTCACTTGGGAAAATGGTAAAACTTTCGTATGTACAAAATGTTAACAGTAGTTTTCTAAAATGTGTATGAAAAAACCTCTCAGTATCTGGTATGTATGTAAATTGTCAATGGTGATTGTCACCTTGTAATATTGTATAATTCAATTGTTTCACATCTACAGAAATTGTTTCTGGAAATATAGGGAAAAAAGGTCTCAACAGATTCCTATTGATGGAACTGTTGAGAGTAAAAAACTTTCCTACAAAGGACTGAATAGACCTGGAAATACACCTGACATTTACTAAGATTTCTTTGACATAATACTGGAAATTTTTTTATGCATTCTGTCCTGAATCCACGAAGTTTTTGTTTTGTTTTGTTTTGTTTTGAGTAACCAGGATCTGCAGAAAGGTTGCAATTTTTTTCCCAGCAAAGCTAACTTGTCACATTTTCTCTCCCCTTGATACCAACACAGCATACAAATAGTGGTAGTAATTTTTGCTACTTATTTCAGAGTCTGTTTTTGCATAACTTCCATAGGGATTTTGTCTGTTTTAACAAAAATTGGACGTGAGTTTGATTGTGTGGCTTTGTGTGGAGTTCTTCCAGAAAGTTGAAAAAGAGCTGAACCAAGAATAGGAGAACCTGTTTGCCTTGTTTGTAGGGTTCCAGAGACCTCCAAAGAAGGTGAGGAAGCTTGCCTCCATTGGCAGGACTGGACAACCCGGCCAACGAAAATGCCCTGGTACCCTCGAGAAGAGGAAAGCCCAGGTGGAGTCTGATGAGACCAACTTTATACCTGAAGCCTACATCGACTGGATGCCACCGGTTCGCTCTGATCCTGTATGGAATATTTCAACAAAGCCAGCTAAAAAATTGCTGTTAGTTATTTCTACCCTGTGATTTTATGCAAAAATAGGAAAAATGGTTTAAAAGTAGATTTAGTTTGCAAACTTTTGCTTTGCTGTTAAAAGTTTGGGATCAAGGTTGAGAAAATTTGTGTTTTTACATCAGTTGAACCATTTTAAGATTTTTTTTCCTGTAATTTTTACATATCTGCTGTCTTGTTTTGGCTAACGCCTCCAGATTTTTTTTTTTTTGGCTTAAACTGATGGTTTTCTTTCACACTGGAACCTGACAAAATGTTCATCTGAAGACTGCATCCCAACCTCCATATATTCGATCTTCATCACCATGGAAATGGTGGCAAAAAGTGAAAGGGGGGAATTGTTAGGGGGAAAAGGCTGTCCCAAAGCAAATTCCATACAGGCTTTGTGGACTCCACCCCCACCCCAGGTCAAAGCCAAAGACACTGGGAACTCCAAATCCCATCACCACCAAAGGGAAGGTGGCTGGGACCTGAGGGTGGGGTTAAGCAGCCAGGTGGATACAAAAGGCAGACACGTGGGCTTTGGGGGCTCTCTCCATTTTTGGGCTCTCAGCCAGCTCGCAGCGTCCGGTCAGCTCTGAGAGGGACTTTGGGTTTCCAGGTCGTCGGATCGGGTAGGACGCATTAAAGACTTTATTTCCCTATTTTCTCCCTGAGTTGTACATTTTCCTTATTTCTTTTTCTTTCGTAAATAAATCTTTTATGAACCCTTTTGCGTGTGTCTGTAGTAGAGTATTCATAAGTCCCTTTAAAGCGCGCGGGTGAGGACCCACAGCCAGGAACCCGTTTAATATCGGGGTTGCTCTATAACACACTGACCCCCGCCTTGGGTCTGTGAGGTCCAGCTGGGGCGCAGTAAACTTTCCCTCCCTTTGAGAAATGTAGCCTGGCTCTCCTTTTCTTTACCGCGCCGAACCTTTCAAGCCCTACCCCAGGGCAAAGCCGAAGACACTGGGAACTCCAGATCCCATCCCCACCAAAGGGAAGGTGGCTGGGACCTGAGGGTGGGGTTCAGCAGCCAGGTTGGTATAAAGGCAGACACGGGGGCTTTGGGGGGTTCCCCCATTTTGACTCTCCGCCAGCTCGCAGCGTGCGGCCAGCTCGGAGAGTGCCTTTGGGTTTCCAGGTCGGCGGATCGGGTAGGACGCATTAAGGACTTTATTTCCCTATTTTCTCCCTGAGTTGTACACTTTCCTTATTTCCTTTTCCCTTGTAAATAAACCTTTTATTAACCTTTTGTGTGTGCCTGTAGTGGAGTATTCATAAGTCCCTTTTAAGCGCGCGGGTGAGGACCCACAGCCAGGCAACCCATTCAATATCGGGGCTGCCCTATAACAGAATCAATATAAAAACAATATACTATGAGCTGATGAATTTTTTTTTTCGTGGGACCCTCGCTGGCGACCAGGGTACGAACCGGCGCTGCAGAGGCTGCAGGCAGCCTCGCAGCCCAGCACTCAACCGCTGCGCCTCCAGGGGAGGCCTTATGAGTTGATGATATCTATATAAAAGCCTTCTGTTTTTTTGCTTTAATCATATGGTTATATGTTAGTCTAAACTTTATAGGTTAGTTAGAAAAAAATCCCTTTGTCTCCCTTCCCCCAGGTAACTTCCTGTCCTTTGTTTCCCCAGCCCTTAGTTAATCATTCACCATGGTAAATATAGAAATGTTAGTTTTAGTCACATAAGTTTTTTACTAGTAATAGAATGACTGTTTGGTTGTTTAAGGTAAATGACTATTTCAAGAACACTTTTGTTTAGCAATTGTGCCTTCTTTAAAAGAAAGAATAATAAATGTCACGACCTCTGCAGGAGGGCAAATAGACCCTTGGCTGTTCTTGAAAAAGATGTGATGATTGGGGCCTCCCCGGTGGTGCAGCGGTTGAGCGCTGGGTTACGAAGCTGCGCGCAGCCTCTGCAGCGCCGGTTCGATCCCCGGCTGCTCCCCGGCCACCGGAGGAGGGTCCCGCATGGCGTGCAGACCTCTCCTGCCGCCCGCTGCTCCCCTCAGCAGTGTACTTCGGTCCTTCTGCCTGCTCTGCTCCCCGCTCTGGCTCTGGTGAATCCTCTCACCCTCCCGCGCTTCTGACTGTACCCAGTGCTTGTATAAACAAAACAAACAAACAAATAATAAATAAAGAAAGAAAGAAAGCATGCCTCTAAAAAAAAAAAAAAAGATGTGATGATTGTTATCTTCCTGCCTTAATGCGTACGCTTATGCACTCTCCCGGTTTGCTTGAAATGTATAAATAAAGAGCTGCTGAGATCCTCAGCAGAACGTTGTCTGCACCCCGATCTGCGTCTCCTCATTCCCCCTCCCCATCTTTCCACAGTTGCGCTGTCCCATCCTTCAGGAACCCCTGCCACCCAGGCTGCTGCAGCTGGCTCGTGGCAGAAATTGCTGCACCCCCCCCCTGCAGTGACCGTCAGGGCTAATGGCTGTTGCCATGGTCCCTGAGGTCCGGCGTGGGCAAGGAACCATGCGCGCAGGGGGAGAACAGCAAACTCCCTAAGATGCAGAGAAACTGAATGCCTGCCAAGAAATAATGACCATCAAAAGCGGCCACAAAGATGATTAAAAGAAATGCTGACCACCTGGAACCTTATCTTGCTTTCTCAAGGCCCACAAACTTTATTCTGCTACAACTGTCTTTCTAAAATCTTTCCTTTTTCTGGTCATTGATTGCTAATTAAAAAACATACATAATTTAATAATTAGGCTAATGCAAATGAAACATTACTAAACACTGTGTTATAATAGAATTGTTAGTTTAATAATCTTTCTATTATGTGCTTAACTTTAGTACCTTTGATATTAACTGCATTATAAAATAAATTCGCCCATGACAATTAATTATGAGTAAAAATGATAGTTAGTGCAACTAGAAAATAATTATATAAAACAGTAGAAAGAATTTATAGCCTGTCCAATTAGGAATGAGGCTAGGTCCAGATGTAACTTCGGACATAAATCACTGCCCTGTCAATTAAGCTAAGCCTATGAGCAAACTGATCTCTTTGATGTTCACTGTTCCTGTGCTTTTAGAAAAACATATATATACTGACCACTAGCTTAATAAAGACACACTCAGATTCTCACTCTCTTGAAGTGTGTCTGTGTGTCATTTATTCATCGAATCCCTGACCACCCTGCGCAATCTCTCAACCCTGAGACGGCCTCATCGTCCATCGCTGTGCTGGTCCGCGGCAAGAAATCAGTGTGCTCATTGCAGGGAAGAGGGGCATCGGAAGTACAGCTGTCCCAGACTACAGGGGAGCAGCAGACGACATCATTACAGCAGGCAGGACAGAAGACTGAGGTCAGCACGACATGACGATTCACGCAGGGGTTTCAGGAGGGAATACAGACGGAGCACCAGGGACCCAGAACCAAGGAGAGAGGAAAGGAGACAAATGATAGCCCAGAGTAGAGGTTCAGATGAGGACAGGAGGGAATAGGACAGAGTAGAAGGAATCAAGAGCCAAGTGCAGAGGAAAGGAGAAAAATGATAGTACATGGAGAAAGTTGAGATGAAGAATGGGGGTGCCCAGGGGCTCCACTAGATCTAAAGAAGCCCATTAGAATAACCCCTCGGAGCCCCGGGGAACACTTACTGTGAGGGATCATCTGATTGCTGTCTTAGTGGACACTGGAGCAACATACTTGGTTTTGAATTCTGAATTGACTAAAGTGAGCAGCCACGGGATTACAGAAAGGCCACAACAGAAAGCCTTCTTACAGCCTTTGGAGTGCCAGCTGGCACCACACTGCTCCAGCACAGCTTCCTGTGCATGGAGGAGTGTCCAATCCCTCTCCTTAGCCATGATCTTTTAAACAAGCTTAATGCACGACTTATGTTCTCGCCCAAAAATCAGAGGCTTCACCTACAGCTACCTCCAGAACATGCTCTGAGGTTCCAGATGTTACTTACTCAAGATGTTCCACCGAAAGGTGACGTTTTACCTTCAGAAATCGTTGAACGAGCAAGTAAATGGGTATGGGCTGCTGGGACCCCAGGACATGCGAAAAATGCAGCGCCTGTAAAGATAGAAGTGATAGAGGGGAGCAGAACCCCGAGGACGGAGCCATACCCCTTAAAGGAGGAGGCCTTGAGGGGAATTGAGCCAGTATTGAAAAGATTCCTTCAATCTGGACTCATTCGGCCCTGCCGCTCACCGTGCAACACTGATTTTGCCAGTAAAGATACCCCATACAGGCGAGTACCGTTTTGTCCAAGATTTAAGGTCCATTAATGACATTGTTCAGGATTTACATCCCTCTGCACCTCATCCCTACACTTTATTAACTGTCAAACGTGGTGACTTCGGGTGGTTTTCGGTATTAAACCTTAAGGATGCTTAATTCTGTATCCCAATAGATGTCCAGGATCAACTGCTTTTTGCCTTTGAATGGCAAGACCCCAAGTCCAAGAGCACTCTCCAGTATTGCTGGACTGTGCTTCCACAGGGGTTTAAGAACTCCCCAACTATTTAAGAACTCCCCAACCCCTGGAAATACTGGCCAGGGGTCTCAGGGAGGTTCAATTAAACCAGGGCATCTTATTACAATATATAGATGATTTATTGATAGCAAGTACAGACTATGAATCCTGTCTGGAAAATAAGTGGTACTGAACCACCTGGCAGAATGTGGATACAAGGTATCACCGAACAAGGCACAGATCTGTAAACAAACGGTGACATATTTGGGATTTGAAATTAAGAAAGGCAGACGGAGCCTGATGACGGAAAGAAAACAGGTAATTTCAGCCCATAAAGTCCCCAGCAACTGGCGACAGTTGCGTGGAATTTTGGGTATGGCTGGGTTTTGCAGGATTTGGATTCCTCATTTTGGACTAATAGCAAAACCTTTATATGATGCTCTCAAAGGCCTGGACTCTGAATCTTTGTCTTGGACACCAGAATGTCAAAAGGCCTTTGATGAAATAAAAGTAAAGTTGATTTCAGCACCAGTATTAGGGCTTCCAGATCTTAGGAAGCCATTCAGACTTTATGTACATGAGATACAGGGGGTTGGCCTAGGAGTGCTAAGCCAATTGTTGGGGCCAGAAATGCAGCCTATTGCATATCTGCCCAAATAATTGGACCACACCACTAAGGGATGCCCTCCATGTTTGTGTGCTGTGGCTGCCACTTGTGACCTCCTACACGAGGCAGAGAAGTTTACATTGGGTCAGCCCATCACTGTGTGTGTGCCACATCAGGTCTGGTCATTGCTGGAGCAGAAGGGTGGACTTTGGTTAACCGCTGGGCGAATGGGAAAATATCAAGCAGCTCTGTTGGACAATCCTAATGTGAACTGCAGCGTCTCTCTCCCTGCTCAGCTCCACCCTCCTTTTTGGTGGGGCAGGGAACCAGGAACCTCCCCCTTTCCTGGGGACCACATGTTACAGTCTCCCCTTTTAATTTTTATTACACCATATGTATGGTGGCACAGATCTCTGGGTGTAGTCTTAGGAGACACTTTTTTCAGGGTTACAATGTGTGTAAGAGAAGCAACAATCAGTCAGCAGCATTGTCCATGAAGGTCCAGTATGGAAAATAGTCCATTATCCAAGCCAAAAATGAAAAAAAAACAAACAAACAAATATGTGGAGGTATTAGCCAAAACAAGACAGTAAATATATCAAAATCACAGGGGAAAAAATCTTAAAATTGGTTCAACTTATCTAAAAACAAGTTCTCTCAATCTTGATCCCAAATTGTTTCAACAGCATAGCAAAAGTTTGCAAACTAAATCTACTTTTAAACCATATTACCTATTTTTGCATACAATGATAGGGCAGAAAAACTAAACAGCATTTTAGCTGGCTTTGCTGGAATACTCCATATAGAATCAGAATGAACTCTTGACATCCGGTCCACATAGGCTTCAAGAACAAAGTTGGTCTCATCAGTCTCCACCTGGGCTTCCTCTTCCCGAGGGTACCAGGACTTTTTTGTTTCCTGAGTTGTCCAGTCCTGCCAATGGAGGCAGCTTCCTCACCTTCTTTGGAACAAAGCAACAGGTTTTTCTCTTCTCGGTTCAGCTCTGTTTCAACTTCCTGTAAGAACTCCACTCAAAGCCACACAATGACACTCATGTCCAATTTTTTTAGTTTAAGCAGACAAAATCCCTATAGAAGTCATGAAAAAACAGACTCTGAGATAAGTAGTAAAAAAAATTACTACCGCTACTTTTATGCTGTGTTGGTATCAAGGGGAGAGAAAATGTGAACACACGTTTGCTCTGCTGAAAAAAGAAAAAAAAATTCAACATTGCTGCTGGTTGTGGGCAGTCAAAACAAGAAAATTTTGTGGATTCAGAACAAAATGCAAAAAAAAAAAAAAAATTACCAGTATTATGTCAAAGAAAACTTAGTAAAAATCAGGTGTATTTCCAGGTCTATTCAGTCCTTTGTAGGCAATTTTTACTCTCAACAGTTCCATCAGTAGGAATCTGTGGAGGCCTTGTCCCCCTATTTTCACCAGAAACAATTTCTGTAGATATCAAACAATTGAAGTATACAATATTACAAGGCTGACAGTTTACATACATATCAGGTCAAGGTGTTACCTGTTTTCCCAAGCCATGATGCTTCCCATCTGGTTTTCCTCTACTGGGTAAGCCAAATAGGACAAACTCATCTAATGCCTTTCCCAGGAGGAAAGGGAGAAATCTTGTGGTGTGTCTCAGGAGCTCTACTGAGGAGGCACATGGAGCCGAGAGACACGTGAAGAAACTGCGCTTGCTTTTGGTCGTGGACGGGGTGACACAGATGTGGGGGAGACCCGTGGGGAGGTGACAATGGCGGTTTTTGTCTTGATTTTGATTTTGCTCTTTGCCTTCCAGACTTGTCTGGTTATTTCTGGTCCTTTTCTGTGGGTCCCCACTGAAAGGTGCTTTAGACTTGGGGCAGGCTTTGGGGCCTTGCTCTGGGCCAATCCCGCTGGGGTGGACTTTTACCCAAAGGGGACGGGGAACTTTGGGTGCTTGATTTAGAAACCAGATTCCTTGCCTTTCCTGTGTTGTTTCCTAATTGTATTAAAGTTCCTTTTCATTAAAGTCTCACCTGTTTTGTGTTGATGCGTCGGATGACAGAACTAATTAGAGCAGGCAGGTTTGTGTGGTCTGGGGTGCCCCTCTCCCTGCCCTGTAAAAGAACAAGGTGCAGGCCATGGCCAGTGGCTGGAGGTCTGTGAGCCCCAGGCAGCCTGCTTGGCCACCATCTTGTGAGCTGCAGCTCTGCCTTCCTGGCCCAGGTGGCCCCGGACCCGGCACCACGGGGAACGGTGCACAGGGCGGGGGCGCCGCGGACAGACTTCGCCCCGCTTGGAGCTGGTCTCCCGGGCAAAGGGCGGCCTGCGGCAGGGGCCGCCTGGCAGCGGCGGTGATGAGACCTGGAGCGGTGTGCACGGCAGTGGGTACCCCTGGGGCTGGGCGGGTCCCCCCCAAGAGCTGAGCGTCTCAGACCTCAGTGCTCACACCTGGGGGTGGGGGTGGCTGGGCTGAGCCGGCGCCCCGAGAGGTGGGGGCCGCCCCGACGGAGCGGGGCTGCGGGGGCGTCGGGAGCGAGCATGGCGGGGCCTGCGCACGGCGCCTCGTTCCGCCCTCGGGGCGCCCCGTCTGGAAGGAGCGGGTCTCCGGGCGTCTGCGGTGATGCTGCGCTCGGGGGCGCCGCTCAGCCGCGCGGGTCACGGCCGCGGGGTGCCGTGGCCAGAGAAACCAGGGGGGACGGTCCGGAGACAGCAAACGGCGCGTGGGAGGAGGGGGGAGGGAAGATGGCTTCCTTTTGGGGTTTGCGCCGATCGCCGTTGTGGCAACCTGCTGCTGGGAAGCTGGGGGCCCCTGGGAGTGTGGGCTCTGCCGGAGGGGGAGCACGGGGGAGGGGGGGGCGCGCTGACGCGGCTCGCATGAGGCTGGGCGGGGGCTGAGAAAATAAAGGCTGCGGCAGGGAGCAAGGAGAAGAGGAGCGACCGGAGCATCGCCGCTGGAATGAGGTACCGGGAATGGGGTAGGGGGTCGAGGGTCCAGGGGGTCGAGGGTCCAGGGGGTCGAGTGCCCAGGGGGCTCTGGCGCCCCCTAGCGGCGGTTCTGAAGGCGTCGCCTTTGCGCATGCGCAGCCGCGGGCGGGGTCTGGCTCACCTGGGGCGGCGCCTGGGGCGTCTCAGCGCTGCCGGGGCAGGTGCGGGCTGTTCCCCATCAGGGACGCTGGTTGTCCGGGGCTTGCGCGCGCGGTACGGTAGGGAGTCTCGGGGGGCCTATTTGCGTTTTCTGGCAGGGGGCGCGGTCACCGTCTGCCTGTGGCTAGAGGGGGGTGTCCTCCCTGACAGTGACCTGTGCCCTCCGCCCAGGGCGTCTTCGGGGCACAGGCTGCTTCTGGGGGTGTGAGTGTGAGCGGAGGGTGCAGTTGTCCCTCTGCCCCCCGGCGAGTGTGGCCAGGGCCAGGGGCTGCTAGGAGGGTTCGGGGACACCTGGGGATGCAGCAGCTGGAGATCGGGGTGGGGGGCCAGGTGGGGTGCATGCGCCCCCGCTCTGCTTGGAGCCCCTCTGGAGTCTCAGGGTCGCGGGCCAGGAGCCGCCCGCTGGGCGCAGCAGACCTCCCTGTCTCCCCGCTGCCCGCCTCAGCCGTGGATTTCAGTCCATCCACCTGTTCTGCTCCCCACTCTGTCTCTGATGACTTGTCTCACCCCCCCCCCCGCACCTCTGCCCTAGACCCCAGTTCTTGTTTGCATAAAAATAAATCTTTTAAAAATAGATTATTTTAAGAATGAGCTTTCTTCCTCATAGTTTCCAATATTTTGAACTGTGAACTATGACACCCGTGTGTAAGGGCAGAGACTATACACGTCGAAATTTAGAATTACAAAATGAACTCCCATTAACTGCGCGAAGAATCCTAAGACCACTCCCCAAGGAAGCAGGAATATGTGGCTGTCGTCATCGTGATTTCCCTCCCCTTCCTGACGGGTCATCACCTAAGTGTGGATCACTAAATGCAGACGTAACACTTGATTTCCCTTTTGTCTGGTGTTTAAAATTTAAATGAATCCGATTATGTTCACCTGGTATCTGGAACAGGGAATGCTATCCTACAATCTTCTCTCCTTCCTCCTTCATTTAACATTATAACACAAGTATTTTCCAAGTCGTGCAAAACTATTCAGAATGACGGTGCCTCATGCTCCCTTTGTCTCATGCACACGGTGCTACACATTTCACGGGTTCCTGGAGTTTTGACTTCGATTGTTTCCAGTGTTTGTCAGTAGGAGAAAATGCTGGTTAGCACGTTTACAAATAAGGGGTGTGTGTGTGTGTGTGTGTGTGTGTGTGTGTGTGTGTGTGTGTGAAAGCGTCTCCTCAGGTCATGTCTCAAAACCTGAATTACTATTTCTTTTGATAGAGACACACGCACATACAACATCCCCAACGCCGGCCGCTAAACCCAGAGTCCCCGCGGAAGGGCGACACCACCTTGTTCTCTTCCCCGAATGCGCGAGAACCCCCATTTCAGGGGTTCTCGTCATTCGGCCTCCACGTCATTCTGTGTCCCCATCTTCGGGGCTCTGACGTCACACACTCCCGCTTCCTGCTCCCCCTCTGCTCGGCGCCCCCCCCTACGACTCTCCGGGCTGTGTCCTCCCCTAGCCCAGCTGCCCGCCCCTCGGCCACGGCTCGGTCCCCTCGGCGCCTCCGCCCGCCAGTGTCCCGCCTCGGCAGCACCGCCCCTCCGCGCCACCAGGCGGCGCGCGCCGCTGCTGCGTCCCTAGTTTGCCCCCGCGAGTCTCTCCTTCCTCGGCCTTGCCCCGCCTCCTGCGTGTTGACGTCACGGCACTGCGCGCTGACGCGGAGCGGGGCGGGAGCGGAAGGGGCGGAGCCGGGAGCACCTGTCCCTGCGGAGCGGGCCCGCGGCCCCAGGAAGGAGAAGCCCCTGGGAACAAAGCGCAGGGGGGGGGAAAGCGCGCCGCCTGGTGGCGAGGCGGGGAAATGCGGCCTCGCGGGGAATCTTGAGTCGGCGCGGGGTGGGCGCGGCCTCTCTCTCTGTGCGGGGGCAGCGGGTTGGGGGGCCCTCTGCGGCCGCGGGTCGGTGTCCCCAGCGTGCGTTTGATGCACAGGGACACGAGCTGCTCTTTTCATGGCTGCGGAACGTTTAGGTGAATAGCGTTTTCGGCGATGTGGGCTCTTCGCCTCCGTTTCCGTTGGACTTTCTCAACTTCAGCCGCAGCAGGACGGGCGGGCGGGGCCGTCCCGCTTGCCCCCGGCCCTGGAGCCCCCCAACACCCGCACCTGCAGCCCCGCCCCCTCCCTGCAGCCCCTCACCTGTTCCTGCAGCCCCGCCCCCTCCCTGCAGCCCCGCCCCGCCCCAACACTGGCTCCTGCCTCCCCAGTGGCCGGGCTCGCCTCGGCACTTGCTTCTCCGGACTTGGGGTGAAGTCCTTGCCTGCGGGAACCCGGTTTCCTCAGGAGCCACCCCAGAGCGAGGGGACGGCGAGGACGTCTCCCTGCCCGGGGCTGGCTGCAGAGCGTGAGTCGGGGGACCCAGGGCCGGGCGGGCGGGCTGTGGGGAGCTCTGCGCGGCTCATTTCGGGTCCTGGAGGTAAGGCTATTTCTACTGAGAATTCTGCTCACATCACAATGTAGAGTACAAAGATGGTGCCTCCGGTACAAGATCAGAGACCCACAACAGAAGGTGCGTTTACACTTGCTGCTGTCTGACCCAGGCTGACGGCCCTGAAATGACAAGAAATGTTCCCTCACAGCGATTGGTGTCATTTGGGGATGTCTTTGTGAACTTCTCTGGGAGCAGTGGCGGGACCTGAATGATGCTCAATGACCCTGTACCAGGATGTGATGCTGGAGACCTGCAGTCACCTGGTGTCCCTAGGTGAGGAAAGTCCGATGTTATACTCGAGTGCAGCGCTGTTTTCTACACTGGTAAGTGTGCTCTTGCTTATGAAATTGGGTGCTGGCGAGGTTGAACATTGCAGGCCAAGCAGACTGTGGGTGTTCACCCTTTTCACGAAAGGTTCAGAATGACCTTCGCACACAGCTCTTAACACTGCTCTTGTTTGTTTCATAGACTGAAGTTTGGCTTGATCGAAGACCATCACTGTTTCTCATCACAGGGCATTGTGTATTGATCCTCGGCTGGGAGCAGAGGACACAGCCATGGAATATGGAAGAACCCTCGAACCATAACCTCTCAGGTCAGTCAGTGCCCACCTGGCTGGGAGGAGGAGACACCAGCAGGTATTGACCACACTGAGCTGCTTTTCCAATATCCAAACCTTAGACATTTTGTCTGCATGTATCAAAGTAATTCATTATTCCTTTTCCAAATATTGCTCTCTTGTAGATTTAATACTATTCTTTCAATCGTTGTCAGTATTCTTAGATTTAACTAGTATGCAATCCCTGATACTACAGGAAATTATTCTGCATTAGTCACATTTTCTGTATTCTCTCTAGTAATTTATTCTCAGAGACTGTTTTCTTTAGGTTATTGTTCAGGCATTTGTTTATTCTTTCAGTATTTCATGGGGAGTTTTAGACAACGGTCAATTTTCTATGAGTGTGGATAGCAAATGTGGTCACAGCAATGGCCTTTACTTTATTGAAGTTATATTCTCTGTGAAAGGAGAATGTAACTAACACATATATCAAATAGAGAGCTCAATCCACAGAGAATGTTTGACCAGGATGAAGGAGAAAAAGCAGAGGATGTGATTTTAGAATGTGCTCCAGTGGAAGCATTATGGAGATGAAGTCTTTTCCTTGCAGAACTCAGGTTTGAGATGAATGGTTTCACTGCTACGGCGTGTATATAGTTTTATTTATAGTCTGGGCTAGAGGTTGTGTATTGCTACTGAAGGTGTAATTTACCAACTGATTAACTCCAAAGTGATAGAATCAGAGGAGATTGACTGGAGAGTCATTTAGGACATGAATAGTGTTTTATGTTTAAGCCTTATGGCCCACCCCCACAAGAAATTGTGAGGCAGAGAAGGACCCAGAAAAATCATTCATCATGGGAGGGGATGTTCCTGACATGGTGTGGAAATATGAGATATAGTTTCTAAACTATGCAACCAAGAGATTCAGGTTAGGTGCTCATACCTTGGGAGAGGAGTGTGGACTGTATTACAGCTTCTTTTGTGGTTTTCATTGGAAAGAATATAAAAGAATCAGTGAACCCTTGGGATTGCAGCTTAAGCATGATATAGTCAAAACTATAATACTAGATAAAAATATGACATGTTATGAATCAAGTAGAAACACAGGTACCAAGTAGTGCAGAGAGAATACCAGGAGTGTTACTCTCTGAAGGATGTGAAAAAAGCTGTTTATGATGGTGGACACAGGCTGCGTGACCTTTTTCCTTTTGATCAACTGGATGAAGAGATGAGGCAAAGTTTGCCGTATCTGTTATGATTCTGAGAAACATGTGATATCATATTTAATTATGAGTTAAAGAGGGTCTCTTTGGTGGTGTAGGGATCAAGTCTTGCTGCTATTACTGCAACAGCCTGAGTGCAAATCCCAGCCAGGGAGCTAACCTGGCACAGCAATCTCTCTTGTGTCCTCTACTCCCTTAGCACTGTATTTAAGTAATACCCATCCGTTCTTCTCCCCATTCTGTCTCTGGTGAATCCTCCACTCCCCCACACCTCTGACCAGTACTCCAGATCTCTACCTGGAGTAACAGATAAATATTACTAAAACTTCAAAACATTAAAAAAATGGACAGAAAGGTCTCTTTCTTGACGTGGAGAAAAGTACATGCCTTTGAAAACACCCATATATGACTGTCGACTGTGCCAATGGAGAAATAAAAACAAAAGGAATGTAGATGTAGAATCCTTGTCTGTAACAAGACTCTTTCTTAAAGTGACTGAAAAATGATCCTGCATTACTTCCAATCAGTAGGTTTTGTAGGAAAGCCATAACATCTACAAAGCTTGAGATTTCAATAAATACCATCACAAGTTGCACAGAATCGTTGTAAGAAAGAAGGTATAGAGGCAAAATATTAGGTTAAATGCTTCTGGATGAATTTTGATATTTACATTTAAATGAACATGTTTACCAAATATTTATGAATTGAAGAAAAAAACATGAAATAAATTTTACTACTTCCTTGTCAACCTGGTTTGGCATTAGAAAATCTGTTAATTTATACAATGGGGAAAATTCATACAATGGGGAAAGCCTATCAATGTCAGTGTAGGAAGGCTAGCTTCCACAAGTCAGGCCTCTACAAACATCAAATGGCACACACTGGAGAGAAACCCTGTGAATGTCAAGAGTGTCAGAAAACTTTCCCTGGAAATGACAACTTAGTAACCATCAGAGAATTCATTCTGGAGAGAAACTGTATGAACGTCAACAGTGTAAGAACACTTTCTCCTGGAAGTCAGGCCTCACTTCCTGTCAGAGAATTGACACTGGGGAGAAACCCTATGAATGTCAAGATGGTGGAAAAAATTTCTCCCATAAGTCATCCCTCACTTACCAGCACAGAATGCGCACTGGAGAGCAATCCTGTAAATGACACGACTGTAGTAAAACTTGCTTCTGGAAATCAGCCCTCACTGTACATCTGAGATGTTACACTACAGTAAACTCTATGAATTTCAAGAGTATAGGAAAACTTTCTCCTGAAATTGGACCTCACTGACCATCAGCGAATTCTCACAGGAGTGAAATCTTCTGACTCCAAGAGTGTAGGAAAACTATCTCAGAAATCAGTTCTGAGTGTACATCAGAGAATTCACTCTTGATAGCTTCTTTTTTATGTGTAGAATGTAGGGAAAGCTCAGTGTAGCCACTCTAGATAACTCACAGGAGAGCTATCTTAAGCACAGGCTTCTGTTTTAACCAAAGGGTAATTTATTCACAAAAGAACTATATATATTATATACTACCCATATTATATATTATATATATTGTCCATATATACATATATAGAGTATATATGATATATAGTTATATAGTTATAGTTATATAACTATATATGATATATAGTTATAACTATATATCATATATACTTATTTATGGGTTTATATACAAATTTTTATTGTATGTATACATATTTATGTGTATATATTTATATGTATATATATGTGTATATATACATCTTTTTTTTTAAAGATTTATTTATTTATTTGTTGTTTGTTTGTTTATTTATTTATACAAGCACTGGGTACAGTCAGAAGCGCGGGAGGGGGAGAGAATTCACCAGAGCCAGAGCGGGGAGCAGAGCAGGCAGAAGGACCGAAGGACACTGCTGAGGGGAGCAGCGGGGCGGCAGGAGAGGTCTGCGCGCCATGTGGGACCCTCCTCCGGTGGCCGGGGAGCAGCCGGGGATCGAACCAGCGCCGCAGAGGCTGCGGGCAGCTTTGCAACCCAGCGCTCAACCGCTGCGCCACCGGGGAGGCCCTATATACATCTTTTTAATTAAAAATTTAACATTAACATATTGAAACACCATAAATCAAACCAAAATGAAATGAACCCCTCAGGTCAAATAAAGTATGATTTCATTAGTTATTTTTATTTTTTAAACACCAAATGCTTTTCATTTCTGTGCAGTACATTATCCCAGAAATTAATATTAATATAATGATGTATAATAAGAACTCACTCTTCTATTACTAAAAGATATTTCGAGGCTCTTCATATGACATATAGACAATTTTACCTGCTGCTTCCTTTCACTAGACTCCTCTCTCACTTGTCTTCTTGTTACAGGGCAGGGAGAGGGGCAGCCCACACCCCACAAACCTGCCTGCTCTAAATAGTTTCTGCCATCCACCACATCAACACAAAACATATGAGACTTTAATGGGAAGGAACTTTAATACAATTAGGAAACAACACAGGAAAGGCAAAGAATCTAGTTTCTAAATCAAGCACCCAAAGTGACCCGTCCCCTCGTGGGTAAAAGTCCACCCAGGCAGAATTGACCCAGAGCAAGGCCCCAAAGCCTGCCACAGGTCTAAAGCACCTTCCAGTGGGGACCCACAGAAAAGGGTCAGAAACAACCAGACAAGTCTGGAAGGAAAAGAGCAAAATCAAAATCGAGACAAAAACTGCCATTGTCACCTCCCCACGAGTCTCACCCACATCCGTTTCACCCAGTCACGACCAAAAGGCAAGTGCAGTTTTTTCTCGTGTCTCTCGGTTCCACGTACCTCCTCCAGGTCTCCTTCTGGCTCCATCTTGCTTCCTTCCTTCCTCAGTCTCCTCTGCAGCTTCTTCTCACCCTGCTCAGCTCCACCCTCCTTTTGGGTGGGGCAGGAAACCTGGAACCTCTCCCTTTCCTGGGGACCACCCTGTTACTAGAGGAGTTGGTGTTTGGCTGTCCTACATGGACTGAGGGGCTCAGGCCCAAGCTACTCTTTGGCAGGCCCTAAAATGTGGAGGAACTGCCTTCCAGTTGCCTTAGGCCCAACCGGGTGAATGCCTCTTGCCTCTCTCTTTGCCTCACTACCTTGCTAATCTATGTCAGTTGAGCCACCATTCCCTCTCTCTTGGGAAAAGAGCTGGCTCCTGAGTTCTGTTTTCAAACCAGGTCTCGATCTTGCTGCAAAAAATAGTGGGTATTGGCCCGCCATGTAAGAGGCCACTTTACAGAAGACTCCCTTGAAAGGATAAGTTGGTGTGCACCCCGGATTATCTCTAGTCCCACCAACTGCAAGACAAAGGGTGAAGCAACGCAGGAACTCATAATAAGCACCCACATGTCCCAACCCACAGCTCTCCACCTCTTACGATTGTTGAAACGAGAGCTGGACCTGCTTTTTACAACCTCTCATCTACTACTGCTCTTTCCTAACTCGAAGCACAACCTCTCACTGCTTCCTTTTCATCACAGTCAGCTGCAAGTCCACAAACCCTAAGTAGCCAGTAACCCAGCCAGCCTTTTTCTTGCTCAAGTAGAGCTTCCCCTTGTGGAGCTCCCCATCTCAGAGCTCCCCCTATCAGAGCTCCCCCTCTCTGAATCCTCATCTTTTAAGCGCCTTCCTACGTCACGGTACTTTGATAGTCTCCTTCCTTGCTATGGAGACCAGATTTTCTGTCCTTGGTTAAACATTCTTGTTCTGTTTGCCTTAATCTTAAGACTGTGCGGAACTAAGACAACTCCAGTCAGCTGTTTTAGACCCTGCAGTCTCAGAGCCAGGTTCCTGCTCTAGAGGCGCACCTCCTTTTCAGTTTTTTCTATTCCTGTCCTCCATCATGGATGATCACTCCAAAGCGATGGTTTCCATTCATTGTCACAAAAATGACATCCTTGCCCTAGGCCATCCTCCTGGCCCTCTGGAAACCACCATTTCTTCTAATGATGTTAGAGTTTGTTTTTGTTTTGGTGGTGGTGGTGTTTTGTTTGATGTTAGAGTTTTCACTTTTTTTTAATCTTCCAAAGATGAGTGAAATCATGATCTCTGACTGACTTCATGTCGCCTAATACCCTCTAGTTCCATCCATGTTGTTGTAAAATAGCAAAATTCCATCGTTCTTAGAGCTGAGTAGTGCTCCACCGAGCAGATACAGCACACCCTGTTTGCCCAATCATCCATCAGTGGACATTTAGGTTGTTTCCATGTCTGGGCTCTTGAACATAATGTTGCAAGGGCCTCCCTGGTGGCGCGAGAGATTAAGTCTCAGCACCATGAAGCTATCCGCAGCCTCTGCAGCATGAGTTCCATCCCTGGCCAGGGAGCTGCCGACATGGCGCAGCAGACCTCTCCTGTCTCCCTGCTGCTCCCCTCAGCAGTGTATTTCAGTAGATCTGCCTGTTCTGCTCCCCACTCTGTCTCTGTCTCTGAATCCTCTCACAGTCTACCCCCCCACCACCGCCCCCACCTCTGGTCCCAGCTCTTGCATGCATAAGTAAATAAAATAAATCTTTTAAAAAAAAGTGCTGCAATGAACAGATGGATGCATCGATCTCTTTGAATTAGTACTTTCAAATTCTTTCATATTCCCAGCAGTGGAATATCTGGATCATGTGTTTCTTTTTAACACTATTTTAGAGGAATCTGTAAGGTTGGTGCAGGGGGTCCTGGAGAGGGCCCCAGGCCACAGGCACAAGGAGGGGCCTTGAAACTGCAGAGGGAATGCCACCTTCGCTGCAGCTCCTGGAACCTGAGGCCTCCACCCGACACAAACAGGACCTGATAGCGATTAACCAAAACCCGCCAACAAATAAAAAACAACTTTGGTTCCACATACCCAGTTTCCCGCCTAACTTTTCCTTACCCTGTGAAAGGACATCTCTCCCCCACAACCAGTGTGACTTCTCCGACCCCCACAGGGGTTGGCGGGAGCACAATAAAGTCTCTGCCTGTCAGAAACTTGGCCTGGCTCACCTTTTCTTTACTCCGCCAATCCTTTCAGAATCTCCATACTGTTTCCCAAACTCTAGTAGTTTGTATCACCACTGAGAATACACTAGGATTTCCTGTTCTCTATACCCTTGTCAGTACTTGTTTCTTGTCTTTTTTTTTTTTAAGATTTATTTATTTATGCAAAGAAGAGCTGGGGTGCAGGTGAGAGGTGCAGGATGCTGGGGGCGAGCAGGCACGAGAGGATTCACCAGAGACAGCAGGGAGTAGAACAGGCCGAACTACTGAAATACACTGCTGAGGAGAGCAGCGGGGAGACAGGCGAGGTCTGCTGTGCCATGTGGGTAGCTCCTTGGCCGGGGATCTGATCAAACTCATGCTGCGGAGGCTGAGGATAGCTTCACAGTGGTGTGCTTAACCCCTTGCGCCCCCAGGGAGGCTCTTCCTGTTTTTCTGATATCAGACATGCTCTTGGGTGTGAGATGGTGTCTCACTGTGGTGTGCATTGCATTTCCCTAATGATGAGTGACAATGAGCATTTTTTCAAGTGCATATTGGTTACCTGTATGTCTCCTTTGGAGAAGTGTCCATTCAGATCCTCTGCCTATTTTTAGTTGGGTTACATATTCTTGTTTGTACATTTTGGCTACTAATGCTTTGTGGGATGTGAGCTGTGAGTATCTTCTCCCATGCAGTAGGCTGCCTTTCACTTTTATCATGGCTTCCTGGACTGTGCAGCAGCTTTTTAGTTTGATACAGTCCCACTTGTTACTTTTCCTTTTGTTTCCCTTGTCCTTGGCGTGAAACCCCCAAAGACGCCTCTATCCCACTTGTCCTTTCATTGATTTTTTAAAAGATTTATTTATGCATGCAAGAACTTGGGTACAGGCCAGAGGTACCAGGTCGGGGGGCATTGAGAGGATTCACCAGAGACAGAGTGGGGAAAAGAACAGGCAGACTGACTGAAACACACTGCTGAGGGGAGCAGCATGTGAGACAGGAGAGGTCTGCAGTTCCCTGGCCAGGGATCGAACTCTTGCTGCAGCAGCTGCGGTTAGCTTCATAGGTTGCATCTTACCCCTAGTGCCACCAGGGAGGCCCCCCACTTGTCCTTTTAAATTTATCTTATACAGGTTCTTTTTCAAATTTGAGCAATTTCTATATTCTTGGAATTCAGCATTGCCAGTGATGATTAGAATCTGCCGGGCTCATTGATCTGTAAAATCAACATCTGTAAAATGATCCTGATTCATTTTACAGGAAGAACAAGGGGGGGAAGGATTCTACAATCAGCTAGAAAGTGAATTTAATATTCAGTGAAACTGTGGGTTAGAGGGTGAGATTTTGGGTTTGTTTTCTGAGGACTTGTTTTGCTTGTTGTGAATTCATTTTGAAGTCAGCAGGAGATATTATCGTTAGCCTCCAGTTTAGACCCACCAGGTGAAACACAATTTGTTTTCATTTCTGTGAAGTGCCTTCTTCAAGCTTGACTAAAGAGTGCGCTGTATTCTATTGGGTTTTCTGCTGGAGAGAATATTTTGATGGAAAGAACAAAGTATTCAAATGATTGTGTGTTCCATGCCCATTCAGAGCATTACCATTTAAAAACATATATGACTAGTTATTCATTTTCCTGGTCCCTTATTTAAGTTTTCTAGATTCCTGCTATGAGTGAGACCATCCGGTATTTTTCTTTTTCTTTCTGGCTTATTTCACTGAGCATGATCCCTTCCAGTGCCATCCATGTTGCTGCAAATTGCATGTGTTTATCTTTTTTGAATGCTGAGTAATATTCCATGGTATATATGTACCACATCTTCTTGATCCAGTCATCTATTTTTGGGCATTTGGGTTGTTTCCAAAGCTTAGCTATGGTAAATAGTGCTGCTATAAACATAGGGGTGCAGGTGTTCTTTGGAATTGATGTTTCTGTGTCCTTTGGGTAAATACCTAGGAGTGGAATTGCTGGATCCTATGGAAGCTCTATGTTTAGTAGGTCCAGAAATCTCCACACAGCTTTCCACAGTGGTTGGACCAGTTTGCACTCCCACCAACAGTGCAGAAGAGTTCCTTTTTCTCCACACCCTCGCCAACATTTGTTGTTGCTAGTTTTTTTAATATGTGCCATTCTCACTGGTGTAAGATGGTATCTCATGGTAGTTTTGATTTGCATTTCCCTGATGGCAAGTGATGTTGAACATTTTTTCATATGCCTGTTGGCCATTTGCATTTCCTCTTCAGAGAAGTTTCTTTTTAGCTCTTCTGCCCATTTTTTGACGGGATTATTTTCTTTGTTGTTGTTGAGTCTCATCAGCTCTTTGCAGATTTTTGTGATCAGTCCTTTATCATTAGTGTTGGGTGCAAAAATGTTCTCCCAGTTGGTGGGGTTTCTCTTTGTTTTTGTTATTGTCTCTTTTGCTGTGCTGAAGCTCTTTAATTTGATGTAGTCCCAGCTGTTTATCTTTGCCTTCACTATCACTGCTTTGGGTGATGTGTCTGTAAAGATGTCTTTGATGTGCATATCACGTAGTGTTTCGCCTATATTTCCTTCTATGTATTTTATGGTTTCAGGTCTTATGTCAGGAAAATGAATAACTATAAGAAAGTGAAAATCAAAATCAACAAAAAACTATGAACCAGAGACACTCTATGGGGGCTAGGGGGCGGGAGGGGAGGGATTGGGGTCAAAATAAGGGGGTTGCAATTGTATGGGGAATATAAAAATAAAATTTATTAAAAAAAATTCCATGCAGGCTTTCTGGACTCCACCCCCACTCCAGACCAAAGTCATCAGGACATTGGGAAAGACAAATCCCATCACCACCAAAGGGCAGGTTGCTGGGACCTGACGATGGAGTTAAGCAGCCAGGTTGGGTATAAAACCAGCCACCTGGGCCTTGGGGCCTCTCTCTCGCTCGCCTCCTGGCTTCCCGGCTCGGGGCTCGCGGCCAGCTCTCAGAGTGCCATTTGGGAGTCCAGATCCGCGGATCGGGTAGGACGCATTTAAGACTTTATCTCCCACTTTTCTCCCTGAGTTGTACATTTCCTCATTTCCCCTTCCCTTGTGAATAAATCATTTATTAACTTTTTGTGAGTGCCTGCAGCGGGGTATTAAGTTCCTTTTAAGTACTCGGGTGAGGACCTACGGTCAGGCAACCCGTTTTATATCAGGGCTGCCATGTAACACATCCACTATAGGCAGCTGTGTGGAGGTTCCACAGAACACTGAAAACGGGTCTACACATGATCCAGCATTCCACTCCTAGGAATCTACCTAAGGGACAAAAAAACAAAAACAAAACCAAAACCAAACCAGGAAACCTGAACTCCTGTGTTTATTGCAGCCCTATTTACAGTAGCCATGACATGGAAACAACTCAAATGCTAGAAAATAGATGAGTGGATCAAACCGTTGTGGTATAATTACGCCACGGACTATTACTCTGCAATCAAAAAACACAAATTCATGCCGCTTGTGGTGATATGGATGGAGCTGGAAGGGATGATGCCACAATGAGGCAGGAGAAAGGTAAATATCAGATGGTTTCACTTACATGTGAAATACAGAGAAACAGAACAAAAGGTAAAGAAAAAGACAACCCTAGCAGGCTGGCCAAGACCTGAGGCATTCAGCAGGGAGGGGGAGGGAGGGGGGTGAACAGAGGGGAGGGAAGAGCACAAGGTGATGGGTCATGGGCGCTATGGTGGTGGGAGAACTATGGGGACCACCTCTGAGGGGAAAAACCAATAACTAGACAAAAATGATCAACTATGTAAGAAAAGAAGAAAAGGGCCTCCCTGGTGGCGCAGGCAATTGAGCGCAGCGCTGTGAAGCTGTCCGCAGCCTCTGCAGTGCCGGTTCGATCCCCGCCGGCCGCAGAGATGCCCACATGGCGCGGCAGACCTCTCCTGTCTCCCCCGCTGCTCCCCTCAGCAGTGTGTTTCTGTCAATCTGCCTGCTCTGCTTCCCGCTCTGTCTCTGGTGACTCCTCTCAGCCTCCCGTGCTTCTGGCCTGTACCCCAGTTCTTGTATAAATCAATCAATCAATCAATCAATCAATCAATCAATCAATCTTTTTCAGAAAAAAAAAAGAAGAAAAAAAGAGATGGTCTTTAAGGAAAGGGAAGACCCTAAGGCAATATAAATAAATAAATGCTCCTAAAGGGGATCTCATCCTGAACAATGCTGAAGGCACTGCCGAGGCATTCCCTCCTCACCAATTGTTCTAGATCTCCAGGAATTTTCTCTGGTAGGTGCAGTGATTAAGCCTGCTGCATGGGAATCATTAGAAAAAGGCTATTTTTTATACAATTTATTTATTTATTTATACAAGCACTGGGTACAGTCAGAAGCACGGGAGGGTGAGAGAATTCACCAGAGCCAGAGTGGGGAGCAGAGCAGCCAGACTGATGAAATACACTGCTTAGGGGAGCAGCGGGGAGACAGGAGAGGTCTGCGTGCCATGTGGGACCCTTGCCGGCTGCCAGGGATCGAACCAGCAATGCCATGGGCAGCTTCATAGCCCAGCGCTCTACTGCTGCGCCACCAGGGGAGGCCCAGAAAAAGGCTATTTTTTAACTGCAGTCTCTTATGAGTAGCAATCCTGTTTGGGATTAGAGCCATTCTGAAACTATGAAGTCATTCACGTTCAATATTAATGGCAGCATCTTCACGTGGTGCAATGAAACGTGAAAGTTTTGTTCTGTCTTGCTTTAGGCTGAAGCTCCTTTCTTATGGAGGAGGCCGCCCAGCACCCAAGGACCTGTTCTGAGGATGGGTGGGGGCGCCCACGTGCCTTCACTGCCCCTGGCCTCCAAGAGGGTCACAATTTACCCTCATTTTAAATCCTCCGGTTCAGTACAAAACACAAAGATTTGGGAGTCCAAACATATCTGGCCCTTGTGGTTATTTTTGGATCTCAGAGAAGTCATTGATCCCTTTTGGACCTCAGGGTCCATGACTACAGGGTAGGAATAATATCTCTACAGCGCCATTAATGGAGATCATGTACCTAAAGTGATGAACTTGTTGCTCCAGCAGGTGCTCAATAAATGCTGGTTCCTTTCTCCTTTCCAGAGAAATTCAACTTCTCTCCAATGTGAGCATAACAGGGATTGGCAAGGAAGGAGGTAACATCAGTTTAACACATTAAAAGGTGAAGTGCAGCCTCCCCCCCACCCCCAGTGGCCTAGGGGTTAAATCTCAGTGCTGTCACCACAATGGTCTGTGTTCACGCCTGGCCAGGGAGCTACCCACATGGTGCAGCAGACCTCTCCTGTCTCGCCTGCTGCTCCCCTCAGCAGTGTATCTCGGTAGATCTGCCTGTTCTACTCCCTACTCTGTCTCTGGTGAATCCTCTCACCCTCCCACACCTCTGGCCTGCACCCCAGTTCTTCTATGAAAAAAATAAACAAAAGCTTTTAAAAAAAGATAAAGTGGATTATCTCCAAAATGTCCAGTTCCCACATGAGTCACTGTGGTTGACACAATCCCTGAAATAGGAGGAATCCTCTCAGCACCATCTATAGAGAAAAGATCTCAAAAGCTTAGAAAAGGGCCCTTCAGTGTCTCACATGCTCCCCAGGAAGAAACTTTCCACCCCGATGGGTGATGGCGCCCGGCTGTCACAGCTGCGGGGTTTCTCAGGTTGGTCCTTCAGTGATGCAGAGAGGGCCGCTGCTTTCAATACACTGAATCCGTTAATAATAACCCATTGTAGAAAACCAAAGACTTGTAGCCAGAGCATGGTAGGCCGTGTGGCTCCTGGACACTCAAGGCTCAGGAAAGCCTGGATTCTATCCAAGGGTTATTGTAAAGTCGCCTCATGAGGCAGTTTCCAGGGTCAACCCCCCCCCTTCAAGGCTCTGCATGGCCACATCACCTGCACGACAGGTAGTGACGCCTCGGCCCCCAGACGTGGGCCCGGGCCCAGCACGGGCAGCATCTCAGACCCCGTGAGAAATGCAGAGCCCCAGGCACCACACCACCCACTGGGTCAGAACCTGCACCCCGGGAGACTGGGACTCGACTCTGCCCTCCTGCCTGCTGGACCTGGCATGGGGAGGGGGGTGTCAGCCCAGAAAAGTGTCCAATACATTCCCCAAATTATATCTAAGTCCACAGAAATAAAACACACACACCAATGGAACAGAACGGAGAGCCCAGAAAACCCATCCGGGGGTTGATCAGCGCAGCAGGGAGGAGCCGGGAGCAAACACGGGGGACGCGCTTTCATTCAGGGGCGCCGGGCACCCACAGGGTCACACTCGGGAATGTCCTGACCCCCTGTTCCTCCAGGACCCGAAATGAGCCGCGCAGAGCTCCCCACAGCCCGCCCGCCCGGCCCTGGGTCCCCCGACTCACGCTCTGCAGCCAGCCCCGGGCAGGGAGACGTCCTCGCCGTCCCCTCGCTCTGGGGTGGCTCCTGAAGAAACCGGGTTCCCGCAGGCAAGGACTTCACCCCAAGTCCGGAGAAGCAAGTGCCGAGGCGAGCCCGGCCACTGGGGAGGCAGGAGCCAGTGTTGGGGCGGGGCGGGGCTGCAGGGAGGGGGCGGGGCTGCAGGAACAGGTGAGGGGCTGCAGGGAGGGGGCGGGGCTGCAGGTGCGGGTGTTGGGGGGCTCCAGGGCCGGGGGCAAGCGGGACGGCCCCGCCCGCCCGTCCTGCTGCGGCTGAAGTTGAGAAAGTCCAACGGAAACGGAGGCGAAGAGCCCACATCGCCGAAAACACTATTCACCTAAACGTTCCGCAGCCATGAAAACAGCAGCTCGTGTCCCTGTGCATCAAACGCACGCTGGGGACACCGACCCGCGGCCGCAGAGGGCCCCCCAACCCGCTGCCCCCCCCACCCAGTGAGAGAGGCCGCGCCCACCCCGCGCCTCCTCGGGATTCCCCGCGAGGCCGCATTTCCCCGCCTCGCCACCAGGCGGCGCGCGCTCTCCCCTCCTGCGCTTTGTTCCCCGGGGCTTCTCCTTCCTCGGGCCGCGGCCCGCTACACCTGGACGGGCGCTCCCGGCTCCGCGTCTCCACCCCTTCCGCTCTCGCGTCAGCGCGCAGTGCCATGACATCAACACGCAAGGGGCGGGGCAAGGCCGAGGAAGGAGAGGCACGCGGGGGGAAAGTAGGGACGAAGCAGCGGCGCGCGCCGCCTGGTGGCGCGGAGGGGCGGGGGCCGCAGCCGAGGGGCGGGTCAGCCGGGTGCGGTGGGAAGGGGGGGACGCAGCCCGGAGAGTCGTTGGGGGGGGGCAGGAAGCGGGAGTGTGTGACGTCAGAGCCCCGAAGATGGGGACACAGAATGACGTGGAGGCCGAATGACGAGAACCCCTGAAATGGGGGTTCTCGCGCATTCGGGGAAGAGAACAAGGTGGTGTCGCCCTTCCGCGGGGACTCTGGGTTTAGCGGCCGGCGTTGGGGATGTTGTATGTGCGTGTGTCTCTATCAAAAGAAATAGTAATTCAGGTTTTGAGACATGACCTGAGGAGACGCTTTCACACACACACACACACACACACACACACACACACACACACCCCTTATTTGTAAACGTGCTAACCAGCATTTTCTCCTACTGACAAACACTGGAAACAATCGAAGTCAAAACTCCAGGAACCCGTGAAATGTGTAGCACCGTGTGCATGAGACAAAGGGAGCATGAGGCACCGTCATTCTGAATAGTTTTGCACGACTTGGAAAATACTTGTGTTATAATGTTAAATGAAGGAGGAAGGAGAGAAGATTGTAGGATAGCATTCCCTGTTCCAGATACCAGGTGAACATAACAGGATTCATTTAAATTTTAAGCACCAGACAAAAAAGAAATCACGTGTTATGTCTGCATTTAGTGATACACACTTAGGTGATGACCTGTCATGAAGGGCAAGAGAAATAATTATGACAGACAAACATTCCTGCTTACTTGGGGAGGAAGATTATGATATAATGTGGTCTTAGGTTTCTTCACCCAGTTAATGGGAGCTCATTTTTGTAATTCTAAAATTTCAAATTTATAGTCTCTGCCCTTACACACGGGTGTTATAGTTCACAGTTCAAAATATTGGAAATTATGTGAAAGAAAGTAAGCTAATTCTTAAAATTATCTATTTTAAAAAGATTTTTTGGGCCTCCCCGGAGGCGCAGGCAGTTGAGTGCCGCACTGTGAAGCTGTCCACAGCCTCTGCAGCACCAGTTTGATCCCAGCCAGCTGGTGAGGATCCCACATGGCACAGCAGACCTCTCCTACCACACCCGCTGCTCCCCTCAGCAGTGTATTTCGTCAGTCTGCCTGTTCTGTTCCCCGTTCTGTCTCTGGTGAATCCTCTCACCCTCCAGCGCATCTGGCCTGTGCCCCAGTTCTTGTATAAACAAACAAATAAATCTTTAAAAAATTCCATCAAAGAACATTATGAGCGAACACTCCTTACCTTGACAAAATGCAGCTTTTGTTCTTTCAGAGCCTGTGTCTATGCAGACGTGTCTCTTTCCTGCACTTTTCCTCAATCACCTTCCTGTGTGCTGATGACAGGGAACATTACTGAATGATTTCTCAGAGGATCCAAGAACCCCCCCCCCAATACTGAACCCCATCACCTGAATTCCATCAATGGGCTTTCAATTTTTAGCTTGAACTCATTTGTCAGTCCAAATGAACACATTTTGCCCTTTTTCAATTTTTACAATATTTATTGTTTTAATCAACAAGTTTCATTTAGTTATAGGTAAAAATAAAAAACAGTGGAAATAATAAGGCACTAATTCAAAGTCCAGACCCTTCCAGCTTTCAAATACAAGAGGTCTGGGGCCTCCCTTGGAATGCAAGGGGTTAAGCATGTAACCAACACAAAACGCTTACAAGCGATATAAATACAAAGGCTAAAAGTGAAACTAAGAGTATGTCAAAGCGCCTGCGAGCTCCCTGAGTGAACGTGGCTGCATCCACATCCTGAGTGTTAAAGGCTGATAAAAACAGATGGTACCTGGGCCTAAACCTGATAAGAAGGAGTGGATAGAAGTGTATAGAAGGAGTAGATTCATGAAGCAGTCTCGGAGCAGTCCCAAATCTGGTTCTGAGCTAAGGACTTGCCTAAGGCTCCTCTTCCGAGTCCAGCTCGCCACTGCCCCCCTTTGGACTCAGACTGCTCTATAGTCAGAACCTCTCCTCAGTCCTCAGTTTGGCACACCACAAACCCAGACTCACTCCCCAGTTCTTCCTCCCACAAACTTGTCGCCTGGTCTCTGACAGCAGCACACGCTGCAGACCGGCTCAACATCCTGGGGACCATCCGGACTTCGGGCACTGGAGCCTAAAGACTTCCAAAGCTGGAGGACTTTCCCCTGGGTGGAAGGCCTGGCTAAGACATTTTGTGGCTACTGTCTTCAGTCAGAGCTACGCTGGGAACTTGGGGTTGGGCTTGCCTATGTGAATGTGTGTGTGTGTGACCAATACAGTAATAAAATTCTCTTTGAGAGCCAACTTCTGACTGAAACCAATTATTAGTCATGCTACCAATAAGTCTCAGCACTATCAAGCTACTGGCAGCCACTGTGGCATGAGTTCCATCCCCAGCCTGGGAGCTGGCAACATGGTGCAGCAGACCTCTCCTGTCTTGCCTGCTGTTCCCCTCAGAAGAGTATCTCTGCATCTCTGGCCTACAACCCCAGTCTTGTATGCACAAATAAATAAAAATTTTACAAGATAAACAAATACAAGAGGCCTGAAAAGTTGTGCAATAACTATGGGAAGAAAAAGACAAAATTTTGAATGGTGCAATGATATTTCAAAAAACAAAATTTGAAATAACTGATAAAACCTTCCTGCGACTAGTTCATTGCCTTTGCAAAAAGAAATATAGAACATAATAGAACGAAAATCCTGTATTCCAAGTCAACTTGTTACAGATCAATATAAATCTAGGGTCCTGCCATACAGAACACTTTCATTTTCTGTCTCATCCTAGAAATGAAAACATAATTATTTCAGCAGAGGTTCCATCATTGACAGGAAAGATGGTGGTATCAAAATTTATATTGATTCTTTTGTGGTAGTTCAACAGTGGTTTTATTTCTGGGTAAACTTGTAAACTGTACAAGGTCAGAAGTTTCATAAATGAAAAGGGTGCTAAGGCTCAAGGAAAAGGAAGAAAAAAAAAAAAAACAGGGCCTCCCTGGTGGCGCAAGGGGTTAATGCACAACCTATGAAGCTATCAGCAACCACTGCAGCATGAGTTCGATCCCCAGTCAGGGAGGAGACCCACATGGCGCAGCAGACCTCTCCTGACTCGCCCACTGCTCCCGCTAGCAGTGCATTTTGGTCAGTCTGCCTGTTCTGTTCCCCACTCTGTCTCTGGTGAATCCTCTCACCCCCCCACACCTCTGGCCTATACCCCAATTCTTGTATGCATAGATAAATAAAAATCTTAAAAAAAAACCCACTGGGAATAGCAGGAAGTGTTCAAGGAACCAAAGAATGCCAACAATATTTAACTCCCAGTTTTTTAAAAGGGGATTTTATTTTTGGCTAAAAAGATACCCTTTAAATGAATGTTGTCTACTGTCAATGAAAGGAAGCCACTGACACAGAGCAGACAGCTGTTGCCTTGTCTTCCACGAACTTTATTATTTGTGACCTGGTGACTTTCAAGGTAGCAAAAATGGCAACAGATATTCTAGTCTCAACCCATTTGAGCAATGTTGAAATGGAATTGCACACAGGCCCACATGGGCCTGGCCATTTGGATATCCTCACCAACATTTCCACCTCAGACGTAAGGACACTTGAGCCTTCCCCCATTCATTTTATAATTTTTACATTGTCACCATCTTTGGAGGAAATGTGGACTATTTACCTCTATCTCACTTTGAATTTCCACACCGTCATGATGCAGCAGGACCATTGGGTGGGTGTCGCCACTGTGAGTCCCGTCCTCTCCTGTCCAGGCTCCCCAAAGACTTAGAGTGAAGTCCTGGCCTGGGCCTGCAGGGTGGGGGGGAGAGTTGAGGGGGGGAACGGGGTGGGCAGGGGTGGGGGCAGGAACCTGGTCCTACAGGACCCAGCAGGGAAGCACCCTCTGTGCTTCCATCTGGGCAAAAGGGGAGCCCAGAGGGAGGGGAGACTGAAGAGCATCTCCTGTGGGTGGCCGATGGCAGAGTGGGGGGCAACAGTCGGGAGGGCTCAGGGGAGGGAGGGCTGGATGTGGAAAACTGCCAGGCTCTGGCAGGTTGTGTTTTGGGCATGGAGGAGCACAGAGGTCTGGGTTCACTCCTGAGCACCCCACTGGGTCAGAACCCACACCAAGAGGGGGGGGTGCAGGAGACCCACGGAAGCATGAAGGTCTGATCACTGCTGTGCTCTGAACACTCTGAGCGGAGGACTCAATGGAACAAGGTAAAAATGCACCACGGTCCACCCAGGAGCTCGCCCTGCAGCTGTGTCCACCACACCCAGGTCCTGCTGGAGCTGGTCGCAGCCTGGGACAGAAACATCTGGTTCCTCCCTTTCCTCTCCCCAGCGAGGCAAAGATAGGAGGACATGAACCAGTCTGCCCAGGACAGCAGCGATGTGCCCTTGCTCGCCAGGTACAAATTCAGGCCCCACGTCCAGCTTCCGGAAGGACAGTCCATGGGTGAATGGGTTTGGCCCAAACTTTTCCAGCAGCGAGTGACCAGCCCACAATCGAGGATTGTGGATTTTACAGACACACATGACCAGTGACATGGTTCTACCTCTATTATCAATTTCATGTTTTCCAGTATCATGTTTTGAATTTCCTGACTTAATTCCTCTCCTTGATTCCTTTATAAAGCACACTGGCACTATCCTGCAATTAAGTCACTTAAGTGCAACTTTCTCTGGTGGCACCATGAAGCAGATCACAAAAGAATGATCTTACTTAGAGTTCCATCAGTGGAAAGGTGGAAGAATTTCCTAATATTATATGATCAATAATTGTCATCTATTATATGATAAAATGCCTTTGCCTTTCAATCTGAAATATTTCTTCTTCATCTGGAGAACAGACCTACTTTGTCTTTTTAGAATTTATAGAAAATAATGCCAACGTTTTTTATTAACACTCTGTTTTATGAATGTTCTATAATTGGGAAAAAGTAACATAACTAGATGGGACTTACTATTTGTATGCAATTTACAGATTCAATGCAATTTCAATGACAATTTAAATGGTGTTCTTCAACAAAATGGAACCACAACTGTTCAAATTCATATGGAATTGCAAAACCTCTAGTAGCGAAAGTTCTCCTTACTAAGAGGGAGGAATAATGGAGGTCTTACACTCCCAGACAGCCAACAATACCTACAAAGCTATTATAATAAAAACTGTGTTGGGACAAAAACAGACGCAGAGACCGATGGAATAAAATTTAAAGCCCAGCAATAAAACCACACATATATGGTGAACTAACCTCTGACACAGGAGCAAAGAATATACATTGGAAAAAAATACCCTCTTCAATAAATGATGCTGGGGAAACTGGATTGCAACATGCATAAAAATGGAACTAGACCACTACCTCACACCATACACAAACCAACTCAAGTAGATGAAAAACTTGCATGTTAAACCTGGCACCATAGAATTTACAGAAGGGAACATAAGCAAACACTCAATGACACAATCCTCAGAAACACCTTTGAGGATTCTTCTCCAGAAGCAAGGAAAACCAGGGAGAATGTAAATAGTTGGGGTTACATCAACCTAAAAAATCTTCAGAGTAGCAAGAGACAGTCGTCAAAACAAAGAGACACCCCGCTGAATGGGAGAGAATATCGGCACACCATATGACAGCTAAGGGACTGATATAAAAAAATATACAAAGAGCTTACACGACTTAACAAAAACAAACAACTGAGTCAAAAAAAATGGGCAGAAATAAAAAGATACTTTGCTAAAGAAGAAATGCAAATGGCCAACAGGCACAGAAAAAACATTCAGCATCACTAATATCAGGCAAACGCAAATCAAAACCACAATGAACGACCACCTCACTCCAGTGAGAAGGCTCCACATTTAAAAAAAAACAAACTGGCAACAACAAATGCTGGAGAAGCAGTGGAGACAAAGTCGTCTCTGACACTGCTGGTGGGAACGCAAACTGGTCCAGCCACTATGGGAAGCTTTGTGGAGGTTCCTCAGAACACTGAAAATGGGTTTACATAGGATCCAGCATTCCACTCCTAGGAATCTACCTAAGGGACAAAAGCAAAACAAAACAAAACAGGAAACTTGAACTCCTATGTTTATTGCAGCCCTATTTACAGTAGCCATGACATGGAAACAACTCAAATGCCAGAAAACAGATGAATGGATCAAATGTTGTGGTATAGTTACACAATGGAATATTACTCTGCAATCAAAAAAGACAAATTCATGCCGCTTGTGGCAATATAGATGGAGCTGGAAGGGATGATGCTAGCCACAATAAGGCAGGAGAAAGATAAACATCAGATGATTTTGCTTACATGTGAAAGGGAAGAGCACAAGGGATTATGGTGATGGTCATGGCTGCTATGGTGGTAGGAGCACTGTAGGGACCACCCCTGAGGGGAGAAACCAATAACTAAAAGTATGAACAATGTAAGAAAAGAAAAAAAAAGAGATGAGCTTTAAGGACGGAAAACCCTAAGACAATATAAATAAATAAATGCTCTTAAAGGGGTTCTCATCCTGAACAATACTGCAGGATGAGACTTTGGACTTTCTAGTCAGGGATGCCGAGGCATCCCCTCCTCATCAATTGTTCTAGATCTCCAGGAATTTTCTCTGGTAGGTGCAGCAATTAAGCCTGCTGTATGGGAATAATTAGAAAAAGGCAATTGTTTTTTTTTAAGATTTATTTATTTATTTATACAAGCACTGGGCACAGTCAGAAGCCCGGGAGGGTGAGAGAATTCACCAGAGCCAGAGTGGAGAGCAGAACAGGCAGAGTGATGAAGTACACTGATGAAGTACACTGCTGAGGGGAGCAGGAGAGGTCTGCGCACCATGTGGGACCCTCGCCGGTGCCCGGGGATCGAACCGGTGCTGCAGAGGTGCGGGCAGCTTCGCAACCCAGTGCTCAACCTCTGCACCACTAGGGAGGCCCTAGCAAAAGGCCAGTGTTTTTAAAGATTTATTTATTTATACAAGAACCGGGGTATAGGCCAGATGCACGGGAGAGTGAAAGGATTCACCAGAGACAGAATGGGGAACAGAACAGGTAGACTGACTGAAACACACTGCTGAGGGGAGCAGCGGGAGAGACAGGAGAGGTCTACTCGCCATGTGGGTTGCTTCGAGGCCGGCGGGGATCAGACCGGCTCTGAAGAGGCTGGGGACAGAACACTGCACTGCACTCAACTGCCTGCACCACCAGGAAGGCCCTTGAAACCGGTCACTTTTAATGGCCAATAAGAAGTTTAGAAATTTTGCAGCCATCTGGCAAGCTTCCTTTATAGCTGACTAGAAAGTCCAAAGTAATTTTGACAAAACCAACTGAGCCTGATCCCAGAAGTCCCCGAGTGTGATCCAAAGAGGCCAGCGAATTCAGAGGAAGAAAAGGCCTCCTTCAAGTGGAGAACATTCTCTTCAGCTTACTGACATCCCATTTTCACAGTGCCTGGTAGATACTGAATTAGCTGTTTGACTAAACACATAAAAATAAGAAAAAAAACAAACTTTTAAATAACAAAGACCAGATACTTGCCTGAATTCCTTGTGTTATGGGGAGAGGATGTCCTGAGCTAATTCCATACAGGCTTTGTGGACTCCACCCCCAAGCCAGACCAAAGCCCTCAAGACTTTGGGAAGGACAAATCCCATCACCACCAAAGGGAAGGTTGCTGGGACCTGAGGTGGGATTAAGCAGCCAGGTTTGGTATAAAGACCAGACACATGGGCCTTGGGCTCTCTCTTCTTGGCTTCACGGCTCCTGGCTCGGGATTCCAGATCAATGGAACAGGTAGGAAGCATTTTATCTCCCACTTTTCTCCCTGAGTTGTACATTTCCTCATTTCCCTTTCCCTTGTAAATAAACCTTTTATTAACCTTTTGTGTGTGCCTGCAGTGGTGTATTAAGTCCCTTTTAAGCGCGCGGTGAGGACCCACAGTCAGGCTAACCATTTTATAACGGGGCTGTCCTGTAACAGAACCAAGCCCTAGGCCCTTGGTCTTGTATCACCAGCCATTGAAAGGGCCAACTTGGCTAGGACCTTATAATCTTTAACACGGGGAAGAGGGTATGTTTGTTTTATCACCTACAGGACCTGGGGTTCCAGCGGAAGCAGTGCACCCCTATCATGAGCTGGCATCAAAGAAGGACCAATCCTTTTCCAGAACTCCAGCCATAACATGGGGGAGACATCAAGTGCCTTGCATCATCAGTGGAGACACTACTGGCTCAGCAGGCAGTACCTGCCACATCAACTAACCTCTTTGTGGCCTTCATATCCTGTCTCTTGGCTAATAGCAACTTGGTAGCTTTAAGTGGGCCCATGTTACGAATCCTCCAGCCTTTCAAATCATAGGTTGGAATGACCCAAAACCACACGTGGGCACTAATGTTTTCTTCCACTCTAGGTAGACCAGAGATACCTGGTGATGTTGACTACATTCCCTGTCCATAGCCTACTTGCTCCCTGGACTATTCACTCACCAACTTATCCAATTTATGTCCAGTACAGGCTATTCTAGACACCCATCTCCTTATTGTGCTACAATTTCTTCTCAGTAGTATACCGATGAAATTCCCCCAAAATCTTCTGACCCGTCAGAAGTAACTGTTAATCATCAAATCTTCATCCACATGGCAAATGTGGGTATGTATTTCCTCTCAACTAAGGGCATTTCAAGGGCTCCATCAGTACCTATATGCCATAGCCCTCAAAAAATGCCAAAAACCAACCAACCCTTGCAATGGAAACTTCGCCATGCTACTTCTGGCACCCTCACCTTTCTACAAGGTTAATGCATTGTACAAAACTGGGACCTCAGGGGCTCGTGGTCCAAGAAAATAATAAACATTACAAAGAGCACCCTTGGAACTGGACAATGCCATATGTATTCCAAAATGCTCCAGCAGATTGGAATCCAGGATTGGCTGGCCCCCTATTCTGCCTATGTTGTAATGCTCAGTGTTCCCCTCTCAAAACAAAATCTTGGCGTGCAGATATACCTTATTTCTCAGATACCATATGCCAAGGTCCAGCCTCCTTTACCCAGGATCAACTTACTTGGAATTTTACTGATAAACACAATTCTTCTAAGGCTTGCACTTCCCGTCCCTATCTGTTTCTTTTGTCTCCTACTCTTCTCTTACATACACAAGATAATATTACTTCCCCAAAAGGTACTATAGTCACCTCTTGTATTGATTCTTTGGTTTTATCCAAACACTCAATTTTTTTTTTAAAGATATATTTATTTATACAAGAATCGTGGTACAGGCCAGCTGCACGGGAGGGTGAGAGGATTCACCAGAGATAGAGTGGGGAGCAGAACAGGCAGATTGATGAAATACACTGCTGAGGGGAGCAGCGGGCATGACAGGCAAAGTCTGCAGTGCCATGTGGGACCCTCGCCGGCTGGGATCAAACTGGTGCTGCAGAGGTGGCGCAGACAGCTTCACAGCGCAGCACTCAATTGCCTGTGGCACCAGGGGAGGCCCCACTCAATTTTCTTTATTAAACAGCACAGGCAGGTCTGGATTCCTGTCAATCTGACTTGTCCATGGGATGGTGGCTCCCTTTAAATCAATTAGTTTAAGCCTTGGGCCAAGTCCGAGGTAACCAGCTGGGCCAGTTCAAAAAACAGACATCTCAAGAAACCATCGATGGCCTTTTGGCTTTTTCATCCCTTGCCATTCCACAAAATTGGTTATCCTGACAATCATTTATCCAATTGTTGCTCGTTATTTTCCTCGCTGTTATTTTCTTTTTAATAAGATGTTCCTGCTATCATCTGGTGCAAGTCAGAAGACGCAAACGAGCAATGATGACTCTTCTGCCTGGCCTAGGGTCCGCTTAGACCTCTGCCCTTTTCCCCTTCCTCCCACCTTTCCTCTCTTTAATTAAAATAAAAAGGGGCACATGTGGGTCTGCTACTCCTAAGTGACCTGTTCGGCCACCATTTTGTCACCTATAGTTCTCAATCCTAAGCAAGGTCAAAATGGCCTGGTCGGTTAGGTACAGGAGCCCAAGCCTCCAAGGTGCCCTTCAAATCAAACAAGAGCCACTGAAAGGTCGACGCGGGGCCAGGAATGAGGAAGCCCACATTGAAAAAAACACAAGATGGCCCTGGCACCAGTACCACTGACACCATCAAACCGAAAATGAAGCCATAAACAGGAGAAAAAACAACTTACAGGAGAAAAACAACTCGGCTCCACGAAAAACAACATTGTTCCGCCTAAACCTGTTTCCAGCCCTGCCAACCCAGTTCTCCCACATAATCTCTCCTCACCCTGTAAGAATGACCCTTCCCCTGACAACTGGCATGACTTCACGGACCCCCACTTTGGGTCCAGGAATCTCCCCGGGGGGGGAGGGGGTTGCAATAAATCTTCCCTTTCTTTGAGAAAGTTTAGTCTGGCTCTCCTTTTCTTTACCACACCGAACCTCTCATGCACAAAGCTGGATCACGCTGGGAAGGCTATGCACGAGGTGTGACTGGGAAGTGGGGGGCGAGGACCGATGTATAACAAGGGACCCAAAAGCTAATCAGTGGACCACCTTGTTGAGAAGATTAAAACCATGCTGAGGGATGGTTCTAATAGGGCATGATCTCAATGACAATACAGTCATCAAGCAGATGAGAAGTGCCTGGAGCACAGACTCACAATCTCTGATCTTCCACATTCTTCCCCTTTCTTTAATCTCCTTCCCCTTTCCTTTTGCTCCTCCCTCTTAAAACCCACACTGTGTATCAATAAAAAGGCCAGGATCTTGCTCGTCAGCAACCTCCTGCATTATGTAGCCTGCTCTAAGACTCCTGTTTATCAGTGTGGGGTTGCTCGATGCAACAGTGTGCCTGAACAGGGACCCCCGCACCCCGCTTCTCAAGCCTGGAGAAGGGAATTGGATGTCCTCTTGTTATAGGGCAGCCCCGATATTGAATGGGTTGCCTGGCTGTGGGTCCTCACCCGCGCGCTTACAAGGGACTTATTAATACTCCACTACAGGCACATACAAAAGGTTAATAAAAGGTTTATTTACAAGGGAAAAGGAAATAAGGAAAATGTGCAACTCAGGGAGAAAATAGGGAAATAAAGTGTTTAATGCATCCTACCCGATCCACCGACCTGGAAACCCAAAGGCACTCTCAGAGCTGGCCAGACGCTGCGAGCTGGCGGGGAGCCAAAATGGGGGACCCCTCCAAAGCCCACGTGTCTGGCTTTATACCAACCTGGCTGCTTAACCCCACCCTCAGGTCCCAGCCACCTTTCCTTTGGTGGTGATGGGATTTGGAGTTCCCAGTGTCTTTGGCTTTGGCCTGGGTTGGGGGTGGAGTCCACAAAGCCTCTATGTGTAAGATATTAAAGAATTAGGCATAGCAAGACAGCAGCCATTTTAAGAAAAACAGACATTTTAAAGGGCACAGATATGCCCTAGTTTCATTTCAAGGCAAAAACCACCAGACTGGGGTAAAAACCACAAGACAAGAGTACACGAAACTTAACTAGTGCCAAGGAGAGATACCCAGTCAGGCTGAACTTGGTCCCTGGTGTGAAAAGTCCCCGCATCCTATCAGCAAAGTACAAAAACAGTTGGTTGCTCTGGGAGGGGGTCCTCTCTTAACCTGATGAGACTGCTGTGTCAGTACACCAGGCAGAGTCGGACCCTAGCTTAAGCTAGCAATAAAGCCTTTTTGCTTTTGCATCTCTGGCTCCGTGTAGTCTTTGGGAACCCCAGATGGAGTTGAGGCGCCAACTCCTAACATTTTGGGGGCTTGTCCGGGATCCCCAATTACTACACGAGGTGACCAGAGTAAGGCTTAGGCTGGAGGAGGACATTTGATTCTTGGTACTTGGTCCTGATGTGGAATCCGGGACATGAATGGGCTTCCTGTGTCGGGCGGACGCGCCAGGGGAATGGGTTTAGGAGAGACGTTTCAAACCCGCGACGGTCGATGCCCAGAGAAATTCAGATTTTTCTGGGACATACGAGGCCCAGTTCCGACGAGGAATCCGGAAAGCTGGGGCGTACAAGGCCAGGCTCCGATGTGGAATCCGGAGCCGGTTCCGACGTGGAATCCGGAACCCGCAATGCCTAATTCCGACGAGGAATCCGGAACCCGTCCCAAGGCACAGGCCGGGATGTGGAGGCAAATTAGGGAAACAATCATTGTCCTCTCCGGTAAGCCCGTGGGCCTGTTTCTGTTTTCTGTAGTCTTTTGTCCGTGTCTCTTGGTGTCTGTGGTCCTTGTTGCGTTTGTGTTCATAATCATGGGTCAGGCAATGTCTACCCCACTATCTTTGGTCACAGTCAAGGCAAAAAGTAAAATGCTGGGGGACTAAAAAAAAAAAAATAAAAAAATAAAAAAAATAAGGGACCCACTACAGCTGGCTGGTGGGGACTGCCTCTGGTCTCAGCAAGCAGCTGCATGGAATTTTTCTCCAGTGTTAAGACCATTGGTATGTCTCTGCTGCCTTCCAGCTGTGGGGGAATTGAACTCTCCCTTTGTCCACCTTGAAAAACTATTTTGGTTCATTGTAGGAAAAAAGTTCTAATTCCCTGTGTTTTTCTGATTTTAAAGTCTAGATTGTTTAAGGTAAAAACTGCTGAGTTACTTTGGAATTGCTAACGAGCCATAAAAGGTAATTTTTTTGATTGAGTAAAAACTTCTAAGTTGCTTATTGGACCTGTAAAAGTTTAGTTTCTTATTAAGACTAATTAATTTCTGATTAGAGTCTGAAAACAGGCAAACTGTAAAGAAAGATCTTATTCTTCCTCTTCTCCTGTCCTCCCCATATATGGTACCAAAAAGGAAAAAAAAATGTCTTTTGTCTTAAAAAATGTGCTTGGTCTCAATGAGACAGAACTAAAACAATGTAAAGCTAAATAATAATTCTTAAAAAGAAAAAAAAAATGCAAACTCGAAATGTCTTTCTTATCTAAGAAAATTAGTGCAAACTGCTTGACTTTAAATTTGTTGTGGTCTTGGACCCTAGGTTCTAAGTAAGGGTTAGAATTAAATACTTGTCGTATGTAAGGATTGTAACTTCTATGTTATTAAAAAACCTGCTTAAAATAAAAAAAACATTAAACATTTGGTTAAATAAATGTGTTAAACTTAAAAAATTGTTACTAAAAAACTAAAGTTTATTAAATTGTAGTTTCTTAGTGTATTTGCAAATATTGGTAAAAATAACTGAAATCAAGAGATCTCTTTGTTCTTGCTTTTTGCCTCTGGAGGGTTAATTATAAATGGTGCCTATAAAAAAATCCTAAATTTTAAAATCATGATCTAAAATTGTGGTTACTAAGTCAAAATCTAATGGTTTAAAGCATACATGCCTTAAGGTTTTAGTGTTGGGTATTATTAATACTTTGTTTAAATGTGTTTATTTATGCTATACAAAGGAAATAATAATTAACCTGGCCTATGCTAACAAACAAACTTACTTCTAGGCTTTTATCTGAACTTTTCTTGATAAGATCTTGTTCCAGGAAGACTGATCTACTTGTCTTTTCCGCTTGGAGAAAACATTATATATATATTCTCCCAGTAAATGACTAGACTTCTTTGCAAAATTCAAGGTAACATCTAGAGCCATATGGACAAGTTACTAAAGAAATGCTTATGGTATTAGGTGTCTAATTTTTTCTTGCTTTTGTCAATCTATCTAGTGCTTGCCTAAAAAAAAAAAATTAATATATAAAATTGTTACAGTGACAATTCTGAAGTTGACTTAAAATTCCAGTTCTAAGAAAAAAATAAACCTAAACTAAGGTTTTGCTAAGTTTAGTAATAAAATTTGTTAACCATTTACTGAACTTTCAGGTTCACATTTTGTTCCTTATTGCAAGAAAACTAAAGTTTAGTGTCATCTCAACTAAAAAAAATTAAAAAAATGTGTCTAAGTTGTATAGTCTAAAAAGATAATAATGTAACAGCTATTATGGTGTCTTACAATGCAAAAATTAAAAACTAGGATGTAATAATTCTGGATACAAGTAAAGTAAAAGTAGTGCCTTATACTATTGTGTGTGTTTTAAATTCTTTCCCCAGGAGTCCTGTATCTCTGTATCTTCATTTCAGCCTTCAAAGAGTTTTCCTTTTTTCTAAATATCATTTAATTTAAATGTTTATATGTAATTTTTCAATTTGTGTTTTGCTTAATTTCATTATTTTGGCTTTGACTCTATAAACTGTATAATGTTTTAATTGTTTTTAATAGTCTGGACTCTGTTTAAAAATTATTATAAAAATTTTAGCTTCTTAAGTAAATTTAAAAGTTTCAGTTCTGTATTTTATAAAATCCCTTGCCTTTGTGGTAGTGCATTGCTGGATTTTGGCAATTGCCTTTTCAGTACTTGGTTAAAAAAAAACAAAAAACAACTATTTTATCCCATATTCCCCTGACAAAGAGGTGTTATATGCAAAAGTATGTATGTGGCAAATAATAACATTTTAGACACAGGACAGGTAAACAAAATAAAGTAAAATAATTTATACCAACCACCTGCTTTATAGTTAATGACAGGAATGGTGAAAAACTAGTTAGCTTCTTCACAACAGAGGCAGCATGATAACTTTTGTGTTTTCTGTATTTTTTTCTCTCCAGTATTATATGTTAGACACTATGTAAAAAAATGTTATAATGTTTGATTGTTCAAAATTGGAAAAATATTATTCACTGTTTTGGTATTACTTAATATCCAAGTGGTCTCTAATCTCTATTATATAGAGACTGTATAAACCTAAAAAATTGTATAATTAAAACATGTATCTTTTAGCCAGCCTTGTTCTGACATCAGGTGCAGGCTCCAGAGACTAAATCAAGGGCCTAAAATACTTTTAACACTTTTAGACACGGCCTTCAAGGCCTACAGTAATATGGAGGGGACTGGCTAGACAAAAAAAAAAAAAAAAAAAAGGCCAAATAAATGGCAGTTGCCATCACAGTACTCTGCCACCTCAGACTCACCCAAGGCCCTATGAGCCCTAGGGCATTCGGGACCTCAACCTCTCAATGGGCTGCCAGCTTGCTTCCACTGCCAGCAACCAGGACACCTCAGTTGCAAAAAGCTGTCCCCAGGGCCATGCCTTCAGTGCCATCACACAGGGCACTGAAAAGAGGGACTGTCCCACTCTCCAGAGAGGGAGGGGACCAGCCCAAACCATGGGCCAGGATGGGAGGACAGGCTTGATGGTCAGCTGCCTCTGATGAAGAACCCATGCAGGAGAAGACCTTCTCTGAAGAAGCCCAGAGGTGAGACAGGCTCCCCTGTTTACTGATTATATGGATAAGCCTAGGGTGACCCTAGAAATGGCAGACAAAAAAAAATCACCTTTTTGGTAAATAAGGGGCCACTTGCTCTGCCTTACTCCAATTCTTTGGATTGACCTACTGGTCGATTGTCCCCCTCACTAGTGCAGATGGTCAGCCTGAGCCAGGACACTTTATAGCACTGCTACCTTGCTCGCTACAAGACTAACTTGTTTGTGTATTTTTTGTCATTGACAAAATTGCACCAAAAATGTTTATAAAAGTATACCTTTAAGATCGTCTCATAAAACATAAAAATATAATTGTGAAGGATTTTTGTTTGCATAATCATAGTTGAGCATTGGTTCACAGGAACCAATGCATTAATGTTGAGCATTGGTTCACAGGAACTGTTCAGTATAAATTTTGGTTGGTACCAGTGAGTCTGTGATCTTGCAACTTGTTTGTTCACATTTGAAAAAATTATAATGTAAAATTTCTATTTCTCTGTAAAAAAAATAGGTGCAATAATAATCAAAGTTTTGATGTCCTAAGTCTTCATCTTGAAGGATTAAGTATGTATAAAACCCTAAAGGCCTAGACCTGTTAATGGCTAGAGTTAAAAAATTTGTGACCTCCTTCTAAAAACTTTTGTTTTTGTTTTTCTCTTGCTTGGGCCTTACATCCTCAATGCCTTCATCGAGGTCATTTCTCGCCTGGAGACCATCAAATTATAAAGCCACCACTGTCCTTTCGATGTCCCTTAAATCGTCGTCCTGCGGTGGAGCCCTGACTATTTCCCCTCATCGCCCACTTTCAGCAGGAAGCAGTTACTGATCAAAACGACGCTCTTTTCCCTGACTGCAGTTAGGGCCTCCATTTGCAAAAGGGGAAAAATAAAACATAGGACAAGTTAGGGTAATTAGGCAGTTTTAGGGACAGTGCAAGAGGGGACCTCTAAAGAGTTTAAAAAGGGTCCAAAAATAAAGACAACTAAAGAAATGTGTTAACACTGGCCTTAGTTTCCTTCAGGTAATAATGAAGAGTGGTTTAACTAGGGCAGGAGACTCATTTATGCAAGAAAAAAAAAAAGGGGGTTAGCATTAAGACTGATGAGCGACAGCCTGTTTTTCTTCAATAGCTAATGTTTAGTGACCAGATAAATAACTCTGTGACTGACTAACTAAAAGAAATCCCTTGTTTGAGCAGAGTAATTCTCATTTATAACTAAAAATAATACCTCTTGCCGACTAAATAGCATCTGATTTTCAGAGGTCGTGGTCTAAGAGGACTCAGAAAAAAAAATGTCTTGTATAAGCATGGCAATTTTTCATATGGAATTAGCTTTAGGACATCCTTTTCCCCCTAACACTCTCAATCTCAGGTAGGCGACCCCACTCATGCCTCTCCCCCTACGAGGGGCAGTGTCCACTGCCTGACCCCAGAGAGCCCCCCGGGCATGGGCTGGTGGCCACACCAGGCGGGAGGAGCCTCGCTGCCTTCACGCCTTCTGTGGGGGGTGGAGGGCGTGGGGAGCTCTCCCTCTGAGGTCGGTGGTAGCCCCCTGCAGAGGGCTGGAGGGGGGCCTCCCCTGCTTGGCCAGGTAAAGCTTGATGGTAAAGCAGAGGTGCCACAGTGTTCCTCTAGCATCTCCAACTCACCTCCCCGGCGCGGCAGCCGCGATCCTCCACGCTCCCTCGGCGGGCCAGCAGCTCCTCGGGTGCACAGGGGCCCTGCACATCCATGCCGCCCACACTGAGACTTTTTGAACTCCTCTCTTGCACCCAGCCCCTGGGGGCCATGTAGGGACAGCATGTTTTTCTAAATAAAACTGTCTGGGAGAGACAGCAGCTTCCTTCAGCGTGCGTGCTTCCTTCCTGGCTTTGTTAGGGGTAAAGGATGTCCTGAGCTAATCCCATACAGGCTTTGTGGACCCCACCCCCACTCCAGACCAAAGCTATGAAGACACTGGGAAAGACAAATCCCATCACCACCAAAGGGAGGGTGGCTGGGACCTGCGGATGGAGTTGGGCAGCCAGGTTGGGTATAAAAACCAAACACGTGGGCCTTGGGGGGCTCGCTGTGGCTCGCCTCCTGGCTACACGGCTCCTGGCTCGCGGCCAGCTCGCAGTGGCGTTTGGGATTCCAGATCGGCGGATCGGGTAGGACGCATTTAAAACTTTGTCTCCCGCTTTTCTCCCAGAGCTGGACATTTCCTCATTTGCCCTTCCCTTGTCAATAAACCTTTTATGAACCTTTCGCGTGCGCCTGCAGTGGAGCATTGATGAGTCCTTTTAAGCGCGCGGGTGAGGACCCGCAGTCAGGCACCCCGTTTTGTACCGGGGTTGCTCTACAACAGCTTGATTCTCACAGTCAAGCCCGCCTGAATCCTAGGATCCCAACACATTGCAACCTTCCTTGCCCCCGGCCCACCCTCATGCTCGCGCCATGGAGGAGGTGCCTGGGGAGGGACGTGGCCGATGACGTGGCCAGGCCGATCTCCTCGCTATGGGTTCCTATAGGAGACCTGGGTGGCGTGACATGGGGTGATGCAGGGCGCTCTCCTCGCCGCGGGGCTCCTCCCAGGGGGTGTGACATGGGGGCGGCGCCAAGCCGCTCTCCTTTACGTGGCCCCCTTAGAGTTCTCTCATCATCGGCAGCTGAGCCGATCTTTGATGGCCCCCCGCAGAAGACTCCCAAGGCTGAGAGGTGGCAGCAAGGCCGTGCAGGGCACCGACTCACTCTGACCCTCCGGTGCGCGGGGAGAAGGTGATATCCCATGAGATCCTGAGCCCTGAGGCCACCGCGGCCCGGCGCCCGCCCCGGGACCCGCAGCCCACCCCGCCTGCCTAGTCCGGTCCCGGCCCTGCAGACGCCGGCCCCAGCTGCCTCGTCCTCTCACCCGGGGAGTCTGTGGCAGGCTCCAGGGGCTGCGGGAACCGTGGAAGGGGCTGGGGACACCTGCGTGGTGGCGGCCGGGGCACCTGAACCTCTCGGGCTCCCCTAGCAGGCTCTGGGCGTAGGCCTAGGCCTGCACAATGGGTGCCCGAGGGCCGAGGGCCCAGCGTCACTGGGGTTTTTCTGCCTTCGGGGATGAGCAAGAAGGAGCAGAAGGGATGGGGAGGGCAGCGGGCCGGACCTTGGGTGGGCGATTCTATTGCTAAGGGAGGGATTTAGGGCTCAGGAGGGGCCAGGAAGGACCTACTTTTCTTCTTTTTTAAAAATTTTTAAAGAGTTTTTTAAAATTAATTTATTTATACGAGCACTGGGTACAGTCAGAAGCGCGGGAGGGTGAGAGAATTCACCAGAGCCAGAGCGGGGAGCAGAGCAGGCAGAAGGACCGAAGGACACTGCTGAGGGGAGCAGCGGGCGGCAGGAGAGGTCTGCGCGCCATGTGGGACCCTCCTCTGGTGGCCGGGGAGCAGCCGGGGATCGAACCGGCGCTGCAGAGGCTGCGGGAAGCTTCGCAACCCAGCGCTCAACCGCTGCGCCACCGGGGAGGCCCTGTTGCTAGTTTTTTTAATATGTGCCATCCTCACTGGTGTGAGATGGTATCTCATTGTAGGTTTTTTTTTCTTTTTTCTTTTTTTAATAATTTTATTTTTATATTCCCCATACAATTGCAACCCCCCCCATTCTCACCCCAATCCCTCCCCTCCCTCCCTCCACTCCCCAAAAAATGTCTCTGGTTCATAGTTTTTTGTTGATTTTGATTTTCAATTTCTTATAGTTATTCATTTTCCTGGTCCCTTATTTAAGTTTTCTAGATTCCTGCTATGAGTGAGACCATCCGGTATTTTTCTTTTTCTTTTTGGCTTATTTCACTGAGCATGATCCCTTCCAGCGCCATCCATGTTGCTGCAAATTGCATGTGTTTATCTTTTTTGAATGCTGAGTAATATTCCATGGTGTATATGTACCCCATCTTCTTGATCCAGTCATCTATTTTGGGCATTTGGGTTGTTTCCAAAGCTTAGCTATTGTAAACAGTGCTGCTATAAACATAGGGGTGCAGGTGCTCTTTGGAATTGATGTTTCTGTGTCCATTGGGTAAATACCTAGGAGTGGAATTGCTGGATCATATGGAAGGTCTATGTTTAGTAGGTCCAGAAATCTCCACACAGCTCTCCATAGTGGTTGGACCAGTTTGCACTCCCACCAACAGTGCAGAAGAGTTCCTTTTTCTCCACACCCTCGCCAACATTTGTTGTTGCTAGTTTTTTTAATATGTGCCATTCTCACTGGTGGGAGATGGTATCTCATGGTAGTTTTGATTTGCATTTCCCTGATGACAAGTGATGTTGAACATTTTTTCATATGCCCATGCCCCGAATTTTGTGCCCCGGATCTCAGTTCCAAAGCCCTCAGGTCCAGAACGCTGCTTGTAGCCCAGTTCAGTGTCCACAGAATGGTGTCTTTTGCACCCCGCTCCTGTGCCTGGGTGCCTGGTTCCTGTTTACTCAGTGAGGGACTTTCACCTCAGTGAGGGTCTTCGCGCTCGTCTCCCTGCAAGCCCAGGTCGCAGGCGCGGGGACCTGGGCAGCCGCGATCCCAATCCGCGTTTGCTTTTCAACCACGCTGCTTTTCCGCGCGCGATCCCGATCCCGATCCCCGTTTGCTTTTCCAGCGCGCCCATTTTCCACGCGATCCCGATCCGTGTTTGCTTTTCCAGCGCGCCGCTTTCCGCGCAAGCTTACCGGGCGGCCGGGGCTGTGTGCTGGTGCTGGCCTCCTCCTGGGGGGCGGGGTCTCTGTTTAATGGCGCCCGGAGCTCACCTCCGCGGCGAATCCTGCAGGGTTCTCCGCAGCTCCCGTTCACGGGGTGTGGTGGCTGCAGTAGTTCCTTTCCACTCACAGTCCCACTTGCTGCGTCCGTTGTTCTTGTTGGCCGTTTTAGTTTGTTGTTTCCCTCCTCTCTGCGGGTCGGAGAGTGCCGCCTCTGTGGGCGGGGGAGGGGAGCAGGGTTTTGCGCTTCCCTCCCTTCTGGTCCTCTTTTATGGCAACTTTCTTCTTCGGGCAGTTTGCTGGAGTCACCCGTTTATCTTCCGTGTCCCAGTTCTCACTGGGACCTGCCGCTTCTCCTCCCTATTAACATTGTTTAATGGGAGATCTTACTCGCAGCGTCTCCTCGCCGCCATGTTGCTCCGCCCTCCTCATTGTAGTTTTGATTTGCATTTCCCTGATTGCAAGTGATGTTGAACATTTTTTCATATGCCTGGTGGCCACTTGCATTTCTTCTTCAGAGAAGTTTCTTTTTAGCTCTTCTGCCCATTTTTTGACTGGATTGTTTTCTTAGCTGCTTGCCAGTGTCTTTTCTGGCTGGGGCAGCAAGACCCCCTGCAGCAACTACAGAACTTCTTGGGCTGTTTTATACAAAACGGTAAAAGTAATTTGTCTCGGGGGGCCTCCCAAGTGGCGCAGCGGTTGAGCGCTGGGTTGCGAAGCTGCCCGCAGCCTCTGCAACGACAGTTCAATCCCCGGCTGCTCCCCGGCCACTGGAGGAGGGTCCCGCATGGCACGCAGACCTCTCCGCCCCCTGCTCCCCTCAGCAGTGTACCTTGGTCGCTCTGCCTGCTCTGCTCCCCGCTCTGGCTCTGGTGAATTCTCTCACACTCCTGCGCTTCTGACTGTACCCAGTGCTTGTATAAATAAATAAATAAATCTTTAAAAAAAAAGTAGTTTGTCTCCTACAGCTGCAGACACATGGGTGTGAGTATGAGTTCCTATAGAATCCCATGGATTCACACCCATGGTGCCAGAGGGATCGGAGCATGGGGCATTTTGGTATCTGTAGGGCGGTGGGGGAGTTGTTCACCACCACCTCAACCCCCGTCCCCTTTGTTCCAGGGTCGATGCAAACTGACCACTGGCCAGCTGAGGCCCTTGGTGGTCATCGTGAGGATGGGCCAGTGTCCATGAAGAAGCTGGTCTAGGCAGCTTCCCACCCGCTGCATATCAGAGCCACCCGAGGAGTTTTTAAATGACACCAGGCCCCGCTCCCCCCGTTTAACCATCGTATGTGCACCTGGGGCGAAAACCACCAGAAAGAAAACCGAGGCTGGGACAGACGAACTTCAGGAAACAGGCAGAGCCCGCATGGACCAGCAACATCCAGCCCTCAGTGGAGGGGTCAGTGGAGGGGACCCCACATCAACATGCCACTCCCCTACTCATGCCCTTGGCATTACTAGGGCCACCAGTACCACCAACTTGTTGGCTTCAAAGCCACAGAAATGGACAGTCCCAGCCCTGGAGGTCTGATGCACAAACTCCTGGCGAGGCTCCAATGAGGGTGTTGGCAGGGCCAGCGCCCCTCCCCACCTTCAGGCAGCCTGTTACCTGCCTCTTCCAGCTTCTTTTTAAAAAAGATTTATTTGGGTGGGCCCAGTGGCGCAGCGGTTGAGCGCTGGGTTGCGAAGATGCCCGCAGCCTCTTGAGCGCTGGTTCGATCCCCGGATCCTCCCCGGCCACCAGAGGAGGGTCCCACATGGCGCGCAGACCTCTCCTGCCGCCCGCTGCTCCCCTCAGCAGTGTCCTTCGGTCCTTCTGCCTGCTCTGCTCCCCGCTCTGGCTCTGGTGAATTCTCTCCCCCTCCCGTGCTTTTGACTGTACTCAGTGCTTGTATAAATAAATGAATAAAAATAGATAAATCTTTAAAAAAAAGATTTATTTATTTATGCATACAAGAGCTGGGGTACCGGCCAGAGATGCGGGGGGTGGGTGAGAGGATCCACCAGAGACAGAGTGGGGAACAGAACAGGCAGTCTGACTGAAATACCCTGCTGAGGGGAGCAGCGGGCGAGTCAGGAGAGGTCTGCTGCACCATGTGTGTTGCTCCCTGGCCGGCCGGGGATTGAACTCATGCTGCAGAGGTTGTGGATTGCTTCACAGTGCGGTGCTTAACCTCTTGCGCCACCAGGGAGGCCCCTCTTCCAGCTTCTGGTGGCTGCTGACACCCTTGTGTTGTGGCCACACCACACCAGCCTCTGCCTCTGTCTCCACCTCGCATGTGTGTGTGTGTGCTTGTGCATGTGGGTATGCACACCTGAGCTCACACATGCCAGGAGGCACGGCCATCACCACCTGGCCCCTCGCTAACTCTGGATATTTAAATGTCAGGTGCTCTGTGGGACCCGGCAGCCTCCTACTACAAAAGCTTCCTGATTTCTGGTGCCAGCTGCCTTGGAGCTGATGAAACAGGCCACGCGGGAGTCATCAGGCAGCACCCAGCAAACGCTGCTTATAACCGTCACATTCAAGCCTGTGCTTTAAACTGTTGATACCGTCACACCTTCCTGGTTAGTTTTCTCCATGGTCCCTTGCTGCCTCCTCACGCCTCCTGAGGATTTGTTGGTTTGCTTCCGCCCCCTAGTCTGGGGGGTACAGTCCCCTGGCACGGGAGTCCCTCCAGTTCTTCTCAGCATCCTCTTGGCTCCCTGGGTGTGCCTGGAAGGCAGAGGTTACTCCAGATGGGTGAAGGACCAGGGGTCCCAGCCCCTGTAGCGGGGCTCTCTTACTGGTTTATGTTTCCCCTTTTCCCAGTTTGCCCCAGACCCTTGGCCTGCCCAGGACACCATGTGCCTGCTGCTCCTGCTGCTGCCCCTGCTGCTGCTGTTCCTGGCCACCGATGCCTACTCTGGGGACTTAAGTAGCCGCAACAGCTCTGTTGGCCAGGGTGTGCCCTCTGAGCCCCATCAAGGTGGGTGGCCTCCGGGCCAGGCTCAGCTCTGCAAGGTGCTAAGATCTCCTCTGCCTCCTGCCAAAAAATGCAGGCTCCAGGCCTGGACTGGGATGGGGCGTGAAGCCGGCAGCCCCTTCCCATGGGCCCTGGCTGTGCACCAGCCTCCTTCTACGACAGTGCAGGAGATGGCTCCGTGCCTGAGTCTGCTACCCCCTGGGCAGGGCGCCCCCGGCCTTACAGGACAAGCCCTGGTGCCTTTTAGTCCTGCCCACTTTTCAAGATGTGGTTTAAACATGACCTCCCCTGGTCTCCCCAAGGGGAAAGGAGGGCAGGGTGAGACAGATGTGACTTTGATCTGGATGTTGCCTCTCGTGAGCTTTGTGGCTTCGAGCACCTACTGCAGGGGGCAGCCCCTAAGACCCTTGGTTCCCTCCTCCTGTGCTTGGTGTGGCTTTTGATCACCCTAGTCACTTCGTAGAACAGTGTTCTGAGTTGGTGGTGGCTGTGCGCCTGCGTGGCTGTGGAGTGCTGTCTGGGTTATGACCTAGGGGGACACCGACTTCAGCTGGAGGCCTCAGACATCTCTGCTAAGGAAAGTGGGGGCACGGCCTCTCCACTGCCACAGGCCCTGCCACTCCTGTCTCAGTCTTCTGTGCAATCCAACACCGGAGCCTGGCGTGGGGGTGGGAGGGTGGCCCTGCTCAGAGGATGCATTCACTGCAGCAGAGCCTCACCTGCACCCCACTCTCCCCCCAGACCCCCTCAGCAGCAAAAACCTGAAACTGGAAATCCCGAAGGAGCCCCGGTTCTTCCACCCGGGGGACAACGTGACCCTGCCCTGCTGCTACCACTATGAGCCGGCCCTGGCACCCCCCCCAGCCTGTACTCATCAAGTGGTGGAAGCTGTCGGAGAATGGAGCCCCTGACCAGCACGTCCTGGTGGCTGTCGGGCCAAGATACCTCTCCTTTGGGGACTACCACGGCCGGGTGCGCCTGCGGCAGGGCGGCCAGGGGGACGCCTCGCTGGAGATCCAGGACCTGCGGCGAAAGGACCGCGGGCGCTACCGCTGCGAGGTTGTTGACAGGCAGGAGGACCAGAGTGGCTTGCTGGAGCTGGAGCTGCAAGGTGAGGCCTAGCTGGGGCCGGGCCAGGGGGCTGCAGGGAGCACATCCCTGAGCTTGTGAGAATCATTTGTGTGGGGACACAGCAGCAGCCAGAGAAACGGGGCACCCTCCCCCCATTCCTGGGGCTGCCAGGACTGGGATGGGGAAGAAACTAGGCATAGACTGCGCTGGAGACACAGGACCTCTCGGGCTGCTTGTCCAGGCCCACAGGCCTCTCTGGCCCGTAGCCTGGCTGTGTTGGGGACCCTGCCTCCCTCCCCAGGTGAGGTTGGGGTGCGAGGCCAGGATCTCCTCAGACCCCTGGCCACCTGCTTAGAGGAGAGTCCCAGCAGTCCAGACCCCAAGGAGGACTGCATCCCAGAGATTTCAAAGCCTTCTATGAGGGTGACATTTCAAACACAGATGGTGAATTGTGACTCCAAACCCTGGCCCCCACCCCAGGACCTCCCTGACCTCCAGGGCCCTTCTTCCCTCCCTCCCCAGGTGTGGTCTTTCCATACCAGCCCTGCCAGGGACGCTACCAACTCACCTTCCCCGAGGCCCAGCGCGCCTGCAGGAAACAGGGGGCGGTGGTGGCCTCCGTCAAGCAGCTGCTCCGTGCCTGGAAGGAGGGTCTGGACTGGTGCAACGCAGGCTGGCTGCGAGACGCCTCGGTGCAGTACCCCATCACGCGGCCACGGGAACCCTGTGGAGGCCTGGGCCTGGCGCCCGGCTTGCGCAGATACGGCCCCCGCCTCCCCCACCTGCACCGCTACGATGTCTTCTGCTTCGCTGTGGCCCTCAAAGGTGAGCAGCTGCCCTGCTTGCGCCGGGCCACCTCCATTTGTAGGTCTGTCTGGGGCTCCACCATGGTGAAACCAGTTCCCCCCAACTCTGTGTGCTTTGCTGCTGTGCCTGCTCTGGGCCAGACCAGAATCCCGGCATCACCAAGAGCTGCATTCCATGGGTGATAAACTAGTTAAAGGCAAATTGACCCAGAGCTGTAGACATGCGCTGGCACACAGTAGGTGCTTAGGCGGTGGCTGTGAGGACAAGACACCTGCTCGATCGGTCCTGCCAGTCAGAGGTGGGATGCCACCCAGAGTGCAGCCAGGGGAGGACTGGGGACCCAGACGAGACTGGAGAGCTCCCTACCCCATGGCTGGAGGGATGGAGCCCCCAGAGAGGGGATGAGGACTGGGAAGGTCACCCCCCCAAAGTGCCCACTAAGACACTTAGCATGGCAGCTCTCAGGCTCAGACAGTTGTCAGACATTAGGGGGCCAGCTAAAGGGGTGATGTCTGCACTGATGATAGGCTCAGCTGTCCCCTGCCCCAGCTGCCATCTCAGCTGCCCTCTCTGCTGCCTGGCCCTCACACCGCCTTTCCTGCAGGGAAGGTGTACTATCTGGAGTACCCCAAGAAGCTGACTCTGGCGGAGGCTGGGGAGGCCTGCCGGGAAGATAATGCCCAGATCGCCAAAGTGGGCCAGCTCTTCGCCGCCTGGCGTTTCCAGGGCCTGGACCGCTGTGATGCTGGCTGGCTGGCGGATTGCAGTGTCCGTTACCCCGTGACTCACCCACGCCCCAACTGCGGGTCCCTGGAGCCCGGCGTCCGGAGTTTTGGCTTCCCGGACCCACAGAGCCACCGTTACGGGGTGTACTGCTACCGGCCCCGCTAGGCCGTCTGCCCCCCCACCCCCCGCCACCTCTGGGCCCTGTTTACTGGGTTGGGTGATGTAGATGGCAGAAAGACACAGGGCAGGTTTTCTGATCCAGCAGACGGGGTAAGGAGGAGAGGGTCCTGGAGCCCTCGGTGGCTTTCGCAGGCTTTTATTGGGATTTTCCAGGTACACGGCAGGCAGGAGTTCTGGGGGTCCGGGAGTCTGGCAGGCCTCCCAGCCCCCCAGCAAGTCTTCACTCTTTCTGGGCTCTCCGGCGTTCTCTGGTGGTCTCTGCTTCTCTCTCTGCTCTCAGGGTTCTGCTTCTCGGTTTCTGCTGGCATCCCCGTGACGCCGCCCTTAAAATCCCAGTCTAAGCCCGGGTGAATCCCATCTACCTATGCCCACCCCCTATTCCAGGTGCCCGCCATCAGGTGTGCATTCAGGATCGCAGGGTTCCGTCATCCATCCTAGGGGCGGTGTTACAGGAGAGGAGAGGCGCAGCCCAGACCCCCCAAACCTGCCTGCTCTAAATAGGCTCTGCCATCTGCTGCATCAACACAAAACATATGAGACGTTAGTGGGAAGGAACTTTAATACAATTAGGAAACAACACAGGAAAGGCAAAGAATCTAGTTTCTAAATGAAGCACCCAAAGTTCCCCGTCCCCTCGTGGGTAAAAGTCCACCCAAGCAGGATTGGCCCAGAGCAAGGCCCCAAAGCCTGCCCCAAGTCTAAAGCACCTTCCAGTGGGGACCCACAGAAAAGGATCAGAAACAACCAGACAAGTCTGAAGGGAAAAGAGTAAAATCAAAATCAAGACAAAACCCGCCATTGTCGCCTCCCCATGGGTCTCACCCACATCTGTGTCACCCAGTCCACAACCAAAAGCCGAGTGCAGATTCTTCACGTGTCACTCCATTTCATGTGCCTCCCCCAGGTCTCCTTCTGGCTCCATCCTGCTTCCTTCCTTCCTCAGTCTCCTCTGCAGTTTCTTCTCTCCCTGCTCAGCTCCACCCTCCTTTTGGGTGGGGCAGGAAACCTGGAACCTTCCCCTTTCCTGGGGACCCCCCTGTTACAGTAGGAGGACAGAAAAGTCTAATATCTTTTACCTCACCCTGCAGGTGGTTTTTAGATTTTTAGATTTTTAGACTGGTTTCAGGATTTTTAGACTTCTCAGACATTTCTTGAAAAAAAAAATTACTATTTTTGGGGCCTCCCTGGTACGCAAGGGATTAAGCACAGCACTATGAATATGATAAAGATGCCAACAAAACTGCCAGCCCAGGTACAATGAACACTCCAACGCAGGCGTCATCAGTAAGTTTGCTGACTTACAGCTCCTCCCCTTTCAAGATTCACGGCCAGGGGCTCAGCCCTCTTACCTACTAGGTCGGGCAGCCGGCCAAGCTGGTCTCTCTCCAAGGCCATCCCCGAATGCCTGCATCTTTCCCCCCTTGCCTTGCCCCTTGTCTGGGGACTTTGCCGCAAATGGTTATGCCTGCTGAAACATGGTACTGTCAGTGTAATAGGTTTGGATACATTTGTGTGTAAAAGGAACTCTTGGTCTTTATTTTTTAAATATTTGGGAATAGAACAGGCAGATTGACCAAAGTACACTGCCGAGGGGAGCAGCGAGCCAGTCAGGAGCTGTCTGCATGCTATGTATGTTGCTCCCTGGCCGGCAGGGGATCGAGCTCATGCTGCAGTGTCTGCAGACAGCTTCATAGGTTGCTTCTTAAACCTTGCAGCACCAGGGAGGTCCCAACCATTGGTCTTTATATATTTTTTTTTAATAGAGGCATGTTATTTATTTATTTGTTTGTTTGTTTTTTTGTTTTGTTTATACAGGCACTGGGTACAGTCAGAAGCGCGGGAGGGTGAGAGAATTCACCAGAGCCAGAGCGGGGAGCAGAGCAGGCAGAAGGACCGAAGCACACTGCTGAGGGGAGCAGCGGGCGGCAGGAGAGGTCTGCGCGCCATGTGGGACCCTCCTCCGGTGGCCGGGGAGCAGCCGGGGATCGAACCGGCGCCACAGAGGCCACGGGCAGCTTCGCAACCCAGCGCTCAACCGCTGCGCCACCGGGGAGGCCCCAACCATTGGTCTTTAAACAGGTGGCTCATATATTTCAGGCTCCCCAGGGCTGGGACCTCATGCTTGAGTAATAAAGCTGCTCCGACCTCACCATTCCTGAAGTACCGCTAGTTATTCCTCTGCCTGGTAAAAGGCTAGAATTTATTTCTACAACATTTTGGTGTGTTGGCCCTTTGAGCCATCAGCTCAGGAGGACGCGGAGTGGGGAAGGGGAAGGAGAGCCAAGGAGGAGAAGCCTGGACTCTGACTTGGTTACTCTTGCCCAGCCCCCACAATGCTGTCCCAGCCTGACCTCCAAAGGGCTGAGTGAGGCCAGGACTTGGTGCCGACGTCGGATCAGGCGAGGTCCTGGGACCCTGGCTCCCATGTGGCCTACCCAGAGTAGTAGAAGGAGAGGCTGATCACGTCTCAGGGAGGCCTCAAGGGTCTCATTTGGTTTTGGTCAGGAACCTTGGAACTCCCGGAAAAGGAGTGATGATATGGTTATAACCACAGTGACAGTTGGCATCTCCATCTTAAATGTGTTCTTTTTATCATTATTTAAATAATAGTATAGTTCTATAAAACTGAGGATGTACAAGTTTAATAACGAAAATTTGTTGACTTGATGAGCTTTTGGTACATTTTTGCTGCTTGCTTTAGAAAAACTAAACTTTATTATCTCACCTAAAGGTATGAAACAAAACGTGTTTACGTATGAGTTCTCCAGTATAAAGGAATAAGAGTGTAACAGCACAAATGGTTGTGCCTGCCGAAACACGGTGCTGTCACTGTAACAAATATGGTAACAGTTGTGTATAAAAGGAACCCTTGGTCTTTAAACTGCTGCTCAGCCCTTACAGGGCTCCCCAGGTCTGGGACCTCATGCTTGAGTAATAAAGCTTCTTGTGGCCTCACCATTCCTGAAGTACCGCTTGTTCTTCCTCTGCCTGGGTGCAAGGCTAGAATTTATTTCTACAACAATATGGCCAAACAGACTTCTCCTGTCTCGCCCACTGTTCTGCTCCCCACTCTGTCTCTGGTGAATCCTCTCACCCCCTGTATCTCTGGCCTGTACCACAACACCTGTGTGCATAAATAAATCTTTAAAAAAAATTACCATTTTTGGTACATCCAGCAGATCCCAAACCCTCCTTTTATTCAGCTGGGTACCCCAAAGCTTCCCCCTCCAGGAGCCTGCCTGCCTCTCTCCTCTATGGCACTTGGGGTTGATGGGGCCTTGGGGCTCTCTGCCGTCCCTGAGTCCTGCCCCTCTCACCACCCCAGGGGGCTGAGGCCAGAGTGGGCTCCCTGACTTGGCCCAGGGGTGGGGAAGTGCCTCTAGGCTGGGTTTTGGGCCTTAAGTCTCTGGCCCCCTCCTACGTTTTTGCCACGCTACTGATGGCAGCAGGCCCTTGGCACTTGTGGAATCTGGGGAGGAATTCCCCACCCCACCCCCTTCCCTCCTGCTTCCCCTTAGTGGTGTTCTCATTCCCCCTGGCTGGGGAGCAGGCTCAGGTGTGCACGCTCTGGACAGTAAATGGTGCTGTGCCCCTTCCCCTCCCCGGCCTCCTCTGTCTCCTCCAGCCCCAGGGCCCAGCTCCCTCCCTGTGGGCGCAGGGGACAGTCTGACCCCAGACATCACAGGCGGGTGGGGTCCATCTCTGGGGGGACCGGAGACCCCGTGGACAGCACCTTCAGGCTGACTTGCTTCTGGACTTGCCTCCCCTCCCTCCCGCCGACCCCAGCTTGCTCCCCACTGTCCTCGCTCCCTAACCATGTGGCTGTGCCCCAGAGCATCTCGGAGGCCAGGGGTCTCGGGTCCAGCTCTCTCTCTGCCTCCCCTCCAGCCCCAGGAATTGGGGCTCTTGCCTCCGTGGAGGCTCCCCTGACAGTCACCTGTTCAGTCGCTGCTGCAGGAGGCCCAGCGCCTCCCAAGATGGCGGGCTGCAGCCACCTCCCTGGGGGCGACACAGATTCCTGGGCCCCCTGGACCTGCCCTCCAGGTTAGCACAGGGCTCCGGATTCAGACCAGGCTCAAGTCTGAACACCATGGACACAGCGGCGCTCCCAGTGACCAGTTCACTAGTGATTGGTTAGCTGGCTGCTGGGCCCGCCCTCGCTGCCCCTCGCTGCCCCTCGCTGCCCCTCGCTCCTCCACTCTTGCTTCAGGGCTGTGGGTAACCTGGGCGCATGTGGAGTCACTGCCCCATACTTAACCCGCGCTCCTGGAAAGGTGCTGACCCACTCACCGGCCCACTCACCAGCGCCCCTGCATGTTCACACGGGCAGACTCAGCCCCTCAGTCTCAGGGCGGGGTGGTGCCCACCTGGCCTCCTCTCTCGCAGGTATGTGAGTCTGGGGAAGCATGGCTGGTGCCCTGTGGTCCCACCCGACAGCCATCGCTAGCGGCCAGCTAGACGGTTACCCCAGGACATGCAAGCCGGACCCTGTTTTCAGGCAGCAGCTGCATCCCCCTTATACATCCCGATTGTCCTTGGGCTCAGTCTGCCCCCACCCCCACTTCCCTTTGAATGGCAAACTGGGGGAGCAAAGAACGAACTATATAGCGGTCACCCACCTTCTGCAGCTGTTCCTCGCCTGTGCCAAATGCACATGTGCACACACTCCTTCGCACACTTACACACGCACACACAGAACCCATCAACCCCTCTGGAAAAGCGCGACAGCATTTGGGGCTGTCTGGGCTGTGCAGATGGGGTTCACACCAACGCGGGCATTTGATCGGGGTGCCTCCCTGCCACCACCCCTCCCAAGGGGCGCTCAGGGCCCCGGCCCACGGCTGCCTGCTCCTTCAACCAAAAAAAAGAAGGGAAAAGAAAAGAAATCCGTCTCTTCCAATGTCTTTATTATTATTATAATTATCATAATCTTCAGTTTTCAAAAATATAAATAGGTGTGCGGAACCCTGGTGCCTGCACGGTCCCGGGGGTGGGGGGAGGGGAGGGGTGGGGGGCACCCCCACTGGGAGAGACGGGTCCCCCACCCAGCCCTGCCGAGATCGACACCTGCTGGGGTGGCGGACTCTGGTGAGAGGTGCTGGCCGGGGGACCCGCAGAGGGACCGCCCCCACACAGCTGGGACCCCCGGTGGCTGGGGCCAGTCCGGGGGAGCACACGCAGGCGGCGCCCTCAGCTCATTTCCCTCCAGTACATTCGCTGCGGTTCTGGCCTCCGGGCCTCAGGCCTCGGCGGAGCCCTCCTCCCTCCCCCAGCTCTACCTGGAGGTCAATGAATGGCCATTGCACTGCTGTCCATGGAGTCGGGAAACAAAAATATCTTCTTTATTTAACTCGGCCCCGCCCCTCCCCTGTCCCTGCGCGGGTCTCTGGAAAGGCACAACGGGAGGTTGGAGAAATGTCTCTAGCTCAGTCCATGGCTTACGTTATGTTTGCTTTGCTTTGGCATTGGGGGGAATTAGATGCGTTTTTGGCGACTGGGGGCTGGGCGGGTGGGCGCAGACACAATGTGGGATTTGTTTTTTGCCGTCTTTAATGGAATTCCTTATATGACAGAAAGCGACAAGGAGAGGACACCGTGTGTGCAGCGCGGCCTGGCGAGGCTCCTGGGCTCAGCATCCCGGGTGGTCCTGGGGTCCCCTCAGTGGGCCGTGCCGGGCCAGCTCTGCCGCGGGGGCCGGGAGCTCCGCTTCTGTGGTCGCCGCTTGTAGGTGGCGGCTGAGAAAAGGGGTGGGATGATCCCGGTGACCCTCAGGAAGGAGACAGGGCTGGGCAAGCCTGCCCCCACCCCGGGGCCCCCTGCAGATACCTCGGGCTTGTGGGGCAGCCTGAGGCTTGAGTGCTTCCAGGGTTTTTCTTTGGTCAAAGGGGCAGGGGCAGGGGCAGGGACCTGTGAGGGAGCTGGTCCCTGGCCTCACCGCCCCGAGGACCGGCAGGAGGCGGCCCTCAGGCTCCCGGGGAGGGGGCCAGTCACCGCTGTGGGGAGCAGGATGGGTTGGCAGAATGGAACCCAGAGCCGAGGGAGGGGGAGCGGGGTGCTCACTCACGGTCTGTGCAGGTGACCCGAGGCTGCTCCCACTGCCCACTGGGCTGGCACCGGATGGTGGGCACATGGCGCTGGACGAAGCCCTCGTGGCACTGGTACCGCACCAGGGAGTTGATCTCGTACCGGTCCTTTTTCTGCCCAAAGGTCCTGGCGTGCTCCACCGTGGGGGGCTCTCCGCAGGCCACTGGGGGGCAAATACTCATCAGTGAGGGCTCTCGTGGGGCCTCTGGGATGACCAGGACCAGCGATGAGAGGGTGTGGCCACCCTGGTGGAGATGTGACAACCCAGAGCCCCAGGCACCATGCGAAAGGGAACTCTGGGCTGGATGCCCAGTCGGAACTCCAGGGAGAACGGCTCCCGCCCTGGCACCGCTGGCAGTGAGGCCCTGTGCCAGTGTCAGTGGAGCGGGAGGGCTGGCCCCCGGCCCGTGCCTTTCTCCCTCTCCCTGTCCCTAGAAATGGGCTTGCCCTGACCATCGCCCTGGGGTGCTGGCACCGGAGAGCCTCCCCCGCCCCGGGCAGCTTCAACCTGCTTGTCTGGCGCCAGAAGGGCCTCGCTGGCAGCCTACAGTTCTGACGCCACCTACTGGCCTCTCCCAGGCGAGGCTCACCTGTGCCCTTTTTGCAGGTGAAGGGCAGGTGGTAGTTGCAGGGGACATCATTCCACTCGCCCTTCTCGTGCCAGATCATCACCACGCAGTCCTCGCCCGTGGCGAAGAAGTTGTCGGGCTGGTTGGGGCGCCAGTTCTCAAATTGCTGCAGGTGGGAGTGGGGGAGAATGAGGAGAGCCGACCCCTGCTCTTCTCCACCAAGCCCCTCAGGTCTCCCTTCTCCTGGCAGTGCCACAAAGGCTGCAGGGAGCCTGGTCGGGTGGACCCTGGCGCTGTGGGATCCACGGACCCTCCACTAACTGGTCATACCGCCCACATGTGGGAGATCTCAGGGCCGAGAGCCCCAAGGAGTCACAGGGCCCATGAATGAGCTGATGCCCCGTCTTCCTGCTGGGACAGCAGGGCCCACACAGGTTGCCTGGCTGGGGCACCTGCGGGCCAGGCCACCGCGCCCAGGCTACGCCCGCAGCTTTGCTCAGGACAGAGCCCACTTCCCTCTGCGATAACTCTGCCCCTCCCCGACAACCCTTATCACCCTCTTTCAGGGCCTTTCCCGAGACCCTCAGGTCTCGCTGGCCTGCAGCATTTACCGCGAGGATCAGTCACTTGTCACCCGAGTTGCTGTCTGTCTGTCTCTCTCCTGAGTAGACTCAAGCCCTCTGGGGCAAGGAGCCCCTTTAAGCTTCCGAGGCTCCTCCTGTAGTTTGCCTTCATTTGTCCATTGCCTGCCTCACCCCCTCTTTCCTTCCTGCTTCTCGCTCAACACCCCCTCCCCCTCCCACTATGGTCTCCAGAGCCAGAGACACAGAGACACGTCCCCTCTCTCAGATGCCAGCCCACCCCTGCCTGCTCTGGCTGTGAGCGCATCTCCCAGGGCTCCATGCCCTCCTCTGCACCCCGCCCTCCTGGTGCCCAGGGGAACGCACCAGGGAGTGTCCATCAGACCAGCGGAAGTCCCCTTCGATGGTCCTGTCGTTCAGGCCTATCCACTGGTAGTCCTGGGCGTTGTCTGGAGAGAGGATTGGTGTTGGTCAAGTGCCGGGCACCCCAAGGGTGTGCGCGGACCTTGAGCTTGTGAGGAGGCAGGTGGGCCCTTAGGAGCCGGTGCCTGGGCCCGGCGTGCACTCTGTCAAGGCACGCTGGGCGGGTGACAGCCACAGGGTCACAGGCAGTGAGCTGTCCTGGGCGCAGCCAGAGGCCTTGTCCCAAGACCTGGGTCCTGCCCTCGGGGAGCTCGGGCCTTGCAAGTGAGCCCCTTCATCCTCAGGGACGCCGCCCTCCTCTCCGCCCCCAGGACCCCTGAACTCACTGTTGACGAACTCCTGCTCCTCCGGGGTGACGATGCTGCTCAGGTGGGACTGCTGCTCGCGACACCGGCTCTCGGCGTCCACCCAGGTCTCGCGGTCGGGGAAGTGGCGGTAGCAGTGGCCTTGGAACTTGGTCCAGCCCTCCTCACACAGCTCCTGGTCTGCAATACAGGTCAGGAGCTTGAAGAGGGGCCTGGGTCACCGGGGGATGGCGGCTGCCGCCTGTCTGATGGCACCGTTCCTGCCTTCACCCCACCTTCAATCTTGTGCCCCCCAAGAAGGGGAGAGGCTCAAGTTGGGCCTGGCCTGGCCACCGGAGCCTTAGGGTGCATCTCCACCCCCAGGCAATGCTACTGCCCCTTGGTTTCCCTGCTCTCGCCCCGAAGCTTTTGCCTGTTGACGCCTGCTGGGGTGGGGACAGGCTGAGATGGGAGGCCAGGCAGAAAGAGGTGGGAAGGGGGAGGTTCTGAGGTTTAAGGCAAAATGTGCTTCGGGGGCTCGAGGGGCTCTAGGGGAGGTGTGAGAGCAGCAGACAACAGGCAGTGCTGGGGCATGAGCCGCACCCTTGGGTGGGGCACCCTTGGGTGGGGCAGATGAGTCTGAAAGGTGTGAAGCTTCGAGTCCGCAGTCCCAGGAGGGCAGGGCAGCCACAGGCCAACCTGAGGCTCCGGCTTTTTCCTTTCTTCCTAGTGGCAGATGAGTGGGGGAAGGGACAACTCTCCTCACAAGCCCACACTGGGGAGTGGGTCTCCGTTCTGGAGAGGGGCGCGTGGAGCTTTGGAGCCACAAATGGGGACAGACGTGGGGAGGGCGTGGAGAGTCTCCATGGGCCCCACTGACGCACTCAGAGGCGCCCCTGAGCGGGCCCGGTGGAATCTTCACGCTGGGGGCAGGGTTACGTTCAGGGCTCCCCCTCAGAGACAGCCACTAGCATCTGCCAGCCCAGCAGTGAGAGGGGTGTCAGGGCCCTCTCTTCCCTCCTCCCCCGGGGTCTCCCAGGCCAAGCCTCTTGGGCCTCCAACTTAGACACAGGCCAAGAGCCCTCAGGCCGCAGGGTGGCCTCTCCAAGGCCCGGTGCCACCCATTGTCCGAGAAGGAAGGCCCGGCCCTGAGGGGCCAAAGCTTAGGGCTGGAGAAGAGACGCTTGGGGGAGCAGAGTCGGAGGCCAGCAGCCTGGGAGGGAAGAGGGGCAGCAGGGGGAGGTGCACTGATGCCGCCAGTGCCTTCTTCCCCAGGGCTGAGACTAAGACCTGGGCGGGGTGGGGGTGGGGGGGCCTCTGTGGCTGCCAGCCCGTGAGGCGGCCAGAGCGCACATCCTAGGGCTGGCCCGTGGCTGGAGCTGGGCTGGGCAGGGGCCAGGCCATGCAGGATGGCAGCTCTGGGGAACAGTGGCAGATTCTGGGAGACTGGAAGAAAAGCAGGGCCACAGCCCAGGCATGAGGCATCGTGGGGGGTGGGGCTCAGGGTTGGAGAAGACAGGCGGCCCTGTTGAGTGGGTGCCCAGGCCCAGGACCCTGCCCTGCAACATGGTCCCCCCTTTTGCTCCATCAGAGACCCACGAGGGCCCTGCCCCGCCTGAGCGGCACCAGGGCTGAGCTGCCGTCTGTGTGGACAGCTGGGTCCTGCTTCCCAAGTGGCAAGAATGTCAGCACCCTGGGGATGAAATCCTTGTAGTTTTCCTCCCACCGCAGCCCCAACCCCACGCACCCACTTCTTGGGATCTTGGGGCAGACGTGAGGGTAGGGAGCTGTACGGGAGGAGAGGGTCCAGGCCTTTTCTTCCATCCCTCTACCCGCCTGCAGCCTGAACAGCCCCCCACGGAACATGCAGCTCCAAACTCCCACCCCACGCTGCTAAGGACCAAAGAGAGACTTCCCAGGGGCTGCAGATGCTTTCTGGAAGTTTGTGGAGTGTCCAACCTGAGCTCACTGAAGATGGTTTTGAGCCCTGCTTGCCCCAGCTCTGCAGTGATGCACGTGGCCCCAATCCTGGCCTCCCCCTGTGAGCGGGAGGGCTCTCGGCATGGGGGCAGAGGGAGTCTAGGAGGCCATTCTGGTGCTGGGGTGACCCTGGCACGCGCACCAGGGGCAGGGCTGGGTCCAGGAGCAGCAGCAGAGGGCTGGCGGGGCCAGGAGAGGAGTTTCCTGGCCCAGCGGGAGGCGGCACCATGCACCCCGCCACACCTCCACCTTCAACGAGAGGGCAGAAGGAAGGAAGCACCACAGATGTGGCCTGGCGGGCAGCCGTGGGGGAGAGCATGGTGTCAAGAAGGTGACATGCAGTGGGGCCGGCTCATGCACCGCCGGAGCATGCTGGCAGCGGGGCTCGCAGGCAGGCAAGTCGGAACTCTCGCTGGAGGGCCCACACCGGGGCCACGCAGAGGGCACACGAGCCACAGCCTTGGGGGGAAGCTCTATGGCAGTCAGCCCGAGCAAGAACCGGGACCCCCACCCACTGCTCCTTCGCGAAAGACAAATGCAGGGAGGCAGCTCTGTCCTCAGTCTGATCCAAGTACCACCTTGATGGGGCCGCCAGAGCCCTGGAGGTTAGTGCTTTACAGACTCCCCAGAACCCCACCTTCCAGAGGGTAGGTGACTGGGTCTGCACGTCTTTCCCGAGGTCGGGTCAGCCGGTCCCCCAGAGGCAGGTTTTCCAGGGGAACAGCAAGAGGAGGATGGGCGAGTGGGATGGACATCTCAGTGGTGATCCCTGCCGTGGTGTCCGGGTGACCTGGGGAGCCCCAGCGAGGGCCGAGAGCCAGTGGTTAGAGGAGAGGTGAGGGAGGAAGAGGGGTGCAGCGGTTAGTGACATTAGCTGAAGCCGAGACGGCCGTACCGATCTCACACAGGTCCCCTCGGTAGCTGGGAAGGCATAAGCATGTGAAAGAGTCGATGGCATCCACGCAGGTGGCTCCATTCAGACAAGGGCTTGGGAGGCACTCATCAATGTCTGCAAGAAACCAAGGGCCACCATTAGGATGCCGCCGGGCGCTGCGCTGGGCCGGCCCCTGCTCTCCAGAGCCCGGGAGGGTGGCTGGGCTTCCTAAGATCTGTTGCTGCTGCTGCTGCTGCCGCCGCCTTGGCGTGCTGAGCCAAAGGGGCAACCGGGTTTTCTTGCATGTGCGTGATTCCGGACTGGCGTGGGGAGCGGAGGGGGCTTCCTGCGGCAAGCGGCAAGTCTGCAGCGGCTGTGAGGGCGAGGGCTCCTCCGCTGCCTTCTCTCCCAAATGTCTCGAGAAACAGTGGGGTCTGATCTGGCTCTGAACTTGGCATGAGTCCAGTGTGGGAAGCGTGGTTAGAGCCCTTGCTTTCCGTGGAGGGCGCGGGCGTACATACCAGGCCAACACGCTGGGCACGGTCTGCAGAGTCTGGGACACGAGGCAGTGGCAGCCCCAGGGGCTCACCGCTTTCTTGGATTGCAGACACGCCTTTGTCTTCGATAACGAAGACATCAGAGCACTTTCTCTCCGATGGACAGCGGCCCAGCCCCACGCTCCTCCGGGTGATCTCTTTCCAGCCTCAGACTCTAGAACGTGCCTGTGTCCAGGGGTCATAACTTCCAGGACGCCTCATCCTTCTGAGGGGATGGCAAGCTGGCGAGGCACCCCGACACAGCGCTGGGCTTCAGGCCGGTCCCCACCAGCCTGTTCTTCCTGGGCTGCTCTTCCTCTTCCTCCAAGCGGTTCTTTCTGATGAAACGTCTCTGTGAGACTTGAATTGGCAAGTTGTTAGTTTAAGCCTCAAACTTTCATCCATCATGGGGGTCGGAGCTGAATCTCTGAATCTCTTTCATGGTGCGTCCGTGGGTGGGAGGCCCCTTCCAGCGAGCGAGCGCGTCTGCTGGCTCCTGGCGCTCCTGCTGCGTGAGCCGGAGATGCTGGGCCTTGGTGACTGTGGGGCGTTCACGCCAAATCCAGGACCCACTGTGAGCGTGCGTGGCCTCACACGAGCAGCCTACGTTTGTTCCAGGACTTAGTTCTTGCTTCTCGAGGGAGCAGACTAGACCTTAACACCAACCCTATGCAGGCAAAGCCCCTTCTCTGGGCCTTTCCGTAGACACACAGCAGGCGCCTTCCAGGGCTTCCTGCAATGGGCGGCCTGGAGCCTCCGTTTCTCAGGCATCTCTCTCTTCCCACGAAGTTCTTAACTTTCATCCCAGGGAGTGTGCACCGTGAACTAGAAACCCACAGTTCCAAGTCTGGAACTGCTCCAAGCAAACCCAGAATGCATGGAGGACTGGCTGCGATCCCTGCATGCACTTGGATTCCCAGCAGCAGCAGTAGCAGCAATAGGTCAGGCCATGGGCCAGGCGGAAGCTGGGGCGGCTCTCCTGCTCGGGAGCTAGAGTTCTCTTCGTCCGTTAGTGTCACTGCGGGAGCCGGACAGCCCTGAGCCGGGGGTATTAAGCAAACGTAGGTGCTAAAGCAGTTGGGCAGAGCAGGGGCCTGTGGGAGGAGCGCCAGCCCAGCCCTGGGCCCTGGCAGTCCCGGGGAGGCTGGCCAGTGGCTGCCAGGAGTCCCAGCAGACAGGGAACACCAGCCATCGCCGCGAGGCTGCCCGGGGCCCGAGGCTGGCGTTGTTTTCCTTCTGTTTGGCTCAGGCTAAGGGCTGAGCAGGCCGCAGGGGCGGACGTGCAAGAGCCACTTCCTGGGCATGGAGCTGTCTTATTTTTGGCAGGGCCCTGGACTCACAGAGGGAGAAAGGGAAGGCCACGACCCCGAAGACCTGTGAGCCGTGGGCTGCCTCCCCTTCAGCGGTGGGAAGGGGGCCGAGCAGCTGGGGCGGGGTGTTTAGAGCCCCCCAAGGTGGGCCGCTCTGGCCCTGCCTTGTCCACCTCCACTGGGAAGGCCCACGAGGACCTTGCTTGGCTTCTGGAACCACAAGTGGGTTTGGGTGGGCTCTGAGCACAGAGGGGGACCCCGGAGAAGGTGACAGCAGGTGGAGGATGGAAGGGCTTTGGGCTGAGAGGGAGCAGCATCTCCCGAGACCCGTGTGCTGCCCTCGTCGCTCACACAGGTTATCCTCCCGGCAGCTCTGGCGCTGTGCAGTGTGGGGGAGCAGCGAGGTGACGGCCCTTGCTGGTGGCGGCCCTGGCCCCAGTCAAGGCAGGCTGGGCAGACACTTGGATAAGGAACCTGAGGCCGCCACCTGAACAGGTCCTGTGCTGTGTGTGCCGGGCCCCGGGCTTCTATGCCAGCGTGAGTATATCTGACGCCTAGAAAGGCCAGAGGGAGAGTGACAGCAGGTGCTGTTACTCAAGTGGTACCCGATTAAAGGGGTGGCCACCGGGATGGACAGGCATGCTCAAATTGTTCAGAGCGCAGCCTGTGCAGCTGTATGCAGTGCTGCGGCATATGACTCCCTGAGACATGAAGAGGGGAAATCCCCTCAAGAAGCAGAGATGATTCCTCCACTCCGTGGGTGTCTGGACAGACCTGAGCAAACACGCTGGCTTCTGCTGTGCTACAAGGAACGGGGACTGCACGGACACATTCACCAGCGGCAATTTGCTTTTAAAGTAAACATCACCCGGGCCTCCCCAGTGGCGCAGCGGTTGAGCTCTGGGTTGCGAAGCTGCCCTCAGCCTCTGCTGTGCCAGTTCGATCCCGGCTGCTCCCCGGCCACCGGAGGAGGGTCCCGCATGGCACGCAGACCTCTCCTGCCATGCCCGCTGCTCCCCTCAGCAGTGTGCTTCGTCAGTCTGCCTGCTCTGCCCCCAGCTCTGGCTCTGGTGAATTCTCTCACCCTCCCACACTCCTAACTGTACCCAGTGCTTGTATAAATAAATAAACAAATAAATCTTTAAAAAAATAAAGTAAACATCACCCCAGTTCAAAGTACGCTATCATTATACTCTCCAAGCTTGTATATTTTTGAAGGTTGGAAGGCTGCTCCAACATCCTACTTCTTAAATACGCTTGGTTGTCTATTCACATCTGCCCACGGACTTTTTGGCTAAGTCAAGTCAAGAAGGTGGCACTTGTGTTTCCACTTGTAACCCTGTATTTTCCCTTGCTTCAAAGACATTTTTTTTTCTGCCAGCGATAAGGTTTCACTGAAATTCAAAGTGCTCCCCTCTGTGGGGAGAGACAGTATATGATCAGAGCCGCAGTCTCTGAAGTGGACAGTGGCAGAAGCGGAAGAGACTGGTGAGGTTTAAGCTCAGGCCCTTTAACCCACATGCCCATGGCCCGCAGGAAAACCAGCGGTGACATCTGATTAGAACGAATTTCTCAGCCTTGGCTGTACATTAGAATCACGGCCGTAGTTAAATTTTTTCTTCCTAAATTTAAAGATTAAATAAAAACAACACCCAGCACCAGAGTCCCCCTCCAGATCAACGGAATCAGAATATCTCAGGCGGGCCCCTAGGCAGGGCACTTTTGAAAATGCCCCAGGAGATTCTAAAGTGCCAGCTTGAACCCCAGAGTCCGCAATTAACTCCCACAGGACATCCGGGTGATGGAGGAGGAGGTGAGGAGGTATTGCTGCTTTTAAAGGAGATCCTAACAGGAGAGTCTTGTCTTTCATTTGAAAGAATCTGAGTATTCTTGAAAAGATGTGATTTTGATGTCAAAAGTAAAAATTTATAATAATTATTGCTAATCAATTAATACAGACTCTCCTACTTATGACGGTTTAAATTGTGATTCTTCCATTTTACGGGGGTGCAGCAGTTCCATGCACGCAGTGGGAACTGTCCTTGGGATTCTGGCATTTTCCCGGGTCACTCTTGCGGGATGCTGTGCAGTGAGAGCAAGCCCGGGGTCCCCAGGACAAACAGCCACCACCTTTGGCTGCTGCCTGCGGCAGCTTTCACAGAGGCCATCACGTCTCCACTACTCCCCTCTGGGCCTGAGACGGCAACTCTTTATAAGCAGACCCGTGTTGGCAGGAGTGCCTGAGTGGAGGGCGTGTGTTCTGAGCAGACCCAAGCGCGAGGCTGAGCTGTGACCTTTGGTGGGTGCGGGACTGTGCGAACAGCATTTTGACTTCTCAGCTCATGATATTTTCCATTTACGATGCTTATGCAGAGATCATCTGCTAAGTTGAGGCAGCTCTGTGATTGTTTATTTATAGGATGCCAACTAAACGGAATGACAGCAACTGCCTAGTGTTTACTTTTAGGACCAGACATCCCCACCTTGCCTCCCGGGCGGGTGGTTCCGCGGAGTGTTGGGATTTGCGTGGGAATAAATAACGCTGCATTCTGCCGCGTGGAGGGCGCTGATGGGGAGGGCCGGTGAACAACCCTTGGCTCATGGCTGGAGAGCAAGTGAGGTACCTGTGGAAACTGGACACTCACTGAGGTCCTTGGAAGCACCGAATCCTGAGCTAAATTGAACAGGAAGGCTTGAGACCCCGGGGGTACAGTCACAGGCAACAAGAACCCAGGTTTTATAGCTGACCCTTGCCACCCACTCTTTAGAGCTGATAAAGCTTTCCTAACTGGTGGAGTTAGGGGTGGGGGAACCAATCTGGCCGGACTGTCCACCCATGAGCTCAAGCCTGCCCATAGCTGTTGCCACTCTGACTGCACATTGGACTTGCCGGGGAGTTTTTAACACCCCAGCACAAAGGTCACAGGGCCGGTTCAACCAGAATCTGGGTGCAGGGGGCCGGGGGACCCGACACCAGGCTTTTTAAGGCCGAGCATCACCACCCCTTTTACCAGGTGTGTGTGTGTCTGATTCTCAGCCCTCCCTGGGGGGCTCTGCCTCCCCAAAGTCAAGATCTGGCTCTGCCATCAGAAACTGGCATTATGATCCCCTGGCAGTTTCTTATTTTGCTAAGGGGGTTAAACAAGTGAGTCAAGGCCCAGCTCTTGATTAGACTCACTCAGTGGAGTTAGGAGAATTAGCCTTTTCTGCTCTGGTTTCAAATGGAACTTGTTTCCAAGCTGTTCAGAGAGCTGCCTGGGGAGAAAAGGTGGCATCAGTGCCCGCAGCAGACATAGAGTTTGAGATTACAGCAGATTCCTTACGTCCACTGTCCCCCATGTCCACTGCCAGAGCTGCCCAGAGTGAGTCAGGCCACGTTCCGGCTTCCAGTACCAACTCGGGGAGGGGCTGCTAAGATGGACGGAGTCAGAGATGCGGAGAGTGGGGGCGGGTTCCGGAACCCTAGTGGGCTCAGAGTCTGTCTCGCTGGCCCAGATGGAGCTGGGCTGAGGTCCGTGTCCAAGGCCTGCACGAAGTTTATTGGGGCGGGCGCCTGAGACCCTGAGGGGTCAACCAGAGCGTTTCTCCCCTGACAGACAGAGCTGCACCTGTGCTCTGGGAGGACCCTGAGCCCCTGCTGGTTGCAAAGCTGACACAGGGGCTCCCCAAGTTTTCTCCAGGGCCAGGCTCTCCAGGGACTGAGGCAGTGCCCAGTCGGTGTAGATACGGTGCCTGCAGTCCAGCATAGGTACTGCCCCCTCAGCAGTGAGGCCGGGACCTTCTTAGGGGGGCCCTCCCTCTCTGGCCAGGGGGTGTCCCGTGTTCTCAGGTCTAGGCCCCACACAATGGCAAAGAACGGCCCAGTGGAGATAAAGAGGATTTATATACACATACATATTTACGTGTCAGTACCAGCATACAGCGTGTGTATACTATATGAGCATGTAACATAGCAGGGGTGTTAATGTGCATATATATTGATATATATAAACTCAGCACCCTCCTCTGGGCAGGGCACAGAGGCCCTGAAGACAGCTGCTGGTGCAGCGCGCCTGGACGTGGTATTTTCCCCAAGAGTCATTGCTCCTTTCAGCAAGAGAGGCCTTTCCTGAAGGGCCCCAGGCCTGGGGCCTGGCAGAGTATGGGTAAGCATGGGGACTGGAGAGGGTGACTCTGGAACCTGGGCTTGGGGTTACCCGACATCTCTCCCCTCTGGGGAGCGATGTCAGAAGGATGCACGCAGATATGTTTGGGAACAAGTGGCTCCTAGCTATCTTGTTTTGGGGGCCTGTCCCCCACCCCAGGTTTCTCACCACCCTGCCCTCTGCTTCACCCGTAGCTGAGGCAGTGGCCCTCGGGGGGCAGGTGCTGGGGCAGGGTGCTCAGGCCACAGTTGGCTTGCAGACAGGGTGTGGCGCTGTCTGTGTCATTTCCTTCAGGGTGGGAAGGGCCCCCAGACCCTGTCCAGACCCAAACACGGAGGGGGCAGAAGGGTGTTTCTGGGGGGTTGCCCTTCCTGGGGCCACAGGCCTGACCAGTCCACGAGGCAGCCACCTCCAGACCAGCATTTCTCTGAAGCCTCAAGTTTTACCTTCAACAGAGATTTTGCATCCTACTCATGTAACCATCACGGCTGGACAAAAAAAATGGTTTAATTGCTTGACCTTTTCCTCCCAGATGCCACATAGAATAGACACTACAGAAAGATGGTCCACGTCCATCCTGTGGCTTCTCCCCCCTCTACCTCCTTCCCAGATCGAGAAGCCTGGGTCTTGGGGTGCCCTGATGCCTCCTCCCCCTGAAGCCCCTTCTGCAGCCCCCTCCCTGCCCGCACCCGCACAGCCAATGAGGGTCTTACCCATGTCACAGTGCTCGCCAGTGTGGCCGGGGGGCACAGGCATACGATGTGCCCCCGTCTCCTGGCAGGTCCCGGCGCCACAGGGCTCATCAGCACAGGGCCTGGCGGGGCTGCACCCCGGCGCGAGCTTGAGCGCTAGAGCGAGGCTCTCGGGGACAGCGAGGCTAGGACCGCAGGTCAGGCGCGGGAACTGAGCCCCAGACCGGCTGTGGGTCTGCATTACTGGGGCTCTGTCTGTCCTGGGCAGCGGGCCCTAGCCTCTGGGGGTGCCTCTGACGGGAGAAGGTCTCTCCACACACACAGGTACAAGGAATCCCAAAGCAGAAAGCCAAGGGACGCCCCAAGCCCTGGGGCCCGGTGTGGCCAGCCAGTCACTGCAGAGCACAGCGCACTGGAGTCCAGAGGGGGCGGGGGGGGGGGGGACACAGCATCTCACACCAGGACACAGTCCAAATGCCACAAAGTAGTCCCTCAAATGGACCAGTTTTAACCCAGCACAAGGTAAATATTGGTGGATTCATTCTCTCACACTCACTCTCTGGGGCGGGGGGCGGGGGGAGGTAGGGCAGGAGCAGAATTTGCAGCCTCTCTAGTGGCCCTCTGTCCTTGCGCCAGTCACCCCAGTTCCTGTGATGTGACTCGCCAGAGTGACTGACAGTCACCGACCCTGATGCACTCTTTGCAAGCATGACGGTGAGTGCTTTATGCCTGCTCTCTCTTCCCCGGGTCTAGTCCCCTTTTGGAGACGTGTCTCAGAGAGGTTAAGAAACTTGCCTGAGGCTGCACAGCTTCTCTGTGGCAGAGCCGTGCTTGGAGCCTGGAATCTACACCCGTGCAGTCTGAACACAGCCCAGACGGCCCAAACACGCTGAAAGGAAGCAAGAAGAAACCCGACAATACCTGTGGCCTCCAACTCGTCTGTCCCTCCGGGGGAAGTCGGGATGGAAGCATCTGTCGGGGAGATGGCTGTGGCTGCTGTCTGGGTCTCGTCTCCTGAGTGCAAGGGACTTGAGGACTTGATTTCTAGAAGCGCCTCTGCAGGCTGCTGGGTCCGCTGGGTCCACTCGGACTCTGGGACGCTGGTGCCAATGACGACATCTAGCCCCGAGGGGTGACCGGATGGGTCTCCACTGAGTTCAGTCCTGTCTCCAGAAGCCACCGGTGTGGTCAAAGGCCAGCCCGACGCCTCTGCGCTCCCGTCATCGGTGACCATGGGCTTTCCGCTCACTTCCGGGATGGCCGAGCCCTCCCCAGGGCCTTCCTGAAAGGCCGAGGGGCTGCTGCCCAGTCCCAGGCCTGAGGCTCCCTCCAAGTCAGCTTCATGGAAGGGGGTGCTTTCGGGCAGGTCAGGGGGCCCGGAAGCTGCCCCGCTGGCCTCAGGGGCAGCAGATGCACCCACCTCACCTTCAGGATAGGCAGAAGTCTCGCCACTGGGTTCTGGGGCTGGTGAGGCTTCGACCCCAGAACCAGGAAACCCTGGGGTGGCGCTACTAAGGTCGCCAGAGGCAGAGGCTTCGCCGCTGAACTCAAAGAGCCGGGGTATGTGTGTCACAGGTGGTCTTTGGCCAAGTTCCTGCGAAACAGTGGGTTCAGTAACACCTTCCACAAACTCAGACGTGATTAGAGTAACTTCTGGAAGCCATGAGGTCTCCCCGCTGGTGCTCGTGTGTATAGATGAGTCCCCACTTACGTCGACGGTGCCAGAAACGTCCCCGCTGAAAAATGGAGCACCAGATGGTTCTCCACTGGGCACTGCCAGCCCGGACTGCAATCCACCGAGGTCCAGAGATCCCGAGTGGTCTCCAGACACATCTGGCATTCCAGAAGGGGCACCACTGAGTTCCCAAACACCTGAAGACCCTTCTCCTGCCTCTTGGGCTGTCGGAGCCTGGGTTATAGATTTCACCAAAGTTCTGTCCTCAAAAGAAATGGTGGGGGAACCTGATAGAAGTCCACTGCCATCGTAGGCTCCTGAGGGCATGGTGCTCCCCATCTCAGCTCCTGAGGAGTCTCCACTGATCTCAGCTACTCCACTTGGTCGGCCGCTGGATTCTAGAAGCTGGGATGTAAACCCACTGGAGTCGACTGCTCCAGAAGATTGTCCACTGACATCCACCAGCCCAGATGTGCCTGAGAGCTCTGTCTCCCCGGAAGGGAGGCCGCTGAGGTCCACAGATCCTAAGCCTTCTTCTTCTTTCAGTGGCGTTGGGGTCACTTCCACCAAATGCATGTCCACGAAGGTAATGCCCGAAGACTCACCACTGCCACTCGTGATGCTGGAAACCAGGTCAGGGGGCCCAGAGGTTGTCTCACTGAGCCCTGGCAACCCTGATGGCTGCCCACTGAGATCAGGGACCCCGGATATTTCTCCACTCAGGTCGGTTATGCCAAATGGTTGGCTGCTGCCATAAAGAACTCCAGAAGCTTCTCCACTGACATCCGGCTGTCCAGAGGACAATCCACTATGTTCAGTCACTCCAGATGTTTCCCCAGAAAACCCTGATGGCTGCCCACTGACCTCAGAAAGCCCAGATGTTCCCCCACTGATGTCAAGAAATCCGGATGGCTGTCCAGTGACACCAAAGAGTCCAGATGTTTCCCCGCTGATGTCAGGGGACCCAGATGGCTGGCCACTGAGTTCATCTCCTGAAGGGAGTCCACTGGGTGCCCCGCTAATGTCCAGTTCACTGAAGGGCAGCCCAGATAGTTCTCCAGTGCCGCTAATGCCAATAGTTCCTCTCCCTTCCAGCTCCTCAGCAGTGGTGGTTGTCACAACTTCCACCAAGGTGGTATCCACGAGGGAAACTGTGGGGAACCCCGATGACAGTTCGCTAAAGTCAGGCAGGCCAGAGGATGGTCCACTCCCAAGGTCCACTCCAGAATACTCACCACTAAAGCCAGAGGGAAGGCCACTTGCTTCTGGAGTTTGCCCACTTCCTAGAGTTCCAGAAGGCAGGCTGCCAATATCCAAGTCTCCAGAACCAGACTCAACCAGGTCTTCTTCAGAAGGCACCCCACTCAGGTCCTCAGCTCCAGAAGCAGAGATCTCTAGCCCCTCCCTTCCAGAAGGAAGACCACTGAAGTCCCCTATTCCAGAGACAGAGGTTTCTGGACCTTCTCCAGAAGGAAGTCCACTGAGGTCCTCTCTTCCAGAGGCAGAGGCTTCTGGGCCTTCTCCAGAAGGAAGCACACTGAGGTCTCCTGTTCCAGAAGCAGAGGTTTCCAGACCATCTTCTCCAGAAGGAATTCCATGGAGGTCCTCTACTCCAGAAGCAGAGATATCTAAATGACCTTCTCCAGAAGGAAGTCCACTAAACTCTTCCCCTACTCCAGAAGCAGAGGTGCCTAGATGACCTTCTCCTCCAAAAGGAACCCCACTGAGGTCTTCTACTCCAGAAGCAGAAGTCTCTAAGTGACTTTCTCCTTCAGAAGGAAGTCCACTGAGGTCATCCCCTATGCCAGAAACAGAGATCTCTAGATCTTCTCCTCCAGAAGGAACCTCACCAAGGTCTTCTACTCCAGAAGCAGAAGTCTCTAAGTGACTGTCTCCTCCAGAAGGAAGTCCACTGATGTCACCCCCTACTCCAGAAGCAGAGGTCTCCAAATGACCTTCTCCTCCAGAAGGCAATCCACCGAGGTCATCTCCTACTCCAGAAACAGAGGTGTCTAGATCACCCTCTCCTCCAGAGAAAAGTCCACTGAGGTCTCCTACCCCAGAGGCAGAGGTGTCTATACCCTCTCTTCCAGAAGGAAGCCCACTGAGGTCCCCTACTCCAGAAGCAGAGGTTTCCGGACCTTCTCCAGAAGGAAGTCCATCGAGGTCCCCTACTCCAGAAGCAGAGGTTTCCGGACCTTCTCCAGAAGGATGTCCACCGAGGTCCCCTACTCCAGAAGCCGAGGTTTCCGGACCTTCTCCAGAAGGAAGTCCACTGAGGTCCCCTACTCCAGAAGCAGAGGTTTCCGGGCCTTCTCCAGTAGGAAGTCCACTGAGGTCCCCTACTCCAGAAGCTGAGATTTCTGGACCTTCTCCAGAAGGAAGTCCACCGAGGTCCCCTACTCCAGAAGCAGAGGTTTCCGGGCCTTCTCCAGTAGGAAGTCCACCGAGGTCCCCTACTCCAGAAGCCGAGGTTTCCGGACCTTCTCCAGAAGGAAGTCCACCGAGGTCCCCTACTCCAGAAGCAGAGGTTTCCGGGCCTTCTCCAGTAGGAAGTCCACCGAGGTCCCCTACTCCAGAAGCCGAGATTTCTGGACCTTCTCCAGAAGGAAGTCCACCGAGGTCCCCTACTCCAGAAGCAGAGGTTTCTGGGCCTTCTCCAGTAGGAAGTCCACTGAGGTCTCCTACTCCAGAAGCAGAACCTTCTAGGCCCTTGCCTCCAGAGGGCAGTATGCCGACAACGGAAGTATTGGACCACTTAATTCTGTCTCCATCCCCTGAGGCCAGTTCACTTCCCAGAGGCAGGCCTGAGCCCACGGCAGAGGTGACACCGCTGGCGTCAAGGTCCTCGGAGGGCAGTCCACTCCCACTCACCCCTGAGGCCTGCCCGCTAGAGTCCAGGTGTCCCGAGGCTTCTCCACTGGCTTCCAGGTCACCGCTGACTTCGGGCACCCCAGAGGGCTCCCCAGATCCTAGCAGCTCAGTCCCACTGGGCACCAGGGGCAAATGTATGGACGGCTGCTCAGACGGGGTGGGCTCTTCCGAGGTCAAGGGCAATTCCGTTGCAGAAGGTCCTTCTGTGCTTTCCTCTGTGCTCTGGGGAGGCCACGTGGGAGGGATTCCTGGAGGAAAAGGGGGAGACAGGCAGGGTGTGGATTTAGAAGCTCGGCCCCATCTCAAGTTCACATGGGTGAGCTGAACTCCGTGCCTGGCACAGGAGCACGTTTCTCTCAAAGCAGAAACGGATCCAGACATTGTCTAGTGGCACCTCATGCTCTGGGGAGGGAAGGCAAGGAGGGGGGTGGGCAGGCAGGGAGGGAGGACCGGACACTCCCACTACCCTCAGGCTGTGCTTTGGGAGACTCAGGGGCCTCACAGCCGCATCAGCTGGGACGCCATAGGAAAGCGAATCCCAGCCCCCGTGGCACTAACAGGAACTCGGCAGGGGCTCAGCCACGCCTGTGTCTGGCAGCCGGTCAGGATCAGGAAGGCGGCACTGTCAGTCAGCCCACCAGCTCTCAGTTCCGAGAGCCCTGGGCAGAGGGTTTGGAAGACAGAGGAGGAGCGAACCTCCTCCCTCTAGATAAGCGTGACCCCATTATTTCCTTCCTCCTTGCTTCCCTTGGAATTTAAAAACTACCTCGCAGGGACTGTGCCCTGGGGCGAACCCGGGGGAGGTGGGGTGTTCCGGGGCCGCCCCAGAGCCCACCGACACCAACCTGGCAGTGGTGATGTGCCCGCTGGGGTGTAGGCTGGCCCCCACTCCGTCTGGTTTTCTGGCTCAGTGGAGAAGTCTAGGGGTACTGTTGTCATCTCCTCCTCCGAGGGGAGCACAGCCACACCTGGTGCCACTTGGCTGACAATCCGGTCCTCCATGTCGGGGGGCAGTGTGGGGATGCCACCCTCCTCTTCTCCTGGAGAAGGCAGCCTGGAGACAGCTGAGGGGACACGGGAGGGTGAGGGTGTCTCCTTCCAACTGGCCCACAACGGCTGGCCCTTCCTGAGGGAGACAAGGGGCTGCCAGGCCACCCTCCGCCCCCATACCCATGGGGGTGGCTCTTGGCCTGTTCACTGGTCATTCCCGCTAGCTGGACAGCCCCAGCGGCACTGGCCGCTCATGCACGTTAGGGCTGGCATTGCCACCTCAGGCTCCACCGGCCTGGCCAGGCTCTGTGTAAAGGCATATGCGCAGAAAACCACTTTGTCTCTCAAAAGCCGCCTGAGACAGGCTGTTTCTATCTCATTTGCAGATGGGGGCACAGGACAGTGGCTTATCAGTAGCGGCCTAGTCTTTGATTCAGTGTTGAGCTCCAGGCACATGCCCTCAGCTTGCGCTGCGGCCTTTCCTGGGGATGAAAATGGCGCATCCAGGAGGCCGCCCGCATGGGAGGGGCGAAGGCAGGCTTCATTGAGTGGGGTAACCCTTCCAGTTTAGGGGAACCAGCAAAATGGGGAAGGGGGAGGAAGCCCAGCTTCTCCCATTATACAGAGACGAGACTGAGTTCACCTGGGGTGGAGGGGCTGGGGGTGCAGGGGCTGGGAGTCCTGGGAGGTAACTGGTTTGGTGTCTGCTCTCTGCTCGCATCTGGGAGGCCGAGTTTGGGGCAGGAGCCTAATTGTCCTTGGGGACTGGCCTTGGAGCCAGTGGAATTTTCTTTGAATTGGCCTTTAAAAGGTGACCCTGCTAGCCTGGAGGCTCAGGGCTTTTGTAGCTTTATTTTGAAATGACAGATACACAGGAAATTACAAAGGCACTCAGTGTTGATATCTAGCCCGTGAAATACAGCACACGTCGTCACTATAACCCATGGTCCCGACAGAGTGCACAGAACCGAGCCCCTGTGAGAACTGTCCAATCAGAGCCCAGCAACACCCTAGCCACGCCTGCTGGGCCTTGACAAGGTCACACTCAAGCTCCAGGTGGGTAGTGATGGCTGCAGGCGTCCTCAATCAATTAAAAATGCGAATTGCTGGTGCTTCATGAAGAATAATGGAATACTCTAAATTCATCCCCCAAATATTCAATAGTGGGAGTTTGACAAGGACATACATCTTAAGACAGTATGTATAAGTGTGTGTTATTTATCTAGAATAAAACTAACTCATCAATCATTTACCATGTCCCAGACATTATGCTAAGTGTTATCTAAGTTAACCTGCCCTCTGAAGTAGGGACTATTACAGTGTATCAGTACGTCATAGTAGCCGAGAACAGAGAGGTTAAATCACTTGCCCAGGGTCACACAGCTACTACACCACATAACTCAAATTCAGTTCTGCCTGATTTTAGAGCCAAAGTTCTTACTCTTTTCCACTTGCCTCTGGGGAACTTTAGAAGGATGTATTTGCCTTGAGGTCAAAGCTTCAAGGTCAAGCTCAAGAGCTGCCCCAGAGGGACAGATGTTTTCCCTCTTGCCCTGATGGATGGGGACATTGGAGGGGGACAGGAGGGATGAGCCCAGAGGAGTTGCCCCTTCCCTCAGGCAGAAGGGGGCTGGAGAGGGGTGGGGGCACATACCTCGGAAGCAGAAGGCGTGGTGGCGGGACAGAGGGTCCGGGAGGCCTGTCTGGTTGGGGTAGAGGTAGATGGTTCTTACGCCCGGCTTGTCCCCGCCACAGGCGGGCCTCGGGGTGACGATGGGATAGCGGACAGTGCCGTCCGCCAGCCAGCCAGCATAGCACTTGTCCAGGCCGAGGCTCCAGGCGGCGTAGAGCTGGCCGGTGGAGGCCAGCGTGGCATTGTGGGACTCACAGAACTCCAGTGCTTCTTGGAAGGTGAACTGCTCCGGGCGAGTGGCGAAAAACACCTCCCCTGGGGGAAGAGCAGGTGGCAGGTGACCCTTCATGCCCACAGCCAGAGCAGCCTCTGCTCACCCAGCCTCTCTCCGCCAACAGGCACCCCCAGCCCCCAGCGCTCCCTGACACCACAGCACTTTTCTGGCAGCGCTGCAGCCTCCCACTCCCTGTAGCCCACGGGGTGGGGCCAACAGCCTCTGGTGAGGGGGTGGGTCCCAGAAATGCACTGGGGAACTGTGTGATTTGGGGGAATGAAGTGCACATTGATTGAACACCTACTTGTACCAGGTGCTTTCAGACATGCAATTTCCTACCCAAAACATCTATAATAGGAACATGAACCAGCTCCATTTGCAGAGGAGGAAACTGAGGCCCAGCAAGGCCAAATAAGTTGCTCTGGGCTCACACAGCGAGGGCAGTGCTGAGATCGTCTGACCAGCATTCCCAACCCTGGAACCAGTGGATAGTAACTTGGTGACTTTAATTGAAATGAAATAGAACCAGGCCCGTGGTCAGGAGGCTTGGGCGCCGCTCCGTCCAGCAATTGGGAGGACTCTGGCATCTGACTCTGCGCGGGGTCCAGACTCGCCACCAGACAGAGGGTGCAAATTACAGCTATACTGAGTACATGAGCTCACTGCTTTTTAAAGGAACCCCAGGGTCCCTGCAGCGCTGGGGGTCCAGGAGGCAGAGAGGACTCTGCCGAGAGGGGCTGGGTGCCTTTCTTATGCTGGCTCCTCCCTGTGGGGTGGGAGTGGGTAGAGATCCCCGCTCTTTGCCTCCCCTGAGCCCTGCCGGCACGTGAGAGCCTGTACCCTCCAGCTTGTCCACGTAGCAGTAGACGTCATAGGTTTCTGATGGTGGACGCACGCCGTAGGTCCTGACCCCAGGGCTGCTGTCCTTGTCACCCACACATGGGGTCCGTGGGCTCACAATGGGGTATCTGCAAAGGGAGCAGGCAGGAGGGGTGGATGAGAACCTTCTGGGGGTGCAGAACCCCGGGGGGTGGGTGGGCTGGGAGTACATTCAGGGGCTTGGGCAGGGCAGGACTTTGGTGGTCTGAGGGGGTTCAAAACAGGAAGGACCCCTTCATGCAGAGACCGGCAGATGATGGGGGTGGCTGCGGGGTTCCTGGCTTCCGAATAGAGCCCGCTGCATGGAAAGGCACTCAGGCAAGCTGGAAGGGCAGAAGGGTTGAGGAGGGGCTTCCTCCTGTATCTTGGGGGAGATGACCGAGGACTAATGCCACCAGGGGTCCTTTGCACCCGCTCAGAATAGGCCCCCTTCTGGGGAGGGATGGAGGAGCAGGCAGGGACTCACTAGTGAATTACTGGGACAGGCATTGCTCCCCACGCCTCTCCACACCAAGCCCCTCACCTGACGGTCTGGTCCTGCAGCCAGCCGGCGTCACACTGCTCATAGCCGGCCTCGTAGGCGGCCTGCAGCTGCTCGGGCGAGGCCATGCGTGCCCCCGTGCGCAGGCAGGCCTGCTGGGCCTCCTCGAAGGTCAGCGAGTAGCGGGTGGATCCCGGGCGGTAGTGGAACACAACCCCTGGGTTAGGGAGGCGAAGAGAGAAGGCACAGCACGCTCAGGGACACCGCATGGGGGCCTGGCTCTTAAGGCCTCATGGGGAAGGAGGGAGCTCTGGCCCCTTGAAGACGGCCTCCTCTTCTCCCCCCTCTTCCTCCTTCTGAGCCTATTTCCAGCAAGTTGTCTCCCTCTGCTTGTTCAAACTGCTCCCCTGAATCCCACATTCCTGAGAGCCTCTGGGACTCATCTGCCCTCCAACTCTCCTGGCTGGAACTTGTCCGCCCCCTTACACTTTAAAACAAATGCCCTTTCTCTTACTATAAAAAGGGTAAATGCTCATTACAAAGCATCTAGGAAATACAGAAAGGAAAGGGAAGAAACACCCCTTGGTTTTGCATCCCCCTGACCCAGGAGCGGACCCCTGGAGGTGGCTGCAGGGTTGTGTGGGGGGCACTGAGCACATCTGGGGATGGATGTATGACGTTTGCCAGATTCCCAAGCAGCTGGACCCATACCGTGAAGAGACCTGGGTCCAGCGTCCCTCCCCCATGCCATCCACCTGCCGCATTTGGCTGGGCACTGCCCTCTCTGACATTTCCCTGGCCAGCTGTGAGTCCCCAGTGTGAGTCTGTCTCATGCTTCATGTCCTGTCCTGTGTTGGATGCTCCTCTGACCACTGGACCCTCCCCCATGGTGGCCAGAGGGCTCACTCCAGTGCTGAGCCTATCTGGGGCCTCCAGCCCTCACAGGCATGACCCCAGAACACCCCCAAGATTCCTCCTCCCTTACACGACACTCATCTGGGCGATTTAGGCTGAATCCACTTTGCGGCACTATAGGCGCAACAGTGGACAGCCATGCCCATCTGCCCTCCTGGCCCTCACGGAGGCCCTGAATTCTGTTCCTATTTGGGGATTTGATTCAGGGAGCAGCTGGGCTCCCCGTTCCTCCAGACATTTATGAAGCACTGGAAGCATCATCATTCCAGAATGGAATGGAAGGGCTGGAGGGGACATGTGACCTTGGGCTGTGGCTTGTGACAGCCACTCAGGTCTACACTCGTGTCCACAGAAGCCACCATCCCAACACAGCGACTGCCTGTCACACCTGATCTGTGGCCATCGAAGCTGCCTTTCACATATTGTATGCCATGAAATAATTTTCTCCTGACTTTCTCTACCAACTGTTTGGAAAATGAAAACCACTCTCAGTTCACAGGCTGAATAAAAACAGGTTTGAGCTGGTTTGGGCCCTCGTAGTTTGCCGACCCGACCTGGCAGACCAGCGCTGTGAGAGGCCCAGACACCGGACAGCAGTTCTCGAGAGGCTCATTCTGTGTAGGAGCCTGCTGGGGTGAGGCCAGCCCCTGGGGCAGAAGAGGCCCAGTCCTACACCCCCTTCACTTGCACCCAGCAGCACCCTTACCTGAAACACACCTGGTCCCCCCTGCCAGTGCGGTCCCTGGAGGGCGATACTTACCCCCTGGCAGTGGTGGCTGCCCAGGGACCTCGGCTGCCCCCGGGGCTGCGGTCACCTGCACCACCAAGTCCTCGCTGGTGAAGGCAGTGGCAGGGTGGGGCGTGGGCTCCTCAGAGAAGTCCCAGGGCCTGCTGTCCACCCCGGTCTCGTTCTCAGCCTCGGGGAAGGTCGTGGCCCACAGGTCGGGAATGAAGGTGAAGGGCTCCTCGGGCCCCAGGACAGTGGGGGGGACCTCGAAGATGGGCTTCACCGTCAGGATCACGTTGCCTCGGGCCTCCCCCTCGGTGGTGTTCCCGGGCAGGGGCAGCTCCAGGTCGGGCCAGGTCACTGTTTGGATGGTGATGTCCTCTTCCCCTCCAAGCCCGAAGAAGTTTTCTGGGATGTCAACAAAGTCTTCACCTAGGGTGGAGGACAGAGACGTGCCTTAGGGGGTCTGCCGGGCCTGGACTCCCCCTGGTGGGGGACGGGGGGGCGCAGCTGTGAGCCTGGCACCTGGCAAGGCCCTGGTATCTCAGGCAGGACCCGCATCTGTCCGTTAGATGGAGAGACGCCCCAGTGAGGCTGGGGGCCTCGACCTTCCCCCACTGCACCCTAGGGGTACAGAGCCTGATTCAAACTCCAGGAGACACACCTGACTTTACACTTGGACCCCCGCCTGATCAAGGCTGGTGAGACAGGCTGGGTCTGCTGAAGCCTCCAGAAACTTGAGCTCTTGTTAGCACCCGGGAAAATGGGGTGGGGTGCTAAGAGGTTCAGGCAGCCAGTGGCCTCTTGGAGGGGCAAGCATACCCCCTTCCCAAGACCTTTGGCTCTGGGCCATTTCGTGCCGTGACCCCCTTCGGGCCCCACCTGTGTAACAGATGGCGTCGTAGCGGGAGGAGGGGTCCGGGTAGCCCGTCTGGTTGGCATGCAGGTAGACCGTCCTCACGCCCAGGAGGTTGCCCCCGCAGTTGGGCCGGGCCTTGGAGATGGGGTAGCGCACGCTGCGGTCGGCCAGCCAGCCCGCGCTGCACATGTCCATGCCGGCCTGCCAGGCCAGGTAGAGCTGGCCCGTGGTGGCCAGCCGGGCGCCCAGCCGCCGGCACTCATTGGCTGCCTCCTGGAAGGTGAATTTCTCCGGGGATGTGGCATAGAAGACCTCACCTGCGGAGGACATGCTTGGTGAGGCCCCTCCGCCCCTGCCCAGCATCCCTGGAGAGGCCTGGCCCTGTGTCTGAGCTCGGCCCTGCCTCCACCGCTGTGGGCTGTGCTGGTGTCCCAGAGCAGGGGCCAAGAGAAGCAGCTCGCATGGCGAGGAAGCGGGGTCAGGGCAGAGCAAACGGGAGGCCGCGAGCTCCTGCTCCTGCCCTGTCCCGCGGCTCACCCGGGACCTCCCGCGCTCGGGCGCCCAGGCAAGCCGCCGCTCAAGACGAATCCTTCCAAAAATTCAAATGCTCATCGGACGCTGACCCTTCAGAGCAGTGGTTCCCAAAGTGAGTCTCTGCTTGGCCAAAACAGGGCACACAGACTTGTTACTTAATCGACGGGCTGGGGGTGAGGCAAGGCGTGCGCGGGCTTGGGCTGTCTCCTGGGCTCAGGACGAGTCAGCACCACTGCCCTCCTGCCCGGCCCTGGGAGAAACAACCCCGTGGGGAGTGGGGTCCAGAGCCTGGAAAGGCAAAAGGGGTGAATGGTGCAGATGGAGAAGGGGTGACATCTGCCCACTGGGCAACAGGAGCAGCTCTGACCGTGACCCCAAGAGTCCCCATAACAGGAAGAAGGACCCAGTGTCCTCCCCAAGCCCCAGGGAATGGCCCGCAGGGTGCTGGGAGACAGGGAGGGGTGTCCTCAGTGGGGGTGACAGGCTGGGCTGGGTGACAGCACTGGGGGCGGCCTGGCTGGCAGGACACGTGACAAGCACCCCTGAGCCCGGTGGTGACAGCTGACAGCACCTGGACCACCGAGATCCTCTCCAGAGTGGACAGAGGGGGCCAGACCAAGGTCCCTTCCCACACCCACTCCTTCCCTCTCGATCCCTGCTGAGTGTAGTCCAAGGGGGGCCGCGAGTGGTGTCCTGGATTGCTCCTGCCCCAGAGGCAGCCCGTGGGGCCCAAGGGCCTGGGGTGAAGGGCCAGGAAGGGTGGGTGGGGAGGGCGGCTCACCCTCCATCTCCTCCACGAAGCAGTACACGTCGTATGTCTCATTGGTGTCTCGGACGCCATAGGTCCTCACACCTGGAAACTCGTCCTTGTCCCCATAGCAGCCTTCCCTCGGCGTGTGGATGGGGTACCTGCCAGGGGCCCAGAGGGGAGTGTGACACTCCGGCCACAGAGGGCCCTCGCCCGCGAGAAAAGACTCAACCGCCTGGGCCATTGTCTTCCTGCCGGAAGCCCGGAGGCCTCACCTGACCGTCTGGTCCGCCAGCCAGCCCGCGTCGCACTGGTGGAAGCCGTCCTCGTAGGCGGCCTGCAGCTGCTCGGGCGAGGCGATGACGGCGCTGTTCTGCAGGCAGGCCCGCTGCGCGCGGTCGAAGTCCAGGGTGTAGCGCGTGGAGATGGCTCTGTAATGGAACACGACGCCTGCAAGACACGCGGGCACGGTCAGCACGCCTGGCTCCAGCCCCCACACCTCGCCCTGTCCGAGGGACCCCGGAGACACGGGCCGGGACCTCGGCTGGGCCCCCTCCCCGCACGGGTCGGCCATCTGCCTCTGCCGGAACGCCCGCGTGGGAAGCTCAGGGCCCCTCAACGCGTCCGCTCGGAACAGCCAGGTTCATTCTGAGCAGGCGAGATCTTTGGATTGAGCTAAAAGCTGCCCCCTTGTCACTCCAGACCTCCAATTTTCTTTAGGGGAGGAGGTCCTTATAATCCCAAGCATCCTTTTGGGGGCGCACCATTTAAGGCACACCCAGGAGGGGCCTGTCTTGGACGGAGCCTCCTACTGGGAAAACTCCAGTGCTGCCCGCTGCCAAAGTCCTGAAACCCACCGAGGACCCCGCCTTGTCCCCAGGCCATGGGGAGAAAGGGGACAGGGGTCATCATCGCTTCCTTTGGCTTCTGGAACGAAGGGGTGGAGGTAGGGAGGGAAGAGACCCCGGGATGAAGAGTTAGGGCAAGGCTGTGGCTCACAGCTGGGGAACTCCGGGCACACCATCTCCCTTCTGCTGCTTGTCTATAAAGTGGGGCGACCACCGGGCACCCCATGCTGCAGGCCTGCTCTGAGGCCCCCTGACGAGTGGCCGGCCCGCGGGGTATGGCATCAGCAGCTCCGTGTTACAGAGGCGGCACCAAATGAAAAGGCACTTGACGAAGAGCAGACCGCAGGCTGCCTGGGCGAGGGTGCCCTTCCGGTTCTTTCTGCAGGGCGCGCAGGGGAGGCCTCACCTTTCACCATGACCTCCAGCGTGGCCTGGCTGTCCTCCACGCCGTGCACCACCTCGCAGCGGTAGACGCCCGAGTCGTTGGAGCGCACGTTCTGGAGCTCCAGGGTGGCGTCGCTGGGGATGGCCGGGTAGTTGAGCAGCGAGGCCTTGTCCTGGTAGGCGCTGTGCACCCGCACCTCCCCCTCCGTGGCCACCAGCAGCACCAGCTCCTGGTCCTGGGAGATGCGGCTCCACTTGATTCTCGGGGACAGGGGGGCGGTGTTGGGGGCGGTGGTCACGGGGTGCATGGGGTCGATGAAGTAGCAGGGGATGGTGAGGGAGCTCCCTAGCAGGACCCGCAGCGGGGATGGCTCCGGTATGCTCACGCTCAGCGAGTTCTCAGGGTCTGTGGGGGCAAGGCGGGTCGGGGGCAGAGTGTCAGGGCCGAGGGAGGACCCCAGCCCATCTGCCCCTCTAGAAATGGAAACGCGGTTTCCGAGAGACCCGCATCCAGTGTGTGTGCTTGAGTCCCCAGGGGGTGCTCTGTACCGTAGGGCACTCCCAGGTAGCCTTGCAAATCCCTTTCCAGAGCAGTGTTCCCCAAGAACCCCTGGTCTCTCCACCTCCAGACACAAACTGTGGAGCCAGAAGTGGCTGCCAGGGAGGGGCAGAGAAACTGCAGCAGCCAAATGACTGCTCAAACTGGGGTACGTGGGACATAGAGTAACCAGGACCATCTTCCTAGAGGGGGAGTTTGACAAGAGTTTGGGAACAGTGATTTGTGGGTGAGAGAAAACCATGATGGAGAAGAAAAAACATCCACACAACTTGGAAAGCTCAGATACAAGACTTCAAAGATGTGCCCATTGAGGAGGTCAACAGCAGGCTGCACCCCAAACCGCTCCCTTCTGTGTCTGGGAATTGGGGATCCTGGAGGAGAAGCCCCAGTGCTCAGATATTTGTCTGCAAAGGGTTAGTCGGGGGGGTGGGGGTGGGATAGATTGGACGCCCCTAAAATCATGGCATCTGGGTGGAAGACCCAGCCTGTTTATTAAATCCTGTTAGAAGCAAAAGATCTTCCTGGAAAAGGAAGAAATGACTTTTGGGAAAAACAGCACCTTCCAGTGGGGCGAGTGGCCTGGTGAGAGGCGGGGATGGGCGATGTGCGGGCGCTGGGCAAAGGGTTCCTGCGGAAGCCCATGCACCCCACGTGTGAATATTTTGAAGTTATAAATCAAACCAACAGATTGTGAAATGAAATCTCTTATCTCTTCCCACTTGACAACACTACCTTTCAGAACGAAAAGCCAGATGTAAATATTGAATTTTTGAATTTCTTAGCATTTTGCATTGGGATGTGGGGACCAGGTGGGGGCCGGGAACCAGGGCCCCTGCTTTTCCCACCTCAGCTGTCCACCGCCCATAACGGTCACCCTTTAACTTGTCCCTTGGATCTGGGTGCGATCCCCGCACAAGACCAGACCCAGAAGACCACTGGAAGGAGCTGGGACTCACTTGGCTAGGGAAGGCAGGAAATCCTGGGTATTAGAGTACGGTCTAAAGGGGTGGGGGCTTAGATGAGAGGCACACTGGCTCTTCAAGCTTCAGAGGATTTCTGGGGGGCTTCTCAATCATGAGGCCCAGTGCAAGGGCTCCTCTGCCCATTAGGGGTCTGTGGGGTTTGTTCATTTGGTCCAGGGCTCAATGGTCAGACCTTGACCCAGCGTCTGCCACACGCAGGAGACCAGGCTGGGAGCTCCCCAAAAGGCAAGGGCTGTCTGATTTGTTGGGGCGTCTTACGATTGTTCTGGGGATTTTCGCTTGGCATTCCAGGGGGGACCCTTGCACCCCTCTGGAAGACCTTTGCTGTTCCCCAACCCCGAGCTCAGCGTGCGGCGGTTCTAGGTGAGACCTGCGGCAGGCGGGCGCCCGCTGGGAGCTCTCCTCCACCGAGGTTCATCCTAGGGGCGCCGCCAGGAGGGCCCCCAGGTGGATGCGTGTGTCCACGGCACAGCCCTTTCCCACCAGGGCGCTGCTGCCGTCAACAGGAGGGGGGCAGAGCCAGCAAAAGACACGCAGGGGTCCCCCACCCTTGGAGCAGCAGCACCAAGTTCGGGACCCGGTACAAACCCCCTACTCAGCGCCCACGAGTGGGGACACGCGGCAAGTCCTCACCTGAAACATCTACTGAGACAGCAGCAGCGACGGCCCTCAGAGTCACCAACACCAGGAGTAAAGTGGTCATAGTTCACCTGTGGGGGCAGGGCAGAGACATCAGGCCCAGACGCGCTGGGGGTGGGGGCAGAGGTGGGGAGGCTGCCTGGGGTTCATGAGATAGTCCCTCAGGAATCCTCTTCCCGCAAAAGCGCCCCAGGTGAGTGGCAGGTGGCAGGCCACAGGCATCAGGCTGCAAGCCTGCCCTGGCTGTTCCAGGGACCCAACTTCCCACACCGAGGCTCATCTAACGGCCCTGTAAGGGTCGCCCTTGTCCACCTGACTGGGCCAGGCATGTGGCCAGTCATTATTCCCAGGTGTGGGCGGTGGTGTTTTTGGCTGAGGTGGGCACGCGGGTGGACTGAGGAAAGCGGGTGGGCCTCGCCCCACCCTGTGAAGACGCATCACCAGGCCCAGCCTGCAGCAGAGCCTGTGCCTCCTGCCTGACGACTTTCACCTGCCTTTGGCCCCCACCTGAACTCCTCCAGGTCCTGGCCATCCCCACCGGCCGGCCCTGCCAGCTCTCCAGGTCGAGCTCCCCCGGGGTCTCCCCGCTCGGGAGCCAGGTCCTTAACCTTGTATGTGAGGACTGTGAGGGCCGGGGCCTGCAGCTCTTTCAAGCCCCTGCGACCAGCCCCAGGGCCGAGGGGAGGTGGAGGTGCTGCCCTCTCCCCAGGCCTCAGGGACCCGTGCGCCCACACAAGGCCCGCCTGTTCTCCCTCACCCACCTCTGTCGGGAGGCTCAGGCGTGTCTGCGAGCGTGTCCTTCCCGCTCGGAACAAGCCTGACTTTGTCCGCAGGGCGGCCTCTGGCTCTGTGGGCTCGGCCGCTGTTTTCCCCTCGGCCTCTGCCGAGTGAGGAGGGAGTGGGCTGGGGCAGGGGTGGAGTGGGGAGAGAAGCTACTTTTATTTCTTCTTTTTTTAAAGATAAACTTTGGGATAGAAATATCACAGTAAATATGCTCTTGTTTGTGTGTGTTTCCTCAGCTGTAAAGAAAATAGGGAGAAATTCCACCCTGTCTGGGGTCCAAACGTCTCTCGGACTCACTGAGTCTTTTATGCAAGGGGTGGCCTCTGCCAGGCGGCCACAGGGGCCCTTTCTCTGCAGGGAGCAGAGTCGGGGCCCACTCTGCGGGGTGGGGAGGACAGAGTGGAGCTCAGCATGGGAGGGGCAGGAGCACCCAGCACGAAGGGGGAGAGGAGCACGGGGGAGAGCACGGTGTGGACGCCGGGTGAAGACGGGGTGTGCAAGGAGCTGCTGTAGGACCGTGTGTGTGTGTATAGTTGTGTGCACACAGGTGTGTGCATGTATAGCGTGTCCACACAGGCATGATTAGTGTGTACACATAGGTGTGTGCATGTATAGTGTGTACACACCGCCATGTGCTTGTATGGCATGTACACACAGGCATGTATGTACACCGCAGGTGTGAGGGTGTTTGCGTGCCCACATGTACAAACACGTGCAGCCGTGCATGTGTGTCTGCACTAGTGTGCATGTTTATGTGCACACCCCTGTGTGTGAGTGTGCAGGCACGTGCACGTGCTGCAGAGCCAGGACAGGAAATCCTTCTACCCCGTGCCTGCCAGGCTTCGTGCCTCGCTGCCAGCCCTGTGGACCATGGTCTCTACTCCCTCAGGCGAGGGGCCCGAATGGGCAGCTCATCCACTTGCCTGGAGCAACTCTTCCAGCACAACATGCAGGACACCCCAGGCCTGCCCAGTCCTGGCCCATCCCTTCTGCTGTAATAACACGGGCCCCTCCACCAGGGAGGACAGAACGCAGGAGCCTGCCAGGCGGCCCTCCCCAGGCAGGAGCGTCTCTGGTTCTGGGTGCTCGGGCCTGGTGCTCAGCAGCTCTCGCAGTGCCTCCCTCCTCCCTGTGTGAGCCTCAGGGGCTGAGTCAGTGGCTGTGTGGAGGACTCTTGCCCTGGGCTGAGAGTTGGACTAGATGACTTTCCACAGGGGGCAAAACTGCTTTCGTTTCAAAACCAGCCTCACTGCGTGACCAAACATTTGAAAGAGGGAAGCAGACCCAGGTCTCTATGCCCCAGCCTGAGCCAGCTGTGCCTGGCGGCGACGGGTCTCCTTCTAGGCTGTCCTGAGGCCACTGCTGTGGTTCAGAGTGTCCTCTCGGCTCCTGCCACCTAACCTGGGGCCCTTCAGAACCGATGACTGTGGGGTTTCACCATCCCAACCTCCCCAGCGGGGGCCCCCCCAGCTGGAACCTGCCCTCGGCGACCATGCAGATAGGCCCACTCCCCTTTCCTGGGACCCAAGAGTGTCCTCCAGGGCCCCAGGCCCCCTCCTGCCTGCTGCTCCATCATCCAGACATTCCGGCTCCTTCAACTGGCCCCTGTGGCTCCCAGATGGCTCTTCCTCCAGGAGCCACAGGTCAGGGCTTAGCAGACTTCAGTGACCATCAAGTCCAATACCTTCCTCTTCCAGGGGAGGAGACCGAGGCCTGGGGAGGGACGTGACTGGCCCAGGGCCACACGTCGTCTTGTTCCTCCGTCTCCCTGGTCCATCACAGAGAGGGCCGCCAGGGAGGAACCATCGACCCGGGCCTCCTGTGTGGGGCTGGGCTAGGGACTGACCTCAGCGTCCACAGGCCTCTGAGGGGCCAGGGCATCTCAGGATGCGGACTGCTGGTTTGGGAACTGACAGCGGTGCCTACGGACTCTGGTGGGTCAGGACAGCACAGGGAAGCCCAGAGGTGTGAGCAGCAGCCTGGGCCTTCCAGGGGTGCTGGGGAGAGTGTGGGGGCTGCCGCTGGCTTGTTTCCCGGCCAGAGCCAACTTCCAACACGTCCTCCAGCCCCGTGTCCCTAACGCCACAGGGAGGGGTCTCCAGGGCACAACCACGGCGGCGAAGCAGGGAGCACGAGCCAGACTTCGTTTTTTCACCCTTTCTGAGACCGGGTTGATCTATGCGCTACTGGGCCCTTAAACCCCACGGGGTCACATCCATGAGGATTTTCTAGTAAACAGACGCCGTGGACAGGGGTGTGACAGAGGCCGTCCAGTGCCTTGGGGCGTCTTCTCCTGTTAGGGTTTTCTTGTCAATGTTTCCCTCTGCCTAGCTGACTCTACTGTAAGTCTAGTCCAGAACGCGCCAGGTCTGTGTCCAGCCAGTGTGTGTGTGACCGATAATGCTTCCGGTCAGCAGCAGGCTGTTGGAGTTTTGGGGAGGCCTGCACTTCTCACCCCTGCATTGTTCAAGGTCAAATGTAAGACTAAACAAAGGTGAGCCTGGAAAAGGACGACAGGCAGATTTTCCCCATCCAATGAAGCCTTGTCCTCACTCCCTGCGCCGCCTGCCTGAGGCCTGGGGGGGTCACGGGTGCTGAGCCTGAAGCCCTGGTTGTTTTTCAGCAGGGCAGGGAGGCCACGGGCACCCCTGGGGTGTCCCAGGCAGCCCCAGCTTGGCAGGGCAGGCTCAGCCCCAGCTGGCGGGCTCAGGGCACTATGTATGGCCCCCTGCCCTCTGAGACCCCCTGGCCTTGCTCGGCTCCCCCAGGGTGGCTGCCTCCACAGCCACTCAGTGCACGACGTTCCTCCCGCGTCTGATGCACCACATTTGCAACTTGAGGTTGAACATCAGGCCTTAAGTTAGAGACAAAATCCCTCTGTATTAACTCACACAGTGCGGGGAGCAATGAAAAATGGTATTGGACTCCCACTTGTTGGATGAATGGTGGGTATTAGAATTTGGGGGGCTGGTGAGCCAGTAAGATTTGCAGATGACCACCTACAAACTTAGGAGTTGATTGGCGGGAACCCCCTCCTCACCATGGCCAGATTTTTTGATATCTTTAGTGGACTCAGTAGCCCAGAAGGCAGGAAAACATTTGGTGAAGCTTTGGCGAGAGTGGAGCAAGTGAGAGCGGAAATAATCAACAGTGAGGAAAAGCACGTGGAGAGAGAACAGGAGCGGACTCGAGGGGCCCCCAGCCTGAAACTCATTTGCAGGCTCGTCTCCCTCTTTTCTTGTCCCTCGTGGACTCAAGGACAAGGTCCACCCTACATCTGTGAATGAAAGCGGCGGCCTGTGCACTTACATTGGGGTTTTAAACCCAGTAGAGGGAGAGACAGGCCCCCACCAGCGTCACAGTGGCCAGAGGGACCCGCACGGCGGCTGCTGGGTCTCCACACATCTGAGCAGGACTGGTGCGATGGAGCAGGGGGCAGCCCCGGGAGGCAGACTCCAGACCTGGCTCTGACCTAGTTCACTGGGGGTTCATGAAAGCCCCAGCTTCCCGGCTGTAAACTACTGCACAGTGCACGCGCCACCCAGAGCCTGAGGTCATTCTGCAGGTGCCAGCCCTTTCTGTATCTCCTCTTCCCCCCTGTCCTTATTCTCGCTCTGCCTTTTTCCATTTTGTGGATGTCCTCATTTCTATTTTATTACTTGCCCTGTCAAAGCTTCTCTGCGTCTCTAAGTGCCAGCTCCAGTCCTGGGGGGGCTGGGGGGGCTGTGACCTCGGGGTAGAACGAGCCATGTCTCACCTCTCCTAACATTTAGGGACCAGCTTATCTCCTTGTTCTGCTTCAAGAGCCTGGACAACATTCTCGGGGAAGGTGCAAGCCCATGGGGCTGCATGGCCCCCCAGCCCTGATGTGCTGGGGAAGAGATGGGGGTGTGGGTTGCAAAGAGGGGAACAGTAAGGTTGTATGGGTCCCGCCCTGGTTTTTGAGGAGTTCCAGGAGGCTCTGCGGGATGACGTGGCTCAGTGTGCAATTGGGAGAAGAGAAGAAGTCAGGCCATGACACAGGCCCAGAGGGTGACACACCTACAGGTCACCTGTGTCACCTGGGACTTGAGGATCTCTGCTAACATGGTCTCTGCTGAGGCGGACTCGGCCTGACAGTGCCCTATTGAGGCCTCCACTTGGGTCTGGCCCTTCCTTGCCCCTCTCTCCTGTGCTCACAGTTTATTCCTTCCAGAAGGTTCTGCATCTGACCTAGCCATAGCCTTCTTTGAGCTCCAGCGCAAATGCTCCCTCCTGGAATCTCCTCCCAGGGGAGGTCTGAGCAATCTTGCTACCCTTGTCCCTTTTGTTCCTTGTTGCCATCACCATTTTATTCATGAGCTTGTGATTTGGGAGGGGGAGGAGTGTGGGAGGCGGGGGCAGGGCGGTACAATGTGGTCACCTTTCATGGGCACATATGACCTTGACCCAATTCTTGAACCTCTTTCTTGGAGGCTCGACATTCTATTCTAAAGTGCTGACAATTCAGAAGCTACCACAGAGAACAGACTCTCCTTCCCAAATGGTGTCTGATGGGCTCCTCCCGGCTGAGGTCACGGCGGCTCGTCACACACGCACTGCGAGGACCATGGAGCACCTAACAGGGCCCCGAGAGCAGTGTCTGCACGGCGGCCCCTTGCCAACACGTGCCCACTTAGCAGAGCTGCTCCCCAGTACAACGGACGCCTAGATCTGCAGCAACGCGCCATGCGGTGGTCACTGGGCTGCGGTGAGAGCAAATGATGGGGTTGCCCACCCCAGCCTGGTTAACTCAGTGCTCGCTCTTGGTGTTCGCCCTGACTGGGAGGAGATGCGGGTTCAGATAAAACCGTGGACTGAGAAGGAAGATTCTGAAGTTCCCATTGGCCTCTTTGGTCACACAAGACGGGTGACAAGGGCCCCCAGTCACAGAGCGAGGGCAGCCGGCCCCTCTCCACCCTCAGCCCCGAGAGTAACCTACGTACGGCAGAACCAACTCCTACTGTGGTCTCATGGATATTCGAAGGATTTCCTTTACGAAGGACCTACTGTGTGCCAAGCTGCACGTCATGGCATTTTACATCCTTAAAACAACCTTGCAAAGATAGGGCTGGCTTTGTTTTCCAGTGAGATGACAGCTCAGAGAGGTTAAGTAACTTGTCTGAAGCCACACAGATGGTGACTGAGTTTGGTCTGGAACCCAGGTCTTACAGCTACAAATTCCACGATTTTTCTCAACGTCCTCAGCCTCTCGACATTCATTCGTCTTACTCTTCCATTATTTAGTCAACAAACGTATTTCAATCTGGGGAAAAAGGGGGTGTTTGCATGCAACGTCAGGCCCAGAGAGCTTTAGGGATGGGTCTGCTCATGAGAGAAGGAAACCCAGTCTCTGCTCCCGCTCTGGCTAACGCAGGCCCAGTGTTTAAGAGGAGGGTCCCGGGCCAGATGGAGTGCACTGCTGGCCTGTCCCAGCCCCAGGGGGCGTCCTGGCTCTCCCATCAGGAGCCAGGAGCCCTGCTGGACCCGTCAGTGGGGCCTTCCCCACATCCCCAAAAGTTCCATGGAGACATGGCAGCTTCTCCCCAAGGTCCTTCTGGCAAATTGCCCGAGGGCTCCAAAAAAGAAACCAGGTGGTCACTACACAAACCCTCTTTGGTGCAGCCTGGGCTGTGACCGCCCCTGCAACTTCCTGCTAGGGGTTTCAGGGTGTTTGGTCAAGAGCTCGAATGGATTGCTGGGGTGATCGGATGAGTGAGTCCTGATGAAGGGAGCCTTACCCCAGCCACTGCCTGCACGGGTGAGCGTTGTGCTGCTCGGGAGATTCTGGATCCAGCCAAGTGGGTGGAGCTCCCTGAGCGGGGCTGAGTATCCTCCCAGCCCGTGGGATGCCCCTTTGGCAGGCGGAGCACTGGCCACCTCCCTGCTGCCCATCATGGAGGCGTAGGAAGAGGGGAGTGAGGGCAGGAGGCCCTTTCTGAACTTCGTCTTTGGAAATCAGCCCCAAGACCTGTTTCTGCCAGTGCGTCTTGTCCTGACCCCGGGGCAGACGCACAGGAAGCTTACGCTGAGTGAGGCCTCCCTGAGGGCGTGGGCGCTAGGAACAGGGGAATTGGAGAGGGCAGACCCAGTTGGGGGTACAGAAATATTTTAGGAGCCAGTCCTCTCTTCCTCTTTGGTCTTTTGGCCTTGACCCCTGATAAAGGTCCAGCTGGCTGACCAGTAGTGAAAAGACACAGCCCGCTCTTTATGGGGGGGAAGGCCGGGCTCCCTCTCATGTCACCTGGTTATTGTTTTTTTCTGACATCATTAGGATTGGAAGTTATGGTCCTTTCTGTTTGTTCATTGCCTGTGCCTGACCACAACATACGTATCTCACGAGCGCGGGGATTTTGATCTGTTTTGCTCACTGCCGAGCATCGTGCCTGCACACAGTAGGTGCACAATGAATTTCTGCTGAGTGAAAGAATGGCTAGCTCTTGACAAATAGGCACCTCTTGACAAATAGGCATGCCCCTTCTGGGTTAAGTCCCTTCTGGGTTAAGTCCCTTCTGAGCTGCTCTGCCTGCTCAGCCCCGGAGGGCTTGGGGGGCCCTGGGAGGGTGGGGAACTCTGAGTGGGGATATTGGGGTCGCCAGGGGCAGCACACATGAGGCCCACGGAAACAGAGGAGCCCATTGAGGCGCCTCTCCTGCTAGGAGACCAGGAATGGGGCCTGGGGCCCCGCAGACATGGGGATGGCTGCGGCGACAGCACTGGGGACCAGCCGGCACCTGGGAAGGCTGCACCTCCATGGGGCTGGGCAGGAAGCCGGCGGGTGGGGCTTCCAGGACCAGTGCTTCGGTCTGCCTGGACAGGGGGGCGCTTGTAGGAAGAATTCCGCGCAACTCCTGGAACTATCCCCATCACGCCCCTCTCCCCACTCTCAACTGCAAGTTCCCAGTAAAACCAGGTTGAAGTGCAGAAGTGCAGGGCGCTAGCAAGGGCTCCAACCCGCCGCTGGGACTCTCTGGAAAGAAGCCTGGTGCTCGGCCCGCCCCTTCCTGGCCTCCGCCTGCGTCCCAGCCCTGGCACTTGGACGTCTTGTCTGCATTAATTTCAGACGTCGTGTAAATATCGGACCCGGGGTTTGGAAAGGCACGTCCTTCAGCCCAAACTTTCCATCAGGCACAAGCACCTTTCCCCAGGCAGGCATCTGGGTCCAGGGCTGAGTTCCCCTGCCCCCAGCCTGGCAATGGAGAGCCCCGTCTGCATCTGAGGGCGTCTGAGGAGGGCCGGCCCCACTGATTTCTCACTGTCGTCCCTGGGCAGGAACTGAGCTGGGTAAAGGGTTCTGGGATCTGCAGGTCCTGGTGGAAATGCCTGCTGGCCAGGAAGGGCCACAGCTGTTTGGGGGGTCCAGCTTGATTCCTGGGAAGGCGGAGGGGGACCTGGTACCCAGGATGCTGCTGAAAGGAAGCAAGAGGCAGCTGGCCCAGTCAGCTCCAAAGTTTGGGGGCAGATACCCAGGTTCTTGGAGCCAGGGGTATCTGATCCAGGGTTGAAAAGGAGGTGGGTTATTTGGAGTCAAACCTGATTTTTTTTCTTTTTTGCTTCCCCACACCCACCCCCTTACCACGCCACCCGCCCCCCCACAAGTGTCAAACCCAATTTTTTTGCATGACCCTATTGTAGCACAGGGGAGGACATCAGAGAGACCACCCACCCAGCCTCTTTGGGGTCCAGCTCTTGGCCAAGAGTTGATGGGCACCATAGACACAATTCTCAGGAAATGCTCCCCACACTCATGGGGTTTCACATGTCATTTCAGGGGGCTAACTAATCCATTAGCCTTTGGCAGTAATGGATTAGTTTTGCCCAAAGGGAAGGTTGGCTCTTGTTTCCCGCACTCGGGGGTCACCTCAAGCCCGGGGACGTCCTGCCACCAGAGTATCTGCCTGCCTGGGGGTGTGGGCCATAATGATGGTTGCCCTCACAGTGTGACTTGTGGGGAGAGTCTTGGGTCAATCAGTGTTGTCCTGACCTCTGAAGGCGCTGGTGCTAAGGGCAGCCATGGGGTGGTCAGCCAGGTCGCCACGCCCAAACCCCAGTAAGACCCCTGGTCGCCAAGACGCAGGTGTGCGGGCTGGAGCACCGTTTGCCGGAGGAACCAGCACTCACAGCGGCCCACTGTGCCGAGGGCCGCAAACAGGGATAGGAAGCCACGTCCCCACCCCCGTGCCTCCCTTCCAGCTATCTCCACGCCCCTGTTCTCTGCCCTCCTTGCCTGGCAGCGTCCCTGACCAGTCCTTGTGCCACCTGCGGCACAAGGTTGTCGGGACTGCAGCACCTTCAGCCTCCCAGCAGGTGCCGAGGGGCGTGGGGTGGGGGTCGGCAGCACTGGCCCACCTTGGAGGCAACTTGCAGGGACGGCCACCTGCTGCCCCCGGCGCCTCCCTGTCGGCCCTCGCCAGAAGCCACCTTTCCTGCTTCAAGATATTTGTTCTTTAAAAAGAAGAGGAAACGCGCGTGTCACAAACACTGGCCCTCTCAGGCCACGCCTCGCTGGTCTAGCTTACGGTTCAGTGACATCGGAGGGGCTGTGGGGTGCCCCCCCAGGCCCTTCCTTCTTGCACAGCTGCAGCTCTGGGCCCGCCAACACCCCCTGGACTCCCAGCCCTGCCACCCCCCCGCTGCTTCCCGTCTCCGCGGCTTTGCCACCTTTCTGGAGGAAGAGACTCAATGTCCCTGCCTGGCAGCGTGTCTGGGGGCCTTTCTGTGCCGTTCCAGCCGGACATGGTCCATCTTTCCTGGAGTGCTCAACGATCGGAGGGAGCCCGCGTCCCCATGGGACCTCCCAGGCACCACGTCGCCCCCATGCTTGGGGCCCCTCACACACCTAGAGGCGCCACGCCTTGGGGTGGCTGGGCTCCAAAGCCACACCTGAGGCAAAAGTGGCTGTGACCAGAATCGCTGTGGATATTGCTTAGGACCGTCCACACGGCCCCAGCGTCGGCACGCGGCCTCTACCTGGCCGGGCTGGCCCTCCTCTATCCGGGAGGTGGGGAATTTAGCTGGCTTGTTAGGGGGCCATGCGGCCTGAGAGACACATATTGTTACACTCTGGACACGCGGGGGTCTCCCTGGTGGCACAGGGGCTAAGTGTCAGCACTGTGAAGCTATCCACAGCCTCTGCAGCATGAGTTCGATTCCCAGCTGGCCGGGAGCTACCCACATGGCGCAGCAGACCTCTCCTGTCTCCCCGCTGCTCCCCCCAGCAGTGGATTTCAGTAGATCTGCCTGTTCTGCTCCCCACTCTGTCTCTGGTGAATCCTCTCACCCCTCGCACTTCTGGCCTGCACCCCAGCTCTTCTATGCATAAATAAATAAATCTTTAAAAAAACCCAAAAAGCCTTCTAGACACGTGTTTGGAGCCTCAAGATGTTCAGACATGAGACAAACAGGAAACGGAGGTCAGCTCTGGGTGCCGGGCTAGGAATCTCTTGTCTCTGGCTTAGGGGCCGCAGCTCATCGGGTAGAGGCCTGCAGAATTTCTCACTCATGGGGTCACCTCGGCATTAAGTTGAACCTCGACTCGCTAGAGCTGGGGGGTGAGTGCTGCCGATCCTGAGGGGAGCACCCACATCTGCACTCACAGCCGATGGGGTCCAGGACGGGCCACCTCACCCTGAAGGGTGGACATCCCACCCTGCCAGAGAGTGGGCGCTCCCTGAGGGCAGGCAGGATGCCTTGTTCCTCTGCATCCCGCTGTGTCCCACTGGGACCCTGGCATGAAGGGCATTTGAATAGCGGAAAACTGCTCACCGGCTTGGGCGTGTTCAGGCTGGACCCTGAGCACAAAAAAGCAAGCTGCAAAATACCTCGCAGACACCACGCCATGTCACTCCTGGGCTGCAATTCGTGCGTGGAAAGAGGACCCGAGAGACAGAGAGGGGTATCCCCCCGGTTATCTCCAGGTGGTGCGTTCCTAGTGGATTTCCCTTTTTACCATTTTGAGAGTTTTCTATTCCTAAACTTTCTAGGATGTCCTTTGTTATTTTCTCAAGGAAAAATGTTTATAAAAATAAAATAAAGTTGTATGTACTTAAAAAATAAAATCTCCATTCGAGACAGTCACAGGAGAAAGTAACTCCAGAGGCGAGCTTGTGTGTCAGAAGCAGCCAAGGCCCAGTGACCACGGCAAAGCCCAGCTGGTGAGGGCCGGGGAGAGGGTGCCGGCCCGGTGGGCGGAGGAGAGAAAAGTCTCCATGTGTTAGGCACTTGGGGGTCTGCTGGGACCAGGGTCTCCTTCGGTTGGGGTTCAGCAACCTCTGGGCCCAAGGTCTTCCTCATCAGGGTCTTCTCTCCTGCAGGCGGCCCTGACTCTGAGCCCTGAGAAGTTCACAGGCAGCATGCAGGACTAAGCAGGGCTTCCCCTGCCCCCCAGAGGTGGGCCCCAGACTGTCTGACAGGTCCTCTTGCTTCTCTTTATTGTGGTCCAGTCTAAGAAATTCAGCTGCAAAGAGCATAAAGTAGCCAGGCGACCATGAACTTCGGAATCAGACTGTCACGAGTTCAAGTCCCGTTCCTACCACTCACCATGTACCTCAATTCCACCATCTGTAGGGATGATTAGGGATAATAGGGGTGATTATCCTGTCCCTGCAGGGATAAATAGGGATGATTAAACCCCACTTTGTGGTACTTTCTGTTGCTTCAGCGTGAAGTGTGTGCATGTGGGGAGAGGGACCTGGGTGGTTCGAGGGCACCAGCCTGGGGGTAGCATGAAAGCACTGGCCTATGGGAGAATAAGTGGTTTACTTGACCACTCTTCCCTGGGAGAACTTCCTTGCTGGCTCACAGGTGAGATCAGGTCTGAGACCTGGGAGCAAGGGCTTGTAGGTCGAATTGTGTTCACCCCCAAAAGGAAAGTCACTTCGAAGGCCCCCCAGTACCTGTGAATGTGACCTTCCCGGCAAATAGGTTCCTTGCTGATGTGGTCAGGTTAAGGTACACTCAGTAGCACAGGTGTTTAACCCAAACTGAGGGGGAGACCCCGACCCCAGGAGACCATATGTGACGAGGGAGGCGGAGCGGAGCGAGGAGCAGGCCGGAAAGGGGTGGATTGGCATGGATGCCGGACAGAGGCATGGCAGGCCGCTCCTCTCCAGGCTTTGGCGGGGCCATGGCCCACCAGACCTTGAGGCTGGACTTGTGGCCCCAAACTGTGAGCAATCAACGTCTGTTGCTTTAAGCCACCCATGTTTGGTACTTTGTTCTGGCAAATCTGGGACACTAGTGAAACGGGTAACTTACTGTGGTACTACCGCTAGTAGAAACGCTTCTGAGAAGACGGGATGTTCCTGCTCATCACTTGGCAGTCGACTTTGGGTCACTCCAGAGAAGAACCTGTCTAGTCCAGACCCTTCCTCTGCCTCCTCTTGGTGGGGGCAGCTCCTGTCTCAGGCTGGGTTGGGTTTTCCTTCTCATCTGTCCTCTGCTTTGCAGCCAGTCTTGGTCTGGCTGCTCAGCCCTCCAGCCATGTTGCACACCCAGTATTCTTGCCCCTTCCTCCTTCACTGGGCTGCAGCCAGGGGAGGGGTGGGGACAGTCAGGGCTGGCAGGGAAGCTCCAAGGCTGCGCTATAAGACCCAGGCACACCACGCAGACCTCCACGGAGGGACCCCCCAAACACGCAGTGGGGGCCCTCGATACTGCAGGCCCATGCAGTTCCCAGGCTTCTCAGGAGACCTTCCCTGACCCCATCCCCTGGGCCAGCTTCTCAGGGAAGGTGCACATGGGCACCTGCAGTGGCCAGCAGCTCCTTGTGCTCAGTTTAGCTACATGATCTCATGTGCCTGCCCAAGGGTGCAAGTCGTTACGCCCAATTTACAGATAGGGAAACTGAGGCATGCAGGACTCATCAGTTCTGTCAAAGTCACTGTTGGTGAAGCAACCCAGTGGGTCCTGTGTCCACTCCTGGGAGACCGGCCTGATGGACTCTTGATGTCATCAGAAAGGGGGCTAGGAAGAGAATGGAGGTGACTGGGCTGGACTCTCCATCATGAAAGAAAGACAAGCTGGAGCTGGAGGCTCAGGGATGACCCCAAGAGACTGTGCAGATGAGGGGGGGTGGCGCCGGGATGGTGGTCTGAGAAGAGGGGTGTAGGAGGCCCCAGAAGCTCACTCCTAGAAGCAGCTGCTCTCCCACAATGTGCAAATCACCGGGAGCAACTCAGGATGCAGGGTAAGTGGGGCAGTTAGCAGCGAACAGTGGTCATGTCTCTCCCTAGCAGGGTCCCCTGCATCTCCCTTGGGTGGCAGAAGATGAGCTGGTGGGGTGGGGGGGCCCCTGAAGTAGGGACGGGAAGCTGGGGTGATGAGACTGGCACAGTAGGCACTGTGCTTGGGCACCCGCCCGGTTTTGGAGATAGAGCCCCAGGAGCCAGCTCGGACACCGTCCAGCACCCTGGCCTGAACAGGACCTATTTTCTACGTCCCCGTTTTCTATGACAAGAGCATAGTGCACCGATCAAAGATCTTAAAAGACACAAAATCAGAGTTGTCTGCTAGAATTTGGCATGGGACCCCCAAATCCCCACTCCTCTGACTCCCCTCTGTGGGCCAACCTGACTGCCAGGAGCACTGGACTGAAAGCATTCATGTGGCCAACAGACCTTTATGGGTACCCACTGGGCGCCAAGCACGTTAGGGATGTGGGGTGAGAAGTCACGGCTCTGGCCCCTGTGGCCTTTGTTCTTGGTTTGGCTGGAGCTGGGATACAAACACCAAGTACCCCTGCACACCTGAACACACCCACCCACCCAAGTACACCCATCCACCCGAGCACACCCAAACACACCCACCCACCCAAGCACACCTGCACACCCAAGTACACCCACCCACCCAAGTACTCCCATCCACCCAAGCACACCCAAGCACACCTGCACACCCAAGTACACCCACTCACCCACCTGAGCACACCCACCCACCACCCAAGTACACCTGTGCACACCCACTCACCCGTGCACACCTGCACACCCGAGCACACCCCAGTACACCTGCACACCTGCCTGGCAGAAACTCTTCCATAGCAACAAGCTACAGAGAAATTGCAACAGAGGGCTTTGGAGGGAGGGGGTGCTGTGTGTGCGTGTGTGTGCGGCCTGTTTACAGATAGGACAGTCAAGGTGTCCAGTGATGTGCCTGCACTGAGGCAAGCCTCTGGGCACCTGCCCCGGTCCTCACGCCAGCTGCCTGACCTGGGCTCTGCAGCCCCCTCCAGGGGGGAGCTACTGCCTGGGGCGGCTCAGCCCAGGATGGCCCAGCCTAGGACTGTGTCTGCAGTGCCCTGCAGCCGCCCAGGACTTGGGATGGAGCTGGCATCTCTGCTTGACAGGTGAGGAGCCCGAGCTGCAGAGGTGGAGCCATTTCCCCAGGTCTCACAGCTCTGTGCCCACCCGCTGCACTTGCTGTCGGATACACACACACACACACACACACACACATATATATACACACGCACATGCAAGCGCGCAGTTTCTGGTACGAGCAGTCTCGTCCCCTCTCCTCTCATGCCCGAGGGAGCTGTGTGTAGGGGTGCAACACTAACCCACCAGCCCCCACAAACAGAAGGCGTCACCTGGGCAAACAGCCCCACCCCTCGGAACCCCATGCCCACACTTGCTGGTGCCGCAACCTTCCCCAGCGGGGCCTCCTCCGTGCCAGCGTCTCGACTGCCTTACCTTGCCCCCTCAACCCCAAGCCCCGCATCACGGCTGCACAAACTGAGGCTCGGCGAGGGTGAGCCCACAGCTGGGAGCAGTAAAGCGCACGTCTTGTCTGCCTGACCGCCGCAACCCTCGTTTTCTTCTTTTTCCATCTGTTGTCCACTCCTCGCTACCAGCCTGTCCCTCTCCACCGCCCTCTGCCCCCGTCTCCGACTGTGCGCAGGGTGGGGCCTGGCCAGTGGCTTGGTGTTGGCCTGCAGCGGAGGCCTCAGTCCTGGCATTGATGGCTTTGGGTTGGGCAGTTCTCTGCCGCTGGGGGCAGGCGCAGTCCTGGCTCACACAGTGGGGAGCAGCACCCCAGGCCGCTACCTGCTAATGCCATAGCATCACCGGGCTCCTCTGGTGACAACCCAAAATGCCCCAGACATGATCAAATGTTCCCTGGGGGGGAAAACTAGCTCTCCCATTGAGACCCACTCTTCATAGACTTGGGGATCAGGGTCAAGTGGATTATAGCCTGTGTCCCCTGTTAGATGAGGAGCAGCTGGAGGGCACGAAGAGTGCCTGGCATGTAGGGAGTGCTGTTGAAAGGAGGATGGATGATGGATGGATGACGGATGGATGGATGGATGGGAGGGTAGATGATGGATGGATGGATGGATGATGGTGGGTAGACGGGAGGATGCATGGCGGGTGGATGACGGGTGGATGGCTGGGTGGATGGCTGAGTAGACATGCTGTGTATCAGGACGGGGCCTGAAGGCCCAGCTTTCTGTCCAGATCTGGGCTGATGGGGGGCATGCGCCTTCCCCTCTGGGCCTGGTCCCATCCGCCATCACTTACGTGCGGTCATCATAGCCCTGTCAGCCACGGATGTCCTGGCCTGGCAGCCGCCACGTGTCACCTCAGAGGTGTGCATCTAAGGGCTATGGAGCAGTTGTCCCCAGGCTGGACGCTGCTCAGGCCTGAGCTCCCATCTTGTCCTCCCCCTCAAGTCCACTGGATCACGGAGAGATGGCCCCCCGCCCCACGCAAGCCCCAGTCCGGGGAGCTGGCTCCTTTTCTGGGTGTGTGTCTTGAAAGGAAAAACACATAACCTCAAGGGTAACCAAATACCCAACTCGTGATGCCCAGCATCACACCCCCCAAATCCACCTATTCATGAGCTTAACAAAAAACTTCTTTAGGGGACACTGTAAGCCCATTGAGAGGGGGGAGCTGTGGCCTCTCACACACCCAGGCCGGCCGCAGGGCCGCCCTACACACACACACACACACACACACACACACACACACACAGTCTCTCTCTCTCTCTCTCCCCCCTGCTTACAAGGACGCTCTGAGATTTTAAAAGTAAACTCCACAGTTTCCGTTCTTGCCCTGGGTTCAACTTTTGAAAAAAGGAGCTGTTTCACCGTTCTCCCTGCAAATCCCCCTCTCTGTCCTCCCCTTGCTGCACGCCTGCCCCAGCCCTACCTTTGCCCGCCTCCCCCTGCTGTCTCCACTCCATCCAGGGCTAGGGGTATCCAGTAGGCTTTGGGGGGGAGAACAGCCGCCCCCAGGGAAGAAGGCGCAGCGAGGGCTCCCCTTTCGCCCTCTGAAGGGGGCTTCCCGAAGGAAGGATCACAGCAGTGAAGCTCCCTTGGGGTCCAGGGCAGGCCCTTGAGGACTCCCCCTGCCCCATGATGGTAGGAGGGGCCCCTGTTCCAGGATGGGCTCTTCCCACAGGCCCCTGGCCCAGGGCAACATCTCAAGCCGGGCCACTGCCTGTAGGCCTGTCCCTGCTCCTGCTCCAGCAGCCCCTGCCAGCCTCGCGCCTTCTCTGCGGAGACGCTAAGGTCCGGTTCCTACCAGTGGGGGCGCCCTCGCCTGCGCCTCGGGCTGTAGCCAGGGCCTTCTGGGGTGGAAGGAGCATTGAGTCGGGTCTGTCCAGCTTCTTTGTAAGTAGCGCACGGCCCGATGTCAAGGGCGCACATGGCTGCGCGTGTCTGTATATGCTGGAAACCCGCACTCCGCAGGACTGCAATGTACCTAACACGTGGACGCATCTAGAAGGAGGCTCATGCCCACTCCACGGCGGCACAAGGAGCTCGTTCCTGCCTGTGTCATTAACTCCCCACTAAACTGGCTTCACAGCCTGCAGCTGTTCAAGTCCTGGGTTGGGGGCCCACAGGACAGAGGGACTGGTGACGTAAGCAAGGGCCTGTGTCGTAGGCAGAACTGGTTCTGGAAGGCATCATTCAAAAAACCCACACCCAGAGCTGCAGGAACGGCGTTTGCTAAGAGAACAGTGGAAACTGGTACTGTCCTGAGCTTACAGTGTGTGACCCCCAGGGGGCCTGGAAACCCTTAGCAGAGAGGAGCTGAGGGTGCCTGCCTGCAGCTGGGCAGCCAGAAACCCCTCCAGAGGGGTAGAGCATTCAGGGGGCGGCCTGGCACCCCTTTCCTCACCATCCCAGGAGCCAGCTTTCTCTTGGGGCTCTGCCAGCTCCGTGTGGTGGGGTGCAGGCTGCCTGGGATAGGGGGGTGAGGGGGTGAGGAAAAGTGTGGGGACAGGACTTCACCACTCAGGCACCCAGACCCCCCCCCCCCAGATAAGTAACATTTCCTTCATTTCAGCCTCGGGACTGTTTTGCTCCGCATTGACCAGATAATAAAGAGACTCAATTTGATGATTTTCATTGAAATGTTTAGGAAAAGAAAAACTACTTCCTACTAAAATGAGCAAGTCAGTAACAGGCTTACGTCAGGGAGCTTGCCTCAGGCCGGCACAGGGACCCCTCCACCATGGTCGCTGCCCACCCAGCCCCAACTGAGCACAGACAGAGCGGGGCGCCCGGGCCGCTCAGCAGGTCTGCGGGGTTAGGGGCGACCCTCGCGGCTGGAAACGGCATACATGCGCATCTGATTTCAGCACAGCCCCACGAACCTGGAAATTCCAGCATTTTTCTGAGCAAGCTTTTCTTCTTTCTGACAATTCCTTCATCCCAAAGCTTTTAAACTGCGGGGACCTTATGTTCTGTAATTTTGGGGGGTTAGAGTCACCCCAACACTGCTCCCACTCCCGACAAGGTTTGGGGTTTTCTCCCCCAGTGCCCGTCCATTCCAACACACCTACATGGATCTTTACTGAGCCTCCTAAACTGCCTTGTCCAGGGGTGCAAGCCCCCCGATTGCCCTTTTTCCCCTGAAACAGGGGAAAAAAACCCAGAAGACAAGCAAGAGAGGGGAGAATTCGAGCCCAGACTTCCAGGCTCTGAAATCAGCGGAGCGGGGTCCAGTCCCATCCCTGGCCCGAAGTCTCCGTGCGACCTTTAGAAAGTCACCGCACCTTCCCAGTTCACTCTCCCTCAACTTGAGCTGAGACGGGTGTTTCCAAGGTCCAGGGTTCCCCCAAACAGTCGGATGGCCACCCACCGCAGCTTCCAGAACCAGAAGCCCCACAACACCCCTTGGCATCTTCCCCCCGTCCTCCAGAAACCGCGCCCCAGAGCTGGAATCTAAGCATTAATCAAAATGCAGGGTCCGGCTCCATAGCGGCGAAGCCCGAGGAGGCCATCAACCCTCCCACAACTCCAAGCAGGGCAGCGATGGAAAAGTTTGGGTTGGCCCCTGAAGGCCAACAGGAGACACCCTTCACCCCACAGTTGGCTCTGGCCTCCATGGCCGTGGCCTCGACACTGACAACCGTCCTCCCGGCCCCAGGGTTAGAAGGGGCTCCTGCTCCATCACTGACGGCATCTGCTGCGCAACCCAGAGTGAAACTGTCTGCAGACACGTGTCCTCGACTCCCTCTCTTGCCCGAGAATGCCCCTCTTGGTGGCACTGCGCTCAGCCCTGGCGCAGCAGCCCTGTCCTGGGTTCTGCTGGTTCCTCTGGACTTCTTGGCCACCGTTTGGGGTGCCCCGTGGCTCCTGGAGCTGACCAAGCAGCCAAGGGCGCCCACCCTGCCTTCCCTCACCTCTGCTTCCACACCTGCTGCTACCTGAGCCTCGGGGCACACGTTTTTGGCACTGGCCCTCACCCTGCCCAGGAGGCTGCTGCACCTGGGGCCCGCCGGCAAGGCGCATGGAGAGAAGCAGCTCCTCCGGTTCAGAAGTGGATTCGGCGGGACTTGAACCCACATCCCCTGCCGCTGAAGTGGCCACCTGCAAGCAGGGCTGGTCCCAGACCGGGCTTGGACCACAGGAAGGGCAGCTGGAGCAGAGGCGCCAGTGCTGTACTGAATGTGGGGGACAGGCGCAGGCACCCCTCAGTGTCCTTCCCCAGTCAGTGAGTCTGCAACAGCCAGAAAGTTTGCCCAAGTTCACTGCGGATGCTGGTGGGTGTGGGGAGCCCCCTGCAGCACGTCCCGGGGAGGCAGCCAGGCAGCGCAGCCCCGGGACAGGGGAGCAGCCCCATCGCCGCGCGGGCTGCCCGGGCGCCCCCGCCGCGCGGGGACAGTTACCTTGAAGAGTTGCGCTCCCTTCTCCAAGAACTTCAGTCCCTTACACCTGGCGAGGCCGCCGGGGCTCCTGGGGCCGGGAGGCCCGGGTCTCGGGGCGCCGCGGGGGAGACGCTCTGCGCGGGCGCTGCGCACCCCTCCTCCTGCGGGTGTCCTGTCCGCAGGTCCCCTTCGGCGGTGGCCGCAGCGGCAGCGGCCGGGTTGCGGGGTCGCGGCTGGCGGAGGGAAGGCGCCCTGGCACCCGCTGGCGCCCGCTTCAGGGGCCGGTCGGAGGGTGCGGAGAGCGAGACCTTGAGCCGCGGCGCGCGCGTCCCCAGCTCCGCGAGCCCCTTCTGAGCGGCGGGGAGGTAGGTGGGCGGGCATGGCGCGCGGTGACACATACATAGGGGCGGGCGGGGGCGGGGAGGGCGCGGGGCGGGCGGGGGCGGGCGGGGGCCCGCGCCGCTGCAAACCCCACCCCCGGGGGGCCCGGGGGGCGGCGGCAGGGGGAGGGGAGGCGGGCGCGGCCGGGGCGCGCCGGACCCTGGCTCGGGACCCGCGCGCCCGGGGAAGCCGCCCGGCGCGCAGGGCGCGAGAGGGGCGCGCCGGCCGCCCCGGGGCCCGCGGCAGGAGGGCGGCGCGAGCCGGGCTGGAGGGCCCGCGTCTGCATTGCGGTCGGCGGCTCCGCAGCGGAGAGGCCCGGGCGGGCTGCGCCCCGGAGCCACGCGAGCGGCCGCCCCGGAGCGCCCGCGGCGGACCCGGCTCCCCGGCGCGGCGCGGGGCCCGCAGCCGACACCCGCGGGAGGAGACGAGGCCGCGGCCCCTGCTCCCGGCCGCGCCGTGGAAGGACCCTCCCGAGGAGCTGACCCAAAGTTTTTGGGGATGGGGTGCGCCGGGACAGCAAGGGGGGGCGAGGGGAGAAGGGGGTAAGGGGACCCCGCGGAGGTGCGCTGGGGGCTGGCAGCCCCGGGACCAAAGGATGGGGTCATCAAAACCAGGGCGAGACCAAGGACATCGCAAAGGAAGCAGGACGTCCCGGTACCTTCGCGCCAGAGACAGCCCTCCTGAGTGAGTGTTTCCAGGCAAAAGAATAAAAAAGAAAAAAAAGGAAAAAACCCCGACTTTTGCAAGCCCTCTGTGAGCCTCCTACTGACCGTACATGAATTTCTCATTTAATTTTCTCAGATCCCAATGGGGTAAATTTTACGGCCCCACTCCCCCAAGGTGGGTTTGAATTCACACCCTGGGTCTCGCTGCACAGGCTGCTGCTTCAGCTGGGCCACTTTTCAGGGGTCCTGGCTGCCTGGTGGCCTTTGGAGGCCCTTCTGGGGGACAGGGGTGGTGCTTCATGCAAAGATCCAGTGACTCAGGCAGGACCCGCTTGGTGCCTCCTTGGTCAAGGACTGGACGAAGAGCAAGAAGCGACACCTCTGTGGGCTGCCTGTTAGGGAGACCAGGCACCCAGCTTCTCCATGGTTAAAGGCACTGATGCCTCAGTTTCCCTGGGGGACCCGCTCTGGATTTGTGTGGGTATTTTACCGGCATCTCTGCTTGTGGGCAGGGTTAGGTCTGGCCTTCCCTGCACTGGGGAGCTCCCCCTTCCCTGCACTGGGGAGGGGCGGGGAGCACCCCGCCCACCAGTTCCGGAACCTCCCTGACTGCCCTGTCCCAGTGCTGGTGGTTCTTGGCTCCCCCCTTTTCTACCCACTCTGTTGGTTTCTAAATTCAGGCCACTTTGGGCACTGCTGACCTGCTGGCAAGCCCCTCGTGGAGAAGAGCATCTTCCCTCTCAGAGAAACGGGGTGAAGTCATGTTAGTTACTGATCTCGATGGCTGGACCAGGGGAAATGACCCTTCTAGAAAAGACCAGGTCTTAAAATTCCAGCAGGTGAGGTCACAGATTCCCATGCCATTGTTTGCCTTATGCCCTAGGTGAGAACACACTGCACCCTCCCCTGTAAAGTGGGGCCCTGTCTGCCATATATCCCGGACCAGGAAGCACAAGTCCATTCAAGGACAAAGAGGAACCAGGCCGGCCATCTCGGCAATGAAGCTCTGTAACCAGGGTATGGAAGGTGCCATGAGCCCATGTTTGGTACAGCTGCCTGCCAGGTGGCTGCTGTTGCCAGTTTACACACCAAGGCGCTGAAAATTGAAGGGGGTTGGGAAGATACAGCCCTCGGTGGCATGTGGACCCCCCAATTGGCTCTGGTGTCTGCTGGTTGTGTGGGCTCTCTGGTCTGACAGCCCTCTGTCCTGATTCTCAACCTTTCCAGGCTGCCTGAGCCCATCCACGGCCAGAAGAAAGTTCTAAAGCCCTTGCTGCTCAAGCGTGGTTTATAAACTGGCAGCGTCAGCTGGGAGCATGCAGGAAATGCAGAATCTCAGGTTCCCCAGGCCCTCTCCCCCCGACTTGGAACCTGCATTGGAGTAAGATGCTCCGGTGTAAAGTCTGAGAAGCTCGTTCCTGCACAGAATACAGAATGCGAGCATCTCAGAGCTGGGAGCCTCAGGCATGGGGAGAACTGCTCTCACAGGGATAGGTCAGTTCCCTCCTTGAGTGTCCCTGAGAAGAATAGCAGACAATGGCTTGGCTCCTGTCTGAGGCCACACCCCATTTTTCTGTGTTTGTAGCATTCAGGCAGCTCTGTGACTTTATAGAAGCCCCTGCTGGTGAGTGTCACTCAGGGTCCAGCGGGAACAGAACAGGCTCCTTCCCACCTCTTGGTCTTGTCTCCTGAAACACCCGTTATGGGACAGATCTTTGTGTGTTTGGAGTCAGTGATCATGTTGCCCGTGTCCACCCCTCTCCTCCTTGGTGCCCAGGCATCCCCACCCTACTCTGTCCTTCGTCTGTCTCCATCAGCAGACCTCTGTCCACTCCCATTCTGCCTCGGGCAGGTTTGGAGGGCCTGTGTCTTATGTAAAGACTCATTCTGAACTGAACACAGTACTCCTATTAGTGTGCTCAGCCCTGGGGTGAGCTCACCTCCTTTGTCAGGGTGCTATACTTCTGTTAATGCAACCTATATTTATGTGCTTTTCTGGCAGCAGCAATGTGGCTCATTCTGAACGTGTAGCCAGCTCAGATCTTTCCATCTGTATATGCTGCTGGGGCCCAGTGTCACCCATGGCTTGTCTTGGCACAGTAGGTCATTCTAATCCAAGCCAGGACTTTATCTTGGCCTCTCTTAAAGATTACCCTCCTAAATTCAGCTCACTCCTCCTTGGATCCTGGGTCTGTCTTTTGTTGTGTTTGCTCTTCCTCTCAGCAGCAGATCATCTCTTAAGCTGACCGGTATTCACATCTGTGTTGTCCCTCAGGTTGTTTAGAAAAGCGTTTCAGGGAACCCGGCCTGGGGCTCTGGAGACAGCCCTTCATGAGGCCAGGGCTCCCTCCCCCGCCTGTTATGACTAGGTAACATGTCACCCACCAACATAATGGCTTAAAACAAGAGTCACTTATTCCCTCTCCTGGCTTCTATGGGTCAGGACTCAGCAGGAGCTTGGCCAGGCCTTTCTGACGTGAACTGTCTCACAAGACTGCAGTCAGCAGAGGCCTGCCCTGGTCTGGAGTCCCAGGTCTCAGTCGGCACTCACATGGCTGGCCTGCCGGTGTGGGCTGGTAGCCTCGATTCTTCTCTGGATGGCCTGCAGAGCGGCAGCCTGTGGCTTGGTGACTGGCTTCGTGTCTCTGTGGCTTGGTGACTGGCTTCTGCTACCGTGACGACCCAAGAGTCCAGTGGAGCTGCGATGCCTCCACGTCCTGGCGCTGTGAGGCACACACGGTCACATCCCCTGCCTTCAGCGCCCGCATGGGGACAGCCCTGAGCCAGCAGGAAGAGACACCCCAGGGAGTGAATACCAGGGGATGGGGGTCTGGGGGCATCTTGGAGGCTGTCTGCCTCCATCCATGTAAGCATCACCAGGGAGGGCTGTTTCCGTCTCTTGTGGGGCGTCACACCGGTCCCCACATAAGGTGTCTGCAGGGCTTCTCCGAAGCCTGCACCAGCCAAGGTTTCTCCATCACCCCGTTTCTCCTGGAATACAGTGCAAGGCTCACAAGTCCTTTACCTGCCTCCCAAGGCCATTTCCTTCTGGATCCCTCGCTCTCTGGAGACCTGTGTTTGTGGCGCCCCCTCTAGACCATTGCTCCCAGGACTGTGTGCACACGCTGGGGCTGACCCAGGTGCCGGACAGGGCTCCTTGGGGACCCTGCTCCTTCCACTGGGCCAAGATGGCTGTTGTGGTGTTTGTCACATGTCGGGCTGATGCTGAGACTTGTGGATGGTTCAAGCCCACAGGGTGTTTTCACAGTGGCCACCAGGAAAGGCCTCCATGTCTGTCTCCAGCCATACACCAGGGAGGAGGAGAGAGGTTCCCTGTGAGCTCCAGCTCGGGCTGTGACTCCACTTCTGGCAGGCACATGGCTTCTTTCTTTCCCCACCAAATCCCTTATCTGGGGACCTCCCTGGTGGCACAAGGGGTTAAGACACAGCCTATGAAGCTATCTGCAGCCTCTGCAGCACAAGTTCAATCCCCAGCCAGGGCATAGCAGACCTCTCCTTTCTCCCTGGTGCTCCCCTCAGCAGTGTATTACAGTGGATCTGCCTGTTCTGCTCCCCACTCTGTCTCTGGTGAATCCTCTCACCCCTGCACCTCTAGCCCACACCCCAGTTCTTGTATGCATAAATAAATCTTTTTTTAAAAATCCCTTATCTGTGCTGATCCCTTGTTCCTTTCACTATGCCCCCGCCCCCGCCACTCTACCCCCAGCACCCCCATGAAGTTTGTTAACATCTGCTGGTTTCTGTATTTTCCTTCATCCAGTCCTCCCTGAGAAAAGCCCAATGCTGTCTTGGTCGCCATTCCCAGGACTCCTTCCATTTTGCTGACCTTCATCTTTCTCTGGGGGTAAGAGCATGGCTAGACCGTGTCTTCTTGATTCAAGTGTTTACTGATGGACTTTCGTGAGCTTCCGCGTCCAGCCTCTTAGAAATGATGCCGCCGTGGACTCTGAAGAGCATAGTTGTTTTCATTGATGGGTTAATGTTCTTTGGCCCGAAGCCCATGATGGGGATCGCTAGGGCTTCCGGTGTTTCCATTAAAGACAAATCCAGATCGCTTTCCGTAGTGGCTGGGGAAGTTTAACCTCGCTGGGTCTTGCGTCTTCATTTGTAAAATGGAGCAACCTCTGAAACGGTGAGAGCGAGAGGCAGTGTCAGAGCTGGCTACGGCGTGGGTTCGCTCTGCGCGGCCATGGCGATTGCAGCTGGACGTGCTGGGGCGAAGCACATCGCTCCTGGCTGCTGGGCCACTCCTCGGAGCGTGGCGGTGAGAAATACTAGATGGAACTTGTGGAGGGAACGTTATGATCCTTTTGGGAAGCAAAGGGCTGTGAACTCTGATAGAGAAAAGCCTTCTTATTGCAGAACTGGGCGGGGGGGTGGGGCGGGGGGAGTCTTCCCAGAACCAGTGGAACATTTGAAAGGTGCCATTTTACTACTTGAACACAGTGCAAGTGACAAACTCGGAGGAAGCGTTCCAATGCGAGAACTGGACAACAGTGAAACACGTACAGTTCCTCCCGGGCGGCACAGGGGCGCCCTGGGTCACCTGGGCAGAGAAGTTGAGGGGCAGGGTAGCACTAGCAGGCACAGGGAGGCTCACGATGGATTCGGGCAGATGGATAAAGGAGTGTCCCCGGGCTCTCAGTGGATTTTACAGGCTTCAATATTCTCAGGCACACCAGGCAGGGAAGCTGGCATGCAAGGAGGCAGGCATGGGCCAGGTGGGGTGGGTGGGGTGGGGAGCTGGCAGGCAGGTGGACAGCCAAGCCTCCCAGCCCCGCACGAATCTTTACTCTTTCCCTGGGCTCTCTCTGGGGTTCTCTGGTGTCCTGCCTCCCCAGTAGTCACTCATCCTCCCTTAGCATCCGTTTTCGCAGCCACCTCCCATCTCCAAGTGACACCCCTTATATCCCTGACCTCCAGGCTCAGGTGTGCACACTTGCACCCACTCTCCAGGTGTCCACAATCAGGCCCATGTATCCCAGGCCCACGCTGGCGAGCGCCTCCGGCATTAGCACCGTCAAGGCCGCAGTGATGGCCGCAGAGGCTAGTGGCATAAAAAGCCCCATCAACTTCATTTCCCCTGTAGGCACATTTAAGGAAACTCATTTCTTGATAATTCAGTCTGATTTTCCCCTCTGAGTTCCTAGTAGAGTTTTATTTTGAACAAAATGCAGCCATTTACAAAGGAGGGGATGACAGCGCCATTTTGGTCATTGCTAGTGTTGTGAGGGTCGGGAGGATGCAGGGAAGGCTGCTGAGGGGGCTGCTGCAGCATGAGTTCCCTTCCGCCTCCTCCTCGTGGTCCTCACCATCATCGTCACCAGCCAGGAGGTTTTCCCAGCAGAGCAGGGAGGAGAGGGGAGGGAGGCGCGCGCCCCAGCCCCCCCGGAGCCAGACGTGGCTCCTCTCCCTCTTCCCGTTACTCCAGCCGCCGTGTCCCTGGAGCTGACCGTCCTCTCCTGGCCTCGGCGTCTGACCTCTTCACTTTCTTTCAGTGATTATCGTTGGTTCACTCTGAAAAGTTTTTATTGCAGATTTTCACACATCATAATAGAAATACAAAATTCACACTTCGGTTTTTCCTGGGCCAGCACAGGCTCGCCATCAGCGCATTATTGATTTATTGATGTGTGATTGTGCTAAGATGCCACCAAACCAACCGTCTGAACTGTGTCAAGTGTCCAGTTCAGGGGCATTAAGTGCATCCTCCTGCCCCACAGCCATCCTGGCTTCATCTCGCAGCTCCTCCCCACCCTCAAACTCTGTGCCCATCTCTCAACCTCCTCCCCTCCCCTCTGGCCCTGCCCCCGTTCTAGTCACTGTAGAATTCCTACCCCCACGACTGCTTGCGGTGACCAGTGTAGTGGACTCACCCAGTGTCCCTACTGACCGGCTGGTTCACTTAGTGAGCTGGCAGCCAGGTTCCTCTGGGCTGTGACAGGATCAGGACTTCCTTAGTTCATGGACCCTTATTAAACACCACTGTGTGCCAGGACCCATGTTCAGGGCCTGGTGAAAGCTCACAAGACCCTCTGCTGCACCCTCAGATGAAGAAATCGAGGATACCTTCATTCAGCTGCCCAAGTTCACAGGGCGCTGATAGCGGACCAGGAAGCCAACCCAGCCACCAGCTTCAGAGCCTGCACACATTAAAATACAGTCTTAGTAGCAACCATTATTGAGCACCTGCTGTATGCCCAGTGCTGAGCGAGGCAGCTAGGCATTGTGTCCACGTTTTCTCCTCCCTCCACGCTTTCTCGTGATACATAATTTACAGAGAATAAAGTGCCAGGTACGACTTGATGGGCTTCCATCTGCGGGCACCGTTGTAATCACAGCCAAATCAAGACAGAGGGTATTTCAGCTCCTTAGCAGGCTTCCCTGGCCCTTCTGCTCAGCTTACCCCACTGGTCTTGACCTCACTGACAGAGCAGCTGTGTCTGTTTCTGAACTGATAGAAGTGCTGCTTCTCGTGAGCTTGCAACCTGGCAGTGCAAGACCCAGGCAAAGTGACAGCCAGCTGGCCCCACAGTCACTGCTTGGGTCTCACTGTACATGCGTAGTGGGAGTCACGGTGGGGAAGAGAGTGCAGTGCATAGCAGCAGAGCTCCAGCAGCAGTGGGAGAACTAACAGTGGGAGCACCGAGGATGGGAGCACCAGCAGCAGTGGGGTGGGAGAGCTAGTTGTCATAACAGTGCTAGCAGTGGTAGCATCATGCAGGAGTGGAGGTGGTGTCAGAGGCAGGAGGGTGCCAGCAGAGGTAGTGCTGGTACCTCAGCGGTAGTGGTGGGAATGGCAGTGGTAGTGGTTGTTTCTCTGCGAAGTCAAATATCTGGATTTGTAGGTAAAATCAGCTGATGACTCATTAAAAATACAAAGTGCATGTGCGTCAGCGCTTGGCCGTGGGCTCTCGGGCTCTGACGGCTGGTGCCCATCTTCAGCCCTGGCGCCTGGCACTTACCCCGTGGCCCCCAGAGACGAGATGACCAGCTGTGCTCTCCTGATCTCCAGCCGGGTTCCCCACTTAAGGGTCAGGTCCACCGTGGAGCCCAGATCAAGTCAGAAGTCCCAAAGCCACCCCAGCCAAGGACCTGGTTTCCCGTGGGGCACATGTTGTTGGGGCTGGGGCTTCCAGAGCCGCGGAGCAGGTTTAATTAACCTCGGAAGGATGAAGAGGAGAGATGCGATGAAGGCCACCCGGCCGGGACGTGGACCCCTCGGTGGTTCTTTTTTTTTTTTATTAATTATTTTTATTTTATGTATTTTTACGTCATTTTTCATTTTTGTACAGTGTATGCATTTTCATCTTGGTTATAGTCCCCGTAAAATTCCCACCCCCTTGTTTTGATCCTACTCCCTCCTCCACCCATTTTGTGTCTCTGGTTTATAGTTGCCTGTTGATTTTGATTTTTACTTTGTTATAATTGGTCTTTTCCCTCGGTGGTTCTTGAAGGAATAGCTGCTGATCCCAAGAAAGCAAGACATCGCCAGGCCCTTTGTGTGTCAATGAAATAAGGACCCTCAGTTATCAAAGGCCACTTAGGATTTAACCCACAAACAGAAGATTCGAGCTGAAGAGGCAGATGTATCTATATGAGGAAATGAGGCCTCGGGGCAACTGACAGCTCAGGGGAACACAGATGTGGGAGGAATCAGATGCAGGGGGATGCCCAGATACAGACGCAGGGGGACGCCTCTCGAGTTCATTTGGAAATAAATAGAAAGTACACTGGAGGGGCAGGCAGCCTCCCCACCCAAGCACCCCCAGAGTAAAAGCCAGCTGATCCCTGGCCCAGGTGAGGGGGTCCCACAGCCTGTGCACATCCACCCCCCACATGTGCTCCCCACCCCGGCCCCTCTGCACAGCTGGGGTGGAAATGGGCCTTTTCCAGAGTCAAAAGCCAGAACACAAGGCACCTATTCACCACGCTGGGCTTGAAATTCTTCCCTGAAACTCCTTGAACTGCAAACACCTCTCCCGAGTACGCTGAGCATCTTTTCAAATTTCAGACATAAACAGCGACGTGGCCCTTCCTGGCAACCCCCCTCGTTCCCCTGGTAAAAATAGAAAAGGGCTGAGGCGGGACCCGTGGGCACAGTAGGGTCTTGTGGACGTGGGTCACCTGGGTGTTCCTGGCCCTCGCTGCCATGTTGGGGGTGTCTCTGGGGGAGCACGGAGCTGGATCCTCCAGGGATGAGCCCCCCGCCCCGGTCCCTCCATGCGGGCCCAGCACACATCTGTGGTTGTGTGTTCACTCCATGTCCCAGGAGACGCGCTCACCTGCGGTGCTGCCTGGGGTGTCAGCGCTGGGGGGGCTGGAGGACGGGGCAAGGACGCGTGGGGCCACAGGGACCATCGGCAGGACACGTTTCACTGGACGCTCAGTTGCAGATGGCGGGTCCTGAGTGGGGGGGCACTGGGACCCCACCAGCAGGTGAAGGGCTTTTGGGGGTAACAAGGTATCAGCTGTGGGGGCTCCTGCAGTACAGCTGGGAGACTGAGAAGGGCTGAGTGGGCAAGGCCACCGAGCTAGGGCTTCTGGGCCTGCTCTAGGTCCACTTATGTCCAGACCGTGCCCTTGGCCTCAGTTTCTTCCTCAGTAAACAAAGAATCGCAGTGTTCCACTAGAAAGCTGCAGGGGCAGCCCCCCAGTGTCCTCTACTGCCCGAGCGAGCTCCCCACTTGCTCCCTCCTGTCTCCTGTGGGTCTCCCTGAGGTTTCTCTTTATATTCTCCCTCCACCTCATCTTCAGATTGTACCTAAATATTAGGGGGAAGGCAAATCTGGTATGGAGAGTGGGGACTGTGGCGGGGGGTCACTCTGTGGCACGTACAGATGTCGAGTGATGTTCTTCTGACCAACAGACGCCCAGAGGCCTCCCTCCCTCCCTCACACCTGCTCCATCTCGGGGCACTGCCAGCCCCACCTGGGGCCGGCACCCCGCCCCCTCCATGGACGACGGTTGGCTGGATGACCAGGTCTGTCCTGCTCTCCTTTGCCTCTGGGGGTCTGGGCTGTGTCATGTTCTTGGAAGTGGCCACTGAGTGTGAGCATCACGGCAGGCCTCGCTCGTGCCCGTGGTATCCAGCAGCTGGCCTCACAGACTTAGTCATGTTCTGTCTGCATCTAATGGCCACACACATCTTTCTGTTTAAAAAAAAGAAAGGAAACTGAACCCTGGAGGGGTCCATCACCTGGCTTCAGATCGCGCAGTGCGTGGAGCCAAAGCAGATTCCATAGCAGAGACTGGACTTCTCCCCACCCTGTAGAAAGTAGAGGTGAGGAAGGAGAGCTGCAGCCAGTGGCGAAGTTCATAACCACCCATCAGGGCCAAGCTGGAGATTTACAAGACACTTAAGATGTGGTGAAGCACATGCCAGGACTCAGGTCCACCAAGAACAGACTGGGGGGTTGGTGGCAGGTCACCATCTTGCTCCCTCTGAAACTGCTGCCATCTTGCTGGCTGCCATGGCGCAAGGAAAGAGCTCTGGAAGGTTGGGCATGAACAACTGAATGCTCTGCCTAGAGTTGACACAGTGGTCACTTCTGCTTACAACTCCCTGGTTAGAAATAACTACGAGTGGCCCCATCTGGCTAAGGTGGGAGGGGAAGCGTGAGCCCATGAACCAGGAGGAGGCAAAGCTGAATTGTAGGGACCAGCCCCAGTGTCTCGCTGGCCTGTCTCCCAGTGGCCGGGTGAGAACTGGGCCTTCCTGCCTATTTCAGTCCCTGGGACTCCTGTCTTGGGGCCCAGAGTCCTTGCCAGAGCAGGAGAGCATGTCCAGGCACTGTGGGGGCCCCTGGTGACCCTGTGTGGGGTCACTGCTGCCAGAAGAGCCCAGTGCACCCTGTGGAGGTCTTGAACATTTGGTAGAATCCCACTGAGGCCCAGTTTGTCTATGGTCTAGTCCCCAAAGTGCCCTTGTAAGAGACTCCACACCACACAGAAGGCAGGGATTGGAGTGATGTGGCCACAAGCCAGGAAATGCCGGCAGCCACCGCAACCTGAAAGAGGAAAGGGATGGATTGTCCCTGAGCCCTCCCTGCTGACACCTTGATTTGGGGCTGCTGGCTTTCAGAACTACAAGAGAATAAATTTCTGTTATTCGAAGACACCAAGGTTCTGGGAATCTGTTGTAACAGCTGTAGGAACCTAACAAGTTTATCCTACACACTCCTCCCTGGAGCCTGGCTACGCCCCGGGCTGGTTGGAGCTGAACACAAGGCTCGTTGAGTCAAGGCTGCCTGTCACCTTCCCCACCGACATGGACTCGCTGGCTTTGTCTGGAGATGGCCACATCATGCTCAAGTCACAAGGTCCAGGCCTGGTGGAAAGTTCCGGTGTGGAGGAGTGAGAGAAGGCAGCTCTGCTGGCACTGCAGGGGATCTGTGATGGTGAGTTGTGCCCTAACCGTCATGGTCTGCCCTGTTTGTTTGCGTCTGGGTGGCTTCTCGTAGTACGCTGACTGGCGCTTACGCCCTGTTTCACATTTGGCCGAGCCTCCCTCCTCCCTCTACCCAATCGGTGTTCTGGCCATGCTGTTCAGCCCGATTGCTAAAAGGTGCAAACCCTGCTGACCAGGCCACCCTGGCCGCAGGGCCTGGACCCAACTCAGCTTTACCCGTTTTCTTTCTGGCCTGATCCTGGAGCCTAGTGGTTGTGAAGGAGAAGGGACCTGTATGCTGTCCTCTAGAACAGTCCAGAACTCCCTGCAGCTGGCTGCTGCCCTTGCGAGTGGGGTGGCCTGGGTATTGGGAGAGGTGGTGTCTCAGCTCTGGGTGTGCTGACTCAGTGCTTCTCGGCCTGGCAGAGTGTCACCCGGCAGCATTGGAGGCGCCTGACGCCCAGCTGGATCCCAGTGCCCTGTGGCCTGAGTCTCTGGAGGTGCAGAGCCAGGCTGCAGCTCTGCAGACACCCCCAGGTGATAGCAACACCTTGCTGACTGTGAGCGCCGGTGATCTGCAGGGCCAGAGCCCATCAGGCCAGTGAGGCCGTGGGTGCAGCCACCAGCCTAGTAGATTTATCTCTCTAGACAAAACAGGCCACTCTTTGTGTTATTCTGTTGTGATGAAAACTGGGGGACCCTCAACCCACTTTACATTCTGATTCCAGCCCCAATGGAACCCCTGCAGGGTCCAGATTTAGGGCCACCTCATGGGTGTGGCGTGTACCCCTTGGCTGGGGACAGGAGGCATGGGCACAGCGTTTCTTTACTCCACGGGCTTTGTCGGCAACTTGATGCCCCAGCCTCTCCAGGGGTGAGGTCCAGGGGGCAGGGTGGGCTGTGGGGCTGGGCTCGGGGAGCAGGTTTGCCTGATGGTGCTGATCTCAGGTGTCTCCTGGGCCCGCCCTCGCCCCGATCCTCAGTGGGGGCTCCTCATCCTCACCTGTCCCCCTCTCCACCCATTGTGGGCCCCCCGTCGACGTGTGATGTTGTCAATAAAATAAGAGAACAACAAATAATAGAATAATTAGAAGGGAAGAGTGAAAAAAAGTTACTTATAAATAAGTTGATCAGCTATGTAAAAACCCAGCAGAATCTTCAAACCTCTGATACTAAAAAGAGTTTAGCAAATTTACCATTCACGATCAATGTAAAGAAAACTCAATAAGATTTCTGCACTCTAGGGCCACCCTGGTGGCACAAGGGGTTGAGTCTCAGCACTATCACTGCCAAGGCCTGAGTTCACTCCCCGGCTAGGGAGGTGACCCACATGGCGCAGCAGACCTCTCCTGTCTCCCCGCTGCTCCCCTCTGCAGTGGATTTCAGTGGATCCACCTGTTCTGCTGCCCACTCTGTCTCTGGTGAATCCTCTCACCCCCACACCTCTGGCCTACACCCCAGTTCTTGTATGCATAAATAAATAAATCTTTTTTAAAAAAGATTTCTGCACTCCAGGAAAACCAACACAGAAGTAACAGATCATTTACGATAGAAACAAAAATGCCCTGTTTGAAAAAAAAGAGCTTGAGATGGTTATCAATAAAAATTATAAAATTAAATCTTAAATGGAGACATGAATAAAGGACTAGCTCTGTGCTATCCAATCCAAAACCACCAGCCACACACAGGTACTTGAAATGTGATTAGTTCTCACCGAAACATAGTTAAGTGTAAAATGAAAGCTGGATTTCAAAGACTTAATCCAACAAAAGAATAGAATGTCATTCATGTTTTTCATGTTGATCACATGTTGAAATGATCGTTTGGATAGATTGGGTTTACTAAAATGTGCTATTAAAATGAATTTCACCTGTTTCTTTTAGTGTTACTACTACAATTTTTAAAAATTGTCTAAGTGGTTTGCATTATGTTTCCGGTTATCTGGTGGTTGACGGTGATTCTGGATGGGCTAACTTAACGTTGCAAGGATGCAAACTGCACTTTAATGAATCTATAGCCGATGCCATATCAATGACAATTTCGGCAGATGTAGGACTGTGTGTGTGACGTAGAAAAATGGTAAAGAAAAGATTTTAAGTGGGCAACTTACAGAAGGTGATCCCTGAATGATTAAGAATTTTTGAAGAGAGAATTTACCTCAATAGCCTCAAGAATAATAGTTAAACAAAAAGCAATCCCTTTGTATACTCAAATATTGGACATGAGTAGAAAGTAGGGGAATAGCAGGTACTGCTGAGATGCGAGTAAGTGGGGACCCTCACTCCTATGGTGAGAATGTAAACCCCTGTGGGCATTGTGGAAATCAGCCCCTCAGCACTTGGCAAAACCAGAGTGCGTCTTCTTGCAAGTCAGCAACCCGAATCCTGAACTTAGACGCCCAAGAATATCATGAGATTATCCACAAAGGGACATGCACGGGGGTGTTCATTGCTACTTTGTTTGTGGGCACAGGAAGTGGAGGTGCCTGGCAGCCATCACCAGGCACATGGACCCTTGCAGTGAGTAGTCATTGGAGGGCTGCATCGCCACATGAAGACTGAGTCTCTAACGGTATCACATGACATAAGTTAAAAGCACATGTCTCCACCCTAGCTGTGTCTTCGCAAGCTGCCCATCTAGATGGGAGAACACGCATCAACCAGATGAGACTGCCGTTGTCCAAGGAGAAGGAAGAAGAAGGAAGAGGGAGCAGAAGAAGAAGAGGAAGCCAAGAACGTGGTCATGGATGACCAATGACATGTAGGGTTTTCTCTACTTTGGGGTACCTGAAACCCTAAAGTAAAAGAATAAAATAAAATGAAGAAAATGTCACTTAATGATGTGTTTTTTGGTTTAAAGACAGGAAGAGGATCAGGTTTCGCATAGAAATGCGGTAGGAGGAGGGAGGCGTATTTTTACAGCTTCAAAAAGTAGTTATCAAACATTTTCTTTGATGCTATGCAAATACGTAAGTGGGAATTTCTTAAAGGTTTGTTGCAATGTGGAATCCCAAATCATAAATCTCATGGAAGAGTCTGTGTTCCCTCCTTTCTCCCTTCTACTTTGGCTGAGTCTTGTGCTCAGGCATAACTTTGTAAGATTTTTGCATCGCCATTTCATTTTTTTGAATAACAAATATTGCTTTTCACTTGATTTATTTTCTTTGGGTGCCTAGTAGTGATTTTATATTTGTTTAGATAAATATATAAATAGGAAGGTTTAATGAGTTCAAGTTTCAGATGTGAAACTGGTGGTAGAAGTAGGGCAGGGACCAATCTACAGTCTTATGTTTCCAGTCGCATGGTGAGTAGTATCTAAGATTTTCCTTTGAATAGAAATTTGCCATTGAGATTCCATAATGAATAGCCACTGAGTTCTTTTATCTTAATGAATTTATTAAAAACTCATCAAATATATTACGTTTTGAAACTGAAAATGAAATAAACATCTTCCGAATGAGCACAGGCAGGTGTCAATGCTTTCTTTGTTCTGGGAGCTGGGGATGGGGAGACACCATCACATTCCATGGTAGAAAGATAATCCAAGGGAGGGCCTCCTGGAGGCCTAGTTGTCAAGTCTCACTCAGGCTATCACTGAGATGGCCTGAGTTCGATCCCCAGCCAGGGAGATGACACACAGGGCAGCAGACCTCTCGTGTCTCCCCGCTGCTCCTCTTAGCAGTGTATTTCAGTAGATCCGCCTGTTCTGTTCCCTACTCTGTTTCTGGTGAATCTTTTCACCCCCCGCACCTCTGGCCTGTACCCCAATAGTTCTTCTGCACAAAATAAAATTTAAAAAAAAAATTTTTAAAAAAGAAAGATAATGCAAAGGTCTTGTGAAAGTCTGATCAAAGATAATTGAGTAACAGAAGGAGATTATGACAAACTATTATATTTAGTTGTTCATTCAGTAATAGAAATCTCCACAATATTACCATTTCAGTTTTTTAACTTCAGGCAATGCCATTTTAGCTTCATGAGTTGATCATTTGGGAGATACTGGTTATGAAGATCTTTCATATGTTTATGCAACTTATACATTTATCAAAATAGGCCCCAGCTGCTGCTATCACCACCCCTCTCATCCAAAGAGAGTGAGTGTTAAAAAGCTGTCATGCCAAGGACACCGTTCCCCCAAACGTAATTTTCCCTTAAAAACTTGAGTCTTATGGTTTGTGATAAATACGATAATATATTTCTCCCTCTCTGTGTTTCACACATGCACACACGCACATACACACACACACAGAGTCATCAGAGGTAAAAACTTATTTGACTGCATTGGGAGAGCCATCCTGGTGTTCTGGGGAAAGCGCTCTGCACCCCGCCAGAACCCCACTTTTTTCAAAAAGGGCTTTCCTGTGGCCTCATGGTCCACCCGGCTGTGTGAGGCTCTGTGAGCCCGTGAAGAGAATGTAGCACTGAGGCCGCTCTTCCCCGGGGGGTGGCCTGCCTCCTGGTCAGGCCTGGGAGGCACCTTGGCCAGGCGCAGCTTGCGGAACACAGCGGGCTCTGTGCAGGCCTGAGGTAACCCGACAGGAGCCAGGCCGCTCCTCCTGGGCCTCGGAGAATGGGCTTCTCTGTGTGCGCTTGTTTGCTTTGGTTTTGAGCTAAAAAAAAAATGATTTCACACATAATTAGGGCTGTGGCAGAGAGATTGTGTTCGAGGTGCTTTTACTGGAAATATCAAGAGGAGGGACAAGGGAGGGTTGTGTTCCTCTTCCAACCGGGCCGGGGGGAGGAGGAGGAGCCAGCAGCTCCTGGGGGCACAACAGGCAGTGTTCAGGACAGAGGAGCTGCTCTCTCGCTCTGCTCTCTCTCGAGGCGGCCCAGCTGTGAGGGGCTGAGGTAGGCGGTGGAGGTGGGCAGTGAGTGCACTGGGGGCAGGGAAGGCGGGGGACAGGGCTGGGGCAGCCCACTCCTGCCTCTCCTTTGTCTCTCCAGTTGCCTGTGGAGGGGGCAGGGGCTCTCACAGAAAAACTAGGCGCAGGTGCAGGTAAAAGTGAGGAAGGAGGCCAGGAGGAGAGGCTGAGGGCGTGAAAGCCAGGGACTCCATCTGACTCTGCTCAGCCCACAGGCCTGACAAGGAGGCCCTGGAGCAGCCCAGCCCTGAAGACCAGCCCCCAGCCAGGCATCAGGGCACCTGGGTTCCGACCTGCCCAGCTGTGCCTGGACAGGTCTCTTGATGCTTTTGGGGTCTCAGATGGCTTCTCTGTGGGACTGGGCCTGGCCCATCAGCCTTCGGCTGCTGTGGACAGGAACGCCAGGCCCCAAAGCACCCTTGGAGAATCTCCGTACACATTACATATTAAAAGCAAGGAGCCCTGTGGGAAGAGAAAAGCCTGTTTTACTTGAAATTTGTGTAAAGAAGCACTTTCTAGAACATTAATCACATGAACCCTCTCCCTGTTTTTGGCATAACATCTATGAACACCTGTGCATGGGGTTTCTGTTGCTGCATAACTGACCACCTCAAACCTGGCATCCTCAGTGACATTTTCCTCTGCCCATGGTTCCTGGGCCTAGGAGTGGACAGGCCACAGCAGAGACAGCTTGTCTCTGCCCCATGCTTGTGTGGGGCCTCACCTGCTGGGACATGAAGGTGGAGTGACTACTCTCACATCTGCCTCTCTTGGGAGCATGGAGTCAGAGAACCCTGGGCTTCTTGCCTGGTGACCCAGGGCCCTGAAGCGAGTGTCCCAAAAGACCAGCTGCAGTCACATGCCTACTGTGACATAGCTTTGTGTGTCAAAGTCACAGTAAGGAGGGAAAGGCTGGGAGATGCTGTCACAGCATCTTTGGAAAATGTACCAGGCTGCACTCCGAGAAGTGGCAGGCTGGAGCTCTGAGGATGTATGAAGACCCTGTGAGATCGGAAATTATGCCCAGACTCTGTCCTCTGGTCACACCCAGGTTCCGCCAAGTTGCTCTTGCCTGTCCCTCCCCAGCGCACAGCTCTGCAGCTCACATGTACCACAGACTGAGGAAGTGCACGCGATGCTGAATGCTCTGGCCAGGAGGACCCATGGGCTATTTGTTGCTCTGATTTTGAAGACCCTTTGGCTTGACCACGCATGTCTTCCTTTTGGGGTAACAGGGTTGACAAGCCCTGCCTGGAAGGTCCGTCTCCCATCTGCTTTGGGGAGGCCATTTCTCCCTCACCACTTCATATTCTTTGTTCAGTTTGTCCCAGCTCTAAATCCATGTCCTTGCCACAGAAGTTCTCTTTCCCAGACCTGTCAACTTCAACCCAGCTCTAGTGAGCTCTTGTGCCAATAAATGTGAGGTGCAGAGACTGGTCACGTAGGAAGAGATGTCAGCTAGAGTTGAAGGATAAACGGAAGTTAGCTAGCTGGTTCTAGAAGGTTCTTCCCTCCCCCACCCTTCACCTAGGAGGATTCCAGGGGAGGGTGGGACTTTATGATTTTCATTTTGAGAAGACCCATTGGCTATTCCTGGAGCTGGCTGTGGTGGACGTGGACGCTATTCTGGTGTTGACATGGAGATGGCAGGGGCAGCTGCCTGGACGGACACCTCAGAGGCAGGGTCTGGCTTCTGCAATTGCCTGGTGCTGCTCCATCAGGGGATCCTGGAGAAGAAAGAGTTTAGGATGAGAAGGTGAAGAGTTTGGATCTGCCATTGGTGACTTTGAGCTTCCTCTGGGAAGCAGTTGTCAAGGATGTCGTTGACTACAAAGGTCTTGAGTTCTCCATATCAGAGAAGAGGCTTGGGTTAGAACCTAAACATGGGAGCCAGCACCCCATAGATGTTGAGAGAAAGCAGAGAGAATGAAGGGAATGAGGACAGAAGGGGTCAGGATGGTGGGGAGGCGCCTGGTTGATGCAGGCATTCTCAGTTTGCATCCTGAGCAAAACCTGGGCTTTCTCCAAGACATCAAAATCCGAAGGAGTCGACCAAGTGTTTGGTCATTTGACTGGTGCCCCAGTGTGGACTAGAATCGTAGAAGAGACTTTCCTTCACTTCTCTGGAGAGAGGGCAAGGTCTGGATAGGGGCTCTTAGGACTGAGAGATCAAGAGAGGTCTGGCCTCTGCTGGGTTTGAAGATTCCTGTGACATGAAATGAATATTTGGGGTTCAGGCTTGGAAACAGTTTCTCTTTGGGGATCCTGGGCGCCTTTCAGTGGGAGCCGTGTCAGAGACCAAGATCTGGCCCCCAGGTGTGCTCATTGCTAGGGAGGCGTCTTTGCTTCTTGGAAATCAGAGTATTTAAAATATTGACATAAAGTCATGTTTTTACGAGGATGCAATATAGTAGGATTGTGCCTGTCTCAAGAATGATCGGGTTTAGAAACCACATTACTTCATAGTGGCCTGTGGTCTGCCCCAGGACACTGGGGACGATTGTCCTCTTCGGTCCATCCTGGCAGCTCTGTGGTGACTGTATGAAGAGCTTCACTAGTGTGTGATTGTGAAGTCCCGGTCGAATGACCCCTCTGTGCCACGCCCTTGGATCCCCCCATCTCAACCACCTCCCGGTTATGGGGTTGGCGCTTGGACAGCGTTGGTTACAAAGGCGCCTCTCAATGGCAAATACCTCATATTGTTTACCTGAAGAACAGGCTCTTCTCTGTGACCTGTTGCCCTGGCTGGGAACTGACCAGGGATGCGGCCCAGCCCCTGTGGATGCCTCAGCCCCTCTGGTCCCCCAACAGAAGGTCTTTCTTGGGCTCCCTGGAGCTTCTCCCTTTTCCTGTAAACAGTCATAAAACCTGCTTTCCCTGACCCGAGCCCGTCAGCAGCAGAGAAGCGCCCGGGTCCGCCTTTATGCCGAGGATGGCTGCGGCCTGGTGTTTGGAGAGAAAACATTCATGTGTAATCTCATCATTATCAGCCAATGCCAGCCTCGGCTGTGGCCTCACCCACTGACCCACAGTGCCCTGGGCCTCCCAGGCACAAATCTTGGTCGACTACCCAAGGAGAAGGGGGCCCTGACCCCCCGGGAGACATTGAGCAGTGGGTCTTGGGGAGTGAGGCCTGGGGGCTAGGAAGAAGGGACGGAAGCTCCGGTCACAAGGAGCACCTTCAGGTCAACCCAAGAAGCTTTTATGACTTTGGCCCCGACTGGGGCCTGCTCTGGCTGCAGTGGGGGGCTGCAGTGGGGAGGCAGAGTATGTTCAGTTCCTGCCTCAGGAGACTTCGTTGGGGAAGGGGGGATGGGCTCAACCAACTGGGGTAGAATAGACCGAAGCTTCTGCTTTGGGGAGACAGTAATGGCCACGTCAACCCAAAGAAGAAAGAAGCCCTTGGGCTGGGGGGAGGCTCCCTGGAGGGACTGCAGGCCAGAGGACCCCGAGGAATGGCAAGAGGAGGAGGGGAGGGAGGGAGAACAGAGGAGGGGTGAGGTGGACAGTGAGCCTGGGGAAGGAGACCGTCCCCAGGCCTCCCTCTTCGTCTGAGTCTGCGAGGGCTGTGCCCAGCGGAGGGTTGGCAGGTGGGATAGCTGAGGCGGTGGTGCTGCGAGCTCTCAGCTGGGAACCTTCCCACACTTGGGGTAGGGCTTGTGCTTTGGGGGTGACTGCCTCCCAACTCAGAGGTCTGGGGGTGAGTTCAAGACCAAAGTCAGGAGCCCCAGGAGACCAGTGGTCCCCACTAACCCCTGCAGGGCAGGAAAGGGGCCCCTGAAGAGGAGGAGGCCAAGGTGAGGCAGAGGAGAGGATGTTTCTCCACTGACTATGTTCCATCCAGCCCAGGAAAGTCACCCTGGGGTCTGAGGAGGGGGTTGTTTGGTCAAAAATCCACTCTTGTCTCCAGTCTGGCCAACAGATGGGCCTACCTGGGAGCAGATTCTGGGACTGTGGTTGGTTTCTCCTCGGCCAGGATCGCCCCTTTCCTTGCCTCGCTTTGCTCAAGTGTGAAATGGGAATAACAACTCCATAGCGTTGCTCGAGGGTTAAACGAACAAATGCACGGGCAGGCCGGAGAGCAGCCTAGGCGCCACGGGCCTTGGAAACTGCTCAAGAAGAGGACCCCAAATCTGGCTGAGGTTTGGGGGGGGTCCTGATGATGATCCCTGGCTCAGCGCCTGCCCCGCCCCTACATTCGTCTCTAACTGCTGTCATCGGGAGATGAAAACTGCCACTTTTTGGGTCACACAAGCGGAACTGTGGCTTGGCATAGAGAATAAACTCCCTCTGGGGACATATAACTTCATCTTCACCAGCATTTATGTGAAAGAAGATGAAGTATTTGTAATAAGAAAGCAAACTGATTTGCTCTCCGAAAATATGAGCCAGAGAGCCCCGAATAGAAAGCAGACAGCTAACCTCCAGCCCAGGCCAGCCTCAGGGCGCCCGCAGTGGAGAGCCACCAGGACTGAGAGGCGGGCGAGGCTGCCCCAAACCCACTGCTGGGGAGCAGAGGTGGTCCAGAACCAGGGGATCTGTCTCCAAGTTACAGCTCTACGTTCATCCACCGCCCGGGTCTGTCCGGGATGCTCCAGCAAAGGTGTGTCCCTGCCCGCAGTCCCCTTTGTGTTTCCCTCCCTGATAAACTAGTGTGAAGATCCACCAGGGCCGTTTACCCCACAGAACCAAGGACTGTCTTAACATAACTCATGGGCCATAGGCGACTATTTCACGTCTCTAAGCATTAAACGACTCCCCCCACCCTTTTTTTTAAAAAAAGATTTATTTATTTATGCATACAAGAGCTGGGGTACAGGCCAGAGATGTGGGGGGCTCACTCACCAGAGACAGAGCAGGGAACAGAACAGGCAGACTGACTGAAATACACTGTTGAGGGGAGCAGCGGGCGAGTCAGGAGAGGTCTGCTGTGCCATGTGGGTTGCTCCCTGGCCGGCCGAGGATTGAACTTGTGCTGCAGAGGCTGAGGATTGCTTCATAGTTCAGTGCTTAACCCCTTGTGCCACCAGGGAAGCCCAATGACTCCCCTTTTGAAGAGGCATAATGCACCAACTCACAGTCTTTGTGGGGACAAAACAAGCATGGAATGGCTGTGTCAAAAAAGCCTGGGCACCATGTGTGTTGGTGAGGGTGTGACAAGAACTCTTTCACCATCAGTGGGAAGGTCAGTTGGTGCAGTTCTTCTGGAAAATGGAATGAAGATTCTTTACAAATCTGAAAATGAAAATACCACACAACCCTGTAATGCCTCTTGCAGGTATTCATCTGAAGAATGTGAAAACAGGACCTCCCCGGGTGGTGCAGCGGGTTGAGTGCAGCGCTATGAAGCTGTCCACAGTCTCTGCAGCACCAGTTCGATCCCAGCCTACCAGCGAGGGTCCTACATGGCGCGGCAGACCTTTCCTGTCTCGCCCGCTGCTCCCCTCAGCAGTGTATTTCAGTCAGTCTGCCTGTTCTGCTCCCCACTCTGTCTCTGGTGAATCCTCTCACCTTCCCGTGAATCTTGTATAAATAAATAAATAAATCTTTAAAAGAAAATGAAAACAGTAATTTGAAAAACTGTATGCACCCCTGTTCATAGTAGCATGTTCACAATAGCCAAGAAAGTGAAACAATCTGAATGCCCATGGTGGACACATGGTATATTTATACTGAGTGGAATACTATTCAGCTGTGAAAAAAGGAGGAAATCTTGCCTTTTGGGACAACAAGGATGGAACTTGAAGTGATAATGCTGAGTGAAATAAGTCAGAAGGAGAAAATTATCAAATGTCCCATGTGGACTATAAATCATCAAAGCAAATTTAAGAAATCACAATAAAAATAACTCTTAGTGTATGAAAAATAGAGTTGCAGAAGAGCAGGGAAGGGGCTTGAGGGAAGGGGGTGAATGTGGTGGTGGAAAGGCCACTAGAATTTGGTGTTGGGGAAGGTGAGGCGAGGCTTATATCCACAGAGAAGTGAAGATGTACTCCTGAAGTTTCTAGAATGGCATTCAGTACGCTACAGAGATGCAGAGATCACGCTCACCCTTCAGGAGACTCGAGAGACAAGATAGCAGGGATTGACTTGACACTGAGAGATGGGGGAGGGGAAATTTGCCATAAAACAAAGAATGTAGCACAAAAATATCCATAAAGTTACAGATCATGTTATAAATATTGGGTTGTGGGAAAAGTCATGACGCAGTTTTGCTTGAAGACAGCAGGAAAAATACGTCACGACTTTTCCGACAATCCCATATATTTGAGAATGATTAATAATCATGAGAAAGTAAGAAAGGGGAGGGAGGGAGGCCACAAAAAATGTTTGGTAAATTTTTTCTTATCCTTTAAAATTTTATGCAATAGTAATGTTACCCCGGGAGAAGTTGTATTCTGTCACTGTAGTGAGGCCACAGAAAAGGAACAGAATGAGATGGACACAGGGACCTCTGACATTTGGGTTACATTAAATTCAAAAATAACTTTATTTTTCAGTACTATAGAGAAACCCATATTTGGGGATGAGTCGATTTTTAAGGACAAATTTAGCCTGCTGCAATCTGCAAATAACTTAATCCATTAGTTGCATCAGTATTTTTGTACCCAGTAAAGTGGTGTTGATTTATGTCTGCTTTTAAAGAAACCATTTAGAGAAATGTTGTTTCCAGTCCCTGAAACAACACGCTTGAGAATTTTTAGATTCACAAAAACCTCTTTTCTGAGGGTGGTTAGAAATCTAAATGTGACCCTTGTGTAAAAATATAGAAATGTCATTCCAAGTCACAAGGAAAGCTAATAGGGCGAAGACCACATTCAAATGAAGCTTTTCAGAATATTTCAGGAAGTGAACATGTCTCTCTGCTGCAGATGCAGTCAGCAGCGCTGGCCACGTCTCCCGTGCTCCTGGGAGAGTACAGAGTTCACAGCCAGTGGGCAGGAGGGCTGGGAGAGGGTGTTCCCCCCACAGTGAGCCCCTGAGCCTGCAGCCCAGAGGCCGAGCTCGGCGTGGCACGAGGCAGGAGCGGCACGCTCAGGGGCACAGCGCTGTCTTCCCGCAAGCAGCACGCCAGAGGTTTCTCCCTCCTTGGGTTATTCCAGCTTCTTTGTTTTCACTTTCCACCTTGAAAAAAATAGCAATTTTTACCTGTGTCAGAAAAAAACAAATCCGAATCACGAATTATGTTTGGTGTCATCCATTGGTGTTATGGGGACTGGAGAGTGTTCTGGAAATGACCCCAAACTGTATCCACACTTGGGGGTTCAGACACACAGGAATGGGCTGGAGAAGCCAACAGTCACTTAATTGCAAGGAGAATGAATATTTGAGGACCTGGAAGAGGATCCCCCACAGGGAAAGACGATAAACAAGGAGAGGCCGGCGTAGCAACGGCTGGAAGGACAGAGGGCACCTCTGTTCCATCAGCCCCACTAGCTATTGTCACTCATCTCTGTGACCGTGAGAGCCAACTGAGGGGAAGCGTGTGGCTGTGGCCCGGTCATGCTCCCTGACCTGCCGGGTCCAGGGTAGGACAGCTCCCCACACGGCCGTCTGTTCTGTCGATGGGCCTTTGACTTGCTTTCACTTTTGGCTATTACAAGGCACACTGCCAAGAACATTCCTCACACTCTCTCAGGCCACGTGGAGGAGTTTCTGGGGGAGAATTGTTGAGTAGGAGGTCATGCAAACCTTAAGCTCTGCTAGATGAGAGAATGGCCCCCAGTGGGTGGCATCGAGTCACACTCGGTAAAAGGTGACTATGACTTTGCCAACACCTTCGTCACCGTGGCTGCCTTCTTTTGTTTGTGTTTGTTCTGCTTTCCTTTCTCAAATGTCTCGGGCCCTTGCAGGCTAATTTTCAGTCTTCTTTTCTAATATAAGCATGTTAGGCAATAAAATGTCCATACATCCTATAAGGCTTTTTTTCACGAATTTTAAAAATGTAAGGGCCCATTTATAGAAGTTTCAAGTTGAGGACAAAAAAAAATGGCACGGCGTGTCAGATGCAACAGGGTGCTGGGGAGCTGGTGTCTAGAGAGACAGGTCACATGTGTCACCAGACCGAGGACAATGTGTGCCACGGCTAGCGGGGAGAGGGAAACGAGAATAAATCCTTGGCGTTGGTTGGAATCAGCGGCATTAGTGTGAGTCTGGGTGTGAGCTCTGCGCTGCCCATCAGGCACCCCTGTGCTTGGTGCCCGTTCGGGCTTCAACACCCCCTGCCAAGCTCTTCCTCTCATGGAGGTGACCCCACGCAGAGCCACGCCTTGCTCAGAGGCGTCCTCGCTGCTCCTGGGCTGTGACGCCGGTGCCAGGTCACCCTGGAGGGGCTCCATGCACTGCCCCCCTAATAGCTGGGCGCGGCCTGGCTCATGAAGGAGACCAGAGAAGGGCCCACCTAAGTTTTGACATACAACGTCTTCAGTGTCGCTCAGTTCTAAATCATCTCTCATGCCCTCTTTTTATTTTCTTGAAGTCCATGGGTTATCTAGAAGCTTGTTGGAATGTTTCCAAAAACACACAGTACTGTGTTTTCTTTCCTGACTTCTATCTTTTTTTAAAAAAATTTTTTTTTAATAGAGGCATGTTTTATTTATTTATTTATTTGTTTGTTTGTTTTGTTTACACAAGCACTGGGTACAGTCAGAAGCGCGGGAGGGTGAGAGAATTCACCAGAGCCAGAGCGGGGAGCAGAGCAGGCCGAAGGACCGAAGTACACTGCTGAGGGGAGCAGCGGGCGGCAGGAGAGGTCTGCGCGCCATGCGGGACCCTCCTCTGGTGGCCGGGGAGCAGCCGGGGATCGAACCAGCACTGCAGAGGCTGCAGGCAGCTTCGCAACCCAGCGCTCAACCGCTGCGCCACCGGGGAGGCCCCTGACTTCTATCTTAATGGCGAGCGTAGGGCTTATAATAAAATGATTCTGGTTTTTAGGATGATTCGCTTCGTGTCTAATAAACAAACATTTTTGCAAATATTTTGTGTGTTCTGGAAAAGTGCAGACAAGAGCAGGGTATCTGGTCCTCTATATTTCCTATTTCCATAGATGAAAGTTAACTATTTTATTAAAATATCCTGTCCTTATGAAATTTTTGTCTACATGCTCTTGCAGTTACTGAGAAAAGTATAATAAAAATGGTCTGTCATGATTAAGGACGTAAACGTTTCTTCTGGGAATTCTAGAACTTTCTTTTTATGAAAGTGGGTGCTAAACTCATTATTCCAGTTGTGAGAGCTTCGTGGTGGGCTACTCCTTTGATAATTATGTAGTTATTGATGTCCTCAATCACACTTTTTCTCTTGGCGTTTAATAGACACCCCTCTGTTTGGGGGCGGAAGTGTATCTTTTTTACTCTTTAATTTTCATCTTTCTCGTTTATGTTCTGGCAGTTTGTGCATATTACACCTATCACTTTCTGAGGAATGCACATGTTTTTAACCAAACCTGGCAAACTTTCTATGTTAAGTTTCGATTTTTGCCATTCAAAATAATGACCAATATTATCGACAGTTTTCTTTTGACCACCTACTTATCTTGCGTCTCTAGTGTGTCTTCTGGCCCCTCTTCTGTTTCTGCCACTGTCTTCATTTTGCCTTTTAAAATGTCTGTCTGTCGTGGCCTGCAGTAAGTGCTGCGGGTACCACCTCGTGTGGCCTCCCGCGGGCCCTGTGTGTGTTGTGTGACCTGAGCATGGGCCTCCCTCGGCCCCTGGCTGGGAGCTCTGATGCTGAGACCACACTTGGCATCCCTATGAGCCACTGTTGACGATAGAGGATTACTTGTCTCATGTCCATGCCTGGCAATGTCCACGAGACGGCCTATCTCTGGCCTTGCACCTGCCCCTGGCTGCTCTGTATGGTCAGCAGCAACCCTCCCTGCCCACATCATCCACACTCCTCTCTTGAGGTCAAATCCTTGAAATTGCTGGTTAGGAGGAGGCACCATCCTGGAGGCTGTGCCAGGCATGCCCATGTTGCCGCCTGGGGAGAATGCTGGTGAACATTCCAAGGACTCCCTTCCCCAGGCCAGCTGACCAGGCTATGGCATCAGGTGGAGCCCAGTCAGGTCCAGGGAGAGGCAGGGATCTGGGAGGCTGGGGCCTGGGGTTGGGAGCATCGGGTGGGTGTGGCTTGGTACGGCCTCTTGGGATGAGAATCTGAGAACCCAGGGCCTAGGGGTGAGCACTGCCCTGCTTTTCCTTGCCCAGGAGGATCTGGTGGCTCTGAGCCTGCAGGACACCCAGATCTCACTCCCTAGGGGCCTTGGGGGGTTGCCACCAAGAGGAGGACTCTCATTGGAAGTATGTTGGGCCCCTCCAGTGGGGGCAGCAGCCAAGGGGTCCCGAGTGGGCCTTTTCACCTGCTCCGTGAAAAGCAAGATCACACCCAGGTCTCCCGGTTGGTGGATAATTTGCATCCCCGGGATGGAGTCTGGACGCTTTTCTCCTCTTTTCTCCCTGGAGAGGAAGGGGAGGGTGAGGGGCCAAGATGCAGCGGTCACAGGAATGCTCAGCGGCTGGCTGGCGGGGCAGGACCTGGGGGGCCGGGACAAGGGGGCTCGCAGGGCTGCTGCCATCGCCCCAGCACAAAGCCCGCCCTTGTTCGCAGCCTCGGGAGCCTGCCCTGCTCCGGACCTCCCGGGTCCTGCGCCTGGAACCGTGTGTCCTGACCGCTGGGGAGGGGACATGCTGCTGGCTGAGGGCTCCTGGCAGAGGTGGGGGGCAAGCTCTGCCAGCTCCTGGGGCCTCCCAGGCCTCCCATGGATGAAACCCAGCCGGTAGGTTTCTCAAACATCTGCCACCTGTGGAGTCCTTGAAGGTGGCTGATCAGGTCACCTCTGCCCAGAGCATGGATGGGGGTGCTCCATGGGGGTGGGGCAGTGGACGTGGGTGCCTCCTCCACCTTCCAGCATGCACACAGTGCCCTGACCCTGCTGGCAGTCGCTCCACTCACTTCTCCACTGAGCCTCATTTATTGAGCACCTGCTGTGTGCCAGGTACCACCCCAAGCATTAGAGCAACCAGGTGAACCAGGCAGGCAGGGCTCTGCCTCGGGGCACCTGCCCACCAGGCCAGGCCTTGGCCCATGGCTCTCCACAGCCTCAGCTTCCCCTACTGAGCAGTTCACTGCCTGCCAGCTACGGGGGTGCCCTCATTCCCTATGGATCCCCTTTGGGGGTTGGCAAAGATCACTTTGGGGAGAAAGAAAAAGCCTCACTCAGGGAAGTGAGAAGAAACACGTGTGAAAACCCAGCACTCAGCTGAGGTTAGCATGACGTCAGACTCGCAGTTTCTCGCTGAGTCCTGCTATTTTCACTCAGCAAATTCGAGCAAGATTTCACGTTCATGTCCAGAGGGCAGGAGGGAGGAAGCTGACCCGCTTGCTGAGCGGGCAGGGAGGGGCAGGACTGGCTGCGTCCAGCACAAGGCTATCCTGCCACGTCCTCTCCATTCTCGACTGTTCTGCTGACACAAACTTCTCACCTGCCACAGCAGGACATGACCCCCACTCTGTCTTTACAGCCCATCCCCCTGACATTCCACCGGTCCCCCATCTCCAGCCTGGCAGGGCCGCTTTCGCTCCTGCATGCCCTGGTCTTTGCCCATGGTGGCCACACCTGCCCAGCCCTCACTGTGCGGGGCCTGACCCATCCCCCGGGCGGCAGTAGGAGATGCCACCTTTCTGCAGATGAGGAAGTAGTTTCTGACCTGACCCAGCTTACCTGGGCCAGCTCACCCCCAAATCCAAGCTCTTGACTGTCAGCTAGACCAAGGGACAGCGTTGGCCCTGGTGGCTCCAGTGGACGCCCTTCTAAAACTGCTCTCAGCAGTGAGAGCAGCGGTTCTGGATCTCTCAGGAAACCCCAGAGCACCTTCTGCTCCATCTTCCTTGCACACACACACCCAGACACCACCACCTTCTCCACCAGCCACCCCCAGCTGACTCAGTGGGCATATTTCCGGGGGGTTGGCTGGCAGCACCTTCCCTCCCCAGCACTCTCCAGAATCCTCACAGCAGCCAATCAGTACTTTTGTTACAACCGGAGACCAGGGAGCCCTGACCCTTGCTGTGGGGAGGGGTGGTTGGGGGCAGAGGAAGGATGTGACCCACGTATGCTGGCCACAGGAAGTTGCTTCCTGACTTCCGGTGGAGACCACCCCAGGCTGGAGGGGCGGTGGGGAATGTCGTGTCTTCTGAACTTTTCCAGAGTCTCAGGATGTCGCCCTTGGCTGATGGGAAGTCAGGGAGCCGAGAGAGTCCTGCATAGGGAGGCCCGTGGGCCAGACCCTCTGTGGGCTTTGCCTGCTGCCTGTTAGGTCTAGAGGTCAGGTGAGGCAGTTGAGAAAAATATTCTCGCTGTGAAGTGTCTGAGGTCCTTGTGAGGAGAGAGAATGGCCCCCTTTCAGCAGCCCTGCCTGGAGCCAGGACAGTGCCCGGAGGGAGCCTCAGTGAATGGTCATCTGTGTGTCCAACGGGCCAGGCCTGGCTGTGAGGAGGAGACATAGACTCTGGCTTCTGTTTGTGAATTCAGGGGCTCTGGAGGACTTCAGTAAATAAACACCTATTTATTGAGCTCCTACTGTGTGCACGGCCCTGGGAGGGACACAAAGAAGCACTGATTTGAAAAACCACAGTCAGAATTTATCCATGCAAATGACTTTGCTCCCCTGGGACTCACTGGACATGTGAGCCCAGCGAGGCCGCACAGGAGGAACTGGGAGGATCTGCTCCTAGGCCCCGCTCCGAACATGCAGATGGTTGCTGGCTTCAGCTAAAAACTAGCTCATTGTCACTGGGAGCTCACCTATCTGTCGCCTGCTGTGAGGCAGGCCTGGTTTTTGCAGCGTGGGAATGAGACTCTCCTGAAAGGGTCTGTGATCTGTCAGAGTGACCCAGGGAGCAGATCGGCCAGCTCGGTGGCCAGCTAGTTGGCCAGGTCGTCCCTCTAAGAGGCCCCCTACCCCCTAGTCTGGAGTCACTGGGCCCCGAGAGAGTACCATGGAATTAACACTCAGAACTTCCAAGGCCCCGGCCCCGAGCACAGCACGGACAAGCCCCTGGGTGCGGGTGGCTCAGCTGAGGCCCCCAGTGAGGCGTGGGGAAGGGACATGAATGTGCAAGACTGTGCAGGTCTCACATTGGGCTCCACCATGAGGTCCATCTGAGGGGTCCCCCCAGGAGCCGTGCAGAGTGTGCTCAGAATCAGTTCCCACTCTGGCACCCAGGATGGGGCTGGAATGACTCTGTTGAGGGATCCCCTGGGGTGCTCAGTCCCCCATCTTGTTAAGTTCTGGCAGTGGAGACGTTCTGGTCTGGGAGGAGGCAGGTGCTAAGGATGGTCTCCGGGCCTGAGTTTCCTCGGATCTACCTTGAAGAACCATGAGACCAGAGCCTGCACTTAGAACCTTCCTGGCCCGAGCCATAGGAAATTGCTGCTATGTAACCAGTTCCCCCCCCCACAAACTGCGAACTCATGCAGACTATGAGCTGTGTGCCCACATGTGTGAGCACCATTATCAACTCGAAGCGTAGCTTTCACGTGTTACGCACATAAGGGCAGGCAGCAGGAGGTCTCTCCCCCCATGCCCTGGAACTGGGACCTCGGGTGTTTTTCTCCAGGTGAGAAGGGCCCCCTGCCTGGCTGAGTTTCAGCAAGGGTCCTGCTCAAAAGGTCTGACTTAGGATCCGCACCTCCCCCCCCCCCCCAACCATGACTGGCTTCCCTCATGCCTCATTCTGGGTGGGTCTGGAATGTTCTGCTCACCCGGCGTCCAAATGCCACGTCCTGCTGAGCTCAGGAGGAATTTCACAGCCTCTGTACAAACCCAGCCAGGAGGGCTCCTCACCTCCGCTGCAGGCTCCTGGAGCGGGGAGCAGAGGTCCCAAGGGCGCTGCGCTTCCTGTCGCCCCAGCTCCCGGCCGTTACACATCTGACTTGGGTTGTTTTCTTGGCCCAGATGGGACACAGGTGGCCTGCGGTCCTGGGGACACCCCCAAGGACACACTGATGGCTTTTTGCCTCTGCCTTTCTCATTCCACACAGAACACACCCCATGAGGACAGGCCATGAACAGTCAGAGCCGAGCGGCATACGGAGGTGCTTGCAATCTGGGCCCCGGACGGAGAAGCACATAGAAAGACCTCTCTGAAATTGGGGAGAAATAGAGCAAAGGCCCAGCAGAGTCACAGCGGGAAGACCCGGCAGCAGCTCAGGGAAAATCGAGAGCAAATGGCGCAGACACAAGGCGGCATCTAAGCGCACACTCAGGGGGAGGCGTGTTAGACCCTTAAGCCAGAACTTCTCACTCCTTCCGTGGGTGAAAATGCCTGCACTTGACAGCTTCTCTGAGGCCACCCTTGCCCCACCTCACTCCTCCAGTAAAGGAGGCAAATCCAAACCCACGGTGTCTGCCATCTCCCTCAACCAACATCCTCAGCCCGAACCTCAGACCAACACCCTGCAGGTGCAGCTCCACAGGTGAGCGTAGTCATCCGAGGGACACTGTTGGGCAGAGGGTTGGAGGAGCCCAAGAGGCCCTCAGCTGGGGCGAGCTAAGGGAGAACGAGAGGTGTAGGGTAAATGATGAGGTTTTTGCACCATTGGCCTCTTGGCTCTCACCTGAAGCCTTGAGTTTGTTAATGTAGGTGTGCAGGTGTGGGGCACGCATGCTTGATTATGGACACCTGAGTATGGGCACGTGCTAGTGTGCACACCTGAGCCTAGGGGGCAGGGCTACAAGGGCAGCATCACTCAGAGATGGCAGAAAGAACTATGAGAGGACAAGAATGCCAGAGAGCCCAAAGAAAGTAAAGATTCACAGGGGCCAGGGAGGCCTGCCAGCCTCCCGGGTACCCGGCCTCCCTGGCTTGCCAGCCTGCGGGCTTGCCCCCCAACAACGGTGGAGAAAGAGCATTCAAGCCTGAAAAAGCCACTGAGGGCTCCAGCGCTATCCTCTATTCATGTGCCTGAATCGACAGAGAACCTGCCCTGTGCCTGCTGCCACTACCACAGAAGGCTTTTCACGAAGATGGGCTCGGAAGCAAAGAAGGAGGCCCCTGGCCCTTCCCAAGTTGAAGCTGAAGCCCCGCAGGCCAAGGAAGCAGTGCTGAGGGCGTCCACTTCACCCACCTTGCAGAGGCCCCAGACATAGGACTCTGAAGGCAGTCCAAGTATCCTCAGGAGAGCACCCCAGGCCAGCATCAAGGCCCCTGACCTCCAAGTTGGCCAGGAAGACAGGAGACAGGCATGGCTGTGGCCACGGGGACCACCTGGAAGGAAGCTGAAAAGAAGCTCAGGGACACTGAGTGGCCAAGATCAAACTGATGCCACTACTTCATGGAGAAAATAATTACTGCAGACAATTTCTGTAACATAGTATTCTGATGTCAGTGTCTATATTCCAAGGCGAGACACTGCAAAGAAATTGCACATTTCACTTCATAGGTTAATTGTTAGAAGTAATATGACTATCGTAATTTGAAACTTTATTTTTGTAAATAAAGTAAATAAAATTTACTCATTTGATGAAGACCCATGATTTTCAGTATAAGAGAAATGAGACACAAATGTAAAATAAAAGAAATTTAGAAAATCAGACTTGCGGTATTAAATTGACATTAGAAAGTGGACCCAAACGGCAGGGCTCAGGAGAGCACTTTCCTGTCCTCTGAAATGCGCTTACAGCAGGGACTGCTGGCAATGAGCTCTCCTCAAGCCCAGATCTGCGCTTCTAAGCACCAATGCACCTGCGTGCTTCACCGTGGGCCACCTTGCTCCGAAGCAGGAAACGGACAAGAATGCCCAGGAAGCTCTGAGACATGAAGTCACGTCAGAAGATCACAGGAGCCGGGAGCAAAGGGCTTCCGCTGAACCAGGGCACCCATTTGCAGCCAATTCACAAAGAAAAGGTGGAAATTTGTTGTGATCTCATGAAATAAAATGATAGGGAAAGCTCCGTGTGTCTCAGCTGAAGAAGGTCCATCACACCTGTCAACAGTGATAGAGCTAGGGGCATCGCACCAACCCCAGCGCTGTAAGTGATTCAGACGAAGGTCATCAGTGGACCCCCAAGGTCATTAGGTGAAAGGTCCCAGGGAACAGAGCAATGGGCCTCTGCCAGGCGCCCCAGGTCATCACCATGACCCAAATCATGAAATAACTTCACCAACATCTGTTTAACCTGAGCCTGCACCTCCTTCTTGTTTATGAGAAATGAGGGGCTCAAGCAGCAAGTGACCCAACACCATGTGGATGCCATCAGACCCGTGGGACGTTCCCCAAGCCCAGCCGCTTCCAGAGCAAGGTCGTGGGTCTGGTTACATAATTCATGGGGCCCAGCATGAAGGAAAAATGCAAGGCCTCTTGTTCAAAGAGTTAAAAAAATGCTACTGAAGTCGCTACTGCACTAAAAGAAAAGTCTGCCTTCCTTCCCTGGTTTCTCTGTAGATCGTCAGGTTGCTTTTATTTGCTCCTTGATGTCATTTGAAGTCAAGAGACATTAAAACACTAAATGATTAGTATGAACATTGCCACACAGTTTCCTGCTGCACACAACCTCTTTTAAATGCAAAAATACAAGCTCTTAGCTCATGCGTGGAATCATACCATGGCACAATTGGTCCCCGTGGCTTGCGCATGCATGAGTGCTTGGCTCTGCCCGGCGCACAGCTGTCAGCCTCTCTCCTCTCCACGCAGCGCCGTGCCCTGCTGCCGGCTGATGAATAAGGACACGCTGGACAGAGCGGCTCTCCCGTCCCCTGTCCCCTCGTGCTGTTTGAGGCTGGGCTCGGGGACGCATGTGCGAGGACGCACGGTGAGGGGCCTCTGAGGGGCTGGCTGGTACGTGTGCTGCTCACTGCCCCTTGGCTTCATGCTGCTTTTGGAGCAAGTTCTGGGATGCTGTGCTCCCTGGGGATGGAGGACGCTGTGTGTGATGGGTGGGACAGGCAGTGACACCCTCCAGTGCCCCCCCCGCCCCCGCTCACATGAGTCAGCCACATCCCATCGGACTTCATGCACAAAGCACAAAATCAAAGATAAAACTGCAGGAGAAATGAGGATGGCAGCATGTGGCCGGCTGTCAAACCAAGCATAGGGTCTTCTGAGCACCCAGGGGCCGGCCCGCTGCCCAAGTGCACACTTACAGCAGCAGGGCGGGCAGGCGGGGCAGGGGTCAGAGCAGGGGCGGGAGCTGTGCCTGGGGGGGCCCATCTAACACCTGACTGTTTTCTGCAGCTTTGAGTTAAGAATGACTTTTATGTTTTTACATAGTTGTTCCTCTAAGTGCCTACATTGATTTTGCTTCTTGATCTGAAAACATTACTCTGCTCTAGACCCCTGCTCTGGATGAAAAGAGACTTCTAGAAAACAGACTAAAAAGCAAAACAACCAAGCAAAATGGGGGAGTCAACTGGGTCTTTATTCGAGAGTCAGTGGACAGTGGGGGGCCTGGAGCGTGTGTCTGGAGCACACATCCATGTGGATGTACTAGTCTCTGCTTTTCTGCATATTTTAATTTTTTTTTTTAATCATAGAAAGTCAGGGGACGTGGCAGGCCTGGAAATACCGAGATGTAGCTTAGGTTAAGGGCACCGTGGAGGATGTCAGAACACAGGGCCGTGCCTGCCGCAGGCCTGACCTTCCCTTTCATGGGCGGATCCCTGGGACCATCAGTGGCGTCTGGGGTGTTTGACTTCCAGATGTCCACGATCAGCAACGCCAGTTTGTGGCATTTCCCTGCCCCGTGGTATAAACACTCCACCACGGCTGACTTCAGACACCCACGGGCTGTCCTTGAACTTGGAGTTCACGGGCCCACGGGACACCCACCGCTGGACACCGGTGCGACATCTGCCTGATAAAGGTCAGACAGACAAAATGCATCCTGTTTGCTCAGGATGTCTCTGAATTGGGGTGAAGTGGGGGGTGAGGAGGGGATTAGGAGTGGGAGCGCAGGAGAGAAGGCACGAATAAGCTAAGACTTAGGACAACACGAGGCCCCTTCCCAGCCCCCATCCGGCCACGAGTCTGGTGCTCATCATGGCGTGGAGATGGAGCCAGTGTCCTGGCTCATGCGCACGGCCCAGCTGGCCGCCCACCGCTTCCCCCTGGCCCACAGCACCACCTCTCGCCCCGCCTTCCTCCTCCAGCCAAACATTCAGCGCAGTGAGGTTCCCCAGGGGCACCCCGTCCTTGCGCCCAGCACCTGGCCTTCTCTGCCTGGATGTCCTCTCGGAGATTCAAGCCCATCCTCCCCGCCAGCAGGCTCTGTCCTCGCTGTCCACAAGCACGACCTGGGTGCTCCTCCCCGAAAACTCGCTGCATCCCCCCGGCTGGGCATGTCCTGCTCTCTCCTCTCCACTAAACTCCACGTGTCTTAGGGCTCGTTCAAGACCCGTGCGTCCCAGGACACCCTCCCTGACGGTTCACCCCGGGCTTCCTGCTCCCTGACTCGCCACCTCCCGCCACGGCAATCACAGTCCCGCCTTAAGAGAAGGAAAGCAGGGGCTTGGGAGGCTCCAGATGTGATGGGGGATGGGGCAGGCTTGGCACCCTTGCGGGAGCACCCCAAGGGGAGTACCCTGGGGGGGAGCATTCTGGGGGAGTACTCAGGGGGGAGCTCCTTGGCAGAGAGCCAGCCGCAGGGCAGCCCCTCCTCCAGGACCACCTCCTCCAGGACCACTGCCACCACCTCCTCCCTGCTCTGGCTCCCTTCTCACCTCACCTCAACCATCCGCCCTGCCAGCACTGCCCTCCCTGCTCACACCCATGTATTCTCTGTTCTCAGCTCTCCCCCGTGCCCCCTGAGCACCAGGTTTTTCATAACTGCTCTAGGTCCCCACCTGACACTGGGCACAGCAGCCTCGTGTCTGGCCCTGCCCATGAGCGACCTCCCCACCCGCAGGAGCCTCTTCCCGCTCAGATAAGAAGACAGGCTGGGAGGATGCAGCTCAGCTGTCGCTTCCAAGCCCGTGGGCATGGAGTCCCTTGCCCATGGGCATGGAGTCCCTCGTCGCCTCTGGAGGCTGGCACACCGTGGTGGGGGCAAGGTAGCTTCCAGGGCGGGCTCGGGCCTGACAGGCCCTGCTCTGAGCCTGCTTCCTGTAGTCATCAGAGCCAGTGTCCCTGGGCCTGACCCCGGCTGCAGGAGGCAGGGTGCGGGCTGGGTGGGCTGGGTCCTGGGCCTCCCTCTCTGCGAGGCTGGCCAGGAAAGCCGGAGCTGCTGGAGCTGGGCTCCCCCACCCCAGGGACCACGGCTGACGTCCCAGACGCCCCCAGCTTCCTCAGCCATCACTGGGCCTCCCCCTCCTGCAGGACCAAATCCCTATTTCTGTCTGCCTCCTGCCATCTCCAGGGTGGATTCGTTCCAGATGTTTGCAGTTTCCCAGGGACAGTACGGTTTCCAGTTCTTCCCCCCACAGCACCCCTTTCTACGCTGGTAGGGGGTTCCCTGCTTCCCCAATTTTGAGGCACAGAACATTCTGTGCGCGCTCACTCTCTCCCCGCTTCTCCCTCCCCTCAATTCTCCGGAGAATGAAAGACAAATACTTTTAGTGACAGTCCCTCCAGCCCTGACAGGTGTAATCGCTCCTTCCAGAACCTTCTCTGGTGTGGGGAGGCCTTTCTCATGGGGTGGAGGAGAGTGGGGCTGGACTCCGGGAGGTGAACTCTCGCAGACAGGGACATGGCCGCACCTGTGCAGACGCCTCCTCAGGCACATCTGGGAGAGACCAGCAGATGCCCCACACCCCTGTGCCCCCAAGTCCTCTCAGCTCCCACAGCCCAAGCCTTCGCTCTTGGGGCTGCTTCTCCCGAATGCCCGAGCCCCTGCTCCAGCACTGCAGCCGTGGCCTCCCTGAGGTCCAGGGTGGTGGGTGCCCGCAACACGGGCCCCGAAGCCCCTGCTCCCCTCACTCAGTGCCTCCAGCACACGCCTCTGTAACCATCAGTTTAGGGGCCCCCATCATGCTGGATCATTTCTCCCCAAACTGACCCATGAGTGGAGGGGCCTTGGCTTCGTTGAAATAGCTGGAGTTGCTGGTTTGAGATGCTGATGTAAGAAGTTCCCGGGACCATAACCCTAACAAGACACCCCAGGGAAGGGGGCTGTGGATGAGGACCCAGAGTTTCGCCTCGGAGGGCCTTGCCTTCCAGGAGGCACAGAGAAGGAAAACAGGAGCTTGGGAGGCTCCAGATGTGATGGCGGATGGGGCAGCCTTGGCACCCTCGGGAGAGCACCCCAAGGGGAGCACCCTGGGGGGGAGCACCCTGGGGGGGAGCACCCTGGGGGGGAGCATCCTGGGGGAGTACTCAGGGGGGTGCTCCTTGGCAGAGAGAACCTATTGCCTCTCCGGAGGAGCTTCTGGGTTCTGGGACTTACTTAGACCCTCTTCCCACTTTTGAGGAGACCCCCATTTCCTCTGATGACCCACTATTTCACCAGCTGCAGAGCGTGGGATTTGAGCGGCTGCTCCCCGGAGTGCTAGCCCATCTGTCCTGGACTCTACTCGGGATTTTTAAATAGCCTTGTGGCTTCCCGTGGACTATTTACTTTTAAAGCAACAAAAATGTTTATTTCTCTTTTTTTTCCTAACAATATTTTCCTGTAGTTCCTTCTGCTAAAAATGGCAGCTCCATTCTGCACCCCCCATCACCAGGAGGCAGGGTTTAATCGGTGTGTTGAGGTGGTGGTTACCCACACAACCCTGCGTGGCTCCCTGTCACCCTGCGGACGGGGCCCAGTGTGCTCCCACACTCAGGTGCTCCAGTTCCCATCCGGGCAACCATGGTATGTCTCCTTCTCAAATCTTCCTTCCCGGCTGATTTTGAATGAGGTTATTTCTGCTTTCAGAAAATGGGGGCACACGCGGGGCCCCGGACCAGGGATTTCCAGAATCCCACATGGTGTTTCCCTGGAGGTGCTGTGGGGAGCTGCGTGGCTCAAGGCTCTGCTCCCTGGAAGCAGAACTGGCCCTGCTGTGGCCTGGGACCTGTGAAGGGGTTTAGTGTTCACAGGTCCCACTGGATGGTGGGTGCCATTCATGACATCACAGGAGAGCAGCTCCCCTCAAAGACCTCACACTCCCTAGCTTCTCTGGGGGAGCCCTTTTCTCTCGCCCCTCCTTTCCACAGGATTCGGACGGTGCATATGGCCAAGCACCCCACTGGCTGGGCACCAGTTCCAGGCCTGTCTCTGGCCTAGCCACCCCTGCCGCACTCACTTAGCCCGCTCAGCACCCCTCTGCCTCCAGGCTCGCCCACTGTCTAAACCATGCCTTCGTTGTCAGTCCCGTTTCTACCCTGAACTCTCTTGGGACACCAGGCTCTTGGGGGCCATATCGGGTCACTGGCTACGTCCTGTCAAGCCTTGAATGGGCCAACTCCTGGAGGCATGGGCCCAAGCTCCAGGGCCCTCTCCAGACAGTCAGGCTGAGCCCTCCCATGTTGCAGACGAGACATCTGAAATGATAAAGGAGGGGGTCTGCAGAGGCAAAGTGGGGTGAGTGTGCGATTCTCTCCCCAAAAGCCGAAGGACTTCTACCGTCTCCCTCACCTTCCTTGTCATCTCGGCAGCTGAGGTTTGGAGACACTCCAGCCCTGCATGACCCCAAGCCTGATCTGGCTTATCCTCCTAGTAAGCCTGGTAAGCCTGAGGGTGCTAGTGCATGGTGTGGGTGAAGAGTTGGGGGGCTCGGGGGGGCTAGGTGGCACAGCCACATCTGCATGACGTAGGGCTCACCACTTCCATGGCCTGTCACTGGGTGGGCCTTGGAGCTCACACATGTCTAAGTGGGCCCTTCTGCTCTGGGGTGTCCTCATGGTGCCCCCAGGGGGTCCAGGGGGTCCCTCTGGTCCCTCAGGCCATATCGGGGAGATGCCTCCAGCAGTGCTGGCATGGGCCCCCTCCCCTCTTCTCCATCTTTGGGGCTCCCTGTCCTTGCTGTGGGGTTAGGCCAATCCCCGTGGGGCTTCCCTCACAGAGCTCAGCGTTGTGTGAAGCTGCATTTCGTACAGACTTGTAGAAGGCTGTGGGCAAGTGTGAAAGATGACACCTTCTCACCACAGCTCCCCACAGCCCCCGGCCCCAGGGCCATGTCCAGATCTGCTCAATCTTTCCCTTTATAGACAGAGGTGACGCATCGAGGAGACACCCTAAACCAACTGGGATTCCTCGCCCACCCACAACTGTGCGCCGTGTCCGTCCCTATGTGTGCACACACACGCGGGCTCCAGCCCCCCTGCCTTGTCCGCAGAGCAGGCCCGTGAGTGCGGGAGGGCAGGGCAGGGCTGCTCTGTGCTGTGATGGGCCTCAGTTGGGAGGCTTGGCTTCCTCGGTCGGGAGCCCCACAGCTGCCATAATGCTGGACCCCAGGAGCTAGAAACTGAGGGGTGTCCATCCACATGCAGGGGCTGCAGTGCTCACCAGGACATCTTCCGTGGTGAGGGCGCTGGGCTGGACAGCCCCGGATTCAGGGACTTTACTACTTGTTCCCTGAAAGCCTAGACTAGGGGCATCCTTCAGTGCCTCCCGAGGGAGAGAAAAGGGGGAATAAGGTGGAACGAGGCAGGAGGGAGCGGGGTCCCCTTTCACATCTCAGATGCACACCTGCAATGCCCTTTGGGGCCCTGCCCTGAGGGAGAGTTGGTGAGGGTGAGGGAGAGGAGGCAGACGCCTGGTCCCCGAGAAAGTGGTGGCCACTTCAGGGGCTGCTTCCACACAGGCCCCAGAAGTATCTCTTTTCAAACATAACCATGGAGTTGGCGTGATATGTTTAAGTGTGTCGGGGTCAAAGGTCTTGCCCAGGCAGGCACAAAAACAGGACACGGATCGTCATATTTATTTGTCCACCCAGCACATTGATGTGCAGGCCCCAAGGGGCCAGGAACCACCGCCCCAAGGGCTTTGGGGGAGCTGGGTATGGAGGGTGCAGCTGGGGAAGGGAAGAGTAACGTCCTGGGGGCGTGCAAGGAGGCAGGGCTCTAGGCCGAGGGCCACTGCGCAGGCCACAGCCCCTCCTTGCCCTGCCATCCTGCGATGTCCCTCACAGAGCGGACGTGGCTGTAGCAGAGACCACTGAGTCCCCAGGCCTGAAGCAATTACCAGCTGCTCCTTTGCAGAAGCTGCAGCCCCAACCCAGGCTTTAAGCCACCCAGGGACAGGAACGTTTCGTGTCTGGGAGCCCTGGCCCCACAGCACCCAGACCCACAGCACCCAAGCCCCACAGCACCCAGCCTGTTAGGTATCAGCTGCTCAGCATATTTGCTGTGGGAACAGAGGCGGGACAGGTGGGCCACAGGTGGACGCAGCAGACACCCTGGAGGATTTGGTGAAGGAAGGAGGGGGCCCACATGGAGCATGATTTTGCTCTTTGCCTTCTTGCTAAATGTCCTCGTAATCCAGAATTGCTACCTGGGGCGGTCACTCTCGGAGGCCCTCAGCCGGCTTCCCCGAGCAGGTCACAGGCCCCTTCAGGGCCCATTTCATGCCATATTTCATTTTTCAGTTTCCTGTGCCTTGTGTGGGTGATCTCACTGTTCAGAATGGCCCCAAGGGTAGTACTGAAGAGCTGCCTCGTACCCCCAGCACAGGAAGGCACCTGGTGGAGCCGCCATGCAGGCCCGATGAGCTTTAACCGGCCTGACTTGCAGGCCGAGGCCCTGAGTTTGAGGCGGGGACATCGACAGCATCCACTCAGTGTCTTTGGACAGAAGCACCCAGGGAACGGGGTTCTGCAGGGAGGGCGGTCAAGCTCGCTGCCAGGGGGCTGGCAGGAACCACAGACCGAACTCCCCAGGAGCAAGAGGCCCTCAGTGTTCACGGCACCGTCCAGAGCGCAGCTGCCTTGGGCAAGGAGAACGGGCTGTCGATCGAGTGAGTGGCGAGAGACAGACGGTCCATCCTCAGGCTGAGAGGGCAGCTTGGAAGGGCCAGAGGGTGGGAAGGGACCCAGGGCAGGAAGTGGTCCTGAGCAGGTTCTGGGGTGGAGTTGGACCAGCAGAGTGAGCCTGTGAGGACCAGCCCTGGGAAGCCACAGCGAGGCCCACCCCTCACCCCCCCACGCCCGCAAAGGAGGACTGAGCCCTAAAGAGGCAGCCAGAGGAAAGCAGTGGCGGTCAGCTGGGAGGCGGGGTGGCGGCCAGCCCCTGGGAGGGCAGGAGGGCACTGGGGTGCCATGGGGAGCTGGCCTGGTGCAGGAGGGGCATCTGCACCTGTGGCAGGGGAGATGGGGCTTCCTGGACAGGGAGGCACATGCTTCAGGGTCTGCCTGGATGCGCCTGGGAGCAGAGGAGGCTGCTGGGCACCAGGCCTGCCAGTGGGCCGGCTGCTGTGGGCAGGGACAGGGGCCCCAGCAGAGCAAGGACGGGGCAGAAGGCCAAGGCTAAGCTCCCTGGGGACTGTCCGTCCTCTCCCCTGTGTCCCTGGGAGGGGCAGTGAGAGGAACCCTGGGGCCCTCTGTTAACAGCCTGCCCCCAGGCAGACTGGCTGGGTTGGAGCTGATTCAGTCCCCACCACGGTCCCCACCCCATCCCACCCCAGGCACACCTTGTTGTTCAATGTTCTGTTTTCACACAAATAACCACTTATGAGTGTTTTAAAAAGAACCGTTAAGTCATAGGTTTTCAAAGTGGAAAGTCCCTCGGGAAGCCTGCTCCCCCGCCCCCAGCTACCCGGTCACCCCGCACATCACAGGTGATCACAGGTGAGGGCCATGGGCATGGGGCAGCCCCCTCTCGGTGGGGCTCCCTCTGCTCACACTGCCCCCCTTCTCTCTCTCAGCACTTTCAGGACTTGATTTGCTCCATCCCATCTCTGTTTGCCCCTAACGAGTCTCGAGTCTCGGGGTGCTAGCGTACCCTCCCCCTGGTGTTCTGGCCCCTGACCCCTCTGTCTCTGTCCTTGGCTGTTCTCTGTGGTCCCAGAGGCGCTGACGTGGGTGGGGCAGGCTCAGACCCTGCTGGGTTGCACCCTGGAGCAGGGCTCTGTGGCTCCCCAAAACAAGCCTTGCTCTGTGTACCAGGCCGCAGAGGCCAGCTGCTGGGGGAAAGGAAAGGAAAGAAATCTGTTTTAAAAAGCTCAGGTGAAGATGACCAAGACAAATACAGCCAGCCTAGGGAACAGGAGGGCTGGAAGCTTCCAGATTCGAGGCCTCCCTCCATCACTGTGCTGTCTGGGCCCGGGGCTGGGGGTGAGGGGTGGTGGGATGTGTCAAGCCCTGGGGCAAGGCCTTCTTTACCTGCTGCCTCCCCAGCCCCAGCCAGGAGCGTTTTGAAGGACAGGCCATGGTTGGGGTTTGAGGGGAGCCAGGAGGACTCAAGGCAACAGTGCGGCCTCAGGTTGCCCATGGAGGTCACCCACGGAGGTTGCAGTCAGCAAGCAGTGTGGACAATGCTGGGCTTTGTCCCGTGATCCCAGTGAGGGCACCCAGGCTTCTGCTCCCTCACCCACTCACTGAGTCAACACTGGGCTGAGCAGGGGGGCAGGGGAATGTGTGGGTCCCTCCTTTATTGCCGTTCTGGAAATCAGCCCTGGGCTTCATGGAAATGTACGCACAGAGGCAGCTCTGGTCTCCCGCGTGGACGTTTACCCAGGGCGGGCCATGAGTCAGGGGCCACGTGTCCCGAGAGGGTCACGCTGGCGGGTCACGGGCGGAAGCAGGAGGGCATTCTACTGCTGCTCACTCCTAACCCTGACTCACCAGCGCCAGGGAGAGCGCGGACCAAGCTGGCACTGGGGAGGCCACCCAGGCTGGAGTGGGTCATGGGCCTGGTTGGCAGAGGCCGGGCTGGGTCACGGCAGAGGCTGGGGTCGCACACGGCAGCCCAGTGAGTGTCAGAACCAGGGGCGTGTTGGTCCAGTGCCAGGGCGGACAGGAGACCTCACCACTGCTGAGGCCTCCAGGCCGAGACCAAACCTCTTGTCCGAATTCTCTGAGGGCTGGCATTGAGGAAAGAGGGAAGCCACCCTGTGTGGCTTGAAGAGGGACCTGGACCAACAGAGCAGAGTACCTGGGGCAGAGTTACCTTTAAAATAAGGGGAGAGCTTGTGAGTGGGGGTGAAATCTTGAAGGACAGATGATGTGTCTGAAAAGGTTACGAGTTACCTTCCTTCAGACTAATGGAGTAGCACCCCCGTGTCAGATGTCACTGACTGGGGGGACGGCTGCCACCGACACCCTGTAACTGCTCCAGGGACATGCACAGTGTAAGTGTCTTGAGCTCCCTGAGCCTCAGTTTCCCCATCTGAAGAGCTGGACTTGCCAGGCTGTGCAGTGGTGAGGACCCAGTGGGCCTGACCCCTCCAGGCTCTGCGGACATACGAGGTGGCTCTTAAGTGACCATGGTCAGCACTCCAAAGGGCCCTCAGTGTCCAGTGTGAGCCAGGCCTCGTGCACAATCCCTATGCCTGCAGCTCCCCAATCCCCGAGCGCCTCTCCGCTTTGTCAAGGGGCATCGGCCTCCTGCAGCCACCACCTGCCTTGTGAAGAAGTTTGACCTCAAAAATGGCCTAAGTTCCACAGGTCCGTGTGAATAGGATGGCCCCTCCGGCACCACCTCCAGCCCAGGTGTCGAGCAGGCCATGCATCCAGGCCTGGGGACCACAGAGCCCCTCACAAGGCATTTCTCAGCCCCTGTCCCTGCTGCTGAGTGACAGCCATGAGCTGAGCTCCCCTCGGTGGGGGGCAGGATGGCCCCAGGGGGAGAACGTGGCTAAGAAGGATCGCCTCAGGATGCGGGATGTGGCCTCCAAGGGGTCCATCGGGTGAGGCTCCCCTGCATGGAGTGGGGCTGGGGAGCTTCAAGCAAGCCTGTGGGCTGCCCAGCCCGGCCCAGGCACTGCAGGCAGCCGCACTCATGAGCATCTGCGGTGACAAGGGCACTGATTTGGGGGGAAGGAGTCAAGGAGCAAGCTGAGCCCCTGCAGGACAGGGAAACAGAGGATGAGGGAGCAGGTTTGACTCCCCCTACCCCGGGACCACCAGAGCTGCCTCACAGGGGCCCAGGAGGGCAACCCTTCCCTGTCCCTGGTGCCACAGCCCAGCCAAGACTCACACCAGGCTGACTGTTGCTCCTGCCCTTTGTCAGGGAAGTGGCAGGAGCAGGGACACGAAGCCCCGTGGCCCGGTGGCCTCACAGGCCCCAGTGCAACAAAGCTGCCCATTGAGGTGGAAGGCGTGTCCGTAAACAGCCTGCGGTGGGGACACCGCTCCACGGCCAGGACGCACAGGGCCCGTTTAAAGACCCATGTGCACCAGAGTAGGCCGGGCAGGCCCAGCACCGATTGTCCCTGGGGCCCTGGGATTCTCTCCGAAGAGACTCCGCTTCCTGTTGACCCAAAATAACCTCCCCTGCCCGGTCCCAGCCATTAAAACAAACGACTTAGTCTAGCAGGACTTTTTCCCCTTTTCGCTAGTTCCCTCTTTGAGGACTCAGCTTCGGCCAAATATGGACGGTTGTGATTTAATTGTTTTGATGTCACCAAGCAAAGAGACTGGGGCTGTTTTGATTTCCACAGGGAGCTGTGGCCTGACACTCGGGCCACCTGCACTGGGAGGCCCTGGTGCTCGCCCTCTCTGCCTTATGGAAGAACTTCGGAAAGTCCAAACAAGAGCCAAACGACCCTGGGCAGAGCTACCCTATCGCACCCCGCTGTTTCTGCAGAAGGAAGACCCCACATGGCCAGGTACCCACCCTGGGGACCCCGCAGCGGTGGGGCTGGGGCCAGGGGGGAACCTCACCTTCTGTCCCCTCACCCATAGACGAGGATAACAAAAGAAGCAACTCCTGGGTGGTGGCCGAGGTGAAAGCATGTGACGTGTGCAAAGCGGCAAGGGGGGGCTGACTCCTGGGTCTTGCCCCATCAGCCACCAGGGTCACGCCCCCCTGCAGGCAGGAAGGGAGGCCTGCAGATGTCAGGAGGGCTGAAAGGGACCCTGCCTGGCCTGGCCCACACCTGACGGGCCCAGAGAAATCATGAGTCCCAGAACCCTGGCCTTGGGGACCCTCTTGGTGCCGTGATTGACACACTCAGCTCTCACCTGTGCTGCCCCGTTCCAGGCTCTATGGGTAAATGACTCCATTTGGTTCTTGTAATAATCCCCTGGGAGGTGGCTGCTTTTGTTATCATCTTGCTTTTACAGATGAGAAACCTGGGGCACAGAGAGGTTAAGTAACTTGCCAAGGTCACACAGTGAGAACATGCTGGGATTTGAACCCCGTCTAGTGTCAAATATCAAATATCCTGTGTCTAAAAACATTGAATCCGGCCGTCTGCCCCTCACCCTGCCCTGGCACACCATCCTGCTCCCTCCCTCCCTCCCTGCCTTGCCATCCTCTAACTTGGCAGCCACAGTCACGCGTCACTCAGCCCTGGGGGCGCGCTCTGACAAACGCGTCGTGGAGCCACGTCGTGCGTCACGGCACTCGTGCAGACGGCGCAGCCTATGGGGCCACCGTCTCCCCTCCCCTTGCAAAGGTAACAGCACCCAGAACAGAGCTGTGCCCCATCCTGTACACTTTCAAATTTCCAGGGCTCTGCTTCCCAAGGTGCCCCCGCAAAACGGGCGGGAGACCTCTCTCCTCCTTAAACTGAGCTTTCTGGAAACGTGGCATTACCAGAGATGAGAGTTTCAAGAATGAATTTTGGGGTACAAATGAAATTTCAGTGGGGTCTTGGTATCAACCTCGGTGGACTGAAACCGTCCGTCCGACCAGACCAGAGCTGGGTCCCCAGGGCTCCTAGCGCCCCACAGGGGCCCCTGCCTCCCACCACCCCTGCTCTCCGAGCAGAGCGAAGCTGCAGCCACAGCAGGAGGCCGAGCACCCCTCCCTGCCAGGACGAGTGCCAGCTTGGGCACGCGTCACCTTGGGGGCTGTTCCCGCTGCCCCAGATGTACCAGGATGGAGCCTAAGCTCTTCTCTGCTCACAACTGGGAGTTCTGGCAGCCCCGGGGAAGGGTTTATATGTGTCCGCTGCTTTTCTTTAGTAGCGGACGGATGGAAAATGCAGAAAGCCTGCTCTCAGCAAAACTCCCTGGTAGGAAATAGCTGGAAACCGCGTTCAGGACGCGCACAGGCGGCTTAGGTGTTTCTTGGAGCCTCTGACTTGGTTACATAATGCGCCGGCCTGGCCCCGGGCGAGCTGGCACCCTGGGGCTTGGCAGGCAGGCCCCCTCCGCTCTGGGAGCCCCCAGCCCCAGCCGCTCAGGGCCCCGGGAAGGCACAGACTTTCCCTGTGTTTAATGCTGCTGTGCTTCATGCTGGCTCCTCCCGAGCCCCTCCTGCCCCCCGCCCCCCGCCCCCTGCCACCGGCTTATTTTTCATGGAAAAACAGCCAATTCCATGATGAGCTCAGTGTGGAGGCAGGAACTGAACCTGCCTTGGCCCCTGCCTCCCCCCTGGAGGGTGCAGATTGAGCGAGCCGTGGTTTTGCGCTCGGAGCCAACCTTCCGTGAGCCGACGGCTTTTCTCGTGGAGCAGAGTCTCCCGCTGCGGCGTCTGCAGCCCGGCTCTGGGGCAGGGCTCCAGGCTCAGCCAGCAAGGCCCCTCCTGGCTGACGCTGACTAACTTTGTCCTGCCCCCACCTAGCAACGCCAGACACACACATACACACAACACAGCGCACCGGGGTGGGGGGGACGTGCCCACTGGGGTTCTTTCCTACTTTCATACATCCGCCATCCATTCATGTGCCCGCGCTCCACCCACCCATTCATCCAAACATCCATCCACCTGTCCATCCATCTATCCATCCACCCACCCACCCACCCACCCATGTATTCATCATCCACCCCTCCGCTCATCCTAACAGCCAGGCAGCCAGTTATCCATCCATCCATCCATCCATCCATCCATCCATCCATCCATCCATCCATCCAACCATCCATCCATCCAATCCACTTATTCATTCATTTATTCCATGACTGTTCATTGAGCTCCTGCTAGATCCCACAAACACAGCTGGAATGTCCTCCCTGCCCTTGGGCCCCCAGACTGGTGGGGCAGGGCAGCATGTAGGTCAGACGTGGTGATGCTGAGTGAAAGGTCTAGAAAAGCAGCCTGGCGGTGCACACATTAGAGGTGTCTCCCCCCCCCCCTCAATTTACGCTTGTCCGCTCTGGACCCAGAATTTAGACTCACACCTTGAGGTGCCACGGTGGGGCTTGCGAGTGCAGAAGCTGCACCCACACCCAGAACCCCGGATAGTATCATGTAGATGATTCTTATCTTGCAGCATTAACTCCAAGCTCTAACATAAGAAGAGCAAGGAAGCACTCCGTCCTCACTGCAGAATTCTGGAGCTAGTATCACCATGTGCTCCAAGTCCTCTGGGCGGTCAGGGAAACCCAGGCACAGACTGGACAGTCACCTGCCGGCCTTCTGCAGCCAGGAGGCCTGAGGCAGGAGCGGGTCTTGCGGGTCCCGCCGTCCTTTGGCAGGCTCCAGTTCAGGCGCGCTGCCGTCATGGCTTACATCCCTGCTTCCTAGAACTTTCCCTGGGAGGTCTTGAATCAGACGCCCGGCCGCAGCAAAGGCTGCTGTGCTAGCAGCGGGTGAGCTCATCCCGCGGCGGCGTGGCAGGCAGGGGCGGCAGGCTGGGCTGCGGCTCCCCTCTGAAATCCTGGATGGAAATAGCTTGCTGCGGTCTATTGATACCCAATACCCTGCCATCACATGAGGAAGTCAGTTCAGTGTCTGGCTTCCCCCCGGGCCTGCGAGTTGCACGGAGGCCAGGGACCAGAGCCCCCGGGAACAGGCTGTGAACCCTCTTGGACGGCACTGCCTCTGCCCCAAAAGCCAGAGGCGAGAGCTGCACCTGGCTGCACAGGGGGCCAATCGGGCAGCTCCCTGGGGCTGGTGGCAAGAGAGCAGGTCACGGCTCAGGTTGCAGGAGCGTCTGGCCCTCCTGGAACATGCACTGGAAACAGCTCGGGATGGGAGCTCAGGAACTTCCTGCGGCCGACGGGGCGAGGCCAGGCGGCTGGCTGGTATGACTGTGGCTGTTCCAAACCGGACCTCGCGACACTGAATGTCCAGACCAGGCAGGGGCACGAGGTGTGGGCGCCATTCGGGCCACATGTGATTGGCAGGACCCGGGCCTTCTCCTCTCCAGCTCCTGATGGCCCCTGTGGGCCGTCCGTGGGAGGCAGAAGCCAGGCTCTCCCGGCACCCTCGGGCTGGAGTGAGCTGCAGCACCTTCCCAAGGAGTCCAGCCCCCGGGGGGCTGCTGGCCAGTGTAGCTGCACCCCTTTCCAGCCAGCTCCCCCTGACCCCCTCTGTCCCTCCTCTCATCAGGCCCTGGGGTCTAGCTTTCCTTGCTATGTGGGGAGAAAGGGAGAGCACAGATGCTGTGCTGGGCCAGCGGTTTTCCAGCCCGAGGATCTAACATCCGTGTCTCCCTTGGGCTTCTTGAAGAGTGTCCTCCCCCAGCCCCCAGGTCCACTCAGCATGTCGGGGGAGGTTCCAGGAACACACATTGGAACAAGGTCCTGAGTGAGGCTGATGCTGTTGGTCTGGGAGCCACACTTTGGGAATATCTGTGCTAGGAGGTGACCGGTTGGGCAGGCGCAGCCTTAGCTGACAGTCAGGGGAGGCCTCCGGGAGGAGGTGACACGGAGCTGGCACCTGGCGGTCAGGGAAGAGCTTGCACGCAAAGTCTAGGGCTTCCTGAATCTTGTTTGCCCCTGTTAATGGTACAGTCTGGTGGGGCCTTCGGGGCGTCCCCATGGGTGCTGGTGGGGGCGCAAGGTGATGCATACCTGGCTGAAGAGGGAAGTGACTATAAATTGAATTGCAGCTTGGTGCAGGCATAAGAAGCCCTAGAGGAGTGTTGGGGAAGAGGAACAGTGAGTGCCACGTCCCTGGGGTGGAAATGAGTAGGCGGGTTGGAGGACTAGGCAGTGGGGGGCTGAGCTCAGGGGAGGGAGCGCCAGCAGGCTCCTGGTACGGGGCCATGTTTGTCTGTGTTCCCAGGCAGGCTGTTAACCGGGAGGTGTGGCTGTCAGATTCATACACCACAAGACCCCCCTAGCTGCTGAATGCAGGGCGGGGTGTTAGGGGCTGGAGGGAGGGAGGCAGAGACCCAGCCGGACTGCACAGGAGCAGGGCTCTGCCTCAGATGCAGTGGGGGGCCGAGGCATAGGTGAGGGAGCTGCCCAAATGCTGCACACAGCAGAGGCAAAGGAGGATGCAGCTGGGTGAGAGCCTGGCACCAGCTCCAGTCCTAATCCACCGTGTGACGTGGACCGACGTCCCCGCCCTGGCCAAAGGCTCCAGCGGGTGCAGGGAGGCTTGGACGAGGCTCTGACTGTCTGCCAGACTGCTGCCCGGGGAGAGGTGACACAGGCAGCACGGGCGCCCCTCTGGCTGTCCACCCAGGCCTGGGGGCTGTTTTGCCTGCGAAGGGGAGCTTGGCACTGGGACGGGGGCAGCCTCGGCAGCCAGGTGGCGAGGTGATGGGGAGACAAGGCGGCGAGACACCTCCGTTCAGCTGCCAGCAGAGGCACAGGGCGATGGACTGAAGGCAGCTGAGGGGGCGGGGCTGGCACCATCCTCCCCTCTTCCTGCTCCTCCTCCTGCCCCTTCTCTCTCCTTCCCTCCTCAGCTCTTCCTCCGTCTCACCCTCCTCCTCCTCCCCTTCTTCCTCTTCATCCTCCTCCAGGCGGAGGCACTAGAAAAAAAGGAATGGGCAGAGGGACCGACAGGGCAGTGGGAAAACTGCCGCCTCCCCGCCTCTGCTTGCTGGCTCCCGGGCCAGGTGCCTGGAGAAAAGAGCCTCCCCACCCACGGGACTCCTCCGGCCTCCTGTAGGGAAACTGCTTTTTCCCACTTCATTCCCACAACCCTTCTTTCCCTTGCTCAGATTCTTGTCATTGCAGTCTGGCAATTGCCTCTGGAAGGCTCCATCATATAGTCATTCAACAAACTTAATTGAAAAACTGGCTCTGAATTGGGCTCTGGGGGCCACACATATGAAGACTTAGTCCTTGCCCAGGAAAAGCACTAGCTTAGTGGTGGAGGCAGAAGGGCAGAGCAGTGAGAACTGAGCACCCACTGTTTGCCTTGTCTTTGAAGGATGGGGCGACAAGTATCACAGTCAGCGCTCTCTGTCAATCGATGGGCAAAACTTGCATTTACGGTAGCGAAAGCTCTCAAGAGGTGACTCTCTTAGAATGTACAGGCCCCTGATGAGGCCCGCCAGGATGTCTACAACTAAAAGGATGGAAATGTCAAGTGTTGGCAGAGATGAGAACAATTGGGGCCTACATGCTCTGTTGGCCGGAGTGTCAATTGCTGTAAACACTTCAGAAAAAGATTTGGCAGTTCCTGTGAAAGCTAAGCACACAGACTCCACACAGTGTAGCAGTTCACTCCCCAAAGAACCAAATGTTGATGTCCAGCAAAAGATGTGTTTGAACGTGTTCATAGCTGCTTTATTGATGTCATATTCAGTGCCCCAAAGAAAAAGCATAATCCAGGGAAAGGATGAATAAAGGGCGGTGGGAGCACACAGTGGATGGAATATTAGACAGCAGTGAATAAGGACAATCTAGATGGAGTTGGCTCTGATCCAGCAGGAAGGGATGTCCTCATTAGGGGCCTGCCTGACCCATACTAGGACATCAGTAATGTAAGTTTCCTCCCTGGCTGCTCCCTGCTCCCAAACAGTCACAGACTGTGCCTAACACCCATCACCGGGCACTGCCCGCCCCAGCCAGGACCAGAGGGCGGGCAGTCAGGGCCCCAAGTCCCAGGCTAGCAACGCCTCAGCCAGGTGGAGGGAGGAGCTGTTCCTGATTCTCCGCTGTGAAAAAGCCTCATTGTGGGGTCCTTGGGGGGAGTGTATTTATTTTGTTTCCTGAGCTGTGTGAACAGCGCACTGTGCCTCCGCCTGGATGAGAGGGCTCTGTGTGCCCGGGGAGGGCTGGTTCCCTCCCGGGTGGTGTGAGCGAAAGGCCCCATTCAGCCAGGCCAGGCTGTGGGGCTCCCGCGGGGTGTCCTGGCTCCCCCCCTCTCCCTGAGGTACAGCTTGGGGTTGGGGGCTGGGGAGGCATTTTATGCTCAGTCCTGAGGGCTCAGCTCGCCTTAAGGAGGGAGCCTCATGCTTCCCACTTAGGGGTGAAGTCCCCAAGGGGTGGGACACAGAGAGCCGCAAGTGGGTCTCACACTCGCCAAGGGCCTCTCCTGGACACAGAGATTCTCGGAAGGAGAACTTCACCATCAACACTAAATTCACGTTCGTTCCGGGTCGCGTCGCCCAGGGCCCTCTGAATGAATATTTGTATAATTTCTATGATTATTTTGTGAATAGCATGATTATGTTGCATTATGTCTGCAGGTGTGTGTGTGTGTGTGTGTAAGGAGTGTTAATTTGTTCACAGGAAATGTTTTAAACACATTTCAATTTTTGCAAGCCTGTTTTGGCATTTCTTCCTTTTTTAGCATACCAGGAACCTCAGTCCCTGGAAGCGGACCTGGATTTTCTGGACCCTGCAGGCCCCTGGCAAAGGCAGCCTGAGTGTGGCAGGGGCTAGGTGGGCAGGCGACCCCAGCAGCTGCAGGGTGGGTTCAGGGCTACCTCCTGGCCAGGCACCCCAGGGGAGGCTGGATCCCCATCTGACCAGAGCATGGTAGGAACATACAGTCAAGGTCTTAACTGGGTGTGTCCTGCCTCCTGCCTGGGGCCAGGCTCCCGGGCCTGGCTGCCTCTCACTGGACGCGCCCCAAGCCCAGCGATGATTCCCCCACTGCTCCACCATTCCGTGCTTGCCCCGTCTGCGTGTGCTCGCAGCAGAGACAATATGAGCTCAAGTTTGGGCGACAATGAAGCCACAGAGCCCCCTGAAGCCATGAGGCACTACCTTCCTGTCAAGCTGGCACTGTCGCCACCTCATGACCTCCCCTTGGGAAGGCACCGAGACTTGCACTGGTGGGGGTCACACTGATTGATCTCCAAAGGCCCTCTTGGCTCTGAGTTTCTTCCAGTCTAGGATTCTAGATGCAGATATAACTGGGGTCAGATGGATATTTTTACACGGGCACCTGGGGATCATTCTGGGGTGCTGGAAGCTCCTGGACATTGGTACCCACACTCCTGGGGAGTTGAACAGTGTTTGGATAATACATAGTCTCCAGGTCCCTTCCCCCTTTTAAAACAACCAGAGAGAAGCTGGCATTTGGAGCTGAGGCGGGTGGAGGGAAGTTGAGGCTAAGGAGGGAGGGCGTGGGCTGCCCTGGAAGGGGCACTGCTCAGCCATGAGATACCTCGAGCGCCCAGCTGCCTGTCCTCAACTAGGTGAGACCTCAGATGATGGGAAAAGAGACCTCCCCGCCACCCCCCGCCCCGGAGAAGCATGAGGACATTTTACTCTCCAGAAAGGCCTCCTGAATGGGAGGCCCATTTGTGTGTCAGGAGGGACCAGAGCTTCCTCTTGACCTTGACCTTGTGCTCGAAGGTAAAAGGAAGGTGATGGAGGGGGCATCCGTGAGAGGCCAGATTCACTGAGGCTTACCCAGGACATTGTCTGGGCTGGGGGATGGGCTGTGGCTTCCCTGGAGTATTCTCGTGGATTCATGGATGGATGGAGGAATACAATTGAACCAAACTGAGGGAGGAATCCCTGATAACTTCTTGCAGAGGACTGACAGGTAAACAGGAGAAGAAAACGAAAGTTTGTCTCAATGCTTTGAGCCTGAGGGACTAAGAGAAGGAGGCAAAGCGAGGACTGTTGGCCACATTGAAGGAGGCAGAGGTGTGCCATGAAGGAGAGTGGGAGCAGGCGGGAAGACCTGGGTTGAGAGCTGTTGAGTCTGAAGCAATGGACGAAGAGCCAAATGGGTCAGGGACCCTGGTCGAGGTGGGGGCGTGGAAATTTCATGGCTGGAGACGGTAACAGTTTCCTATGAATGGGTCAGTCCTCAATGGAAGGATACTAAGAGAGAAGAATGAGGACATTGGTAAGGATGTTCATGGTGGGAGGACTGGTCAGCAGGGGCCGGGGGTGGGAGAAGTATGGGATCCAAGGCAGGAGGATGTTTTGGGAGAGTCAACAACATCTAATGTTGCAGAGTTCAAAGAGCAGGAAAGCAAGCTGGGTGGCTCTCTCGGAGTCCTGGGAGATAATTTTGGTCAATAGTTGGTCAGGGAAGCCGTGATGGAAGGGCTGAGCGGGGACTATTGGTGCTCTGGATGGTAGATGGAGTGGGTTTTGCCTCTGGCTCCTCCATCACATTGTCAGTGGTGAGACATTTCTGTACAACCAGCAATTGAAACTGTTGTGTACTGTGCATCAGGACAGAGTTCCCAGACACAGAGCACACTCCATTGTCTGCCATCTAGTCACTTGCTAGTGATAGTGTGGCACCTTCAGAGGCAGGAGAGCTGGTTCCTGGTCCTGCTTCTGACCTTGACCCATGGGTTACCATGGCCCGATTAATCAACCAGAGCACTTCCCTCCCACAATCTTGGTTACCACTTCTTATCTGGTACTGCCATTCATGTGGAACTCCTCAACACATTTCCTGGCACATTGCAGCTGCTTGATAAGTATATTTGTTGTGTGGATGTTTGGATGGATGGATGGAGGATGGATGGATGATGGGTAGAAGATGGGTGGATGATGGATGGATGGGTGGATGATGGATGGATAGATGGATGGATGGATGGATGGATGGATGGATGGATGGATGGAGGATTGATGGAGATGGATGGAGGATGGGTGGATGACGGATGGATGACTGGATGGATGAATGCTTGGATGGATGACTAGATAGATGAGTAGGTAGATGAACAAACTCTGGAGCTCACTTTGCCCATCTATAAACCAAGAGATGAATTCAAGCTTCCTGAGATTCTTTCTATCTCTGTCACCTATGGCTATACTTTCAGATCTCAAACAAATTTCTTCCAAAGTTGCTTAAAGCCAGCACACCTGGGCCATTTAGACTCTCACAGGTAACTTGACTTAATCTTCTTGAGGATAGGGACTAGGGCATCTTTATCTAAGCATTTGTTGAATGAAAAATAAATCACTTCCAGCTCTACTCTGACTCCTGAGAGTACTCAGGATATGGAGCATGTGTTCTCACAGTGGACACCAGGCTCAAGATTACCCTTAATGATGGGTCAGTTCACGTCCCCAGGGCCAGCGTCTGGTGTGACATTTACATGTGGTTTTTCAGCTCCAGTTTGGGTTCGCACCACCAATGGTCAGCTCATCAAACAGCATCAGGAAGCACCGTATTTGGGTGTGAAGGGAAGCCAGCAGCTTGCAAAGCAGCAAGAGGTGAGTGGTCAGGATGAAGAAGGGTCTGGAAATGACCGTCAGTGAGGAGTGGCTGCAAGAAGGGTATGAGCAGAAATGAGGAAGACAGGCGAATTGTCAGTGAGTACGGGAAGTGATTCTCTGGGCAACTTGGACTCGATTTGGACTTTCTCCCTGCCGGGGCCTCCTGAGAACAGTCTCTGGGGATGCAAGTTCCTGGGAGCTTGGTTTCAGCTCAGTCTGAGAACTTAAGAAGTATTTTTTTTCTCAACTAACTTACGGGAGCCCAGGCTTGGCTGCCTGGCAGCTGCTAAGCGGGCGCAGGGGCTCCTCGGTGTGGAGACTCCAGGGTGCTAGGAATGCCAGGGCCAGGGCCAGGCTTTGCCTTGTCCAGGGCCACGGCTGCGTGGTCTAGCACGGCTGCATGTGGCTGGTCCCCTCTAAACGGTTCTCTCTTCAGCGGTTTTGCCTTCCATCTGAAACAACTCTAAACCTCCCGTCTCCCTGTCTTGAAAAAAAAGAGAAAGATGTTTTTCTTTTCCAAATGAAGACCTTAGGAAGCAAGATTGTACCCAATGGAGCAATCCCATCCGAAAGAATCGAGCAAACAAACAATAAAACTTCAGACCAAAATTATATACCAGTGAAGGCCAAACCTCCCAGGCCTGTTGCCTGGCTGGCCGCAGGACAGAGCTTCTGCCTGCTTGCCTGCCTGTCTGTCTGTCTGTCTGTCTGTCTGCAAGAGCTCTTCAGGGATGATGGGCTGACATGACCCAAGATTGGACACATCCTATTCAAATCTGGGGGCTGGTAGGTGGGAACCCTTTGGAAGCTCACCCCCCAAAGTGGGGCGGGGGAGAAACCTGTTCTCCATGGCAACTGGGGTCCCAGCTTTAAAGCCTCCCTCCCACCTGGAGCCGAGTTCTCTGTGGTCTGGGAGCCCAGGCCCCCTATCTGCTGGTGATGTCAGCGAGGCCTCCGATGCAGCGAATTTCTTGGAATCACATGTCCTAGAGCCCAGAAAAGGGAAGGTGTGGATCGGCTGCGAGGCTGGAAACAAGGAGGCCTCGGCCGCCACGTCGTGCCAGGGCCCCACCAGCCTGGAGTCCCCTCGGCCCCTTGGTCCAGCGCCTCTGTTCAGAGCAGCGCCGGCTGCCAGCCCCAGAAGGCTCGCTAGGCCCGCCAACCCCCTCATTTCGCAGATGAGGTTTTGTTTGAAGCTGAGCTCCGCGCGGGCTTGGCGGCCAACAGGAAAGCGTTAACATTTTCCAGAAGCGCGCTCCCCGCCCGCTGCCGAAGTCTCCCTCTGCCTGGACTGCTGTCTTGTTTCAATTAGCTCTGGGGCTCTGGGCACCGTTACTGGAAATGGGTGAGCGGCAGAGAGGAAGTGATGTCACGGGAGACCCCAGGTAAAAGCCAGGCAACGTGATGAAGGTGGCTGCAGAGCCCTCTGGCCTGCTGGGCGGGCAGCTGCTCTGGACCCTCCAGGCCTGGGAGGTGGTCGCTGGCCAGCAGCGGCTACTCTGGGAGAAGGCCCCTTTGGAGACAAGACTGGGGCAGCTTGGGGTCCTCTCGCCACCAAGCTGGGCCACCGGCACAGGGCACCCCCAACTGATAGCAGACATCCAGGGGCTCCCCTAGAGTGTCCATGGTGGGCAAAGCATCCGGATTGAGCTGGGTGTTCTGGCTGCGCCCCCAACACTATCCCCCCACTAGCTGAGCCCCTGCCTGCTGCCTCTTGCAGGGAAACTGGAATCTCCCGCGTGACAAGGTGCCCTACAGGGCGTGAAGCCCTGGGGTGTGGGGACTCCACAGACCCACAGAAGCCTGAGGCCTGGTTTCTTTTCTGAGATCCAGGGGAGGGGACACTGAGGGGAAGTAGTTGGGGTGGAGGTTGTGCTGACAATTGCAAGTCTGTTCTGAAGTCCAGGGGAAAAAGTTAGTCCAGACTAAGAGAAAGAAAATTTCAGGGTTTCCAAGAATACTTAAATAATTGCAGTTATTCTGGCCCCGGGATTGGCGGTTTGTTTGAGTAATAACTCTGGCCGGAGTTCTTCACCCCACACTTTGTCCTGGCGGCCAGACTGACTCTGTCAGGTCTGTGAGGGGTATCCTGGGTGTGTGGGGTTCTGGGGGCACCCCATGGCGGTGCTGTAAGGTCTGGTGGTGAAGAGGGCATCACACCACTCAGGGACATGTCCACGGGCTCAGGACTCGCCCCTTTGGGGGGCCCCTAGAGATTCCACGGGAGCACTCTCTGGGGAGTGAGCTCTCTGCCAGGCCAGCGCCCGGCTGCCCCCAACCCAGTCTGGGTGCACAGAGGCAGCCAGCATGCTGGTGCTGGCAGGAGCACTCGGCTTGCACCGAGCTGGGCTCAGTGGGACCGTCTCCGCTTCTCGTGTCCGCGAAGTGGTGGGTGTCGCTGTCTGCGCATGTGTCTGGGCTGGGACTGTGTGTCAGCCCGGATTTGTGCTGACGCCTCTTCTCGCCACACACCAGGATTCCAGCATGGAAGTGTCTTTTCTGGAGGCCCCAGAGGTGCCAGAGCAGGAGATGCAGCGGGCCAGACTCTGGAGACTGGAGTTCTGCCCTGACTCCACCATGAGGTGGCTCTTGGGCACGTAACCACATCCTGCTGAGGACGAAGGAGCAGGACACCCCTGTCTTGGGACATACAGGCTGCAACCCATTAGCCTGGAGTCAGAAGATCAAGCGGCCCTTCTCAGGGTGTCTGTCAGGGAGCTCTGCGGATCGCCTCCCCTGGCCTGCCTGGGGGTTCACCCCAGGGCTCAGCACATTTGCCCTCTGACTCCTGATGCACAGAATTTCCAGGGCAGAGGGGCTCTTGAGCCCCAGTCCTGACCCCAAGAAGCTGGTAGTTTCCAGGGGACCCAGTTGTCCCCTCTGTACATTGCATCAGAGATGACTTCCCAAGAGTGGCCATGGAACACCTGTGGTTAGAACAAGAGCTTGCATGTACCACTCGTGGCCCATAAGCGAATGCGGCCCTTGGGCCCCTGGTGCAGTCTCCCTCCTGCCCTCCCCTCCCCTGCCTGCTGGCCTGTCACTGCTGAGCTGAGAGCTCCCTGGCCCACACCTTTCCCGTCAACTTTCAGCCAAGTGTTCACTGTTCCTGGCCTGCACTCCCTCCCCGCATGCCCAGCTCTCCGACACACCACCCCTCCTGGCTGACTTGCTCCCACCTCGAGGCCTGTGCCTGCCTGGAGGTGACCTGGGACATGGCCACCTCCTTCTTGCCCCTCAGTTCTCAGCTGAGCTGCCACCTGCTTAGAGAGACCTTCCAAAAGTAGCATCTGCCCTCCTCTACCCCTGCCTCCTTGTAGTGCTGGTCCCTCCTCCAAGCCAAACCATTTATAGGTTTGTCATCTGATCTCCCGATTCAAGGGGGGCCCCTTGAGCACAGGGCCTTGCCTCTGCTGCCCCCAAGCCTCTGGCCTAGCACCACATTTGTTTGGCATGGACACAGTGTACTTTTTGGATGAACAGCTGAATCTGTGCTCCTGGCTGGGGTGGGGTCTTATCACACACATGCTAACAGAGGTGGCGGAGCCAGGAAATCTGGGGGTGTTTATGTCTCTGCCTTGCTGGTGGTGACAGTCCCGGCGTCTGCGACCTCCCAGATGCCTTGTATTGGATGCAGTAGATACCTACAGCCACTAAGATGGTTTAAAAAAAAAAAAAAGGTAATTATGAGCCTTGCATGGTAACAGGGGAAAGACATCATATATTATAATTATAATCATCTAAAAGCAAGTTTTTACATGCGTGTAGGTCACACGTTTGTATCCATGAGAAGAGAGGCAGAAAGGCAAAGACAAGCATTGGAGCGTGTCACATACAGGAGCAGCAGAGGCTGGTGAACTGGGAGCCACACAAATACAAACTAGTGGAACCGCAAACCCCAGCCAGGGTTTAGGAGCTGAGGGGGAGGGCAGTGGAGGAGGGTCGCGGAGGGCTGAGGGTGGCGGTGGGGAAAACAAGTCAAGACAACACTCGTGGTGCTGCAGAGAGGATGCTGGAAGGGACCATGTGTCTGAGCACCGTTTCCACCGAGCGTGGCCCCAGGCCCTGGGCACCGCGCAGGCCCTTCCTCCATGGCGGCACAGACGCCAAGTCCATGCGGAGCAGGAGTGAGCCCGGCCTTCCAACACAGGCCGATTCAGAGGGGCGCCTAGGGCCGCCCGGCCAGCTCGGGGCAGAGGGGCCTGAAAGAGGCCCTTGTCGGTCTCACTGTGTGGTCATTCACCGGGACTGGCTTGCTTGGCAGGGGATTTTAATTTTTTGAAAAATGCAAACCATCTTGAAACACACAGCCAGGCGTCCAGGTGCAGGTAGGAGGATGAATACTTGTATTGGGGAGGCTGCCCCAGGAGCCCACAGGAGGCAGGCTTCCCCCCAGAGCACTCCCAGAGTGGGGGAGCTGGGGCGGGGATGGGGCAGCACCTGGAGGGGAGAGGTTCAGGGGGCAGGGGAGAGAGGTGGGGTTACAGCTGCCCCAGGGACCCCAAGAGTCTGGCCCTCTTGTCCCCCATATCATCTGGACTCGATGACTGCTCCCTAAATATTTTGTACTCTGCCTCCACCTGCCACCCCCAAATTGTGCTCCCTGAGGCCCACATCACACACCTGGGCTGTGGACGAGCCTCCAAGCTGGCTACTCTGCAGCCCTAGTCCCCCGCTGCTGACGGCTCCCAAGGAGGCGCCCCAGAAAATGCCTGGGAGTGTGTCCAGAGAAAACCCAGCTCGCCCCTCTACTCCACGTGGCATCCCCACATCTCCCTCCCTCTCTGTCTCCCCCTCATGTGCAGGTGAGACCCCCCCCCCCGCCACTGCCGTGTCCCCCCTCAGGCTCTGGCGCAGGTGGTCGCCTGGATCCAGGACCCAATGGCCTTCGGGAAGGTGACCCCTTGGAAACTGCTCTCCTGATGCTACAAAAGAAGCTGGTGTCTGGATTTTCACAGGAAATTAAAGTGCTGTGCTGCAACCAGATGCTGAAGGAAGAGCCGGTACCACTTGAACATGGGCTCATCCCGAAAACCAGCACACGCAGGCGCCAGCCGGACCTGGAGCAGCAACCCGCCCGAGCCGAGCCGAGCCGAGCCGAGCTGAGGGTGGGCCCACCTGAGGGCCAGCCTGGCCTCCAGAGCCGCTGTGAACAGTGGGGCAGGGAGGCAAGAAGAGGACATTTTTAGTCTTTTTAGCATTTAATGAACTATGTAATTATAAATCGCTGTACATAGGGGGAAACTGAGGCTGTTAGGTAACATGTCCAACCAGAGTTTCCTCCACGCCTATGGCCTCTTTGTAACTCGGTGACCCGTTTCCTCCTCTGTCCTTGCTCCTCTTCCTTCCCTCCTTGGCCCTGCCATCACCTTCCTGGCATGCACAGGGCATGCAGGGCTCCCCCAAATCTGGGGACACCATTTACATGCTTACCCATCAGAATGAGGGAAATCCAAATAAGCCTCTGGCTTTCTATGTGGGGAGTTGAGGCCAGAGAGGGCCACACCTGGCCAGGCCAAGCCGCTCCCCCAAGCCCTCCCTCCGTGACTTTAAATGGGGCCCCCTAAGGCCCCTGAATCTCCCTTTCCATTCCATTCTAGGGCCCCTCCCAGCCTGGGAAGGCTGGCACCCCCTGGCACCCTTTCTGGATCCCCAGGCATCGCTTGTTGCACCAGGGCCCTGGCCGGAATCCACGCAGCCCTCTCCCCCTGCTGCCCGGACCTGTATGGCCCTGGGAGTGTTCTGGAAAGGGCCACCCCCAGAGGTCCAGGTATAGGTGTTCCCTCTTTCAGATCCTGACATTCAAAGGGGACCTATAATCCCCCAAGTCCCACCATTGCCCCTGGGGCACGTGAAAGGCCTTGAACCTCAGCGTCCAGACACCAGGCCCATTCACTCCTGATGCCCGTCTCCTGTCTGGAAGCTGCTCATGGTCTCCTGGGTCCAAAAGACCCTCGACTCACACCTGCATGGCAGCCGGGGAGCTTGGCAGCCGAGCTGTGCGGGGCCCTGTGGCGTCTGCCGTGGAGTAAAGCGTGCTGTGTCTGAACTTCCCAGATGGAGGGAACAAGGTCTCGGTGGCAAAGCATCTCCCGGATGATCAGCGCGAGGTTCAGACCCGGGAAGCCGGTGACAGGGTCAGCCCTCCCTGCGAGAACGGCTCCCAGCACCCAAGTTCCAGTCTAGTTTGTATAAATAGGAACCATGATCGCTGATGTCAAAAATGCAGTTATTCTTTGTGTGGGGGGAGACCTGTCGCCTGTTGTTTTGATCTGAAGATATGCTGACGCCTCCTATGTGCAGAGGAGAGCAACCTGGGGTTCAGTCACCTCCCCGATTAGAGCGCCCTGCAGAGATGCAAAGCCTGGGCGCTCCCCCATGAAGTCCTCAGATCTGCTCCTGGCGGTGCACCCCCGTGTCGGGAGGGAGCGTGTGGGGGCACGCAGCAGGGTGGGCTGATGGGGAGGCTCACCAGATAGCTGACGGGGGCCCCAGGGCAGGCAGATCTCAAGAAGTCAGTCTGCATTTTACTCCAAAGGTGGGGGACCGGGTTCTCGGGCTTAAATTGAGCGCACCTGGGACCTCATTTTTCAGGATGATGGGAAATCCTGCCCCGGACCGAGTCACAAGGCAAAGGCCCCACGCAGCTGCTTGTCCAGGCCTCAGGGCTCATGAAGATGCCTTCGCCCTCCCTCCCTGCCTGGAGGGGACTGAGGATCACTTGTCACAACTCCAAGGCCGGTGCCCTCAGTGTGGAGTTCCAAAGAAAGCCCGAGTGGCTCCCACAGAGTCCACTCTCCTTGTCACGGAGAAGGCACCTTGAGCCCCGAGAGGAGGCAGGAAGTAGCCAGAGTCACCCCAAGTGGGCCGAGTCAAGGACAAGACCCTGGCTTCCTGGCTCCCCAGCCTCTGTCTTTGCAAGGCCACCTGCTTGGTACAAGAACCTCAGCAGCATCCCCGGGCTGGCGCGGGGCCATGGCACCCCAGTGCCACCACGAGCCACTGCATCACCCCAGCAGGGAATGTTGCTCCCCACTGAGGATGCAGTCCTCTCATCCACAAAAGGGACCGGAGGTTCCTGTTCCTGCCCAGCCCTCCCTGGACTGTGCGGCCTGGGGCTGCCACCTCCCACTCCTGCCCGCCTCCCTGCTGGTTTTCCTCTGGCCTGCTGGTTCCTGTTATTGGTAAATCTCACCTGATTAGATGGCCTTCCCTCCCTCCCTCCCTTCGAACTCTGCTTGGCTGTAAACATATTTCTCTTTCATGAAATGTTTCCTCGGTCACCGACCGGTGGTCACACTCCTCGGTGATGCTTTTCAAAACACAAGTGATTCCATGTGACCCGGATCCCGGCTTCCTTGTTCCTACCCATTCTCTGCCTAGCCCTCTTGGGAGTCCTGCTCAGCAGCCCAAATTCTCTTGTCCAGTTCGGGTAGCTCGTCCTTCCTTTAGTGGACAGGGCCTTTCTGCCGGGAGCACCAAGAAGCTGACCCCAAGGAAGGGAAGGAGAAAAGGAAGCCCAGAGAGAAAGTGAGGTGCAGACGTGGGTCCCCAGCTGGTAGCCAAGGCTGGTCCATGATGGATCCACGGCTGGTCCATGATGGGTCCATGATGTGTCCGTGACCGGTCCATGGTGGGTCTGTGGCAGGTCCGCCTTGGGTCCAAGGCTGGGTTGTCAGTAACATCAGCCTCTGACCCCGCCCACATGTCTGCAGCCCTGGTCGTCCCCTGTGGACGAAGCCTGAATGCTGTGGCAAGGAGAGCCCGGAGCGCTAGCTTCCATCCAGTTCTGCCACTGGGTAAGTCATGGCCACCTTCAGTCTGATCCCTGATCTGAGTCTCAGTTTCCCATTTATAAAATCAACAGACTCGGCAAAAATCACATTTTTTAGGCTGTGTTCTCTGGAGTCCTAGGGTTCTGGTGAGGCCCTTCAAAGGGCAGGCAAGGGTGATGCAGGCAGCAAGCGGGTGTTTGTGTCACCCACTTCTCTAACCAGCACGTCCTGGCATGCAGCAAGCCCTGCAGAGTTCTCATGTGAAAAAAGATTGGAAACAACCTTTGTGCTCATCCTTGGGATACTGGTTAAGCAACCTTCACTCGGTGGCAAAATTTTCTCTCTTTCTTAAAATACGCTTTGTCTGTGAAATTGCCTAATAATGTATTTCTCTGAATGTGCTCCAGCCATTAACGGATACATAATTGCACAGTCACATGTGGAATACTATATAGCTGGTAAAATGAGGAAGCTCTCAAAACAATGATAAGGCACTGTCTCCATGGTATATTCAGTAAAATAATGTGATGCAATGTTATATAAATAGTATCATTACATAAATTACATCATTGGGATACTGGTTAAACAACCTTTGCTCGGTGGCAAAATTATGATACGATCATATCATAAAAAGCAAGGTAGCATTTACTACTTTTTATATAACCAAAGTGGAAAAATATATTTATAAGTGTTTGATTTGCATACGGGAGCACTGGCGGGGCAGGGGCTCCTCTCATGGCCGGTTAGTGGTATGGGGCTGGGTGGGGGGCTGGGGAGAGGGAGGGGAAAGGTTGATAGAGCAGCAGGTAAAGCCCAGGTTTCTTTCTTTTTTCTTTTTTTTTAAAGATTTATTTATTTATTTATACCAGCACTGGGTACAGTCAGAAGCGCGGGAGGGTGAGAGAATTCACCAGAGCCAGAGCGGGGAGCAGAACAGGCAGACCGACGAAGTACACTGCTGAGGGGAGCAGCGGGTGGCAGGAGAGGTCTGCGCGCCACGTGGGACCCTCCTCCGGTGGCCGGGGAGCAGCCGGGGATTGAAGCGGCGCTGCAGAGGCTGCGGGCAGCTTCGCAGCCCAGTGCTCAACCGCTGCGCCACAGGGGAGGCCCAAAGCCCAAGTTTCTTAATGTAACATTTTGATTTTGAACCCTGCAAATATATACCTGTTCAAGAACATAAAATTTAAATTTAAAAACTAACAAGTGGGAAAAAGGTCAGGGGAAAAATTCGTCAGCCAGAAGACGTGGGAGCCTTGGTGAGCTGGCTGGGTGAGGAGCTAAGAGATGCCCACAGATGCCTGTCTCCAGCAGCAGAGGGGGAAGGGCTGTGTCTGGGGCCCAGGAGAAGGGGGAGCTGGAGACACAGGCTCACCTGCTGGGTGGCCAGAGTGTTCCCCAAGCCTTTTGCACAGTCTGTGAAGAATCTCCCCGGGACCCAAGCCTCGGGCCTTTTCTCGCTCCCCTACCTGGCCTGGGCTCCCTGTCTCGGGGCAGAGGCCAGCGGCTGGCCTCACCAGCCAGCCAGCCAGAGCGGTCCCACCCACTGGCCAGGGCCTCCTCCAGGCAGGGCAGACTCAGCTGACGCCAGCCCCAGACTGTGGCCTGAGCTTCGTCCAGAACAGAACCCAGGGCACAGATGCTCCCATTCTCTGGCTCTGGACGAGCTTCTTGGAAAAATCACGGAGCCAGCCTTCCTCAATCCACCTTTGAGAGGAGAGAAGAGGGGCCCTTCTCTCCTGCAGCCGCGGCACCTGGCTGCCCGCCCTGGGGGCCAGCCACCGCGGCCAATCCATGCGGCCCTTGTCTGTGGGGCTGGCTCTGTCGGAGGCCCCTGGAGGGAGGCGGGTGGGCCGAGAGGAGGTGGCGAGGCTCCAGCCAGCCTCGCTAAGGTCTCCCTCTGGCTTTTTCTGGCTGACTCCCCAGCAGGAAGTGGTCTGGCGGAGAGGGTGGTGCGGCTGCAGGACCCCGAGGTGGGGCGCCGCAGACAGACCAGGACTGACTCAGACGAGAGGGAAGGGGTCCACATTTATTGAGGCGCTATTATGTGCCGAGCTTGGCATGGGACAGACTTGTACTCCGATGCAGGCCCCGTCAGGGACCAGCTCTGACCTGGAGCCAGCTACTCCGAGCCTCGGTTCTGTCAGCTATTAAGCGGGATGACCATAGTAACAGCCCTGAAGATGAAATGAAGCAAGGGTGGTGTAACACCTAGTCGGAGGCTGGCACAGAATCACGCTGACCACCCTCTCCCTCTGGACTGCGAGGTGCGGGCAGGGCTTGAAATCCTAAATCCTACAAGCTGGGTCCAAATTCCACAGCTAACACTGCTGTGTGATGTCTGCCTGGTTACTTAACCTCTCTGTCGTGTGAAAAAGGGAAACCCAAAGTGTATATTTGGGAGCACATATGTGAAAGGAAAAGAGACTTCAGACCCCAGCCTGGCACGCGCGGGCTCTGCACGCTGTGCCTCTTGTTGCTGTCAGCCAATGTGACACGAGAAATGTGACACGAGACGTGTGAGCTGCAGTCTGCAGTCTGAGGGTGCCCTTAAGAGCCAGGCTGCCTGCTGGGGTCTTATTTGGGTCTGCTGCTGACCAGGTGAGAAGGGACAGGCAGGTGAGAAGGGACAGGGGATGAGGGAGGCGCAGGTCCGCCCCCTCCCCTTGGGAAGGTGGAACCAGCCCCCACCCCCAACCAACATCTGTTTTCCATAAATGCCTGCAGTGGTTGCCTGGGAAGGAGAACCAGTTTCCTCAGGCCTTCCCAAACCACCCATCTGGGCCCCCGGGGCTGCTCGTGGAGGGGCGGGAATCCCTTCGGGCCTCCTCCCACCTCCATCTGGCCCTGAAGCCTCCGGGCCTTCACCGCCCTCATAGTGCTATTGCCCAGGTCAGGCTCTCCTTCAGGCCGCCCCCATCTGCCTTGCGCACGCCCAGCTGCCCGCTGCTGCTAGCGGCACACCCCTGGCCACCAGATGACCACGGCCTTCAAGTCCACGCTGAGCCAGGGACCAGCTGCCCATCAACCCAGAACTGCCGCCCCCATCCCTGTGCTTATGACCCCCGTAAGAGAAAGAGCATGTGGTTCTCTCTGGCATTTCAGGTAGAAGGTGGGAATTCCAGAGCATTCTGTTGCTGACCCGGGTGAGCACCCAAAGGATCTCGGCCCCCCAGCTTTCTCTCCCCCATCCCATACACTCAGCTCCAACTTTGTTCTTGGTGTCAGCCAGAACTGGCTCAGCACTCCACCAAGGCCGTTTTCAGCATCCTCCGGCCAACAGGGTGGACGGCCAGCAGCCTGTTGGTAGGCGGCATCGCTGTGTCCAGGAGCTAGCCCGACCACGTCCAGGCCTGCGGCCACAGCCCCCTGGAAAACAGAACCCTGTCCTCGCCTTCAAGGGCAGCACAGGTCTGCAGAGATGACCGCCAGAATCGGCCCTGCCTCACTGACCACTCGTCGGCAGCGCAGGCAGGTACGAAGGTGTCCCGACCTGCTGGGTGTGTCGTGAGCCTCCCCTGGGGGCCTGTGATGGCCACACAGCCAGTCGCCAGCGACACGCCTGGCAGGTGCCCTTGCCCTTAGTGACGAGTGACCGCATGGACCCGCCGCGGCTGCAGTCTCCGGTGGGGAGTCCCGTGCTGAGAAGACCTGTGCCTATGAGTGAGCACAGCAGGAGCTCCAGCCACCCGAGTGGCCTCCGACCTGACTCCCACCCCAGCGTCCTTTAGGGGGTCCTTGGGGTCGTGAGGTGAAGTGCCGTCTCCCTGAACCCTCCAAACAATTGTGCAATGGAGATCTTCATGGAGGGAACCACCGAGCCCCTGCATTTTCCCATATTTGAGGATGTCCTCATTGTGTGTGTTAGTGAGAGGGTGGGTCTCACTCTAGTTCAAAAGGCCAGTAAATGTCTGACCTGCCCCCACAATCAGGGCCTGGACACACACACCAGGAGCAGGGGACCCTGGATGCAAGATGAAGTTTGTTTCCGGGGGCCTGCAGTGGTGTCCACTGCCAGAGAAGGCCGGTGCAGGTGCCGTGGCTGTTGGCAGTGCCCTGGCTGCCAGCCTCCCTCCTTACTGCCCGGGCTCTGGGCCTGGCCACACCCTGCTCTCCTCCACGCGCCCAGGGTCCTTCCTGCAGAGCTGACCCCCACTAGTGCTGCCGAGAGTGCTTCTGCAGGGTACAGTCCAGAGCCGCGATGGCAAAGGCAGGTGCCCTGAGCCCCATTTTCTGGATGAGGGAGCTGGGGCTGCTGCACCCTGGTCTCAGGGGTCAGAGGAGACAGGGCAGCCCATGAAGAGGAGGCCGCAGATTGGGCGGGGCCAGCTGGACGGACAAATTAACATCAGACAAATTAATGGGAGAAAAGGCCAAAACTGAATAACAGGCATGGAGGATTTACATGGTTGTAAATTCTAACAGATCGCAGAGAGAATGGGTATCTGTGTTGGGGTGTCAAGGAAGGGGTGGAGACCTCACATGGCACACAGAAAGCTGCACCCTCACCCTGATCTGGGAGTAACGTGAGGTTCTTAGAGAAACGCTTTGCCGACAAGCCCAGACAAGCCCACGACTGGATGAGCTCTCCCCTGGGGGACCTCCCCTGGGGGATCGCCCCATGACAGAAGGGGGACCAGCGGTTGCTTCTGTGATCCAGGCAGGGAAGAAGCTGAGTGACGGCCCCTCTCAATTAGGAGGAAGGACTCGTGAGGACAGAGCTTTTCCCCAGCCTCGAGGGAATTCATTGCTCTCAGTTCCAAATACTCCGCCTGCCAGTGCAGGGTTCTGGAGGAGACCGGGTCTGAGAATCTTGGGGTGGGGGGCAGTCTAATCTGGCACCTTCACTAACTATATTCTGGGGGCACAATTCGTTGAGTTGAAGTGTTTCTTCCCCTCAAATGGGGTGTGGCAGGGGTGCAGCTGGGGCAGGTGGGCAGGGCTGTGGATGATGGGGCCCAGCTGGGGCAGGCTGGTCCGGCAGAGACCCTGCGTTTCCCTACCTCTGGGTCAGGGGGTGGGGGGCAGGAAAATGCAGAGGCCAAACTACCCAGCCCTGAGCCTGGGCAGCTCTTCACCAAGAGTGTGCCCTCGTGGCAGCAGAGACCAGAGGGCCCCGCCCCGTCCCTCGCAGCACGTGCTGGAAGTCAGGGTGCAGACCAGCCGGGCTCGCCTGCCACCCACGCCCCAGCGAAGCTCCTCAGACTCCGTCTTTCCCTACAGGAGACACATACGGTCCTTCCACATAGAGGGGAGATTGTTCCACCAGTGAGTAAGCCTCTTGGCCCGGGCCGCAGCTCTTCCCGGGCAGGAAGCTGGGCAGCGCTGGGCCGGCTGGCTCCCCACCCTGGAGAAGAGGGCCTTTGGGCTCGTGGGGGCGGCGGGTGAGCCCACCAGGGCATGCTGGACACCCTCAGACATCGACGGGGAGGATCGGCTCTGGCCTGGAAGCCCCTTCTCCACTCGGGCTGGGCGAGGTGGGGAGGCAGGGCAGGTCCCCTCCTGACCCCTCACTCTGTGGCCGCCAAGGGTCTGAATCAGAGGTGACTCAGGTGTGCTCAGCAAGACAGGGCCATTTTTAGACTGTTTCCAGCCACCCTAAATTCTTGATGCCTTTGGGGTTAGGTGGCAGGTGATGCCCCCATCCTCTTGTTCACTGTGCCCGCTGGGGCTGCTGCTCGTCCCGTGGTGCACGGAGCCCCTTCCTTCCCGTCTCTTCCCTATTTGCTAAGAATCCACTAAGAGGTGCCCGGGGGCAGTGGGCAGAGAAGGGGCAGGGAAGACAGGGTGTTGGGGTGCTGTGCTGGGGAGGAGGCACATATGAGCTGCACTCCTCCACGTGCCCAGAGCCCGCTGCTCCACCCACCCAGCTGCTCTTCACCAAGAAAGTCACAGGCTGAAGACGCGGGGCACGTGAAATTCTCTGGTGTTGGCAACAGGCCACGTGTTCAAGAGACATTGCAGTTATCCCTGGGGGGAGCTTCAGTAGGGCAAGCCCTGCTGTGAATTAATCGGGGGCCTAGTCTTCTGAGGGTACATTTTGGGAGGTGAGGACTCTGTGGACACCTCCCAGCCAAGGGAGGAGAGCCCTCCATACAGAGGAAAGGTGTCAGGGGAGGTCAAACCAGGGTTGAGGACTCAAACTGGTGCCCGTGGGCCAGACACAACCCTGAAGTTACCTCTCCCAGTCAGCTGTGTGGGCCGGCGCCCTCAGGTCGGTGGGCACATCAGGCTGAGCCCTCTTGTCTCTCACCGGGACAGACCCCTCAGGAGCAGAGGCCCTGACCACATGCGCCCTTCTCTCTGGGTTCATGCTGCAGGCCCAGCACACCAAGGCCTCGCGTGGGCCTAACTCAGTGCCCCACAGCAGAGCCCAGCCTCCTGATCTGGACCAGCGACAGTCTCCCATGATGTGAGGGGCAGGGAAGCATTCCCGGGACAGACACCCTGAGACTCGCACCAGAAGGGACAGAATGAGAACGTGTGCACTCCCCTGGCCCAGGAGGCTGGTCTAGGGAAGGATACCAGCTGCAGTGGGCCTGAGGGAAGAGTAGGGGGAAGCATAAGTGGTTGCTGGACACTCACCTGGGGAAGCAAAGTGGGATGGCTAGAAGGTTTGGAAAGAAGAGACAGGAAGGCAAACCAGCACAAAGCAGCCCCACTCTGCCTTCCCCCTGGGTGCCTGGAGCAGACCCTGACGTACACTTTCAGAACTATGGGCAGAAGCCCTGAGCACGGGCATCCCTAGGGAATGCGCTCCACCCCCTGCACGTACAAGCTGGGGCAGAGTCTGAGAGGTTGCACTTCCCTGATCCCTCTGTTTCCACCATGGCCATGAGATTTGGGACTGATATTCCCATTTTGCAGAGGAAATGGCGTTAGTGTGCCCACGGCTGAGCCCAGATGCTAGGTGACCGTGGGGCTCCGCGATGCGGCCCAGATCTGCTTTCTGAAATGCTCAGGCCACCGTGAGCAGGTCTGCAGGGGCACAGAGCATGGGCCTGGGAGCTGGGCCTGCTTGCCTTTGGGTGGCATGGACATCAGTCCCCTGCTGGGGTGCTGGAGGACCAGATCAGATTGTGTGTGAGGGACCAGCACAGAACCAGCCACAGAGCCGCCTCCCAAACTCCACCTTCCTTGCTCTATGTATGCCGAGGCACTGACTGCTTGAGCCCCACCTGCCTGAGTGGGGAGTGGACCTGGGGGACAGCCTGGAGGTGGCTTTTTCTTTTTACTATGAGCAGTAGGAGTGGGTGCTATCTCAGGGTTTGACCACCCCCGGCCCCAAGCTGGACACCTGAGTATGAGCTCTTAATCCTCTTCTCAGCCCATTTGACGGAAGAGAAAAACTGAGTCCCATAGTGGGGGACACACCTCTACAGGGCTCAGGATCTGTGCCACAAACTGTGCTTGGCTGAGAAGCCAGCTGCGTGAGCCATGAGGGCCGCAGGGCCCGTAGGGGCCATGGGGGGGCCCGTAGGGGCCATGGGAGGGCCCTCTGGCTGGCATTCTTCCTCTTAAAAATGAAAACCTGTGCCATAGACTGTAACACGACTTGGAACATGTTATGTTTGTATGAGAATTAAAAGTGGAAAATGTAAACTTTTTCTCCAAAGGCTGAAGTGAACCTGTTTCTTGATGTGTTTGCCTAATGTAGAAGGATGATTCTGTTTCTCCAGCATTTGTAGATTCTAATGTTCATGTCTCTTTATTTTCATATTGTATAGTAATTTGATGTTGTGATTAAATTTCATTTAGTTCCAGTGCAGTTGAGACTGAACTGTCTGTGGGGCAGTCACAGTTGATCTGGCCTACCCGTGTAGAAAGGGCCTTGAAGGGTAGCGGCTATTAATCTCCCTCTGGACTTCTTCGCATCTAAAACCAAAGACCTCTCGCCAGCCTGCACTGGGGGTTCCTCCCCTCTTCTCTGGGGGTAGCCACCCAGGCACGCCGTGGGAAGCAGGCAGGAGAATTTCCTCTGGGGATGCTGTTCCTTTGAGGATCATGGTTTGTTTCTCCTTCCAAAGAATCCTAAAGAATCCTTGTGCAAAGGAGCTGGGACTGGGAGTCACGGCTCCAGCCGGGTCTGAGCCCCAGCTCCGTGGCTGCCTATGGGCAGCAGAGCCCCTGAGCCATATTTGCAGTTGGTCCTTCAACCCCGAGGGTGGGCACGGTCCCCTGGTTCTGCCTGAGCGGTGGTCCCAAGGCGCCACCTGGTGGCCGGCCACAGCCAGACAGGGCAACCTGCGGCTGCCAAGGCTCGGCAAAATCCTCCAACAGCTGAGGTCAAATCCACAGCCTGAACAGACAGGGCAGGAAAGAACCCGGCGAGTCCACCACCCACCCCGCCCTCCCGCTTCCCAGAGAGAGTGGACGGCACCACCGCAAAGAAGTCAGTGAAGGGATTGGCTTTGAATCCCCTGGGTCCTTAGCTGCAGTACCTGATGTCCCTCCTCTGAGCAGGGGCTCATGGAGCAGGGGCTCTCTGCACGAGCAGAGAGCCACCAGGGGAGGGGTGGGTGGGGAAGCTACAGAGGCCACAGGAGTCCACCCCAGGAGGTGCACCCCCGCGACTACCAGCTACCTCTGTGATGCTTCCCGAACCATGGTCCCCAGACCAGCAGCAGCAGCAGCAACAGGGAACTTGTTAGAAGTGCAGGTTCTCAGGCCTGGCCCAGACCTACTGAGTGGGGGCGGGCTCAGTGTGCGGAGCCAGGGTCGCCAGGTGATGTGGAGGCACAGGGGTGAGAGAATGCTGTGCTTACCTGGCAGGACCCCAGTGTCCCAGTCACCAGAATCACTGGCCTTCTTGGGCTTATTGGGAAACTGAGGCACAGAGAGTTAAGTGACTCATCCTAGGTCACAAAACTACTAGGTGGCACAGCTGGGTTCTGACACGGGTCTGAGTCCTGAACCCGACTCCCTTTGCTTCCTTGATTTACCACCACGAGGAGGGATGATTTGCTGAAGGTCCCCAGGGACGGAACCCGTGTCACCTTCTGCACCTGAAGGTGTCACAGTGCCATGGCCCCAGGTTCAAGCCAGGATGAGTGGACCTCTGCCTCGGGTGCCGCCCCTAGGAAATGACTCCCCCGCCCTGGCATAGACCCAAGTGGAAATGGGAGGCAGAGGCAAAGTCAGATGCTGCCAAGCTCCCTGGAGCTGCTTCTTGGGCCCCCAGAGTTCAAGAGGATAAAGAACTTGGCCTTCGCCCGCCCAGCCCAGCCCTGCCCAGTGGACTCACTGTCCTATCTTGCACGGTCCTGTCCACTGTTCCCCAGCTTGAGAGAAGAAAGGAAAAGACAAGAGGATCAAGTGATGAAGTTGAGAAAATATGAGCTATTTTTCTACAAAAAAAGCATTTTCCAAAGGCACAAGGGTGGCTGCTCTAAAGGACGTGGCGCTGGTCCCGGAAGAGCTGAAGGGAACTGTGGTCAGTCCTGTGCTGGGCGCCCTCAGCGGTTTCGGATGCGCTGGGAGATGCGGTACAGCTCCATGGTGGCTCTGGCGTCCTCCACAGAGCTGTGTCCAGTGCTGCTGCCCTGCAGGCACAAGCGAAGGGGACTTGGGGTGGCTGACCCAGCCAGCCCCCTGCTCACACCCAATGGCCAGGCCCCATAGTCTGCACCCTGCCCCTTCGGCTTCCTGACCGAGCCAGTGAGGGTGGACGTTGCTTCACCACATCAGCCCTGGGCCGGGCACAAGGTCGGGCCTCGGGAGGAGCAGACCGCCCTCGGCACTTACTGCGGGGTGTCACAGGGGGCCACAGACCTGCTGCCAGACAGAGGGACTGAAGCAGCTCTAGGGGGAGGCGCCAAGGCCCACAAGAAAGGACTAGATGCAAATGGGACAATAAAGGGGACGTTTCTCTAGTTCTTATCAAGTTGAGGTAAGCGTCATTCAGGGCTGCCCCAGGCTGACCGTGCCACACCTGCAGGCCAGCGGAGGGACTGAGCCAGGCCCATCCCCGCAGCCCCAGGGGATACACCCCTGCTGGGGGACTGCTCTCCCCACTGGCACCCCTCCTGGCCTCTTCACGGGGGGCCTCCGGCTCCATTCAGATCAGGTCTGCCCTGTACCCCGCCCTCCTGCTGGTCTTGGGAGGAACCCCTGCCTGGGCAGCCACACCCCCAGGCTGTGCTCAGAGACCGGGATGGCCAACCCAGAGTCCTCAGGACAGGACCCTGCCACCTCTGTAGCCCTAGCCCTTGGTCCAGCCGGCATACAGCAGGTGTTTAATAAACATCTCGACACCCACATGTAGACATGGGAGTCCATGTCCCCCAGCCCCTGGGGCCCTCCCAGCCCCAGCTCCTGACCTCAGCCCTGTAGCTTCCCTGGGCCCAACAGCAGCCCCCACCCCCACGCTGACAGCCCAGGCCCCCGGTCAGCAAGTCAGTGTGGCCCCCTCATTTCCCAGAGTCCCCCTGGGGTCAAGCTCTAGTCAGCCATGGGGTAACTGGCTTGACTTTTACAAAGAAAAACAAGAACCCTTCCCAGGGTGCCGTCCCCTCCTGCCTCTTGTGATCACCGCACTGTGCTCCCCCATCACCCCTCAAACAGCCACACGCCCCTGAGTGTGGTGGGCGGAGCAGGGCAGGTCTCTGGAGGCGAGGCCAAGCGGCCCGAGTTGGGGGCCATCCCCCCTGCGCAGGGATGACCCTGTCGCTTCTCCGGAGCCTGTCCCGTCGCTCAGCAAGCATGACCACAGGCGTCCTGCTCTCTGCCTCTCTGCTCTCGCTTCTGGGGAGCCCGAGGGAAGGCCCCTGTGGCAATAGCCTCTCAGGACGCAGAAGGCCGAGGTCTTTGGCCAAGCACCTCACCTGGATCCTGCGCCCCAGCAGGCGCTCGCTCAGCACCCGCAGGGACACGCGCTTGCAGTAGTCCAGCCGGGCCTCGCGCCAGAGCAGCCGGTCGGTCGCCGTGTCATAGATGCTGTACTTGCTCATGTCTTCCCTCAGTGCCTGGAAATCGTGCTTCAGGTCATGGCCCACCACGAGCTTGCCCTTCAGGAGCTGCAGGATCTGGCAGGAGACACACCCCACGTCACCCTAGGTCTGTGGCAGGACTGAGCAGCGAGCCCGGGCCTCCCCTGTGTGCTGTGTGACCTGGGGCCCATCGCCTGCCCTCTCTGGGCTTCAGACATCTCCTCCCTGAAACCAGGAGAGCGGAGCAGGCCCCTCCTCGTGCTCAGCACCCCAGGTCTGTGCCAAAGGCCACTGGATGTTTTGGGCAAAGGCCAGCGTGACCAGCACGCTCACGTGTCGGGCACTGGCCCACGTCTGTCACACAGCGTATCACTTGATCCTCTCAACGGCCCTACTGTGCAGAATGGCCCCCCAAAGATGCCGGGACCCCACCCCCGGATCCTGGGAGCAAGTGATGTGACAAAGGGACATTAGTCACAGGCGGACTTTTGGCTGCTAACCAGACGGCCTTAAGAGAGGACACTCTCTCGGTTGCCCAGCAGGTCTGGCAGTGTCCAGGGCGCCTGCCGGCAAGGGCAGCATTGGCGCGTGAGGGCTGGGCAGGCAGCTGCTGCCCTGCTGGCGGAGGACGGGCAAGAGCCCAGGTGTGGGCACGGCCTCGGGAGCTGGAGTGGCCAGATGGGGCTCCCACGGGGGCTCAGTGGGACCGTGAGGAGCTTCCCAGGACCGCACCTCGAGACAGATGGGTTTGCAGATGAAATCACTGACGAGCCACCGAGAAAGTCCTTCTCTGATGGCTTCAGAACAGGGCTATGCTTCCTGACACCCCCCACGAAAGGACAGACTCTGACTCCCCTCGCCTCGACTATGTGAGACACCTGACATCCCTGGGGGGCCCCAAGGCCACTGAGCCAGAGAAACGGCTGAGCCTGAGGCCCGAGGAGCCGGTGCAGCTACCAGCCAGGCGGACGAGCAAACCCTGCTGAGACCCCAGATCTGCCTGGGAGGCCCGCAGACCAGGCCCACCCGCTGAGACCCCCGACCACCGGTGGGTGCAGGGGAGAAGTGAGCAATGCCGTGGTTTGAACTGCGGGGTTTGGGGTGGTTTGCTAGACAACATGATCGGCCCCAGAGCCGGCGAAGGCCGAGAGCCCTGGAAGCCGGGGGCCAGCTCCAGCATTTTGCCCACACAGTGGCCTGCTCTGGGCCTCCGCAGCCCAGGGTCCAGGCTGTGGGGGCAACTCCAGGCAGGCCCCAACCCGCATGGGCACATGTGATAGGCCTCTCGGCTCCAGACTCATCCCCTCTCTGGACCACCCTGACCAAGAGGCCGGTAGCCTCTCTCTGGGCTGCCCTGAGAGATGGGGGGACGGGGGGTGGAACCTGAGCACAGACTTGTGGAGCTGCACCAGCTCTGGGCCAAGGGGTGCTTTGGACAGCTTCCCACCAGCCTTCCCCCAGAGGGAGCCTTCGGGGGGGCTCAGCCCCGGCTTGCTCCTGGTGGCCTCCTGGGACATCACATGGGGCCTTCACAGAGGAGGATGCAGAGGCTCAGCAGGTGAGGTGATGTGTCTGTGCTCCCCCTGGAAGCGGGGTCTGGCCTTCAAAGTAACAGTGATGTCATCAGTGTGGGGGCCTTGGGGACTGCCCTCCACACTCACCCACAGACAGGAAGGCTCCCCGCAGCAAGAATCTGTGCCTGTGGGCGGCCAGCCCTGGAAGTAGGGGTCACCAGGGAAATGCACCGAGGTCTGGATTCGGGTGCTGGAGTCTGCGTTTCTGACAGGTCTTGACCTCCTTGTAGTGGCCCTGGGCTGGGGGGCAGCGGTGGGGGCACCGCCTGGCAGGCAGCAGGAAGGGGATGTGTACGCTTCCGGGAATGTTCTGGGCGGCTGCGGGTCACGCGCCTCTTCCTGTTGACATCCTTTACTTGTTTCTGAACAACGGGGCCTGTTTTCCCCCCGAGGGGAGCTGGCCCAGGGCCCAGTTCACACGTCTGTCATCACAGAGGCAGCCGCGCAGGCCCCAGGCGTGTAAGAGGGCCCAGTCATCAAGATGAGGATTCCCGGAAAACCCATCACTTCCTGAGGCGCGGAGATGCAGCAGGAGACGTAACCCGGGAGGAAGAGGACGCAAGGACGGGAGTGACAGGCCAGCGACAGCTGCGAAGACCTCGAGGCTGAGCCGCAGGGGCCTGCTGTGCCCTCTCAGGGTGTCAAGGACTGAAGTGTCCCTTGTGTGAGGGGGGACTGGGCGGCAAGGCCGCAGCTGCTCCTCACCACCAAGGTGCTGCAGGGTTCTGAGGCTGGGTTTAGGGCCAGGTGCCAGCTGGCAGGGCCCTGGGGCCTGCCAAGTCAGTGTCACGAGGCAGGTGTGTGTTTGGGTACAGGTATGGGGGGTGGAGGCTCTCAAATTCCTGGAAAGAGCAGAGAAGAGGAGAGGGGCGTGGACGGATGTGCACCTCAACCTGGCTGCGAACCAGGTGCTTCCCTTGCCTGCAGGACGCCTCCCAGCAAGGACAGCCGGGTTCCATCACATTCAGAGCAGAGAGCTGGGGACCAGAGAGGGTTAGCAGCTCTCCCAGGTCACACAGCTGCTGCCTCAAGAGCGCCTGACCGTCACTCTTAGAGTCGTCATCACCCACTCCCCTGGGGGCGCATCAGCGGTGGTAATCCAGAGTCACGAGCTCGTGTGTCCGGGCCCGCACTCGGCGACATCTGAGTCTGGATACACCCCTGCAGGGTGGGGATGACCACACCATCTTGCCAACAGGAAAGGGGCCACAGAACAGCGTGTACCCACGTCACCCGCCAGGGAGTGGTGGCCAGCTTGCCGGTGACTGCCCGTCCCCCCAACTCCCTGGTGTTTCTGTCCAGTTCCAAGCGTTTCCCAGATGTGCCTGATCTGGGAAACTTGTGAAAAATACGGGGCGTCTTACTCCAGACCCACTGAGTCCAAACATGAGGGAGGGGCACCAGCCGGCTGTCCTGGGGTATCTCCACCTCGAAGCCATGAGCAGCTCAGAGCCGGCTCCTCCGTCGTGATCCTCCATCTGCCTTTTCATTAGTTCATTCCTTCCCAGCTCCAGGGGTGCCAGGAGCTGCCAGGGGTGGACCCTGAAGAATGTTGTCCTTGTGGAGAGCCTTGGCCCCTCTTCTCTCCTGTCCATGGGTTTGTGGGGAGCTCTTGGGGTCCTGACCCCGCAGGGCCTGCTGCCTTCCCGCAGATGGCTTCCCTGGAGAAACTGGTTGGTGGCCTCCTCTTTCTCGTGTTCCTGCCCACTCTGGCTGAGGCCCTGAGAGGAGGCCCAGGGCTCCAGGCTCCTTGCAGAGGAAGTAACTGCTGTCCACCAGCTGCCCCGTGCCCTCCCCGCGGCACCATGGTACACTGGGTCCAGTTTCTTTACTTGCAAACTAACTCCAATCACGGAGTAGACACAGCTCGTACACTGGCTCCAACGGACAGAGCATTAACTTAAACAAGTCACAAGCTACTGAAAATTACCATGAGAATCTGAAAAAGATAAAGCGCATGGACATGCCCGGCGGAGTCCTGAGTCTGACCGCTGACTCATGTCATATCTGACTGTGTGTCCTTGGGCAGTCACTGGCCCTCTCTGGCCCTCCACCTCCTCATGGTCCCCTCCTGGCTGACAGTCTGATTTGTGGGGTTTCTAAGCCTGAGCACTACTGGTGCTTCTTTGGGTGGGGGGTGTCTGCCTATCTGTCTATCCACCCTGTGCGTCATAGGATGTTCAGCGTCATCTCTGACCTGTGGGTGTCAGCAAAAGACCCTGTTATGGCAACTAGAAATGTCTCCAGAGGTTGCTGAATGTCTCCTGGGGGGCAAAACCATACTGCAGTGCAACTGAAGTCCTAGGTAAGGGTAAGACCAGTGCTGTCGGGACACAGAGGCAACCGCTTCACATTATGAAAGTCATCACGTTAAGCAAAACCACTGAAAACTGGGAGGTGGAGGAGGGGCCCGCTCACCCTCTCTTGCCTACGGCAGTGGCACTCCCCCCTTCCTTGGACAGCTTGCTTAGCCCTCCCATGCCTCAGCTTCCTCTATGGAGTGATGATCAGAGGGAACCACCCCCAGGGCTGTGCTGGGAGTGCACACAAAGGTGTGTGACGCACCGAGAACAGTGCCTGGCACAGCTGGATACCCTTGCCTGACCCCCCCAAGCCCGTGTTCGGGATGACCACACAGAGAGGATCAGCAGCACACCAGAGGCCCCGGACCGGGGAGGTGGAATTAAGGGACCCACAAACAGCTACGTCAAAGGACTGCGCTGCTCCCGGGTTGCTGTGTTGCTGCAGCCCCCGGCCGGTGGGGCAGGCATGCGCCGTGCAGTGTCTACAACTCCCTGTTCACTGATGAGGAAACCGAGGCCCAGGAGGCCCAGCGGCTGGCAGAGGGCACACAGCAGTAAGTGGAGGAGCTGACATCCACCTGGCTTCCAGACCACCAGCTGGCTGTGCCACCTGCAGGGCCTGCCCCCTCCTAGCCCCTCCTGGACGTGCTGGCCAATAGCAACGTCACGGGATCACACAGAAGGTTTCCGGACCTCTCACAGCCGTGTTCCAAAAGGTAAGAAGAAATAAGTGAAATTTGTTTCCTTATGTTTTATTTACTCTAATGTATCTGAAATATTAACATTTCAACATGTAATCTCTATATAGAAAACGGTCATGGTACTTGTGGTTCTGAAGTTTGCCCGTGAGGCCTGGGCCGGCCGGTGCTGGTGGTACCCTCTTGGCCGCTGGCTCCAAGGCCGGGGACCTGGACTGTGAAACCTGACCGGCGAGTCCACGTTCTGGTTTTCTGAACTTGTGACAGTCACTTGGTTGCCCCCATATTTGGTCGTTGACATACTAACCTTTGAAACTCATGTGTCTTGGGTGGAAGTGGGTTATCCCAGATGTAGCTAGTGAGGATGAGACTGCGCTGAGCAAGGTGGGCCCTCATCCCATGAGCAAAAGAGGTACAGAGGTGCACCCGCAGGGAGAACCCCAGCTGAACATGGATGCAGAGATTGGGGTGACACTTCTTGGTCCATAGGACCAAGGGCCAGCACACCCCAGGAGCCAGGGAGAGCCAGGCTGACTCCCTCACAGCCCTCAGACGGGCTCTACCCCGGATCTCAGGCCCCAGCTGCCAGAACTAAGACCACATGTCTCTGCTGTTTGCAGCAGCCCTAGCCAACCGACACTTAGTTCAGGTGAGCCTCAGTTTCCCCATCTGTCATATGGAAGAGCAGAGAGTCAGCTACTGGCCTTTCTCAATCTTCGCAATCACCCTCAAGTCCCTACTGGAGTCATACCATGTGCTTTTAAGGACCGGTTACCGTGAGGGCGAGTCACTCAAGGAGTGGGATTAACGAAACCAGCTCACACCTGTCCCTCCTGACCAACTGCCTGCTCCCAGCGGCCTCCTGGCGGGGCTGCTCATCAGGCGTGAAGGAGCTCTCTCCTCAAAGCCGAGTCACCTGCGCTCTGTAAACAACAGCGGTTGCTGTGATTTTCTCCACGGTGCTGGGAGCCTGGCAGTGTGTGTGTGGAATGCACCCTGTCCTCTGCGCGCTTGGGATCCCCCAGTCCTGCCAACCGGGAAGCAGGGCTTTCTTCTGTTCTTATGCCTTCCCAGAAGGGACTGGCCCTGGCACCCCTCTGGGGACTGAGTTTGCTTTCATTTCTCATTCGCAGAAACAGAAAGTCAGGCCTGGACAAGGAACCGAACATGCCAAAGGGCAAACAAGGGAACACCGTGGGGCTACATGGCCCGAGGAGGGGACAGCCAGCCAGGGCCGGAACCCTGGCCTGTCCTCCAAGACCAGGGAGGGGGAAACCCACGGCAGCGGTCCAGCCACGGAGGGTGTCACTTCCCTGCAGGGTTCACCGGTGGCAGCTGGAAAGGACACTGAGCCCCTACCTCACTGAGGGGACTCAGTTTCCCCAGCCTAAGACTGAAGAGGCAGACCAGATACCCTGAGGCTGCTCCCGGCGGTGAGTCTAAGGTTCTCTGGTGACTGGGAGTCTCCAAAGGATATGATGGGGATGCCAGGGGGTTCCCAGCCTCTGGTGCGCCCCATGCAGGGGTCCCTGGTCACACACGTGGCACCAGGAGGGGTACGGGGAAGCACGCGGGTGCATGGGGGAAGGGCATCTACAGGGTGGCCTGGCTGGCGTCCAGCCCTCACTCACCTCTAGTCTGGCCACGGCGAAGGGGGTGGCCCTCTCCATCAGCTGAGGCGTGACCCCACTGACCGGGGTCCTGTAGTCCGTGATCTTGCCCTCGGGCCGGATGAACTTGTCGTAGACCACCTTGCCCTGGAGGTCCACGAGGCTGCAGCGTGCCAGGCCGCTCTCCTGGAGGGGCCCCAGCCCCACCATCTCACAGTCCATGGCCACCACTTCCATGCCGCTCGCCATGCTCCACAGGGACCCTAGAACCTGCTGGAGACGGGGCGGCAGGCGGGGCCTCCATCACTCCAGGGCCGCAGCGGCCCCAGGCATCCTCAGCACTGCCCACCAGGTAGCACCATCTGCATCCCCCTTGGCCCTATCACCACCTGGTCACCAAGGAAGCTGCCCTCCTGCCACCCCGCCCGGCTTCCTCAGCCCGGAGGTCCCAGGATCCTGCCCAGGTGGCCCCTCCCACCGCCCACCCTGGCCCCACCAGCTGGCCCCTCTCACCTGCACCTCCTGAGCCCAGGCTCACGCCTGCGTCTCTGCTGCCACTTCTCAGCCACCGCAGTTGCTCTGAGCAGTGACTCACCCCTGACTTGGGCCGGGATCCTGCCTGTTTCAGTTTCTGGTTCTCAGCAAATGAGCGGAGTCAGGGGGAGGGGGCCTGGAGGGAGGCTGGGCTGCTGCATCGCCCAGCACAGCCAGGTGGGAGCACGGTGTTCTGAGTCAGGCCTGACGAAGCTGGCAGCAGAGCTGCCTTTGCCCCTGGCCTCGGCCCCCTTGTGACGCAGCTGACGTGGACAGAGTAATTACCACATCCTTCTCTCCTTTCTCACCGCCCCCCAGTCCACAGAGTAAACATCCCAGGGCCGGAGCCCAGGGACTGTCCCACAGCTTCTGGGGCCACCACAGGGTCTGACACTTCTCTGGGGCTGGGTAGGGGGTGGGGGGCGCCTTCTCGTGGGAGTTTGAGGTCACTCTTTTGGAAGGGGGCCCAAGGAGGATAGGGGGTGGGGAGGTTAACCCCAACCACCCCCGAAAAGGCATGGAGGCAGGGAAGCGTCCTACAGCCTCATGCAGGGGGCATCTCAGAGGCAGCCAGTCCTCTGCCTCAACAGGTCCTGCTGGGCTGACATGAGGTCAAGCAGACACAGACCAGGAGGGGCCCCACGGGCCAGGGCGTCTCCCCTGGGGCTGTGCTCTTCCAGGCTGGCCCTCTGACCCCAGAGCAGCGCCTCCCAGACAGACACACCCCCTATTTATTGAATGAGTGAATTATAACTGGGGCACAATAGCACTGGCTTTCCATGAGGAAATGACCCTTCAGGATGGGCGGGGCAGCAGTAAGTGCGGGGTGGGGGGTGGGGGGCACCCAGATCTTGCAGAGCCAGCAGCGGGCTGTCCCCTCTGGGGCCCCGGTTGTCATAGATTTGTGGCTGGGAAACCAACTTCCTCAGGACGGTGGTGTTTTCTCCAGGTGACATCCACCTTTGAAGAATCTCAAGATAAAACCGAGCACGGAGGCAGCCGCCGGGAGACGGTTCAGCAGGCTGGCCCGTGGCCCAGACTCCAGGTCCAGGAGTTTAACTTTTGGCTCCCATCCAGAGTGGGCAACCCAGACTGGGGACTTTCTGGTTTCCAAATGCATGCAGGTTTGTCCCCCGAGGTGGGGGAAGCCAGCAAAATCCCCATCCCTTTTGCTAGGTCTAGGTAGAGGGATACCGACGAGCAGCGGCGGGCAGCAGGCAAGGTGCACACACACCGTCGTGGCCCGTCTGCTCCGAGTTAAGTTTCCAGCCCAGCAGCGTCTGGAGGAGTGCAGGGAGCCATGCTGTCTGCACACCAGCTGGGCACACGGGGACCAGCGTGAGGCCAGGGGCCCAGGAGGGGCCCAGGAGGGTCCCAGGGGCTCCAGGCTGGACATCCTGGGCCCTGCAAGCACACAGGCCTCCTCACTGCTGGACTGTCCGCTCAACTCACTGTAGCGGCCAGCTGAAGTGAAATGTGAGGGTGGCTTCTTCAGGGTGCTCGCCCCGCCTTCCAGATTGCGGCTGTCTGATTAAATGCACCTCAAATATTCGTTTCCTGTGTCTGCTTTATTGGCATTCGGTGGTGACAGGTGGCCTGAACTCCAGTCTTCCAGTTACACTTTGGGTGAATCTGCATTCCCTACAGACCCAGGGGGGCTTTCCGTTTCTGAATCCTGAGAACCCCGCACCCTCTGGGGACCCCCACACATGCTCCTCCTCACCTCCTCTGGCTCACAGGTCTGCAGAGGCCCTGCACACACCCCTGGGCGCTCCGGTTCTGCCTCTTCTTGGCTCACCCATCCAGTCCTCACCCCCGTGGGCGCCACCTTCGTGCCCTGCTCTAGGCTGCCCTTCCAGGCCGTTGCCCATGTCTACCCCCAGGCATGTCCCTGCTAAGGGCTAGAGCGGACTGTGTCCAAGAGAGGATGGCCCCAGGCCCTGCCATCTGCCCAGCCTCCCCAGCTCATCTCACAAAGGTCTTCATTTTCTTCAAGAATAGTGCATTTATGAATATGACTGGGTTTATTTAATTTCACATTTTTAAAATCAAATTTCATTGGCTTACCATCCATTTCCATAACTGTCATTTCAGGGTACCGCTTCATAGCTGCCTCCCTCCCTGCACAGGGCTCCCCCCTGTCCTGCGCCTCACCCCTCTCTGCCCCCTCCCTCCCCTCTGGCAACCACATTCTTCAGAGTCAGGAGTGGCGTTTTGCCAATTTGTTTCGGGTTCCGGATATTGCAGAGATGCGAGAACCCTCCGGTACCCGCCTTTCTCTATCTTGCTCCACTCAGCACCCAACCTCCGCTCCCACTCACATTGTCCCCAGATACTGTTTCACCTCTTCCCCTGGTGGGGGAGCATTCCCTGGAGTGCAGCAGGGTGAGCAAAGTGATCCCTCCCCCTCCCGCCATTAGCATCTATGCCTGGGTCCTGCAGCCTTGCGAGTAATGATGGGCACCTGGGCCCAGACAGCCCTGGGCTGCGTGTGTGTACATGGGGAGCCCTGTGCCCAGGGGTCTGAGGCAGGGCTACGGAGGGGAGACAGCCAGGGAGATACTGCCAAGGAAGCTGGTCTGTCCCCTGGCCCAGCATTCTAAGCCTATAAAAGCCTTCCAAAGGCTCCAAAATTATTTTTCTTCGCCAAGAACTGACAGTGAAGCTACCTGGCCCGGGATGGCTGCAAAACCAGCCTCTGTGCCAAGCTGTCTTTACCCCGTGTCTCTCAACGCTGCTCAGACGGGATCCGTGTGTTGACCGTGTGGATAACCTGCTGGGAAGCCGGCCGCAGTCCCTCCTGCCAGCGTGTTTGCGCTCCCAGGTAAGCACCGGCACTGGTGGTGCTGGGCTCATGACCACTTTTTTTATTAAAGATTTATTTATTTGCTCATTCAAGAGCTGGGGTATAAGCCAGAGGGGCAGGGGGTGAGAGGATTCACCAGAGACAGAGTGGGGGACAGAACAGGCAGACTGACTGAAATACACTGCTGAGGGGAGCAGCGGGGAAGCAGGAGAGGTCTGCTGCGCCATGTGGGTAGCTCCCTGGCCAGGGATCGAACTCGTGCTTCAGTGGCTGTAGATAGTTTCATAGGTTGTGTCTTAACCCCTTACACCACCAGGGAGGCCCCCCATGACCGCTTCCCAAGGAATCCCCACCAGTCCTATTCCCACACCAATTTGTTTTCCTCACCCCCAGGCCAACACTTTCTTGTGGATCCACTGGTGGCTGCTCCCATGGGTGCCCCTCCCCCCGGACACTGGCGTCTTGGTTCCCAGGGCATTCGCTCTCCCCATTAAGGTCCTCCTCCAGGGTGCCTTCAGGGTGTGCCCTCACACCCCCAGGACTTTCCTGGCCTCTACTTAAATCTGCAGGTCCTGGCCCCCTCCTGATTGTTTCTACAGGAATCACTGCATCCAAAATAGCACATAATGTACTGTTCCCACCTCCCTACATCTCGTTCACTGCCCCCGCCCCCATGTCTCCCTAGAACCCTACCTGGGCCGTGGGGGATTTTTTTCATAAGTACTAAATGCTCCAGTACAGGGTAACAACCCAAGGAGGCCCCTTCACCCCAGCCAGGGCAGCGGGCAATGCCTCCGGGTTTGGTGGGAGTCACCCAGCGGCGGGGTGAGCCCACAATCCCACTGGGTCAGGTGACAGCAGGAGAGTGACTTGGAGCCAGTCTCTTGGCTTTATGAGACACAGCGCCTGCTGCTGAGGTGGGCTGCAGGTGAGTGAGGCCGGCCCTGGGGCTGTCCTCTGGAGCTCTCTGAGCCCTGGCACCAGGTGCAGGGCCCAGGCCAAGTGGAGGCTCAATGTGACGGGTCAGAACCCTCACCCTACAGGCCCCTGCCCTTTGGACTCCAGTGCAGCCGGCAACAAATGCAGCTGGGCGCGTACCCCTAAAATATGCACGTGTGTAAATCACACGCAGCAGGCGGTGCCACTTCAGTCAAGCAGCAGCAATTTATGTGGTACGACTGAGCATGCTCGAGAAGACTGCGGGCTGATTAAAAATATGATGCCGCTGGGGCCAAAGGCAGGCTGTCTCCAGGACGAGCCAGAGCGGCAGGCTGCTTATTCAGAAAAGAGGAAAAACTTGAGCCAGAACTGAGGCTATTATCCATCTCCCTAAAATCTGGAAATGGGCCCCGGGTGGTCTTGGAGGTGGCCAGGCCTGCAAAGGCCATTCCCGATGCCCTGGCAAGAACACTGCAAACCCCTTTCTTTAAACTCGAGTTTCTTCTGAATTGCCTTTGCTGCCCTAGCCTATGGCCCCTTTCTAGAGGCTAACCTCCTGGGGATGACGTGGTCAAGTCCCCGTTCTCTGGGCCCCTTATGCACTTAATTAAAGTTAATTAAAGCTCACCCTTCCCCTTCCCCTGCTAATTTGTCAGTAGGGCAGACAAATAATAATAATAATAAGAGGCCTGGGGGGAATTCCCCACAAACTTCCCCTTCTACACCAAGAAGCCTGTGAAAAGGCCCTCCAGGCCACTGGGGAATGAAGCAAAGCCATGGAGAGCCAGGCCCTGCCCATGGCCTTCACCATTCAAGATGCCAGTGGACAAGCAAGTACATGTCCATGGTAGTGGAGGAGGGCCCCTGGGGACTGGACGGGATGGCCAGTGGGCAGCCTCTGTGGAAAAGCCCGGCGGCTCCTCCAAAAGCGAACCCAGCCGGTCCACCACCCGGCAGCCTCAAAGGGATGGAAATTCTGACATTACAACATGGACACTGTAGTAAGAGAAACAGCCAGTGACAAAGGCACACCTGCTATTTCCAGGAGGAGCCAGTTGGCACCTGCCAGGAAGCTGGCAGAGGGGCCAAGGTAATGGACACCATGGCCCTGGGCCAGGTGATGGGGCGTGGGCGGCTCTGCCAGATAGTCCCTTCGAAGGTGGTCACTCCAGCTACGCCTCCTTTCCAATGAAGACATTGTTAAAGGCGTACACAGCTTCCGGGAGAAACAGGTTGCTGGATGAGTGTGTGACTACAAGGGGGTGCTGCGGAGGAGGCTGGATACATTCTGGAGCTCTGGGGTTTTCCTGTGACAGGGAAAACCCCAGGTATCTTGAAAGCTTCCCACTCAGAGGCCCCAGCACCCTTCCACCTAGCCCCCCCTCACCCAAGGTTGAGAACTCACAGAAAGGCCACTTCACTTTTCCAGTTGAGTTTTATTCCAGAACAAGTGGTTTTACAACAAAGCTGACTTAAGCCCAGGATGTTTTCCCACCGGGAACAGCTTCTTCTTCCTTCACCCACAAACCAAAGAAATAAAGCTACTGTTCAGCTGTGGGTCTGGCTTAGTAACCGACTTTTCTGGATTCTAGAACAAAGCTCTGGACAGGGGTCAGCTGCTGGCGCCAGTGACTCTCGGCCAGGTGCCTGCCTGCCAGGGAGGGCTGGCCATGGAGCCACCTGTGGTAGAGGCCTCGGTGGTGTCCCCTCCTGGGCACAGGGCAAGGGAGAGACCCAGACCCCTCTGTGCATCCCTCCTGGATGGGCCTGGCTGCTGGGAGGATCCACCAGGGATATTTCTGCCTGGGCCATAGTGCCCATGGCCAGGCGCCTACTGGGCACTCAGCATGTCCCTCCACCCCCTCATAGCTCCCAGCGGGCTGTGCCACTGTCCCCATTTTACAGGTGAGGTGGTGGGCTCCAGAGGGGTGTCACGGACTTGTGTTGGGTCCTAAAGCTGCTAAGAGGTGAGCACAGAGGTCGGTGTGACCGAGCTCTCGGCTTCCTCAGTGCCCCAAGATGACCCCTCAGGAAATAAGAAGTGACGGGGGGTGGAAGGAGTTCGATTTGGAATCCTGACAGAACATTTTTAGAAATTTGGAGAAAACCAATAACCACAGGGATTGTCAAAATGCCCTTGGAAGCACCAGCCCAAGCGTGGGTCCAGGGCACAGCTGCTAACCCCCACCCGGCCGAGGACCGCGGAGGCCCCCTGCAGACCAGCCGCCTGGCTCTTAGTGATAAAGCAAGGTCCTCGGTGCAGTCCACACGGACCCCAGGGCTGGCTTGTGCTTAGGAGAGCCAGTGCTGGGGGGCAGGAGGGAGGTCTCATTAGGGTCCAATAAATAGGCCACAGTATCCACCCAGAGCTTTCTGCTTTCCCTCCTCCCGAAGTAGTGCCTGGTGACTTGGGTGCCAAGCACCAAGGGGCCCGAGCCCATGGGCTCTGCTGTCCCATCCAGCCTGGAACCCAGATCCTGCAGCAGCCAGAGTCAGGGGTCCAGCTCAGAAAGGGAGAAACGTCTCCCTGAGGGCGAGCCCTCACTCTAGCTTCAGGGCACCTCTGAGCAGAAACAAACGACCCTGGAGGAAGAGGTAGGACTTTACCACCAATAAGGGAGCTCCTGGATACGGACACCTCCCCCGTCCCTGGGGAGGGAGACCTGATTTCCTTAGATGGCACGGTGTGGGGGTGGGAAGGCCAGGCAGCAGGTACGTCCCCTACTCGTGCCTGGCCCTGGAGACCAGGCCCTGCCTTCTTCACGGTGCATGAGATAAAGAGCTAGCAGCACACCCATGGGGGTAGGGAAGGCCGCAGCAGCCTGGCCCAAGGTTTGGAATCCTGACAGGGACAGGATTTGGGGGCTCCTGCCCCCCAGCTCCTGGGACCGTAGGGGCCGCAGCCCCCCACACTGCTCCCTGTGCACCTCCCCAACTCACTCCCTTGTGTCCCGTGTCCCCCGCCCCCGGCCCTCCGCTGGAGGTCTAGGTCAGGTCCTCGGGCCAGTACTGGTCCTCCATGTACTGCTCCACGTCAGGGCTGCTGTCGGGCTCTCTGGCGCCGGGGTGGAGGCTGCTGGCCTGCTGCTCCCACCGCGCCTCCACCAGTCGGTACAGCTCCATGGCCGTCGTGGCATCCTCCACAGACGAGTGGCCGTGCTGGCCCACCTGTGGGAGAGTGCATACCACTGCCTGACCCAGGAGGCTCCTGGCGAGGCCCAAGAACACGTCCTTCCAGGAGGGGGTGCAGCTCGCGCAGAGAGAAGGGCAGGGCTCTAGTCACACAGAAGAGCTGCCCCACCACCAGCTACTCCTCTGAGCCAGGTCCCCAGCTCGTAACGAGCTCAAAACCTCCTCTTTCAAAGGCAAGAAAGCAAATGGAGCTATGACCTGGAGCAAGTGGGAGCGAGAGCCCCACGGAGAACTCGGTCCCCGGCTCTAAGCCCGAAGGCGGGACAGAGCCGGGGATCACGTGGGGGGCAGACAGGAAGGGGGCCCACCATAGTCCAGGAGGACACATTTGAATGTTGAAATTTGAAAGATCAAAATCCCTGAAGTCTAAAATACCAAAAAATCAAAATCCTGAGAACGAGGCTTGGTGGTTGTTCCAAACACGCCCTCCATCCGAGAGCAAAGCCAGGAAGCCCAGCGGCTCAGGAGCCAGAGGCTGAGAGGAGGCGCCTCTTGTTACAAAATGCACCCAAGGGTCAGCGCTCCAGGATGCCCAGCAAGGGCATGTCCCCCTGGAAGCGGATGGGCTGTTACACTGTCTCCGCTGTTTCTTATCAACCACCTGTAACGTGAGCCTAAGGCCCTAGGCACACCCGGCTTGTTTACACCTGAGTGACCGGAGAGTCCAGGCGCCGTCAGCACTTCACCTGAAGATCTGGTGGGCGCTGCAGAAGAAAGCGAACTTCAACTGAACCCCCAGATCATGATGACAGATTTGGAATTTAGGTGCAAATTTCACTCAAGTTTGTAAGCGTGAATTTCAAGGTGTCCCAGGAAGGCCCACTGGCTCACACCAGCGCTTGGTGCAGGCTGGCTCTGGGTCCAGGAAGCAGCTGCCTCCCCGAGGGGGCCGCGCTCAGCTTCCCTAACCCTCCCCTTGCTGTCTCAGAAACACCATGTGTCTCACCGCCCCACGCTTGGTGCAGCCACTGCCTCTTTGTGAATTGAATGACAAATGGAAGTGTCTGTCCTGTTTCCATGTTTCTCAAATAAATCCCCTTTCACAAACATATCTTTTAAGGGAACTCTCGTTAGTGCTGAGCTCAGTGCTGAGCACACACATGGGGGTCCTCAGCCACAAGCCCTGGGCACATGGTTATCACGCAGTGTCACCTCAATGAACTTAAAAAAATCTTCCAGCAGGGCCTCCCCAGTGGCGCAGCGGTTGAGCGCTGGGCTGCGAAGCGGCCCACAGCCTCTGGAGCGCCGGCTGCTGGTGAGGGTCCCACATGGTGCTCAGACCTCTCCTGCCGCGCCCGCTGCTCCCCTCAGCAGTGTCCTTCGGTCCTTCTGCCTGTTCTGCTCCCTGCTCTGGCTCTGGTGAATCCTCTCACCCTCCTGCGCTTCTGACTGTGCTCAGCGTTTGTATAAATAAATAAAAATTTACAAAAAATCTTCCAGCAAAAAATGGCATCCCTCTCCTCCATTCACATGTCTGAGACTTTGACCTTTGGGAACTGTCTTCCAGGTTACGAGCCAAGCCCAGCTGGAAGACAGTGGCAGGACATCACAGTCCCCTGGGGGAGCAGGGTAGTGAAGTGAGAACCCTCTGAGCTGCCTGTGCTGGTCTTGGGGAGACAGAAGCACACAGCCCACGATCCTGCCCGGACCCGGCTCACGCACCTGGATCTTCTTGTGGAGCAGCTGCAGGGCGAGGTCCTTAAGAGACACGCGGGTGCGTGCGGGGGTCCCGGGTTGGCTGAGGAGGGTGGGGACGTGGGTGGTGTCCCGGGTGTGGCTCCGCGGGTGCACGTACTTGAGGGCCTGGAAGTCATTGTGCAGTGCATGGCCCACCACCACCTTGCCCTTCAGGAGCTTCAGGATCTGGGGGCCAGACAGGAGTCAGTGGGGTGCGCCCCCGCCTCCAACAGGGCTGTGGCTCACCTGCGGTGTGCCAAGCCTGCCTCCCTGCCCACGCCCACTTTCTGGCTTCAGAGAATTCCTTCCACCCTCCCCCAGGACCCCATTTCAAGCCTTCCCACCCCCATCTCCTGAGCGATCTCCCCAGGAAAAGTGTGGCCACCCCTCTGTGCTGCCTGCATTCCTTATGCATTAATGTGCGAAACCATGCTACCATTTTTACAAGGTTTCAACCTTTTCATTTGGGGGTTCACTGATGATTTCACCCCATTTCCCCCAAAAGCCCTGAGGTTTTGGGGGTGCAAGTCTGCACGGCACAATGACTTTTGGGAACGGACACAGTGGGGCCTCCCCAGAACGTCCGTTGTGGGGACTAGGCACCAGGACCCGGGACTTAGTGGTGTTTCCTGTGGTCACACATGCCTGGGAACTGCTGCGTCCTTAATGCCACCCCAAACACAAGTCCCTTAACGAGAGTGAAGGAAATAGAGCAGCACATCGGCACCCAGGGGCGCAGGATGGTGGACCTCGTGGATTTTATGGACATGTAATGCTTCATCACAAAGACCATGTAAAAGGCAAGTTGCTTCACACCTCACAGCCGGAACTGCCCTTACCAAACGTGATCAGCGCCAGTACCCCCACTGTCACTGCACCCAGGCGGCTCAGCCGGGGGAGCCAGCAGCAGCAGTGGTGTCCTCGCACCTGCTGCTCCCCCCCAAGTCAGCTGTGGCAGTTGCTCCTCAGAGACCTTTTATGTAAGTGTACTACCTGGATTGTGGAATGGACCAATCAGGTGTGAGCTATGAGCTGATCGGTGCTAAATGGCCCAATCAGCCACAGGATTGAAAAGTAGGCCAATCAAACTTGTGGGTGGGGCACCCTGAAAGAGGATATAAGCCAGGATTGGCAAGTGGTGAGGGAAAAGGCACCTGACCAGGAAGAGGAGATACAGAAGGGACAATGCCAGCCCCTAAAGAAAACACGTTTCCAGCCCTCGAAGAAGGCAAAGCTGTTCCTGGTCTTCAAGAAGGAAGAAGCACCCAGCGGCCAACCTCCGAGGAGGGAAGAAAAGCCAAAGGCCCTTGCAGGGACCAGACCCCGTCCTGTCTCTAGCACTGCCTGAGAGGAGCACCAAAGGCCTGGGCCTGTTTGCTGTTGGTGTCACCCAACAACTCACACAGAGCTGTGAACACCGGGTGTCCATGACACTGCCTCTGTGGGACCAGTAGTGACCATCACTGGCGCTATCTGGGTGAGGTGGCGGCCACCTGTGGGTACAGTGAGCTGTTTCCTGTTTATAAAATTAACTCCATGTGGTCCTGTGGTCTCTTGCAATTGTGCGTGCGGGTGAGAACCCTAGACACTGGCCTGTCCTCTTATCGGGCACTGTCCTCTGTTAGGCTCTGGCCTGAGGCCCCTAGTGTGTGGGCGTTGTATTGCTATGGCCCTTGGTTTTGGTTTTAGGCCGTTTAGCCTTTTGGGCTTTTTTGATGGCTCTCTAGTCTGAGTCCGGGCAAGTGGGTGGCCGCTCCATCCTTCCATCCAGCCTCCTGCCTTGTAGCCCTGTACACCCCTATTTCACCACCACCTGTGTACAGACCTCCCCAGCCTGTCACAAATCCCCCACCAGCCCCTGCCCTCACCTCCTTCTGGGCCACCTGGAAGGGGATGGCCTGGCGCATGTGCTGCCGGGCGATGCCACTCCAGCGGGTGCGGTAGTCCACGATGGGCATCTCGGGCCGCACATACTTGTCATAGAGGACGTCGCCGTGGTAACTGACCACGGAGCAGCGGGCCAGCTCGCTCACCCGCCCTCGGGGCCCCGTGCCCACCATCTCGCAATCGATGGCCACGCACTTGCTGGGCCAGGGCGCCGCAGCTTCCTTGCGGGCAGGCTTTTTGCTGGCCGGGGCCCCTCCGGACTCAGCCCTGGGGTGCATCTCTGATGGTGCCAGCCCGAGCCCCAGTGCTGGGGGTGCGCTCAACAGCCCCTGCTCCTGCAGCAAGGCCTTGTGGGCCAGGAACCGCTGATGCTGGCGGCTCTTCCTCTTGTGCTTCCTCCGAGGCACGTCTTTGGCATTTGGGCCGGCCAGGGGAGGGCACAGGCCCTGGGCAGATTCAGTGGTTTCCCGGGATACCATCCCAATCAGCTCACCGGTGCGGGAGGAGGCCTGGGAGGTGACTACCAAGGAGGCGGCACCTGGGGAGAGCAAACAAAGGGCAGAGGGCTAGGGTGAGGGGTGTGCTGGGCACGGCAGCCCTGGCCCCCACGCTCCTGCAGGCTCCAGGCGGCCCTGAGCCCTTTGCTTTGTCCCAGGCTCCAGAATGTGTCAAGGACCTCAAACAGGCAAATCGCTCCAAGTACTTCAGGTGGAATCACTCGCTCTTCCTAAGCAAGCTCACAGGGGAGAACCCGCAGGCAGAGAGGACAGTTGGCTCACTGGGTGAGAGCGAGGCTGCCAGGGCCCGAGCCACGCTCCCAGCCTCCAGCTGCAGTGCACCCCCAACTCTCAGGCTTGACAATGTTTACGTAGCTGTGGCGGTGGGAATGCACAGGCTACAGCAGAGCATGGGGACATAAGCCCCACACAGCTTTTTTTTTTTTTTTTTTTAAGATTTATTTATTTATTTATGCAAGCACTGGGCACAGTCAGAAGTGCGGGAGGGTGAGAGAGGATTCACCAGAGCCAGAGTGGGGAGCAGAACAGGCAGACTGACGAAGTACACTGCTGAGGGGAGCAGAGGGCACGGCAGGAGAGGTCTGTCGCGCCATGTGGGACCCTCGCCGGTGGCCGGGGATCGAACCGGCGCTGCAGAGGCTACGGGCAGCTTTGCAGCCCAGCGCTCAACCGCTGCGCCTCCAGGGGAAGCCCAGCCCCACACAGCTTTAAGGCTCCCCCCTGCCAGGGAAGGCACAGACCCTCAGCAGAGCCGCTGGGAAACAGCACAGAGAGCCACACTTGGGTTTTGGGAACAAGTTAACCCAAATGAAGTAACCAATTGAGCGACATTTGTTCCTCCCCCCACAACAGCATCTACCAACATCTTTTTAAAAGCTGGGCATGCTGGTCAGCCCCCAGAGCTTCTCTTGAAAAAGGGAGACAGGGGCATTCGGCTGGGTGCCCCTTGAGTCTGCCTCCCCCGCCTGCAGTCCCGAACCCCAAAGAAATGTTTGCTGGGGGCCTCCCTGGCGGCGCAAGGGGTTAAGCACCGCACTATGAAGCAATCCGTAGCCTCTGCAGCACGAGTTTGATCCCCGGCCAGTCAGGGAGCAACGTACATGGCGCAACAGATCTCTCCTGTTTTGCCCACTGCTCCCCTCAGCAGTGTGTTTCAGTCAGTCTGCCTGTTCTGTTCCCCGTTCTGTCTCTGGTGAATCCTCTCACCACCCCCCACCCCCCGCATCTCTGGCCTGGGCCCTGCTCTTGTATGCATAAATAATTAAATCTTTAAAAAAAAGAAATAACAAACAAGAAATGTTTGCTGTAACATGTGAGTGGTAACACTTCTGCCAAAACACAAGTTACATGGCCTCCACCACGACGTGGAGCTCAGAGCCCACCGCTGTGACAGCATCACCTCTGCGTGACACACGTGTGACCCTCGGGCTCTGACACAGCTGCTAGAACTTGACCTCACCTTGGCATCTCCCTCCCTACGACACCCCAACAAAGGAACACACTGTTACAGAAACGTTCAACAAAAAGGAGAGGGAAAGCCCCAACTTGAGCTCCGCAGATGTGCCCCCCCCCCCAGCCAGCTCACTCCAAGCCCCCTCGCTGATTCTGGAGCCCCTGCTGCAGGTGCTGAGGGCACACCTGCCAGCCCCACGCGCAGCAGCCGCTCCCAGAAGCACTGGCTCTAGCCTCGCCTCGCGCGGGGCTAACTCAGCGGCACACGTTTGACTGAACAGAAAGCCAGGGCTTGGCAGGAGGCCGAGCAGGGGCCAGCTCAGCTCTTTCCAAGAGATCTGAACCAATAGGCTTCAGGGTCCTCTTGTGCACACTGGCCCTGCTGCCCCTTCCTGTGTGAAGAGGACGTGACCATGACATGCTGGGGTCTGCTCAGCCTCTAACGCAGGCTCCCCGCTCCCAGACAGCTTCTGGCTCTTGTGCAGGCTGGTGACTGGCTCTTCCCAGGACGGTGTGGCCTCAGCCTGGACCACCTCCCTGTCCCAAGCCACAGGCCTTCCTCCTCCTCACGTTCCTCTCACCTGTCTACATCCTCCAGGAAACCTTTCTGGAACGACCCTTCACCCACCAAAGAGCAGTGCAGGCCAGTGTCATGCTGAGACTCTGGAGTCCTGTCTGCCAGGAGGGTCACAAGGTGGGTCCTGCCAAGGCGGAATGGAGGGAGGTGCAGTGGGGGCTGAGCTGGAGGTGCTGTGCAAGAGCAAGCTGCCGCACAATTCTCGGAAGCCCCCAGAGGAGGTCAAGCGTTTATGAAGGCAGAAGAGGAACCCCGGAGGAAGGGGATGAATTAGGGGCAAAGGCTCAAGAGACAGCCATGGGCAAGCAGGCCCTCCTGCAGCCTGCAGCCACCGAGGGTAAGGTGGGCAGCAGCCGGAGGGGCCGGCTGCCCCTGTGACCATTTCACCTCTGCTCCCGCTCTGGGTGCCCATCACACTCTGGTGGCCCATCCATGGACACCACCAAGCTGGTGTCCCAGACTGCTCTCTGCTGGCTGATGGCAGGAGCCCCAGAGGCTCCTGGGGAGTCTTGGACATCAGCCTAGCGGGGGGACAAGAAATCCAGGCCTCTGTGCTCAACAGCATGGCACAGTCGAGAAGAAAGAATTTCCCTTTCCAAAGTCAATGGTCAGTCTCCCCCAGAGCTCAGAAGGTTCACCCCAACAGTTGGAGGGTTTGGGATACATTAGATACAGGAAAGTCTGCCTGACTGCCCAGGTAGGAAGGGCATCCAGATGGAGACACACTGGCAGAACCCCCCGAGGCACCATCCATCCATGGGAGGGGGGCCAGGGGTCTGGGGCAGCAGTCACAAGGTGGGAGGCAGGGATGGGGGGAGCCCTTCCCAGAGAGGCTAACAGTTTCGGTTGAATCCAGAGAAGGATGTGGTGCCAGGGGAGGGCAGCAGACCACAAAGGGCAGCAGATGGATGTGGTGCCCTCTCAGGGGGAGGGCAGCAGACCACAAAGGCCTCCGGGAAGCCTGGAGAAGGTGGGGTCTGAGCAGCAGCAATGGAGATGAGAGAAATGGGGTTTGTGGGTGTAGGGACCAGGACTTGGAGCTGCCTGGGCCAAGGCAGGCGTGGTGACCCATCCTGACTCACCCTCTCTCTGCTGACTCCTCCCTTCCCCAGGAGGCAGTGCCCCCTTAAAAGGACTCACCAGTAATATCAGCTTTGTCATACTAACAAGCACATGGGAACCCTGATAAATATGGCACTCAACTGCCTGGCCCAGCAATGGGAAGGAACTGAGGCTGACCCAGGCCAAGACGGACTGGGCGGGGCAGTGAGGGCAGCTTAAGGGCTCTCCCTCCCCTGAGGAGGCTGAGGGAGGCCTCCTTCACCCTGCTGGCAAGGTTTCAAAGCAGCCAGGCGTCAGGCCTGCATTTCAGGAGATGAAAGCTGCGTGTCACGCCCCAGACCTGGCTGACAGGTCAGCATCAGGATAATTTACCAAAGGCACCTCCCAGTCCGGTCCCCAGCTGGCGCTCAGGGAGGCAGGGGAGAAGCTTCTGTTTTAGCAATGATAACACAGATCTCTCCCCAGGCCCGGAATCCTGGTTCCAGAGATCTGCAGCCACCTGGACCTGGGGTTGGGGCCCAGGTCCAAGGGGAGGGACAGCCTCAGAGCAAAGGCCCCTCAGGGAGCAGGAGAGACAGAACTGTCACTGGCACCTGCTGGCTTGGGGAAGGCAGTGGCCGTCTGAGTGGGAGAAAGTGGACAGTCACTGTCCCCGGATGAAGCCTGTATTCCCCAAATGGAAGGTTAAACCAAGTTAAGTGCGTCCCCAAAGCAGTTAATTACCAGGAACAGTTAAGTTTGTTTAAAGCTCCATTCCCTGGCCTCCCCCACCTTCCTAACTGCCATGTCGGAGGAAGGGGTCCGAGAGGGCCCCTTATCCCAAATCAGGGTACTCACTGTCGCCCACGTTTGAGAACGCCGGGCGAGATCAGATCCCGGCGCTGCCGAGCAGTTCTCAGGCCAGCAAAGCCCGAGGGCGCCCCACTCCCTGGCCCAGCCGCGGGCGGGACGCCGGGGCGCACGGGAGGGAGGCCTCACCCCGGGACGCGCCGGGCGGGTCACCCCCTGGCCGCCGCGCCGCCCCGTCCCCGGGCCCCACGGCCCAGGCCGCCCCCCGCCGCCGGGCCGACCCCTCCCCCCGGCAGGGCGGGGGCCGGGGCCAGGCGGCGTCCGGGCCGGGCCTGCACCCCGGCGGCCGAGCTCAGCGGTCGGCCGGGCCCGGTGTCCGCCGCCGCAGGCCGAGGGCGGCCTCCACGCGCAGGGGGCCCGCGATCGTCGGCAGACCCGCCGCGCCAGCCCGCCCCGCCCCGCCCCCGCCGCCCCGGGCCGGGACCCCGGTCACCTGGAGCCCAGAGGGTCACCTGGAGCCCAGCGCGTCCGCTCCGCCCGCACGTGGCGCCCGGCAGCTCCCCCGCCCGGCCTGCGCCGCTGCGCCGCCCGCCCATTGGCTCGCTGGCCGGCAACGCCCGCCCAAGGCCGCTTCTGATTGGTCGAGATCCTACTCGCCGCGGGTTGGCCGCCGGCGCAGGGGGCGGGGCTCCCCGAGGGGGGGGCTTGTGCCCGGTGGGTGTGGCCTGTGCCCGGTGGGTGTGGCTTGTGCCCGGTGGGTGTGGCTTGTGCCCGAAGCCCGCCCGCCGCGGGACCTTCCAGAGAGGCGGGACGGACCCGGCTCCCCGCCCGCCTGCCCGTCGCTTCTGCCTCCCCGCCCCAGCCCGCCCAGCCCGGGAGGGATGCCAGCTCGAGACGAGCCCGTGCCACCGCGGGCACAGTGACTCACAGAGTGCACGCTCGCGTTTGCAGAAGGACAGTCCCTGCCTCCTCCGCGTCCACCAAGCAGGTGAAATAATGTACACGATAGGTTCTAATGAAGGATTTTTTTTTTTTTTAAAGATTTATTTATTTATGCATACAAGAGCTGGGGTGTAGGCCAGAGGTGCGGGGAGCTGGGAGGACTCATCAGAGACAGAGTGGGGAGTAGAACAGGCAGATCCACTGAAATGCACTGCTGAGGGGAGCAGCCGGGAGACAGGAGAGGTCTGCTGCGCCCTGTGGGTAGCTCCCTGGCTGGGGATAGAACTCCTGCTGCAGAGGCTGCGGATAACTTCATAGGTTGTGTCTTAACCCCTTGCGCCACCAGGGAGGCCCTAGAGAAGGAATTTAAAGATCAGATGTGCGCCTTGGGTGCTATTTGTTTCAGTTACCCTTTCTCAATACTTTACTCAAAAGTAATAAATCCTGGGGCCTCCCTGCTGGCGCAAGGGTTAAGACACAACCTATGAAACAATCCGCAGCCTCTGCAGCAAAAGTGCGATTCCCAGCCAGCTAGGGAGCAACCCACATGGCACAGCAGACCTCGCCTGACTTGCCCACTGCTCCCCTCAGCAGCGTACTTGGGTCAGTCTGCCTGTTCTGTTCCCCACTCTGTCTCTGGTGAATCCTCTCACCCTCCCTCGCCTCTGGCCTGTATCCAAGCTGTTGTATGCATAAATAAATAAATCTTAAAAAAAAAAGTAATAAATCCTTAATATGGCTCTGTCATGGGACACACAAAAAGCAAAACCCCAGGGCCTCCCATTATCAGTCTGGCGGGTAACAGAGGTTAACAGATAACTTAATGCCACGTCAGTAATATAGAGAACAATAATAAACGTGGAGCCTGTGAGTCCTAACTCTAGGTGGTCTTAAGGCGTCAATGCCCAGACCCTCAACTTCTGCGGAACCGGACCTGAGAACCAGCCTTGAGTCCTTGGAGGTTGGGCTTTTCTCCCCCTTTATAGCCATCTCCCACTTTACAAAGGAAAGGCACACACAACTCCCCATCTAAATCTTGCTCTGCTGTGTTACCCTGAGAAAGAGAACCCCCCGTGGAGGAAACCCCAGACACTGCTAGATGCCAGGTTACTGTCTAAGACTGGGCAAGAAATTCTTCTACCAGAAGGGTGACTTCTGATTCCTCATCTTCACTAAGATCCAAGGAGGATTTAATCATGTCAGCTAATAGTTCATAAAAAGTGTTTTTGAGGCTAGTGATGAATTTCAAGAGACATTGCCAGAATAAGCTTCCTTTCACCCCCATCTGCTTTTTATGTGAACACAAAGTTTGTCAGAGCTTACAGTCATAAAAACAAAGGGCCCAATTCTGTCTCATGCTGGCAAAAAAAGTAATATTCATCCCCAGATTTATACACTTAATGGAAAAATAACTGACTCAATCTATCTTTTTAAGAGACCTATTTGCAAAGGCATTTCTAATGAAAATTTACCTTCTATGTCTCAAAATTATTGCTCATATAATGAAATGCTATAAATTTGTTACTTGATCACACTTACTACTAATAATTGCAACAATTATGTCATAATTGCAACAATCTATATAATTCCTTCTTTATCTGGTAGGGAAAAAAGAACAGTTAGAACCTCATGGGTCACAGAACACTTTCTAGAATTAACAAGTTCAAATTTATATATGCAATTTGGTGATCAAAGAAAAGTACATCAGGTGCTCCAGGGAATATTCTCAAGCATGGAAAATGTATTAATCTAGGTTAAAATGCCATTAGAAATTGAATGGGAATCTAAATTCAAGGAGAAAAAAGAATGTTGGCTACAATGTGAAAAAAAACCTGGATTTGGCAAGGGCAGGCTTTATTGGAAAGGATTTTGGGAGGGGTGTGTGAGAACTAAATTGGCAGCATGGAGGTCAGCAACCTCTGCAGGGTGAGGCAGAAAGGTTTTTCTTTTATAGGGAGGAGTAACAAGGCTAGAAAAGGACAGGGCATGGGGAGAAGGGAGGAATGGGAGGAACCAGACTCCCGGATCTTGTAGTAAATGGAATTTCTTTACCTTTGCTCTCTGAGGGGCTATTATGGAGGGTTGTAAATTGGCGAAGGCTGAGGGTGGGCCAGAAGTTCTGCACCTGCTGGGAGAAGACCAAACGAAGTTTGATTAACAAATATTTTTTTGCCATTGATTTGTGTATTGTAGTTCAGATGGTCACTATGAGGCCAGGGATGGGAGTCTGGAGTCCATCTCACCTGGTCACTCGTACCCCAGGAAGAATCTGACTTATCTCATATGTAAAGGCGTCTTTGCATGAATCCTTTTCTGGAACATGATTGAGAAATTTTTTAATCTGGAGCAGAGGGCTCAGGCAAAAGTCAACACTGATTTTTTTTCATGTCCTTTAAAATGGACAATGTTGGTGTCAGATGGCTATGATATTTAGGCCCCATTGCATTCATTTACGGACACATTATTTTTTAAAGATTTATTTATTTATGCATACAAGAGCTGGGGTACAGGCCAGAGGTGCAGGGTTGAGAGGATTCACCAGAGACAGAGTGGGTAGCGGAACAGGCATATCTGCTGAAATACACTGCTGAGGGGAGCAGCAGGGAGACGAGAGAGGTCTGCTGCGCCATGCGGGTCAGCTCCCTGGCCTGGGATCCAACTCTTGCTGCAGTGGCTGTGGCTAGCTTCGTAGTGCTGAGACTTAACCCCTTGTGCCACCAGGGAGGCCCTGGACACATTATTTTTTAAAGAGAAGATTTACAATAGTGAAATAACAGAAATCCAACCAAGTGAATTTAAAATATCCACTTGATTTTATTAAGTGATTCAAGCCTGGGGCAGCCTCCCCTCTGACAAGGCCTGTGAAGTATACTCAGTGGAAGCCTTTTATGGGCAGCAAGCAGGGGTGTCGGGCGAGTTAATCAGGCTTTTTACATCACTAGCCTCTGTAGCTATCACCTATGGCCTTGAGCGTGTGGCTGCAGAGGGCGCTTGGGAACGTGGGCAGGGGGCACACGTGCCTGACTGTGGACACCTAGAGCGCGGGTGTGGGCACACATAAGTGCACACCAGAGCCCAGAGGCTGGGCTGGAAGGGCGGCCAGGGAGGACAGAGCTGGGAGAGGAAGACCCCTGTGACCGTAGAAGAGGCAGAACTAGGAGAGCCAGCAGGGAGAGCCCAGAGAGAAGGTGAAGATTCGTGGCAGGGACTGGGGGCCCTGGGGAACTCCGTTGCCTGCCTGCCTGCCTGCCTGCCTGCCTACTGGCTCTGAGCCTAGTTGCCCCACTCCAGGGGACATAGTTATTAGCAAAAGAAAGACCCTTTTAGGCAAAGCCACTTTCTCCCAGAGGGAGGGACTGGGGAGGCGGGCTCAGCGCCATCACCTCGCTGGAGCCACGGGAAAGCCCTGGGGTGGTTTAAAGGTCTCTTTACCTAGGCTGGAACTGCAACTAGGCTAGGTATTAAGTCTTGGTGGGGCTCCTCCCCTATTTGGGGGCTCTTCCCTCCCTCCCTCCCTGAGATAAGACTCCCTCACAATGCAGCCTTTGTACTAAGACTCATGATAAAAAAATCTGATCAAGCAACAAAATAAATACAAATTTGAAGCCCCCCCCCCCGCCCCTGTTTTCCAGTGGCCCAATCCGGGCAACCCCACACCTGGAGACCTCACCTTCTCATTTCCAGGGAGAATATCCCCTCCACAACGACTGGGGCTCCTCTACCAAGGATCCCCTAGGAGCTGGGGCTGGGGAGTGGGTGGGGGGATGTTGGAGAGGTGGGGAGGAGGGCCCACCCCCTATCCCACACCTTTTCTTCAGAAGTGCTGGAGAAGTGGCATTTGATCAGTTTTGCGGTTAAAAATCATTCTGCCAACACCCGAGCTCCATTCTGCCTGCCTCGTGCCCCTGTCTGAGGACTCTTCTGGAGACAGTGGGGATTCTCAAGCTGCCCATCAGGTACAGATTTGAAGGCGGTGTGGGCCAGGCATTTTTTAGAGCAGCATTCACAGCCCAGGCACCACCTGGAACTTGTGGGACCTGCCCTGTCAGACATGCGGGTGTGGGGCCCAACCCTGTGTGTTTTAGCCAGTGGACCAGCAACTTCCTGGGGCACGTTCAAGCCCAAGACGGCTGCTTTAGCACATCAAAGCTGGAGAAACTCTGGGCGCCACCTACCCACCATGAACTCAGTCTGGTCCAAGCCTCTAGTACCCATCTGCATCCAGCAGCTTGGCGCAAACTGGACACTACCCACCACCAAGATATGCATGGGCCCTTTCCTCCTGCCTGCACTCCTGGGGACTCCCAGGATTCTTAGGTCTCAGTTACTTCCACAGGAGTGATTTTTTATGCACATTGGAGGGACCTGACCAGGGGTTAGTCTCCCAGTTCACTTGCTCCATCCTAGACAGCAGTCCCTCCCTGTACAGTCCATCCATCCACAGCCCCTCTGTCTTGCCTGAGTATGGGAACTGCCTGCAGAGTTTTTAAAAATACTGACTCATAGCCCAAGATTCTGATTTCACAGGAGTGGGGTGGAGCCTGTTGTTTAATGTAACAGCTTTTTTTTTTTTTTAATTGAAAATCCCAGGCCCAGGGGACAGTGGATTTTGGTTTTTTGTTTTATTTTTAAAATAATTCTTATTTATTTTCTATGAGACATATTGGAAACAAATACAAAAAGTCTGCAGCATCTTCTGATCATGGAAGTTTGGTTTTAGTGGGGGAGGAGGTGCAGGAAGCAGGAATAATGCAAATTTCTTGTGTCCTTCAGTGTGAGAAAGGTCCTTCCTTCTCTGATGTGCCACATAGAAGCATAACTGGGGGAAAAGCAGAACGTGGGAGACTGCTGTTGGAATTAGGAATGCATAATTGTCAAAGGAAAAGTTGCATTTGCTAGGTGAACTGATGGAGAACAGTTTACCTGTTCAGTTTACCTTCGCACAGTTTACTGTGCAAACGGAGCACCAGATAACTTCTGTGATCACCCAGGCAGTAACAGGAGGACTCTGTCCTTACTCTGCCCCTTTTCATGTGAGGTGTTACTGCCTATGCTAGAAAAACTTTTGACAGCACCTAGAGAGAAGGCAGGCCAATAGGAGATAGAACAATTCCTATTGCACGATGTATAATCTCTACTAAGCTCTGGTCTGGAAGAAATTCAAAGGCTGTTTACTTGGATAATAAAGGCTGGTGGCCACCCTTAGCCAGGTATGCTCTGAGAGGCCAACAGCTAGCACAAGCCACCAGCTGTCACCACCACATTGCAGGTGACCAGGTCCCGGCCCTTCCTCTTCCACCCGAAGCAGACCTGCCACCTCCCTTCCGTGGCTGCAGTTGTGGCTTCTGCAGGTCCAGTGCCTGGAGCCCCTGCTCTCTGAATCGAAGGATTTTAATTTTGCAGCCAAGACTGAGAATAGCCACCAAAGCACAGCTACCTTGAGAACCCAGAAGAGGGCGCTGTGTCCTTGTTCATCCTGGGAAGCAGCCTGGAGCCAGGGAGCCAGGGAGCTGGGGGTATGCAGTTAAGGTAGCCGCCACCTACCTGCTTGTGTTCTGAACCTATTAGAAAGTTACCTTAAGAATTAATCAGCCGTCTATTTTGCAGAATGACCTAGAAGTAAATCACAGGACCCCTCCAGTTTGGCTTTTGTGGCTTTAAAAAAGGGTGGGGGTGTTCCCGGGATCAGGCCTGTCTTGCTTTCTTTCCGCATATATTGGATGTCCTGGAATGGGTGAGACTGGTCTGGAAAGGGGATGATAAACATTTGAAGAGGACAAAACCCCCACGAGGTAGGGGAGACTAATTGAGAGAGAGGGTGTTCACTTGTTTCTATTCCAGGGAGGGGATCTGTGGGTGCCCTGAGCAGGGAGGAGGCAAGCAGTGAAAGAGAAGGCAAAAGAGCCCCCTGCTGACTACCTGCGTACCTCATAAGACACTTCTCTTAGTTGTCATGCCCGGACAGCTGATTGATTCCATTTTACCAGCAGGCAGGTGAAACTCCAGATGTTCAGTGACTAGTTCAAAGTCTCACAGCTGGATATTGGCTGCACCAGGATATTGGTTTGTCTGACTTCAAAGCCAGAACTCCCTTTCCACACACACTCCCACCCTGCAGGGCGTGCCTCTGAAGACACCTGTTCACAGGACTTTCTGATCCACCTCTCTATCCGCTTCCCTCCCAGCATGCTTCTTTCCCAAGGCAGGGTCTCCCCCTAATCTCTCTGTACCAGCCCTGGACGCTGAGGGCTGCCTGGGAGAGGCCCACCCTCTCTTCTAGATCTGTTCCTCCCAGCCCAGGCCCTCCTCCAGCTAAGGGCGCCCCCCACTGTGTGCCACCAATTCACAGCTTCCTCAGGTGTGAACAAGATTTCTAATAGGACTGGTTGCCCACTGGCTTCTGGCACGGTGAGGACAGAGAAACCTAAGAGGCAGGAAATAGTGAAGAAGAGAGGAGCTGAAGGAGCAGCTGAGGCCCTCAGGGCAGCAGCTACCCTTAGCCTGGAAGGGTAGTGCTGCTTGGTTCAGAGAGGTTAAGTGCCCTGCCGAGGGTCACACAGCTAGCTCAAGAGACAGACAGGGTGAGATCAGTTAACAGTTGCGTTTTTAGTGTTCCCTGATGGCACACAACTCCCAACCCCACTGAGGCTGGTAAGATGCTTTAGTATACCATAGCGAAGGCCTCTCCAGCCTTTGCAGTCTCCCAAGGCTGCTGACCACACAGTCCTATCTCTGGCCCCAGGACGCCAGTGGCCCAGGGTTGCCTTAGGCCTGCTGTGTGGCTAGAGAAGGCAGTGGGGATAAATTTGCAGGGAACAGGAACACTGGAGCTTGCTGTTGGAAATGGAACTTTCCTGGGGTCTCGTCAGCCACCTTAGGGCCCTCACACTGCACACTGAGCATGGAGAAGGGCTGGGGGTGGAGTGAGGCCGGGGGACTGCAGAGAGGTGGGGGTGGAGACAGGCTGGGAACAGTTTTAATCACCTCTGCTTTTGCTACCTGGGGGTGGTAACTAAGCACAGTTTGGGGCTGGCCTTCCCACCCCTTCGGGCCCAGCAGAGCAGACTTTGAAGCCAAGAAGCTTCATACGTACAAGTCCACTGGCCCTGGCCCGGAGTAGGCACCTGAGAGAGCCCGGGAGTGGGGCAGCCGTGTCCTCCACCTCGCTGCCAGGGCACCACACCTCGTGAGCACCTGGGGGTGAGCGCCTGCCCCCTGTGCCTGCCCACACCAGGCTCTCCCACCAAGAAGGCAACCAGATCCTGCGCATGGGGTTAAAAGGTGCCTTCACGTGTGTGCCTGCAATAGGTGTTGGGTGAACCAGTGAGTAATTGAGGGGGATTCTCTCCCTGGCCTTTAGTCGGCGGTGTGGAAGGGCCTACTGCTCCCCCAGGACAGGGACTGTCACCTCCACCCTGGCTCCTGTTTCTCAGCTCACCCTTAGCACACTATAGTCTGTCCTGGTTTCGGGAAGAGTCTGTCTGAGGTTTGCTTCCTGGTGTTAATGTGCTTCCACGGTGCTTTCAAAGACACAGGGAGAGTAGGCCCAGAGGGAACACCTGGAAGGAGCCAGCAAGGGCCTGAGGGCCCCCCTCTTGCCCCCCAATCCCCACAGTGGCAGGCGCCGTAAGGCAGACTGGGACTTGTTGTTGAGCGAGAGACACAACAACAAAATCACTAGTCTTCCAGACAGGGCGAGCCGGTCCTGGTGGCAGCCCCCACCCTGCCCCATGCGCCCCCACACCGGCAGCAGCTCCTTCCGGCCCGGCCCCCTGCTCCTGAGCCCCCCAGCTCAGGAAGCGGAAGGCAGGGATTGTTGTTTCTTTCCCTTTCCCTGGAGTATCCCCTTTCTGTAAGGAACGCACTAACTGTAATAACAAAAGGGGAGCCTTATTTTTTAAAGGATGAGGGCGGGCAGCGTTTCTACCTCAACCTGAAAGCGCTGCAGTGACCGGAAGAAGGGGAGCGTGGAGGAGCTGCGGGTGACAGAGGCCCCCTTCTACCAAGTCCCACCCGTGGACATCCTGACCCAGGCGCCCATGCTCCCAGGGGTACTGAGCACAGCTCAGAAGAAATGGGGGTGCAGGGGCAAGCAGAATAGAGAGCAGAGGGAAAGGGAAGTGGTGGTGGGAACAGGACGGTAGACCTTGATCTGGACACCGCCCTGGGCCGCGCAGGTCTCGCGTGGGTGTCCCTGCCACACCCCAACAATGCGGCGCAGTCCCCCCCGCGCCCCCCCCCCAATTGCGTTGCAGGGCAAATCCGCTTCTTAATTAGCAGAAGCCACAATATCCTGGCTGCTCAGGGAGAGCAGCCCTAATTGTGTTTCTGCTGCAGCTGAAGGGTAATTACCCTTCTCTATTGGTGCTGCTTTTAATTCATTCTCCTTTTAATTGAGAGCCCCTGCTCTGCAGCCCCGCGGCCCTCCTTCCTCCCATCTCTCCATCCAGAGTGGAAAGGATCTGCCTGGAGATGAGAAACTTGAGGGGCAAAAGAAGGGAGGGCATGGAGAAGACTGGCAATGCCCAGCTTTGCAGCCCAACCCACTCCAGCTCTAGGTGGACCTGAGACACCACCCCCCAAATTCTGCTGAGGATGTAAGGGAGATGTAACTCCCCAAGAGATTGTCTCTCCACACCCCAGTGGCATGCTAGTTCTGCAACCTCAAGTTGCCAAGAGCTGGGCACCCCCCCCATCTAACCCATCAAGGAAGAGAAAGGGATTTTTTTGTCTTTCACTTAAATAAAAAGTCATTGCTACCCCATGTCTGCAATCTGTAGCTGAGAGGGGGCTCATGCATCTCCCGAGGTATCCAGCTTCAGAGACAAGACCCTGAGGGGGAATAGTGAAGAGCCGGGTTCACTGCAATGTGCCTGGGAGGGCTGGGGCCTCGCTTTTCTTGGGAAATCAGCCCAGTCTTCAGGTGGTGATTCAGATACTCGAGGCCACTACAAAGAGAATTTGGAGAAACCTGGGCGACTCTCTGCACGCTGCCCCTGCAGGACCCCCAGTCTAATACTCCCGTGAGCAACCCTGGCCCTCAGCCAAGCCCTGCCAATCTCTGACCTTGGCAGCGAGGCCTCTGGCTCATGCTCGGGACTGAGGGCCTAGCACTCTCGGTGTGCGTGGAACCGAGTGGCTCCACTGCGAAGCTGGATGCGGTCACAGCCACGCGTCACCACGTGCTATGAACGCAGTCCATCGTCACTGGCCTTTTCCTTGCAGGACAAATGGAAATGAACTTGAGCCTGCTCGTGGCCTCTGGTTTTCTAAAGTTCTTTAACTCTGGGCTCTCTCTGGGGTGGGGGAAGATGCCAGCTGCTGCAGGCTTAGAGAAAGGTATCTTGAAAAAATAACCTACCTTTGAGCCCACCAACTCCCTCCCCCCCTTGTAGTTTCTTCCCTGAGGCTTCAGAGCCAGCCCCTTAGCAACACACGATTCCATGGTTTCCTCCATGCCAGTGATCCCACACCCCTCCCTTTTCCCCTTCTGACAGTAATGGGTGATAGGGATCCTCGGTGTGGCCACTTCAGGTAACCATGGCAACAGTGAACTGAGCCCTCATTTATCTTTTGTGAGGCGTCAGGAATTGGAAGCTTTGGGAAGGGAGGGGTGGGGGAGGGGTGGGGCCAGAGCTGCCACAGGCGTAGAGAGGAAGTTTAGAGACTTGTCCTAAGGAGCTGGTAGGATTTAGCTCAAATGTTTGTTGAGCCTCTACGTGAAGGCTGACTAAACTCCGGGGCATCCCAGGTATATAAGAGATTGCTCCTAATATGGAAGGGCTTAGTGTCTTGCACTGAGGTTCACAGTCCTGCTGGAACCCTGGGGCAGATGGGACCCCGGAAGAAAGGGGCTCCTGATAGCAGTATGGTGACAAGCATCTCTCTGCTCCCAGCATTCCCTCCAGCCAAGAACAAGAAACCACTGACCTACAGGGTCTGTACTCAGGTTAAGCATGCTCCAGCCTGCGGTTGAGAGATTCAGTCTCAGAGAAGTGAGGACTGATGCCAGCATCCCGAAGGAGCACCGTTTGGTGCCAAAAGAAAAACCAGAACTGCCCACCCCCAGGGCCATGAGGGAGGGGACAAGCTCAGGTCCAGGGGTAACATCACGCACCTGCCACAGCCTCCCTGGGAAGCCGTGGGTCTTCTCAGATACCAAGTAGCAAGTCATCGTCTCCATCCAGCTTTTCTCGTCACTGAAAATGCAGACAGGGCAGCTATGAAGAATCAAAGTGTAAAAACAAGCAGAGAACTGCTGGGGACCCCAGAGTCGGACAGAATGAATCCAAAAGCCACGGCATGGACTTGTCATGGGTTACACGGGTTACACAGCTCTTCCCTCTTCCAGGCTCTCATCCTCGTCCCCAAGTGGCAAGAGGGCAAATCCTGTGCTTTTAGGGGAAATCCTGAGACCTTTGGTGTACTTACACCAATAACCTGCACTAATTCAAAAAGATGATCATGATATGCTTTTGAAATATGAAATAAAGAAAATGAAAATAAAAAAATCCACAGAACAATAAATTATGCAAGTGTGTTCAAGAAAACTGCAAATAATAAATATCATTGCCAGTCAAATGTTCTCTGTATTCACCAAAGCAAATTCCAGCTCCTGGCTTCCATCTTTTGGTGTGGGATGGAGTTCAGGCAGATTCAATCATTCTGGGTAACCTGTTTACTCAGTCAGATAAATCTAAATGGCAACCTCTGACTGGTTGACAATGCAATGTCCACCAACCAATGAAAGTATGCAGCTCCCTTTCTGGTCAGTAAGATTTCAGTTCTCTTCTCGAAAGGAAAGTGGACCCTTTGTCCATAAAGAACATGAGCAGAAAGGGAATAATAATTTTTTAAAGATTTATTTATTTATGCATACAAGAGTTGGGGTACAGGCTAGAGGTGTGGGGGGTGAGAGGATCCACCAGAGAACAGGCAGATCCACTGAAATACACTGCTGAGGGGAGCAGCAGGGAGACAGGAGAGGCCTGCTGCGCCATCTGGGTCAGCTCCCTGGCTCGGGATTGAACTCGTGCTGTAGTAAATATGAATAGCTTCAGAGTGCTGAGACTTAACCCCATGCACCACCAGAGAGACCCAGGGGATAATAATTTTTTTAAAAAAAAATATCTCTTTGCCATAGGATATCATTTATGTGAACATTAACCGCCCCCAGAGAATTCATAAAGGGGGACACCTCATTGGGAAGGAAAGTACAAAAAGCAAACCAGCTGTCTGGTGTGAACTAAAAGGAAATTTCTATAGTAACATGTAAGGGGAAAGCATTTTAATGTAGATATCCCCAGAGCTGTATCTAGCTGGTCCACAGGGAATATTTTTGGCCTCCAAATTTCCATGAAATTATAATTTTTTAATTTTATATTAGGAAGGAGTGGAGGAAAATGGAAGGAAGAGGAAGGGAGTAATACTGTGTCCTGCTAAGCAGGCATCACATGGGAAGATGGTTCTGCCTGATGCAAATTACCTTCATCCTGGCCTGGTCAAGCAATAGCTCAGTTTAAAACAAGTTTCATTTTGGGAAAAAAAAGTTTATGACTTTTAAAAAGTGTTGCAGGTGAAACAGGGCCTAGAAGATGGTTGTTCTAATAACTGACTAGTGATTTCCCTGCTGCCTTTGGAAAGTTAGGGGTCAACTGATTTCCCACCCACATATTACAGTTGAATACAGGCAGGCAAGCTGATGGGTGACAAGAGGGTGTGTTTGTCAATCTTTGCCAGTCAAGGTGAATGGAAAGATCAGAGGATTTAAATGCTACATTTGCTGAGATTGAAGACAGTGGTCAGGGGAGAGGGGGACAGAGGAGTAGGTCTTCAGGAACCTGAGGTGGGTGACATCAGAGGGGAACACATTACTACCTCCCCATGCTTTCTGTGTGGCTTGTGGGGAGATCAGAGAAGAGGGCACCATCTAGAATTCATCCCTGTGATGGAGGAGTTTTGGGAGGGAGGAACTGCTCCCAAGCCAAGGAGAAAGTCTCCATCAGACACTTTTGAACAGTTTCCCTGTCTCCCTCCTGTTCATCCAGGAAGAGCAAAGGTGCTTTTCTCCCTTAATAAGGAAAAAGGGAGGGGGGAATCACTCTTTCATCTAAAAGACTAAATGAAAATGCAGGATGGGAATCCTTAATTTAATGGCAGAGAAATGGACGGGTGGGGAGTGATTTCCTCTCTGAAGGTGCTGGCGGAGGGAAGGATTGTGAGGAGCGAAGGGAGCTGTTTGCCATGAATCTTGACTTGAAAGGAAAACTTCACCTTCAGGGATTTCCTTTTCACTCCACCCCCACCCCGTGCTGGGGAACCTTTCAGGAAAAATTGTGACTCCCACCCAGCCCAGGGAAGGCAGGAGCTCCCAGCAGATATTTTAAAGAATTGAAGAGGTCTCTGGACCAGGGTCCCTCCATGCACTGTCCCCAAGGCAACAGGAGGCAGGGGTTGCAACTGGTTGCCTGGTAACCAGACTCCAGTGGGGGGGGGTCCCCTCCCCTCCCCCACCTCCCATTAGTTCTTTTATGGTTCCATCTCCCCCTGCACCATTCCCTTGGTCCCTGGAGAAGCAGACATCCCTACTCCTCCTACAAAGGGCACTCTGAGGTCTGGGCTAAAAATGCAGACCTTGATGTTCATTCTGGACAGATTTCACCCACACCTACATACCCCCGCCCAGATAAAATGTGCTCCTTATTTGGGTCTGACTATCTCCTTCCATCCCACGCTTTCCCCTTCATTCATTCGTCCAAGGCTTACTGAGAAGGGAGAGTGGAAGGAACCGGAAAGGTAGGCGACAGCGTGGAGCCAGGAGACCACTAGGAGGTGGCAGGCCTTCACAGCCAGCCAGGGCCTGGGGCTCCAGCGCAGCCACTGTCCCGGTGGCCCGTGAGCCCCAGGAGGTGACGCCCCGGAGTTTAGTCAGCCTTAAAGTAGGGACTCAATAAACATTTGAGCTAAATCCTACCCGCCACTTAGGACAGGTGGAGCCGGCCTCTTCCCTCCTCCACACCCGGTGGCACTTGGCTCCAAGTTACTCTAACTGGCTTAAGCGAAGGGCAGGAGAATGCCCTCCATGCCCTACACCTAGACCCCTGGAGGAATGGGAGAAGAGCCCCCTCTCTTTACTGGGGTCACCCGACCTCACCTACCGGCTCTCGGCGTGGGCTGGGGGCGGCCGGACCACCCGGCCCGCTCGGGTCGCTGTCCAGCCGCTGGTGCTGAAGTGGAGACGCGCGTTTGCGGTGGCGGGGGGTGGGGGGGTGGCCCTTGGGGACCTCAGCCACCTCATCCTGGTCCCCAAGGCAGGGAACCGAAGGGCCGGCAAGGAAAATCGAGACAAGAATGTGTCTGCCACCCGTGCGCCTCTTCCCCCGCGGCTCTCCCGGGGCCGGTGCGCTGCGCCCCTCCTCCGCCCGTCTGCCCCTCCCCGGGTAACCACCTGCCACCCCAGAACGGGTCGGAAAAGCCGGCACCGGGACGAAACCAGCTGCCTCCTGAAACTTCCCGCATTTCCCCCGGCGCCGCCGCCGGGCTCTCACCTCCCGGCGCGCAGATCCGGCCACCTGGGGCGCGCAAGGGAGAGAGGAGAGGAAGCCGGCCCGCCGCCCTCGGCCTGGCGTGCGGCGGGCGGGCTGTGGCGGGACCTGCAGGGCGCGGGGGGCCCGCGGCGGCGGCTGGGGCCGGTCCCGAGAGCGCGCACTCCGAGGCGCGGGCGCTGCGCACGTCCGCGGGGGCGCAGGCCAAGCAGCCGGTGCCCAGCCTGGCTCGACGCCCCCACACCCCGGTAGGAAGCCGGTCTCCCCGGGCGCTCACCGCCGTCTGCCTCAACCTGGCGGCGCACCAGGTCCCTCCGGTGGATTCCAAGCCCCCTGGCCCCTGCTCCGCCTTGCCCTGCAGCCCCAGGCTCCGCTTCGCAAACTTGGGCGCCAGCGGGCGGCTCCTCCAACCCGGAGCCCTGCCCTGCTGGGGGGACTGGGCTGGGGGCCTGGTCAGGACTTTACCTGACTTGGGTCCCGGGGCAGGAGGGAAGGCTCTTGCGCTCCGCTTCCTTCTGGAACACAGCCCCTCGCACCGCCGCCATCGCCAAGGCTGCTTCCTCCCTCCTCGGGAGCTGCAGAGCAGGGGAGGGGGAAGCAGAGCTTTGGGGGTTGAGGGAGATGTTTTGGGAAGCCCTCTTCCCTTGAATACTTGCCTCTCGCTGGCTACCTGGTCAGCCCGAGCGGTGAGCCACGACAGCGCCTGAAGCCCAGAGTCCAGAGTGTCCTCCCTGTGCAGGCGCAGCGGCGAGTCTGCGGGCCAGGGGAGAGCAGCTGCTTTAAAGCCCAGAACAACCCACAGGTGGCCTGTCAGGGCCACGGACGTCCGTGACGTCATCCAGAAAGCAATGGAGAAGGGCAGCGGGAGGGGGTCACCGCTCTTCGCATCAAAAGTCCCCTGTGACCATGGCAACATGGGGAGCAGCGGGCTCTCCCTCAGGCCCAGAGCCGGAGCTCTGGTGTCCAGAGTCTGCCTTCCTCCGGGCTGGGAGGCTGCAGAGCCAGGGCCCAAGCCAGCCTCCCCCACCACCCGAGATGAGGTGCTGGAGGCAGCCCCTTCCATCTCTGCCTAGTCCTCCTTGCACTGCTGGTCTAAGTAGGGCTGGAGAGGGACTGGGGGTTCCTGGGAGACTGGGGAGGGTAATTCTGGAATCTTCATTTCTTATAGTTTCCCTGCACTGGCCCAAGTCCTTCCAGGCCAGGTTGGCGGCTCACCTGACCACACACTTTTTCTCCCTGAGTTCAAGGATGTGCATGCTCACCCTTCTCACCCACTCTTCACCCAGGACGCTTGTGCCTAAGCAGGTACACCAGGCAGCACCAGCCACAGCCAAAGGATGGGTCGCGAGGCTCCAGAGTGACCCCGTTGTTCCAGAAAGCAGTCAAAGTGACCAGAAAGTGACCCCACCACCAGATGAGTCTGGTGCTTATCTAGGTCTTGCAAACTGGTGGCCTGGAGACCAAATGGGGTAGAGATGTGTTCATGGGGCTGCACAGCATTTAAAGCTGTGAAGTGCTTGTCAGCAAGGTCAAGTACGTTCAAAAGTCCGGACTTTCTATGCTTCTTGGACACCCAGCTGATGTGATGGAGCAACAGAGGCCTGGAGAAGGGGCTGGGTCCTGTCTGATCCAGGTCCTCTTTCCCATCTTGTCAGCGTCCCAGGGCCGTACATCAACTGTCAGGAAATGGGAAACCATTTGGCTTGTTTTCAAAATGTAACCTGGAGTTACAATTTGACCCATCTATTCCTTTCTTTGGTTTCCACCCCAGGTAATTTAAAACATATATTTACACCAAAAATGGTACACAAATGTTCTCATCATTATTTGCGATAGCCTAAAAGTGGAAACGACTCAAATGTCTCTCAACTGATAAATGAGTAAACAAATTTTTTTTTTGTACATATAAGGGAATATTAGTCAGCCATGTAATGGACCAAAGTATTGATACATACTTCACGGATGTATCATTAAAAAATTAGGTCACTTGAGAGAAGTCAGATACAAAAGGCCACAAACTGTGATTTCATTGACAGGAAATGATTTTCAGAACAAGCAAACCCACAGAGACCAAGAACTTGTTATTTGGTCCCTGACAGGAACTGGGAGGGGGCAATTAGAGAGTGACTGCTAGTTAGGTACTGGGTTTCTTTGTGGGGTGATAAAATTCTGGAATTAGGTAGTAGTGATGGTTGACAACCAGGTGAATATACTAAAACCTACCTAAAGGGGTGAATTTTAAGGCTTGTGAATGATCAATTAAAAAAAAAATCAACAGGGGCCTCCCTGGTGGTGCAAAGGGTTAAGATGCAACCTATGAAGTTATCCACAGTCACTCCAGCACAAGTTCAATCCCAGACCATGGAGCTCTCCGTATGGTGTGGCAGACCTCTCCTGACTCACCCACTGCTCCCCTTAGCAGTGTATTTCAGTCAATCTGCTTGTTCTGTTCTCCACTCTGTCTCCGGTGGATCCTCTCACCAACCCCCCCAACACACACCTCTGGCCTGTACCCCAGTTCTTGTATGCATTAATAAATAAATCTTTAAAAAAAATAAAAATAAAAAATCAATAGCATTCTGGAGCAATAGCTAATTTAAAAAGATAATTTAATAAATGAACTTATTCGAGATAACAAGACAAATTCTTTGGTAGCTAGGAATAAATCTAATAATGATACGTTACTCATTGAGAAGACTCTAAAATTTTACTGGAGGCCATAAAAATAGGAGCTAAAAAAATGGAGAGATATGGCACAAATGTGGCTTATAGTGATGACATTACAATGTTCATTTTTCTAAATTAATTTAATAAATGTATTATGATTCTAATAAAAGTTAGGAGATTTTCTTATGTAAACTTAACAAATTGATCTTAAACTTATTATGAAGACAAAAGAAGGAAGGATAGTGAAGAGAATGATGAGAAGGAGAAAGACTCTCCCAGGAAATATCAAGGATGATCATAAAGCTATAGGATATGGTGCTGTGCGGAATAGTCTAGTCTTAGACTGCCCAGACACAGATCCAGGGATGGATGTGATTCTGGTACATGGGTGTGTGGTAATTGGAACACTGAGATGAAAACATTTATATAAAAACTAAATTAAAATGAGTTTCTAACCTCACACCACATTTGAAAATAACTCATATTTAGATTTAAAATAAAAACATGAAATACTTTCAGAAAAAAAAACAGACAGGAAACTGCGGGAGAATGGGCCTCCCTGGTGGCACAAGGGGTTAAGTCTCAGCACTATGAAGCCACTGCAGCACAAGTTCGATTCCTGGCCAGAGAGCTACCCACAGGGTGCAGCAGGCCTCTCCTGACTCTCCACTGCTGTCCTCAGCAGTGGATTTCAGTAAATCTGCCTGTTCTGTTTCTCACTCTGGCTCTGGCGAATCCTCTTACCCCACCCCACATATTTCTGGCCAACACCCCAGTTCTTTTATGCATAAAAAAATAACAATAAATAAATAAATAAAAATAAATCTTAAAAAAAGATTAATACTTCCAAATGTTGATGAAACTCTGAGGAAATAGGAATTTTTTGATAGTGTTGTTGTGTCAACAGCTGTAGTCCTTTGGAAAATGACTAGACAACATTTGAAGGTTATTTGATGGTACAAATTGACCTTTGACCCTGGGGAGCCCTTCAACTTCTGGGTCCTCCTTCAAGTGGGAATGGCAACCCTTCTTTTTCTACCCAATAGGATTTTAGAGAGCATCACATATGCTCTACCCAGAGAGCACTTGGAAAATGATACATTCTTAAAAAAATAAAGAAAGAAAGAAAGAAAATGATACATTCTGCTTAACGCTGGTACTATTGTTGGGACAGAAAATGGAATGCCAAGAAGGACTCCATCTGAGGTTTACAATTAGAGCACACACTGATTTTGAATTAGGTTGTAGATGCAGGGAAAGCCCTCGATTGCCTCACAGCTTTCCCCAGGGGGATCTAAACTGTGCTGATAAAGATGTTGCCCAGGGAGGTGGGTGAGCATAAATCACACCCATGTATCCTGCGAGCTTTTGAGTGGAAAATGCCAGCCAGGGGCAGCCACCCAAGGCAACTGGAAGAAGCCATCAGTTAGTGTGTCACAGAGGCAAATCCTCAGAGCAAGAAGAAAGGTGAGTTCTTGGCATTCCTGGGATGGCAAAGCCTGTAAAATTTGCCTTTGAGCCCCTGGTCTCCTGCCCTTGGGAAGGAAATGGATGAGTGAATTAATATGCACAGGGGTTGACGCTCTGGCCCGCCCCTCCCTGTTATTGCTAAGGAGCCTACAACCTTTCAACCAGGTTGGGGAGGCCCCTGTTCCGGCTTCTTGAGGGAAATGGCAATAAAATTGTTTTTTTCAGCATCAGGTGGAAATCTTGTTAAGTGCTGCAGGGGGCTGGGCTTGATGGGTTTGTGTCCCAAGTCCCTGGCAGACGGGTTAAGCTTCATCCTGAAATAATGTTTCCTCTGGGTAAAAAATGCCTTTGATGCTCCGGGCGCTGGGGCTCAAAGACTTTGAGGAGGTCTTGACTCCAGGAGACGCAGGTTTGAAGTAGAGATTTGCGGTGTATGTCACACATGCTCGCACACACACACACACACACACACACACACACACTCGCTCCACCTGACCCCACCCCATGTCTAGCCTATAAGTTGGTCTACCCTGTGTTGGGGACCCCTGGTGCGACAACGAGCATTCAGAACTGGTATTAAATGTCATTTCCCCTTTTCATATAGCTTTTACATTTTATTTTTTATTTTTATTTTTAAAAAAAATAAAGATTTTTTAAATATATTTTTTAAAGGTTTATTTATTTATAAAAAACTGGGGTACAGGCCAGATGTGAGGGAGGGTGAGAGGATTCACCAGACACAGAGTGGGGAACAGAACAGGCAGATTAACTGAAACACACTGCTGAGGCGAGCAGCAGGCGAGACAGGAGAGGTCTGCTGCGCCATGTGGGTAGCTCTGCGGCCGGCGAGGATCAAACAGGCACTGCAGAGGCTGCGGACAGCTTCACAGCACTGCGCTCAACTGTCTGCACCACTGGGGAGGCCCACATTTTATTTTTTTAAAGATTTATTTATTTATTTATGCAAGAACTGGAGTGTAGCCCAGAGGTGGGGTGAGGGCGGGGGGAGGGCGGTGAGCAGATTCACCAGAGACAGAGTGGGGAGCAGAACAGGCAGATCTACTAAAAATCCACTGCTGAGGGGAGCAGCGGGGAGACAGGAGGGGTCTGCTTCGCCCTGCGGGTCAGCTCCCTGGCCTGGATCGAACTCAGAAACTCAGGCCACGGTGCCTGGAGATAGCTTGATAGCACTGAGACTTTAACTCCTGCACACCAGGGAGGTCCTTGACAGTGTTTTTTTGCAGAGTAGACATTAATGAAGTCCAGTTTATTATTTTTTTTTTCTCATCTGGATTGTGACTTGGGTATTGTAGCTACAAAGTCATCACCAAATCTGTTTTCTTCTATGTTATCTTTCAGGAGTTTTGTAGTTTTGCTTTACATTTATGACTATGATCCTCTTTTTAGTTCATTTTTGAGAAGGGTATGAAATCTGCTCCTAGAATTACTGTTCTGCATGTGTATGTCCAGTAGTGTGATGCCTGCAAACACTACATCATTGTCACTGACAGGCTAGTCTCGTCCTAGTGACCTCCTTTACCCATTTCGCTCAAACCCTTCACCTTCTGATGACCATCATTCCATTCTCTACATCTAAGAGTTTGTTTTTGTTTTATTTTGTTTGTTCATTTGCTTTCTTTCTTTATGTCATACATTATATGTGACTGAAATCATGTGGTATTTGTAAATAAATGTAAATAAATTGACAATACATCTTTTTTTTTAAAGATTCATTGATTGATTGATTGATACATACAAGCACTGGGTACAGTCAGAAGCGCGGGAGGGCGAGAGAATTTACCAGAGCCAGAGCGGGGAGCAGCACAGGCAGAAGGACAGAAGTACACTGCTGAGGGGAGCAGCGGGCGGCAAGAGAGGTCTGCGCGCCATGTGGTACCCTCCTCCGGTGGCCGGGGAGCAGCCAGGGATCGAACTGGAGCTGCAGAGGCTGCGGGCAGCTTCTCAACCCAGTGCTCAACCGCTGCGCCACCGGGGAGGCCCAAGGCAATACATCTCTATGAGATTTATTTCACTTAGTAAAATTCCCTGACGTTCTGTCTATAATTGTTGCCACCGATGGCATGGCAAGATCGTCTCTTTCTGATTTTTCCCTTTGTACAGTTGAGTAGTATTCCATTTCAAGCACGTCTTCTCACATCTTCTGCATCCATTCATCTGGTGTTGGGCACTTAGGTTGTTTCCTAGTAAACCTTAGTAAATAATGCTTCAACCAACGCAATGTTTTTGAATTAATGTTTTTATCTTCAGATACACACCCACAAGAGGAATAGCAACATCTCAACATCTCACATTTGTGCTGAGTTCTTGAGGAACCACACATTGTTTCTGATATGTGCCCGTGGGTGAGACTCCCTTTCCCCACGTCCTCACCAGCCCTTGCTCTTGCTTTTTGATAAGTCTCTCTGACAGGTGTGAGGTGGTATCTCATCGTGGTTTTGATTTGCATTTCCTTGATATTAAGTGACTATGAACATCTTTTCACGAGCATTTTGGCCACTTGTGTATCTTCTCTGGAGAATTGCTTCTCCACAGGCACCCCCAACACACACACCCCATTTAAAAAGGCAGCTGGAGCAACTGGAGTCAGCCAGGGGCACGGGCTCAGATTCAATAGCAGCTAACCAGGCTCTTGGCCTGGCAGCTCCCCACCCCCTGCTTTCCTGCAGGAGCATCATGGTTGCCTGGCAACCACAGCAGGTCGCCCTCTCACATGGCATTTCCTTGAAGAAAATGGCAAAGCTCTGCTCCTGTCACAGTCCAGCAAGACCTAATTAGTGTGGCCGGGAATCAATCCCAAGGGGTGAGGGTGCGGGAGGGTGGAAGAGTGTGAAAGCGCCAGGCCAGCGTGATAACAGCCATCAATTCTTGGCTTCTCCTTGTGGCCTCCATCATGGAAGTGGGGGAGGGGCAGCAAGGGCAGAACTTTTTAGGGTCAAGTCTGAGTGACAGGAAGGACTGGGGGATCTTTAATCTGGAGGAGACACCTTTTGAGGGCCAGAGGCGTGGGCATTTTTACTGGACAGGAGAGGGAAGCAGGGGTGGGGTGAAAACTCTCAGTGCAGCTAATGGAAGCATCATCTCTGGGAGCCAGAGATACCCCGAAACACAGTCTGCTCGGAGGGGCAGGTCTGCACAGGTGGGCATGGGTGCAGTCCACGACAGGCCACCCCTCGGACAGGCCCCCTGGGTACACACATAGAGCTGGGCGTGGGCAGAGTCTGTCCTACCCAGGCCCTGGGTCCTCACGGCCACCCTCTTGTCACTGCCAGCAAGGGTCAGGTAGGTGATGCTTCATTTTTCAAATAGGTTTTTCCCAAATGTGGCAGTGGAGGGAGAAAACAGAGAGGCACAGGCACAAAGGGACCCCAGCAGGTGCAGACCCTGGTGTCCTCGTCATCCAGGACACAGCTCTCCCAGCAGCCCCGACTGTGTTTTCCTAAACAGAAGGCTCTTGGAGCAGCTAAATATACACCTGGACTAGCCTCGTGGGTGCCGTGCTTTCTCCCCAAATGCTATGGTTTCCAGAGCCCAGACAAGGAGCTGATTGTTCCCCAGATAAGGCCCGAAGCCCAGCATTTGAGATGACTGATGTCCCTGGACTGCTATCCCGTCACCTGAAGGGGAGAGGGTGGCCACGTTCAAACTCTCCCTGTTTCAACCCTCCTTGCCCCGCCCCAACCCTGACTCTCTCCAGGGTCCCATCAGCATGAGTTTGAACCACTGAGGGGGCCCCCATCCCCCAATGCTCCATGAAGGGACCCATTTCTTAACCAAGAAGGGTGTCTGAAGTGCTCCCTGGGACCCCAGAACCTGCTTGACGGCCCTTGGGCGTGGGGGGTGGGTCTCCGTGGCAGGTAAACAGGCCCTGGCAGGCTCACTGGCTTGGAGGAGGGGAGCAGGAGGCTGGTGGCCCTGTCTGGGGGAGGAACATGCCAGATGGTGCACAGGTGTTCGGGCCACTTAACAACCTTATCAGATGCCCAGGCCCCGCCCCCAGCAGACAGTGATGTTTGCAGCCTCCCCTTTCCTTCCCTTCCCTCCCCATGATGGCCAGAGGACTCTTGGGGTTCAGAGCTGCTGGCTATCGCTGTCCCCAAAGCACCGGATCCCTGGCAGAGGCTGAGGGCCAGGACTCTGGAGGACCTGGGCTTTCTCCCACACCTGCCCTTGCAGACTGGCGGGGACTGGGCTGTGGCGAGTCCCCCCTGGCTTGCTGTGTGATTCTTCCTGCAGTTGTGCTGGGGGGCCCTGGTGTCTCTGACACCCCCATCTAACTGCTCAGCGCTGCTGCACTGGGCCGGGGTGTCTGGCCTTTCATTTTGTGGGTAGGGCGGAGGGAAGAAGAGAGTAACTCGGGGTGGCCTCATTTCTCATCCAGCTCCCCTGGTTACATATCACAGATACCAGCTTTCAAGCTGAAATTGCCCACCCCAGCACCCTTGGGACAGAGGCTCGCTTCTTATGAGCAGACCCAAGATGATGCCCTTCCCCAAAGTTTACCCACTGAGGACTGGGCAGGCCTGGTTGTCCCCAGGGTCGCAGTCTGTCCCAGCACTTCTGGTCCCATAAAAGGCAGAAGGGGCCTGCAGGTCGGGGTTGGGGGGGTGTTTCCACCTGCATGCGGGTGTTTCCTCCTCTCAAAATCCTCTAGCAAAGGCAGTGAAGGGCAGAGGAAATAGACCCACGATGATGAGGAAAACAGGAAGAGGGATCAGCCTGGATTAAGTGATTAACGGATTTCTGGAAGACAGAAATAATGGGTAACACTGAGCCGAAGTAGCTGAGCCTTGTGATGTGGCAGAGGACACAGTCGTCACCTTCCCAGAGCAGCTCCAAATCGGAGCCTGATGGAGAGTGGCCAGCTACTCGGCAGCTTTCCCAGGGGGACGGGGAGAGCTTGTCTGGGACACCGAGGGCTTCTGCTGTGTCCAGCAGTGCCTTAGAGCAGCTACTCTCAAACTCTGTCATACATTGGACTCCCCTGAGAACCCTGAAATAGCCCAATGCCCAGGCCACCCCCCAGGTCAATTCAATACACAGGCGAGAACATCGCTGATGAGCTTCCTCTCCGCGTTAGTGCTGTCCCTGGGAGCTCGACCCCAATGACCAGGGACCTGCACAGAGACAGGAGGTCAATCCGAGCTGAGCCCCTAAAGCAGGGCCCAGTGCCCTGGCTCTAGGGCTCCCAGACCCCATATGTGGGGGGGGGGTGGCTGAGAGGAGGCTCCTGCCTGTGGGTGGTCGGCCGCTTCCCCACCCCTTCAGGGTCACTGTTCACTCAGCAGGGGTGAGTCCAGCAGCGCTGGCGGGAGGGGAGGGCTGGCTGTGCACCTCCCCAGGCAGCCCTGGCCCCTCTCAGCCTCCCCAGCTGTTACCGAATCTGCTCGCACAATTACCTCTAATTTCACAGCCTGTGTAGGTAAAAGAGCTTTTCCTTGCAGCTAAGACTTGTTAAGTCCTCTGGTCTGTGCCTCCTGGGCCCCTCAGCCGCTTCCTGTCATTGCCAGAGACCTTTTTGCAGGCCGGGGGCTCTGCTTGCAGCCTGCCTGGCGGTTCCCACTACAGCCTTTCTCCAGCCAGCCCCCCACTCCCAGCGTGTGGCCTGGAGGTGCCCGGGACCCCCGTTAAGAGGCTTGCTGCACAGACTCTGCCCCAGTCCGAGCAGCTACCACCACTGGAGCTGAATTCTCTCCTTCTGTATCAAAGACCCACTTCCAAAATATTCCAGAAACCCTAGAAGGAGGCAAGGACCGACCTCAGGCTCAGGTAACACGTCCCCTCTTTCGTCCAACAAGCCCCGCTCGGCCTCCGCGCCCGCGGGCTCTGCACAGCTCATCCTCCGGACTGAACATACACCTGTCCGCAGCTTGCTCCTGGCTCCCAGGCGAGGGACAAGCCACAGAGCTGACCCGCAGACGTGGGGGGTGTCTCCGAGAAGCTCCCCATCTCCTGGGCTGAAAGCAGCATTTGGTTGACAGTGAGGTTGCCTCAGTCCTGTTTGAGGTTAGACTGTTCTTCGCTTTGGAGACGAGAAGAATGGGTTGCGGAGCCTGTGGCCTCTCTGTGGCCTCTGCCCACCATGTCCTGTGCGCTTCAGTCCTGCCACCTTGTTCCCTGAGGACACTGCGCTGTTCGCCGCCCGGTGGCTTCCCTTGGTGGTTCCCACTGCCTGAAGCTTTCCTGCCTCTGCCGCGGCTCTGCTAGGGCATTGGCCCTGGAGCGGCCGCCCTCTCGTGCAGGCCTGCCTGGGTGGGACAGGGTGCAGGGAGTGGGGACTGGTGCCACATGCACGTGGGAGGTTTGGTCTTTCCAGTGGATGGGGGCTTCCCTGAGCAGGACTCCTGGTTTACTCACCGGGGCCCTGCCTGCTGCACAGCGCCCGGCACAGAGCCGGCGTGCCCAGCGCAAAACAGGGAGACGCCCCTCCGTAAGGCCGCACTGGGCCCAGCTCCCATGGGCTTCCAGCAGGGCCGCTGCCACCGTGAGGTCCTCTGTGTGAAGTAGGAGAAGCTCCACTTGGAGGCAGCCAGCCTCTGGGGGAGCCAGTTAGAAAAAGGCCCTCTTTCTCCATGGACGTGGTCCTGAGCCAGGGCCCCGGGGATCGACTGTGTCAGCAAGGACACGACTTCAGCCTGATTCATGCATCCGGGCATCCCAGCTCAGGACCAGCGAGGCCTGTTTACCTCAGGTCGGTTTCATTTAGATGCTGAGTTTTCTCCTCTGCTGTGTGAACAGGAACAAGGCTGCCCCAAAGCTTTCAAGCCAAGCCAAAGCTGTGTGTGTGTGTGTGGTGGTGGTGGTGGGGGGTGGTGGTCAAGAAATGGACAAAATGGTAAAAGCCCCAAGTACCTGCAGCCTACTCCTCTCGAAAGAACTCTGGAGGTTATTTTTTTTCCTCCTGGAGCCAAGCAAGAAAAACTCCCTCACGCCACCTGAGCTCTGTCAAGGGTGCGGGAGTAGTGGGAGAGGCTGAGATGACAGAGGCTGCTGGGTCATCCCCAATAAAGAAGAACCCCTGATGGCCTGGGAGTGAGCATTTGGCCAAGGGCGTGGAGGGCTGTGTGGCTTCAGGCAGTTGATAGCATCTGGATTTGAAATCAAGGCTGAGGACTGCAAGGAGAAAGCAAGCTTTCTTGTAAAAAGCAGTAGAGGACTTAGTGTGAAGACAGGCTCTGGTCACGTAGGAATAGGGAGGGGATCCAAAGGAGGGTTGAGGGAAAGTAAGCCTCAGTTTCTGCATCTGTAAAGTGGGAATAAAGCCCCCTAACCCCCAGAGGCATAGAGGGTACATCAGGTCGCACAGGTGGATGGGGGCAAGTGTGGCGAGCGGCCATGGCTATGCTCTTGATTTATGCCACGCTGGTGACGTAGTGGAGGGGCACTCAGGGCCAGAAACGTCTGCTGCTGAGCGCAGAGGTGAAAGAGCTCTGCTAGCCTCTTCGAGAAAGGGAGAAAGAACAAGAGCCTCTTGTCCTGCCTTGTTCCCTTCGCCTCCTCTCTGGCAGATGCTGAGAGCCAGCACACTTGCTAAAAGCCTTGGCAGAAACCGCAGGAGGACCAGAGGGGGAGGGACAGGGAGCTCAGACCCAGGTCCCCTCCCCAGCACTCCATCATCTCCCTCACTTGGGGAGCCTGAGAGGGAACACGGGGTACACTGGGGATCAGGACTTACTGTTCTTCCGGGGGTGAGAGGACGATGGGAGGCGGGCAGGGAAACAGGACTTGCAACATCTGGGCTGGAGAGCTGAGGAAATCAAATGCGTCATCTGGAGCACTTGAGGACTGTCCCCTGAGCCAGGCCCTGGCCTGCGGTGCCAAGGGCTGTTCCTCAGAGCACAACATGTCTCTGTTGAGCACAGGGGTGCCTGGCACTGTGTTAGCCTGGGGCTCAGCACAGGTGAGAGAGGATGTCCCTGTCCCCACAGAGCTGACTTCAAATGTAGCCCAGTCCAGATATTCTATTACTTATGGAGCAAAAGCTTTCATAGTTACGTGGGTCAATGCCCTGAGACAAACTTGTCCCCTGCCCCTGCTAATCCAATCCACTGACAGGTCCTGTTGCCTCACCCCAAGTCTCACCACTTCCCACCACTGTGTCCCCCTCTCATGCCCCCACCCTCTTCTGCCTGGACTATTGAAGTAGCCTGTGGGTTGGTCTTCCTAGTCCCCTCTCCCTGTGGCACACCCGGATCAGATGTTCTAAAACCTAAGTTTGCTCTTGCTACTGCTCTGCTCAAAGCTCTCTCGTGCCTCTTCCCTTCTCTCACTCGGGGTTGATGTAAAGTCTGCACAAACATTCACGAGGCGACCGGGGTCTTGCCTCTGGTTGCCACCCTAACCCTTCATGCTCTGACAGCTGTTACAGCTGGAAGAATGAAATGAAACCCACTTCCTGGGATAGGCGGGAGGAAGCCCATGTGGCCTCCTTTACCACCAAGGATTGTCCAGGAGCACAGCAGGCGGCTTCGGCACCTGGGCTCTGCATTAAATTGACAAATTGCCAGAGCAGTAATGGGAGTCAGAACGTTGTAAAGGCAACACTATAAAGTCAGAAATTGAAGCCAACCCTCACAGAGGGAGAAAATGTTTGCAGTCCTAACAAAGGGCTGATGTCCAGAATGTAATAAATATCTCCTGTAAATCGATAAGAAAAAATGTCTCAGTAGAAAAATGGGCAAAGAATATACAAAGATGCTTATCCGAAGAAAATGTAAATGGTCAATTAATATCTGAAAAGAAATAGTCAACCCCATTAGTAATCAGAATAATCCAAATTAAAACAAAGAAATATCATCTTGTGTTCATGCAAAAGATAAGGAGTAAGAAAATAAGCAAAGCAAAATTAAGAAAGACTGATGATATCTAGTGTGGGTAAAGATGTGAGAATGAATGGGGAATACAAATTGCTACAATCTTTTTGTCATTAGCACTCGCCATTAAAATAATAAACAGGTTGCTATTAAAGCTTTTTGAATGACTAACTTTTGGTTGGAGATTTTACTGTTAAGGATGTGTCATAAGTTTGTACTAGTGCACAAAGATGTATATACACGATTACTCATTCTGGTTATTTTCTATAAAAGGAGTCATACCTTTAATGTGTTTTATAGCCCTTATGTCAACTTCTTTCACTAGCATAATCAGTTCTAGCTTCACCCACGTAGCATGTATCAAGACTTCATTCTTTTTTACAACAGACTAATCACGAGTACCTCCCCTTTTGTTTATGTACTCATCAGGTATGGACATTTAGGGTGTTCACACTTTGTAGCTATTATAAATAATACTGCTATGAGCTTCTGCGTAGAAGTTTTTATGTGGGTATGTTTTTAGTTTTCTTGATTAAACATCTAAAGCGGCATTTCTAAGTGATGTGGTAATTCTGTGTAAGTTTTTCTTTTTTAAATTCCATTTTTTTCCTGACACGATATTTATTTATTTATTTATTTATTTATTTATTTTTAATAGAGGCATGTTATTTATTTATTTGTTTGTTTGTTTATACATGCACTGGGTACAGTCAGAAGCGCGGGAGGGTGAGAGAATTCACCAGAGCCAGAGCGGGGAGCAGAGCAGGCAGAAGGACCGAAGTACACTGCTGAGGGGAGCAGCGGGCGGCAGGAGAGGTCTGCGCGCCATGTGGGACCCTCCTCTGGTGGCCTGGGAGCAGGCGGGGATCGAACCGGCACCGCAGAGGCCGTGGGCAGCTTCGCAACCCAGCGCTCAACCGCTGCACCACAGGGGAGGCCCTCTGTGTAAGTTTTTAAGGAACTGCTAAGCTGTTTCCACAGCGGCTGTGCTAGTCCCACCAACAATGTAGAATTTCGTTTTCTCTATATCCTCACCATTTTTGCTATTTTCCTTTAAAAAAGTTATAGCTAACATAGAACAAAGAAAACCAACCAGCTAGATAATAGCAGAAAGTGATGAGCATAAAGAACTGGGGTACAGGGCCTCCCCGGTAGCGCAGCGGTTGAGCGCTGGGTTGCGAAGCTGCCTGCAGCCTCTGCAGCGCCGGTTCCATCCCCGGCTGCTCCCCGGCCACGGGAGGAGGGTCCCACATGACGCGCAGACCTCTCCTGCCGCCCGCTGCTCCCCTCAGCAGTGTCCTTCGGTCCTTCTGCCTGCTCTGCTCCCCGCTCTGGCTCTGGTGAATCCTCTCACCCTCCCGCACTTCTGACTGTACCCAGTGCTCGTATAAATAAATAAATAAAAATAAATCTTTAAAAAAAAAAGAACTGGGGTACAGGCCAGAGGTGTGGGGGGTGAGAGGATTAACCAGAGACAGAGTGGGCAGTAGAACAGGCAGATCTACTGAAATACACTGCTGAGGGGAGCAGCAGGGAGGCAGGAGATGTCTGCTGTGCCATGCGGGTAGCTCCCTAGCCGGGGCTCGAACTCGTGCTGCAGTGGCTGTGGATACCTTCATAGGTTGCATCTAACCCCTTGTGCCACCAGGGAGGCCCCCTTCCCTCCTTTTTAACCTCAGAAACTGCAGTACAGTCATCAGTGCCCACTCCTTCATGATTATTCTATCAGTTCATCTGCTTTGCTTCCTTCCATTACACACTGAGCTGAGATCAGCCAACATGTCTTTATCTTTCATCGCTGAGTAGTATTCCTCTGTGTGGATAAACCTCAGGGGTACAGGCCAGAGATGTGTGTGTGGGGGTGAGAGGATTCACCAGAGACAGAGTGGGGAACAGAACAGGCAGAGGGACTGAAATGCACTGATGAGGGGAGCAGTGGGCGAGTCAGGAGAGGTCTGCTGCGCCATGTGGGTAGCTCCCTGGCTGGGGCTCGAACTCGTGCTGCAGTGGCTGTGGCTCTTCATAGGTTGCATCTTAACCCCTTGAGCCACCAGGGAGGCCCAGAAAGGTGAATTTTTATTTATGTTTTCTCAAAGGTGTCCAGCAAGCCCAGAGACTGCCATGCGAGAGGTCACAGAGACCCCAAGTTGGGGCTCAGGTTCATTTTCCCCTTCGCGCCCCCTCCGGCCACCAAGGCGCGCTGTGACGTGCTCTCCGGGCGCCGGCGGCGGCGTCGCGCTCTCCCGCCGCGCGCCTCGCTGCGCCGCACTTCCGGTGGCCGGCGGAAGCGAGCATGGCGGGGGCGGGGCCGGGGGCGGTGCGCGCCGAGCCGGCCGGGGGGCCCGTGGCCCCGGCCGTTTGAGCCCGGACCGGACAGGTGAGGACTTCTCCTTCCTTGGCCCAGCCTCCACGCCCGTCGCGAGGCCGCCTCGGGTGGCCACCCCTCCCCGCGCGACGCCGAGGCTCGCGGCCCCCGCCCGCCCGGCCGGCCGGCCGCGGAAGCCTCGTCCCTCGGAGGCCCCGCCCCGGGCTTTTCTTTCCGGGGGCGCCCCCTTGGGCGTGTGTGCCCGCCCCTCGGAATCCCCTTCTCGTTTGGGAAGCTGGCGCGGGAGCTGGGGAGCGGTGCAGCCGCCCCCTTGGGGACGCAGACCCAGCAGGGGAGGAGGCCTGGCCTCGGGCCGCCCTGGGCAGCCAGTGATCGATCAGCCGCGCTCGCTCCTTTGGTCCCGGAATAGCGCGGGGACCGGGCTCCGGCCAGCCCCAGGGCAGGCTCCGCGAGGACGCGAGCCCAGAGCCCGCCGGCTCCCCTCCCGTCTGGAGCCAGCTGTAGTGGAGGAGTCGCACACCCACACAAAACCCCCCCAAGGAAGAAGTACAGCTCCAAATCGTGACAGATGCCATGAAGAAGACAATAACCGAGAAATAACCGAAGCCCTGTTTTAGATAGAGTGGGCAGGGAAGACGTCCTGAAAGAAAAGACTTAAGCTGCAACTTGGGAAGTCACAGCCAGGGCCTGGGAGATAGATTCCAGGTTGGGGGGGGCGGGGGTGAGGGGACGAGCAGCCCCCTGGGCACCTGAGTTGGTTCAGAACTTGGCGCAAGGCGGGTGGGACGTTCAGGAAAGGGGTTTGACATGGATGCTTGTGTGCTGGTCCTCCGGAGCTCACCATCTAGTCCTTAGGCAGAGATCGAACCAGAGACAGTTGCAAGTGGGATGAGCTCTGCCAGAAGTGTGACTGTTATATTGGTATGTTAACTACTGGGGATGTGAAGGAAGTGGTGCTCAGACTGCCCCTCTGTCTGAAATAGGAGTCAGCTCAGCAGAGTGAGGAGCGCGTTTTATTTTTTTTATATATATATTTTAAAGGTTTGTTTATTTTTGCATACAAGAGCTAGGGTACAGGCCAGAGATGCTGGGGAGTGAGAGGATTCAGCAGAGACAGAGTGGGGAACAGAACAGGAAGACGGACCGAAAGCACTGCTGAGGGGAGCAGCAGGCGAGACAGGAGAGGTCTGCCTCACCATGTGGGTAGCTATCTGACAGGGGATCCAACTGTTGCTGCAGAGGCTGCGGATTGCTTCATAGTGCAGTGCTTAACCCCTTGCACCACCAGGGAAGCCCCAAGGAGTGCATTTTAGAGGTTAACAGCAAGTGCCAAGCAGCTGAGGCTATGAGCTTGGCTACCTGTTGGAAATAATCAGTGCCACCCAAAGGGGTAGTGGCCCAGGTCGGCCCTCTAGACCACTCTGGGCTGGAGAGGCAGTGCTGTGATTTTTGAGCCCCTCGTTAAATGTGAGGGATTTTGATCACGATCATCATTATGAGCAACAGGAAGATCCATGTTTTGAGCCATCAGGGAAAGGACATTATCACCAAAGCATTTTGAAATGATCACTGGCTGTTGAATGGATTGGAGGTGGACAGGAGTGGATTCAGGGAGATCAGGTAAGAAGCTGTTGCAGTAATAGAGACATGAAATTGTGAGATACTAGATGGGGGTGCTGGCAGGTTGTGGTAGAAAGAGTGGAGGGTTAGAGGACTGTTTAGAAGGTAGACCCTTTGGAGTCTGGGGACTGACCTGGGTCAGGGGGCAGAGTGTGAGCGGTACCAAGGAAGACTCCAGTTTCTGATTCACTGTAGCAGATGTGGGACCATATCATCCCCTGAACTAGGGAAGCTGGTGGAGGGCAGCTTTGAGTAAAAATAGCGTGTTACTCTGTTTCTTTCTAACTCCCACCCTAATTAGAAGGGACTTTCATTATGTACTTTTCTATAGTTTGCATTTTTACGAGTGTGCATATAATTTATAATTATACCGATAGGACCAGTGGGAAAAGACTTAGAATTTCACTATGTCCCAACCAACATAATTGGACGATGTAAAATTATATATACACACACACCCCCCCACACACACACCCCCACACAGAACACGCAGAGAAATATTAAAAAATTCACTGAGATTTCCTGTCCAATGTGGAGCTGATGCTTTGCCCACCCCACTGCCCACTTCCTTCACCCCTTCACGCATGTCATTTCCTTAAAAACATAACTTCAGATGGGACTATTCAAAATGCACATGCATTTTCCTTGCAGGAGGCATCTCCTGCGCTTAAAGTGAGCAGTGGCCCTTCCCAAGCCCAGCTCGGTGATGTGCTTTATCACATGCAGTTCTGTGGGCGTGGCCTGCTGGACGAGTCGTGCCCGCTCCTGCTCCTACTCCTGAGTGTGGCTGCCTCTCCCCCAGGCCCGCCTCGCTCTCCGATGTCAGCCCGCTTCGGAGGTCTGGAGGGTGCGGGTGGCAGAGGGGCCCCGGGGAGACACCGTTGCTTGGTATTTTTCAGTGTTGAGCCTTAATAGTGTTTGTGGTTTTGTTTTTGTTTTGTTTTCGGCTGTGTCACACCAGCCGCATCAGTCGCGTCACCGTCGCAAGGAACAGCTGCGGGAAGCTCAGTACTGTATGTTCCCATGTCCAGGCCGGGGCTCGCTGTCGTGCCGAGACCCTTTGAGAAAACTCTTGAGATTTCTTTTAAACCCCAGTGCTGGGCAGAGCTGTTGAGTTTCTCTCTCCCTGGAGCGCGGGTTCTGGTTTCCCTCTTTGCCACTCTGTGGACACAGCCCGTGCGGCGTGGGGCAGTCCGCCGGCCTCCGGGGCTTTCTGTGTGTCTCTGGCCTTGACTTACGATGTCCTTGTTTTCCCGTCATCAGGAGTATTTTCTGATTGCTAAGAAAGTTCTGAGTAAGTGCAAATGGTACTTTAAAAACGTGTGTTAATGGGCCTCCCCAGTGGCGCAGTGGTTGAGCGCTGGGTTGCGAAGCTGCCTGCAGCCTCTGTGGCGCCGGTTCGATCCCCGGCTGCTCCCCGGCCACCGGAGGAGGGTCCCACATGGCGCGCAGACCTCTCCTGCCGTCCGCTGCTCCCCTCAGCAGTGTACTTCGGTCCTTCTGCCTGCTCTGCTCCCCACTCTGGCTCTGGTGAATTCTCTCACCCTCCCGCACTTCTGACTGTACCCAGTGCATGTATAAACAAACAAACAAACAAACAAACAAATAAATAAATAAAACATGCCTCTATTTAAAAAAAAAAAAATCAAAAAAAAAAGTGTGTTAAATATCAAATATATATTAACATTAAAGAATAAAGTATAGCGTAAGAAGAAATACACTCTTGGGATTGCCACTGCGTCCCCGGTACCTGTCCTCGGCAGAGGCGCTACTCTGCATCTTCTGGTTGTAATTCCTCTGCTTTTTGTACTTGTAGACCATATAGATTCCTGGTCTTGAAACAGGAATTGTTTGCAACTTATGTAAAGGGAACCATGCGCATGCTCTGCAGGGGCTCTCCACTCAGCCTCGTGTCTGTGGGTAACGGCTGCGCAGGGTTCAGTGCTTCCTGGGGCCGCCTGCACGAATGTGCCCGAGAAGTGTAGCTGCCAGCAGCTGAGGGCGCTCGCAGCCCTGCGCAGGCCTTCTCGCCAGTTTCCGCCTGCAGCGCTGGCCCTGCAGTTCTATAGATGGTGCTTCTCGACCTCAGCGCTGCAGACATTTGGAGCCAGATGCGAGGGGCTGTCTCGTCCACGGTAGGGTATCTGGCAGCAACCTCTGGCTTGTATTTGCTGGATGTCCCCCTTCCTTGCATAGCACCCCTCCTCCCAAGTTAAGACAATCAAAAATGTCTCTGTGTATCATAGAACTGCCTCGATTGGGAACCGGCACTCAGGATCGGGGCTTGGCAGGCTTTCTGCTAAGGACCAGATAGTAAATATTTTAGGTTTGTAGGCCAAGTGGTCTTTGCCTCAGCCGACAACTGGGCCTCTGCAGGGCAGGAGCAGCCACGGGCTAAAGGTAAATGAACGCAACTGTTCCAGTAAAACTTACATGGCACATGGGCTGCAGGCCAGATCCCGCCCGAGGGCAGTTGTTTGCAGTCTTTAGCCTGATCTGTAGGCCAGGACAGGAGGAAATACAGTTTGTATTCAGAGCTTGTAGCTCAGAATATAATTGAAACAGAAGTTTCACACGACAGTGCTTACCCTTTTAACGTGTGATTCAGTTTGTTTTCTATTTTATTCCATTTTTTAAATGTCAGTTTATCCACTAAATTGACTTCAAGGCTCTATTAATGAGCTGGGACTAGCATTTTGAGAGACTTGATGCGCTCCCTCATAGACGAGTGTTCATCTTCAACGTGGCTAGAAGCACGTGTGCTTCCACAGGCGCTTCAGGTCTCTTGGAAGGAGACAGGCTATAAATGCTCCGTTGTGTGACTTAGTTGCTAAGGGGCAGAACGGTCCATCGCTGCCGCAGCTCACGTGGCGTGGCTTGGAGTAGCTTCCTGAGTGGACCCCGCCCTGCTTCTCTCCTCTCACTGTGCTTTCTGTGCCCAACCGCTTGGAACTTTCCTGTTCCCCAAAAGTGCCCGTCCAGTGGGGCTTTCAGGCCGCCTTCTCTCTGCTGTTTCTCTTTCGCTTTGCCTTGTGAATTCTTTCTCTTCCAAGACCCACCCACGTCAAAAGTTGCTCCGCTGGGCACAGCCCGGGTGTAGGGATCCACAAGGAAGCGCATGGGGGGGTGGTGTCTGGTGTGGGGAGGGAGGTACCGAACAGCTCAATAAGATAATTTCACAAAGCGGTAAAGGACGGAAGAAAATAAAGCAGGGTAGATGGACGTGGCTGGCAAAGGGCTGTGCTCTGGGCACGGGAGTCAGGGCCAGACCCCGAAGAGCCATGTTAGCTGAGGTTCGATGCTGACACGGCAAGCTCTTTCAGCATTTAAAAAATGCTTCACTTTTGGCCTGGGTAGTTTCTCATGAGAAATCCATAGAGTGTTCAAGGTGTTTACTTTGTGTTTTTGATTTTTGCATTTTGTGATGTGTCTGGGTGTGGATTTCCTTAGGGTTATCATGTCTGAGGCTCTCCTAACCTCCCGAATCTCAAGTCTGTGTGCTTGTTTACTCTGGGCTCCCTGTTCCATCGGTCTGTGTGTCCAGTGTTTCTCCAGTGTCAGGCTTTGGTTACTGTAGCTTTGTGAGATGTGTGGAAATCAGGAGGTATGCGTTATCTAATGATACCGTTTTACAAAATTGTTTTGACTCTTTAGGTCTCCTGAGATTACATGTGCATTTTCGAATGGAGTTTTCTATTTTTGCAAAAAAAAAAAAAAAAAAATTCCATCTGTATTTTGCAGGGACGACATTGCAGCCTCTGGAGACTGCTTTGGGCAGCACAGGCACCTGAACAGCCCAGCCGACATTTTTTTATGAATGTGCATTGAACGTGACTCTTACGCTGAATAAATTTGATGTAGTTTGTTTATTCTGTCAAGTAGTCCCAGCAGCTAAGTGTGCGTTCGGGCTTTCTTGGTGAGTTAGCAGCTGCCCCTCCCTGACTGATCTGGGAGGGAGTCGTGCTGGTTGCAGTTCGGTGGAGCGCGAGGCTTCTGAGCCAGGCATGGACCCGGTGGGGCTCTCCCGGGTCTTGGTGAGTTGTGTTTCACCCTCTTGACGTCGCCTCCCCTTCCAGGCAGCGATGTGACAATGGATCATCATGTTTCCACCATCAAACCTCGAAGAATCCAGAACCAAAATGTCATTCACCGCCTGGAACGCCGGAGGATCAGTTCGGGCAAGGCGGGCACCCACTGGCACCAGGTCCGCGTGTTCCACCAGAACGTCTTCCCCAACTTCACCGTGGTCAACGTGGAAAAGCCGCCTTGTTTCCTGCGCAAGTTCTCACCCGACGGGCGCTACTTTATTGCTTTCTCTTCAGACCAGACATCTCTGGAGATCTACGAGTACCAGGGCTGCCAGGCGGCCGAGGACCTGCTGCAGGGCTGTGACGGGGAGATCCTGGCCAATGGCAGCGACCAGCGCTCGGTGGGCATCCGCGGCCGGCTCTTTGAGCGCTTCTTCGTGCTGCTGCACATCACCAGCGTGGCGGCGCACGGCGAGCACCTGAACCGGGAATGTAGCCTTTTCACTGACGACTGCCGCTGCGTCATCGTGGGCTCCGCCGCCTACCTGCCCGACGAGCCGCACCCGCCCTTCTACGAGGTGTATCGCAACAGCGAGTCGGTGACCCCCAACCCGCGCTCCCCGCTGGAGGACTACTCCCTGCACATCATTGACCTCCACACCGGCCGCCTGTGCGACACGCGCACCTTCAAGTGCGACAAGGTGGTGCTGTCGCACAACCAGGGGCTGTACCTGTACAAGAACATCCTGGCCATCCTGTCGGTGCAGCAGCAGACCATCCACGTCTTCCAGGTGACTCCCGAGGGCACGTTCATCGACGTGAGGACCATCGGCCGCTTCTGCTACGAGGACGACCTGCTCACCGTGTCGGCCGTCTTCCCCGAGGTGCAGCGTGACAGTCAGACGGGCATGGCCAACCCTTTCAGGGACCCCTTCATCAACTCCCTGAAACACCGGCTGCTCGTGTACCTGTGGCGCCGCGCCGAGCAGGACGGCAGCGCCATGGCCAAGCGGCGCTTCTTTCAGTATTTTGACCAGCTGCGGCAGCTGCGCATGTGGAAGATGCAGCTGCTGGACGAAAACCACCTGTTCATCAAGTACACGAGCGAGGACGTGGTCACCCTGCGCGTCACCGACCCTTCCCAGGTAACGGCTGCTCGCTGCCCTGTACCTCGCCCGCCGCCTCCCCGGCAGGTTCCCTCTCCGCCAGTCTCTCAGAAATGCCCCTTACTGGGGGGCATGCGTGTCACTCTCCCAGGCCCAGCCACCTGAGCCTGCTCCACCCTGCTCAGCCCGCATCTGTCTCTGGGCAGACCGAGGCCGACTCGCGCTGGCCCCTGGTCAGTCGGCTCTGTGGTCGTTGCCTGGCTCTGCAGAGCACGGTTGGCACCCTTGGGTGGAAGCCCTAATGCCGCGAGGTCCAGGCGGGGCTTCCTGGGCATCACTGTAAGACTTGCCTGTTGGCCTGGCCGTGAGAGTGAGGCTGCCACGCGGAAGCCTTCAGAGCCCGCCCTCCCCGCCTGGGCATGTCTGCACGCTGCGGTCTTCTCTGGGTGCATCTCTGGCTCACCCCGACCTTGCCCTCCTGCTGGAGCCAGGCTGGAGCACAGTGAGAGGCTTCATAGGCGGTCAGAAGCCCTGAAGTGTCAGGACTGTAGGGTTTTGGGAGGGGGAGAGCATCCCCCAGCACGGAGCACACCGCTATTCCGAGCACAGGAACTGCCGAGACTGGGGGAGATCTGTGTTGAAGCTGGGGGTGATTTGGGTGAGGGCCAGGGTCCCTCCACCTTTGCAACCCCTCCCCCAGGCCTCTGTTTCAGGCTGTCTCCTTCGGGCCACACTGGGGGGTCAGGACAGGAGTAAATCACGATGTCCCCGAGTCAGCACATCTCGCTGACCTGCCGCTGATCCTCCCAATGAGGGGGGCGGGGTCAGCTCCCGAGGCCTTAACTCCCCTGAATCCCAGCTCATGTATCCCAAATAAAGGGTAAAAGGGAGTAATAGCCCTTGAGGCCATTTTTGTGGGTTCATTTTTAACCCGTCTGTGATAACACTCCCATGTGCCACCCTGGATGAATATAGATTTCACCTTGTGTGTTGGGGATACAGATGGTGAAGTCCCTGACTCTGCACCCGCCTGTCCTAACTGGTGTGTGTTGGGATGATTCTGTAGGCACATAATTGTGAGGGTGCCCTGTGACACCCTGGCAGGATCGCCATGTCGTCCAGGTATGTAGGAGATATGCGTCATCTTCCGTTTAGGTTTGAGCTATAATCACCTATTATTTGGAGGGAATAAGCAGCCTGTGACTGCTGTGTTCGCGGTTACCCTGGTTTTCTTTGCTAGAGTGTGACCTGCCGTGTGTCGGAGCTGCAGCGAGGGGCAGCTGGAGACGTTCCTGGGGCCATGTGCACCGCTGCAGTTCTGGGACATCAACCCACCTCTGCCTCTCTCTTCACCCCCCAATTAATTTGATCGGTTCCAGTAAGGCTAGTGAGTAAAAAGTGCATCCAAACAGCCTTGCTGGCATCAGGGTCTCGTTCTCAGGTTTCCTCTAGCCTCTTTATTTTAGAGCAAAGTTTAGTCTCAGATGATTGCAGAAGTCGTGCAGTGGAAGCTCCGGGAAGGACTAATTACTGGTAAAACAGGTGGGCCAGAGGGCTCCAGACACTGGGAAAGAGATTTAACTCAATCATGGGAGAGGACATACTAATCCTAGTGTTCTGATGACTTCTAGAATCCTTTTGGAAGTTGTAGATTGATTCACACGGCCGCATTCACTGTGACAAAGACTGGGGCTTCCTGGGGATTTCCTGTCAGGCCCAGTGGAGCCCCGGAGGCTTAAAGGAAGGGGTCTGTCACCTGGGCCCGTCTAGCCAGAGCAGCAGCTCCGCCGCCGTGGCATTTGATTACCTGTCGTGTGCCCCTGACCTTCACTGCTGCAGATCACGACTGTCTCACACATGCTCTTGGCTGGAAGAATGTGATGAAGAGAGAAATGGAAAATGCCTCCGTGGTTTTTCATTTGTTTGGCTGCAGTGCCTTGCTTGCTTTTAGCCTGCCTGGGCAGCTTCGGGACACAATGTACTTAAGGCGTCTCTGCACGTTAGAAATATTAAGAAGGAAAAATAATGCCCCTCCATTGAACTTTCAACTGTACATATACAAGAGGAAATAATTTGCCAACAGGCAGAGCCAGGCTGCAAATCACTTTCTCAGCAGGAAGGAAAATTAAATCTGGCATTTTGAAAAAATTGTTTTTTCTTTCAGGGTGGGTTGGGGAGTGAGTAGGGAAGAAACACTTGGAAGAAAATATACTGATTTTTCACAGTTTGATATGGAAGATTGCAAATGCTTTATCCGCACAGGCTGGCCAGCCAGGCGTTCTGGTGGCCTGGCTGCGGTGTGGGGCCAGCCCTACTGGGGTCCTGCCATGAGGCCCTCTGTAGCCAGGACAGCTGGAGCAGCTCTGCCCATGTGCTGGAGAAGAGGTGTTCGCGTGGTGGTCTTGAATTTTCAACCAAGTGATAATTTTGCTGGGTGTGGCCTTGGGCTCAGCTGTCCCTTACCTGTGTGTTCTTCCTTAGGCCTCTTTCTTTGTGGTGTACAACATGGTGACAACAGAGGTGATCGCTGTGTTTGAAAACACTTCAGACGAGCTTTTAGAGCTCTTTGAGAACTTCTGTGACCTCTTCCGGAATGCTACCCTGCACAGTGAAGTTCAGTTTCCCTGCTCGGCTTCAAGCAACAATTTTGCAAGGCAGATCCAGCGCCGGTAAGCTGCCCCACTGTGCTTGGAGAGGCTTCATTTTCCATTAGAAAATTCCCTGGTGTTAGACCAAAAGTCATTTGCTCCAGAAAACCTTCTGGTGTCCTCTCCGCCCACCTGGCCACTCTCAGGTCTGCTTCTTAAACCCCTTGTGCCATCTTGAACTTCTCCTTTTTGTCTCTCAGCACCCATGGGACTACTTGTGCATTGTCTGACATTCCTTCTAGACTGTGAGCTGCAGAAGGATGGACTGAGGCTTTGTTATACTGCTTTGTCCTCAGTGGTGCACTGTTCATCGCTTAAATATTTGTTGAATGAATAGGGAAATAATTTTTGAGCTTATGATTAAACGTGTATTGAACTCATGTGTTTATCTCTGCTCCATCCCAAGACCCCACTAAAATGACAATAAAGGAGTCAGAGGTATAAACCTGTAAGAGCAGAGGGAACAGGGGAGATGACTGGTGACAGGAGATAGCGAGCCTGGGGGGAGGAGTATGATAACTGGCCTACTGTACTCACAACAGAAATTTAAGCCTGCAGTGATCAAGAAACAGGTTGCCAGAGAATTCTGGAAAAGGTTGTAGGCCCTAGGTGCCCCTGAAGATAGCTGTGAGGTAGGCTGATATCAGAGGGGTTGGGTGACGTTCTTAAAAGGAGCAATCAGACCAGACCCTGGCTCCCTTCCCCAAGCCTGCACCAACACATCGCTCTCTCTCCCCCCTTTCATGCTAAAGGCATGAATTAAATGAAAGTCAGCCTGCCGAGGTCAGGCTCCTTGCCTTCTTATCAGGTATGGTGTCCAGAGGTTGAGTCCCAAGGGAGAGATAAGAGACTTGCCCTAGGGAGAGGACCTACCCCAGGAAGAGACCTATAGGTATTGTTGCTCGGAGGCCCTTCACGAAACACATAGCTGATACCCCATGGTCAGTGACATCCTCCTACGAAGCAGAGCTTCTGAGAACTCTGAGCACACTCTGAGTGTTGTACTGGAGGGTTGACTTGGGCCGGGACCCACGCTGAACCCTGCTCCAGTCACTTCCTCATTAAACCCCAGGTACCTACATGCTTCCCCGGCCATAGCTTCGTCCAAGGTCTGCTCAGGTCCAAGGCAGCTCACCCCAGAGTGAGCAGATGAATTTGAGGACTTTGTATCCTTGCCACTGGGAAACTCAAGCAAATCAATGTCTTAGGCAGTAGCATCCTCTTTACATAAAATATGCAGGACCTGCTTACGAGAAGATGGATGTTGGGCTTCAGACAGCTTGCCTTTCCCTTTTCCTCTGGTCCCCATGCATTCTCTGCCCTATCAGCACTTCAGTTCTGTCTGAAAGGATTTTTGGAAGTAGAACATGAATCTGATTTTGCTTTTTTCATTTTGGAATGAAATTTCTTCTTTTAAAATTGACTTTACAATGGAGTAAATCATTGTCAACTAATAACGACGACTAGCTACACTCAGTTCAGACTGTAAAGAGGTCACTAGAAGTAGGTTCCTGGAGGGTGGGAGTTATACTCCCTGTCCTGTCCACAGCTCCCGGGCGAGTGCCTTCCACCTGGGGAAGTGAGTGTTGAGTGAATGACAACACCAGGAATTAGGAGAAGCTCTCTCTTCTGAAACTTATTTCAGAATGGGTCAGAATTAAGTAAAATTGCAGGAAACACCAGGAGGAGAAAGTTGAGGTTGAAGAGAAAAGGCTGTATCTCAGCTTTGTGATCTTCAAGCTTGGGTGCTTCTCACTAACAGATCTTGAAAACTGCAGACACCCTCCCACATGGGTTTAGATTCACAGGGTGCAATTTTTATAGTTTATTAGACACTGACATTTAAAACTAAAATTATTACAATGCCTAAGTTTTTTCTGGCTCTGTTGTGGTTAGTTGGGATGTAGCATTGTATGTGCAGGATATATGCAGATACGTGCAGGATATAGCACTTTGAGATCCAGCCAGGGATCTGAGAACATTAGGATTGGTATTTGGTATTTGATATTAAAAAGTACAGAACAAATACTTTTTAAGATTTGCTTTTATTTATGCATACAAGAGCTGGGGTGTAGGCCAGAGATGGAGGGTGGGGGTGAGAGGGTTCACCAGAGATAGAGTGAGGAGCAGAAGAGGCGGATCTACTGAAACACACTGCTTGCTGAGAGGAGCAGTGGGGAGACAGGAGCGGTCTGCTGCACCATGTGGGTAGCTCCCTGGCTGGGGATCGACCTTGTGCAGTGGCTGCGGGTAGCTTGATAGTGCTGAGACTCAACCCCTGCGCCCCCAGTACAGAGCACATTAACCCCACACTGTTTTAATGTTTACATTTTTCTTTTTGGTTTCAAATTCATGTATCTCATCTCCCCATAATAATGTAACATATTCTATTAACCACTCTAAACTTTGCTGCACTGACATGTAAATTACAATTAGTTTTTCATTTCTCATGCACACAGCTCTAATTATTCAGTTTTACAGTCTCTGGTAATCTTTTGGTGAAGTAAAAATAAATGAATGTGAATTTATTAAAGGTTAGAGTAAATGTTAAGGAAAAAAAGAATGGCAGAGATCACAGGTCACGTAAGAAAAGCCTTTATCTTAATAGATAGAGACCAAAATAAAATGAATGGAGTAAAGAAACAACATTGTATATTCTGGAGTAATTAAAGTTATAAAATCAGGAACATTCCTAAAACAGCAAGATGCTTTAGAAAATCAACATTTGTAGCGATAGTTGAAGAGCTCTCCAAGGAAGTAGAGTAAAAAGATACATGGGAGAAAATGGGGGAGAAATGATGAAAAAATACACAGGATTGGCCCAGGAGGTCTAGTCCAGAAGGAGCAGCAGAGGAGAGGAGAGGAGAGGAAGGGGAAGCCATATTGCTGGGCGTGGCCCAAGGCTGGAGAATTCATGCATTTCCAGACTGGCAGGACCAGGCAGTGGGTGCTAGAGCTGCTTGTGCCGGCTCACGACAGCCAGTTGTTCAACCTCCAGGTTTGGCAAAAGTTATTGAATTGTTGCATGCTGATTGTTAAACACGGCCATTATTAACAGGTAATGATTTCCTAATTATTTTCACTCTCATGCCCTTGAGGTTATTTGCATCCGCTTTGTATGTATGGATAAAAGCTCTCTCGACACTGACACTAGTACTTTGAAATGGACCAGAGCAGGAGGATTTACGCCACAAAGATTGGCAAGCACTGCAACTCATAGCTCTTTTCTCTTGGAGAAATAATCATCACACCTTGAGCAGCGCATTGCTGGGCTGGCCAAGTGCCAGTGCGGTCAGCGAAGGAGACCCAGGCCGAGCACAGCACTGTGGAGCTGGGGCGTTGGTGACGACGAGAAGTTGTCAGAATGTCTAAGAGGACACCACTTGTTTCACACACAGAGGAGTCAGCCATCAGGATAGTGGCAGACTTAGAAACAACACTGAATGTCGAAGCTCTTGAAAGCGTGCACTCAGAATTCTCTGAAAATAGTGATTTTTATTGAGAATTCCATGAGTGGAGCGTAGACACTTCAGGCGTACATGGTTTCAAAAAGTTACCCCTTATGTACCTTTCTAAAGAACCCTTTGAAAGAAGAATTTTATAAGCAGACCACAAGAATGGTACATGAAATTGAGTCTGACTCTGGAGAGAAGCCTCAAGAGTCCTGGATGACTGATGGTCAAGGGAAGTTCCAGGCTGACAGACCAGCAGGCCAGGTGGAGGCAGGAGGGTGCAGGTTCCCAAGAGAAATGATGCCAAGGGAGTAATAAAGTCACCCCAGCATCTGGGTTTGAGTGTATTCAGATGAGGTTGTCCAGTGGGTAGTTGGCAGTGGTCTGATGGAGAGATTGATACTTGAACACAACTTTTGAAGGAGGTCACGGGGCAAGCCATGTGGATATCGGGGGAGCCTCTACCCAGCCAAGGGAATAGCAGACCTGAAGGCCCTGAGGTGGGCCTGGTGCACGGGAGGAACACTAGGGAGGCCATGGGTCAGGCTGGAGCAAGCCAGAGGGTGTGGTTTGAGTGGCGCAGAGCCAGGCCCTGATGAGTTTGTTCTGAGGCCTTGGCTTTGCCTGTAGATGAGATTGCAGGTGTGAGCAGCGGAGGGACAAGTCTCACATTTTAGCAGGACTAGCCCGGTGCTGTGTTGAGAGATGCCTGGGGTGGGGAGGATGGCAGTGACCTAGTAAGTAAAATCCAGCCACTGCTTTAGTCTTGAGTATGTAGAGTGGGGGGGCCTGGGTGGTGAGGGGAGGGGCTCTGCTCCCTCCAACGGTTGGTCAGGTCTTTGGGTTAGAGCCTCACAGAGCATGGACCAGCCCCATCTTGCTGCCTTTGGAAGCCAGGGGGTGCTCGGGCAGGGGCGCCATGCAGGTCAGGAGCTGCAGTGTAGGCCCCTGCTCCCGAAGTGTAGAAAACAGAGCCCATTCCCCCGACCCCAGCTGAAGGGAAGGGAGAAGTCAGGGCTGCTGCCTGAGGGCTGCTTTCCTGGCTCCCACCGAGGCGCTGAAAATGCCCGTTGGGAGGGGGCATGGAGGGGCGTGCAGCCCCGAGGCCTGCTCCAGCGGCCCCAGCACGCCAGTGGAGCGGAGCTCAGAGCCTGGCTCAGCATTTGTTCCTCTCAGGGTTAGGAACATGCGAGATTTTTCTATCTTTAGTTTTTGTTATTACTTTCAGGGATGAGATTTTTTTTTTTCTTCCTGGACTAAAAAAATGTATTTTTTCCTTGATGGTTAAACCACATGATGTGCTTTGACAGGAGATTTTTAAGAACACAGACCGATAGGTCACGTTCTAAGCAACTATGGGGATGTGAAAGAAAAAATTCAAAACATCATCACACAAAGACAGCTGCGAACACCCTGGAGTCAAGCTGGCCGCCTGGCTTGTGTTCAAGGCGTAAATGCCGCGTGCACTTGCGTGCATGTGCGAGAGCTCGAGCTGTGGGCCAGAAGGCGCACATGTCTCCTGTTTCCCGTCATGACTCACGTGGCTCCTGCTACGACAGAATCTTTGAGAATCACAGCTTCCCATCAAGTGGGTCTTTCATTCCCCTCCAGTTTCTCATTGTTGTGACAGCACAGGCGTCTCTGCACGTGGGGTTGCTTCTTAGGCCACGTTCCAGAAGAATAGAAACATTGGTCCCGGGGCCATACAGGCTTCTCACAGCTGGGGAGAGACCCACTTCCCTGTGTTCTTGCTGGACGCGAGGCACACACACCCCTGCCGCTGTCCCTGCTGCTCTGGGGGCGCGGCCAACTTTGTTTGAACAACACGAGGAGCTTTGTGGGAGCGGCTGCTGCTGCCCCGTGCAGAGTCAGGCCAGTCCTGGGGGGCAGCGCCCCGCCCTCTGTGCCCCCCTCCTGGTGCCGGCTCACGCCTTTATCTGGGGAAAGTAAGTGTGCGGAGACGTGGTTGTCGCGAGTAGACTCATTCTAACTTGCTCAGAGAGTCTTCGTTAACTTTTCTCAAATAACTTCACGTTCCTCCTCCTTTGTGTTTTCTACGCTTGAGCCAGAGTTGTGATGCCTGAGGGGTCTGACTTCATTCAGTGTCTCGGTTTCTGTTTACAGACTGAGTCATTTTCAGTCATGTTTGTCAGTGTCAAGGCCAGGCGGCACGTGCCTGCTCACGGAGCCTCCTCGCTGGTGCTTCCTCCAGGTTTAAAGACACTATTGTGAATGCCAAGTACGGAGGGCACACGGAGGCCGTGCGCCGCCTGCTGGGCCAGCTGCCCATCAGCGCCCAGTCCTACAGCGGCAGCCCCTATCTCGACCTGTCTCTCTTCAGCTACGATGACAAGTGGGTGTCGGTCATGGAGCGGCCCAAGACGTGCGGAGATCACCCCATCAGGTACGTGGCCCCTCCGGGGATGTCCTTTCTCTACTGGTGCTGCCCGCCCCGTGGGGTGACGTGAAAGGGCAGGCTGTCTCGAGAATGAGCCGAGTGCACTGTCATTAGGCACAAACTTTTTTTTTTAACATTTATTTTTATTTATGCATATTAAGAGCTGGGGTACAGGTCAGAGATGTGGGGGGGGGGTGGTAAGAGGACCCACCAGAGACAGAGTGGGGAACAGAACAGGCAGACTGACTGAAATACACTGCTGAGGGGAGCAGCGGGCGAGACAGGAGAGGTCTGCTGCGCCATGTGGATTGCTCCCTGGCTAGCTGGGGATGGAATTCTTGCTGCAGTGGCTGTGGTCAGCCCCACAGGCTGTGTCTTAACCCCTTGAGCCACCAGGGAGGCCCTAGGCACTAATTCTTCAGTTAGCAAGTTCTACTCTTTGCTCATCAGAACCCCTGAGTTAGAGTTCATGTCCCCCTTTGTAGTGTGGCCGGGAGGGAATCCACGATTCTCCATTCTCTTGTGCCACATCACAGTGGTGGTGATAGTGGAGCCTTTTACGTTTTATCTGGTTCACACCATGTTAGCCCCCACGTGGCCTGGTGGAAAAGTGAGCAGGGCCAGAGGGAGCAGGCCAGAGGGAGCAGGTATGGAGAGACTGGGGCCTTCCACATGGAGGAACTTTGCCACAGGGACTTGTTATCACTGAAACCTGGAAACTCGCCTCCCGGGCAGCACCTGTGTGCAGGTTATCAGACACATCCATCTCCCCCTGCACGTGCTGGACTCCGTATTGGGCCCAGGAACTGCACCAGTGTCGCTAGTGGGGTCATGTCGAAGGGGTGAGGCCCTGGAGCCCCGTGGTGGAGCCTGGAAGGGCTTTTCCACCTAGAAACGGTGCGGTTGGTGCTTTGTGATGCAGCTTCCTGGCCTCTGTGATGGGCGTTCTGTGCAGCTGGTCACCCTCTTACTTCTTTTGGGAAATTTAATCAAGGTCTGAAGCCAGTTAAAAAAATTGCTTGTGTTTGTGGAAAGTTTTGAGCATATAAAGTGTATACCGAGCTCCGTGTGCCCGTCACCTGCTCCTGCAACGTCTGCCCCTAGGGAGTGACCGTCTCTTTCTGCCACCCTGACTAGTCTGAAGCAGGTGTCAGGGCACCTTACCCAGGGATATTTCGTGTGGATTTCTGAAAGGTAAGGACTTGAAAATATAGCCAAGCACCATTGCTCCAGCTTGAGGAAGTTTCCTCGTGCCATGAGACGTCTGGTTTATGTGGTTCTCTTGGTCCTGTCAGACGTAATGAGGTATGCGTGCCGCTTTGGTCACTGTTGCCTTAAGCCTCCTTGTTCTGGAAGTTCTGCTTCCCTTTATTTTCTTTGCAAAGAAGCCATGGCTGGAGCCAGGTTCTCTGTGCTGTGGTTTCCCCAAGCCTCTCTTGGCCCTTCACACCCAGGAGGAGTAGGTGCAATTCTCTCAAGTGTGCGTGTTTCCTGGAAACTGGTAGGTAGCAGTGGATGCTCACGCTGCTCCCTTGCAGGACAAGGCCGCACCCTGGGGACGATGGGAGGAGAGTGTGTTGTTGCACGCGCGGGGTGGATGGCCCTCCGCTGATGTCATCCATCCTTGCTCCCTGCCTTCCCTGCCACCCCTCAGTGTCAGATCTTGGGGTGCCACTGCCCCTGACTGAGGGGTCTTATCTGGCAATTTTATTTATAATTTAAAGTGGGAAGTGAAGGGTGTTAGGGCAGTTGAAGAGGAACGCCAGTTCCCGAACTCCTTTGCGGTGGACGTGCGCTCGTGGCAGCTGCCGCCTCATGAGGCCGCCAAGTGCCCGAGTGGGAGCCGCCCCTTAAGATGTGTTCCCATGGCAGCCGCGTCAGGCTTCACAGGCTCAGTGCCAAAAGACCCGAAATACATGGTTCTCGATGTCGGTTGTCGTGATGATGAGGAGGGCACCAGTATGGGTTAAATAAAATCCGTCAGTAAAATTAATTTCACTTTTTTCTTTTAGCTTTTTAATGTGGCTCCTGAAAGTTTCAAATGACACACGTGGCTTGTATTTCAGTTCTAGCCCTAGACAGTCTGAGGGCGGGTGGCTCTGGGGGCAGGCTAGGCTGTAGTTGAGGCCATAAGGATGGGTCAGCTCAGGAAGGAGAAATAATGAGCGACCAGGGACAGCAGAGTCCGCTCCCCGTTGCAGGTGAGCTTGCGGGCAGTATCCTGGGCCTGTGTGAGGAGGTTTTCCTGGGGAGGCCAGGGCATGAGCTTCCACGTCACCCTGCTGTGCGGATTTCTGAGTGGTAGCAAAGAGCTTAACCCCCCCTCTCGCTCTGTCTAGGTTCTATGCCCGGGACTCAGGTCTGCTCAAGTTTGAGATCCAGGCGGGCTTGCTGGGCCGCCCCATCAACCACACCGTGCGCCGCCTCGTTGCCTTCACCTTCCACCCCTTCGAGCCTTTTGCCATATCCGTGCAGAGGACTAACGCCGAGTACGTCGTCAACTTCCACATGCGGCACTGCTGCACGTAGGTGCCTCCCAAGCCAGCTCCTGGGCTTCCACGACGTTGCTCTGAAGCGGAAGCTCCCGACTGCCCGCTCTGTTGGGGTGTGGACCGTGAGCCCCGACCGGTGGGGGCAGCCCAGGGAGCGTGGGGGCTCGGCCTGACGGAGCATGTGCTTGCGGACAGTCCAGCGCCTGGCCGGCCTCAAGGCCGCTCGCCTCTTGCCTGTGGACGTGCCAGGCATTAATGGGGTCCACTTAGTTTCTGTTTTATTTTCCCTTTTATTGCTATGAAGATGAAAGCATTACACTTCTGTCCTTCGTGTCCCTTCTCTGGCATTAAGGTGTGCAGCCTGCGGCAGGTAACCTGTTTCCTCGTGAGAGCTGTGCACATCCTTGTCACTTAGCCGACAAGCAGGGCTGTCTTTATAAGAAAGAAGTAAAGCCTTGGTATTTTCTTACTCGTGTGCGTCCTGGTCGATGACTACCTTTGTGCTCGTCTGACGAACGCTGTCCAGAGCCTGTTTCCCGGAGGCCCTGTCGGGGCCTGGAGGCCGTGGGCCCTCAGCTGCTCTTGGGAGAACAAAGCGGTGGGTGCTGGCAGGGAAGACAGCAGCGGCCCTTCACTGCCAGGATGCCTTCCTCCCTGGGGCTTTGGCCCGTGTTGTCGCGGCTGCAGGCTGGGCACAGGCGCGGGCTCGTGGGGAGGCGCGCTCCCAGCGCACCGTCTGGGTAGGCCAGGTGTGGGCCTGGGTGGTGGGGTGGTGGGGCTGGCAAGCTCTGGGGTTCCTGATGGCGAGCCACACATCTTTCCTGCCCACACCTGCCGCCGTTCACAGCCTGTCCCACCAGGGCCGGTGGGCTCTTATGTGTTAACGTGTGTGTGCACCATGTACGCAGGCAGCTTGTTAGCAGCCTCTGACCTTGAAGGTGGCTTTGAAATGGGTTCAAGCTGGATGCTGTGCCCTGTGACCATCCAGAAATGTACGGAGAGATGCTCGCCACCCCTTTCCCCAGTGCAGTCAGCTCCTCGCCTTCCGTCCCGAACGTGAGCTGCTCTCCTGCGGCCCTCACCACCAGCTGTGAGCACCCACCGAGTCCGCAGACGCTTTGCCGAGATGTGACGGGATGAGAGAAGCAGTGACCAGGATTACACCGCGACAGCTCGCACTCCCGGAGCGAGTGTCGGGAACAGAGGTGGCGGGGTGTCTGGAGATGAGGCAGAGAAGGAAAACTATTCTGGGCAGGGGCTCCAGAGGCATGCCAGGGGTGTTGAGTGAGCCAGAGGAGAGTTCCAGCACGGGCAGCGGCACGGAAGTGTGGGATGCGCCGTGGAGGCCGGAATGGCAGAGCCTCTCGCCAGCAGCGGCCCAGCTGCGGGGGTGAGTGGGGGCGGGGGGCACAGCAGACCCGGAGGGGCCCTGGGGTTGGTGCTGGGCTTGCTAGTGCAGGCGTGCGTGCATTTCCCAGGGAGCTTTCTGCACTCTGCAAGTGGGCTTGGGGGGTCGTAGAGTTAGGGAGGCAGGCAAGGGGCTGGTGGGCACACAGGACAGTGGGGCCTGGAATGACATTGCGGGCCCCTGCAGGGAGGCACCAGGAGGGCCTCTCCTGGAGTGTCCATCGTGACAAAGACAGGCCCCCACGGCAGCTGCACGTTTGTGGGCCGAGCCGACCTGCCTGTGGAAGCGCTTCTGCTCCCAGGTTGCGGACTTGGCTGAGCAGAAAGAGCAGGGAGTGGGCAGCACTTGTGGGCAGCCTGGGCGTGAATCCCGCCCCTCTGCTCCTTCACTCTGCGGCTGCGATGGACGCTTAGAGCAGAAACTTAAAATGCGGCTTACCCTTCCCACGCGTGTCTGCACAAGCTCCTCTTAGTAAACCTGCCGTGTGCCGCCGAGCAGAAGCTGCCGAGCTCTTTCTCAGAGGGGTCCAGGACCCGCCTCCGCCTGCTGCTCTCCCACCCTGAGATAGCCGCGTCCACCTTCATCTTGCCCAGATCCTCCTCCATTTTCTCTCTGATCACCGGCCCCCTACATCCTGGAAACAACCAGGTGGGGGTCCCGTCTCTTCCTGCGCCGGGTGGACCAGGCGGCTGCGTCGCCAGGCCTTTCCCCCGCCACCAGCCGCCGGCTTCTCTGCCACCTGCTCCTGAAGCCTGTGAAGCCTGTCTCCAGACGTCCCCAGGCCTCCGTTCCTGCGGTGCTGTCTCTGTGGTGCCTTTTCTCTGGGGGCCGTGCCCCTTGGCATGCAGGGGTGCTCCGGATGGCCTCCCCTGAGAACGGTGGCCCCACCGCCCTTCACAGCACACCCCTTGAAGGAGTAGTCTGCGTTGAGCAATCACATGTCCCTGCTGCCCTGTTTTCCTCACCCCCCACTCCAGAGGGGTTCTTGTGACACCACCCCTCTGAAACTGCCCCTCCAGGTCACCGGGGAGTCTCCACCGCTCCGCAGTGCTCACCTCATCCCTCTGCTTGGCCCCCGATCAGCTTGATTTCTCTCCATGCCAGAAACACTTGCCTTGTGGCTTCTGGGACAGTCCATGATTGCAGACCCTCCTGCCCTTCACCGCCTTCTCCTCGCCCTGCCTGTAGATGTTGAGGTGCCCTCCCCTGGCCATGCCATCTCTTTCTCTACCGTCTTCTTTGTTGTTCTTACAGGTTTTATTTTGATGTAATGTTTACAAAGAATGAAATGCACAAATCTCCATTTGTTGAGTTTTGACAGGTGCATGCACTCATGCACCCCAGCTCCTGTCAGGAGGCGGGACACCCTCTTACCCACAGTCCCCTGCGCCTCTCCCCATGACCCCTGACCTCTAGCCCCCTGCAGCCATCCTGAGCTGGCCTGGGTGTTTCTTGTAACTGAAGGGATTTAATGAAAATGGCAGATAGGACTTTCACCCCACTGCGTCCTTGAACCCCACCGAGCTCCCCACCCCCACATTTGTTCATATTCCTTTGTTTCTAAAGGATGGGAGGTTGTTCTCAGTAAATTCTAGTGTCTTCTCCCCACAAATGCCCAGATGAGTCACAAGAATCTTTAGGGGAGCCAGCAGCTAGAGATGAGATGGCAAAACAGTTGAAACCAAAATGTTGAAGAACAGCAGAGACTTTCGGGGATGAGTTTCAGATCCAGACTCTTCCCTGCACCTCTCTCCTCATGCCGCTTGGCAGGCGGCCGGCACGTCGCCTCGGAGCAAGGCTGCTCTTGGCCTTTGAGAGAAGCTTCTATTTAAATTGAGCAAAACCTCTTCCATTCAGAGTCGTGCAGAGCACAGTGTAATTCAGTGAAAAGCCTAAATTAGATAATTTTTAAAAGAAAGGGAGCTTCATTATTTTCAAGTACACAGAGTAACTGCATCTCCGCCGTGAGTGTTCCTTTGTGGAAGCCCTCGGGGGCTGTCCTTAATGAGCAGGTTGTAATTATTGCTAATCAGCACAACGGCTCTCTGCCACGCGTGCTTGGGAAGGAATTGAGTACATTAAGTGACTTCAATGTTCCGGCGGCAATTTTGTTGATGACATTAATGCTCAGCGTATACCCTTTAGCGCTACAATCCTCTGTTGTTTTTCTAAAAAAAATTTTCGAAGGTTCCGTCCATCATACAAACCTGACCACCAGAGGCAGGAATTACGTAGGAGGTGCAGGTGCGGAGGGACTCGGCTCCCTAGTCCCGCTGCCCAGGGAGAATGATGGGGCAGCTCAGGCTGGGGAGGGGGCCTGCCGCAGACTCCAGTTCTCTCAGATGCACACTGGAGGGGGTTGGGGAGAGTCTTGGACCCAGGCTGAGCTGGAGCAGCTGAGGCAGCTCCCGGGCACTCAGGGCCCCCTGCACTGCGCAGGCTGAAGCCCCTGGGGCTCAGCCTCATGCCCCTGCCCCTGAGCTTTCTTTTGCATAGACAGGAGGGGCCTCCACGCCTGAGGCTCCCAGCCACTCCTGCGGCCTTCATTCTCCATCTGCAGCTCCTGAAGGGGGCGGGGGCACACCTGCCTGGGGACACGACTGGTGCCAGGCAGCTCTTGCCAGTCGCTCTGTGGCCACACGCAGAGCTCACATCTGATTGCTTCTGGCCAGACACCGAGGGGGTGGCCGGGCCGCCTGCTGTCACAGCGGTGGGGTGGGGCCCTTGATCTAACTCTCCAGAGGAGGCGAGTGGGCTGAACCTGTTGGTCCCGCAAGGCCCGAGGTGGTGCTAACACCTCTTGACCCTTGAACTCCCTACCCTGCCCCTCCTTCAAGTTCATGGTTGGAGCAGACAGAGAGGATGTCACCAGCTGTAGTCCAGGCAGAGCCACATGGTCTAGAAAAGTCTGCTGGGGAGGGCGCGTGCAGCCAGGAGATGGAGGCCTGTGGCCTTTCAGAGCGGCCAAGGGCCAGGCCCTGGCTGCACACGGTCAAGGTCATGGGCGAGGGCATAAGGGCTCATCGTGGTGACCCGCTCACTGCCCTGCGTTTCCCGGGACTTTGGAGAGAGGGCTTTGGAAAGCGTAGCCACCACCCCAGTTTGGACTTTGCATCCCTCATGGGGCTTCGGCCCAGTTGCTCCCACAGGATTCTCCCCCAGAGGCTGCAACCAGACGCTTTGAGCTGAAATGCTGCAGGGTGGCCGAGTGGGTGTGGTGTCTCTAGAATATGGAAGTTTGGTAAAACATCCTGCATTTTCTTGTTGCCATCAGGAGACATGCGCCCCCACAGCCAGCACCCCTTTAGACCGCACCCCCTTCCCTCACCCGTGGGTCTGTGGGGTGAGTGGCCCTGGGCACCCATGTGGCAGGCGAGGCTGGGTCTGCCCCATGTGCCCTCGTTCATGCGTGTCACAGGTGTTTCTTGAGCACCTTCTGCGTATCAGCCCCTGAGCTGCCAGGGCTGGGCTTCCGTGGCCATGAGGAGGGGTCCTTGCTGAGTGCCCCTGAGCTGGCACACCTGATGGGGAGGGGGAGTGGGGGAGGGGGACAGGAGGGGCCGGGGAGCAGAGACTCCGCCCTGGGGGTCGGGCAGTCTGTTACCTGAGCTGAATTCTGCAGGGTGACAGGGATTCACTGGGATGAAAAGGGGAGGGGTGGGGTTTAGGGGGGGGGGGTTGGTGTTGACGGGAAGGCGTTCCAGCCAGAGGCCGGGCAGACTTGGCACGCGTGGGACTGGCCCAGACAGCCAGCCGCTGAGAGCCAGGGAGGCCTGCGGAGGGCTTGCGTGGCCGGCAGTGCCTGTGGCCTGGCAGGGGCAGAGGGGTGAAGAAGGGGGTGGGAGGGAGGAACAGATGGGGCTGGAGATAGAGGGGGAGGTGAGCGCGAGGGAGGATGGAGTTTGAGTCCTGAGAAAGGGGGTGCTGAGCCAGCCTGGGCCCCAGGCAGGGCCAGTGTGGCTGGGGGTGCCTGGGAGGCCTGGGTGGGGGCGTCTGGGCAAGGTGGGCTCTTGCAGGGCGGGAGGTGGGGGATGGGGAGCAGAGAACAGCCAGGACCACTCAGGGTGTGTTTTGTTTGAGAAGAAAATATTCTCAGAGCTGGTTCCTGCCCCGCTAAAGGCTGGCTCAGAGTACGCGGGCATCCCTGCCAGGGAGGCGGGTGGCAGATGGGCGGCCTAGAGCCCAGCCTCGACCAGCTGTTGTTTGCGGAGGGGGCAAGTGCGAGGTGACAGCTGGATTAGGTGTGCCCGGCAACCTGGGTGGCGGGGGTGGAGCCCCACGGGCCTCCCTGGCACCTTCAGCCGGGGAGAGGAGCGAAGGTCCCGTCCCCGTGGCAGCAGGAGGTGCCAGGCCGCCACCAAGGCTGCGGCTCTCCCGCCCCTCCCGTCTAGGGCGCTTTTCCACATGGCCAGGGGACCCGCTCATGTCCAGAAAGCGAGACTGCCAGCAGGACGGGCCCACCTGTCGCCGGGGCTGCTGCTTCATCTAGTTCTGCCGTCCGCGTGCCCCCCATTTTGCTGAGAGCGAGCAGGGCCACCGAGGGGTCACCTGCCCCCTCGGCGTTGTCTCTGACAAGACAGCTGACTCCTGGCGGGGCCCAGTCTGCACAGCTGGCACCTTCCCTAGCATCCGCCAGCTCCTCCCTCCTCCCACAGACATGCAGGGAGGTTCGTGGGGCACCTCCGTGGTCCTGGGGGTGAGGGGTGTGGGAGTAGCGATGCGTCCATGGTGAAAGCGGGGTCCATCCAGGGTGGGTCCTGCTGGTGCCCAGGCCCCAGGACGGGCTCTGGCCGCCCCACCCCTGACCTGGTACAAGTGGGCTGGGAAGTGAGTGATGGATCCAGAGGGCTGTTTCGGCCGAGAGGTGTTCTGGGCCTTCAGCTACACACGGGGAAAGCCTTTGTGGCCAGAAGTACCCTCCTCGGCGTCCGCCAGCTGCGGTCACCCTGGTCTTGTTACCCGTCGCTTCGCCCCAAGCTGCGGGCCGTGTGAATGAGGACCCCCTGTCTTCGGGATGACCAGGACGATAAAGCGACTCCTTGAAACGGGCCAGGGGCCTACCTGGGGCGGCTGCCGGGCTGGGGGCGTCGGGGTCGGAACCTGCCCGTCACCTGGGCAGTGTGGAGGTGCGTTTGGGCGTGTTCATTTTCATGCAGTTACTACACAGCAGAGTCATTCAATAAGTAGTAAGAGCCTGTTTGAGCACAAAGGGGATCAACCTCACGCTTTCCTGTCTGCGTTCCCTTGGTGCCTTTGGAGACTTTGCGGCCATGGGAGTGACCCCACGGCGCCTCTCCCCAAGTGGGGTCTCACTCCTGCCTCCCGCCAGGGCAGCATCACCAGTGGACGAGGCCGGGCAGACAAACCCCTGCGTGGCAGTCGAAGGACCAGGGGGAGCCGTGCGGAGTTTGGGGTGCAGATCATGATCAGGAAGGGGGACCTGTCTCCCGCTTGGGGCTACACCCTATGGTACCCGAGCTTGGGTGGGCACCCTTGTCCGAGGGAGCGGCCTTGAAGCTGCAAACCGCAGCTGGAATAAGGGGGCTGCGTTCGTGGCCGTTGCTGCGGCAGCCTTCTCCGCGGCCCGCTCGCCTCCGGGGTTGGCGCGCTTGCAGGCTGCCTTCTTGCTCCCCAGAGACCCCGGCCAGGGGCTGGGAGGCGACAGTTAGGGCACCCTTTCGGCTCTGCATCCTCCTGTCTGGTCTCGAAATGTCGGGCGGGGCAGAGAGCACCCTGCGGGCCAAACCCGGGAGCTTGCCCAAAGGGACGCGCCATCGTTTTGGTGCAACTTTTTTTAAGGGTCTATTTAACCGTCAGCGGTGCTGTGGGATCGGAGTCACGGTATTTGCTAACATGATTTTCTTTTCATAAAAATACACGTGTTGATTATTAAATTTTGTTATTTCCGTGACATTGGAGCAAAAATCTCTGCCTGCCATTCGGAGGAAGCGCTGCTGGCTCGTGTTGCTGCTGCTGTTTTTGGTTTTTTTTTCTGTTTTTGTTTGTAGAGGCAGAAACTCACTTACTCGCTCTCCTCACGTGAGGAAATTCTCGACGGTATAAACAGTTGAAATATGGATAGTGGCTGGCGTGTGCCCGATTAAGAAGGGGGTTGTATGGTGAAGAGAGCTGTGCCTGCTTCCCATGGGAGAGCCCAGAAGGCTGGGGAGCAGGTGGGCCTTGTCGCTGTGTTTAGTGGGCCAGGGTCGGTGGGGTGCCCCCCGGTTCCCATGGCTTAGGGTGCACTGGGAGGAGCTGGACTAGAGCCAACCTAGCTGGGCCCCCAATCACCTTATGGGGCTCAGGTGTCTGGCAGTAGGGGGCGGGGCCACAGGGCCAGGGGCTGAAGTAGGGGAGCAGTCAGCCCCCCAGTGCACCTGCTTATCCATGAAGGGGCTGTGTTGGGGTTCAAGGGAGTAGATCCTGCATTCAAGATGTTTATTAGGTGCGCCCAGGGTTGAGCCTGTGGGAGGGGTGGGGAGGCAGGGGTGGCAGAGAGCAGGGGAGCTGTGGGGCAGCTGGCTGCCTCCTGGCCCCGTTGGGTTCAGCCGGGCAGATTGGCCTGGCAGCTGAGGGCAGCATACCCCCCAGGAGGGCCAGGGCAGAAGTTTCTGCAGGGGTGGGTGCATGCAAGAGCCAGCTTGTCATCAAGGAGTGACAGCAGAGAGCCCCAGGGCTGGGGGACAAGCTGAGCAGCACCCCCAGTTCGAGCCTCTCCACCCCAGCCCTGGAGGGAGAAGTGGAGGGTGCAGGCCGGCCTGGAGGCTGGGCTTGTGTCATAGACTCCACCGAGCTCTGTTCTCCTGAAGGGGTGTGACTCAATATGGGGGAGACCAGAAAGCCCAGGGCACCACCCAGAAGGGGCCTGGGGAAGAGCTGGAGGGCGGAGTGTTGGTTTGAGGCTTTGAAGGGACAGAAAAATGCTGATCTGCTCCAGCCGTCCTCCCCAGGACTGTGAGGAGCAGGGGTGTCTTGGGGGCATGCTGGGCTGGGGGGCGGCTCAGAACTACTACGCAGTGACCCAGTTTTCAGCCTGTTGGAGCCACACGAGCTCTGATGACAGGGGTGTGAGGCTCTAAATGACTGCAAAGCACTTTTCAGTCAGACAGAAAATAGGTGAGAAATGCATTTCCATCAATGCTCCAGTTATCCCTCCCACAGGACAAACCTGTGCTTTGCCCCCGAGGCCACGCTGGCAGGATCACCCCGCTGCCTCTCCTCTCGCCAAGGGGGCCCAGGTGTCAGGACGGGAGCCTGTCTGTCCCTCAGGGGCGGTGCCCACTGACCCAGGGGGCTATGAAGCGTGGAGGTCGGGGCGGCCCTGGGGATCCCTGACCCTCTTGCACCCAGAGTAGCAACTTTGCCCTCAGCCTGTCTTGCAGGACCCTCTTGTCTGCCTCTTGTCCGGGCAGAGCCCCTTCCTGGTCGCCAGCTCCGGTGGCTGCAGGCGATCCTGGATGGATCCTGGATGGATGCCCCCCTCACTGATGTCCGCTCCCCATCTCATTTAGGGCCCCCAGGTTGTCCAGGAGAATCCTCCCACTTTAGGATCATTAATTTGCCTCTGCAAAGTCCCTGTCTCCATGGAGGGGATCTGCACAGGTTCCAGGGCAAGGACCTGTCATCCCATCAGCGACAGCCTCCCCTCAGCCCCCATTCCAGCAGTTTCCCCTTTACAGCACAGGCCTCTGTGCACCCCCACCTCCCTGCTTTGTTCCTGTGTCCTCACTGCTGGCAACGTGCCCCATCCCCATGCCGCAAAATGATTACTTTTATTTTGGTCTCAGGCGCCACCTCCTCTAGGAAGTCTTCCTTGATCTCTCTGGTCACCACCCTGCACACGCGTGCTCACCCACACTGGGGCCCTGTTTGGTGACTGCGCCCTGCTGTCACCATGGACTTTTACTGGATTTGTCGCCTCCACTAGCCTGTAAGATCTTTGGGTAATTACCAGATTCTAGACATATTGTATGTGTGAGTATATATGGATTGTTGAGGAAGGAGGGGGAGGAAAGCCTTGAAGAGAGAATCTTGAGTCATTTGGCTTTTTAATTTAATTTCTGACTGCAAATTTTTAACAATGTGGCCGTCTACACCAGTAGGTTTGAATGGATTTAAATGGGTGATTTAGGAGGATGGGTGACTGTAAATGTTCTGTAAACCAGAATATTTTCTGGTTTAAAACCTCAAAATCACAGGGGAAATAAAAGCTTTGAGAATAACGATGACGACGGTGGTGCTGGTGACGGCCAGATGGGCATGCGTGTCCTCCACCACTGCATTCCACCTGGGAGGCCACACACGGGTGAGGAGGCGGTGTGAGGATGGCAGAAGCATCCTGGATGAGCACCAGCTGTATACAAGCAGGGCACACATTTACCTCAGTGAATGCCCCTAGCAGCCCATGGAAGTGGAGTAGCTGAGGGGGAGGTGGAGTAGCTGGGGGAGGTGGAGTAGCCGGGGCAGATGGGGTGGCTGAGGTTGACTAAGGCAGAGCTGGGAGTCCAGCTCAGGCCTGTGTGTCTCCAAAGCACCATGTCTCACGCCTGGCAGGCTGCAGGGATGGAGACCAGGGGTGCTCCATGTGGGGAGAAGAGCCGATTGCACATTCGGGGCCTCCTGAGGCAGTCCCTCAGCCTGTCGAGTGAGCAGTGTGAGTGGCAGATCCCGAACCTTCCTCTGGGCCAGGAAGGAGCTGTAGGTTTCTGGGAAGAGACACAGTCCACTCAACCCATCTGTCCTGATGGGGAAACTGAGGTCCAACATGGGGAGGGGAGTAGGCCCACCACCTGCAGGTTGAGTTGTCTGAAGCAGGGTCTGGGCAGCAGGTGTCCTGCTGGCGAGGGTCCTGGTGACACCAGGGCTGCCCTTTGTGGACTTTTCCTCTGGCTCAGGGATTAGGCAAATCCAAGGTGGATAAGCAGCCACAGGGCGCTATGGAAACGGGGCCTGCTGTCTGCCGCTCTCCCCTCCAGCCCTAATGACACCAAGACAGCTTTTCTGGCAGGACCTGTTATGCTAAACAGCAGAGCTTGTCCACAGTTTAATTTGAACCCGGTGGACAGAGGAAAGAAGCCAGGTTAATTACCAGAAAGCTCCAAGCCAGGCCTGATGGGCACACAGCGGGGCTGTGAGTGTGTCACAGGGTGTGTGTGTGAAAATGACTGTTAAAAGTGTCATGTGCACACTCCAGCAGGTACTTTACACAGTGCGGACTCGAAGCTTCCATACACTTTTATGAGCCAGCTCTTTATTTCACTTCATGGTAACTGTCCACTCTGAGCTGGAGGGGTGACGGGGCGCACACGGCGCTGTCTGTAAAGGCGGAGGAAGTTGCTGGATTCCCAGGGCTTGGTCCCTCTCCTGTAGAGAGGGCCGCTGTCTTGGGGGGACCCCCCCAGAGGAAGGCATGGACAGCCCCTCGCGTGCACGCCCTCTCCCTTCCTATAAGCTTAGGGCCTGTGCCATACACGTGGCCCGACCCCCCTTGGCTTTTCACTTCGGGCCACATCCTGGCGCTTCAGGGCTGACATCCCAGGCACAGGCCGTCGAGCAGATGGCGCAGCTCCCCCTCATGGACGGCCGGGCCACCCTCCGGCTCGCGGCGCCTGGGGGACATGTGGTCAGCCCTCCCTTCGTGTGGCCCATGGGTCTCCAAAACCACGATTTTAAGCAAAATGACAAACAACGAAGCCAGGTCCTTGAGGCACGTGAGCCCCTGGCTGGCTGGGATTCTGTTTCTGTCACTGTCACAGCGCAGGCTTGTTTGCAGGGACCTGCTGCGTTTACACGGCGGCACGTGTGGAAAAGCTCCCCTGCCGGCCCCAGGCGGGCACCACTGGACTCGGGTCAGGCGGCCACGGCTCGGGGGCGGGGAGGGGGGATCTCCCTGGTGCAGGGGCTTCCGCAGCAGCCCGGGCCGCGCCAGGAATTCTGGAGGGGGTTCTGAAGCCCAAGGGCCGCGCGTCTTCAGTGTGACAGCCCCGATTTCCCTGACAGGCCCTGGCCGTTTCTGTGCTCCTGCTGAGAGCGAGGGGCAACACCTGTATTTTGGAGCCGTCCTGGGGACGCTGTCGGCTCCCTGTGTACTGATGGCGAGGCCAGCACCACCTGCCCCGGAAGGCTCGGCACCTAGAGTTGGAGGCCCGTTTCCTCACCTCCCTCTCTTGCTTGGTGACCCCTGACCTCCACGGGCCCAATCCATGGGCACTGCCCTGGCTGCGTCTTGCAGAGTTGACGTCTCGGCCTCCTGGACCGTCCCTCCCGCCTCCTCTGAGGCTCATCTTCCTCGCAGCCATCAAACCTGCTTTTCTCATTCCGGGCTCTTTCCTGGGCAGCCTCTCCCCCCGCATGGCCTCAGCCTCATCTGGGGAAACAAGACCCGAACCAACTCCCGTTTGCTTGAGGACGGGCAGGATGGAGTCTCTCGGTGGTTGCTGGCCTTTGAACAGCAGCGCAGGGGTCCGGCGGGGTCCGGCTCTCCCAGCATCCACCTGCAGCCCCGGCCTCCCTTCCACCGTGGATCCTGGGGCTTGGTCCCAAGAGGAGAGGCTTTCCCACCACCCCTCCCCCCTCGGCAGGGGCTCTCCTAACGCCTCACCCCTTCCGGGACGTCGTCCCGCACCTCCTCTCAACACCCCTTCTCCTTACCCTCTGCTCGGCCACACACCTGGGGGCTTCAGCGTGGAGACCGCATCTCCTTTCTGGGCCTGCGCCCGGGACCATTCCCACTCTGAGACCCCACCTGCCGCCATGCTCCAGCGCCTCCCTCTCCACCCCGCCCGGTCAGCCCCGCTTCACTCTCCTGTGACAGCGGCTGTTTGGCCTCCTCCCTCCCGCAGCCCCTGCTGACCTTTCACCTCCACCGGTCTGCCCTCCAGCCCGCGCCCACGACCCACTGGCAACACGAGTAGGTGACGGGCATCCCGCCTGCCCCCTCCAGGCCCTGGCAGGGCAGAGCTGCCCCCTCATGCCTGAATTCCCTTCCGCCCGCAGGCTGGGCGATGGGGCTCCCTGCTCTCGCTTCCCCAGCACTCAGCTACTCGCTTGTCCCGCAGCAAGGCCCCCCCACCCCCGCCCCCGAACCACACTAAGCTTTGAAACCTTACGAACCTGTTCTGGCTCCTCGAGTCAAGGCCAGACCCTGTCAAGTGAGAGCGAGCCTCAAGGCCGTGGCGCACCCTTCCCAGAGGCGTCCGCAGCCCTGGGGGGGTTTCTAATCACGGCTCACAGGACACCCACTGTGGGTGCTGCAGAGCATGGACAAGAGGCAGGAGGGAGACTGCTTTTCTGCCAAAGTTCAGTCTTGTCCCCTCCTCTAAGGGAACGGACAGCAGGGCCTTGTCACCCAAGGGGGCTGTGGGTCCCCCGGCACGCGGTGCTGCTGAGCTGGCAGGAGGAGGGTTACCGTGGGCCCTCTGGCACCCTGCCCTGGCTTAGTGTGGTGTGGGGGACCCAGAGCCTGGATGGCTGAGGCAGGGTCAGCACCAGCAGGGACCAGCCCCTCCATTCGGGACTTCTGGAGCGGGGGCCCACCCACCCACCTTCTAGGGAGCCCGCTTGCCCCCCTCTGCTGCCGGGCATCCTCACTCTGCTGGGCGCTGGTGGCTCTTCAAGGACCCAAACCGAGGATGCGCCCACCTAGCGGTCAGGGCTGACCCCCGCACCTACCCAGGTGACCCGGCCGGCCACAGCCCAGAGCGCATCCTGGTACAAGCCAGTTCTATGGAGGGCGGCTGCGAGGCGCCGGTGACACAACTCCGGGCCCCCGAGGAAGGCCCAGCGCACAGCTGGGCCTTCCCTCGCTCCAGTCGCAGCGAAGCGCCCACAGATGCTACAGCTGCAGAGAAATGGTTTTATTCCTTCGGCACAGGGTGGCGCTTACAGGGTGGAGTGTGAGCCGCGGCTCCGGCTCTTCCACAGGAGGTGGGGCCCCACTTCTGGGCACAGCCCAGACCCCAGGAGGGAGGCGACACCGCCTTACTGCTGGCAGGACCCCCGGCCACCAGCAGGGAGGACTCCCTCAGCGTCACTGGGATGTCATGTCCAGCCGGAGGGGGTCTGGAGGGGCTGGCGCAGGCCTCCTTCACATCACAGCCTCCGGGCCTTCCTGGGGCGGCAGCCGTTGTGCGGGATGGGGGTGTTGTCGGTGATGGAGATCACCTCCAGGCCTCCCATGGTCAGTCCCTTGATGGCTGACTGGAGGGAGAAGGGCAGTGAGTTGGTTCAGTCCCCAAAATGACCACCTGCATCTCTCAGTCAGGCTGGGGGAGTGAGGAGTGGGTGTAGAAGAGAGGGGGGGCTTCACCCAGCCCTTGGTGCCAGTCATGCCTCTAGAGGCACCTGCCTCCCATACCCCCACCTGGTGCTTTCGAACCAACAGCAAAGCCTACTGGTGCCCTCGGCACACCTGTGCGGACACCTGTGGGCTTCTCAGCCCGGAGCACCTCCCCTACATCTGCTAATACCTGCTATTCTCACATAGTCTGTACAGACATCACCCCTCTGGGGCAGCTGCCCTTTGGTATCCAGTAAGTTCGGGTTCCCCATGGGTTCCTGGGCCCCTGGACACATCTCTGGCCTCCTGTTACAGTTCAGTTCTGTGCCTGGACACCCATCTGAGGGAGCCGCTGGGCCCACCCATTCCCAGTGCCTGGCCCAGGGCAGGTGCCCTGTTTAATGGCGGGCCTGCTCTGAGCTGCTGAGGAGTGGATTCTAAGAGCAACAGCAAGACCTCAAGCCCCACGGGCCCCTCCCTTCCCACTCCCCTCGCTGCACCCTGGTTCACTTACCAGGCGTCCTGGACCCAGGCCTTTCACCACCACACGGACGTGGGTCACACCCTTCCCTGTAGCTTTCTGGGGAGAGGCAGGCAGGGGTTAGTGCCCCAGAAAGAGAAATCCACACCCCAGTCTCTTGCTGCTAAAGCTCCAGGGAGACTGTGCCCACCCACGTAGGGCAGAGGCAAAGGACAGGGACAGGAGCCGAGGGCTGCAGGGCCGTGCGGGGCAGAAACCAGCAGCCAGCACTGGACACAGCAGACTTGGCTGCGAAGCGCCCCCGCAGCCAGGACAGCACCGCCACCTAGTGGAGACTTCGGGACTGCACGCCCGTCAGGCCCAGAGCAGGTGAGGAGCTGCTGGCCGAGGTGAAACACCTGCTCAGAACGCCTTCTCTTCTTTTAAATCTTTAGTAACTGCTATGTTTTTATTTCCTTAATTATAAAGGGAGCTCCCTATTGAAAGTGGACAAGCCACACATAAGTCACCCTGGCCACCAAGCAGCAGCCCCGGGACCACGCATGAATTTCCTCTGCTGTCACCTGTCCGCTCAGGGTGGCATTCGGCATACCTTGAAGGCCATGGATTCACAGCTGCCACACTCTGGGGCACCAGGCTGTGTCTGGAGGCCAAGGCTACCCCTGGAAATAGCTGTGGCAGAGGGGGGCTGTGATGTGCACACAGGGTGCAGGTATAGCTTCCAGGCCTCCTGGGTTCAGCTGAGCTGGCTGCAAAGTGCCAAGCAAGCCCCACACTCTGAACCTAACAGGCTCTCACATGGGTGACACGAAGGTCTCCTGAGGCTGCAAGACCCGCATGGCCCTGCATGCTGTGTGCTGGTGTGCGCTGAGCGCAGGCGCTGGCCTTGCTGCCAAGAGGATCTGCCACAGCTCACATTCACTCAGCCCACCCCTCACCCGACTGCTTGAGCCCTCCCAACCCAACTTCCCCTGCTTGGGAATGAGCTCTGACTTCTCCCAGCCACTCCGACACCGGGCTACCTAATGCGGGCGGCAGGCCCGCTGCTTTTGAATGGCTGGTTCAAGGGCAGCTCTGCTTGCGGAGGGGCCATGCAGAAGGCAGGACACACCGGAGGCGGGAGGCAATCACTTACCGCGGCGGCGGCGATGCCGGCTGTTTGTGCTGCGATGCCCGTGCCCTTCTTGGCATTCCGGAAGCCCTCTGTGCCGCAGGAAGCGCGGGCAAGGGGCTGGTTCTCGGCAGAAACGACCTGGATCTGGGTGCTGGGGATAGAGGAGGCAGAGGATGTAACTACTGGCCAGGAGTGAGCCGTGGGCCAGACTCTGCTGCTTTGACATCAGCTTATTAGTCGAATGTTTCTTGAATTCTCCCAGAAGGGCCAGGAAAGGGGAGAATCACCCCTTAATCCCCACAGAAAACTCATAAAATCTAAAGAGTTCTACTGGGATCGAAGGCTTGTGTCCCGACCCTGAATTCTCGTGGGAGCCCTCCCCACTAACATGACGGCAGCAGGTGCTGAGGACTCGAGGGGGTGTCCTCCGGGGTGACGAGTGCCCCCACCATGTGAAGCCGGCCCTTATGAGAACCCAACTGTGCCAGCTCCCTAACCGTAGCCCCAGAACTGCGAGAAGCCAAGTCCTGCGAAAGCCTCTGGCGTGGTGCTTAAAAGGGCGCCCGAACTGCCCCAGATGGACCCGCTCTGTAAACAGGACGGCTCACCCAGGAGCGCAGTGCACCCCGCTGTCTGCCTGGTGGCCTGTCAACGCACTGTCCGCCTCAGGCTTCTTTCCCCTAAGAGATTCGATCAAAGACTTTCCCCTAAGAGACTCACATCAAAGGCTTCACCAGGGACGGTTTCAGATAAACAGGATGTGGACAGACCAGCACAGGGGCTGGGGACACGCCCCCTACCCCCCACTTAGCACAACTCCCATCCAGCCAAGCTCCAGTGTGAACCGGTCTCCGCCTCTTTCCCACTCAAGGATTACTTTGAAGCAAACCCGAGACCCAGTGTTTCACATGGAAATACTTCAGATTTGTCTCATCTCTCCCATGCCCTGCCCTTCCCAACAGCGGGACCCTGAGCCCGAGGCACCTCTACCCATGGACGCACCCAGGAGCTCCCGGGGATGGTAAAGAAATGCCAACGTGCTGGGCTCCTTCCATGCTCTAAACACGCAGAGGTGGCGTCCCCAAACCAGGAGGAGGGCGCCTGGACCTGCACCACACCCAGACACCCGCCCCCAGCAGGGGCTCCCCTTGCACTTACTTGTTGTAGGAGGCTTTGATGTGTGCGATGGGGACCTCCTCAAACTTCTTTCCCGCCCACCTCAGAGGGCTCTCCTGCCCTGGAATTGGAGGGTAAATGCTGCAATTAGAAGGAACATTTTATGTAAAACTGTCCTGATTTTTTAAATCAAAAAAAAACACGATTAAGAAAAAATGAAGTAACTCAAGACACATTCATAGTGGAAAACTGCAGCCCCTACCCACCCTGCTCTCAAGGGAGCTGCCGCCACCTGGGTGCTGTGCGGTGCCGTGGCTCCCACAGGGCACCCCTGGGCCTCCCCCTTCTGACTCCAGATCCCACTCTCCCTGGTCCCTCTAGTCTGACCCTATCACTCTTTCCAATCCTCTTACGGCTTCTCTTTCTGCATTTTGAAATAGTTACACCTCTACTTATTTCATCCACCACAATCTCTTGGCTTTTTTTAAATGAAAAGAAACAAACAAACAAAATAACATTACCACTTTTAAGTACTATTTATATTACTCTAAGAAAAAAAATCCAGTGTCCCCCAGAAAAGAGGTGAGCAAGCTTCTGGGATGTGAAGAGCACATTTGTTTCCTGAAAACCCCAATTCTGCCTGCTTCATGCTCACTGCCAGCTGATGGCCTTCCCAGAGAAGCAGAAGCAATCTGAACTTCCCCTGGCGCTCACTCCCAGACATCCAGGCCCGCAGACGCCGCCCCTCCAGTCTGAGGCTCGGCTGTGTGTTGGCTTCTCAAGGTCAGTGCTCCAGGGGTGTCCTCATCGTCCCCTCTGCTGCTGTGCCCCCCTCAGCACAACAGCTGCCATCTCCCCAGCTCCCGAACAAACAAAACCCTCCTGAGCCCATGGCCTCCTTGAGCTACTGCCCACATAGCTGATGTCCCTGCCCTTGGGCCACATGAAAGTCTCTCCAGGTTTTTTCACTCCCTCCTCCAGGTTCCTACCCCCCCCCCCCCCCCCCCCCTCCCCGTCTCTAAAAGTCAGAGGCCTCCTGGAGCTCTTTTCCTCTTTAGCAACAGCGCTCTTGATGCTCCTGTTCATGTCACGGTTTCAAACATCATCAGCGTCCATCTCGGGCCCAGACCTGTCCTCTGATCGCCATTTCTCAGCACCCACTCTGTGGCTCCACTTGGATATCAGGCATCTCACTTAATCACCCAGGTCTAAGCGCCCAGTGTCTCCCAAGAACCCCACCTCTCCAGCCGTTCAGCACAAACGTTTCTGCGTTCCTCCTCCTTCCCCCTTGTTTTCACTTGAACAATTCCCGCTGGTTTTATTTTCTTTCTTTTTTTTTAAAAAAAATATTTACTTATTAATTTATACAAGAACCGGGGTACAGGCCAGAGGCGCGGGAGGGTGAGAGGATTCACCAGAGACAGAGCGGGGAACAGAACAGGCAGACTGACGAAATACACTGCTGAGGGGAGCAGCAGGCACAACAGGAGAGGTCTGCCGCGCCATGTGGGACCCTCGCCGGCCGGCCGGGAGCGAACTGGTGCTGCAGAGGCTGTGGACAGCTTCACAGCGCTGCGCTCAACTGCCTGTCCTCAGGTCCAGGCCACCATCACTTCTTGCCTGGTTTATTTCCGGTCTTCCTACTGCCTAGAAGACGTCTTCCAGCTGCCATCCTTGCTTCCCTCTGGTTCAACAGCCACACAGCAGCCAAAGGGCTCTTTAAAATGTAAGCAAGTCACATCAAACCAGTCTCCAGTGGCTCACCAGTCCTTCCTGGAGTAGAAGGTGAGGTCCTCACGATGGCTGCAAGGTCACACAGGACACAGGCATGCACGCCCAGGGAACCCTGCCCCTGGCCCTCATCTGCTCTCCCTGCCCCCCTCCACACAGACCTTCCTGCCAGTCCTCACCTACACTAGATGCTCACGCTGTTTTCTACACGTTATCAACATCCGATGGAACTGAGAAACAACGGGTCAGAGGATTCATGTGCTGGGTACTGAGGACGTCCAACACCTTGAAAAGCACCTGCCATTGTCAAATGACAACAAGGTCTTGGCTTTAATTTCTCCGGCCGCTCCCCACAGCCTACATCGGGGTAGGGGTCTCTCCTCTGCATTCAGGGTCCTCCCTGGCCTCACCTGCCGGCACACACACACACACACACACACACACACGAGCACGCACACTTGCACACTGCAGGCCTCCGCGCGGACGCTCAGCCCCCCGCACACCCTCTTCATCGTGCCCAGCTGGGCGCCCAGGCGATTCCTTCCTCCGCTCATCACCCTCCCGGCAGCACTGCCCGAGTTCCCCAGAGGCAGCACTTTCCCACGTCCGAGCAGCCAGTTCTGGGGTGCGCTGACTGCTCAGTCGGGGTGAAAGCGCCCGCACGCGTGTCTTCCCCGGAGGCCCAAGTGCTGGCGCGGAAGGAGGGTGTGTGGCCCCGAGACGGCGTCCGTCCTCGGCCTCCCCGCACCCACGGGGCGCCCCACTGGGGCGGGAAGCCGCGGGTTCACCTGGCGGGCGCGGGTCTCCGGGCTCACCTGAAGCCGCCGCGGCTCGGCGCCGCCTTCTCCTCGCCTTCGGGTTTGGCCGCCGCGTCCCGCAGCCGCTCGGCCGCCGTGTGCAAGGCGGGGGCCGGCGCCCCGGCTGAGACCCTGCGGGGGGAAAAGATGGGCGAGCTCCAGGCCCGGCGTCCGGGGAGGCCCGGCGGGGGCCGCGGGCTCGGAGGGGTCAGCCGATCCTACCTGGCCGTCGGGGGCCCAGCCCAGGCCCGCAGGAGCCGCGACCCCGCGCTCCGCACAACCTGCATGACTTGAATTGGCCTCAGGCGGCCCCCGTCGGCGCCGCCCGTACCACGAGCTCCTGGGGGGGTGCGAGGGAGTCAGAGTCCGCCTCTGAAAGGCCTCTGGGGAGCTCTATGCACGTGCAAAAGCGCTCTAGCCGCCCCGGGCGCGAGTCTCCCCAGGGAGCCCGCCCCCTTGGCCCTGCCGTTCCAGCAGCTGTTTCTCCGCCCCCCCCCACCTTGGAATGGTTCGTTCCGGCAGGTCCCGGACTGGGTTTTTCCCGTCAAGCCGCTCTCGCGCAATCTTCTGGGAGGTCGGGATTGGCCCAGGGCACCGCTGGGAGCCGTGGTGCTTTGTGGGAAGGCAACAACATGGCGGCGCCCGTGAGACACGCTCTGGTCAAGGTGGCGAGGGGCTGGGGGCGGTGCGAGGGGCTCTGGGCCGGCAGCCTGAGGACTCGCAGCCTGGCCCTTGCGGCCGCCCCCGCCAGCTGCGGGTCTCCATGGCGCCTGCTGGGCGCGGTGTGTCTGCAGCGGCCGCCGCGAGTCTCACAGCCGCTGACCCCGCTGCAGGAGGAGATGGAGGCTCTGCTACAGCAGGTGGGACTCAGATGTGGGGCTTTGGGGGAGCAGTAGAGCTGCGTGAGGTTGGGTCCCAGCAGCACTCTGGCGCTGATTGGGCGGGGGCCTTGGGCTGATTACTTCACCGCTCTGAACTTAAGCGCATTTACCTGCAGAACAGCACCTGCCTCGCTGGCTTGGCTTGGATCATAATAGGTGTTCTGCAGTCGTTTGTTTTCATGAGCTTTCTTTAGACTGCTCTTTGAAGATACTCTCGTTCTTTATTCAACACCCTGAGCACGCGGTGGTGAACAAGACGGGCCCAATCCCTTCCGTGGGTGGTTGACAATTTGTGGAGGAGATAGTTTGTGAAGTGATGAGTCAGAGGAGAAGGCAGTGGGCACATCTGTAAGATGCTTGTGATAAAGTCTGTCCTATTTTGAAACCTCCCCCCCAACTATTTGTGTGGGGGATAAGTGAGGAAACATGGGTGGAAACTCGGTGTTGTGGTTGTGAGGGTAAGTTTACATGGATAGTGATTGAAAGATATGTTCCTCCAGGATCCGAAAAGTTTTTGTTGGCTACAGAGAATTGTAAACTTTTGTTCACAATTCTGTGCTTTTCACTTGGTTTATTAATTTATTCAGCACACTCATATACTTCATTAATCGCTACAGATAATTGCACAGATGTTGTGCTCTGGTTTTCAGAATGATTCATTCTGGTGGAGGGAGTCCAGCAATGACCAGTCACATTACAGCCTGATTGCAGCTGCAAGGAAAACACAGGGAACTGTAAGAGGGGTTACCAGGAACATCTAATTTTGATTTTATGGGATGTCAAGGAATGTCTCCCAGAAAGTGAGATATGAAGGATGAGTGTGAATCTCCCAGGAGAACATGAGGGGAAACATTCTAAAAGAAGGAACAGCATCTGTAAACTCTCTGAAGCATGACAGTCTGTAGTGAGGGAGATTCTGATCAGAGTGACACAGCCAGAAAGTGCTGAGTGGGCAGGCCATGCCTTGTCCCAGTCTGTTGTGCTTGGTAGCAGTATTGACTTCAGTCTTATGGTAGAACATTTTAGTAAATGTCAAACCCAAAGTGTCAGGGACCTTTTATTCTTTCTCTTTTCTCTGCAGTGTTTTGCTGTATATCTGGTTATGTTGGGTGGTAAAGACTTTGGAGTCCGTTGAATGTGCTATAGCTCTGTTGGTTTGGTCTGCTCTTTTGTTCCTTAAGTTTTTCCAGATTGAGGTAGATTTTTGCTCTTAATTTTCTCAGATTGAGGTAGAAAAAAGCCTGTATTCAGACCATGAACTTCGTGCTCTGGCTGAAGCCAAGCATCTGGCAAAGAAGAAAGCAGACCTTTATGATGAAGAGGATGAAAAGAATATATTGCTGGTGCAGGATTTGGAAGATTCTTGGGAGCAGAAATTCCTACAGTTCAAACCTGGAGCTCGCATAACAGGTTTGTGATCTTTTCTTGCCAGTAAAAGGGAAAGGAAAGAGTTTTCTGGTTTTCTAAAAAAGATGTTGCTTAGCCCATGATGTATGTTTTAAGCAACAAATAATGGTAAATGACAAAAAATTCTCTCAGGTGGGAGAAAGAGAAATTCTCTTCCCTGTCTTCACATCTGCCCTAATGGAGTTTTTAAAAGATCTGTATTATTTCCCATATTATTTTCCAGTGGGAGGTCAGGGTGTTGGGATGGGTGTTTAGCTTTTCCATCTCAGTTAAACTTGGTGGATGTTATCTGAGTTGGATGCCTACTTTGGGCCTAAGAGAGAGAGAGAAATTAAGCCTTTTCCTGCAGTTTATCAGAAATTCCTTCCAAAGCAGGGCCTTGAGTCCTCTTATTTTTGTTTCACAGATGAAGTACCAAGAGACAGTGGGGGCTTGTGAAGTCAGTGATAGTGTCAAAATCCAGAAAGGAGTTGCGTTTGCGTTCATGTAGGTGTTGCTTGATTCCCACAGGTTCAGAGTACTTCATGTTTTGCTCTTCAGAGAAGTTCAGCTTTGGTTTCCTTGTCTTATGTTTTAGTTTCTCAAGATGGTGAGACTCTTCCCTGAGTTAGAGAAATGTGTCAGGGCCGTACAGAGATGACAAGTCTTTTGAGGGCAAGCGTTGTGACTCAGCCTACGAGGAAGACCCTGAAACTCTAGTCTTCTTGTTCTGGCAGATCATAGTTGTGTCTCCTTTTCTTCACAGAAGCTGATAAAAAAAATGACCGAACTTCACTGCACCGGAAGCTTGATAGGAACCTTGTCTTGTTGGTCAAAGAGAAGCTTGGAGACCAGGAGGTTTGGCTGCTGCCCCAGGCTGAGTGGCAACCTGGAGAGACCCTGCGAGGAACTGCCGAGCGAACCTTGGCCTCCCTGTCAGGTGAGTGCTCCACCTCCCTGCAAACACTGAGGCTAACTCAGACTCAGCCCGAGGAGGCCGACCACGAGACTAGCTTAAAGGGTAAGAGATGGGGAGGTTGATAGAAGCTGCTGTTGGTAAAGAGTTCACTATGGGAGTCCAGATAGGAGTTTTCTTTGATAAAGGGAACCTCTGTTTTTGTCCCACTGAGATGTTGACATTTCAATGCAAAAGTGATGTTTCTCCCTTTCTGCTTCTCCCCTTATCCTTGAGAAGCAAGGGTTTGCTGCTTTGTTTTTTGGCACCTCCACTGAGAAGCCCTGTGTTATCCGCGTCCGTGTAAAGACATCCGGCATTCCCGAGTCCTCCTGTTCACTCTAGATAAGCCCTCTTCATCCCCATAGCTTTAGCTCTGGCCCCTTCTCTCTCACTAGACCGGGGCTTCTCAGCTTCAATGCTGTTGACAGGCACATCTAAAGGTGCTCACCTCACTCATCAGTAGGAAGATGCTGATCGAAGCCACAGTGTGATTACCACCTCACACTTTTAGAATGACTCGAGCAAAAAGAGAAGCGATAACAAGTGCTGGCGCGGATGCGGAGAAGACACACAGGGCGGTGCTCCTGCACAGCTTGTGCACACAGTGGGGGTGCTGTGTGACCCAGCCACCCCGCTTCAGAATACTGAGGTGACAATCAATCTGTAATGCTCTGCTCACTGCATTATTCACAGCAGCCAGGATGTAGAGACCACCTCAGTGGGTGATGGGAGATGTGGTGTTTAAAGACAGTGCAGTGTTAGGAATGAGATCCCCCCACTGGCACAACACAGCACCTTCAGGGCGTTGTGCTGAGGGAAGCCATTCAGGCTGAGGAGGCAGACGCCATGATCTCACTTGCATGTGGAGTCTAGAAAACAAATGAACAAACAAAACAGAACTCGAGAATGCAGAGAACAGAAAGGCAATGCCAGAGGGCAGGGCTGTGGGGGTGGACAGAATGGGTGGCGGTGTCAAGAGGTACCGGCTTCCAGTTATAAAATAAATGTCTGGGAGGTCACGCTTCACCTGGTGATGGTAGTTATTGCTGCAGCAAACATTTGCAAGTCACCAAGAAGGTCTTACGATGTTCTCACCACAAGAAAAGAATTGCAGAGATTTTGTCGGGGGGAAGCGGCAGTAGATTGACTGGGGCGGCCTTTTGCAGTCATGTATGAATCGTGCTGTGTGCATGAAACCAGCATCAGCCACATCTCAAAAATATCTAGCTTTCCTGGGGGATCCAGTTCTGCAGTGGAGTTGCTAAATGAGGATAAGATTGGTGAGTCCCACCAAATGCAGCAAGTTCATCTAGTTTTATGTCGTGCAAGCTGCGAGAGGCCCCCTTTTTCCTGCCCCTCACGGGCGCTGTGGGGCTCCGAGTTTCTGAACGTCAGCAGTATTGACGTGTGGTTTGTTTCAGTTTGTGTTTTTTAAAATAAAACCGGGTACTTCTTACTGTGTCAGCCACTGACCTTTTCATGTCAACTTCCTCTTCATGTAACTGGTTCTTTTTGATTTATTGATTTTTCTTTTCCACGATTTCTTCCATTCTTCTTATGCTGTCAGGTGTATCCTTGTTGAATGTGTTGAAAATAGTTTCCTGGTTCATTTTTGTCTTTGACTTTTTTATGTTTAACTTTTCCTTGTGGGAAGGTATAGTTTTCATGTTGATGTGTCTTGTCTTTTTTGGGTTTTTGAGTCTTGTGTCTTGTTTAGAAAGGCCTTCCCCTCAGAAATGGTATATATTCTACATTTTCCCTCAGTACTCATATGGTTTCTTTTTTAAATGAAAAATCTCTAAAAATACAGAAAGCTTGAGAATAGTCAACACCCATGAACCCTCCAAGCTTTTTTTTTTTTAAGATTGATTTATTTATACAAGCACTGGGTATAGTCAGAAGCACGGGAGGGTGAGAGAATTCACCAGAGCCAGAGCAGGGAACAGAACAGACTGACGAAATACACTGCTGAGGGGAGCAGCGAGTGCGGCAGGAGAGGTCTGTCATGCCATGTGGGACCCTTGCTGGTGGCTGGAGATTGAACCGGCGCTGCAGAGGCTGCGGGCAGCTTCACAGCCCAGCGCTCAACCGCTGCGCCACCAGGGGAGGCCCTGAACCCTCCAAGCTTTTGTGAAAGTTCTTTGGTCTGTGGCATCACTCAGGGTGGGCTGAGCCTACACCCAGCTCCATTTTCCCATCAGCAGCCAGTTCTCCAAAGGCCTGAGGAGCTCATCCTTCCGTTGCCATCCTGCCAAATGCGCTTGGAGTTGTTACCCTTTGTGTGAAGCACAGGTGTCTGTCATGCAGATAACGTCACCTGTCCTTCCGCTGTGTATTTTAGCTTTTTGATGTCACCATTCCACATGTGCAGGATCCTTTTTATGTTTTCTGGTGACTCCCTTTAAAAATCTGGTGAAGTTTGCTTTGTGGATGCGGTGTCCTAGCCCTGGTGAGCAGATGCTGGCCTGGCTGGGTTCAGGGGCTCGGGGCAGGGGCTAGAGGGTGAATTTGAGCTGCATCACTGACCTCAGTGGAAAGCAGCCATTGGCACTTGGAGTGAACTGTGGATGGGAGTCCAGGGGCCACGATGGGTGAGCGAAGGGGCACAGGCGGGTGGGGGGGGGGTGCCATAGTCACCCTGTCCCTGCGATCGCGTTCCCTCAGGCCAGAGGCAGCTCTCACGGAGACCCAGGGTGATTTGGGGAGCTAGAACACGCCGATGTCTCTCTTCTTGCCTTCCAATTCTGTCTTTCCCCTTCAGAGAACAACCTGAAAGCCAAGTTTCTTGGCAATGCACCCTGTGGTCACTACAAGTTCAAGTTCCCGAAGGCGATGCGGACAGAGAGCAACCTCGGGGCCAAAGTCTTCTTCTTCAAAGCACTGCTGCTGAGTGGAGACTTTCCCCAGGCCGGGAAGAAAGGCCGGCACGTCTGGGTCAGCAAGGACGAGCTGGGCGACTATTTGAAACCAAAATACCTGGCCCAGGTGAGGAGGTTTCTCTTGGACCTGTGATGACTGAGCCGCCGTGGATAGTACTTGGCGGCCTGCGGCTGAGGGGAGGAGAGGAACACTTCGCCAGCACCTCTGCTGCGGCCGGGCTGACGACGTGGGCCAGGACGATACAGCAGGGACCAGGATGATGCAGCAAGGGACCAGCGGCCGCCTGGAAGCCTCGTGTCCAGGAGCGCTGCCCGCCGGCGCCTGTGACTGCTCAGCCACTTCCCTTCCTGTCCCGCCTCATCCGGCTACGTGCTCGTGTGATCTAGGAGATAATTCTGTCCTTTTCCTCCCTCCCCTCGGTTCATTTTTGTTTCCTGTTGTTTTTTTTTTTTTTGAAGCATTTCGTATTTAAGCGGAATTAACTGTCTCATTCATCTGTGTTGAAGTCAGGTGAAATAAAAAGGGTCCCCGTGTTCTCCCTCTGCACACGGGGTGGGTGCCCACCGAGGCAAGCCTCAGTCCTGCTCGCCCAGCTCTGGCCTCTGGGTTGGGGCGCTGGGCCCTTCCCTGTGTTGTTGGGTCACTGGGTACCAGGCCTGGCTCCTGGGAGGCGCGTGATGACCATGTGCAGCCTCTGGAGGGGGTGACCTGCGGCCCCGGCCTGTCCCTGGCAGGCCCCTCTGGGTAATCACACTGCCCTGTGGGTGTGCGCTTGTGAAATGGGGGCCCTGTCTGCGTCGGCGTGGCTGGGTTGGGGAAATGGCTTGCCCTGTACCTCCTGCAGGTGCTCAGTTTCCTCATGACATGGTGGGGGGTGCTCCTAGCTGAGGTTGCCGGTCTCCAGGGTCACAGTCGCACACTGGGGATGCAGCCTAGGCAGTGGGCAAGGCTGAGTGTGGCTCTCGACCAGGCGAGTGTGTCTCCGGACTTGGGGTGAGCGTCTGTGACCTGTACTGCATAGGAAGGCCTTGGGCGCCTGGGCCAGAAGGGGAGTCACCAGGGTGAGGTGGCCTCGGCCTTCATGCCCATCCCCTAGCAGCCGGTCTGGTCAGAGGTGGTTTCCTTGGTGGGGAGTGTGTCCAGCGGGTCCCCTGGGGATGCCAGCCTGGCCTGTACTCTCTTGACACGGTTTCGCTATCAGTGCTTCCAAGAACCCGTGGACGCTGCTGAGTGAGGCCTCCCTGTGTGCACAGCGGACAGCAGGCAACGTTGGGGGTGGCCCGAGTGGGTTCGTTCCTGTGGGATTTCCCCAGAGCACTGGTATTTTAAAGTGGCCAGGGAAAGGCTTGGATGCCATCAGGAAAGCAGGTAGCTTGGTCCAAGCGCCTTCTTTCATTGCTAGGGGCAGCTCCAGGCTGCCAGCCACTACGCCATGTCAGGCTCTCTGGGGAGACTGAGGAAGGAAAGGTGCTGCAGCGCCCCTGCTAGATCACATTTTTGATTTTGATGGGATGAGTCTGCGGACCTTCATCTCCAAGGACCTGTGACTCGGGAAGGAGCCCGGGATTTAAGGCTTCAGGGGCCTGCCGTAGGGGCAGGGGCCCAGTGTCCTCAGGGACTTGCTCTGCTGTTAGTGACCTGGCGCCTCAAGTTCCCAGTGGCCTGCCCTGACCCCCTCTTCCGAGAAGTGCTGCTATTTCGGGAGTGTGATTTGCAGAATGCAGGTTCGCCAGCATTATCGAAGCGGTGTGCTGAGCCCGGCCAGACTCCCTGCTGGCTGCCGAGCGTGACCGGAGATGGCTCCAGGGTGTCCTTTGCCAGGGGCCAAGAGGTGATGTTTGAGGGTACAGGAGTCTTCCAGGGAAGCCACGGGAGGGGGGGATTTGTGTGGCTGATGGGGGTGAGGAGTGGCAGTTTGAGGTGTGCTTATGCACCGAGAAGAGAAATGCATGGTGTGTGTGTGCGTGTGCATGCATGTGTAACAATATAAAACAGCTCCCAGGGGGCTCCTCCACACATTCAGCGCCCTGCTTGGTCCCTGCACAATGGATTTCCAGTCTCTTCCATTCACCTTTGCCGTGCTGCAGAGAACCCTGTTTGTTTGCCTGGTGGCTTGTTTGCCTGGTGGTTTCTCGAGGTTGCTCCTGCACTTGGGTGTCTGCCTTGAGCCTGCTTCTTCCCTTGGCTTCCTGCAGGGTGATGAGTTTGTCTTCTGCCCCCTCAGCCTCACAGCTAAACTCCAAATGCAAATGGGCTGCTTTCCCGTAAGCGCTGAACATGGCAAACCTGGATTGGAGGAGCCTAGAGCCTCACATTACAGCCCCCACCCCTGGTCATACCAGGACTGACCCCTGGGGTGCCCGCCCCAGAGCAGGAGTGAGGGCAGTTTCCCCCATGCATGGCACACACACACCAGCACCCTGCTGTGGCCAGCCCAGGTGGGCAGGAAGTGAGAACAGGCTCGGTGGGGTCTGGCAGAGCAGGTGCAATGCTGACTCCTGTGATCCAGTGCCCTGGGCCTTAAGAGCTGCTCAGGGACTGAAGAAGGGGCTGAGGTGGGGGAGAGGCCCCCAGGTGGGGTAAGATGAGGACCACTGGGAGTAGGGGGCTTTTCAGCTGGAAAGCTGGGAACACTCTGGGGCTCAGGGACACTTCCAGTCAGGAACTGGGGCTGGACAGGGCTGAGAAGAGGAGCCAAGATAGCCACGGGCTAAGAAGCTGGTGGGGACGTGTAGGTCCTGGGGATGGCCCAGATTATGGGGTTGTGTCAGCATGAGCACCACCAGGTGGCAGAGTTTGCCTTACAACCTACTCGTCCCTGGCAGCCTCACAGCCTGGCTTCAGCTGCCACCTCAGAGGCTTTCTGTCTAGGCTTAGCAGTGACTCCCCAAAAAACACAATGTTCTCTGGGGTCCAGGGCAGCCTGAAGCTGACCTGCAACCGGCTGTGATGGATGTGGGGCGGCTTTTATTCTTCCAGGTGTTGATCAACAGGTGACTTGACATGGGGGTGGCCCAGGTGGCTCAGCCAGTGGAGACGGGCTGGACCCAGGGCCGTATGTGACTGTCCTGTCTGCCACTGCCTGGACAGCTGCCCCACCCTAGAGTGCCCATACCTGTCACCCAGGGGAGCTGGTTCCAGAATGGCCTGGGCAGGGGCAGTTTGGGAGACGGCGAAGAAGGTTTGGAGCAGAGAACAAGGAGGCCGAGGAGGCTGTCGCTGAACTTGGAGGAGAGGGTGGCGAGTCTGGTCTCCCTCACCTCCTTTGGCTCAGGGTGTGCGCTGGGGAATGGGGTGGCATTGGGAGGCAACCCTGACATCAGTGTCACTGCCTTCGAGTGGACTCCACCAACACAGGAAGAAGCCCAGCCTCACCATGCAGGGTCTCAACGTCCGGGCCTTGTCCTGGAGGTGGTTTGGACCCGAGGGTGGAGGTGGGTTAATGCTCACCCCGCAGCAGGGCCAGTGCTGGGGGCATGTGCTGAGCACCCACCTCTGCCCTTGGAGTTTAAGCCAGGCAGGGGGAGCTCCTGGCGCCCATCCTGAGCTTGCCGGGAGGCTGCCCGGTGTGCTCAGCGCTGACTGTCCAGGGCAGCTGGAGAGTTGCTTTGGGTGAGCAGCCTGGTCTCTCATTACACTGGAGCCACTTCTCACCTGGGTACTGGAGTCCAACCTCGCCCAAGTCACTGTCGGGTGACGACATCAACGTCTCCCTGAGGGCTCACATCCGGGCTGCCCTGCCGTTCCTGCATGAGCTAGCCTGCATTTTAGGGCCACGCTGGGTAACATCCTGACCCTGGGGGGCCAATGCCAGCAAGTCTAGGCCCTCCTGGAAAGGCTGGGCAGGGGCATTTGGGAGAAGTGGAAGGGTTCAGAGTCACCTTGCCTGCGGGCACTCACACACCGAGATGGCGCCTCCCGGCCCAGGCTACGCAGAGCAGGAGCCTCAGGAGCCGGAGGGCCCACAGAGCGCTGGTCTCCCCCAGACCCGGCAGGGGGGTTGCATTCGCCGGCGTCAAACGTGCATCTGATGTGATTCGGGGTGTTCGCGAGGTTCCAGTTCTTCCTGTGGCTCCCCGCTCACCCCCAGAGGCAACAGCCGGGCCGTTTTCTTGAGAGAGATTTGGGGTCCGCAGAGTGGAAGGTCAGCCCTGCACCGGGGTCACGTGGGCCAGCAGTCTCGGGGGGCAGAACGTGCACGGGGAAGTCGCTCTCCACGCCGGCCCGCTGGCGGGAGGCTGCCCCGGGAGCGGCTGGCTCTGGCGAGGTGCGCAGCACACAGGTGCGCCTGGGGCTCCCGTCTCGCGCGACGCCACGCCCGCACCGCCCGTGCTCGAGGGGAGGAGGGGAAGCTCCGTGCAGCCTCGGCCGCCCCCGGCGCGCCCGCGCTCCAGGCCTGCTTCCCCCAGCGCCTCGCGGTCTCCCCCGCCCCTCTGTCTCGGGCTCACGCTGCGCGCATGCGCGCGCACACACGCAATATGCACGCACGTACGCACGCACGCGCACACATACAGCGTCACACGTGGGCGCCACGTGGCCTGGACGTTCACGTGATCCCCTCGTGGCCTTCAGCGACCCGAGCGGCCCTCATCGGCGAGAGAGCTGCTCGCCAACCGCAGGAATAGCCTCCCTGAGGGGCCCGTCTCCCGCCCCACTCACATCTCGGGGACCCTCCTCGCCTGTCTCCAGGCCCCCCGGTGACCACAGTGGGTAGAGCCTCTTGGGGTTCAGGTCCCCCCGGTGTCTTCCGAGCAAGGGGGCTGCCCCCCGCGTGACGCAGCAGGAGGGGATGTGCTGTCGTCTCTCCCCACCGACGGGGCGGCTCTGGGGCCCGAGCACCGGCCTCCTCCGGGGTGGAGCTGCTGACTCTGAAGTGGCCCTGGGGGGGCCCCCGCCTTCCCTCCGGCAGAGGCGCCAGGGACTCTGACCCGGCGCCTGCTCCTCTCACAAAGGCCAAGGAACTGTGACAGGCCCCTGTGGTCTCGGCTTCCTCATCTGCCACGTAGGGACTTGGAGTCACAATGCTGGGGCGAGGGCCCCGGCCTGCAGGGCGGGTCGCAGGCTGTTCGTGTGACGTTCACAGGGAGGCACCACACGCAAGGGCATGCAGCCCCAGCCCTCCAGGCTAGCCCTGTGCTGCCGGTCCCTGCCCCGTCTGGTTCCTACCTGCCGGTGGCCGGTTGCAGCTTCACAGCAGTGGAAGCCTCACCCATATGCAGCTGGACGGTGGCAGGTGTCCGCAGCTGAGCTCCAGCCCAGGGCCCACAGGGTTCAGCAGAATCACGGCCAGGGCGTGGAGGCGCTGGAGAGGGCCGATTTGGAAGGGGAGACAGCCAGGAGAGTGTGGTGACACCTCCATCTGGGCCTGCCGCTGCGCTGGGTTCAGCAGAGCGTATTTTACTTTGAGCTTCTAGCAGAGGAGTTCTGCTTGGCTGTCCCGGCCGTCCAGTGTCCTGACTTGACATGACCCTTCTGTTAGGCCGAAGACAGGCTGGGCTGGATCCCTCAGGTCAGACAAGGGGGCCCAGGGAGGGCTGGTAAGCCGGGAGGCCGCCCAGCTGTTGAGTGGCAGGGCCAGAACTTGAACCCAGGTCTTCATGAACCACGGCAGACACTGGTGGCCTGGGGTGATTCTGGATGCGAGCAGCATCTGATGTGTGGCACTGGCTGGAGGCACAGACATCAAGCAGGAAGCAGGTGAGCTGCTCAGCCACGGCTCCCACCTCCTCTCCTTCCGTTTGGGGTCACAAGGCCCAGAGAAGAGCAGTGTCTAGTCTTTAGCCTGGAACAGAGCTGGAGGCAACGGCCTGAGACCCCGGGAGAAGCACTCCCAGCCCAGGGCTTTAGCCCAGACATCGTGCCGGGTCTGCCTGGCTTCAGCGTGCATTCCAGTGCCTTCTGGAAGCCTCTGGGAACCTGGAGGCCTCCCCTCCTGCCCTCAAATACTGAACTCTTATTACCGGGCTCTGGCTGCTGCTTTTCCTGGCCTCCCGGCAAGGCTCCTGGCCCATGTGGCCCCTGCCTACTGAGCAGGGGATTAGCAGCACTCCAGGCCTGGGAGGTGGGCAGGCCCAGTCCTCTGCACAGCTCTCCCCAGGGTCGCAGGGTAGGGCATATGCAGGAACGTCCAAATTTATGGATTACGTGGAAATCAAATTGCAGTAATCTCCCTGGCCATCTGGTCCTGGCGCCAGAGCCAGGACCTCCCAGAGACCTTTGCCGGGCCGGTGTGGGGCTGGGCCAGGGCTGGGTGTGGTCAGTCCAGGAGGGTTTCTGCCCCTAGAATTGGAGCGAGGAGGTGGGGCAGGAGAGGGTGGCTGCACTCGAGTGGGGATCCGGTACCCCCTTCCTTCCCGGTAACTCTGCCTGTGCACAGGGCGGCCCATCTATCTTGGTGGGAAGGTCGACCCTGCAGTTTAGCAGGCGTTGGTGCACACATTTCTGGAGCTGGGTGGGAAGGGGATTTTTTTTCCCTCAAGTTAGAGACAGACGTCTCCTGTCCCCCCGAAGAGGTGTGGCCTTAAACGTCTAACTTGAGGTATGGCCTGGAGGGGGCTTCCAAGGTTCCTCTGCAGTGATCTGGGCTCTGCTTCGTGGCTGTCAGCAAACCGGGCGCTGACGCTTTGGAGGAGGCGAGGAGGAGGGCCGCATGAGGCCGGGGTGGGACTCAGCTCTGCCCCTTAGCCGCGGTGTGTGCTGGGCAAGTCCCCTGACTTCCGAGCCTGGGTTCCTCCGCTGCAAATTGAGGCTGCAAGTCAGACAAACCCTGAGGCGTGGCTGTGAGGATAAAGTGAGAATGAATATTTCAGCTCAGAAGAAGCTGTGTCAGAGGGAGGGCTGGTGTCCCCAGTGAAGGGCGCCCTCCGAAAGGGGCCGGCACCAGGGCGGTGTGGAACAGGTCTGGGGATGTGTGGGCGGCGGGTGGGAGTGCTGTGTTCTGGCACCTTCCACTCCAAGGCGTGAACACCCTTCGGTGGCCAGTTTCCGCCCACCAGTGTGGTGTCACTGAAGGCTGAGTAGGGTGGAGGCGCTCAAGCCGCTGGGTGTGAACTGAATCCTGCTCAGCTCAGCCCCAGCCCACTGAGGGTGAGGCTGCTGAATACACACCAGTCCCCTACTGGCTGGCATATAAGCACCTGCCTCCAGCATCTCCTCCTCCTCCTCTGTAAGCTGACCTTCCCCTTCCTCTGCTGCTAGACCGCTCACCCTCCTTTTGCTGAAACAATTACGGGGATCCTGCTCCTGTGATGTGGCCCCATTGCTGTCAGCAATCCAGGCTGTGCCAGACACCGTGGATCAGTGACAGAATCCCAGGCCCGAGCTGCCGGGCCAGCAGTGGAAGGAACCCGGTTCGTAACATGACGCTCGGCCTATTGCTGTCAGCATCCCTGGGTGGTGCCCTCCCAACAGTGCCCCCAGCCACAGGACAAAGGAGGACCGATGTTTGGAGGAACTGGGGTACCCGGGAATGTACATCTCTGTTCAAATAAAATTTGCAGAGAATTTGCCTAAATGATTAAAAAATGCAATCCATGTGACCTGCTTCACCAGCTTGGGATGCAAATATCGTCCCATTTCTTTTATTTCTCTAATTAATTGCTTGAATGATCTTCAGTGTTCAGAAGTTCAGGATCTCTGTTTGAGGTTTCTTGCCCCACTGCATTGGTGGCTTGGTATAAAGTAGACCTACTTCCAAGGGCCAGGCAGAAACACAACTAGAGCAATTAGTCTGCTAGCTGATGGTCCTCCGGTAGGTGGCTGCTAGGTGTCCTCACTCTGGACTCCTGACATACAAGCTGAAGTGGCTGGGCCTGGAAATGAATGGAATCAGACAGTAGCAGAAATAAATGTGATAGGTGAACAATAGAGAGTGGTGGGGTCTGTGGTGAAGTGGGATTACCACAGCCATTTGTGGACACTGTGTTGCCAGATCATCTCATACTTTCAAAAGAAGCAAGATATATACAGGATTTTATTTTTAGGGCCAATCTGCATGGGAAAAAATGCACAAATCAGGATGAATTCTTACATGCATATGTTCCAGCATCCATATAAAGATATGGAAGATTTCCATCCCCAGAAGGTTCCCTTATGCTCTTTTCAAGTCACTAGCTACCCCTCTCCCACCAAAGGTAACTCCTAACTCCTGTATCTATAAGTTTTGTCTGATGTTTACCTTCTATGAATAAAATCTTACAGTGTTTGGGTTCTTTTGTTCAATATAATACTCTTGAGATTTATCCATCTTGCAGATATCAGTAGTTCATTTCTTTTTATTGTTGAGTGACACCCGATTTATTTACCCAAGCTCTTGTTGAGATCCATTTGATGGTTTCCAGTTCTTTTGTGCATAAAGTTGCTGTGAACTTTCACGTGTAAGTTTTCTTTGTGGACACACGCCCTCATCTGTCTGGTGTAAATACACACAGGAGTGGTTTATGGGGCCCTTGAGAGAGTGTGGTCAAATAACATACTCTGTAGGATTTTAGTCCTTTGAGATTTATCAAGACTTGCTTAATGTCCCAGCATGTGGATTATTTTCATGATTGTTCCACGTGAATTTCATAGACATTATATTCTGTAACTGTTGAGTATTCTATGAATTTTAATTGGGTCAAGGTGGTGGAGAATGTTCTTCTATGTACTTCATGGTGTTTTTATTACCACCAAATAAAAATATTAAGCTTTGTGGGTTTATTTCTTACTTATGTTAATTTTTGTTTTGTTTATGTTGAAATTCTCTTACTAGGCATTTATGATGGTTAGTTAGGTCTTCCTTATGAACTGACTCTTTAATCATTGTAACATCCTTTTTTTTTTCCTAGCAATATTCCCTGACTTGGAGTCAATCGCTCTGATGTGAATTATAGCCACACCAGCTCTCTTCTGATTAAAATTTACTTGGTATGTCTTTTTTTCATCTTTTTACTTCCAAACTGTGTCCTTATATTTAAAATGTGTCTCTTGCAAACAACATAATTTGAGCTTAATTCTTTATTCAAACAAACTTAAAAAAAAAAGGAAGTGTCTGGTGTATTTGCATTTAGTATAAATAAAAATATGGCTGGTTTTAAGTTTAGCTCTTACTATGCATTCAGCCTCTTATACATTTCTCATTTCTCACCTTTAGAATCAGTCGAGGATTTTTATTATTCCAATTTTATTCCTCTTTTGGCCTTTGAACTACACTTCTTTATATTATATGCGTGTCTGTTCTAGAAATGATAATATGCATCCTTAACTTTTCACATTTAGGAAATTATTAGTAATTAGTACTGATTAGTATTATACTTTTGAAAAATGTAAGAATCTTACAGAGTATGATTCCTTTCACCTCCCCCACAAGTTGGGCTATTTTCCTGTATTTTATATCCAGATAGGATATAAACTCCCAAATTCAATGCTATTATATTTTTGCTTAAGTCCTTGTATATGTGTATATATACAACTATTTTGTGTCTATGTATATTCTTCATTTTTCCCTGAAGATCTGGACCCCCATCTGTTTCTCAGTCTGAAGAGCTTCCTTTAGTATTTCTTTTGATGCAGTTTACTGGTGATGAATATTCTCTTTTTTGGTTTTTCTGAAGATGTCTTTATTTTATTATCATTTTTGAGTTATGTTTTTCCAGCATGTTAAATTATAAATTGACAGTTTTTTCTTGCCGCACCTAAACCTTGTGATCCCGTTGTTTTCTGAATTCCATTGTTTGCTGGGTACATTGTTTGTATTGTTGAGATGCTTGCTGTAAATCCTGTGGTTATTCCTCTAAATCGAATGTCTGTCTTTTCTCTGACTGCTCTAGGAGTTTGTCCTCATCTTTGGTTTTCAGTGATTTGACTATAATGTGGTTAGATGTGGTATTCTTTGTATTTATCCAACTTGGAATTTACTGAACCTCTTGGATCTCTGGGTTATATGTTTCACAAAGTTTCAAAAATTCTGGTAATTATCCCCTCAAATACTTCCTTTCCCCAATTATCTTTCTCCTTCTCTTTTTGAACTCCAGCCGTATTTATACAGGCCGTTTGACTTTTCCCCACAGTACTCAGATGCTACATTCTGGCTTTTCTTTTCTTCTTAATTTCCCTTTCCTCTTTGTGCTTCAGTTTTGTTACCTTTCTTATTGACCTTTTTTAAAAATTTTACTCATCATTTCTCCTGCTTTTTCAGCCCACTATAAAGTTACACTTCATTTCAGATATTTATATTTTTAAATCTGAAAATTTTACTTGCTTCTTTTTTAGTGTCTGTTTTTCTAATGAAATTCTTCATCTTTTTCCCAATTATGTTTACACTTTCCACTAATTTCTTAAAATGTTCAATTTGTCATTTTAAAGTTCTTGTCTGTTAATTCATTTTCTAGGTCATCTGCAGGTCTTCTTCTACTGATCATTGTTCTCTTGAGTAGAGTTGTCATTCTTCTTTATGTTTATTGTAGCTTTGGATGTGAACTAGATGTTGTGAAAAAAGAACAGCGTAAACTGAAGTAGGTAAGTTTTATCCCCCAAAGGTGATGTCCTTTCTTCTCTCGGTAGTAAAACAATGATTTTATCTAACACTGGCCTTAAATATCTTGAGGATGGGATCAGGCGTTCTCCTGATTTACATATTTAGTGATGATGATATTTCGCTTTGATTTCTTTTTACTGGCTTTTGATCTCTTGCTCTGTTTCCCAGCCCAGGTCTGCCTGCTGCTGCATCCTCAACAAACATTCTGTGGGGGAGAATTGGCAGGCAGGGAGTGCCATCTACATGTGGCCCAATCAGATGCCAACCCATCATGCCAGCCCTTGTGGTTGTTACAAATGAGCTTGGTTTTCCCTTAGTTCAGCAATTACCCCTATCGCAGGCTTGCTTCCTCACCTGTCCATGTCCCCAAGAACAAAAACAACCATTGGGTCTCTATTCCTTTGTGAAAGGTTTGTCTATCATAAGAACTTTGTTCATCTAGATTTCTCTGCATCCTTCACTCTTTGAGGGGTTTATAAAATTTGCTTTTGTGGCTTAATAGTTTCTCAGTGTTCTGGTGGAATGGCTGCCTTTCATGACCCCTTCATCCCAACTGAGTCAGGTGATTGTTCCTCTAATGCAAGATCATCTCATTTTCAAGTTATCAACAAATTCTAATGTTTCAAAAAGTTATACAGCCTGAAGGAAATGCTTCTGTGGCTTAACTGTTCTGAGCCCATGGGCCATGCGTTTGTAGCCCCTGGGCTGAAATCCTTTATTGATTGTTGAATCATTGTTGTTAGGGTAGCTGTGATTTGTAATATCTTACTTCTCTGAAAGATGGTTTGAGATGTTTGCGAACATCTTTTTATATTAGAGAATCTATCATGCTTATGTTCTTAATGTGCTCCTGTTTCCACAAGCTCAGTGATGGTGGAAAATGTAAAGACTCTGCTTGATAAGGTCATTGGTCTTGTGGTTGACAATCCTCCCACCACCTAAGTCCATGCGTTGTAGAGTCCAACTGCGGAACAGGCAGGATGGGGTCTCCTGGTGGGGAGCTAGAAAGAACTGAGGTTGCTGGGGGTGGGGAGAGAGAGAGAGAGAGTGTGTGTGTGTGGGGAGAGAGAGTGTTGGGGAGACTAATTAGCTGGGTAGGGCTGACCTTGAACCAAACTGCCAAGTCTGCTTTGATGTGTAATTGCAAGGATCTGGACAGAATACCAAGTCACCCCATCTCCAAGTCCAGTGAGGGTCTGAGGGTTGGGTCAGGAAGCCTGTTAGGAGGACCCAAGAGGTAGAGGATGGCCTGGGACAGGGGCTGATGGGAAGTGAGCTGTCCCCAGCCTTGCTAACACACTTTCTTTTTTTTTTTTTTTTTAAAGATTTATTTATTTATTTATACAAGCATTTGGTACAGTCAGACATGTGGGAGGGTGAGAGAATTCACCAGAGCCAGAGCGGGGAGCAGAGCAGGCAGAAGGACCGAAGTACACTGCTGAGGGGAGCAGCGGGCTGCAGGAGAGGTCTGCGCGCCATGTGGGACCCTCCTCTGGTGGCCGGGGAGCAGCCGGGGATTGAATCTGCGCTGCAGAGGCCGCGGGCAGCTTCGCAACCCAGTGCTCAACCGCTGCACCACAGGGGAGGCTCAACACACTTTCTTCTAGCAGCTCTCCCTCGCTATTAATAAAACCAGTTTTTCATCAACTTTGTGGAGAACGGTTAATCTTATTCTTCTCAAATATAATCCTTAATGAGCCCTATGATCAAACTTTTGACAGAGCTTATCATTCTCCAGGATTTGAAGTTCTGCCAGAAGGTTTCCCTGGGGCTTGAGGGGATCCTTGAAAAAACCAGGCACCTGCGCTGTGGAATATGGAAGGCACCCTTGGGCCCAAGAGGTGAAGAGAGTTGGAGTTCACTGTAATGCTCGTTATTTGCTGCTTATTTCCTTTCTTGGATATAAACATGCTGCTATAACAGAATGCCCTAGACCAAGCGGTTTAAACAATAGGCAGTTTTTCGCACAGTTCTGGAGGCTGGAAGTCCGCATTCAAGATACCAGCAGTTTTGGTTCTGGGGTACGTGTCCCGGCTTGTGGACAGTCATCTCCTGCTCTCTCCTCATGTGGGGGAGGGAGGAAGTCTGGGTTCCTTCCTCATCTTTGAAGGCGCTGATGCCCTTGTGGGGAGTCCACCCTCATGACCTACCTAGAGTAAGTGATCTCCAAAGACCTCGCTGCCTAGTATCCTCTCACTGGGGTGGGGGCTTCACCTGGGGATTTCAGGCGGGCACAGACATGCAGTCCACGGCATCTCTTGGTGATTCCTCTCTGGGATGTCTGTGTGTCTGTCAGTTCTGCAGCATTTTCGATCTCCCATTTCTAGTTTTTTCTTTCCTCCTTTGGCCTCTGCTTATCTTTGTTGTGTCTGTTTTATTTCAGCTTTAGAGTCTGTTTCATTGCTTCTCTAATGTTGTGTAAGCAGTTCCTTTGCCTTTCAGAGAATTCCTACATTGGGTTAGTCATCCTTGCTCTTCTTGAAAACTTAAATCCTTCCATTTAATAAATAAATGCACAAGCTTATGTGGATTTTTGATCAGGCAAACAGATGCACAAAAACAATGCAATTCTTGTGAATCTGTTTCTGTACTGTGTTAAAAGAAAAAGTGACATGCTTAACAAGCACTTTGCAGAAATTCAAAGGTTAATTTAGAAGTATAAATACTTGGAAATGCATCCAGTTCCTGTAAACACTTCTATACAGTTCAAAATAAGTGACATATTTAATATCAATACTGTGAATATTCTAAATTTAATTTGGATATATTAAGTAAACAAATGCTCAGAGGCATATAAGTTCTTTCAAAGGCAGTCACCAAATGGACAGGAATGCTTTTCAGTGACTGGAGTCATTGTTTTTTTTTTTTTTTTTTAAATGCATTCTCAGCGGAATCTTAGAGAAACAAACCTTTGGGTTTGGAATGTCAATAAATGAGGTTCACAGCTCAGCCTTGCCTGGTCTCAGTAGAGGCCGAAAGGGTGGCGGGAGATGGGCATTAAAAAAAGGCCCATCAGGCCTCCTGGCATCACAGGCTCAGCCCAGCCTTTATCACTGGCCCCTGTGTTCCCTGCCCCTGCTCCCCTCTGCCTCCCCACCCACTCCTATTGCCCTGGCCACATGACACAGCAGCAGACCTTCTCCACATCCTGAGCAGCCAGCTGAGCGGGAGACAAGAGGTTTACTGCATCTGAGTCCATCTGGACTGGAGCAGCAGGGACGAGCTGGTGCCGAGGGCTCCCCTCGCAACCAGGTGACTGTGCAGTGGAGAGGCAAGAACCGCTCTTTGGGCTGAGATGGGCCCTACACTCACCCACAGGCAGGACACTTAGCAGTGGACGAGTTCCTTGGCTTCACTGACCTCCAGATTTCTTCTCGTAAATTGAGGTTACTAATGCCTCTCGCGAGGGCTGGGGGAGGTGAAATTAAGCTCACAACAGAGATTCATCTCGATCCAGAAGCAGAAGTGAAGCCCTGCTGTTAGCAGGAGGGTCCTGCACGAGGCACTTGAGGGGACAAAATGATGAGTAAGAATCAGTCCGGGGAGGAGGACACGATCGCCAACGAGCCACTGAGAGATTCTTTCTATGCGGGTTTCCAGCTGCAGTGGGAACTACGCGTGGTCGATACCCAGCTTAGGACACTTGCTGTAGCGGACTTGTGTTATTTGCCTTTTAAGCATCCATTGTCTATATTTTTGTAATTTTATCTGAGGATCTCCCTCCTGTTCTCTCTCAACCTGTGTGGGCTGATTAGCCGCCCCCTGGCCCCAGGCTGATGCATCTTAGGCTCACACTATCAGCGCCTTTCCTTCCCCTGCTGACAGCGAGTGCGTCAGAAAGTAGCATGCAACTCAAGGCAGCCAATCAGATTTAACTCTGGGACTTCTGTTTGTTGCAGAATTGGGGAAGTGGACTCTCACTTTCTTGTAGGACTTGAATGTTGGAGCCACTGACTTAGTCATCTGTGATTCTGTCAGGAGAGTCTTTAAAGGAATGGGTCCCATCAGCGGAAGAGGACCTTTGAGATGAAGAACCAAGTTTTGGTGATACTCCTTGAGCACCTATATCCAGCCCAAGCTGAAGCCAGATCTACCTTGGAATTTTTTCACTACCTGTGTCACACTTGCCAATAAGGCAAATCTTTATTTGATTGAGGACAATTTGGGTGGGTTTTTAGTGTCCTGTGACAGAAATGCTCCTAACACACACCAGGATGTCTGGAGCAGCCCCCCAGTGGGCTCCTCAGAGGCCCTGAAGCCCATGAGAAGACCACAGGCACAGAATATTCCCCCGACGTCGGTGCCTCCGTGCACGTACCCACATCCGCTGCAGACCATCCACTCCCCCCCACCTCCTCCCTCTGTTCTTTTGCTGGTGAAACCCGCAGTCCTGGCGATGGAAGCACCTGCGGGCAAGATGATGGGTACTCTGTGCTTTGGGCCCACACTGAGCCCACTCTGGCTCCAGTGGCCAGTCCTCAGCCCTCAGGGTGGGGACATTTGTCTGGCACCAGGCAGGTGCTTAGAAGACATTGTGGAATTAAATTTGGGGGTGTCTCCCTGATATAATAGGGTGTTCTTCTCAGGGAAACTGTTTACTCCATGACCTTGGAGGAGTGGAAAAGGGAGGCAGAAGTCTGGGAGACAGGCAGGTCTTTGATGGGAGGTGGAAGTAACCAAAGACATGTTTTGGCAACAGACTTAGTCGGGGGCCCAACCGCGGAAGCAGACGAGGTCAGGGCTGCTGTCTCCTAATGCAACGAAGCTCGTTGTTTAGCTCAAATGCAGGTACTCGTGTGCTGACAGGTGCTTTCCCTGTGACAACCCTCTCCTAGGACCTGAAAATACCTCCCAGCCAAGAGGAAGAGAGAGGGGGAGAGACCTGGAGAGAGATAGATGGGAAGAGACTTGTGGGCCTCTTCTAGACCAGCCCTGGCAATGTTCGCCTTCACTTCCGATCCCATTTCATTGGCATGACAGCAGGGAGGGCTACTAAGGGCCCTACCGTTGAAGAGATTGCTTGCCTCAGTCCCCGAGGGGGGCATGCTGAGCTCTGCAGGGCGAAATGGGGAAGCTACAGGTCACGTAGGAGACAGCAGAAGGGGCGTGGGACCAGGCGTGTTGTCTTGATTTTAGTGGTTTGTGGGAGGGCGTGGGTGAGCAGGGGAAGACTAGTTTGGATAACTCCAGGGGGCTTGGAGTACGGGGACTGCCCCAAGTTCTCTGACGACTGGCCCTGCGGTGAGCAGAAGGAGCGGTGTGCCAGTCCCCAATGTAAGAGCCCAGGGTGCTGGGGTGGGTTTGAACTGTTGACTCAAAGGCATGCTCTTGGGCAAGTTTCCCATCAGGCATCGCACAACGTCATGTGACCACTGTTCTGGTCAAGAAGGGACCACAGCCACATGGACGGTGGTCCCATCAGCCTGGACCCCGTAGGTGGGGCTGCCTGCACCATCAGACTTTGTCACTACCTGCCATGACATTTGCTTAATGACAGCATCACCTAACGATGTGGTTTTAGAACATACCCCGCTGCTAAGTGGGATGTGCCTGCCTGTACTATCTCCAATAATCTGCTGACCCCAGGAGGGTAGTTTCCCCAGGGGTCATTAAGTTTCCTGATGTCAAACCATCAGGAAGGCAGGAGCCAGACCCCGCCAGGCGCCCAGGGAACAGACCCACTTGGGGGAGCCCATCTGCTCTCCTCCGCCCCTCTTGATGCGGGAAGGGCTGGCACGCTGCAGGGTGAAGACCTGGATTGACCTCCTGCTCTCATGGCGTGGGGCTGTGAGCACCACCACAAGCCACGGAGCCACTTTCCTTCTCAGAACATCAGCCTCCCTGGCTCCCGGAGGGGACAGGAGTTGGCATTGCAGCTCTCAGTGGCAGCCCCCAGAGTGCAGCTCAAATGTTCAGTGTTCTTTTGTGGTCTTTCCAAGTGTTCGGGGCGCGGGGGTCCCCAGGAGGCTCTTAGAGGTGGAACTGAGCTGTCATTCAAGCAGAACCCCCGCCCCCAAGTGCTTGGACTGGGACCAGAGGAGCGACCTGTTTCCCCAGAAATCACATGCAAGGATGCTGAGGACAACAGAAGTGGCGAGGGGATTTCATGCCACCTCCAGCTGGGAACATGCATGGCTCAACGGGAAAGATGCTGATGAGTGACTCTGCCAATACGTTTAAAAAATTATTCTTTCCCCCACTTTAAATCAGTACATACTTGCTAAAAAAATAAGGTTAAATATAGAAAAACACAAAGAGCAAGTAGAAGGCACTCCCACCACCCCCTTGTAATCCCTGGTAACATTTTGTTTCTGTTTTTTTTTTTCCTTGTGGTATTTTCCCACTGTGAAATAACTTCAAATTCATTTATTCGTAATCAAAAATTCATTTCGATGCAGAGTATGTGCAAAATTCAAAAGTCACAGAGGATGTTGCCGTGAAAAGAAATCTCCCTCTTGGTTCCCTTCCTGGAAGTCGGCCTTGACTACCAGCCACTTGTGGTTCTCTCTGAGTTAGTCAATGCACATATAAGTCTATGAGTGCATATTCTTTTATTTTTAAACACCCATTCTCTTGTGGCATGCACCCTCTTCAATGACTTGCTTTTCCACATCATAGTGTATCTTAGAGAAGGCTCCACATCCGCTCTGGGAGCTGCCTCATTCATTTTAAAGGCTGCATAGTATTCGATTGTATGGATTGGATCATAATTTATTTAACCAGTCTGATATTGAAGGATATTTAGTTTGTTTCCAGTCTTTTGAATTTTTAACAACGCCGCAGTGAATATTCTTCTACATAAGTCATTTCACACAAATGCAAGCATAGGCGTAGGATAATTTTCTGGAATTGCAACTGCTGAATTAAATACTCTACACAATTTAAATATTATTGTTTATTGCTTCTACAAAGGTCACAGGCATTGAAAATACGTAGAATGAGAGAGTTATTTTCTTCACACTCTTGTCAATAATTTGCTATTAAGCTTTGTCAGCTTGGCCAATCTGATAGGTAAAAATGGTATCTCATTTAAAATTACAGATTTTTTTATATTTTAAAATCCATTTATTTCAGGTACTATTAACTACTTTATTTTGTCCACATTTTTCTGTTGGACTGTGAGCTTATTGATTTGTAGAAACTCTTTATATATTAAGGGAATTAGCTTTATGTCTGTGATAGATGTTACAGATAGTTCCCGCTATTTGCTGTTCTTCTTATCATTCTGTTTAACATTTTTTATAAAGAAAATTTTTTATTTTTGTGAAGTTAGTGTAATCAGTCTTTTCTATCATAGTTTCTGGGTTTGTAATCAGACTTTGTAAAAGGCCTTTCCCACTCCAAGAGTGTAAAAGTGGTTCTGGTACTTGTGTGGTTTTATTTTATACATTGGAACCTTTCTTCCATCAAAAATTGATTTTGACATAAGGAATAAGGTTGAGATCAGACTTCCCCCACTTCTAGCTAGAGACACTGCAGGGTAAGTAAAAGGTATCAGGCTTTTCTGCCCTCCCACCATCTGCGGTCCTGAATGAATGCCTGATGGCGGGCACCTGAAATAGGGTGTGGGCATATGTGGGTATACCTGGGCTGAGAGACAGAGCTTATAAGGGCGGCGTCACGGGGATGCCAGTGAAATAGCAGAACGGGGACAAAAGAAAGAGCAGCAAAGACCACGAGAGAACGCCGGAGAGACCAGAAAGAGTGAAGACTCGCTGGGGGCTGAGAGGCCTGCCTGCCTCCCACCCCCCCAGCACCTCTGCCTGCCGTGTACCTGGTAAATCCCAATAAAAGCCTGAAAAGCCACCGAGGGCTCCAGGACACTCCTTTTGCCCATCTTCTCGGGTCATAGATCCTGCTCAGTGCCCATCCTGCCGCTACAGACACCTTATCCCAACATCGTTTATTGTGCACTGCATCCTTCATTCTTCTGATTTGAAATGTTGTATTGCCAGCGTGCTGTGTTTTTACTTGTTTATGGAAGCTGAAGTTTATATTATGGATGAGTTCTCTAAAAGACAAGAACAGACTAAGGGAGGATTGATCAGGGAAGGTCTATGTGAGGAGGTGACATTGCCACTGATGTTGACAGGACCTCTCTGGTGGAAGGAACAGCATTTGCGAGGGCTCTGAGGCAGGAAATTACTTGGGGCATTGAAGGAACCAAAGGAGAGAAGCCTGGTGAGGCTGAGCCCCAAACCAGGGAACAAGTGGTATGAGATGAGGCTGGAGAGGTGGGCAGGAGCCTGGTCAGACTCATGGGCCATGTGAACTCTGGTATTTATCCCATGAAATCAGGACCCCCCTGAAGGGCTTTCATGGGTATTTTAAAGTGTCTTTTTAAAAAAGTGCTTAAGATGCTAGTTGAATGCATGAAGACACAGGTATGAGTTTCATTCTGCAGGGGTGCAGAAATCCCTTTCTTTCTTTCACTTCGGGGGTGTCCAGCACAGCCCCCAGGCCCTTCTCCCTCCACTTCAATGCACTGAGAGTTGGGAGACCAGCCTAATAGCCAGTAATTAGCTTTTAATTAGAAAATCATGGCTTTGCCTCCATGAAGGGACAAATGCCCTTAAAAATTGAATCACTTTAATTGAATGCCTCTTTTACCAGATAGTTCTGAAAATTCTAGACCTTTCATTAGGAGCCCCATCGAGCAAAACCATTTGAAAATGCTCTTTTAATACAGACGCCACGGGAGCATGTTTTGAATATAGTTTTATCCCGAATGTGGTCCGGTTCTTGTTCAGGGGGGCTCCTCGAGGTTCCACGGAGCAGCATGACTCCAGGCAGGGCTGGCCCAATGGTGTCAGCATCGCCTGGGAGCTGATGGGAATGCAGAGCCCCAGGCCCCAGACCTCCTGAGTCCAGCTTGTGGACTGGGTGGGAAATCTATGTTTTAGGGGGCTCTCCAGCTGCTTCCCAGGCACTCTCAGGTTGATATTCAGAACCCTCAAGGCAACTAGGAAGCTTTGTGCACCCCTACAGGCGCCTTGGCAGGCCGCCTCATGGAGATCTGCTAATGAAATGTCTGCGGACAATCATAGCAACAAGGCTGCACCAGGCACCCACTAGGGAGCATGATCCAGCTTCCCTTGGGGAGTCTGCCTTAGAGTCCTGCTTGCTTTCCAGTGTCGTGGACTTGATCAGGTCACAAGGCCGGGCGCTGCAGGAGTACATGGGCGCACCTGAGGCGGGTGGCTGTCGTCCTGTTCCCAGCACCAGCTCTCCCTTTCTGGGGGCAGTTTTTTATGCTTTGGGGGAACCACCTCCTTCTCACCCCCCACTTTTATGTTTCAGGCAAAGCAGAGCCCCCCCAGGCTCCAGTGGTTGATGCTCACGAGACAGGGGTTCATAGAGCTTGCTGGAGCCAGGACCAGCCCCGTCAGAGCCGGCAAAGGCAGGTGTGTGTGTGTGTGGGGGCGGCTTTCTGGGTGGGACTTCTCCCTGCTGCTACGCTGTGGCGGGTAGGAGGCCCAGAGCTTGCTGAATCAGTGGTGGAAGAGCATGGTACTGGAGGTTTAGTGCAAACAGCTTCCAGAAGGGACTGTAAGCAGTGGCAAGATACATGTTGACTGCTGTGTCATTCCTGTTCCTGGATGGGAACACAGTTTCTCAGAATTTCCCCTTCAGGTCTTTTACTGGCTGACTGGGAGAGGCTGAGAAAGGGCTGAGCCTTTAGGTCAGCATGGCCTGTCCCTTCTGGCCCCCTCTCCCTGTGAGCATCGAGGCTGGTGCTCCCTGGGCCATGGCCCAGGGCTTGCCAGTCCCTCATGTTCTGAGCTACCCTCTACCATCCATCTGGCACCGCCGCAAATGGGCCTGCACCATTTTCCATGCCACACCCCATGCCTGCCTGCTCTGCTCTGTTCCTCCTTTCTTCCCTCAATGTCATCTTGGACTCTCCCTCACCCTCCCAGCTCCCAGCGCCCAGGACCTCTACCTCGATGCAGCCTCCATGGCATTTACTCCACAGGCTCAGTTTGGCTCAGTGGGCAGGATGTGGAGGGAGCTGAGACTTTCTGTAGCATGACAGGCCTGGAATTTACCCAGGGCCTGGGCATGTGGAGGGACTGGGCATGTCCCCAGCCTAATCTGGGAAAGTCGATGTGCACTTTGGATAACAGAGTTGCTTCTGGAAGAGTTCTAGAGTGGACTCTGAGGACCCCAGGGATTCGTTCCAATGCACCCCTTTCCCAGATGGGAAAACTGAGGCTGAGTGTCTGCAAATTATTTTGTAAATGCATACAACTTGTTCCAAGAAAAACTGGAGTGAGGGTTCAAACAGAGTCCCCTTTTCTGTATTATTTTTTAATTGACACAGCATTGGTTTACAGCTGTGCATGATTCAGGGGTACAGGTTTCTGGGGGTTTCAGATGAACTAGATTCCCATTTTGAGTCTCAGTGCCTCATACTGCACGGGCGATTGAGTGTTGCTTGGAAATTAGCACTTTTGTTCTCTGGGGGAGTCATTTCCTAGAAATCAGTCCCAAGCAGAGGGACTGATGGAGAAAAGCATCAAATACGGCAAAGACAGGACGGCAAGGTCTTTCTGGGTGCTTTTACCACCACTTCCCGCAGGTCCTGCTGCTGACGTAGGAGGCGGGCCTGCACTTTCTAGAACTGCTTTAAAGGTGAAAAACCGAGGTTGAGAGGAGATGAGGGAGTCTCTGTGTGACCAGTCCCCAGGGACATTTCCAAGGTGTCTCATTTGCCTCTGAAGTCCAGGGTCTTCTGCTGACGCCACACTGTCCTTTACAGTGTGTGTGTGTGTGTGTGTGTGTGTGTGTGTGTGTAGGCTACACTTTCCCAGACACAGGCAAACATGTGGAACCCTTGCATGGAGCGGTGATGGCTGATAGCCCAGGGTTGCTACATGGAGGAGGAAGAAGAGGATGCTTGAAGTCCTGGAATGGTCGACTTCGTGATTCTCCCTATTGGAGGTGGTCCAGGCTGCTGTGCCAGGCACGAGCTGAAAGAACTGAGGCTGGCAGAGTGGCCACCCGCCCAGGGTGACAGGGGAAGCTGGGCCCTGGGAGGACTGACCCAAGTGTCAGGGAGGGTGCCTCCTGCCCCGAGGCGTTCCCATGACCGTCCAGGGTGACCGAGGCGACTAGAGAGCTCCGGGACCCTGGCTTTCTCCTGGCAGGGCCAGGTGGGTACTGTGGGTGGGAGTGTGTGTGTGTGTTTGCATGGGAGTTGACAGGAGCCATTTGACTGGCCCTCCCTCCCAGAGGGCCTCCGGTAGGAGCTCTAGATCTGGCCCTGAATAGGGTGCGCTCGCTGCGCGGAGACACTGACAAGATGGAGAGGAGCAGGCATCCATCCCAGGCCTTGTGCACGTGGCCGTGCTGGCGTGCACTGCCCTCAGAATTAATAGTTCATACATCCTATAATGATTTTGTGGATAACTCAATTATATTGCATTTAAAACACATGGCGCTAATTTGTTAAATGTAAACATTCAGAGCAGCTACAAATTTGGGGATTCGGTCGTAGTCATTCCTCATTCTTTACTATTCTGGAAGCCTCAAAACTGCAAGTGGCCTGGGCCTCTCGTGGCCCCGGAGTGTGTTGATGGCACTGTGATCTAGGATTGTGCATACATGCGTGCACGTGTGTGTGTGTGTGTGTGTGTGTGTGTGTGTGTGTGTGTGTGGGAGCGTGTTGTGGGCCTGGGAGGGTATACGAGCTCTGTATGAACATGGTGGTGGGGGGGGGCTGTCTCTGTAAGACTGTGTGTTTACAGGTTGCTGGGGACCAGGGCAGGGCCGTCCTTGCTTTGGGGACAGGGAGGGGGCTGTCAGAGCACTGCCAACCTACAACGTCAAGGGCATAACTAGATTTGATGATTTGGCCCGAGTTGCCCTCTCGAAATAGAAAAGCCACGGGCCCCGAGTGGAGGCAGCCTGTCTGGGCTTGGCTGGTAATGAGCGCTAACGAGGGTTGATGGAGGCCGGGAGCGATGGGCTGAGATGGCCCCGAGCTGCCTGGCACCCTGGGCCCTGCAGCCATCCAGGGCTGTCCAGCCTGGCCTAATGCTATCACCACAACGATCCTTGGTGATAAGGGCTGAGAGGGGCCCAAAGCAGCTTCGTGAGCCACCCAGGCAGCTGTCCAGGCCGGCAGGAAGCCACCCTGCTGGCTGGCAAAGCGGAGGCCCCCACATGGAGCTTCCTGCCGGCAGTCGGTCACTTCTCTTGGGATGGGGGGTCTTGCCCATCCTTTAAACACCTGTTACATGAATATGTGTTCATTTTAGGGAACTTGGAGGGGGAGAGGATCATAAGGAAAAAAAAAAAGGACTTCTCCCAGGGGTCACTGCTGTCCACAGTTTGTTGGGTCAGAGCTGACCACAGGGCTGGAGTCTGCAGTCACTCAGAAGGAGAAAAATCACCCTGGACGATGGCTCAGGAAGGTCAACAGTGGGCCGACAGCCTGTAGGACATCCACATTCTGGAAGACACAGGGGGATGGATATTCTAGCGGCCTGTGTCCCCCGCCATGAGCTGGGGAGGGCAGGCCAGAGCCCCTGATGGTTGAGCTCTCCTTTCTGTCTCTGACCCCTGAGCCCCCACCTCTGGGGTACACAGGGTTGATCTCAGAGAAGTTAAGGGCATAGGTGATATGGCTCCCCTTCTACCTTCCCCCCTTTGTCTCTGCCTGTGGACACACCTAGGTGATGGTTGATGACCGCGGGATCAGACTGTAGATGTGCTTTGCGTGTGAGTGCCTTCCGCTCTCCTCGCGTCACAGCGTTGCCCTGTGTCCTGACCAGCCGCCCAAGCGATGACATGACATCATCTGTGGAATTACGTCACTGGGCCCTATTCAGGGTGCTTATCTCAAACTTGTGTTATCTTAACAGTTGCTGCGCTAAGTTTCCACCCGTGGGACCTTTGCTTTTCTATCCAATTATTTTCCTAGAAGAAATGCTTCAGTGAGGAATTCCGGGGGCACAGCTGACTTGCTGGGGCCACTCGTGTCCAGGGGAAGGGAGGAGCCCAGACAGGCCTTACAGCAGCCTGAAGAGCTGGGTGGGTCCATCTGTGTGAAGGGCAGGGGCACTGACCCGGCTCCCCTGTTTGTCTTTCATCCCCTCGTGTCCCTGTTGATTGCCAGAGGGCTGAGCGGGGCTCCCCTTGCAGAGGAAAGGTGGGGTGCCCCACAGGTGTCCAAGCGGCTTTATGACAAGGCATAAAGCCTTTGTCTGGCTCCCCTTGGCGAAGAAGGGGATGGAGGCCCCGAAATGCCAGGGGAGAGTCCCAAGTTCACAGACATGAGTGCTAGTGCCAGCAGGAGAGACCAGCTGGGGGTCTTAGCAGGCAGGCGGAGCCTGTCCGCCCCTCCTAGGTGTGACTGAAGGGCAGAGCCGTGCTTCCTGTACCTGGGCATCTGCGGTCTCGCCTGCCCAGCATCCGCCCTTTCTAGGTGGTGGCACCTGGTTTGGGGGGCACCATCCTTCAGGGGGAGCTTGCAGGCTCAAGCGCACATCACCTTTTGGAGGCGACACCTGGGTGGTGGTTCCTGTGGCGCGTCCACTTTTGGGCCGTCCCTCTGCTCTGCAAGGCCAGTTGCTGGCTGGGTGGGGGTGGGGAGAAGTGCCTGCAGCAGGTGCACAGGAGAAGGCCCCCCCCCCCACTTCCTCTGTCCTGGCTCAGGGCGCCGCCTCCCCATGGCCGCTCATCCTGCAGCAATTGCTTGTGGGCCACTGGTTCAGCATCAAGCAGGGGCCTAGTCTGAGTCCATAAGATTCATTAATTTCAGGGATTTTAAAAATAATTATTGGAACAAGAAACTCTCTTCCCACTGGAGTGGAGCTGATGGGAGCCCTGGAGACGGGGAGAGCCTGCCCCAAGAACAAGTTCAACACAGAGTAGGACACAGCCATCCCCAGAGATGGACGTGAGCTAAGCAGTGCCTGGTGACCTCCCTTTATCATCTGGAAAGCCTGCAGATGTAATGGCCTGCTGCTCAACCCCCGCAGAGCATGCATGGCAGCCCCACTGCACCAGAACTTCTTCTTCTTTTTTTTTTTTAAAGATTTATTTTTATTTATTTATACAAGCACTGGGCACAGTCAGAATCGCGGGAGGGTGAGAGAATTTACCAGAGCCAGAGCGGGGAGCAGAGCAGGCAGAAGGACCCAAGCACACTGCTGAGGGGAGCAGCGGGCGGCAGGAGAGGTCTGTGCGCCATGTGGGACCCTCCTCTGGTGGCCGGGGAGCAGCCGGGGATCGAACCGGCGCTGCAGAAGCCGTGGGCAGCTTCTCAACCCAGCGCTCAACCGCTGCGCCACCGGGGAAGCCCTGCACCAGAACTTCTGTTGCAGCTCCTGCAAAACCTCCTATGAACTTGTACTTGCCTGGAACTTCACGGTTCTCATGATTAGCCTGTTCTCCTGCTTTTAAGGCCTTGTGGCAAGACATTTTAAAAGGGAGGCTTACTTAAAAGGGAGGCTGGGAAATGTAGTTTTGGGATGGCATCTTGGAAATGCGCCATTTACAAGGTGGAAGAGTTCAAATGTTACAGATGCCACCACAGTGCACCCCTTTGCTGCCTAGTATGAGTATGAGTGTCGTATGACACTAGTATGAGTGCCTGGTGTCGTACTTACATTTCAACTGTAATAGTAGCTGTAACCTGTGGCTGTTTCATACAACACAGCCACCACTGTGCCGTGGAAAATGCAGGTCCCCGAAGGAACAACCCAAGCCCATTCATGGCTGCATCAGACCTGAGTTCATGTTTCCTGGGTGATATCCATGTCTCCTCTTCATTATTGCCCCATATTAATGTTCCATGGCCAGTGGGCTAAGTGGTAAGGTCAGCTGCCACCCACACAGATTATGTAAGATGGTAGAGAAAGGGGGACGGAAGAAAAAGAAAATTCATTGAACACACAGAGATATGTACATGGCACAGCAAGCCAAGGCGATGTGGGCAGCTGCTGTAGAACTGATTTATGCAACAGGGCACACAGCTGTGCTGGGTATTCATAATGCCCTCTCGCCACTATCCATTCATGTGCCCTGGGCCTCAGCAAGAGTTAGCTGGCAGCCATTCTTTAGCTGGTGTGGTGACCCCACTTTGATTCCTGGGGAATCTGAACACCTCTGGCTCAGTCTGTAGGGGGTGAGAAGTTACCTTCTGTTTACTTTTGTTCCTGGGATTTCATAGGCGCCCCAGGGAATCCCTCGGTTTACAGAAATAGTCCTTTCTGCCCACCTGTGTGCTGGGGCTGCCTTTGATGGTCTGGACCAGCCCTTTGTACAGCACTGCACAGTGGGTCTCCACTTCAGTGATCCAGTACTGTGACCCCTGGTAGAAGCACCCTCCCTTCGGTTCAAAGACCTTTCAAACAGCAGAGCCCCGAGTCACAGAAACAAAATGCAGCCAGTGGTTTATTAGTAGCAGAGGGCAGCTTCTCCCACATGTCCCCGACTCGGGTGCGGTACGACCCACGTGTCCCCGACTCGGGAGCAGTACGGCCACGCCTCATGTGCTGTGTGTTCAACAAATTTGTTGAACTTCATAGACATTGCTTTTCCCCCCCAAGTTTGAGTTTTGTTTGATTGATCTGCATAGAGCAAGTCTATAGGCACCATTTCCCAACACCCTATATTCGCCTTTTGTCTCCGCGTCATGTTTTCAAAATTCTCCCCTAACCAGACTTTTTCATTATTCCTATATTTGTGATCAATAATCTTTGATGTTATTATTGTAATTGTCTTGGGGTGCCATGAGCCATGTCCGTGGAAGATGGTGACCTTAATTGGTGCAGTGGGCTTCCCTGCTCCACCCGCTGACTGTCCATGTCGCCCTCTCCTCCCTGCAACACAGGCCGGTTCCTCACCCTCCCAGGGCCTCAATGCATTTGGGTGAAAGGAAGTGTCGTGCGTCTCTCTGTTAAATCACAAGATGCCTCTCTTTTTGGTCTTTGAGCTAGAAAACTGAGGCCATTGACACCCCTGTGAGGAAGGCAAGCAGGCAGGGCAGGCAGGCAGGGAAGGACATAAAACAGGAGACAAAGAAAGAAAAACAGAGGACTCCCCAGCTTTCTGTGAGTCTCAGGGGCTCTTCTCATTCCTCGGGTGAGAACGAGGGATTCCTCATTGTGCTTCTTCTCTGCGCTTTCTGTGTCCAGGCAGGGTGAGCAGGAGGAAAAGCAGACACTGACCAGCACTTCAGTGGCACTTCTTGCTCTGTTCCAGTCCCCGTCTTCTACTTCATACTTCTCAGAGCCCTCAACTCCCTGCACTCTGATAGGTTTTCTAGGTGCGCTCCCTGGGAGACACACGTGTGCCTGCTCTGTCTCACCTGGAGCCAGAATTCTGTTCCGTATCTTTGATAAAAAAATGGCACCTGCCTTTCCTTCGGTGTGCTGTTTGTCTCCGCCGCCTGGTCTCCTGGGGACACTGCACTTGACACAGATCTGGAGGTGATGAGAGGGTCCTTGAGGTCACAGGAGGCCCCTCACAGCCTAACTCTCCTTGGTGAGCGCACAACAGGGTCTCTTACATGGATGAAGCACCTCACTATGTGGGGAACGAGGATGCTCAGCGAGTGTCAGGATTTAGAGCTCTTGGCGCCATCTGGATCTTCTAAAATGCCACTATTCCAGCTCAGGGCACCTTGTTCTACCTTAACCACTGCCCTTTCAAAAGACACGCTTGTACTTTGAGTTCAAGCTCCAGTGGAATTAAGCAAACTTCAGTTGACCTCGAGTCTGAGTTGTGTTACACTGGGCAAGGGAAGAACCAGAGACATGCTTCTGCTGGCCTAGAGGAGTGGCCTGGTGGCATGGCCCCGGGACTGGGATCCAAGCAGTCTCTGGACCTGGGAGTGGCCCCCGTTGCAAGTTAAGATAATAGGACCTTAATCACACAGCCATGAGGAAATCAGTTCTGTCAATAATTGAAAAGAACTCAGGGGTGAGTCTTTCCTCCTGAATTCCCTGGGGTCCTGAGCAGAGGACTTAGCTAGAATGTGCTGGGTTTTGGACTCTTGGATGCCGTGAGTTAATAAGTGTGCCACTAACTGGTACATTTTAGGTCACCAAATTTGTGGCAATGTGTTACACAGCAATAGAAACTGAATCTGGGATGCTTGCAAACTTACAGAATTTCTAGAAGGTTAAGGGCCCATGTCTGAAAGTCACAAAGCCAGATGGACACAGCCAGGAGACACATCCTTTCACGCCCTGAGACTGTGATGCTTCGACCCAGCCGCTTCTTCCATCCCAGGTGGGTGCAGCAGCTGGAAACACCATGAACAAGCCGTCCCCTGCCCAGGCTTCCACGCTGCTTGCTCATCTGTGAAATAGGAATAGGAATAGTACTTGCTCAATAAGGAGTTATAAGGATCAAGTGAAATGAACTTCGAAAGAATCTGAATCATGCAGGGCTCTGAGGGATCTACATGTCAGCTGTTATTAATTAGAATTGACTCACCCAAGGCCACAAAACTGGTAAGAAGCAGAGTGGAGACTTAACTCTGGGCCAGTCTCCTGCCAAAACCCTTTCTTCTGCTCTTCGTCCCTTCTTGACTTTAGCAGGAAGAGCGATCTGGGAACCCAGTTTTAAAAAGGCTTTGCCCGTTCCCATTCTTAGTCTCTCCTGGGAGAGAAAGATTCACTTCAAAGAGACAGAGGAAATCCTGCATAATGGAGCATGAATGTTTTATGAATTGGTCTTCACTGAGTAAATTAAAGAGTCATTAACATGCTCATTAACAAGTGCAGCACTTTATATGGAATTCTGGAAATGATCGGACAGTGCACAACCAAATGAGCTCAGGAGGATTTCTTGAAATTCCCCAGATCAGCTTTCTTGCTTTCACAAGATTCTGTCCTTCCAACTTCTGGCACTGGTGGAATGCACCATGTTCCAAAGATACTTCTCTTTTTCCTCCTTTACTTACTGTCTGGAATTCGTCTCTGCCTGTCACGGGGAGGAAAGGATATGGAAGTTTGGAACATTTGTCTTTACTGGCTATGGAAATTGTGTGTGTGGAGGGGCTACAACCAACGAAAGGAGGGGAAACACCTAAGGTGAGATCCTTGTGTGTCTTTTTTTCCCTGAAGGCGCTCCTCAGACTGCTCCATGCATGGGAAGAGAGTTCACACAACATTCCTAATGGACTGAGGAGACAGAAGGTGAGTTCACGATGGCCAGAATGGCAGAAAATTGAGGAAGGGAATATTCAGGAAAAAAAGGAGTCTTGTGAAAGGGAGCCCCCAAATCTGCACAGATCTCTCCTCCAGTCTGTATCCGACTCTTGTGCTATGAAGAGGCCAAGGTTCCAAGGAATCTCAGAAAAAATCTCTAGGGATCTTACTAAGCAGATATGACAGCAACTCCTCAGCACTGTGGACACACAATTTAGAATTCACATTCTGCCAAATTAAAGAAGTTTGGCATACACTTCAGGCTTTCTGTTCAAATGCCACAGTGTAGGGTCAAGGGGCAAGGACCAGGTACAGGGACTTGGGACTAAGAATATTTACCCTAACAAAGCTTAAGACAAAGCCTCTATAAGATCAAGTTTATCTGTTAGTAATTTAAATGCTTGTAGAGCCAAAACAAATACTTGTCTAAAGAAGATAACAGTATCCAGAAGGTGTATAAGATATCACTCACAATGTCTAGCTATATTCAAGATATTACTGGACTTAAGAAGAAACAGGGAATTAGGACCTACAGTCAAGAGAAAAACCAGTCAACAGAAAAAGACCTAGAGTTGATTCAGATGTTGGTTTTAGTAGACAAGGACTTTAAAATAATCGCAAGGAATAGGTTAGAATCTACAGGAAAAATTGTTGAGGCAACAAAGGATTCAGACTCCTTCAGGGCGAAAGTCTACATCATCCCACCAGAGTAGCAATCCAGACCAGTGAAAATGGATGCCAAGCGAGAGCAAAGATGCAGATCAGTCGTAGCAACTCCAGGTCGAGCTGCACTGGTAGAGAGGCAGCAAATTTGCTAACCTTTGATTCATGCAGGAGATTGCAACTTGCCATTACCTTGAAGAACTTTATTTTCATCTTGCCTTTTAGGGAAGAATTGAAGTTATTTTGTTCTGATATGAGACCCATATATTACAAGTGGGTCTGAGAAGATCAGAAAGGTGCAAGGGGTGGACTGTACTGGACTCCACTTTTATATCACCCCAAGTGCATGTGCCATCTCTTTCCTCTGCCTACAGCTTGTTCTCCAGATGAGCAACTTTAGCAAAGGCCAAACTTATTGCTCCCATAGCAGTAAAACCAGATCTCCAGCTTTGCCATCCCCACCTCTACAGATGGAGGAGGCTTGATGAGAATGCACTTGGCCCCAAGAAGCTCTGGCCTCTTTAGTGGCTGTTTGGGAGAGACCAGTTTAAGCATCTCAAAAGAGCAAGTAATGGAGTAAATGCCCCATTTACCCTTGGAGTAAATGGTCCCTAGGGTTGGCTTTGACCTATGGGAGATGCAGCCAGGAGAGAGGCAACAGATAAATTCTTTTCCCTGCTTCCCCACAAATGAATGATAGCGAGGTAAGGCAGGTGAACCACTAACATCCGAAGATGGTTGTAAGACTGAACAATCAGTTGCTTTTGTTATGAAACTGTGGCACGTCTCTTAAATATCTGATTGTACTTGCTCTTCCTATCTCCTCCCCTCAGCCTCCTTTTCCTGGTATTGCACTGTCTGTTAAAATGTTAGCTATAAGCTTCTCTCTAGACAGGCCTTCCTCTCCAGAGAGCATGAAGTTTAGACAGGTAAAAATAATGATGTTGTGTTGTTGAAGGGGAAGTTGATACGGTTGTGAAGACTGGCTGGAGGTGATGGAGATGGGGCTATGTGGGTGACGAGCTGGGGTTAGTGTGGTTGGCAATGACACATCCATTGTACAGATGATGGACCCCTGCGGAGCTCTGACTTATGGAGGATTGTAAGCTGTTCCTGTCAGGTGTGGCATCCTTCTCGTTAGCACTCTTCTCCAGATGATTATATGTCCCTGCCTTTTAATCTAAGCACGGTCATGTGACTTAGTAACAAAGCTATGAAAGCCAGCCCATGCTCCTGCAAGCTCAAGTTCCTTCTGCCATGATGACTGGCCATCTCCAGCAGAGGCTGCTCCTTCACATGGATTTTCGAGCAAAGCCATCGCTGACTTGTGAGGGACAAGCACCAGGAATGGGAAATAACCTTTGGTAATTGAGAGTCAATGAGATTTTAGGGAGTTTCTTGCCACAGCATAATTACTACCCTCTGACTTATAGGAGGGAAAGGAATTCTGTCTAAGAAATGTGCCTCTAGAATACAAGTGGTAAATAGGAAATACTATCACCTTAAAACATTATATTGTCTCTTGGGAAAACCTTCTGGCTAGATGTTTGGGGAGAATCATAATCCATTTTAATTTGACCAGAAGAGACATGAGAAAAGTGGTCTCCATGGGCTGAGCACCTGCTGGGTCAGCCCACACCCGCATGCCCTGTTTGGGGGGCTTCTTCGCTTGAAGCAGTGGATTCGGGGCTCACAGGCTTCCCTGGCCCTGGGGTGGGGAAGGTGGGGCTGTCAGGCTGGGAGTGTGTCAGGGAGTCTTCCGATGTCCTTGAATCCTCCGTGGCTAATGCAATCAGTTATGTGAGGCAGGAGCATCCGTGCTACTTCCGCCCCCAGCCCGTAGGGGGTTCCTGCTGATGATTAGTGCGGACTGACTCTCATTAATGCTCTTTATTTACAGGCAAATGAATCAATTATGGGGAGCACAGCTTTCTCTTCTCTGTCAGTTTTGTGCTCCACTTTCTATCTGTCGGTGTTCCAGGCCAGGAGTGTCGAACCCTGTCCTTCTCATGGTGGGTCTCATTGCGAGAGCACAGGAGGGCCTCAGTATACAGGCGGGAGTAGAAGGGGGTGGAGGGAGGGAAGCTGGGCTCCTTGGGAACTGTTAGAGGGTGGAGACTTGGTAATTGAGTTTGCATCCTCCTCCTTGTCCCCGCCTCACCCAGAAAATGCAAATCTTGATTGAAACCAAGAGCTGGGGGAACCGCGTTCTCTCCTCTAGAGGACTGTGTGCTCGCTTGCTACCAGGAATAAGCACAAGTCACGCTGGCTTCCAGAATGTGGGGCTGCCTAAAGGCATGTGCTCTGTGCTCCTTGACCTAATTTTCTTTGAGAAGGAGGCGTGTGTGTGTATGTGTGTGTGTGTGTGTGTGTGTGTGTGTGTGTGTGTGTGTGTTGGGGTGAGAGTGTAAATGAAAAGTGGCAAGTGTTGGGATATTTATGCAGTTAACATCCACTTCTGAGCATACTATGTTGTACACTATTAGCTAATGGAAACACCTAGAAAAAAGGCAGTTATGACCCTACTCCCTCTCGGGGCTCATACTCTGGCAAGAGAGAGCTTCCACAACCAAGAAGCACGGGCTCATCTAAGGCAGCTTTAACGGGGGAGCCAACCAGGCTTGGTTGGCAAGGGGGAAGTGATGTTTAAGAGGGGCCCGGAGAATGCGCAGCAGTCAGCGCTGGGAAAGGCCTGGATAAAGAGTGTGCCTTTGTGGGTACGTGTGGATGTCTGTGCACACGGGCACACGCATTCAAGAGCACACAGTAAGTAAAGCCCTGTGTAATGAGGTAAATGAATGAGTCCACAGAGGAAAATTTTCCAGATTGCCAAATTAATAATCCATTGAATACTCAGATGATTTTATTGCCAACAAAGTAGTTGTAGTTTTTTTTTTTTTTTTTTTTTTTTACGAAATTAATTTTCTATCTCTCTGCCCTCTTAAGCAGCCTTCGTATCACTTTCTCCTCATCTCAGGGACTTTGTATCTTTGTATCAAGTCTCTCCAGCTTGGAGACAATGCTGCCTCAGGATTTATTTAGGGGAATATAGTAAATTTATCCACTGCGATGGCTTCAGAATGCTCTGCTTTTTGAGTTCCCATGTCTGCTTTTTATAGTTTGCTGTCTCTTTCTTTGCTATCGGGCTGTCAACTGTCACTTCCTGCAGCTGTCAGAGCTGCTCCGGCAGGCCAGGATCTGCGGTCCCCAAGCCCACACAACCTGGATTCACATCAGGTAGTGCTCGAGAGTCACGTGACTCGGTTGGCCTGCGCTGTGAGGCAGTGCCCGGACCCTGGATCAGCAACATCAGGGGACCCGGTTCGAAATGCAAATTCTTGGGTCCCGCCCACCCCTGTCTGGCTAATCAGAACTCTGGGGGCGGGGCTAGTGATCGAGACTTAAGGCGCTTCCCCCCCATTGTCCCTGACATTTGATGGCCAGCGCTGTGAGAAATGGGTGTGCGCAAGGGCAGAAATGCTCTCTGCTGCACAAGGCACGCATTTTAGAGCACCCGCCACCATCTTCGCTGTGGTCAGACAGGGCGCTTGTATTTCTCCCTGGCTCTCTGCTAGTGCTCAGAGAGTGGCTTGTAAGAGGATGGCTGAGTCCTGGGATGGCGTGTGTGAGTGTGTGCATGGGCAGGCATGTGCACGCATGCACACACAAGCACGCCTGCCTGCAGACACACAGGGAAGGGCGGAATGGTGGGAACCACCACGGCCCAGAGAGGGAGGTCTCCCAAGTGCTCCCCTGCTCCCAGCTGCTCTAGTCCCCACATGTCCTGCTCACAGCTCTCCAGCCTGGGGTCCCAGGCTCCCTGGGGAGCAGAAGGGCTTCCTGGTCCTCCCTCTCTCCTACCAGGCGGAGTGTCGGGAACACTCGGAGGCACCAGCTGGCGGTGACTCTGCCAGAGACTCTCCACGCGGAGTTCTGGGGAAGGACAGCTGGGGTGTGAGTGGGAGCCTCTGAGATGCATGGATTCGGGTTTGTAAACACAGGCCTGTGAAACCCGGGGTGGGCCGTGGGCCTGGGAGCGCTCGTAGCATCTCTTGGCAGCTGCTGAGCATTTTGAGTGGTTTTGAAACATCACTCATACCTGATATAGTAGGAGGCTCCTTTTAGCACAGCTCGTCGTCAGGGGGAGGAGAAGGTGGGATTGGCCCTGGCTGCACGCCCACCACCCTCTGTGTGCCAGGCACCCTGTGGGAACTGTCTCGTTCTGCCCACACCGTCGCTGAAGGCCTAGGGCTTATTAGCTCTGCTTTCCAGCCTTCATTGTGGACTGAGAGTAACCCTTAGGGCTCACAGGTCCAGTGGTCCATCCACCTGCTGCAGAGACAAGGTCTTGCCAGAGGTCAGACCGACCAGTGTCTGTAGAGTGGCAAGGACACTGCCCACTGGGCGCACGGCCACCCTCCACTGCCGTTGGGAGCTAACCCCCCTCTGCCAGAGAGAGACGATGTGCTCCTGGTGTCCAGGCCCTTCTGGCCAATGCTGCTGGAAGTTGCCATGAAACTGCAGTTGACCTTGAGCAACACAGGACTGAACAGTGTGGATCTGCTTCTATGTGGGTTTCCCCAAGGACAGTTGCTCCCTCAACTGTGGGCTTGGCATTCACGGATCCGCCCAGCGACAGATGGCAGGCGTGGGTTGACTCTATGGACGTGGACCTGTGGATGCAGAACCCACAGATGGGGCTGGCTGCAGGGCTTGAACATCTGCAGATTCCCGAGTCTGAAGCAGGGAAGGGAGGTCCCTGTGGGTGCCAAGGGGTGACTAGAGTTCAGTTTCTGGGGAGTCAAAAGCTTTATGTGGGTTTTTGACTGCGTGGGGTGGATGCCCCAGCTCCTGTGTTGATGCCCCAGCCCCCCCCCCCCCCCCGTTCTCTGGGAGACCAGGAATCATGACAGATTTATCAGGTGGAGATCACCCAGAGAAGCTGAACCAGCAGGACAGATGATTGATTGCTAGACAGACAGACATTTATTGTAACGGACTGGTCTGGATTTTGGGGATGGCCAGGCAACCTGAAGCTTGAGGGGCAGGCCTGAGGAAGGCAGGCCGGGGCCACGGGTACAAGGTAAGTCCAAGGAGTTTCTTCTACAGGAAGCCTTAGCTCCACTCTGAAGGCCTTCGGACTGGTCCAGTCAGGTCCACCCAGAGGCTCCGGGATCCCCTCTCTGACTTAGAGGCAGCTGATAATGAATTTTAATGCCATCTATAAGAAGCCCACGCCGTAGCACCTCCTGGGCTTGGCTGGGTGATGGAGCACTTTGTTTAGACAAGTGGGCAGAGAAAGACTGGCCACGCGTGGACAGGCCTGCGTGCAGACGCTTCGGGTTCGTTGGGCTCCAAGCCGGTGAACAAGAGCCCCTTGCCCCTGTGCCCCACATTACACCATCAGAGCCATTTTGGAAAGCACTGCCCAAGCTCCTTGGCCACCTGGGGTGCCCGGTCAGGGGGTGTAGTTGGCTTCTTGGCGTGGCGCTCTGCGTGTGGGGCTGGACAGTCTTCCGGGGGCAGGCTGGATGTGGGCCCTGCCTCAGTCTGTTATTTTCAGCTCCTTCCATTGTGTCTTACTTGCGCCACAGCATCTGTCCTTCCAGAGTCTGGGTTCTGGGGAGGGTGCTTTACTGTCGTGAGTCTCGGCTTGCTCCTCTGCAAAATGGGACTCACGATGGCCCTTGCTCTGCCAGGTTATTAAGGGGATTCATTGGCATGGAGCCTGCAGGTGCCTGCATCTTGGCTGGAATTCCAGAAATGCTATTTCCTTATGCTCCCAAGAGTTTGGAAACTGAGTCTCTGAATCAACCTTCCTTTGGCATCCTAGAATAGTGGAGTTGGAAGGCTCTTAGCTGTCACCAGGGTCATTTCTAGGTTAAAGGATTAGTCTCGAACCTCCTGAGGACCCTGAAGTCCAGGCCAGGGATGGTCTTCAACAGGAGGTGTTCAGCTCTCTGGCCCTCCGGATAGAAAGGCTGGTGTCCTGCCCCACTCCTTCCTCATCTGTAGAGAGGCCCTTCAGGCGCGGGGGCCCTATGGACCCAGGAGGCTCAGGACACGCCCAGCTGCTTCCCCTCCTCTGTAGCTGCCCCAGCTGTCCTGTCCTGCGGGTCCTGGTGCAGGAGCCAGAGCCGCAGCCGCAGCCGCAGCCACAGCTACAGCCAAGTTTCAGGAGAGGCGCACCCTGGTGGCCGGGCCAGCCTCGTCAGAGGGTTATTGATGGACTTTCATCCTGCGCTATGGGTTTGCAGGCTCTGACTGTTCTGGTTCGCGGCCAGCTGTGGGGAGGCACAACCCTCGCAAAACCTCCCTCTGCACTGGGTGGCTGGAGCTCGGCGGGGCCACCTCTCCACTGCACCCTTTAGGGTCCCCCGTGGCAGAACCCCAGAGCCCCTCTCCTGTAGCACTGTCTCTGTCCATTGGGCTGTTTGCCTTGGAGGGAAGCATCTACTTTGTTGCCTTCATCCTCAGGGTGGGGGGGGGGGTATGGGGGCTCTGCCTCGGGCCTAGGGGTGGGCAGCTGAGTATCAGCCCTGGGTCAGCAGCTGCAGGCTCTGGGTGTTGCCGCTGACTGGATGATAATGGAGTGAGTGGTGATGCGCCTCTCAGACCCCCAGCTTCCTCACCTGTGGAGTGGCGGCAGTCATAGGGTGGCAGTGGGCTTCCACTGAGGCCAGCCAGAGGGGCCGGTGGGGCGTCCTGTTCCTGCCCCTGCCAGCACAGGCCTCCTGTTGGATGAGACCTCCTTGCATTGTGGGCTGGGAATCACACTGGGGCGCAGCCCCCAAGAGGGAGTTGGGACACAATCACCCCGTGAGCAGTGGCGTCAGAGGGGTCCTGCCTCCAACCCCCCTCGATCCTCGGGAGCCAGTCACCCCGGCACTGGGAAGGGCGGAGGAAGCAAGTTCCAGGTTGGTCAGTAAAGGACTGACTTGGAGCCCCCTCTTTCCCAAATGGGCAGGAAGGGCTGCTGGGCATCTCTGGAGGTGCTTGTCAGACCTGCAGGCTCTGGGGCCTCCAGACCTGTGAGGCACACTGGTCCCTGCGAAGGAGGAGAAACTGAGGGGTGCTGAGTCTTTGTGCAGGGCTTGGGGTCGGGGCTCCCTCTGCTCTCAGCATCCTGGGCTCCTGGGAGCCAGCACACAGGCCCCTGGGCATCTGCTTCCTGCAGCTTTGACTTAGGAGGCCCTCCTCGAGGCAGGCCCTGCTCTGCAGCCACTGTCTACTTCCCTCCTGACAACAATCGTGGCAGTGGGCCCGTCTTTCTTCACCATCCTCAGGACCCTGAGGTCACCCACGGGCCTCGTTCTGCAAAGAACCCCAACTCCCTGCTTGAGGGACCAAGCTCCCTGCTGGGTAGGCCCTCACCGCCCCCTGAGCTCTCCATCTTTCTGAATTTCCCCAGTCTCCTTCCTGCGTTCCCCGCAGCAGGCGCACCCCCTTCCTGCTCAGACTAAGCCCTGCTCAGCTTTGATCTCATCCCTCCCTGGCTCGGCGGGCTCGGTCTGTGGATGATATATCTCTCTTGCCTTCCCAGGCTTGTGTCCACTGGCGCTTTCCCCTTCCTCTTCTTGGTAGGAAGGTGGCTAATATTTAATGAGCTCCTATTATGTGCCAGCCGCTCGCTAGGTGATTGTGTATGCTGTTTCATTTGATTCCCACAAAAGCCCCGGGGGTGGGGGGTGGGGTAGTCAGGACTTTGGGTGGCTGATGAGAGAATCCAACTCAGACTCGCTTACATGAAATTTGTCAGCTCATCTCTTTGGGGAGTTCAAGGATGAGCGTCAGACATAGCTACGTCCAGAGCCTTAAGTAATGTCCTGAAGAATCTCTTCCTGTATTTCTCCGCTGTGTTTTTTTCCATGTGGGGTTATTCTCAGAGGGTAGACCCCATGGGGTATCAAAGGTGGTTATCTGCCCTGGGGAGCAATTCCCACGAGGCAGTGGCTGAGTGAGAATCCTGGGGCTGCCTGTCACTGGCCTGGCCTGGGTCACGTGGCCTTTCCTGAACCAATCATGGCGGCCAGGCCATTGCGGCTCTCCCACCGGCTAATCCCAGGCTGCCTGCCCGCTGTGGTGATGGGACCTAGGCCCCATCTACACCACGTGGACCAGGAGTGAGAAGGTTTCCTCAAAGGGAAGTCCTGGTGTTGACACCGGAAGAGGGGAGTATGGCTGCTGGGTAGGCAGAAATGGCAGTGGTCCCCCGGAGGCTTGGGAACGGGCCTGAGGAGGGTTGAGTGACCTGTGCTGTCCTGCACAGTTAAGACTCAGTGAGAGGTGATTCCAACCCCCTGGGACTCATTGCCCATTCTGCTCTGACCGCGAGACCTGCCAAAGGGCCGCAGGAAGCATCGACTTGCCAGAGGGCACAGGTAAGAGGGGAGGGCTGTAGGGCAGTGAGATGGTCTTCTGGAATGATCCATCAGAGGAGAGCAAGTGACTGGTAACCCTTGGGTGGACCTGGTGACTGGGACCTGGGGTCCTGAGGCAGACACGCACCCCTGAGAGACCAGCACCTTGCTCTTCCCAAGTGCCTAATGGTCTGTCCATCCAAAGCCTTTTCCGGTCCGGCTTGGTGACGCCGTTGTGTTTTACCTGTGGGCTGGCCCAGAGGGCCACACAGCGCTGGTGTTTCATAGGATCACCTCGGAGAGCAGGCCAGGCCTGTGGCCACTAGAGTGAACCCCCAAGTTGAGATAAGCTGGCAAATACCTCTCAGCCTGTAATTTCAGTTCTGTGTCCCCCTGGAACCTGACCAGGAAGAGGCCCGCTGTCCCCACCATGAGAGAGATGAACGTTGGCCTGGAGGACAATGTTTTCTGCTGGTCTTGAAGACACTGGGGTGGGCTGCTTTCTGGAAAGATTGGGGTAGCTTTGTTGGTGCCCAAATGTGGAAGGTGGGGAGACTTGCGTGTATGGGTGCACACACGTTGTTGGGGCACTTCTTGGGACTTCCAGACCATGATGTGGGGAAATGAAGGCTGCAGTCCGGACTCGAGTAGGGGGTGCTGGGAGTTAGGGGGTGGTGGAGAGCACAGGGGCTAAGGGGGATGGGAGTGTGCCACGCAAAGGAGGGAGCCGGGATCACTCTTCGTGGTCCTGCCACTGGTCCCTCCAAGAGGCAAAGATGATGCTAGAAGCGGCCGTGGGGAAGCCTGGGCAGAGCTGGAGGCCACTATAGAAAAGCGGATTGAGCACCTGGCCTTCCCGCATCCTGCGTCCGCTCAACTCTTCCAGCTTCCCGGCAGAGCGCCGTAGGCCGGGAGCAGTGGCTGAACGTTTCTCAGCACCTATGGGTGCCTCAGACATGGACTATCCTCCCCTTGTGAGAGGTGGCTCCATTGGGGGTCATCAGGGGCTCCATAATTAGAAAGGTCTCTTGTTCTATGTCACCCCACACCTGCCTGCCACAGAGCTCTCCATGAGGGCTGCGCTCCTGGCAGATCCACACCCCTTTCTGAGCTCTGGGTGGCCCAGGAAGTGTGGGTGGTACAGGCACCGCTCCCACGTGGGCAGGGCGCCTGGGCTGAGCCATGTGGGAGTGCTCCCACATGGGCGGGGCGCCTGAGCTGAGCAATGTGGGGGTGCTCCCATGTGGGTGGAGCACTCCAGCTGAGCGATGCGGGGGTGCCCCTACATGGGTGGGGCACCCGGGCTGAGCATTATGTGGTGCTCCCATGTGGGTGGGGTGCCCTGGCTGAGTGATGTGGGGGCTGCTCCCTCGTGGGGCACCTGGGCTCGGCGTGTGTGGGGCGCGAGGTGTATTGTGCGTTCAGGCAACCCAACTGGTGAGTAAACGGGCTATATTTATCTCTGCCTCCCAGGCCCAGGAGCTCCCGCGCTGTGCCAGCGATGGGAAAAACAAGCGCGCGGGGAGATCCTCACATTATTGTGACAAGTAATTAGGGGATGTGAGATGTTCAGAAATTACTTTATTAGACAAATGCTGCTTATAAACCCCACGCAACAAACACTCCCGGGGAGTGGCTTCTGGTCCTGGGACTCTGCTGCGGAAGGAAGCCCAGGCCCCAGCCTGAGGGGCTCCCTAGCCTCGGGGTGACCGTTGATCAGGAGACTTGGGGTGCTTGCTCATGTGTGCAGGGAAAGGTCCCCAGCTGAACTGCCCCAGCCTGAGGGGCTCCCTAGCCTCGGGGTGACCGTTGATCAGGAGACTTGGGGTGCTTGCTCATGTGTGCTGGGAAAGGTCCCTAGCTGAACTGCCCCAGCTACCCCCACCCCAGACCTGGCCACAGGACAATTTCTGGTCTGAGGGAGAAGGGATGCTGCTTTGCCCTCTGCTTCTAGAAGGTCTTCAGCAGACCCCACCCCTGCCAGGGCTGCAGGGTCAAAGGGAAGATGGAGTCATGCCAGCCCCCAGACATCAGGGCCTGCAGCGCTGAGTGTCCACGATGGCCATTGGGGACTAGCCCTCGGAAGAAGACAGGTGGCCCTGGAGCCGGGACTGAGTGTTTGGGCCAAGCTGCAGCCATGCAGAGGGGTCAGCTCTTCTGTCAGGCGAGGAGAGGAGAGGAGAGGAGAGGAAATGTTTTAGACCTAACAGCCGGCGGTCACTGGCCCCTGGTCAGCTCTGCCCTTGAACGCAGGCCTCCGGAGCCCGTGGGCCACCACGGGCTGCATGGCTGTGTTCTGGCGAGACTGTCTACGGACTTTGAAATGTGAGGTCACAGTCCGACACTGTTCTTTGACTTTTTCCCAACACTGAAGGATGCAGAGATCGTTCTCAGCTCAGTGCAGAGACGAGCAGAGAGCTGAGTGTTGTCGGCCAGCCACAGGGTTCTGGGGGCCGGGGCGGGATTGGGGGTGTAGGATTCCGAAGTGCAGGTCCTCAAGGGTCCGGCTACTCCCTTCCATGGGGCTCCCACAGGCTCTGCTGGGCACACACCCGCTACTGCTGGATGAGGCCAAGCTCCCGGGAGCACTGGGGGGCTCTGCTTGCAGGGCAGGGCCTGGAGCAGGTGAAGCCATTAGGAGCTGGGTCAACTTTGAAACGTCTGCTTCCAGTGTTAGTGGAGTGTCCCCAGGACGGTCCTAACCTGGAGGACGTGGGCTCTTCCCCAACACTGGTCATACTGGGCGCCACAGGGGTTTTCATGTGCTTGTAGCACCCCATTCTCAGAACAGCCCCACTCCATGGCCATCTTCACTCCACTTTACAGCTGAGGATGCTGAGCCTGAGTGTGGACTGTGCCTCGCTAGGCTCCTCCCCTGGCCTGTGGCTCACCGGGTGTCCAAGCGTGATAGATAAGCTTCAGTCAGAAGCTGGCTCTCACAGAGAATTTTATTCCTATATTGCTCACACACACACTTAAGCTCATAGAGGCAAGCCAACCCCAAGTTCCCAAAGTACCTTTGACTGAAGACAGTAGCCGCCATGTGTCTGAGCCGGGCCTTCCACCTAGGTGGAAGTCCTCAGGCCATGGAAGTCTCTAGGCTTGAGGGCCTGCAGTGCGGATGGTCGGGTTGTGCAGGTCGGTTCCTGATGGGCTGAACCCGGGTGTGGGGAGCGAAGAGCAGGGCGAGGAGAGGTTTCGGCTGGAGAGCCAGTCTGAGTCCAAAGGGAGGCAGCGAGCTGGACTCCGGAAGAGTAGCCTCCGGCAAGTCCTTTGCTCCGAGCCAGTTTTTAGGACTGCTCTGGGTCTGCTTCAGGTGTCCGCTCCTTTTATACCTTCTTAATCGGGCTTAGGCTGAGGCAACATCTGCTTTTCCAGTCTTTAACACTCAGTATGTGGCCTCAGCTACTTTCACTCACGGTGCTCGCAGGCCCCTTCATATTTTTCGTTTTACTTGTAAGCTTTGTGTGTTCGTTACCCTGGGGAAGCCCCCTTTGTGTTCCCTCTCCGAGTGGGCGGGTGCTGTGTTGACACATGTCAGGCAGGGCATTTGAACTCACTTTCTCTGAGGCGTCTCACAGCCAGCAAACTGCGTTCCACGCTCCTCCTCACACCTTGTGTTGTCCCTGTGCTGTGAGCGTGTGCGCCCGTGACCTGGGGAGAGACACATCCCTGAGGGCAGAGCCCCTTTGTGCCAGGGACTGGCACAGACAAGCCCTCAGTGGGCATTTGGTGGTCATCTCTCCCCGCCCACCCCAGGTCCCCCTGCTCTGCCTGTGTCCTCAGGAAGGAGGGCAGGACACAGTCCGTTTCTCTGCAATCCCCTTCCCACTGGAGTTTTTGGGGGGTTCCCATAGTTGACCTTGGCAACAGAGATCCAGTTCTTTCCAGCTGGAGCACTTACGCCCCCCGGCACTCACCCCACACCGTCTCCTTGTAGCAGTCTTGGGCGCTCGGGGGCTTAGCCTGTGGGACGATGGGGAGACAAGCCTCTGAATCCCTGGGGGCCACAGGGTCTTGGATGCTGCTTTCTCATCCTGGGTCCCCTCTCACTGCCCAAGGGGGACATTTGCTTTGGGGTTCATGCTCTCATCCCACTTGGGGCGCAGGAGGAGCTGGTCCTGCTCCCCATCCCCACACCCTCGCTCTGCTTTCTCTTTCTCCCGTCTAATGACCGGGCCTTGGCAGGCAGGGTGCTGCTGGGAGCTGGGGAGAACCCCCTTCCAAGTTCGCTCTCCTAGCAGGAGGCCTCTGTTTGCTAATAGGTGTTAAATGGTGGCATCAAATTTTAATCAGCTCCTTAATGGAGTCTGGGGCCTGGGGGAGTTCCGAGTCCCGCATTACTCCGCTTTCGGGAGCCAAGCTGGACGAGGTGAGGGGAGGGTGGGCCCGGCAGCTGCTGCCACAGCCTGAGTTACTGGGGACCGAGGTGGAGCTGGCCCAGGGCAGCACAGCTCTTGTGGTGGCATCACCCCGGTGGTGACCCTTGGGGCCCCAGCTGCACTGGCTTCCTCTGGGTGGGAGGAAGGCCCCACGGCCAAGGTGTCGAGGAGAGCAGACCGCATCAGCAGAGCCTGGTTCTCATCCGGGGCTTTCCAAACTGAGTGGCAACTGTGGACACATTCCTGGGGTGCTTGCTCCTGACAGTGACGCCCCGGGGATCATCCAGGTGAGACAGCACTGAGGTGGGACGACACCTGAAACCTGTGGAATGTCAACTAAACTTACGTCACTCAAAAATATTTTGTTCATTTGGGGCCATAACTGAACAATGGTTAATCATAAAAAATCGCATAGTGATGGCCAGCGGAGTGTCTCCGCTCCCCCTTTAAGACCAGCTGTGCCCGGTCCCGCCGTGTGGGCTGCTGGCTGGGCCAGGCTGGGCCTCAGCCCTGACTTCTCTCCTTCCCACCCTGGGAACACTGTCCTGAGTATCCTCAGAGGGAAGTGGACATTGAGGACAGGGTCAGGAGAAGTGAGCTGTCCGCTCTGTGCTGCACCATGGCTGGGCAGTTGAGCAAGGCCATGCCCACCTCCTGGCCCCAGAGAGCTGTCAGGGCAGCAGCTGGCGCTGGGCATGTGTGCATGGTGAGGCCACTGGTGGGCATGAGTTTGATCCTCCCCACCCCCCCCACTGTCTTCACCTCCATCCATTCTGTGCGGCCCAGTTGTCTGCCCAGACCTTGGATGGACATTAGCCCCGAGCCCACGCGCAGTGCTCGTGCCCCCAGCCCGTGCCCCCAGCCCATGCCCTGAACAACAGCCTGTATGTGTATGGATGGAAGTGATGAGGTGGCTCCGGCACGCCCCTTTTGCTAACCTCTCCTGCCTCCTCCAGGGTCTGCTGCTGGGACATCCTGTGATAATCATCCAAACCTACTCTTTGAGTTTTGGGTTGACCAATCCACCTTAGCCCAGGGGCCCCATAGGCCCTGGTATAGGCCAGTGCCCCTGGTCCTGCCTTGCTCTCTGTCTACGCCCTGCCTGACTTTCCCTTGTGGGGACCTTGGGGCATTCGGGTACCCCAGTGTAGACTCCTCTCACTCTCCAGGTCTGTTGTTAACCCTCTGCTCAGCGAATGCCCTGGGATTAAACAAAGTCACTGCACCTGCAGAAGGACTGCCCAGGCTGTAAGCCAGAGGGTGAGGAATGAGTTCCATTTCGGGGTGCTGAGTTTTAGGTCCGTATCAATAGCTGACTGAATTGCTTGGCTTTCTGAGCCTTGGATTCGCAGATGGACACAGGACGTCAGGGACATCAGGACAGGTCCCAGGACCTGTGAGCCTGCCTGGGACAGAGGGCCAGCTGGGGCTTGGGGTCAGAGTGGAGGTGTCTGCGCAGGTCGGGGTGGGAGCAGGCTCACCTCTGGTGGAGGTGGGATGGGGCTTGAGGAAGATATGCAAGACTTTGGGAGACAAACAGCAGGCTTGATGAATGACTGGGAGGAGCAGGAGGGTGAGTCAGACACCTGCAGGTTGCCAGGCTGGCAAGCGAGGAAACAGCGCTGCCCGAGGCGGGGGAGGAGCAGGTCTCCTTGAAGACATGCACGTTCAGCTGTGCCAGCTGGGAGTGAGGGTCCGAGCTCAGGAGTAGGCCTGGGCCAGAGTTGAATAGCAGGACTCTTTGGGGCTCAGGGATCCCCTCATGACCTCATCAGCCCACCCCCAGGATCTCACTTGCAAATACCTTTACCTTGGGGTGATGAATTTAGGGGTCACCCAAAAGGACACACTAGGGACATGGGCCATGACGGTCCAGATTGCCCTGGGGCTAAGTGGCTGTGCAGTGCCATCTGCATGGTCTTCTGGGGCCTTCAGCTCAGCAGATCCTCCACCGGGGAGGACGGTGAACCATCTGAGGGCTCGTGGATGCCCCAAGTGTGTAGCATTGTGCATGCACCGAGCTCCCCATCTCAATCTTGACTTGATTTCATCTTAAGAAGCCCACTCGGCCCGGAGATGCTCACGGTTGTGGCCTCAGGGGTGAGGTTCACAGCGAGTCCCCCTCCCTTCCACCTTAGCGCACATCCCACATGTTCTATGGCAAGTGTTCAGTGCTTTTTCTTGGCTGCCATAGTTTGAAAAGGAGCAAAAACCATTAAAGAACCAAAACAGGAAAGTTTAAGCCTGGAGGTTAAGTCTCATTCCTAGGTAATGGGGTGTGCGGGTGGTTCTCAAATGCTAGGGCCTCACAGATGAGTGAAACTTGGGGGAGCTATAGGGGGCTCTGGCACTCTCCCTGGAGCTAGAGACTGGCCTGACCTCACTGGTCTCCGGAGGAGGGATGGCGGCCACTAGCAGGGACAGCAACATGTTCAGCCCTGGGCCTTGGGGAGGTGGCGTGTTAGGAAGCTCTTGGGCCGGGCCATGGGGTTTGGGTCTCCAACCAAGGACTGTGTGACAGTCCAAGTGATGGGGTTCTCCAGGGACCACATCTGGGGGGAGAGTGCTTGGGGCAGTGGGAGTCCAGTGCTTTGCTCAGGGAGTCCTGAGATGCGGGCAGATGCGGAAGCTGACCTGTCCTGGTAGGGCAGCGGGGAGAAGGGTGCAGTGAGGAGGAATCCCCGCTAGCTGACCTGGAGCAGGCTGGGCGTGGTGACCTGGCTGTGGACACGGAGCTGAAGCTTTGCATCCCTTCTTGAGGGTCCTCGCTCACCTGAGTCCCGGCCTTCAGCCAGCGTGGGCAGCTGCTGTCATCTCTACCTGCTACTGAGTGATGGGGTCCCGATATCTCCCAGCCACGGTTCTCCCCACGCCAGGGAGGCTGGAGCCGAGCCAGCCCTCAGCCACTAGACCTGGACAGATGGACTGGCCAGGGAACCCAACCAGGAGGAAGGAGACTTGGAATAGACTTTGTCCAGAGGGGCTGCAATTCCTGCTTCCCTCGGTAGATGAGTTACCTCTAATAGGACTATCTGCTCAGCTCATTGTTCACAAGGGTCCTTTTTATTGCAGGGAGGGGAGCAATAGGATGAATGGGGGGTGGTAAGGTGAGATACAGGAGGTGAAACAACTTGCTGTAAGACAAATGGTTGTTGGGTATTCATGTGCCACCCCAAAAGGGCGGGGAGCCTGGACCTGCCACGCCCACTGTCCCGCCGGACCATCGCACGTCATGGTCATGGCTGTGGTGACAGCCGAGTTCTGTTGGCTGCTTCAGTGATGTCAAGCCCCTAAGCACGTTAGAGATACCACCTGCCTCAACTTCCCAACTGTCCCCACCTTACAGAGGAGCGGTCAGAGGTACAGGAGTTGACTGGCTCATAGTGCACACACATCTGGATGTTCCAGCGGCTGAGGCAGGTGGTCTGGTGGTCAGCGCCCACGCCCTTCTCCAGCCCCCATGCTGCACACAGTAGGCACTAATGAAATATCTGCTGCATTGAGTTCAAGCGAATCAGATTGCTATTTGCAAGAAAGCCAAAGATCATAAATTCTTTGGAACCCAGTTCTCTTGAAACACTACTTTTAGAATCTCAGTTACTAGGAAGACAAGGAAACGAGGGAGGGGGGAGTGGGGAGATCTTCAAGAGGGATCTTTGCTCCTCCTCCGCAGCAGCGGGCTTGGTGTCCAGGCCTTGCTCCCTGTCTTGCCCTCTAGGGGAGGGAGAGAGAATGGCGGCCCTCCCTGCAGGGCAGATGGGCTGGGGCAGAGCAGAGATCTCGCTCTCCTGCTGCTGGAGCCAGCGGGGTGGAGGCCAGCGGAGCTCAAACTGAATGTGATTTTTGTCAGAGTTCTCTTCCCGTCTGTGAATGCAAATCCTGAATTCCGAGCCATCCGGATGACAAGCTGACATTTTAGCTCCAAACACTCTCCTATAATTAGTAGAATCTAATGCAATACAGGGAATGGCTCCATTTTACACACACATTATCGTAATGCCTTTAAATAAGATAATTGATTATGCCTCTGCATAAGAAAGTGAAATATTCAGTGTAATTAAAACCAGCAGCCCAGCCCAGGCTCCTTGCAGGTGATCCACGTGCCACTTTGTAAACCTCTAAAGCAAGCTCATGCCCACATTCCAGTTTTCAAAGTTTGTCGGAAAAAACTTTGGAGACATTTTTTTCCCCCCTCGGCTTCCATTTTTGGGTCTGGAAACCTAAGTGGGGCAGCTACTGGCTTTTAGGGCGCTCCAGATCCCTCCTCAGCACCCCAGCGCTGTCTCACACTCCCTACTCGCTCATTCTTTCACAGATGGGGACATCGAGGCACGGGGAAATGGCAGTGATTCTGCGGCTGAGCCAGGCTGAGGGCACCGTAGTCTGTCTCCCAGCCCCTGCCATTACATTTGAATTTGAGTTCTTTTGCGGAAAGTCGAAAGAAACGTGGTTGGGGAGCAGAGTGTGGAGCCGCAATCAGAAAATCTGGGCCCTGGCCTTGACTTCGGCATCAGTTAACTTCTCTACATTTTAGTTTCTCTGCTTACTTCATTGATGAGCAAGGACAAAATCAGATCAGAGCAGTCAAGAGGGAATTCCTGATGTGGCTTCGGGGGCCCTGGGTGGGTGGGGAGATGGCATATTTGAGTCAGATGTGACTGAGGGAATCTCAGTGGCCTTGAGACCCAGGGGCTCCCCATACTGTCCTATTGTTCTTGACCCAATTCCAGCTTCAGGAAGTTGAAGGGTGGGTGGGAAGGAGATGGGAGTGGATGATTCTAGCAGGAGGGAGATGGGCATGGATGATTCTAGCAGGAAGACTAGTTGAGAACTGTGTGGCAGCTCTGCCTTGTTGGCCCTGGAGGCGATGCTTCAGACTTCTCCATGGCATTGATGCTGTCCTGCCTTAGCCACACCCGTTCAGTAACTTTCCAAAGTGGTCAGCCTGGGGTGAGCTTTTGTGGGGCTGCTAGTGAATGTTGGGTGAGAGCTCTGGGGTGCACAGTTCTGGTTTGGAAGCCATTCCAATTGGTTTTTCCTAACACGGCAAACTAGTTACTTCATCCTTGTTCTCATGAACCCCACAGCTCCATCCCCAAAGCTTTCCTAGGAAAAGCCTTTGGAGATGTCAAAGCTATTATGTTTTTCCAGGAAAAACTCCTTCTAGTAATTTCCTGGTCATGTTTGTGTTCACTGCCTATTGCTACAGCAACAAATTACTATAAATGTAGGGTCTTAAAACAATACAAATTTATTATCTTACAGAGCAAAGGTCAGAAGTCTGGAACGGCTCTCAATGGGCTAAAATCGGGTGTTGGTAAGGTCCTAGTCCTGGAGGTGCTAGGGGAGAATGTTTCCTTGCATTCTCCTACCTCTGGACGTTGCCTGCGTTCCTTGGCTCTGGGTCTCACCCCCCCACCTCTGAGTGAGTGGCGATCCCCAACCTTTTCACTATGCTGAATCTCGATTTTTGACTCTTCTGTTCTTCTCTTCCCCAAGCAAAAGCCTCTGTGATTGCGCCGATCTTACCAGGACAATTCAGAGTCATCTCCCCCCTAAACTCCTTACCACAGTCACATCTGCAGAGTTCATTTTGCTACTTAAAGTGACATAGTCATAGGTTCCTGGACTGGGATGTGGACATCTTTGGGGTTGTTATTCTGCTTGCCACTGTGCTCTAGCCCTGAGGATAATAGTATCAGTTAGCAACTCTTTTTAACAGCCCCAAATTTCATGGCTTAGACAGTGAACATTTACTGCTTCACAGCCTCTGCTTGTGAGGGGTCCAGGTTGTCCTGGCCGAGGGCTCCTGCAGGCTGTGTCTGTCACTGGGGTCATCATCATCTCCAGGGTCCATGGGGGAGGATCCACTTCCAGGCCCTGCCGCACAGCTGCTGGCAGCCCTCTGGTTGCTGGAAAGTGGCATGACTTCCTTGTCACAGGGCAGCTCACAACATGGCAGCTGAGTTTCTTCAGAGCGAGTGAGTGTGAGCATGAGAGAAGACCCCCAAGGTGGAAGCCACCGTCTTTGTACAGCCAGTATCGGGAGTGACACCCATCATTTCTGCTATCTTGTATTTGTTAGACACAGGTTGATGCTCCCGGTATGCACACGAAGGGAGGGATTAGCATAAGGGTGTGCGTCTCAGGAAGGGGGTGTCAAATGTGGAGCCACTTTAGAAGCTCCACCAATCACACACACCACTTCCTTTCAGAGGGCTGGCCCCGATGATCAGAGCTTCTCAGGCTTCCAAGATAGAAGGCAGGAACATCAGACTCCCGATGTGTAGGCGAGTGAGATGTTGGGCGTGTGGGTGGGTGACTGCAAAGCTTTCTTCCATCTAAGCCAGTGGCTCTCTAACTTGGGGGTATATTGGGATTATCTGGAAAGCAAGATTAAACTCCAAAGCCTGGGCCCCAAAGTTTAGTTGGACTGAGGCAGATCCCTGCAAAGACTTTTTTAAAATGAAAACTCCTGTAGTCATTCTGATTTGTATCAAAGCTTGAGAAGCTTTGATCGACAGAGTTCACTGGTGAGTAAAAGAAGAGATTTGGGACTCTGAAGTCAGTATCTTCCAAACGATGATCCTGATGGTGATAGAAGAGGAAAACAATAATTATGGGTTATTTGAGACTTGATATTTGGCAGGCGCTCTGCTCACTTCTGAGCCTCAGTCTCCTCATCTACAAAATGAAGACAGTAGCATCAATCCATCTGATCGAATGTAGAGTTTAGATAACAGGTGTAAAGCATCCAGGGCAATGCCTGGCCCTTGGTAAAGGCCCCCTTTACAACAGCGCCTTCCTATCCCAGCTGTCCCCTTGCTCCTTTTGGGTTGCAGAGTTTCCATCAGGAGCCCACACCCATCCCGATGCAGGAGTGCATTGGAACTGCCAGACAAGAATGGGTGAACTGAGAGGCTCCAACAAAGGACATGTGCAGTGACCACAGGCCTGCCGGCTGCCCAGGAGGTGATTACGCAGGCCTAGGCTGGGAGGAGGCTGGCTGTGTGGCACACTCAGGCCTGCTGTTTAGAGGCTTGGACCAGTAGCCTAAGCCAAGAGCAGTGACTCTGGGCTATTTTTACTTCCAAGTGCTGGAGCTGAATCTATTCCACTTCTTAGAGGATCTGTCTTTGCTGGTCACAGCTGTACCTCTAAATCCCAGGCTAATTCTTCTCACTGGTGACTGAGCTCTGGTGACATCCCCAGCCTTGTTGTCTCAGAAAAAGCCTTGCTTTTCCAGTGCTACCTGCTAGTACCACCTGGGACTAAGGCTGATGAGATCTTTGTGGATGGGACTCTGGGCCTCCCTTGCTTAGGCTTGCTCAGTTCTTTTGGAATGCTTGTACATGTCTCTCCCGTAGGTGTAAATAGGAAAGTAAAAAGAGCTGAGGATCTCTCATCTACTCTTTTCTTCTGATAGTAGGGAAACTGAGGTAGAGTATCAGGTTTCACCTGTTGATCGAAGTCATGAGCTTTTGACTATAATTGGGAAGTTCCAAGTCTCCTGGGAACATCTACTCAGTGGAGATACTCAAGACTTGACTCTTCATGTATTCTTTTCTGCTATGAGTTGAGATCCTGTGGACAAGGATAAAAGAAGTCCTGGAGTACTAGCTCAAAACAGCTGAAGTTCGAGATTCCAAATAGTTTTGCAATATTGAACTTGGGGTTAGAACATCCTTTAAATCTGGTTTGAATGTGACCTTGCTGTGTTGCTTAAGGCAAGTATGTTCACTTAAGCTATCTCAGCCTTGGTCTTGCAATCCGTGGCATGGTGTCTCCATCAGCGTAGACTCATGCAGCAGGAACAAATGCAAAGCAGAGCTGTCTTAGCACAGCAAAGCAAAGATGTCTTTCTGATTCACTTTCATGTCCATGTTGGGTCTCCCGAGGGATGTGTTACGTGTTGTCTTCATTCTAGGGCAGAGATTGACACAAGTAGTTACCATCAGAAATGGCCAATTTCTGTGGCAATGGGGATGGGAAGAGTGTGGGCAAATGCTGGTAGAGTGGCTCCTACTGCTTCTTCCTAGAAGGTTCACATTTCATTGGTGAGAGCAAGTCACATGGCCTCCTCCACTGCCCAGGGGACTGTCTTACCATGTGCCCAGCCAGGGGGAGATCAGAAATGCTTGGTGAGTGGCACTATGGTCCCATGGAGGGTTGCTCTATCACCTCCCCCATGGAGCTAATATACGCGTGAGGGGAGAAGATGGGCGAGTCCCCTTGCACAGAGCTGTGCAGCTCACATTTGGGAGACAGCCGTTGGGTGCCCTGCACTGTGCTAGATACTTGGTGACAGCAGTGCTCCCCAAATAGGATTCTGGAAGGGAGCAGCTTGCTTGGTTCCCTCCCTCTTGGCAATGCCTGTAGCATCATGGTTGGGAGGGTCTGCCTGCCTAGGTATGCCTGTGGAATGAGAGTTTTTCTTCAAATGGAGACTTCTGGAGCGGTCCAAAGTGTTTCTTGGGAAGGGCTCACGCCTAGGACCTGTGACCTTCAGCAGGGCCAGCACAGATTGTCCTGTTGCTGGTCTGCACATCCTCTCCAGGAAGGCTTGGAGAGCCCTTGAGCTCAGTGGGATGCGTCTGGCTGTGGTCTGGTCTGGATTCAGGTCTCAGTGTCCATCTGTCTTCCTGTCCCCATGGTCTGCTCTGTGCCGAGACGCCTGCTTCTTGCTTTGAGGCCCTAGGGGTGGGTGGTCTGTGGTGTCTGGGGAGGGTCCTGGGGTGTTGCTACTCTCCTAGGGGAATAAGGAAGCCCTTTGTGCTCTGCGGTGTTATGCTGTGGCTGTCCTCCCGGGCTCTCTGGCCATTGGGGCTTTAAGTCTCCCCTTCTTTTGGTGGGAAGAGTCCCTGCTTGAGACTCAAGAAGGAAAGAGACTCCCTAGGAGGTCCTCGGCCTTCTGAGCTGGCCAGCAGACAGGCTCCTGACAAGGGCAGCTCAGTGTGGCCACTCCCCGCTCAGTCATCACTTGCAAATGCCTTCTCATCACCATGAGGCTCACATACCCTCTCTGCACTGCCTGGGGTCCCGCAAGTACCGGTGGCCTGGATGTGAGCATAGTGCCCATCCCTTCTGCTCTTCATTCATCTACTCTCCTCCTGGGGCCAGCCCTCCACCTGCTTTGATGATGGGAGAACCTGACTAGCAGAATGTTAGAGCTGGAGCGGGTTTTAGAGGTGATCTGCCCCATCTCTCACTTGACAGCAGGAGCTGAACCCCCATGTGGCTGCCCTATGGCTTCAGAGAGTGTCCCTCTCACTCCTTTGCTTTTCCTACCACGTTCTAACCAGAATGAGAGGGGCTTTGCTTTATTTCTGTCAAGTCCCTGCCCCCTTTCTACAATATCTCATGCACATTTTGTGACACCACCTCCTAGAAGCCTCCCGGGATCATCTTTCCTCCCAGGTTAGGTTGGATGTCCACTCAGTGCACATAAAGCGCTAGAGCCTTCCAGACAGTAGGACACACAGATGATATTGTCAAAGCCAGTTTACTGGTGGTAGCAAGCACCCTCTCCTGGCCTCCACTATCCCTACAGTAACCCTCCCCTACTCACCGCATGCTCCCACGCATCCAGGGCTGGGGGCACATTTGTTTTGCTTGCTGCTCTGTTCTTGGGGTTGGCATTTTAAGCTGGTGCTCAGAAGATGTTCCCTGATGGAAGGAAAAGGGAAGGGCGGGAGGGGGGCGGGGGGGGGAGGGGGTACCCCTGGGTCAGGGAGCAAACTCACCTCCCTGCTGCTTTCTGGGGCCTGCTCCCGCCCTCAGAACTGCTCTGGCCCTCGCCAGCAGTCCCCGGAAGAGGGAGCTGAGCAAAGGGGAGGGGAGGAGATTGAGGGGGAGAGGGGAGAGGGGGCGCAATGCTCCAAGACAGGGGAAGAGCACTTAAAAATGTCACTTAGACTCCCTGAAAGAATAAGCTGTAAAAACAACCACACACTCGCTGCTGGGTGACGCAGTCAATGAGGAATTAGTCACTGGCTGAGGGGAGGAGGCGGAGGGGGCCGGGGCGCAGAGGGAGAAGGGCTGGCGAAGGGCTGGGGGCGGCCGCCGCCCTCACAGAGCTGCACCATCTGCTCGCAGACAGCCCCTGGCTGCCCGGGAGACGGGACTCCTTTCCTCTCGGCCCCTGGGCTGCCCGGAGCCCCTCCTGGCTTCTCTTTCTCTCCCACGAGGTGGCACCTTCCCCTTGCCAGCGAGGTCTTCTGCCAGAAAGGGGACGAGGAGCCCAGAGTCTCTAAGGGAGGAGGGGGCTGGGAGTCCAGGGCCCTGTTGGCATAAAGGGGAACTTGACCTGGGCCCGCCCGCTGGCCCCAGCTCCCCACTTCCCTGCCCGCTTTGGTCCAGAGAGAATGTTTCCTGTGTCCAGGACGTGGGGTGACGGGTGAGGGGGTGGTAACCCACACCCCCTCCCCCTCACCAAACACAGCGCCTCCCTGGGGCTCTCCTAGGCCGGGGCCAGCCCCCCTCCAACCCCCCCCCGCCCCCCCCGTGTTGGGGAGTGGGGTCCTGTGCCCTGGCAGCATCGGGGTCTCCATGAGTAGACAGTAGGGCCACCTTTCCTGACCCCCTTTGGAGGCCCAGAAAGGGAAAGTGCCTCAGAACTGGGGAGTGCTGACCCGGGGCCCTGTTTTCACACCCTTCCCAGCATCCTGAGGCCACAGAGCCACCCCACTGTGATCTTACCCCCAACTCCTCCCTCGTGCTCCCCCCTCCTCTTCCTGCTCCCTTCCTCTCCCGCCCTGTCTCTCCCCTCCCCTGCCTCCCCCTGGGGGGGGGGGGCTCTGGAGGCATCCTAGGCAGGTTGGGGTATAATAACACTTATCTCAGGGCTCTTTTGTGAGCAGACTTCTCGCCCAGCTCGGGATCCAGAGCCAGGGCCAGGCCGGAGGAGCCCATGCAGTGGACACATCTGTGACCAAAAAGAAGGCCCGGCTGAAGGCCGGGGCTCAGCACAGAGGGAAGCAGGGAGGACCCAGGTCCTTCGTGGATGGGGTCCCAGTGGCTGGGGTCTCCTGGGACCCCATCGGGAAGTGGGGAGCTGGACCCCCAGGAGGCTCTATAAGCTAGTTCCCCTGGGTGGGGAGGGAGCCGGGGCAGAGACCAGAGCCAGGAATTTGAGCCAGAGGCCCTGTCTGCCCAGGAGTTCTTGGGGACCCGATTGCAGCTTGTTCCAGGCAGAGGAACGGGCCCCTCTGGACAAAGTCCGCGCCAGAGAATGGCTTCTCCCTTGTCCGGCCTCCCACTTCTCCACAGAAACCCATCCCTTCCAGGCCCCCTAGTTTTTTTTATTTTATACATTTCTTTCTTTTAAATACTATTTCTTATGAGGCAACGTTGGTTTACAGCAATGTATGTGACTTGGGGCGCAGGCCACACCTTTTCAGATGCATGTGGCCGCAGCACCCCATCACCAAGGCCCCCCGCTGGTCCCCACACTCCCCCCCCTCCAGGCCTGCACCCTGCCCTGCCTCTCAGTTGTACAGTCAGACTCCTCGGGTCCTTTATCCAGCAGCAACATGGGGAGATCGTGCCGTTTGCAGCAACCTGGAGAGAACAGGAGGGGATGGTGCAACGGGATCTAAGGACAACTGCCAGGTGGGTTCCTCCTCGAGGAAGATAAAGAGACAAAACAAAGGGCCAGGCAAAGAAACCCATTCCTTTGGGAATAAATGTACCTCTGCCCTTCCCCCTTCCTCCCCCTCTGCTTTCTGTTTGCCTTCAGGCTCAGGTCAGCCCCTCTCTTGAGTGAGGCTCCTGTTGAATCCAGGACCCCCAAACGCTGCTTTGGCTGGGAGGGGGCATCAGCGGTGGGTGGGGAGGGGCTGGTGGGGTGCAGACAGAGACTCAGCAGAGGCCCACCCCTTGGGGGCATGGGGTGTGCGCCCTCTCTGGTCACAGGTGCCCCATGTTCCGTGGCTTGGGGTCTGCCAGGCACTGTGCCCACAGCTGGAGGGCCCCTGCTGCGGCGGGCCGGGTGGGCAGCCCCTTGCTGCTCTAAGATGAGGTGGCCCAGGCCCTGGTGGGCGGTCAGGGTCAGTCTGGCACCACATTGGCCCAGAAACCTCCCCGTGGAAAACACCTGACGTCTCTGGTATAAAAGCAAAGACATGCCCGAGGTCAAGTGCTGAGGCCCTTCCTGCCACAGATGCAAAGAAGAGGGCAGAGAGGTCTGTACCTCAAGAAACTCAACCCCCGCGGAAGAGGAAGAGGCAGGAAACAAGTGTCATCGTGGAAGGGGCCTGCAGAGCGCCTCAGCTGCCCTGCCCGCCTTAGTCTCTTTAACCTGCGTCCTATCTGAGTGTTAATTTTCACCAGTTGCAGTTGCCGCCAACCTCAAAGACACCTGCCAGGGATGATCAAAGCTCTGGGATTCGAGCCAAACAGTCTCTTGTATTTCTGGAGTCTACGGTGGTGCTCTCCCCTTCGGGCACCCCCCTGCAGCTCCGGGCCTTCAAGGAACACCCCTGACACCATGCCCAGGGAGGGGTGGGGATGGGGTCACCTGCGCGCAACCTTCGGGGAGCAGCTTCCAGATCAAGGCATCGCAGACCCATCTCCGTTTTGTTCCTTTTCCTTTTTTCTTTCTTTTGAAAAATTGAGCATCAGCTGCCACTCCCCGAGGGAGGAGGACCTCATGCTCGGGGCTGACCCTGGAGCCCTGGGGGCCATGGCCGTGCCCGTGCCCCTCCCACAGGGAGCGCTTCTCCTGTGGAGAGCACCGGACACACCTGCCCTGTTGCTACCAGTCTCCCCTGTCCTGCTAAGAGCTTTGGGGCTCAGCTTTATTACTAAGCTGGATCCTGTCGGTTCCTCGCTCTGTGATCTTGGGTAACTTATTTCACTTTTCTGAGCGTCTGTGACCCCCTGGAAGGAAGGCAGTTGAGCCTGGAAGCAGTCTTGGGGTTCGCATGCAGGCTCTCCACTGCCTGGCCTCAGGCAAGTAGCTCAGCCTGGGGACCGTGGTTGCTATATCCAAAAAATGGAAATAAATATACTTCATGACAGCGCTGTTCTAAAGATATGAAAAAACACATTTTCCAGCACAAAATGTCAGGTGGCCCAAATGTAATTTTCTTTAACCTTTCCTTTCATGTGAAATAAGACCAGCAGTAACTCCACCCCATCTCACAAGCGACTCTACCATCTCCCCAAAGGCTCTGGCCCAAATCTTCAGAGTCCCCCCAATTCATGTTTTGCATCACCCTCTTTCACACACAATTCAAGAGCCACCTCATTGGCTTGACGCCTGCGCCTGTCTCCTCCCACCGTCTGCTGCAGCCACGTTCGCCGCAGCCGCATCCTCTGCCTTAAGCAGTTTTAAAACACGGCCCCCAAATTCTCTGACACTTTGTCAAGAGGAGGACTGATGCTTGGTGGCTTCCCAGGACGGCTGTAAAGACCTCTCTCTGGCCCTCTTGGAGCACTCTCTCTGGCTGCCTCCTCTTGTCACCGAGAGCACACATGGCGTTGGTCCAGCTGACCATTCCCAGCGAGCCTAGCATTTGGGGTTCCGGCCAGTTGAGACCTCCCAGCTGAGGGTCAGGACACCTCGGGGCAGAGTTCAGCCGTCTCCACTGGGTGACCGCATGAATTCTTGACCCACAGAGTCCGGAGCCTCACAAAATGGTGATTGCTTTAATGCTGCTAAATTTGGATGTGCCAGGTATGCAGCAGTGATATGGACACCCCCCCCTTTGATGATGGCAGTGGCCCCCCAGCCTCCCCCAGCCTCTTTCCCTGCTTCCACTTGACCCACCTCTCCACAGGCAGGCCCAGGAATCTCTTGGAAACATACATCAGCTAATATCATACAGCCAAGGAAGCCCCTCCAAAGTCCCACTGTGACCCACTGGGCCCCTCCTGGCCCGAGCACAGCTCTCCTGGGGATGCGAGAGAGGGACACATCATTTTGCTACACGGAACCAGAGGCTCATGGCATGGGGTGCAAACACCTTGGCCACACACTTTCAGTTTCCCCACCTCAAGAATCAAGGCATCATCTCCTTACCCCTGGGCCTCTAGACCCCAGACCTTGATTCCTGGCCCTCTGTGCTTCCAGAACTCAGGCTTCCTGGATTCCTGGCGCTCTGACGTTCCCCGTTGTTTCTTTCAAGTGCAGCCACATCTTAAAAATAATATCAAGTGTTTATAGCTGGAAGGAGAAAGCTGCATCAACTCAATAGACCAAGTTGCAAGAACTCTTAAAACTCTCATTATTTGTGTATAATGTGATCGCCTACTTAACTCAAGAAATGAACTGAAAAATAGTTGGAAATTGGAGCATTTGGCAAAGTGGTCAGATGTAAGATCTGCAGACCCAGTTGATTTTTTGGTAAACTGGTGGCTGAAGCACACTCCTCTAAATTCACACTGCCCTGAAAGGCCACGAAAACTACCAGTAAAATATTCCCTCTGCATAAATCTATGGGGAGAATGAGCGTGGAGACAATGTCATCCAGCAGAGAGAAAGCAAATGGGCTCCTCCCAGGAGCCCCTCAAGCCCTTCATCAGCCACAGTGTAAGGGGGAGATTTTGACCAAGAAGTCACTCGCCCTCTTACCTTCGGGAATGAGGGCTTTTGCATCAGTGTTGGCGTGATGGCCCGTGTGTGTGTGTGTGTGTGTGTGTGTGTGTGTGTGTGTGTGACCTTGAGCTCCAGAGGGAAGCAGATGGCCTGGGTGCCTTGTGGCTGGCAGGGCTCAGCGCTGCTGGGGGCAGTGCTGCACGGAGAGAGGTGGAGTGGGAGGGGCGGAGTGCGTCTCATGTCAATGCCAAAACAAACCAAAGGGCATCAGTGGCAAAGCTCTATAGTGCCAGCCAGGTATGAACTCTGTGGCCTTGTGTCCATGGCCCTGGCAGTTCTCTCCTGGCTGGCTTTCTCAGCAACTGGCCAGCTTGCCTTGGCCTGTTTCTCTCTCTCCACCCACTTGCCCCCTCCAGTCTCCAGCCCTGCTGAGCCTCCTGTGGTTCTCCGACTTGGTCTGGTCTCAGGGGCTTTCCCTTGTTTGTCTTGTTTCTAGAATGTTCTTTCCTCAGTTCTTCACCTGACTGGGTTCTCCTCATTCTTAACTTGTAAGAGGATCTTATCATGTAGTGTTAACAGAAGAAACTCTGGAACCAGCCTGCCTGGGTTCAAATCCTAGCGTGGCCACCTGGGGCAAGACAACGGCTGTGTGCACGAGGGGATGGAAATGAGCCCTTGTCTGCAAAGCCTCAGGATACTGTCTGTCACATGAAGATTTGATTAAAAGTTAGGCATGATTATTAGTCAATAATACATGTCACCTCCTGCTAGAATAGTCCTCATTCTTTCAGAGATGTAGCTCACATCTGAGACCACACTATTACTTTCCTTGCTTGTGTGTTGCTGCTGTTTATACCCCTAGAACATAAGCTTCATGAGCACAGGACCATGGTCTTGTTCATGGCTGTGGGCTCAGTGTCTACATAGTGTCCAGCACGTAGTAGGTGTCTTATTTACGGCTGTGGGCTCAGTGTGTATGTGGTGTGCAGCACATAGTAGGTGCTCCAGAGATAAGAACTGAATGAAGTAATACAGTCCTTAATGAAGTTCTCAAAATCAAGAATTGTTGCTGGGGGGGCCACAAGTGGGTACAGTGCTTTGTAGCATAACGTAATGTGACTTCTTTTTTTTTTTTTTAAGATTTATTTATTTATACAAGAACTGGGGTATAGGCCAGAGGTGCAGGAGGGTGAGAGAATTCACCAGAGACAGAGTGGGGAGCAGAACAGGCAGAACGACTGAAAACACTGCTGAGGGGAGCAGCGGGAGAGACAGGAGAGGTCTGCTGCACCATGCAGGTATCTCCCTGGCCGGCCGGGAATTGAACCCACGCTTCAGAGGCTGCGGACAGCTTCACAGCGCTGCGCTCAACCCCCTGCGCCACCAGGGAGGCCCAATGTGACTTCTTGGTGACAGTTAATCCCATCCTGACATTTCCCTCTCCTCTCCTCAACTGTCACGGATGGCGCGTGTGTGGCAGGCGGCATGCCTGATCATTTTGTCTATTTGGACCCTGCCTTGTAGGGAATGAATCACAGCATATTTGTGCAACAATCGCTCTTTTTTCTGAGCATTTTCAATCTTTTATGATCTTTCAATTCCATCATAGTCCCACAGCTTTTATTTCAGGTACTTTAAAACTTCTGCTGCTTTTGCACTTGCTGGGGTGAGCCATGGCTTAATCATGCTTGCAGATCTCAGAAGTGAGTAGAACCCCCAGCAAGATTCTACTTATTAACAAAGAACTCTGTGGCCCAGGCAGGTGGGACCCTGCATAACTGAGATCGCCATCTGCTGGTGGGAGGCCCAGTGGCTGTGATCTTGTTTTGCACCTTTGTCTTGAGGAGTGTTTATAACTTGAAAATTCATAAGTAGACTTTTTTTTTAATCTGTGTTTGGTTGAATTTAATTATACTTAAGTTTAATCCAGACTATAATCTTTTAATCTCTTTCCATAGTGAGTTCAAACAGTCTCATTATTCTTTTGCGTTGAATCCCCAGTGTCTGGGGATAAAGAATTCTATTGAATATTGTTACAGTTCAGGTCGTTACAGATTAAGCTCTGGGGGGTAGCCATAGGTGTTCCCACCTAAAAAATGTGGTAACATTAATCTGGGACCCTTGTCTTACACTGGTAATATTCATTATCGTTTAAAAGTCTCTGCTTCACTGATGTGCTGTCACCCAAATGTCATCGTGCCCTGAAAGTCTTTTTTAGAAAACTCAGTGTTTCTCAAATGTGCTTGACCAAGACTTTCTCCTCATGTAACATCGTGTGTGCCAGCCCTTTCAGCACTTGTTGAGAGATGTGTTTGTCTGGTAGGTCATTAATGTTTCTCAGACTCGAGATTCTGGTGCAAAAAAGGTGCTAAAACCCATTTTCCTAGCAATCCTGCAGAATACTGCCCTGGATGGCTCATTTCAGGTACGGAGTGCACCCAGCGCAGTTAGAAAAGACAGAACCTGCGTGGCATTCTGGAAAAGGCCCTCCTACTGTCTAGTTCAGGGTGTGTATACTTTTTCCCGGCTGGTAATACAGCATCTCAGTGATCATTGCGTTTTGGGGAAGAGATACATGAGAAAATTCCAGTAGCTACTGGAAGGCTTGAAGCGCTTGCTTTGTTTTTTTCTGAGTGGGCTCCTCTTGGCTTGCCCACGTCTTCATCTGAGTGAGGCGAATATTATTCACTGTGTGGGTGTGGCAGCCCAGGAGGACACTGATAGAAGTTCTAGTTTCATATTTTTCTTTATTTGGTCTTACATCCTATGCATGAAAATGACATAAGATGTTCCAGTGTGTTTGTAGGAGTTCAAGTTGGGAAGACCCCAGGAATGGGGGGCATCCTGTAGGTACTACTCACCCCAGTGATTCCGCTGGAATGAGAAAGAGAGAGAGGGAAGAAGGGAGAGAGAGAGGGAGAGAGAGGAGCGAGAGAAGTGTGGGGGTGGCTATAAAACATGACACCATTCCTGGGCATTAGGGCTTTAAAATAGAAGAACCCAGATGCAGAAAACTTCCTGGGAATGCAGAGGTTAATGATATTTCTCCTCTCACCCTTGACCACTGTTGTCAGTAACCTTGGGCAAGGTCAGAGTCCTGCACTCAGTAAGCGCTGAGGGGAGCCCGCCTGCTGGCTGTGGACGCTCTTTCCTGCCTTATTCCCAATGCCCTCGAGCCGAGCCTCCCTTCCATCCACAGGTGCGCCAGGCATCAGTCCTGGGAATATCACTACCGCTGCTGGCTACAGATGACCGACCTAATGATTGGTTTGACTTGATGATGAGCCTTTATGCCTTTCTAGACTCATTTCTAAGGTTTGATTTCTGACTTTCAAGGGGACAGATGCAGTGGAGGCGTCCGGAGGAATGACCCTGGGCTGTGTGGAACTCCACAGAGAATACTCTCGTTCTGTCTGTTGACAACTTGGTCTTAGAGTGGTCCCACCGGCATGAACATCCTAGACTTGAATCCCCAGGGGTGCCATCCAGGTCCTTCCCCAGAGGCTCTGTGCTGCTGTTATAATAATCATTATCGGCGTCATTACCAGTCCTTACGATTGTAAAGCTGTTTTCATCAAGACACTTTGTGGCAACTGATAGCAACGACAACGCTACTCATGCTGGCTTGCACAGCCAGGCCCAGTGCGCATAATTGACTCAGGCAGCTCAAAAGACGGGGAGGGGGTGGGGGGGGGACTGAATGGAGTCTTTCTCCGTAAATAACACCTCCCCTCTGGCTTCATCCTCTCACCTGGCTTCAATTCCTCTTCACAGCCCTGCCCGCTACTTGGCACCGTTGGGTGTATCCACTCGGGTATTATTTCTTACATGAATTCCCCACTGGAATGCAAACTCTGGAGGGCAGGGTCTTCCTTTTGGTCATCAAATGACAAGCATCCAGAAATGGACTTGGGACTAGAGCCTCCATTCAAGCACTAGCTGAGGGCCTAACTCTTGTCTTGCCTGACTGATAAATTCATTACTGGTGGGCATGGAGGAACAATTGGAGTCTTGCCTCACCCATCCTTGACCTGATAAGGAGAAGGCGGTGGGTGAAGAAGAAATGGAAATGGGTAGTTTCTGGGGAGCCTCCAGGCTTTGTCAGAGTAGATGAAGATGGGCAAAAACAGATCCCCTAAACTCAGGGAGGCCGGAACCACTGGCCGGCTGGTCAGCCCAAGGCACAAGACTTAGACCATAAGATGGCTCAGGGGAGTTGGAAGATTGTCAAAAATAGCAATCTTTTGCATATTTTTCCCTGTTACAACAGCAATCCAAACTAATTGCAGAAAATGTAGAAAATAGAAATGAGCCAGAAGAAGAATAGCCGCTTGAAATTGTACTCCTCAGATAGAGCCACTAACAGCTTTTTGTTTATCCTATCAGTCTCTTTCCTATGCTTGTAGATACATTTAGGGCACATTTATACATTCGCAAGCCGGGCTCATGTGTAGAGACTGTTTTCTAATCTGTGTTTCTGTCTTAACAAGATTCCACAAACATTTCCCATGTAATTGGCTATTCCCCTTCCTTGTTATTTTAGGGTTGCATGCTAACCCATTACAGATGCCATTATAATTTATTTAATCAATTCCTATTTGGGGATTTACATGGCTTCTTCTTCTTTTTTTTTTTTTAAAGATTTATTTATTTATACAAGAGCTAGGGTACAGGCCAGAGGTGCGGAAGGGTGAGAGGATTCACCAGAGACAGAGTAAGTGTAGAATAGGCAGACGGACTGAAAGCAGTGCTGAGGGGAGCAGTGGGCGAGAAAGGAGAGGTCTGCTGCGCCATGTGGGAATCTCCCTGGCCATCCGGGAATCGAACCCGCTCTGCAGAGGCTGCGACAGCTTCACAGCGCTGCACTCAACCTGCTGCGCCACCGGGGAGGCCCCCCCGCTTTTTTTTTTTGTAATAAATAGTGTTTGATGAACAATCTTTGATTTTCTCTCAGCCACCAGGGCTGGGAATCAGGACTGAGCCCAACCTGCTCCGTGGTTGGAAAGGAGCATGATGGCCCTGTCTGTTCCCACCAGCAGTGGATGACAAGGGGGGTGTCCGAATGCCCTCCCCTGTGAGCCCTCGCCCGCTACCTGCCATAGCCTGGCTAATTAGCTGGAGCCTGATGGATTAAAATGTGTCTCCCCTCCTGCCTCCTGATGCTCAGAGGCCGACCATGGATGCCCATGGTCTTACTTGAATCTTCCTCAGCAACTTTAAGCTCAGGAAGATCATCCTGAAGCCACCCGTTCATCCCTTTCTCTTGCCTGCTCCTCATGAGCACTGTGCGCTGCCAAGGGGACGGTGCTTCGAACATGCCCCTCGCTCTCCACCTTCTGGGACCTGCTCAGACTCTCTCCTTTATCAGGAGAGATACAGGAGATGTACACATCTCCATGTACACATGTCCTCCCTGTTTTTTAGAGCCACCCAGATGTCCCTTCTCCAGGATGCCTTTTCTGGTTTCTTCATGTATCACTAGCACCTCCCTACTTATTTGTGGCAGCCAAAAAGTCTCCAGACATTGCCCAAAGCCCACTGTGGGAAGGAGAACCAGTTGCGCCAGGTTGAGAACCACTGCTTTGGAATAATGTTTGTGCGACACTCCCTTCTTCATGTCAGGATCTTCCAAGCCTCTGAGCTTTCGTTTATACTGTTCCCTCTCCATTCTGCTTTTCTCTGCACTCCTTACTCTGCTGATTTCCTCCTTAGCCTTCCAGGTCTGCATTGCAGGCCACTTCCTCTTGTGACTCTTCCCACCTGCCTGCTCTTGCCCAGACAGAGTGGCTGACTCTGATCCCTGAGTTTCCTGACACTTTGCACAAATCTCCATTACTGATCTCACCCGACCACATGCTGTGCTAGAAGGAAAATGATGTATTTGTCTCTCCAAGTAGAATGTGAGCTGTGGCAGGGACCCTGGCCTGCTGAGCCCTCCCCAGGTGTGCCAGGGCCCTCACAGACAGATCAGCAGCTTGTGGTGTTGCATGAGAGGGTGCATTTCTAGATGTTTGGGAACCATGGTGCCTGAGTCCAAGTCCCAGCGTAAGCAGTGAGTAGTTGCGTGATTATGGAGATTCACAAAATGTTTCTGGAATCTAAATTTCTCTCTCTGTAAGGCCGTCTTAATTAAAGTGTCTCTCTTACGGGGTTGTTTCAAGGATTTAGCAAATTAATAGACGGGAGATGCTTACTGATAGTAAGTGCTCAGTAAATCTTGTGGTGACTGATGAGTGAATGAATGATTGTGTGTTGATCTGCACTGTGCAGGGGAGGTGGGTCCCACAGGCTGGTAGACCCTCAGTGGCACCACTGCTGAGCCCTAGGAGCTGAGTCTGTGCTCTTCCCCTACCCCCCACCCCCAAGTACAGCTGTTCTTAACCCATGCACCCCAGCCTGGGCAGCAAATCTGGCTGCTGGGGAGAGAGGGCTGTGGGCTCATTCACGCTGAGGTGGCTAGGCTGGGCGGAACAAGGACAGACATTAAAAACCTATTTTCTCACTGGGCATAAGTAATTGGCAAAAAAGCTCTGAATCCATAGCTGTCAGGTGAAGTCATTTCCGAGAGAAAAGGATGGAGGGAGAGAGCTGGAGGGGAAGCTGGGGTGGGAGCCAGAGGGAGGGATGAAATGCAAAACAGGGCACTGGGGAGGCCTGGACAGAAACTGCCTTCCCTCTCCTGGGCCGGACCCACTCCCTTTAGTGAGCCACCTTCGGGTTTTTTTTTTTTTTTTTTTTTCCTTTTCTGGAAAAGAGATTTCTAAGGTGGTAAAAGAAGGAAAGTCCGCCCTGGAATTATTTAATGAGCCAGAATGAATTGCATTTGAAATCATTTCACTGGGATCTGGGAGCATTTAGCTGCAGCTTGGAATCTTAACTGGAGTGGGAAAGGATCTTTGTGCTAATTGCTGGCAAAGCTATTCCTATGGACAAGCAGAGATAGCAGGAGCAATTAGCAGACAAGGGGTAATTTGAGCCTGGGCTTCTCCTGCAGGGTGAGCACCTTGGCACTGCTACCTGGGGAGCCCACGTCCCTGAGCAGGGCAGGCAGCCAAGGCTCCTGTGGGGAGCGAGCGGAGGAGGCAGGGGGCGAAGAGTGTCTGGGAGAGCTGGGGCTTCCGGCCCGGAGGCAGGGTCAGAATCTGGCCGAAGGATGGGCAAGGGAACGGGGTCTGAAGAAGGGAGATAACAGATGGTGTTCTAGCCCCACCTTCCAGAACTCTAGCTCTGGGAAGGCAGCGGACTTTGCCCAGATGCCAGGTGAGATCCAGTGACCATTCATTTCAGTTCTTTCAGCTCCATCCCATGCACCTGACTAGAGCTTGCACCTGATTTTGTCATGGAGCTTCGGCTCCTGGTCCTTAGCTTTGGGATGGACAGATAACCCTGGGAAGGCATGGTGAGTCCCGTTCACAGATGAGGAAACGGCTGTTGATCGTGACCGAGCTGTGTGGGCAGCTGATGGGTGTCCGAGGGTAGCCGTGGCCCAGAGGTGAATGTCCCGAACATCCATCACCTGTCGGTCACTGTCACGTGTTTAGACCAATGTGAATGCTGTCGGCCTGTCCTCCGGGATGAGCTGACCGGGGTTTGCTGGGCTGATGAGCTTGAACCTCATGGAGCAGGCAGCAGGGAGCTATAGACGGTTTCTGATCTGGGGAGTGGCCGCGGTAGATCATTCTGGCAGTGGTGTGGGGGGAAGGCTCCCGGTGGAAAGAGGATGCCTGTCAGCCAAGAGAAGAGGTGGCGTGGAGAGCACACCTCTGCCCACCCATTGCTCTGCCCTCAGCTCCAGGCACTGCCCTGGCTGTGCTCTGAGTGCTTGGCCTGGACTGGAAACACAGGTGTGGACAATGCGTGATAAGAGGTAGGTGTGAGGTTGGTGCGGCCAGGTCATCTGGGCCTGCCCTTGCCCCGGCAGATGACAACAGGCCACCCAGCTCACCTCCCCTTGGGGGCTGGCACTTCATCATCCTGACAAAGCTGCGCAACTTGGGGCAGGAGGACTTTCTAACCCTGAGGTGTTGGCAGTGAGAAGTGTGGCCTCCTGGGGGTGTATCCACTCGGGCTGGAATTGGGCAAATAGCACCGACCCCGCCTTTTACTTAAGTGTGGGAGCAGGGGATTGGGCCTCTCCCCACCTCATCCCAAAATGTCCCTCTTGGTGCCGCACGCTCCTTTCATCCTATGCCCTGAGTTGTCTCCTCCAGGAAGACTTCCTTAACTCTCCAAGGCCTCTGGGGAGACTGGTCCGCAGATAGACTGTGCCTGCTTCGAGGGCAGGGCCTGTACTTGTACATTTTTCCTGCAAGACCAGCAGGAGGCATGCCAGAGAGAAATGTGTTATTAATAATGTATCTAGCTATTATTAACAATGCCAATAATAATGGTTGTTAAAGCTTCACGGCACTGACCATGTGCTGAGCATCTCAATCTGTTATTTCTAATTCTCAGACAACCCTGGGAGGGAGGTCGTTACCATCATTTTCAAATGAGGGACGGAGACCCAGAGGGGCCCGGTTTCCCGACCTCTGTTCTCCAGTTAGCGCAGGGAAGCACCAGGATCTGCTCCCAGGCTGGCGAGTGATGACCTGATCTCTCTCCCCTCGCGCCTTTGGTGGAATTGAATTAGCAGGATCATTCTATCCGTGGTTGGATAGACAGATAACAGCTAACCACGCTGAGTGTGCTGAGTTGGGTTCCTGTCCATCTGAAGGCCTGCTAAGGGCTTAGCCCACATGGGGAGGTTTGCTCTGTGCAGTGACTCCACAGCTCCAGGCACCAGGCAGGGGGTTAGGGGGCTGGAGCCCCATGCTTGGGTTCCAGTCCCAGCAGAGGCGGCTGGTGCTGTTGCTCTGGGGTCTTCCGGCCCATAGGTGGCGCTGTTGGACCCTGGGAGAGCCCAGGTTGGACCCTGTGGGTCAGTCCCAGCTCTGCGCCCTAGAAGGGCAGGCACACACTTTGTAGGACTGGACCCTGGAAACAACCTAAAGGACCCCCAAGATGGGCCAGAGTCAATAAATTATGACACACCCAATAAGGGACTGCCATGTAGCCATTAAAAATTAGGACACAGATTTATGCTGATTGATAGAGACAGCTCACAATGCATTTTGTTGAGCTCAAAGCCTGCCTCGGGACACGGGCTATATATAGCCCGTCCCTGGGAGCCGGGGAGGAGTTGGAGAGCGAGCAGGGCCCTCCCCAAGACTACAAATGGTGGACATCTTTTTAGTAGTAGATTTTAAATGTTTTTGCTTTATTTTTTTTTCCTACTCTAACCTCATCTGTCACGTGTGGCCACCCCTGAGGTCTTGCCCCCTGCGACTGCGTCCCTCACAGAGAGGGGACACATTTTGTCACTTTTTGTCAGTAACAGAGATGGCCTTTTCTGGGGTACTTGGACCCAGAGTGCAGTCTGGGGGCTCCCACCCCTGCGCCCTGACTCACCAGCCCCCCACTCCTCTCCCACGTCTTCATCTTCCTCCCTGAATATCAGTAGCTTTCATCTCCACAGATTCTATTCCGCAGCCAGTCCCTGAACTTTCTAATTGAGATCAGAGATAAATATAGTGGGGAAAGAAGGAGGGAGAGGGAGGAGGCCTAGTTTTAATTTGCAGCCTTTCCCATTAATAACAACTTCTAATTAAAAAGTCTCCATCTCCCAGCCCAAGTCCAAGGGAAAACTCTCCCCCGTCTGTCCAGCGGGGCCTTGAGTTCGAGCGCCTGTTGCTGCACCTGCAGAGTCCTCGGCCAGAAGCCATAATTAAGCTGGAAAAAAAAAAATTAGATGTTATCTTTCTAGAGGTTTCCTTCACAGCGGGCCTTGAAGGAGGCCAGACGCCTTCCCTGGACAGTGGAGGCTGCTGGGCCATCTCTCTGGGGGGCCAGGCCAGGGTGTGAGAGGCAGACGTGGGCAGATGGGGTGGGAGACATTTTTGGAGCTGGGGAGGGTACCTTCTCTGCCTGGATTTCCTTCTCTTCTCCCCGAATCTCCTCCACAGAGCCCCCTGCCTTGTGTGGTTGTGTGAGTGTGTGAGTGTGAGTGTGTGAGAGTGTGCAAGTGTGTACACATGCCGGTAGAGTTGCTGAGGCTGTTAATGGTCTGAGATGATACTCGTGCCATTTAGAACCCATCTAAATGCAAGAGCTAGTTTAGTTTTTCTCCAGAAACACTGAGGCTTGTGCAACTTGGCAAGCTGCAGTGGGCCCTCAGGAGACCACTGTGACTGTGTAAGGGCTGAACCCTGGTTGACCCCAGTCTCCACTTCCAGCTGGTCCCTCAGCACCCCCTTTGAGCCATCTAGGGGCATCCCAGAGATGTGTCTGAGCTTTGCTCGTGCTCCTCCTGCCGCGCCAGCCCCAGCACATCTCCTCCAGTCTCAGCTGAAGGCAGCACCACCCTTCCTGCAGCTCAGGCCAGAATCGCCGTGGCTCCTGGCCTTTCACGGTCACATTCTCTATCCTTGAGGAATTCCTGTTGTCTCGACCTTCAGGTCATACCCGGTTGCTCCCCTTTGTCTACTGTGTGGGCCCAGGCCTGAGCCACCCCCACCGTGGTGCCTGGGCTGCCCTGCCTGCCTCTACTCTGGCCCTGGGAGTCCAGTGTCATCCCAGCAGCTGGAGGTGTGGGGGGACTCCGAAAGCCCATCAGGTGACGTCCCTTCTCTGCTCAGCTCCCTCCCTGGCTTCTCTTCTCATTCAGAGTGAACCACAAAATCCTTACTGGAGCCTCCAGTCCTACGGCGTCTGGCCCTTCGCTGCCTCTCTCACTGTTGTAATCTGTGGGCTGCTGTAACAAATGCCATGGGCTGCGTGACTTAGGAGCTGCAGGCATTTATTCCTCACACTTCTGGAGCTGGAAGTCCAAGGTCAAGGCTGGAAGCTGCAGACTTGGTGGGCTTCCTGGCTCTGGGAGGCTGTCTTCTTGCCGTGTAGTCACACAATGGAGAGGGCAAGAGGCTCTCTGGGGCCTCTTTTATAAGGACACTAATCCCACTCACGAGGGCACCCCTTCCATGACCTAATCGCCTCCTAGGCGCTCCACCCCCCTTATACCAGCACACTGGTGAAGCCCCACTTTCTGGAAATATGGATATTCTGGTGGCCAGGGAACTTGAACTTGGCCCCAAGTGGTGCCTCAGTGACATACTCCTTGTTTTGCAACTTGGTGCGGATGGACATGATGACTTGGTCAGTGTGGACTCTAGCCACTGCCATGGGGCTCCCCAGAGGCACTCACACAAGATAGCATTGGAGTTGGTGTGGGGCCACACTTGGCTGTGGCACAGCTTTTGCCTGTGCTCCTTGGCACAGATGTGGGCAGCCCCCAGGGCATGGAGGACAGGTGATCATACGCATAGGGCACCTGTGGCCACAGAGTGGGAGCGCATCCACTTTTGCCTTCCGCCGCAGGTCAGAGATACAAATCTTGACATCAGGGACCAGTCAGCAGAAGTGAACTTTGGGTATAGCTTGTTCTTAGAACCCCAGTTACCCGGGTGAGGCAGCCGCCCGTGGCGGCACCAGGGTGTGTGCTGAAGGCAAAGACAGGGTAGAGATGTTGTTAAGAGAAGTTTGAGTGCAATGGAACCTGAGTCTGAAATTTAGCCTTCTCAATGGTGAATCAGTCCTTTTTTTGAGTCCCCAACTTCTTCATTTGTGAAATAGGAGGAATGACAGGATCCCCTTGGAAGGTGGTTGGTAGAAATGATCAAAACAATGATATAAAATAAATGCAAAGCCCTGGCCTGGTTTACGGCAAGTACTCGATAGACGTTAGCTGGGAATCATGGCGCCACTTTGTTGCCCACAGGGAAGGTCTTGTAAATCAGCAGCAAACACTGACCGTGGAGCCACACATACATTTTAGAAAGAGGAGCTCGCTATTGAGAAGAAACAAGAAGGAGGGTATTGCCCGGGCCCTGTGGGAGCACAGCTCTGGGATTGCTCTTTAAAAAGCAAAAGTTACTGTGTTAACGGGGGCTATCAAGGGGATCGTGATCAGCATCCCCTAGGCGGCCACCATACAGCACACTCATTCCCAATAAAGCCCCTCACTCCGTGTGTTGTCAACGTTTGCGTGCTTGACCCCCGTGACTCTAGATCACTCTACGGCAAGATACACTTTCACCTCTGCACTCAGAGGCTGGCACGGTGCTTGGCACATTCAAGTTGCTCATTAAGTGTCTTCCGAGTGCACAAGTGAGTGAATGAATGAATGAAGTAGTGGTTTCCAGATTGTTTCCTGGACCTCCAGTGCCACAAATGGACCAGCGTCTCCTGAATTGACACGGAGAAGATAATCAGAGCTGGAAATGATGAGTCTTCTCTCTCCTCTGGAAAAACATAAGTCAGCCTAGGACTGAGGTTCCTGAGTCACCGAAATGAACCCAAGGTGGGGCCAAGGGGCTGAGCTGGGGTTTGGGACCAGGCCAGGGAGGCCCAGTGGGCAGGACTCACAACCCAAGAGCCAAGCCCAGGCACCCCCAGCCCTCGGCGTGGTCCCCAGCAAACGCGCTGACACGGAGGGCCTGCTTGCCACTGGCTTCCCCACTGCGGCCTCTGTCCTAGCCCAGCAGCTGGAAGCACATCACCAGTTAATGGAACTCTGGAAGCGGGGCCCAGCCGGGGCCATCAGCACAGCTCCCCACCCACAGGCCTCCTGAACCAGCGATTTCAATTAAAGGACCATTACCATGAAACCCTATCCAGCCCGGCTCCCACCGGCCAGCAGGACGCCTTTCTTCTCCCCGGCCCAGGCCCTGCTCTGTGGTCACCGAGCAGCCCTCTTACCGGGGCCCACCGCCTTTGCTAGAACACAGCAGCTGCTGCTAATAAACAAACATATTGATCATACAGATATGGGATGTCAGGGACTTAATTCATGAATGAAGTGAGCTTTAAGAGTGCCCGGGGGGAGCTGGCTGCATTTAAAGGCCAGCAGCTGCCTGGGCGCCTCTGAGCTGGGCTCAGGCCAGGCTGGGGAGGGAGCCACTCTCTGCCCTGCTTTCCGTGGGACACGTCGACACGACATAGTCTCCTCCAGCGTGGGTACCACCTCGCCTGGTCCCCACCTCTGCCTCTGGAACCTTCTTCGCAACCTAGAGAGAGTTGGATGAGGCTGGAATGCCGTCACATGATCAGGACATGGGCCAGGGCCAGCATGCAGAGGATAAGGGGGGTGCCTGTCTGGGCTCCCTGCTTGGGCTCCAGGGCTCTTGCCCTGGTGCTGGTGATAATGGCCTCAGTCCTGGCACCTGGCCTCTGCTGGGCCTGCCATCTTGTTGGAACAGATGGTATAAGATCCCTGGGAACCTCAGTGAATGAAGGTTGGGCGGCCAGAAGTCCTAGACATTCTTTCATGCAATCATTTCCAGACCAGACAGAGCCCCCAGCCCCTTGTCAATTGTAGCAGAGAGTCGATGGTGAAGGCGAGACTTCCCGGCTTTGAATCCCAGCTCTGCCACCTGCAAGCTGTGTGTCCGCAGGCAAGCTCCCCCACTCATGCCTCTGCGCAAATGGAGGATGTGGGTACGGACATTCAGATTACCCAAGCCATGCCATGCCTGCAACAGCGTCTGGCCAGGGCAGTGTCCTGGGCAGCACTGCTTGGGCCTGTGGCTCCACTGTGCCTATCTCTGCTATCCTGTCCCCTCCTGCAGGGAAGTATAACATGCTACGGGACTCCCCCCATCCCCCCTGGGCCCAGGTGGGCTGCCCAGCCCTGGCCCAGCTGCTGGCTGGACACTCAGGGCAGCTCCCGCACCTGGACTTACTCCTGTCAGGCTGGAGCTTCTGGTGCCTTCCACCCATGGACTGCTGGCCGGACCGGCTGCTCCTTGCGCCTGTCCCCCTCTGCTTTGTCTGCAGTTGCACAGACCTAGTGTGGAAGCCACTGCTAGCCACACGTGGCTATTTAAATTGAAATGAACTGAGGTAAAATGAGACCTGACTTCTCCATTCCAGCCACGCAGCTCCACGAGGCTGTCACGCTGGACAGCACAGACAAAGATCATCTCCTCCTCTGCAGAAGGTTCTGGCAGTGCTGCCCTGAGGCTGGATGACTGGAGGGCACCCCTTCCTTGTCCTTGAAGCTTTGATCATCCATGCAAGTTTGGCCATGGCTTGACGGCGCCTGGAGGTTGGGGTCTGCCTCTAAGCCAGGTTCCCGGGGGCTGGTGTGCAGACTCGGGTGTGACCTGCCTGCTCGAAGCTGAATTTCTTTTGCTGTGGAAAATGGGGGGTGAGACGAGGAAGCCCCACAGATGCAGCTCCCGTCAACCTGAACAGGTGTCCAGGGGGACTGGGAATAGAGGCTGGACCTGGACCTGCCCGTCCCAGGATGAACGGGAGCAGGACCTGGCCAGCCTCACTTCCCCAGTACGGGGGCCTCCCTTTTGGAGTGCCCTGGGGCTGGATGCTTCATGGAGGCTTGGGGCCACCTGGTGTGCCCCACTGCTAGTAGGCAGGGCCGGGCGCTGGAAGGGCTGCAGCACACATGTGTCTGTTTCGGGACCAGAACTCCTTCCGGGCCAACAGCTCAGATACTCTCAGATGTTGTGGCTTAGATGCTCAGGGGGTCAAACTGAGCCCGGAGCAATGAGTAGGCCCTCAGGTCAAAGAAGACATTGTCACTCACCCACAGTCATGTGACGGATAAACAGGCACGTTCCTGTAGTGCACTGTGGCGGGCGGTGGGAGTGCTGCGCAGGCCGGGGAGCTGAGAGGTGCTTCGCCAGGAGGCAGAGAAGGGGCCAGGGAGGCCTCCTGAAGCCAGCTGCTCTGAGGGCCAGGGAAGGGGGAGCAGGGGCACAGGGGACGGCCTGCAGAGCAAAGGGACGGGGCTTAGCACTGAGCTGGGGGTGCCGGGGAGTTCGCACTGGCTGTGCTGGAGGATGAAGGAGAGGGCTGGTGGAGTGGAGGGGGTCGAGGCTGGAGATGGGGTTCAGACGCAGGGTCGTAGCTCTCATGCTAGGAACCAGCCAGCAGTGAAAGGGTTTTAGACAGGAATGACCAGACATACTGGTGAATTAAGAAGGTCACAGACACTGTGACATGGAGAGGAGCTGAAGCAGGGAGGTCTTCAGGGTTAGTTTAAGGAGAGAGGGTGCAGGCCGGGACACAGCTAAGAGGGGAGCGAGAAGGGAGAAAGCTTTAAGGACAGGGGGCCAAGCAGCGCCCTGGCACTATGGTCTTGCTCATTTTGAATTTGAAATCATTTTTTTTTAAAGGCCCGAGCTTAAGTTCAGAAATCTTTCTTTATAGAGGGTGTCAGCCCCCAAACCTGCCAGACACAGGGAAAGCTGTTTTCAGAGGAAAATTTATAGCCCAACTGCCTTTATTATTAGTGAAAAAAGAATCCCAGCTTCCAAAACATGAGGTGGAGTAGGTTATCCTCTGAAGAAAGTCAGAACAGGAACAATAGAAAAGGAACACTAGAATAAGTCCAGGGAATGGACATTAATAAAGATGAAAGCAGAAATTAATGGATAAAAACCAGAGTCTATTAGGGGGAATAAATAAAATCAGAAATGTATTCTTCAAAGAGACCAGTAAAACAGATGAATCTGTTTTGAGAGCCCATTGAAGGGGAGGAAGAGATTTAGTGAGAGAGAAAACAGAGATTATAGAAATTAATTACCTTGGCAAGATGGTTGGGAGGAGATTATAAATAGAGCATTGGAGATTCTGGAGCCCCAGCCGCTGCCCACACCTCTCAGCAGCGCCCATCCATGCCTCAGCTCCGTCCCGAAAGCCCGAGGCAATCGGGGTATTTCATCCTTATCATTCTCCTTCTGTCAGGAGGAATACGAGTGACTCACGTTACTGGGCCTCCCCATCTGCCAGACGCTGTGCTGCCTTCTCCCCCGGATTGCACTTTAACCCTTTACAGCAACTGACAGGGTGAACCAGGGCCCCAGGGGCTCCCATTTTACAGATAAGAAAATCATCTTAGCACAAGGGGTGGTTGCTGCCAGCTCCCCCATCTTGCAGGGGGTGCAGCTGCCTTTGTGTTGGGCAGCCTGGCTTCCGGCTGGCATCCTGCCCAGGCTTAACTCACACCCTGCCCCGCTACACACAGGGCGAGCAAGCTGGGAGCTGTTAGGCCTGCAGGAGTCCCTGGTGCCCAGCCAGCGATGCCCTGGTGTCTGGTCACGGTGTTGTTGCTTAGATGCTCAGCCTTGGGGAGTTGCTCGGCCTTTTGGGGGCTCAGCTGTTTTGTAATGTAAGGGAGTTGGATTGGTCACCCATGATTTTAAAATTCTTTTGTCTTTCTTTCGAAGCACAGCATTTACCCAGGGGTTGCGTGAGGGATTCGTGTGTTCTCATCCACTTCCAGGATGAGGGCCCAGGTGGGCCCCTAAATAAAGTGACCGGAACACACACCACTGTAGGGAGTGCCCAGGAGGCAGTAGAGACCTGACAACAGGCCACCCAGGCTCCGGCTCAACCTCACTAGGCCCCAAGGTCAAGGATGACACATGGACGGAAGCCACTCTCCTGATGAACTGACTTCCAGGGTTCATGCAGGCCTCTGCCCAGGTCTGGACCCACTGGTATGTACCCCCAGCTCCATGGGTACCCCGATGTGTTTTGGGACCCTGCTGGTCTTGAACTCCACAGACCCCTTGTGGGGCGAGAATGAGAAGGGGGAGGCCAGCGCAGGGGGCCTCCCCCCATCCCCGTGGTTAGGAAAGGAAGATTTAGTTGTATATTAAGAGTTCAGGCCCCACAAAAGACACACATGAATGTGGATGACAGGCGGCCAATGTGAGTGGCCTCAGGTCAAGTTCAGAGGGACACCAAGAGGCTGGACCTGTCTTAGCTTTCTGCTTGCTCTCTGGACCCTGACCCCAAGATGGCACAGCCATTCTGATGAGGACGTGGGGCGCCACAGAGGCAGGCCAGGGCCCACTTCTGCCACCGAACATCCATCAGCAAGTACTCATGGAACCCTTCCCCTGTGGGGTCACAACCCGGATGTCATCTAAAGCTGCCCCTGTATCTGGAGGTTGAGGAGACACCCAAGAAAAAGGCAGACCCCCCTCCCCCATCCGCAGGTGGCTGAATAACGAGGGGAACTTACTTAGAGGTTGTACCTTGTGCCAAAGACACATAGTTTTCTGCCACCACTCCCCCCTCCTTAAAAGTCTGTACGGAGCTGGCCACACGCCTGTGTCTGGCTCCCTCCTGGGGCACGGGGGGTAGGGGGTGCATGTGAAATGCACAAGGGGAGATGCCACTCGGCAACTGCATAGCTCCCAGGTGAAGGGGCAGTTCCGTCTTTTTGCCTGCCTATTGGCACCAGGACAGCGGGGTAGAGGCCCAGTCCCTGCTGGAGGAGTCTCCGCCTGGCGACATGGGGACCTGGACGGGAGAATGGCGCAGAAAAATATAGCTGCGGCCCTGAACCACCGAGGGAGCTGGGCCCCTGTCCTGCCTGGAAGTGTCCTGAGGAGGGGACAGCGGGCCGGCAGTCTCCAGGCAGGCAGAGGTCAGTCTGGCCGGAGGTGTCACGTGAGGAGGAGAGACAATGCTGGGAGGTGAGCGGGGCACCAAAAGTTGGGTTTTGGACCCGTTGACACTGAAATACCTAAAGCATAATGTATTTTAAACAATTTCAAACTGCAATAAGATTTGCAAGAAGATTACTAAGAACTCCTGCACCCCCTTCTTCCAGGCTCCCCAGTCTGCCAATTCTACTGCCCCTAAATATCCTCCCGACAAAGATGCTCCCCTTCATTCCCACCATAGAGCCCCAAAGCAGGAAAAAAACCACCCTGCAAATTGAACCCACCGTCTCAATGAGCTCTTTTGGCATTTTTGACTGCAACCCCTCCCTGGACGCTTTGTTTGGAGTTGCTGTCCTTTCCTGCCTCTCCAGTCTGGAACATTCTCTTTGTGCTTCCTTGACATGCATGGCAGATTGGAGAGCACGGGTCTTTCCTCTGCAGGATGAACCTTGATATCTGTGCCAGCTTCCTCTTGACAAGAGTCGGGCTTTTCCTGCCAGGTTTATTAGGGTTAAATTTACATTCACAATGCTCAGCTTCTAGTGCTTGATTCTGGGGTTGTGACAAATGCAGAGCCCTGTGTAACTGCCGCCTCCATAAGTAAGTAGAACATTCCCATCCTGGCCTGACGTCATGGCTGTGTGACCCGCGTCACCGCACAGGCCCCGGCTTCGAAGGACCCTGTGGTTTAATGCTGTCTGCGCATGCCATGACGTTCTTAATTCTTAACAGTTGTTACACTAGGGCCCTGCGTTTTCTTCTTGCACAGGTTTCTGCTGATTGTGTGGCTGGTCTTGTCACCCCAAAGAGTTTCCTCCTGTCCCTTTCCCAGGGGCTTGGTGACAACTGATCTGCTTTCTGTTCCGGTAGTTTCTTCTTTTCAAAACGGCCATCGAAGGGAATCCTAACGTGGCCTGTGAGCCTGCTTCTTTCACTTCGCACACTGCATCTGAAATCCACCCCCGTTTTTCCCTGTATGGATAGTTTGCTCCTTTTAATCGCTAAGTACTACTCTGTGAGCTGGATGTGCTGCCGTTGGCTTATTCATTCACCAGTTGGAGGACATTTGGGTGGTTTCCAGTATTTGGCAATAATAATTAAAACCGCAGTAAATACTCACAGGTTTCTGGGTAAACATATATTTTTGTATCTCTTGAATAAATAGTGAGTAGAGTGGTTTGCTGCGTTGAATAGTAGGTGCGTGTTCACTTTATGAGAAGCTGCCGAGCCATGTTGCGAAGTGGCTGTACCTTTCCGCAGTCCCACTAGCGACATGTGGGAACCTCCACCGCCCCACATCCTGGCCAGCCTGGGGTGTTGGCAATTTTTATTTTAGCCATTTCAGTAGGTGCATTTAGTATTGATTTTATTTTGCATTTCTTGAATGACTCATGAAGTTGAGCATCTTGTCATGTGCTTATTTGCCATCTGGGTATCTTCTTCAAGTGTCTGTTCAAATCTTTTGCCCATTTAAAAATTGGGTTTGTTTTCTTATCAACTTTTGAGAGTTTTAAAATCTATATTCTAAATACAAGTCCTGATCAGATGTGTGTTTCATCAATATTTTGTTCAGAAGGACATTTGAAACACTCAAGTGTGTCGACAGTGACACTGATTTCCGGGCTAGTTACAGCAGCTGGGTTACAGCTGGAGTGTTAGAGCAAACACATTTGGGGCTTTAGGACGGCAGTCTGGGGGATACAGACTCACAAGCACCTGCCAAGGTGCTCTGTGGGGAGCTGCTTATACAGGCAGGGGGCAGGGCAAGGTCTGCCTTATGCAAATGAGGTTTTCAGTCAGTGCAGTTCTGATTGGTGGAAAGTTTGTCAAATGGTGATTAGTCAAATTTTAATCCTTGGCGTTGCTTGCCTTATGGTTTCATTTCTTCTCATCTGTGGACGTGCCTGTACGTGCCTGTACTCGTGCCGATACTTCTGGGCACCTGCATGTGCCTGGGCCCCTCAACGTCTGGGGAGATGGTGTTACCCATATGGGTCCTTGCTGGTTTTTCTTACATATTTTTTTTAAAGATTTGTTTATTTATACAAGCACTGGGTACAGTCAGTAGCGCGGGAGGGTGAGAGAATTCACCAGAGTCAGAGCAGAGAGCACAGCAGGCAGATTGACAAAGTACACTGCTGAGGGGAGCAGTGGGCATGGCAAGAGAGGTCTGCGTGCCATGTGGGACCCTCACCCAGCGGCCAGGGATCGAACCGACACTGCAGAGGCTGCGGGCAGCTTCGCAACCCAGTGCTCAAGAACCAACAGCTTTTGCTGAGAGGAGAGTTCTAGATGGGTGATATAAAATGGAATGTCACTGGTGTGTAAATTGAGACTGAAGACATGGGCAGTGGGACAGTTACCAAGGGAGACAGGATAAAGTTGAAAGAGGAGATGACTTAAGACTGAGCTGTGAGGATTTACAAAATTTAATGGCCAGGTGGAATGGAACGTGCTAGAACAGGAGATTGCGAAAGAACTGCCCAGACTGTAGGAGAAACCCAGGAAGGGTGAGGCCAGGGAAGACGAGACAAAGGAGCTTTGATGAAGGGAATGGTGAGGAGTGTTAGACACCATCAAGAGACCAAGCTCAAGGAAGGACTGAAAAATATCCCCAGGGGGTTGAGCCATGTGGAAGTCACTCTTCACCATTGTGAGAGCTGTTCTGTGAAGTGATGGAGCAACGCTGGAGTCACAGCCTCCCTGAGGAGACACAGGCTGGTGGTTGAAACATCGAGTTACCTAAGATTGCTCCTCGGCTACCACCCCTGCCCACTGGCTCCTTCCCTGGCTCACCTGTGGACCTCCCCACGGTCCAGTAACTCCCAGCCAGCCTGGGGTCTCGAGGACCAGCCAAAACCCCATGGTTGGCGATGCGTTTCCAGGCCATATGGGTAACGAGGCATCTTGAGCACTACAGCTGGGTAGAAGCCGTGTTAAGAGGGATTGAGAAGTGAGTGGGACGTGACAAAGGTGGATAATGACAGTGAAGGCTTCCTTACAGATCTTTGCTTCTGAAGCGGGGGAAAGAGGAGATTGGCAGAAGCTGGAGGAAGATGTGAGGCCGGGGCGGTGGGACTGTTTTCTGTTCTTCTGCAGGTGAGGGAGTTGAGCATGTTTAAAGGTTGATGGGCAGGGTCTTAACCAGGGGAGAGGGGTCCAGACAGACCAGACTTGAGTCTGCACGACCTTTATGTTTACTTGTGTGTCAACAGGAACAAACAAGTGGGACTCCAGTGTGGAGAGCCAGCTGAGGAACTCAGCTGGTGTCAGTTGTCCACAGATGACACATCTGCTCCGAGTATATTAACCATCAACTTTCTGAGCCTCTCAGTTTGAACTCTGCTCAATTTTCTTGTGCAAAAGCTACTATGGGAGACCCGCTGACCCCCAGTTAAGGCATCATCCCAACCTACTGCTAGAGATCTGTTCCATCTCTGTAACCCGCCACCCGCCAAGTCTAGGCCAAGTAGGATCACTGCCCAATTTCCAGGGCAAACTGTAGTTGTTTCTGTGCGCCCTGGGGATGGCTGTGTGGAGGGCAGCATCGATCGGCTATTGAACCCAGCTCCCAGGGAGTTCACCTTGCAGAGGGAGAGGTGGGACAGTGTCAGCCACCTGGAGCTGATACAGCAAGGCCTCCAGGGTGGGGAGACAGGCTCCACTAGGGGCATCAGTGCTGGCACCCTAACTGGGCGTCCACCTCCCCACCCTGCAGCTCCTCTCCCAGGGTTCCCGCACCCTCATCCACACCCCAGGCCCAAGAAAAGTGTGTCCAGGGGGGACAGCCAGACTGTCCTTCCAACCTCACAGCTGCACAGATTCAGGCATGGGCCAGACTGGGTTCTAGGGCCAAGTCCCTTCCCTTTGACTCTCTTGAGACCCTCCAAACACAGAGTCTCCCCAGCAACTTCCCTCCAGAGCAAATGCTGCACCCACTGGACCACTGGGGTTTGCAGGTCTCCTAGGGCTGAACTGCCAGCCCCCCCCCACCTCCCCCAGCAGGTGTTCCCCACATTATTCACTAGAAAGAACAACAAACTCAGCTGAGTTCCCTCTGATACAGGGAATTTCTGCTTCCTTCAGGTGGGAGCCGCCTGGTTTTTTTTTTGAGTGAATTTTCTCCAGGTTTCCACGTCGCTCTTGTCTCACCCGGAGTCACACGTTCCAGAGACCTCCTCCCCCCGCAGATGAGCTGCCCTCGCTCTCCCCTGGCAAGGGCGGCATGGTGCTGGAGAGCACCCAAGGCCACGGCTGCTCTGCTGACTTTTACAAGCCCGTGTCCTTTGTGGTGGGCATCCGCCCTGAGCCAAGGACACCCAGGCACCATTGTGTACGCTGCCCGCCTGCAGGGGCTGCCTCCACAGGCCGCCACTGGGGGAGGCCATTCCGGCCTTGCGGTGTTTCACTTGCAAGGTTACAAAGTCAGGATAATGGGAAATAATGCCTCCTCATCATTTCTAACCTTTCTGAATAATGCCTCTGTGCATAAGCCAGAGGTTTTTATTTTAAAATCAATTGTGCTTATTGTGCTCTTTGGAAAAATAAATGAGAAGCTGGGAAGAAAGATGTGGGATCCAGGGTTTATTAACACACAGAGGGTGGAGTGGGGTGTGGGGATGCCGTCCTGCCTAGCCTGGCCTGCTATTGTCCTGGAGTGTGGGGTGAGCAGCTAAACCCCAATGGTTGCTAAGGGAGAAGGGAGCTTCTCACGCTACAAAAATGTACCAGACATATGTGGGCAAAGCAGCTGTCTTTTATTACCCTCGGGCGGCTGAGAGCCTCCGTCCCGGCCCAGGGAGCTTGGGGCCTGCAGCCTATGAAGAGCTTGTATGTCCCAAAGATCAGCTATCAGGGTGAAGTGCAGCCCGAGAGCTGTGTGGCAGGTGGCCCACTTGATGCCTCCTCTGTGGCGCAGAGGCAGCGCCACCTCCTTTGTGCAGTAGAGAGGACCACGGCGGACCCTGCGCCAGGGTGACTGGTGGCCTGTGTAGGGCGCGTGGTAGTGGGATTGCTTTGGTTGAGGGCTGGGAGCCCAAGAGAAAGCTTAGGAGATATATGACAACCAGCAGTTGCCTTGGCGTCATGGTGAATGCCGCCCTGCAGGCCTGGAGGTGTTTGTGCTTGGTTCTCTGTTGAGTGACACACACACGCCACATGCACACCATGCCGCTTGCCCTCAGGCCGCAGCACCGCACTCAGAACCTCACACTGCTTTCCCGCTCCATTCTACTTCAGGAGAAAGGCAGGGAGCTCAGTCTTCTGCAGGTGGGCATGGAGAGGTGGTCCGGGCTGGATTCTGTCTTGGGCTTGTTCTTTTTTCGAGTGCCACCACCAGACGCAGGGTGACGCAGGGCTGAGCGCTGGCCCAAGCAGGTGCTCCCAGGTCCGGCCAGCTCTCTGTGTCAAGCCCTTGGCCTCTTTTTATGGTTCCTACAGACTTTGCTAAGAGTAGGGAGGCTTTGCCAATCTGGGCCTCTGAGATGGCAAAGAGCTCTTACTGGAGAGGCCGCGCCCTCAGCTTCACCCCAAAGATGGGCATTTATCTGTCCCTGCTTATTTCTAGGGCTCTCTTATGTGACCTGTGTCCTAATGGGATCAAAGGCAGAGGGTGGAGTGAAGAAAGGATGTAAAAAAATAATAACTGTTTCTTCTTGCTGGCAGAGAGAAGTCATGAGGCTGAGCCGTTGGGCCCCAGTCATTTTCACTGGCTGCCTTATAGGGCTTGGGAGGTGGGGGCAGTTACTGGTGGCGAGCATTTGCTGGGAGAACTCAGGGGCTGGGCAGTGTTGGGGCTTCTGCTTGTTCTGGGACCAAGCCCTTCTCCTGAGGCTCATTGCCAGCTGGGGCATCTTCCCAGAACACTATAGCCATATGCTTTTTGGATGGCACCTCCGGAGCTGGGCAGCCTGGCAGCCTGACACTCGTCACCTACAAAGCTTCTACAAAGCTCCAGCTGCAGGGGCACCCCTCTGGGCTTGCCATCTCTAGGCTGGCTAGTTATAGCTGATGCCAGGAATGGCCTCCTTTGCCCCATATCAAAGCTTGCTCTCTAAAGTTATACAACCCTAGAACTCCAGACTCATCCAGACGCAATTTCACATGCCTAAAAACATGACTCCACTTACCCAGGTAAATGGCTACCTTCCTGTCTGGGGACAGACACTGCCAGTTGCCTTGCTAACTGACCTCTCTGCACCTTCCTGGATGGCAGAGCCAGGTGCCTACTAGAAGTGTTACTGTCATAGGCCCTCTTCTCTGGGCTCACTTGCATCAAGAATAGGGAGCATGGAAGTCATCATTCCAATGGGACCTAAGGGAGGATGTGCAGGATGTTTCTGATAAAAAGAGCCACAAGGGGAGAAAATGACCCCCTTTTTTTTTTTACATGAATGTAGTTGTATGAGGATCTGATGCCTGGAGCTATTGCAGTCATTCTGGGAGCTAGAGGAGCCAAGTCTGAAAAAATTGAGTAGAAGCAGAGAAAGCTGGTACTTCATGACATTGTTTAACTTTCATGTTTTTGTGGCTTGTTAGGGTGGAAACTAAATGCTTCTCTTAGTGATCTTTGTTCACTGTTCTCTTATATGCAGCCCAAAGTGCCTCAGCTGGTAAATACTCACCTCCCTCTACTGCCACGAGTATTGGGAGCTGAGTGGTGGTGTGTGGGGCAAGGACTGAGTTAGGTCTCCTGGTATTAGTCTCAGCTATTTTGCCACCTTCTCGCGGTGTGGCTGGAATTGGTGGGAAATAGCTTAGCAGGTCAGCCTGGACCGCAGTTTTTAAAAATTTGCTATTGAAGTAACTTTGGTTTGAAACACTATGTTGGCTCAGGTGCATGGCGTTATAACTTGACATCTGCATCTACCACATAAGGATTGCTACCAAAAGGACCCCAAGAGCTGGGGTTGGCTTGGGAATCAGCTACCAGGATACCAGGTACCCCCAGGGACCAGCTGTAAGTGTCCTTCCCCCAGAAGTGAAGCAGGGATCTGAGCAAGCTGGGGGCCTGCTCTGGGCTTAGGGTCTGGCCAGGAAAAGCCTGCAGATGGCAGGGTTCGGAGCCCCCCCAAGATGCGGTGGAGTCTGGAAAGGCTTAGTGGGGCTCAGACCATCGACTAAATTCTGCTCTTAACTCTGAATCTTTCATGCTGTCCCTGCCTTCCATCAAGCTGCCTAGGAAAAAGCTGCCCGTGTCATACTTTGTCCACTCAGATTCGAACGGCCCCGCTGCAAGGGAGAACCCTTCATGCCCCTCTGCTGATCGTGTCTTTGGCAGCCCCAGAACCCAAGAACTGAGGATGCCGAGGCACAAGCAGGGGTCAGCCATTCTCTGAGGTTATGGCCAGTGCGTGGAAAGCCTGGGGGGAGCCGTGTCCTGGGCCCAGGCATCGCCCACCCTGCCGGCAGGCCCTGCCTCATCCACGGGCTGTCCATGGGGCGAGATGGCAGCTCAGGGAAGCATGTCCATGAGAGCTGGGCCATGAGCCTCTTCCCCCTCAGCTCTCCATTACCTGCCAAGCCTGGGCTCACGTCACTGGGAGAAAGACCCTCTCAGAGCTTGGGGGTGCTTAGATGACCACACGAGGAGCCTTTGGGTTTTGGTAGATGTGTCTCTTCCAGAATTAATTTTCACAAGATGACAATGGTTCCAAGTTGGGATGGTTGGGGGACTAGTGGCCTTTGGTATTTTTGGAAAACTGGCCACCCCTCTTTGGCTTACCAGCGAAAGAAGCGTCTGTCTTGACCTTTGTTCTGGCAAGTTCCTGCTGCAGGAGTGACACGCCTGGAGCGGTCCCTGCTGAAGTGGTTTGCAGGTTTCTAGGTCAGGCAAAGCCAACCTAAGGACCAAGGAAGTGGGAGAGAGAGAGAGAAAAAGTGTGTGTGTGTGTGTGTGTGTGTGTGTGTGTGTGTGTGAGAAGAAGGCGTCAGGGGGACAGGCTGATGGAGGCGGGAACTCACTGTGCTTTGGACAGGGTTGCTGTGTCCAAACACCTGCAGTCCAGAGTTCCAGGACTCTGGGGCCCCGACCACAAGCCCCTAATGGCATCTGCACTGGCCCCCAACCCTGGACCCAGGTCCAGGTGATGGCCCGGAGCTCACCTCGTTCCTCTTCTGGGTCTCAGTGTCGCTGTCTGAGGAACAGGGATAACTCAGTCCCTCCAGCTTTCAGTGAAGAGAAAATGCAATCACTTGCAGAAAAAGCATCGCATACAGGAGGGGCTTTGGCAAATACCAATTTTCCATCTTCTTGCCTTTCTCCCATCTACCAGCTGCTGGGGGTGGGGGGGTATGGTTCTGCTCCTGGACAGTCAGCTATCACCAACCTCCCCGTTGTGTGTACAGGCCAGTGTGGGGACCTGGAGAAGGGAGGCTCTCCGGGCCTCTCTGTCCCTCAAGCAGATGCATCTGTTTCTGGCAAACAGCAACCAGATCGCTCTTTTCCCCAGAGGGAACCAGACTTCTGAGACCTTTTAGGCGTTGGGCATCAGGGCAATAGCGGTAACAGCTTCCGGCTCTGGTTCTGGCACAGGCAGGCATCGCGTTAAGTGCCTGGCTCTTTCTCATTGCGAGCCCAGCAAGGAGACAGGAAGGGGGCGGCCACCCAGGCCTGCCCAGGCCACGAGCTTGCCCAGCGTTAAGCAGCTACGAACTGAAGCCTGGAGGCAAGAGCCAAGCGCCCTTCCCTGAGTCGAGGGTCCCAGTACTGGCTTTGTGTCTGGTTGCCGCCTCCTGGCCAGGGCGCACACACAATTGCCGTTGCTGTCAGTCATGGTCGCCTCGTTGCTTATAATGCACTTTTAAATATTTCAGACTGTAGCTTAACTCAGATAGGCATTCGAGCGTGTTTGCCCGCCGCTGCTTGTTACAACGCATGTTTATAGAGTTGATAAGGCACTCAGAGGGTGGTCCTCACTTCACTGGGGTACCTTCTGTTAATGCTAATTCCCAGGCCCTGCCTCATATCTGCAGAATGCCACTGGCGGGGGGGTTGGGGGGACCAGGACCAGGTGTCTGCATTGTAACAAGTCCAGGTGGTCAGGTGTGGGAGAGGAAGAAGCGCTGGCAGGAGGTTTCTCTCAGCCCTGCAGGAAAATGGAGAATTCAAATCCCTCTTCCCCAAATGGCTGGTCCTCTGGTGGGGAGGCTCCTGCACGGGCTGCAGACCTCGCAGGGCCCCTGTGTGTGACCCCCGCAACAGCCTGCTGTTTGCCGAGGGCTGCCAATGGGCAGACCTGCTGCTGTCTTTGACCCCGACGCTCTGCACACCCCTTGCATCCTGCGACAATGGCTTCGAGCACGAGAGATTTAAATACTCAATTAATCAATGGAATATTCCATTAGTGGGATAATCAGTTGCCATTGCCCTGATCTATAGTTACATCTCAGCTGGGCCTCGCAAATTGATTCCTGATGAAGTTCTAATTGACTGGCCCATCTGATAAAGGGCCAGTGGAGTCTATTGAAAGACCTGGGGAGCAGTCCCTGGGGCCAGGACCTTCCTCCAGGGCGGCTAGGGGTGGGAGAGGGGCAGAGGAGCGTGATTTATGCCTGATTCTCCCTCCATCTTTTCTCCACACCGTGTTTATGGCTCCCGGTGAGGGAGGAGCACTCCCAGTGGGAGCACGAGGATGACAGCTCTCCCCACCCTGGCAGCAGGTGGCCAGAACGGGCTTTACCCACAAACCCTCAAGGGCAATGGTTCTCCAACTTGCAAGTACTTAAGAATGATCCGTACCGCGTCTTAGAAACATGGTCCTGGCCTCAGGTTTTCAGACTACAGGTCTGCAGTAGGAACGGGGAGTTTGCATTTTGTCAGACTTCTTGTTGCTTCTGCCACTTTGGTCTCCAGACCTCCTTTAAGAACTACTCCCTATGAGCTGGGGGCTCAGGGTCTGCTTCACTGGGGAGATTTGGGTGTCTTGGGCTTTGTTGGAGGCAAACGTGTGTTGTCATAGCCTCCCAACCTCTTTGTAGCCTAGCACCCTTTCATTTTTTTTTACTTGTTTTGGGTGATTTTCCTTCCAAATAACCCACATCTACTGCTAATAGGTTGCCTCCCGTTTGATTACTGAACGACACCATTATCTCAAGATGAAGGCTGCAGTGAAAAGCGTCCAGTCTCACACCTGCCTCGTTCATTCATTCTCTCCTTCCCCACCAGGCATCCTTTGGGGGTGCTTACGTGGCTGACCTTGAGGTTAGCCTTTTTTTATTTATTTAAAAATTTTGACGATATTTGCTTCCCCCCACCCCCTCAGATTGAGTCCCCATAGAATTTCCTTCCCCAAGGCACCCGTGCACCATCAACCTCAGTCCCCTGTGCGCCTCCCTCCCTCCCTCTGATCCCTCTCCCTCCTCCTCCCCTGCAGGATGTCTCTGGTTTATAATTGTCTGTTTTTGCTTTGTTGTGTTTTGTACTGTTATTATTATTTTTTTATACTGATGTCTTATTTGGTTCCCCTATATTCCTGTGATATTGAAACCATCAGATATTTTTCTTTTTCCTTCTGGCTTATTTCACTGAGCATCATTCCTTCTAGCTCCATCCACATTGCTGTGAATGGCATGAGTTTATATTTTTTGATTGCTACTAATCTTTGACAAAGGAGCAAAGAATATGCAGTGAAACACAGACAGTTTGTTCAATAAATGGTGCTGGGAAAACTGGATTTCCACATGCAAAAAAATGAAACTAGACCACTACCTCTCACCATGCGCAAAAATCAACTCAAAATGGATAAAAGAACTGGACATAAGACCTGGAACTATAAAATGTATAGAAGAAAATGTAGGTAAAACACTATAAGACATACATCTCAGAAACATCTTTAAAGACTCATCACCCAAAGGAGTGGTAGTGAAGGCAAAGATTAACACCTGGGATTATATCAAACTGAGGTTAGCCTTTTTAAAATGTGAAATCAGGCAAACACCTAGCTCCTGGGTACAAGGAGCTCTGGCCCCTTTGGAGACAGCCAAGGAAAGGAAATGTAGGGGTGAGGGCAGAAGCCCTCGGGGCCCGGGAGGCCCAGGCGGCTGCATTGCAGGATACAATAGCCATTGGGAGGTTCTTGAAATTTGAAAATAGTTCCCAGTCCCCCGTATCTTTGAGAATCCCTTCAGCCCCATGATGGCCTGGGTGAAATGAAGACCCACTCAGCTAAGGATGCCCCTGGCTCGGCCATGAGTGTGTGTGGCTGGTGGTCCTGGGGGCCTGGGCTTAGACAGAAAGTTCCAAAGCTTTGTGCCTCTAAAAAGGAGCTTGGACTTGGCCCTATTAGGAAGGGACACATCACCCCCTAGTTTCATGCCGGAGAGAGCCGCGATCAGATTTCAAGCTGTTTTTCTGTTTTCTTCTCATTGCTTATTCATTTCCTCTGTTCCATCTCTTCTTTCCCTCTCTCCTCATCCTCTTTCTCCCCCCCTTCTCTCTTAATACACTGTGTTTTTGTGTATATGCAGTTTTAATTTGTGTTTACATATAAATGTTCAATGTTCTTTCTCTGAAAATACATTCTGGTGTTTGGGATGACGTGGGATGGAGTGGAGAGCCTCAGAATGTCTTCAGCTGGCCCCCGGGGCGATGGACTGTTTTAATTCCTGTAGACGCGGCTCTGCAGGTCTCCGCAGGCGGGACCTTTAGTGTGGTTTCCCACGCTCATCCCAGTGCCTCTGTCATGGTGTTCTGCTCCTCGCAGAAACCACCAAGTAGGTCAGAGAATGTTCCGGGCCCTGCCTTCGCTCATTTGTCATTTATTAAGTGGCTTCTGTGTGTGAGACGCCATGGGAGATGCACCTGGCCCGTGGTCTAGGACAGTGGACCCTGTGTGGACGTGGACCTCACTGGTGGTCACTGGGTGGCTGGATATGGGTTTGAACACACAACGAAGAGCTGAATCATGCAGTGGGAAAGGTGTTCCCTTTTGAATCCTTTTACAATCCTGATGATTATTTTAAGGTGAAAGTCTCAGCAAAGCATCACTTCATTTTAACACCTCCCCAATACTTGCTAATCTCCCTCTTAAAGAGAGAAAAAATAGCAAGCCTCAGGCCCAGAGCCTAAGTCCGCCTCCAGATTCGAGCTGGACTTAAATAATCCTGCTGCTCTCCATTGTATTTCTAGTCTATTCGTGGCACGTGTGATGGCTAATTTTAGTTGTCAACTGGGCCGTGGGTGCGTGGACATTTGGTCAAATATTCTGTGTGTGTCTGTAAAACTCTTTCTGGATGAGATTTGAATTGACCAACTGGACGTCCTGTTGTCCACTATAGGTGGGTGTTTTCTAATCAGTTGAAGATCTGAATACAACAAAAAATCTGACCCTTCCTTCAGGAAATACGAATTTCCTCCTACCTGACTGCTTGAGCTGGAAGGTCAGTTTCTTTCCTGCTTTCAGACTCACTGAAACATTGGCCCTTAAGCCTGCGGGCCTTTGGAGAACTATCCCGTCAGCTGGCCCTTGGAGACCTGGGGATTGTCAGTCTCCCTGTCGTGGGAGTCGATTTCCTTCTCTCATGTCTCTCTCTCTCGTCTCTATCTCTGTGCACACACATATATGCATATACTCATGGGCACACGGATGCATGCACACGTGCACATGTTCTGTTTCTTGGAGAACCCTGATTAATATAGCAATGACACTAGTATTCCACGTAAGAAGTCATGTAAAGTATCATTATTCAATCTATTTATTTAAAGAAAGAAGGAAGCTGCGTAAGGACAGACAATACATCCATGAGATCACATGGACTTGACAAAAAGGCTGAATGGATTTGGGAAATGAGGGGAGAGGGGAAAGATGCAGAGCCCCGCCCCGGGCTGGGGTGAGGAGCGGTGGAGAAGAGAGACAGGGTTCCTGGCTGCTGCCCTCCTGAAGGGGCGCGGTATAGGGAGGCTGGGGAAGTGTCCACAGCATTTGGACAATTGGGGGGCTGGTGTGAGGGCCTAATTGCTGTCACAAACAATGTCACATCTCAGCAGCTTGAAGGTCATGTCTTGTTTATCAACATTAGTTCTTCCAGTGTGCAGCTGTAGAGGGGAGATTAAGGGGCAATGGATGCTTTGAGCCATTATTGGGGGGCAGACTTGGCTTACTGTGGGCACCATGGAGCAGCGCCATCTGAGACACACAGCTGAGGCCAAGGGGAGGATGGGCAGGGGCGGTCTGCAGGGCGGGGCAGGGGCGTGGAGCTTCAGGGTGTTGGCTGGTTTTTTTGGAGTGAGCTGAGGGGAAGTGTACCCATTCATTCACCTGTTCAGTCACTGATCCAATAGGCATGTTGCACGGAACAGATTTTGAAGCAGTCATTTCGACAGAGAAACATTTTGAGGCCCTGAAAAACCAAACCTTTAAATTGCCAGCTGTTTTATCACTAAGAAACGCAGACAGCAGACATCTCCAGTCCCTGCCCCCTCCCGCCAGGATAGGAGGCTCAGCAGGCATTCAGGGACTTTAAACTTGGATATGGCTCAGCCTTATCAGTTGCTTTGCAAAGCCTGAATCAAGCTGGCCCCATGGAAATGTCCTGCTTTTGCCAGGTGCCGGCCACGTGTGAGCAGTCTTGTGAAGGAGGGCCCCCTTGGCTCAGCTTGGAAGACCAAGTGGGGTTTGGAAGAGGTGCAGGGAAGGGTCTGGGCAGAGGATGCAGAAGGAGCAGACTCACAGGGACGGGGGACCAGTGGGCCAGAGGGGTGTGGTGGCCATAAGGCATGCAGGGGTGGAGCGGGTCGGCCTTGCACGCCAGGCTGACGGCATGCCCTTGATCCCAGGGTGACGGAGGGCCATTGAAGGTTTTTATCCAGGTGCTGGCATCACCATCCTCTGCAAAGTGTGCAGAGCTGGATGGGAGAGGCAAATGGTGTGAGATAGGAGGCTCCTGCAGTAGTGTGGAGGGGGGCCTCGTCCTGTGTGTGTGTGTGTGTGTGTGTGTGTGTGTGTGTGCGGGCGCGCATGCACCCATGTGTATGTCTGGGGAGGATGGGGGGTGGTTAGACATAAAAGACCCTAATGCGAGTGACTCTGTGTCAGTTCCAAGCTCGCCTGGACAAGCCCAGCCCTTGCTCTGAGGACGGGTCAGGAGGGCCCCATCACCCCGCGCCCCTGCTGTCCTTAGTATTGCCTGTGGCAGGAATGTGCTGCCTGCCTCGGGGCTGAGGGGTTCGTGTTGGTTTCTGCCAAGGGAGCTGCCACAGTCGGAGCGAGGGGGAAGATGGGGCCGGGGCTGCTACTGGCAGGGACAGCCACGACTCTGTCTTAGGGGATCAAGACAGGATGGGGATGAGGAGTTCTCTTGGCTCGGGGTGCCCGGGGAGGCACCCCTCCTCCTGAAATGGACACATAAACATCACGGAATTGGTTTTGCATCCTACTGCAGGGGCTGTGCTTTAAGAAGGGGGAAGTTGGTGCTCGCTCCCAAGTCTCCGACGGCAGCCAGTTCTCTTCACCAAGGCCGGCTGGGGACTGGGGAGAGAGATTTCTCCAGCACCAAAGGCTTTCAGTGTGGACGCCCAGGACAGCTTCTGCAGGCCCAGCAGGCGATGCCTGGAGGATGCAGGAGGCCGCCGTCCCTCAGTGTGTGTGCTCCTGCGGGCCGGGAAGCCCCCCACCCCCCAGGTAGTTCCCCCATCGAGGGCGTTCACAGCCGAAAGTCTTCAAGGTACTTGGTTTTCGCGGCTTTTGGATCCACTTCTTGTTTTCATTCTGGTTTTAATCTCAAATGGAACTGGCAAGCGAAGGTGGTGGGTTCTCTAGGCAAACTTTATCTCCTGCGCACTATGGCACAGAGAGAAAGCTGGGGAGGCCCTTGGCATGCCTGCTCCTCCCACGTGAGGGGCAGGTAAATGTGTGGGTTGGGCTGGAGCCGCCCAGGCACCCGCTCCTGGGTTTGCAAAGGACTCTGCCCGATGGTCCGAAGTGCTGGCAGCTCCGTCTGCCCCCAAGCCCGCGGGGACTGGCCCGGGCCTGGCGAGCTTTTCGAATACCCTGGACACCCACTTCTCAAGTACTGACCAGTCAGAAAGGCATGAAGCCTCATCAGCCACAGACACTGCCGTGAACCCCAGCTCTGTTCTGTCTGGTGCGCCGGGACCCTGTCTGTGCGAGCCCTTGACGGAACGGGGTGGGCACGGAGGGTTTGAGTCTTGGTTCTGGCCCCGATGCGCTGTGGGACTTGGAACGTGTTATTTCAGCTGTAGGAACTTAGTTTTTTTCCTCTAAATCATGGGAGTAATAATAGTACCCGCAGCATCGGGAGGTGGGAGGACTGAATTGATGTGCAAGAACAGGAGCAAACGCAGGGCGTGTGGTACGTGCAGGGGCCATTCTTAGAACTTGTGGCCAGTGGCTGGATGACCATCCAGCATCACTGTGACCTGCGTCCGGTCCCACCCAGACAGTTGGGACTGGGTGGGGAACACAGAGGAGGGTCTGACAATCCGGTGGGGAGCAGCATGGTAGTGGTGCCTGGGGGCTGTAGGACCACATGAAGGGGACTCACTGTCTCTGGACTCTGAGGTTAGAGAGGAGGGGTCTTTCCGGAACTGAGAGTTGCTGCCATCTGCCCAGAAGGTCTGGGGTCCGGGGCTGGGGACTGGTCAGCAGGGCTGATAGGAGGCTGCTCTGTAAGTGAGGTGTGAGTTAAGCAGCCAGAGCTTCTGAAAAGCTCACATCTGCCCCCGGGAGCATGCTTAGAGGCCTCAGTTCTCTTGGCCTGGCTCCCCACACAGGGACTTTCATAAGGAGAGGCCTGCCCAGGCCCTGCGGGTGTCCGGGTGAGGGAGCCAGGCACGATGGATAGAAGCCCACACCCGCTGCCCTGGGAAAGGTGGTTTGTAGCAGGCGTCTCTCCTCTGTAAGCTCCCCTAGACCTGCATCCCTGGCATCTCAGCATATGGATGGAGTCTGCAGGAGGCGGAGGGAGCGGGAGGGGTGTCCAGCCCCAAGCGTGTCACAGATGCCCACGGAGAGCTGGGGAGGATTAGAGCAAATCATTAATTGTCATTAATATGCTGGGGCTTGACAGCCGGGTTTATTTTTACACCAAAGCCCAGACGTGCCTTGCACGTGTCCCTGGCTCCAGGCTTTGGGAGAGAAGGGAGCACAGGCTGCACTTACCCTCTGCTAGCACTCTGGGAGTGGCCAGGGACCTGCCACCGGGCCCTGGTCTGGCAGAAGCCCTGGCCTCCAAGGGCCGGCCCTCCCCCACCTTCTGCAAGCTTCTCCCCTCGGTGCGTGCAGCAGGTCCTGGTTGTTCGATCTCACTGACCTGGCTTCCAGGCCCTGGGCGGAGGTGGTCACATCACCAGGAACCCTGCCTAGGGCATGGGGGTGAAGCTCCACCCAGAAGCAGCGAGTATATCAGGAGATGCCGGATGGAGGGCTTCCCTAGATGTGCGTTTATCTATAGCAGATGGAGCTCTTTCCTTCCAGATCATTCTAGAAACTGCAGGTTTGACTCAGATTGACCACATGGACTTTCTGACAGTGGGGTGCTTTGGCCCAAGGAGATGGTAGGTCTCTATGGAGACCTCACAGCCCCCCTCAGCACTCAGGCCTGGTTCCATGAGGAACCCAGTGGAGCCTTCCTTTTGGGGCAGCCCACGAGCTAAGCACCCTTGGCAATGAGTCCTGGAGGACATACTCCTTCAGGGGGCATGGGGCTGCTCCCCAGGGGGAGGGCCCCATTGGCCTCCCTCCTCCAGGCTGCCAGCTCTCCTTCAGGCCTCTGCCTCTCCCAGCTGTCCTCTGTCTCTATGTGTGCTATAGAGAAGAACCTGGTGACTAATCCCGACAACACAAACCCTCCATGTGGCAGCTGTGTTGCCCCTTGGGGTCTCTCCTGCTGTCACAACCCTGACTTCTTGTCTGCCTCCTTCTTCCCCACTGCGGAACTCTGTACCCCCATTTAAGGACCTCTATGACCCTCCACTTAAAGACTTCTGTGACCCTCGTGTGGGCCTCTGTGACACCTCCCCATTGAAGGGCCTCTGTGATTGTCTCCCCACTTTCAGGCCAGCTGATCAGCCAACTTAACGCCATCTGCAGTCTTAATTCCCCCTGCTTGGAACTTACTGTACTCCTAAGCTTCGGAGTTTAGGATGTGGGGAGCTTTGGGGGGCTGCTGTCTTGCAGACCATGGTGCAGAGCAGACCCAAAGCCATGGTGGGCAGCCTGGGCAGCCCCTCTCCACACATCTATGTCTGTGAGGTACAGAGTTCTGGCCAGGCAGAGGCAGCAGGAGCACGCTCAGCTTCTGTAGCAGGACCTGTGGGCTGGGCCAGGGCCTGGTGCCCTCGGCGACCCTGCCACTCTCAGGGCTGTGACATGAGACCCTGTGCTGGGGATTGCATGGTCCAAATTCTTATGTTGAAGTCCCTACCCCCACTGCAGTGGGGCCTTTAAAGAGGTAATTCAGGTTAAATGAGGCATTGAGGCTGGGGCCCTCACCTAGTCAGATGTGGTATCTGCAGAGAGAGGCACCAGGGAAGTGCAGGCACAGAGGAAGCCATGTGGGGACACAGAGGAGGTCATGCGGGGACACAGAAGGTGGCATCTGCTAGCAAGGGGAGTGGTCTTTCAGAAGCCCACCCTCCCAACCCCTGGATCTTGGCCTCCAGCCTCCAGCAGTCTCTGCTGCTTGAGCTGCCCAGTCTGCAGCATTTATAAGGCAGCCCCAGCACTGAGGCACCCGACGGGTCAGTCTTTGTCCTGGTGGATGCCACATCTTGCCTGGCTCAGTACCATGGAGAACATTTATTCCTGGAATGCCTCCTCCCCCAAACCCTAGTTTGCCTCTTGCTTTGTCCAAAGAGACCCTTCAGAAGCAGCCGCACTTTCCCGTCTGCATGCCTGCTGATGGTTTTTCTGGATTCTGGAAGGCTTATTATGATTCACTTGAGGTGGCCGTGATGAGGCCTTCTAGAATACTGGACATCTCTTGGACGTGGTGTATAGTGGAAAGAGTCGAGATACCTTTGTGAAGGTCACTTGAAATACTTGACCCAGTAGGGGGTTTTCTTGGATCTCACTTTTCTTACCTTGAAGCAAAGAGGCAAGATTACATCAGGGAGGGCAAAGATCGGGAGTGACCCGTTCCAGCCAGTTCCGAGGGGCTGCCAGGGAGCAGTAGGAAGGAAAGCTGGGACCAATCAGCTGTGTGCACCCAGGGCAGCTGGAGGGGACAGTAGCCTAGAGCAGGTGTCCATCTGCCCGCCAGCAGATCGGTTTGAAGGTCTCGTCTAGCCTCGTCTCTAAGACCCTCGCTCACAGCTTCGCGTGGGCCCCGCAGGCAGCTGTCCCAACAGTGTGGCCAGAGTCACGTCCCTGGCCCGCTGTCTGCCACCCACCCTTCGCCCTCCGCTTCCTCGTGGCGGCTTCACTGACCCCAGCGGCGCTGGTTACCAGCGCTCCTCTCCCTGCGAATGGAGGTGGATCTTTAAGTGCAGCGACTCCTTTTGCTCTTCGCCCCAGATTCCCACTGGGGCCTAGGCCCGGTTTAGGAAGACCTGATCGCGGCCAGCCTCCAGCCGAAGCCAACACCTGCCACGGAGGCCCCCTTGAGCCCCTTGCAAGTTCGTCTTCACCACGATCCGACTGGATGAACGGGAGGGGGTCGTTGGATTTTCTTTGTTTTTCCGGGAAACGTGGTGTATGCATGTGTACGTGTGGTTTTTTTTTCCAAAGAAAACATTTCAAATGCTCATTAGGCAGAAGTATCTCTTTTACATGCACTTTAATTGTTCTCCCTAAGATGAAATATATTATTTTTCTTGGGTAAAGCAGCAGGCAGTTTATTAGCAGAGCTCATTAACCCACAATCAGCAACGGGCTCACCTCTCCTCACAACCTGCCCGCGTTCTTCGCAGGCACCGAGGTGGTGGTGCCACAGCACCCTTATTTATAAATACGTGCAATGCAATATGAACTCTATTTGTGCGGACAACATCCATTTTTTTAGCCACCAAGTCTGACCTACCTAAGGCAGGCCCGCGAGCAGTGGGCAGAGCTGGCCGAGGCCCCTCTCTCCTGGCCAGTCTTTCCCTCCCAGCCTGCGAGGTGCTTTTTCTCCCATGCGCGCCCCTGGGGAGGGCTGGCTTGTGCTCTGGGCATCTCCTTGTGGCTGAGGCTCAGCCCCCTCCACACACCCCAGCAAGGAATGGGTGGCCTCGGTCAGGGTGGACTCGGCAGTGTCCTGGCCAGAGGCTGCATGAGGAAGGGGGGCAGGCCTCATGGACCTTGAGCAAAGGTCCAAGCTGAAGGGATTTGCTCAGCCAGGCAGAGGCTGCCCCCTTGGTGCAGGGGGCACATGGTGGGTTGGAATTTGGTGGTATCTGCCAGAGACCCAGGAAGCCTCTTACAGCGTCTCAAGGTGTAGAGAGGACTCTGTGTGGGCTCTACTGTAGTCACAGCAGGATGGGGAGACGGACGGCGAGGAACAGGAGTCTTTGCTGTTGGCTACCTGGGCTGAGCAGAGGGAGGCACTGCAGAGGGCAGCGGGTCCTGAGAGGGTTCCCTGCATGCACCGGAGGGACGGGAGCCCCAAATGTGGACACACAGCTTTTAAACACAGCGACTAGTTCCTGAGGCCAGTTACTGCTCTATGCCTAGACCGGCGGGTGTCCGGCTCTCCCTGGGATGTGGGGTGGGGGGGTGGCACTGAGGTGGGGGGTGCTGGGGGCTCTAATCAGGAACGATGAACTGCTTGAGGGAAGGGGGGGGTCCTGCTTGTCTGTCGGGCACTGGGCGGCCTCTCCCAGCCCTGTCACTGCCCCCTCAGCCCTCTGAGCAGGATGGGCCATCGGCAAATGGAGGGGGTTATGGCAAAGCACCCCTGAGAAAGCTGCCTTCTCCCGGGGTGGCCTTGTACCTGGCCTTTGTCGGGTATTCCCGTCGGTGGGACATGTCTGCTTCTCGGGTAATGAAACGCTTGATGTCTGCACCGACTATCTCCGCGTCCAGGGCAGCGCGCCTGTCACCTTGGCCGGGGTGCGTGTCCCCACAGATCTTCTTATGGCAAGCCTGGTCCCCCAGCTTCCACCCAGGGAGCGCTGGGCACTGTGTTAACTCCCTCACTGACAGGTGTCCCTGCCAGCTGGGCCTTAACTCCCTGGCAGGCCAAGGGCATTCTGTTGGGCGGGCTCTTACCTCGACTTGTGTGTGTCGGGGAGAAGAATAGGGGTGTCTGGCAGGAGGGTTGTGCCAGGATTTCCTGCTGGTCCCTGTGGACTGGGGTGCACTGGGGGACAATCAGCAATGCTGATTGGGGGACAATCAAGCTGATTGGGGGACAATCAGCAACGCTCCCCGATACCTGCGTGTGAGGCGGAACTGGGAGCAGCTGTGGTCCGAGGGTGGGTGGGGAGTGCTTGGGGTGGGAGGGCGGGTCCCTGCGAGCTATGCAGGGGGCCCTGAGTTCCGACTTGGGGAGCGTCTACAAAGCTCTGGGGCCTGAGACCTAGCGGAATCCACAGTAGTCCCAGCGCACTGAGAAGCCAGCAGTAGCCGGAGCAAGAGGAATGGTCCCCTGGGGGCCTCTCCCCAAGTTTGTGTGAATGTGAACGGGGCACACAAGGCTCATCATGGCCTGAAATGAACTTTGTGCCAACTAGCTCTTAAATTTGCAGAACAGTAATGGAAGTTTTTCCTCTAAACACACAACAAAGCAAAACTGTCTCATGATCCAGTTATGTGAAACCCCAGAGAGCTCGAAGGCTCCCTGTTGGGGTGACCTGTACCCAGCAGGGTGGGGTCAGCATCCCCCATGCAGCCAGCGGCAGCCCTTACAGGAAACTACTGTCCAACCAGTGGCCCCTTGGCAGCCCTGAGGGCACCTGGGGTGGGGGGCATCAGTGGTGCATCTGCCAGACGTGACACCCTCTTTGGGCCTCCTGAGTGCACCTGGAGTGTCTGGACAATGAAGATCCCTTGGTTGAAAGTGGGAGAAGCCAAACCTGGAGTGGCTGAAACCCTCACTGGAGTCTGAGCTTGTACAACTGACTGACCCGTCTGGCAGTGCTGGCCCCTGGGGCTGGAGTAGCAGCATCACCGTTCTCGTGTCTCCCTCCTGCCCACCTCCCCACGATGTCTCCACTGGCCTCCTTCCTCGGGCGGGTGCTCCCCACAGTGGCCCTTGCTGGCTGAGGCTGGCGCCTTGCTTTGGGTTAGTGGTCAGTTCAAGTTCCTTTTTCTTGACAAGGCTTCCTCTCAAGCCTATCCATGAGCCACTGATGTGGCCAAGGCCATGGGACGCCCTGGTTGGCCAGGCCAGGGCCACTTGCCTGCCTCTGAAGCCAGGGGCAGGGCCGGCACCCAAATGTGAGTGGAGCAGGAGGGAGACATCAGTCCCCATGGGAGAAGTGGACACCGTGACCGGGCAGGCGTGGAGATGGGTCAGGCAGTGGCCACAGCCGCACCTTTCAAAGCCCATCCTGACATGGGTGAGCGGACACACGCTGCCAGCCGGGTGCAGACTTTCTCCAAGCTCCCGGTCCCTCCTGCCCCTCGGCCGTCAGGTCTGCACACCCCCCCCCCCCTTTGGCTTTTCCCTTGGCCCCTGCTTTCTCTCTACTCTCTAGCCTGGAGTCCGTGACCCGTTTGGGACCATCCGGTCTGGTCTGTAAGGGCTTCCCTTGGCCTGAGCTTCCAGGCCGGGCCCCTGACCTGGGAGGGCTGCGGGGCGAGGCCTCCTTGGGGGAGCGCCCCACGGCAACTTCTTTCTCACCTCCCTTGCGCTGCCAAGGCTCCAGCCTTAAACGTGTTCTCCCTCCTTCCCAGTTATTTTCTCCTTTGTCAGGTCCCTGTTGTGCCCGGCGCTGGTTGCTGGGGGGTGTTGGTTTGTTATTTTCACTCTGCTACGGGCGCTGACACTTCCCGAAGGTGTGGGCACATTCTAAAATAATGATCTCCCCATGGTCGAGAGGGCCTGACCCCTTGTCCTCCCTGGTCTGGGGGAGAGGCCAGGCATCACTTGGGTGAATGGAAGGGCCCCTGGGAGGGGTGGGCAGGAGCCGGGGGACAGAAGACTGTCTGGTGGGGGTGAGAGAGCCGGCAGACTGGTGAGGGGAGGAGGGCAGAACGGACCGGGTCTAGGTGACTGGGCCACCCCATGGTGGTCACGGTCTCCAGCGCCCCTCAGGTATCACCTGGACACTGGACCCTGGATGACTAAATGCCCCAGGCTTGTCACCAGCATAGCGATGACTAAAAGGAAGGGCAGCCGCCCCAGAGCCAGGTGCCCGCAGGTGAGCCCCAGATCTGGGTGCCCACAGGTGAGCCTTGGATCTGGGTGCCCACAGGTGAGCCCTCCTGAGCGTCAGGCGCCTCCCTGTCTGTCATGGTGATTTGTCCTCCACTGATGGCAGTTCTCATTGTAAGTCCTCGTGTCCTTACACCAGGCGTTTCCATGGCTACTTCTGAAGGGCCTTCTCCGTGGGGAACCGCGCGTCTATCAGCCCGGACAGAGAAGGCCTTGGGGCTCTTTGAAGAGCCCGGGTTCTTCCTCCGCTCGGCAACTCTCCACAAGTCCTCCCTCCTCCGGCTGGTTCTGCCCACGGCATTCTCTCCATGTGCGGCTCCTCGGTGTCTCGCTGGTCACCTCCACTCCCCAGCAGAGTGGCTCCCCAGGGTGCTGCGCCCACTGTTCCCACAGACTCGTGGCCTGTGGCTGAAAGTCTCGCTTCTGGGACTTGAGCACAGGCTATGTGGCATCAGGGCCCTGCAGTGTGTACAGATGGGACACAGGCCTGGCCCTGCCCTCGAGCTGAGTGGCCTGCGCGGGTCCAGCTCCTGTCAGCTCCGGCTCCCCCATCGGCGAGCGGGGAGGCAGTGCCGCTGGTGGTCACCGGCCCGGCGGGCATTGCTGCTGCTTATGGTGGTGCCTGGGAATGGGTTCTGGTGGACATGAGGCGGGCCAGGGGTCCTCCAGGGGCAGCTCCTCCATGCAGGGCAGGGCCCTGTGGCATGAAGCTTGCCAGCCTGGCCATCAGAAGGGTTTCCACAGTTGTGAAAGTGGTTGGATTACAGGGCACCCCAGGGCCCCCAAACCTGCTTCCTCTACATGGGTTCTGCCATCTGCTGCATGAAGACAAACATACTCTGGTGCATAGACCTTCAGTGAGAAGAATCTTTAACACAGCCAGTGTGCAATAGCCAGTATGCCACAGAGAGGAGAGAAAGAATAGTGTTTCTAAATCAAGCACACAAAGCTACCCATCTCCTCGTGGGCAAATGCCAGCCAAACGTGGTTGGTCCAAAGCAGGGCAGCTGAGGCCCACAGGCTGGCCATAAGCCTAAGGTGCTTTCTGGTGGGGACCCACAGGAAAGGGGTGGAAGGGGCCAGGCGAGTCTGGAAGCAAAGGAACAAATCGAGATCAAGATAAAGGCTGCTACTGTCAGCCTCCCCAGGCGTCTCTTGTCCTTGGCTGTGTCAAGTGTCTCTGTCCACGTCCCCCAAGCCCCCAGTACAAGCCCAAGGCCGAGAAGCGAGTGCGGCCTCCTCCAGCTGTCTTCCTCCTCTTCGTCTCCCCACCTCTCCTGCTGCACCCCTCGGCCCCTTTCCCAGTCTTCCCAGCTTCCCCTCCCCGCGCTGCTCCTCCCTTCCCCAGGGTGGGGCTGGGAACTCACACTGCTACAGCTGGAGGCCCTGACGCCTGGCCACCCCGGGGGCTGGCCAGGACAGGGCCTGCGCTCGGGCCCACTCTCCAGCATGGCCAGCCAGAGGGCTGGTGTCCAGGACCCCCCAAGTCCGAGTCCTCAGCCTCTTCCTACAAGCTTTTGAGGTCCTGTACTTCAAACCAAAGCCAGACGTGCGATGCTGGGTGGTCCATCTGCCCGTGCTGGCAGCCCTTTTCCTCCCAGGATGCCAGTTAAGGTGGGCTCCCACTCGGTACTCTGGGGGTGTGCACTTGGGCACCCCCCACCTACACCCTGGCCCACACCGCCCAGGTCCTCTGTGGCCGTAGCACTGACCACGACCTCTTAGCTCAGCTGCGTGTGGCCCACTCTGGTGCTTTCCGTGTGGGGACGTGGAGCAGAGGCCTAGAGAGTGAAGCCTCCTTTGGGGTCCAGAGCAATGGGCAGGGTCTGGGTGGGATCCCCTCCTTGGGGCCTCTACAGGTGGCCAGGCAAGGCTGAGTTGGCATTACAACTCCCCCTCACCTGGGTGGCCCCACCTGGCAGGCCTCACTGGACTCTGGGCCACCCCCTCCTACCAGGAGGGGAACAGAGATCCTAAGGGGAGCGGAAGACATGGAGGAGATGGGCTTGGGGGGCAGCGGGCAGGGAGGGCCCTGCTGGCTTGGGAGAGGGTTTCCTGTTCTTCCAGGTGCCTCCCCAGGAGGCCACGGGCTACCCTCTGGCCCCAGTGCCTGGATCTTCCCTGGGATATAGGCTCCCCCCCCTGCCCTGCCTGTCTCGCTGCTGCTGCCAAGGCCAGAGATTCAATTTGCAAAGATTTTCCCTGGCCTGGGCCGTGACTCCCTTGCCTGCCTCTCCTTTCCCTCCCCTCCCCTGTCTCCTTTCAGATTTCTTGGATGAAATTGATTCTCTTTAAGCCTCTCACCCTGATGTGACTCAGAGCAGTGGGGCCAGGGAACCTTCTCTTCAGCAAACTGTTTTCCTGGTCTGATGAGCTGTGCCCATGAAACTCTCAGATTTGGGGCGTGTGTGTGTGTGTTTGTGTGTGTGTGTGTGTGTGAGAGAGAGAGAGAGAGAGATGTACATGGGGTGCGTCCCTCAAGGCTGCCACCAGAGCTTCGGGCAGGGCGGGGCCTGCGGTGCGTGACCTGTGAGAAGCAAGCCAGTTTGCTTGGCGTTAGCTTTTCTGAGCCTCAGCTTTCTCCTCGGGAAAATGGAAATCAAAGCACCTGCAGTACAGGATTAGCGAAAGGAAAACAGGAAACAAGATAAACGAAGGACAGAGGACAAGACTGGGCCACAGCAGAGGCCTGTGGGGCTCCTCCCCCGGGGAAATGCTGTCATTTCCCCACTGACAGCAGTACCCAGGCCCATTAGAGCTCGGGGTCCCCCATGCATAGTGCAGCACTTAATGTGAACTCCCACGTTGAGACGCTAACCCCCATGGATGATGTTCAGAGGCGGGGCTTGAGGAGGAGATCAGGGTGTGTCGGGGAGCCCCCACGGCAGGATTAGCATCAATATAAACACAGCTGAGAGCCCCCCTGTGAGGACACACGGGGAGACGTGGGCTGCACTCCCGGCCTCCATGGCGACCAGACAAAAGCCCCAGCCTATGGCGACTTGTCACAGACAGAGCCCGCATGGAGGAGGCGGCGGGTGCTGAATTCACATGGTTCGCAGCCCTGAGCAGCTCCCGCCTGCCTCCCGCGATGCCCTCCGCTGCTTCCTCTCTCTCCGCACCAGCCAGCCCAACTCTCGATGCCGCGAGCAGATTTCTCCATCCGGTACCATTGACAGGGGCAGGTGCAAGCACTTTGCTTGGGGCGAGGTGCCGTCCGAAGTAATGAAAGATGTTCAGTGGCATCCCTGGCCTCTCCCCACTGGATGCCAGGGATGTCTCCACGTTGTGATGGTCATGCGCGTCTGGCCACGGCCTGCTGACCCCTTGAGAGCAGAACCGTGCGAGTTGAGAACAAATGCTCAGAGCTTTGCTTCCTCTCGTGTCTTCATGCCTCTCATTGTGTAGCACGACTCCCCCAAGCACTCCCCAGCTCCTAATCACCCTTTGAAATGCAAGTCCGTTGTGAGATCCTGGGAGAAGCTCCCCAATCCATGCTGAACCCCACAGGAGCTGCAGCCCCCACGCTCCCCCATGCCATGCCGTGCACACCACCCTCATGGCACCTATTTTTGTGTCACTCTTATTTGTTGTACTTTGACTTCTCCAGAGCAGAATCTATGATTTGTTTACATTTTTATCTTCAGCACATGATACTGGGTGTGGAATATCGTAGACCGTCAAAACATACTGAGCGAAGGGATGGGAGAATTGATGAGAGGCTTGATGGACGGATGGGTGAATTGAGAGAGAAATTGTGGATAGATAGAGGGGACAGTGGCTGCATGGAAAGGTTAATTGGTATGTTACAGGATGATGGGGTTTCTAAATGAACGAACAAAGAGATGAATAAACAGGTGTGTGGCTTGATGAATGAATGGCAGGGTAGGAAGGTGAGCGGGTGAATGGAGAGATCGCCGGGTGGGGAGGTAAATGGGGGTGGGTAGAGGGATGAATGCATAAGGGGATGAATGGATGGATGAGTGAGTGGGTAGCAGTTGGGGGGAGGGGTGTGTAGGTGCGTGGATCTCCAGGTGGGCGGATGGATGAAATTTATGACGGAGTCAATGAATGGATGAGGGAGGGTGTGTGGTTTGACAAGTGGGTGGGGGTTTGGTAGAGAAATGAGTGAATGGATAGATGGATGAGCAGATAAATAGGTTTTTGGGCAGCTGGAGGGGCACACTGGTGAATGGAGGGGTGGGTAGGTGAGTTTTCAAGTGAATTAAAGGACAAAGGGCCGGAGGGTTGAGTGGATGGATGGACGCAGACAGGTGGAGGGGCGCAGGAATGGTTTGATGTGAAGAAGAGGGCATGCCCGCCTGTGACCGCCCCCTCAGGGCAACCTGGAAGGAGACACTTGGTCAGTGGGGACACCCTGAGGAACCAGAATTGTGAGGGACCCCAAAGTCCTTACATTCACAGACAGTCTTTCCAGGTAGAATCTCCTTTTCAGTGTCCACTCTTTAAAACCCCTTTTACGTTGGCTTGAGACAGACTTCGTTAAGAAGGGAAGATGGACCTTGAGCCACAAAGCAGGTCAAAGCCATCGGGTGTGGAGTCCACACATCCCAGGTACAATACCTGGGATCTTGTATTCCTCGGAAGAATCTGTCCTGCCTTGTGCCATTTGGGGTTTAGGATGGTTCAGCCAAGGGCTGGGAAAGCCTTTTATGTAGCATAGCAGAGAAGGGCCTAGAATAGCGGTAAGAGTACAGCTCTTGGTCAGGAGTCTGGTGTGACCACAGTGCACGATCCGCAGATGTATGAACCTGGTAGGAGCCTCAGTTTCCTTCTCTGTGAGCCCGGGGCAGTGCCGGTCCTCGGGGTGGACCCAGGGAGAATGACACCCAGCATGGTGCCCTAGACAACCTGCTCTCTGGGAAAGCGCGACCTTAGTGCTCACGTGACTAGCATCCTGGACGTGAGCATGTTGAATATCATCTGCTTGTGTAAAGGATTTGTGTCCCGACAGGGAATGATGGAACCTCGGGTACCATGGGGGGTCATCTGGACTAGCCCTTCCCATAATACAGACCCAGAGGGCTGGGGCCAAATGACCCCTAAGTCCATGCTGCCAGTTGGAGCCAAGAGTCGATGCTCGATCCCCTGCCCTTCTTTTCCCGCGCCCTACACTGCCTGTCCTGGGATTGGGGGGGGGGTCACTGGGTGGGAGTGAGGGGCTGCCCAGGCTCGGGGGCTGGACCAGTCTCCCCTCCTGGGGGCTTCTGCGGAGGTGTGGGTGGGGCCCCGCCTTGCTATCTCCAGATGCCCTCAGGTCTCCCCAGGCCCTCTTTCTTCCTGAGTGGAACGAGGGAGCAAAGGTGACTTCGGAGCCATGAGCTCCGCATCCTCACCTGTAAAGGGCGCAGCGGCGCTTCCTGCAAGCTGACGCCCGGCACACAAGCCCTGTCGCGCGCAGCTGGAGCCCTTCGATCTTCTGGGAGGCTGGGTCTGGGGGCTGCAACGGGAGCCCCACCCCAACCTCAGCCTGGGTCCAAAGGAAACGATAGCTTCAGGGCTCAAGACTGAGCCCGGACAGGGTGGGGTGGAGAGAGATCCTGGAGAAGTCAGCGGGGGCAAAGAGTTCAGCCCAGCGCCAGGAGCTGCGGGCGCGGGGGCCGTGGTGGCTGCAGGCAGGGAGGTGTTAATCTGCTCAAGTCAGCGGCTCAGGTCCATCCGCCAACTCGATGCTCCCAGGAACCAGGTGAGGAGGAGGCTTCCTAAATTAGAACCAGAGTGCAAAGCTGGGGTCACACCTCAGAGCAAGGGTCAAGCGGGAGGTGGCTTCAGTCCCCTCAGACAGGCAGCCGCCTTGGCCTCTATTTACAGAAAACAGAGGGAGACCTGTGGGCGGGGAGGGCAGCAAGGGCCTTCACTCAGCCTGGGGCCTCACCCCTGGCCTCTTGGCTTCTTGCAGAGCAGAGGGAAGGGGAGAAGCAGAGAGGGATGGTCTGGGGGACAGGCAATTAAGGCTGCCTGAATCCACGCTCTCCTCCCTGGCAGAGCGGCCCTTCATTAGCTGCCACGCTGTCTGTCTCCTGCACCTTTGGCAACCTCGGGAGGCGGGGATGCATGCCAGCCTCAGGTGGCATGGGAGCTGATTAGTAGAATCCCACAGACAAAGGCTGTGCCCGCTCTGTGTAGCTGGCTCTTCCAGACACCAGGGTCCCCCAGTGCTGTCCCTAAAGTCTCTGCATGCTCAGGCTGGGGAATGCGCTGGGCCCACCTGTGAGGGTCCTCTTCCCCCGTCCTTGGTGAGTCTCTAGGAGGACTCTGGACCCCTGTGAGTGGTTCAGGAATTTGAAAAAAGAAATGGGGTCCTCAAAGCTCTGGTTTTAACCCCGTGACAAAGGATGTCTGAGGGGTAGGGTTTGTTTGGGAATTGAAGATAATTTTGATTTATAGTCCTTCTCTCTATATGTATATTTTATGATTTATCTATTTATGCATACAAGAGCTGGGGTACAGGCCAGAGGTGCAGAGGGTGAGAGGATTCATCAGAGACAGAGCGGGGAGCAGAACAAGCAGACTGACCAAAGTATAATGCTGAGGGGAGCAGCGGGCGAGACAGGAGAGGTCTGCTGCACCACGTGGATAGCTCCCTGATAGGGGATCGAACTATTGCTGCAGTGGCTGCTGATAGCTTCATAGTGCTGTGACTTAACCCCTTGTGCCACCAGGGAGGCCCTTGTAGTCTGTACTTTTAAGAGCTGTTCAGGTTCCTCTTTGTGCACATGTATGCATATACACTTGACCTTTGAACAATGTGGGGTTTAGGGGCTCTGACCCCCACATGCCAACCCAAAGCAGCCAACAGGGCGCTTTACTCATAACCTAGTCGATGAGCACAGATTCTTTCTTCTGGTTGTTGTAGGCTGAACTCTATGGTCAAGTCAGCTATAGAAAAGGAAACATTAGTACAGAAATCACAGGACAAGCAGACACATTCACGGCACAGGCCGAGTCTGTGGAGTCCATCAGTCACGTCTTTAAGGATGGGTAGTCGGTCTCTCAGACCGACATTGACCTTGTCTTAGGTGGTGGGAAATGCTCTAGAGGTTGGACGTGCTGTATTTTTGGGGGGATGTCTGCGTCTACTTGGGCCCCTGCAGTTCAAGCCCTTATGGTTGTTCAAGGGGCAGCTGCGTTCTTATTTTGCAGACAAGCTCACAGGCTGTGAGCAGGGCCTTCTGCGGTGTCTCTGTTGCTGGTCCCAGAAGGTGGGCCGCCACCTTCCTCATTGCCCAAACGCTGAACCCAACACAGCGACGCTGGCTGACTCTGCCAGTGGTCACTTGAAGGGATAAAGAAAAACCTGGTGTGATCTGAGGGAGCAGGAATGTTCCAGCACAGGGCAGTGTTCTAGGGTGGGGGGGAGCTTGGACTGCAGTTTACAGGGCGGCATCACAGCTGTGAGGACAGTGGACCTGCAGAGGGCTCTGAAGATGGACGTGTGTCCCTCAGCTGCCCGGGCAGGGGTGTGAAAGGTGCTGTTTCGCTGCACTGGGCAGCGCATGAGGAACAGAACTTGGATTCTGCTTGGGGTGCAGAGAACCCCACCCCCGTCCTCTCTGTACTCTGGGGAAATGGACGCCTGGCGCAGAAGGACTAGTGACAACCTTGCGAGAGCCACGCGGACTGATCCTGGCACCTCTGGAGGAGCTGGGGACCCTGAAAACAGTGCAAACAGGAGCAAAGTGCACGTTTTCCAGGATGGTGCTGGGAGTCCTCTGAGCACTGGCCAAGCACTGGCTGCTAGAACTGGTCAGAAGCACCCACCTAATGGGGACGGCACAGTGGGGTTTTGTGAGCTCAGGCCCAGGGTGGGGTGGGAGGTGGCCGCAGAGAAGGGACAGGCCTCAGAAGGCAGTCCCATCTGCTGGGTGCCCCCCTTGACACCCCATCCTCTGCTCCCCCTACCCTCACCCTCCTGAAGAAATGCCGGGTGGGCTGAGCTGCCTTTGTGGCCAGACCAGAGCCCTTTTGTTAAGCAAACACGGCGGCCCTCCATTTAGCAGAAATAGCTCAGGAGCAGAGAGAGGGAGTGTGTCCACAAACCCATTTGCCGCTTAGGTGTCAGGAATAAATTTTACCACTGGAGTCGGTAGCATCTGATCAGTGAATTATTCAGTTGGGATATTGCGTTCCCTCTGACCTCATTAGTAACCTCGAGGTGAGAGGGATGCATTAGAGTAACCGCTAGACTGTCACGCAGGAGCAGAGCGGGGGCATTAGAGTGGATTAAAGTGCTTTACCAAGAACTACAGCACAACTCATAAAAACAGCGCATTGTTAAACCGGGCTCAGCAAATAAACAGGCAGACGCCACTGGGGTGGGGGGTGTGGGGGGGGGGCCCGCAGGGCGGTGGGGGCGGGGCGAGCTTAGTAGCACCTCACAGCATCCTTGGCCATCTGCCTGCCTCGTCGGTGGCGGTGGGGACGAATCTGGGAAATCAGCTGACTCCGTTGATTTTTGTGCTGGAAGGTGGGCAAAGTCCCGATAAACAGGACCTGTTCAGCGTCTGCCCTGTTCGGCTTCTAGGCGTTTCCCATTTCAGTGCAGCCTCCTGCCCGCCCTGGCTGATAAGCAGGGGCTGGGCGGCTGCTTATCCCCTCACTGCAGTGCAAGGCTCCCTATTACCCCAATACAGAAAGACCCAGGCCCGGCTTGTGGGTCAAAGGGGGAGCCCCATATGGGGGGTGGTGGGTGAGCCTAATCTTTTGTTCTTCCAGAGCAGTTTGCTCCCCCTTTATGGGCTCCGTGGGGCTGTGTGGGTTCCAAACCCCACGCTTAGCCCTCAACTCACATCAAGTGAGTCCAGTCGGCCAGCCCTTGGGGTCCAGACCTGCAGGAACATCGCAAGGACAGTCCCTCTCTTCTCTTCCACACCGAGGGCTCCCCACCCGCCGGGGGGTGGCACCTGTTGCACGGCCCTGAACCCGGGCTCTGCCTGCTCCGGCCAGGGAGGCCGCAGTGGGAGGGTGAGCTAGGAGGGTTTGATTCTGAGCCCGATCCCTAAAGAGCAGTTCTGAGGATGGCAGAGCCCAGCGCCTCCGCCGTGCTCATCCCGAGCATCGCCCTCCGGCCTGCAGAGCTGGGCTCTCCTCCTTGCCAAGCGCCGGATGCCCGCGAAGATGAGCTCGGGCCCTGCAAGGTGCCAGGGCTGAGGGGCTCCCGAGACTTCGGGGGGCTGCCGAGAGTGCCTCCTCTCTCCTTTGTTTGGGCATGGGGCTCCGGGCTGGAGTTCAGGGCCGTCCCAGGAGGCCCAGCCCCAGTTAGCGAGCCGGTGTGTTTGCAATTGTTTGTTCAGCGGCCGTCGCAAATGGATGCTAAAAGGCTTTGTGGTTCTTTGCTGGTCATGCTCCACTCCAGCCCATTCTTCATCCATTTCTTGGGTGAGCCACAAGCCCTTTCCTTGGCGCTGGGTCCTAAGCCCTGCCTGCTCACAGCCTATGCCAGCATCCTGAGCCGTGGGGCCCGGCCCTGGGTTTTGAAGACGTGGCCGAGGCCAGGGGTCTTGCTGACGTGCCCCTCAGCTCCTTGCCTTCGGTCTGGGCTCAGGGTGGGCGGACACACGGGGCCTCTGGTGGTCCGGAGAGGATTTAGTTTACAAGGCACTTAGTCACAGGGAAAGAGGACCGAGGAAGGGGGCTGGTGGACATTTGCCCCCAAAGTTGGGTCCAGGTGCCAATCCCACTGCCAGTCACAGGAGAAATTACTGTAGGTGAAAACGGGGTCTCGTGTTTTATCTTCTCCACCCTTCAGAACGAAGGTTGGGGAAGCTGGAAGGACGCCTCTGACTTGATGGTGACCGGTGATGTCAATCGGGGCGACTGTCACAATGGGGAGGAGCCCTGAAGACCTTGGACTAAGTGAAAGCAGCCGGTCACAGCAGACCACGTGGTGTCCGATTCCGTTTCTGTGAAGTGTCCAGAATGGGCACATCTGCGGAGGCAGAAGGATTAGTGGTTGCCAGGCGCCGGCGGGGCTGGGGTGACAGCTCAGGGACGCGGGGTTTCTTTCTGGAGTGAAAATATGTTCTAAAATTGACGGGGGGTGGGGGCTGCTTGGCTCTGCGGCAACACTCGAGTCACTGAATTGTACGCTTGGAGTGGGCCTCGTCGTTCTCTCCCATGGTGGCAAACAAGACAAGCCCGTGTGGCTTTTGTGCTCCAAAGACCTGAACTGCTTGGCAAAGAGATGAGTTGTGGAGGGGGTGGAGGGAAGGAGGCGGCTTGGGTGGACCCAAAGTGTGGGCAGAAGCGAGAGAGATGGTGGGGTGTGCTCTGGGGCTGGGAGTAGGCAGGCAGGAGCTTAGTAGGAAGGGTGCAAGGTTCAAGGCAGTGGACACGTGCCCTGCCCCCTGGCAGTGCCCCCGGGAGGAGGCAGATCCCAATAGGTGTTGGTGCCCACCCCACCCCGACAATGCACAGCAGGTCACTCTGGGCTTTGTGATGTGATCTTGTCACTGAACCCCAGACACTGGCCAGGAATGCAGAGGGAACGCCGGGCGCAAAGGAGGGCTCAGGTCTGCTCCGTCGTGTCCGGAAATGTGAAGGCCGGGCAGACCTGCTGGGCGGGGCTGGGAGCGGAAGTCTTGCCCGTCTGCCTGGAAGCTCACTGGCTGCGGGCGGGGTCTTGGCCAGAGGTGGGCCTCTGCCACGGGGGTCTCTGTGGCTGGTTGGGCTTCCTTAGAGCAGGAGGGTGAGGGGCCAAGGGCAAGCGTCCCCCAACCAGGCTGGGCTTCTCTGGAGGGTCCCATGTTGTCACTGTGCCACAACAGCAGACCCCGCGCGCTCGAGGTGGCCTTTTCAAGTCATATTGGAAAAACCGTGGGGTAGAAGGTGCTGCTGGGACTTCTCTGGGAAGCCACAGGCATCCAGGTGGGTCACGAGACAGCATCCTGTCTCCTGCACTCTGCAGGACCTGGAGGCCCCGTGGGAGTGTCATGGGCATTTCCTGGACTCTGCGAGGACAGAGGGGCACACCCTCCTACTGTCTCTTCTGTCGTCTTCTGGCCCTGGCAGAAGGCCCATAACTCTGACCTGATGCCCAGGGGGTCAGTGGGCTGAGAAGGCTCAGGAAGGACTAAGATCCCATCTCTCCCCACCAGGAAGGAGGGGCTCAAGGCTGCAACAAGGTGGAGTTGGCAATGAGTATTTGCCAACGTCCTGCTCGCTCCAGGTTTGCAGCGTGAGCTTCGTGGTCCCTTGGATTCACTCCTCATCCCCCGGTCTCCGTGCCCTCCTTGGGGTAGTGTCAAGGTCGTGCCCCAGCCTGGGAAGCTGCCCCACTTGCGTCTGTGTGGAGGGAGTCACCTTCTGGTCGCCAGAGCCTCAGAGCTTGTCATTGGAACAAGCCGTGGTCAGGACAGTGGTCCCCAGGGGGGTGATTTTGCCCCCAGGGGACACTTGTCAACATCTGGAAACCCTCCTGGCATCTCGCCGAGAGGGTGGTTCCAGGAGGCTGGAATGACCCTGAAATATACCGTTAGTTCCCACAACATGGATACGGCCGAAAGGTCGAGAGACCCCGTTCGAGGTTCTCAGCCAGAAACAGATCCTGCCCGAGCATCGCCCTTGCTCCTCCCCACAAGGTGGTGGCAGTTTTCTCTATTCCTGAGGAAGAGCAGCAAGGCCAGCTCCTGCGAGCACAGCTTTGAGTCAGTGGCTGGCTGATCTCTTTTTGTCTTTTGCGGTCCTTCTTAGGCTAAATATAATTTTTAATTGTGAAGCCGTCATGAAATATGTCTCTTTATAAACAAAGAGACTATCCAATCTACACTGAGTTTTATAGCAGGGAGAAGAGATGGGGGTCTGGGGTCCACCTTCCTACCTTAGGGCGGTGGGGGAATGAGTTTGGAGAAACCGAAGTGGCGGGAGCACCTGGGATTCCACGGCAGAGATCACCAGAGAGATCACGGCGAAGCGTGCGGCGGACACGGGTCCAGGAGGGCTGGAGGTGTTGTCTGTGCCCAAAGTCGAGATGGTCCCGGAGCTGCTGGGACCCCAGGTGGGGGGTAGGGTGGGGTGGGGGTGGGGCTCTGAGCAGCTCAGTCTAGATCTAGGACTTGAGAGTAGACTTGGCCTCAGGGACCAGGGGCATCAGGGAAGGGAGAAGAAAGCAAGCCGGAGGAGCAGGAGGCTGAGAGGGGAGAGAAGCAGAGAAGCAGAGAAGGAGGAGGTGCCAGCTCTGCCCGGCAGTGGAGAGGAAGCCCAGGGACCTGTGTGGGCTGTGAATGACCAGTCCCCTTCCTGCTGGCCAAGTCCTTTGTCCCAGACTGGCTGGCAGTGGTTGACCTGCTTGGCAGGGCCCTACAGCAGGAAGCAAAGGTCCAGGGTCAGGGGGAGAACATTTGGACAAGGGGTCCTAGCCCCCCGAAGTTGAGCGCAGCTAAGGATACAGCCTGGGGCCTCCTATGCCCCTCACCCCAGCCCCCGAGCTGGCTCCTTGGAGTCCCAGGGAGGAGCCCACTTCTCTCTGTGTGGCAAAGACACAGCGGCTGAACCCCTCAGGGGGAGCACCCTCACTCTCTGGGGGCCTCTGTCAGAGCCCCTGCCATCTCTGGAGAAGACTGGCAGCGGCGGGGGCGGCCGTGGGGCCGGGGCTTGCTCTCCTCCCTGGCACTTGCTATTTCGGACCCACCAAAAGTCTGTTCCTCCTGGTCCCCGCTGAAATGCGAGTGACAAGGCTCCTCGCAGTGATCTTGCTCCCGAGCCCCTGTGCTGGGCCATCTGTTCCCGCCAGGATGCATGCTTTTCCTCCGGGCCACGTCACGTTCCCGGGCTCCCCGCCTGGCGCCCGCCCCCATGAAGCTCGGCCCCGCGCGCCTGCCCAGTGGCAGGGACATGGGTGCGCACATCACAGTGGGGCAGGAGCTCCTGCGTCTCTCTCCAGACTCAGCGCCGCCCTCCACCCCGCTGCCTCCGCGCCGCACGGCCCCAGAGCGGCTGGGGCACCTTGACTGTTCACGTAATACCTGGATCCTTCTGGAGTCTTGGGAGGCTGCCTCCCCGCTCCCTCGGGGTTCTTTAGGCTCCCTGAAAGCCTCAACGTCCCCCCACGGGACACCCACCACCTCCCTCCTAGCCCTGGTCTCCCTGCCTGTTCCCGTCTTTCAGACACTGTCCATTACAGCGATAGCTAATGTGGGCTCCCGAGCCCCAAAATGTGGCCAGTGGGTCCGAGCAAAGGTATTTCTGATTTAATTTTATTTTAATGGACTTCACTGTAAACAGTTGGACATGCAGCGTCTCAGGCCCCCAGCCGCCTGGGGGCAGCAATCTGTGCTAACTGGCCCTGCAGGTGGGGCTTGTGCACCTGCAGTGGAGGAGCACCGGCTTAAGGCAGCTCCTTGGGGCACCCGAGATCATCTCTGGGCACCTGCCGCCCTCATCACCCAGCCCTTTGGAGAATAGGGTTCTGGCGGCAGCTCCGACTGCCCCTGGGGCCTCTGCCCTGGGATTGCTGCCCACACCTTAGCCAGCTGGTAGCCTCGGCTGTGGCTTCTCGCAGCCCCCGCGTGGCAGGAGCCCCTGCCTCCTGGAGCTGCTGCTGGCTCCGGGAAGCTCTGAGCACTGAGTGCAGCCCAGAGGGCCCTGGCTGGTTCCCGCCTCACCGCGCGTCTTCCCTCTGGGTGCAATGTCCTCTTGTCAGCACCCGGGAGCAGTCTTCCAGGGGGGGAAAGGCTCGCCCCCACCTTGCCTCCTGTGAGCGGCGGGGAGCCTGCAAGCTGGGCAGGGATGCACTCTGGGGCAGGTGCCCAGGCCTGATGTCTCCATTTCCAGCTGCTACGTATCGTACTTCTCTCCTGGTGCTGGCCAAACGGCCCTGCTCCGCGTGCTCCGCGGCGGCGTTGCTGTTCCTAGGGGGGACGCCCAGGGCCCAGAGCGGGTAAGTGAGGACTCGCCCAGGGCCAAGGTCTAGGGTCTCACCCGAGGCCCGTTGGCTCCTCCAGGGCCGGCAGGTCAGGGTGACCCTTTTGGAGTGGCCGGTGGTGGGGGTGGACCAGCAGGGGTGTCAGCGGCTCTCACCCGGATGCTCTCTTTAAGCAGAGATTCCTGAGCACGAGATTTTAAACCCAAGGAGGTTCAATCGCAATTTAAGCATACTCAGGGAACTTTCTATGTGATTCCCTTAACATCAGGTCCTGGTGAACCCCACCCCGCTCCTTCTCCCCTGGTTTCTTTCCAAGCTCCCTTATTCTCTCCCAACTCGAAGGAGTCAGGATGGCAGAACATCCAGAGGGGGGCTCCCCGACTTCGGCTGGGCCTGTGGGGCAGATTGGCGAAGCACAGACCCCCTGAGATGAGAGGCTGGAAGGATGATGGGGAGGTGTGGTTTCCAGAGCAGTGGCTTGTCTAAATGAGGGCTCCTCTTGGTCCCTGGCCCGCTGTGGCTGGAATGTGACCCCCTCCTGGGACCTCAGAATCCCCAGGCAGCTTAGTCCTTGGTTCTCCAGAAAGAGTCTAAATAACCCTCTTGCATGCTCCAGGCCTCCAGTGCTTGGCTCTGACCCTCTCTCTTGCCGGCCTGCTGCCCCTCTGCGTCCCCTTTGCCTGCTCTGCCATTGTTGTCACCCCCATGCTCTGGGCACAGGCTGCCCCTAGGTCTGACTGCTCGGACATGGCCTCCTGCCTCCTTCAGGGTGTCCCTGTCACCTCTGAGCGCTGCCTTTCAGCCTGGGGTGGAGGTCTGGGGTCAATGGGTGATGGGGTGGGCCAGCCGGGCCAGCCGGGCCTGCCAGAACCCCGGGGAGAGGTGGCAGCTCGGCCCCGCGCTTCCTCCTGTGGCCGGTAGGTGGCGCCCGATGCCAGCCGGGGCCGGCGGCCTCCGCAGCGCGCCGGGAAGCGGCTGTGGGCGCGGGTTCTGGACGCCCGGAGCCCGGCGGTCTCCCTCGAGGAGCGGGGCGCCTTGAAAGAGACGCTGCCTCCGAAACCCGGGCTGGGAATTGGCCTCCACCTCAGGCAAACAGCACCTCCCTCCTCGGGGGGCCTCGGGCTTTCCTTCACCCGGCGGGGCGCTGCCACGTGGCGTCGGCCGGTCCCCAGGACGGTCCCCCCTCCCGGGCTCAGGGGCCTCCCCTCCAGCCCCAGGGCCTCCCCTCCAGCCCCAGGGGCCTCCCCTCCAGCCCCAGGGGCCTCCCCTCCAGCCCCAGGGGCCTCCCCTCCAGCCCCAGGGGCCTCCCCTCCAGCCCCAGGGGCCTCCCCTCCAGCCCCGGGGCCTCCCCTCCAGCCCCAGGGGCCTCCCCTCCAGCCCCGGGGCCTCCCCTCCAGCCCCAGGGGCCTCCCCTCCAGCCCCAGGGGCCTCCCCTCCAGCCCCAGGGGCCTCCCCTCCAGCCCCAGGGCCTCCCCTCCAGCCCCAGGGGCCTCCCCTCCAGCCCCAGGGGCCTCCCCTCCAGCCCCAGGAGCCTCCCCTCCAGCCCCAGGGCCTCCCCTCCAGCCCCAGGGCCTCTCCTCCAGCCCCAGGGGCCTCCCCTCCAGCCCCAGGGGCCTCCCCTCCAGCCCCAGGGGCCTCCCCTCCAGCCCCAGGGGCCTCCCCTCCAGCCCCAGGAGCCTCCCCTCCAGCCCCAGGGCCTCCCCTCCAGCCCCAGGGCCTCCCCTCCAGCCCCAGGGGCCTCCCCTCCAGTCCCAGGGGCCTCCCCTCCACCCCTGGTGCACGCAGGAGGGAGAGTCCTGGAGAGTCGGACCCGGGCGCTCGCTCGCAAGGGGCCGGGGGCGGCCCCCTAAGCGGGGAAGGAGACCTCTGAGGGCCTGGCAGTCAGGGGCGGCCCCCTGCACCCCAGACGCCCCCCCCAGATGCCCCCCCACCCCTGCGCGCCTCTTCCCTTCATCTGAGGAACACTTAAGCCTGCCGTGCGCCAGGCACATCTCTGTCAGCAAAGGATCCTCCTCAAGCCTCCGAGGTCACCTCCCACTCCCAGACACAGGCTCTGGGGCCTTAGTCTGGTTTCAGCTCCCGGGTGCCGGCGCTTGGGGGGTGCCGCATTCCGGGGCGGCCAGTCAGCATATGGTTAGGGCCGCCCCGGCTGTGGACCCTCCTTGCATCGCCAGCGGCGCTGGTGGGAGGCTGGGAGTACCTCAGACTCCCCAGAATAGGCGCATTTCTTGAGGGCCTGGATGAAGCAAGCCAGACTTGCAGCTGCCATGCGGTGGTCAGGTGGGTAACCTGGATCCCAAAGATCTGGACAGACCAGCTGGAGGGATGGAGGGCCAGGTAGGCGGGACAGGGATTGAAGCAGCATCTGCCTCAGGAGCCAGTGCATGAAGCGCGAGGACCTCTGGGCTTCTCACGGATGGAGTTGGCAGGGACCAGGGACGGGAGAGCCGAGGTGAATTTGTGTTGGGGAAGGTTTGGGGTGGCCCCAGGCTCTGCGTGCTCTGCTGACCTCTCTCGGAATGTTCCAGCGAGTGCTAAGAACTTGGGATGTGACTCACGAGTGCCGGCTCCTGGGGAAGCCCTCAACCTGTTCCTTCTCCCTTTGTGACTTCTTAAATCTTTGCTGCTATCGCTCAACGAGCAGAGCCAGGCTGTCGCTGAGAAGACAAGATGTGCTGACTCAGAGACTAGGGGCGCGGAACCAGGGGCTCACAGCACCACGTGGGTCTCCCTGGAGGCACCCAGCCCTCCGCCGCGGAGATGGCCAGTTGGGGCAGGGGTTCAAAGAGCGGCCTGCTTGCATTGGGCCTGAGCAGGGGTGAGTTCCCGGGTTGAGGGTGAGGGCCCTGCCTTTCATTCTGGCCCTCTCCCTCCCTCTGTGCCCGGGGGCGTCCTCTGGGTCACTTAGTCACAGCTGGAGCAGCTGCAGGGTCAGTGGCCTCACATCCCGCCTCTCCCGCTGGCCCAAGGCTGGGCCTGGTATTTGCTGAGTCGGGAACGCTAATTGCAAGGAATTCCCCGGGGTCTCTGGGTGAGGACAAGGGCAGGCGCAGAGCCCCCGTGCTCTCGGGACTGAGGCAGGACGACGACTTGGAAAGCGAGGCGGCTGCTGCCCTTGCCTGCCCGGAGCCGAGGCTTAAATGCTAGCTCTGTGGGCTCGGGCCAGGGAGGCAGGGCCTCCTGAGCCTCGGGCGGGCACTTGCTGGGGGATGGCAGGCGCCCTGTGTGCTGGCCACCCTGAGGAGCCCCTCACCCCTCCAACTGTAGGGGCATCTGCTGGGCTGGAATTAGGCTGACCTGCCGCTGGTTTGGATGGGGGTCCTGGGAGGCAGGACTTTGAGTGCTAAACCCAGATGGTCCTGGGCAAGGCAAGACATGCCGTGGCCTTAGCGGGCATCCATCCACCTCCCTCTTCCCCTGGCACCTGGCCAGTCCTGCTGTCCCTACAACAGGGGGACAGCAGTTGGGGGGGGGTGTTGTGAACTGATGCTCAGGAGTCAAGGGCAGCATCTCACGGGTAGCCATTCACCCTCGCCCCCACGGCCCACCCTGGCAATGGGCAATGCCTGCGAGTGTCCACTGCTGACCACGGGTGCCCCATACCAGGAGGGCTTGCAGGAGACACCATGTTTGCCTCTTGTCACCACTGTAGATACTGGTGGCCATGGCCTCTGGGTACTGAGTCCTTCCTGTTCTTGCCAACACCCTCTTCTTTTTTAAAAAAGATTTATTTTATTTATTTAAAGGTACAAGATCTGGTGTGTGGGCCAGAGGTGAGGGGCTGTGAGAGGACTCCCCAGAGACAGAGTGGGGAGCAGAACAGGCGGATCCACTGAAACATACAGCTGAGGGGAGCAGCGGGGAGGCAGTAGAGGTCTGCTGTGCCACGTGGTAACTCCCTGGCTGGGGATGGAACTCGTGCTGCAGAGGCTGCGGACAGCTTCACAGTGCTGAGACTTAACCCCTTGCGCCTCCAGGGAGGTCCCTTGCCAACACCCTGTTCTTCCCGGAGGGGCAACGTTGGCATTGAGCTCAGCTCATGACTTTCCTTGAAGCTATTCGAGGTTGAGTTCTCAGTGACCGTGTGATTACGTCCTCCTTTCAAGCTGTCCAGTGGCCTGTGGGAACGTGAGGTCCCCGCATTGCGTGCAGCCCCCTTTTCTGGACGCAGAGCCTCTAGTCCATGGAGATGGACAGTGGAGCCAGCCCTACCCGCCTCCAGGGAACACTGTCCAAAAGGGCGCCCCGCTTGGCCTGCAGGGTTTGTCCCTGGGGCCCAGAGAGATTCTGCTGGATGGCGGGTGCTGGAAGGGGAGGTCAGGGAACACCGTGTCCTGGCATAGTTCAGCGTCTGCTGGATGGACGCAGGCCCTGAGCTCTGTAAATACAGCAGCAAGATCAGAACCTGCAGGCATGGAGCCGGGTCCTGTCCATGCGAGCATGGATGCGGAGCTGGCCCCTCTCGTCAGATGGGGACACCGAGGCTGGCGGGGGAGCTGGTGGCCGGCCGGAGGCAGGATGTCCAGGGCTTTGAGACTCGGTGGGCTTCGACAGGGGGAGGGCCTGTGAGGAGCAGGGAAACGAGACTGGAAGCAGCTAGAGCCTGGGCGGCTGGGGGCCAGGGCAGCCTGCTGGCTCTGGGACTGAGGGGCAATGAGGCCAGGCCCTGAGAGTGCTGGAAGCTGGGCGGTGGGGCCTGGCATGTGTCCTGCGGGCAGTGGGGATCCACGGGAGGTTTCAAAGCAGAAGAGAGTCAGAACCCAGCCCTCTTGGCCCGAAATGTCAGCCGCTGCTGTGACCTGCACGCCTTGCTGTCTTGCCCTTGTAATTCTTTGCGGAGGCCTGGGCCTCCCCTCCCCCTGCAGTGGAGCGCCCTTGACCTTTCTCCCTGTGCCTGGGCAGGGAGGCCTGGGCCACCCCTGGGGGACTCTGGCCATGTGCCTTGACCTTTCTCCCTGTGCCTGGGCAGGGAGGCCTGGGCCACCCCTGGGGGACTCTGGCCATGTGCCTTGACCTTTCTCCCCATGCCTGGGGAGTGAGGGCTTGGCCACCCCTGGGGGACTCTGGCCGTGGGCTCCACTCACTCTGAGAAAGGATGGGGGAGGGGGGCCGGTGCCTGCCACCTGGAGCAGGCAGGTCTCTCCTCCTGGTCACCTTGCTGTGCCTTTCTTCCTCCCCTCTCCCTCCTCACCCCTTTCTACGTCCCCAGATCCTGAGAGCACAGTCCTCCTCCCTCTCGCACCCCTCCTCCCTGGGGCCCCACGGCTCCCCAGCTGCCCAGGGCCTTTGAGGTCAGAGGGACCCCAGTTTGCCCTCAGTCTCCTCTCTGCGCCACCCCCTCTGTGCTGGTCTTCTGCGAGGGTTGGATAGTGAATGAGAGACCCCCATGCCCCGGCAGTCAGGAGTGCCCCCTCTCCTTCCTGCCCCCTTCAGGCTGAGCTGGGCCCTTTGGGAGGCAGGTCGCTTTGGCGGGGAACCAGCGGCAGCTCCAGGTGCTGTGGGGCTCCACACTGGGCATCCGGGGCAGCTCTGGCCCTCCAAGTTGCCGCCCTGTCTCCCCCACGGCTAACAAGGGCGTACGTCAGGGGCTGTCTGCGCCTGCTCCTGTCTTTCGGTGGACATTGCGTTGTTGGTGAGGCTCCAGGCCTGTCTGAGGAGGGCTGACTCCTCAAAGCTGGGGGGCCATGGGCAGGGGGCTGAGGGGTCCCACCAGCTCAGAGTCAGGCCCAGGGGCCACGGGGCAGGGAGAAAGAGCCTGTCTGGACTGGGCTCCCACACGTTGGTCCCAAGGCCCACATCAGCTCTGGGTCAGACCAGGGGCTGTCAGACAGGTGGAGACTTGAGCCTTCTCCCCAGAATGCCAGGCTGTGAGGGTGAGACCTAGGCTCAGAGGGGCAGGAAACTGACGAGCAGTGTGTGGGGGGGTCTCAGTGGGGGGAATCTCTGCTAGAGGCAGAGACCCCCGCTAGGGCAGCTGCCAGTCCCCACCTTCCAGGGGCCAAGAGGGGCAGTAGCAGGCCAGTCCTGAGGGTCGGCTCCTTAACAGTGGCACCTCCAGCACCCCAAAACCTGGGCAAGAGAGCCCTTGACTTAGGCCAGGACCCAGCCAGTGTGGGTGTTCTGTGGGATGAGTTTGTAAAATCTCCCAATTTCAGCCTCCCATTGGGGAGAGACCCCCGGATGGTCCTGCTGCTCCTTTTGTATTGTCACTGGGTCCATCTGAGGTGAGGAGGGCTGGGAGCAAGGGCTATTCCCATCCTGCTCCACAGCAGCCCAGGCATCAGCTGCAGAGAAGCAAGAGGCCTGTCTGCCCACTGGACCCCTGCACCGAGTCAGCAGACTGGCCATCCTTAGGAAAGGTCAGCTGAATCGGGCCCCCTGCAAGAAACATGCTTGTATTTTTAGAAGCTTTTCAAGCCTGTGCTCCTGAGCTCAGTGGGAGACATGAGAGCCTTTGCCCATCCAAGCCAGCTCAGCCCGGCTCGGCCCAGCTTGGCCCAGCCCTGTCCAGCCCAGACCCTCTCAGCCCAGCTCTGCCCAACGCTGCCCAGTCCCACCTGGCCCGGCCCTTCCAGTTACTGCACCCCCAGGTTCTCAACTGGGGCTGGCACTGGCGCACTCTGAGCAGAGCCTGATGTGATGCGCAGGGGCTGGTGGGGCCGTCTGCCCTCTGGGGCCTGGATGGTGGAGCCGGGGACCTGCCGCTTCACCGCCCCCATCCGTCATGTGACCTTGAGGACGTGGTGCCCCACGTCAGTCCCGTCTGCACAATGGCGAGGTCATCACTTTTACCTCCAGATCCATTTGGAAGAGAGGCAGGAGAAATAGGGATCCAAAAATCACCCCAAACTGCTGTGCTGTGCAGAGTTCTGGGAGCCGGCCGGGAGCCCTGAGTGAGGCGGTGTTGGGGAATTTTGTGTTCCTTGGAGGAAGCTGCTCAGGGAGACAGACGAGGCCATAAAGATCTGTCATAAAATGCTGAGAAGGTGGCTCCCCGCGTGGGGCCTGGAGGACGCCGTCCAAGGGTGTCCAGGGGCTCTGAGAGCCACCACCAGGCCTGGGGGGACTGTCTTGCTCTTTGGTCGGCAGGACAGATGCCAGGACTGAGGCACCGACTGTGGCCCTAGCTGGCCGCGTGGCTGTGGGGACATCAGTCATCTGGGCCTAAGTTTTGCACCGACGACACGGCAGGGAGAGAAGAGGGCTGTCGGGAGTGTGTGTCCCAGTGTGGGTACCCCCCGCACCAAGGTGGCTGGGGCTGGGGGGTTTGGGGCCGTGGACCTGCAGGCAGCTTCCCCTGGCCTCGTGGAGAGATTTTAAAGCCTCAGTTTATAGCAACACACCGGCCATATTGTGCAGTAGATGAGACACGTGTGAATTTTAAAATAAAAGGGGAACCGGAGGAGGGTCCCGCACGGCGCGCAGACCTCTCCTGCCGCCCGCTGCTCCCCTCAGCAGTGTCCTTCGGTCCTTCTGCCTGCTCTGCTCCCCGCTCTGGCTCTGGTGAATTCTCACCCTCCCGCGCTTCTGACTGTACCCAGTGCTTGTGTAAATAAATAAATAAATCTTTATAAAAAATAAATAAATAAAATAAAAGGGGAGACTTTGAAGTTTCTTACCTGCCCCTGTCCTTTCCCCTTCCCTCCCTCCCAACCCTGCTCCCACTTGGGGGGTTCATTCTCTGTGCTTGGGGGCTCCAGTTGGGCCAGTGTGAGAACCGCTGGCCCATTGCTGTGCAGGGCTCTACAGGATCGCACCCGCCGAGCTGGTGCCGGCATGACCTCGGGCGAGTGGGGGCGGGAGGTCAGGGTCACTGTAGACTGGCCTTGGGCAAGGCGACTGACCAAGGTCTTTCTTCTCCAAGAGCCCCAGGACTGTAAACTTCCAGTGGACTTGGAGGTTAAAGAGAAAATGGCCAGCAGGAAGTGAAGGGGGAAAAAAGTGGGAGGCAGGAAGTGGGGGTGATATTTAAAATGTTCTCTCTGGTAATCTTGCTATCAGAGTGCTCACAGTTAAAGCACGGGCTTCTCACTCAATCTGGCACTGGGGTGGGGGGAAGATCCTCCCAACACCCCTGAATCAGCAGCCTCATTTTCCCCTGGCCCCCAGCAGTGGCCTTCGGAGCACACAAAGACCCCCTTCCTCCCCGGCCCCCCAGGAAGCTCCCCCCCACCCGCCCCCCCATGCTCAGCTGCACACCCGGCCCCCCTAGGGGCTGCAGGCTCCTGCCACAGGTAGCACGTCCGCCTCACCCACCCCCGGGCTCCCCTCTCCACTGCCCACAGCCCCCAGTCCCCCATCGCATTGTTCACCTCGTGGTGTAGGATCAAAAATAAACCCTCCCTGGAAGCTGCTCAAAGGCTAATGTGCATCCTCTCTTAATTATCGATCTGGGTGTTACAGACTCCTAGCCCTCTCCCCGGGGCTGTGGGGCGGGGCCTGGCGAATCCCGCCCCAGGCAGGAGAAAGCAATGGGTGATCTCCCTGCAGGGGTTAGGTGGGGCCCGCCCTCAGGGCAGGTTGCAGGTTAACCAACCCCCCCCCCCCAGACCCCCCAGAGACCTCAGCCCTAGCCCCATCCACCAACCGCCACCCAGGCTTCCCTCCTGACTTCTCTGGCCAGGCCTGAGGAGAGGACCCTGGAAAAGGGCCCCTGGGCTGCCGAGGGGAGGCCGGCCCCCTCCCTGCCTCCGGCCTCGCGAGGCCACTTTGGTGTGACAGGTGGCTCTGTGCGGCCGGTGGGCTTGGGCTGAAGACCCGGCTCCTGCCAGGCCGGCTGGGGGACCTTGGGCGAGAGACCGGACCTCTCTGATTTGTCTCCTCACCTGGGAGGCGGTGTTGGTGGGGCCGGTGAAGCATGTAGGGAGTGGCCGAAGCCGGCGCCTGGGGCTGCCTGTCAAGGGCCAGCGCTGCGGCCACGCGACTCTTCATCCCGTCACCCCAGGGTGCTGGCCCGTGCTGCGGCCCAGGCTGAAGCTGCTCCTTAACTGGGGCTGTGGCCTCAGGGTGGCCCCTGCTCCACCTGCTACCCCTGGGTGCTGAGCCTGGGGCCCGCCAGCTCCCTGCAGGAGGACGCTCAGCCCCGGAGAGGCTCAGCCGGCACACCTGGGGGGGCGGGGGCGCGGGCTCGTCCCTGCATGGTAGAAAGGGCTGCTCTGGCCCCCTGAGCCCTGTGCGGGGGGCCGCTGGGAGAGTGTCGGCCAGCCGAAGCTCTTCTTGTTGTCCTGAGGATGCTTCTGGAACTGGATACCGTGAAGGGGCGCCCACGGGGAAGAACAGGCATCTCTCTCTTTGGAGGTTGTCTGGCTCCCGGCGGCAGCTGAACCGCATGTGTTCTAGGGAACCTCCGGGCCAGGTCTCCCTGCTCCACACCCTCACCCCATAGCTCTGGGGGTCTGCCTGGAGTCCAGCCGGGGGCCACCAGAGCTGGTTGCAACCTCCCCCGCGGCCACCTTCCTCCTGTCCCCCCGCATCCCGGAACTCCCTGGGCTGGGCTTTTGTTCCCTCGCTTCCCAGGCAGTGCAGCTGGTGCCGTGGGCTGGGGAGGGGGCGGAGGACGTGGCAGAAAGCCCGTGGGAGGGAGCTGTCTCTTAGTTCCAAAGGCGAGCAAGGCTCCTGGTGCCCCCTCCCCCCAGCAGAACACGTCCCCCAAATTCCCACACTGGTGTCTCAGCAAAGAAGACCTTTTTTTTATAAAATTTTCTACTCGCTCCTGATGCCTCCTTTGATGTGTGTGTGCCCGTGTGCGGCTCTGGCATCGCCAGGGTCACACCGAAGTGCATTCGACTTGGCTGTTGCTTGCTGGGGTTCCGGGTGTGGGGCCACCTCTTCCCCTCTCAGCCTGAGGACCTTAGGGTATCCACTCCCCAACCCTCTGCGTTGTTGGAGGTCTGTCCTGTCCAAGGAAATAGAAGCCCCGCAAGGTGGCAGGCAGAGCTGGCGAGTTCCCGAATAGGGAGGGCTGACCCATCAAGTAAGGGTGAGCCCCTGGGGACGAGTAGAAAGCATGACAAAGAAGACAAGGGATGGCTCCACTCGGCCCAGCGCTGGGTAGGCACACTGGGCACATTTGTGACTGCTCTCCCCAAACCACCTTGCTGGGGTAACATCCAAGAGCAGTTTCCGGGTGGTGGGGTATAGTGGGGGAGGCTCAGCCAGGTGATGTGATATGCAGAGGCTGGGACCCCAGCCTGACTTACCTGGGGCTGCACCTCTGAAGCCAGAAAGGCCTGCGTGCTGTGGGGGAGATGCCTCGGCCCAGTCCCCCCACTCTCAGGTCGCCCGGCCATCGGGTGTGTGTCAAGTGCAGAGACTGGTTGGCACAGTGGTGCCTTCATCTGTGATCCTTGGTCCCCTGTAGAGGAGCGAGCGGGGATGCAGGAAGCTTGTCCAGGGATACACTGCTTGGGGCATTTTTTTTCTGTTAAAAATTAAGGTAATGTGGCCTTCCTGGTAGAGCAGCGGGTTGAGCACAGTGCTATGAAGCTGTCCGCAGCATCTGCAGCACAGGTTTGATCCCCAGCCGGCCAGGGAGATCCCTACATGGCGCAGCAGACCTCTCCTGCCTTGCCCGCTGCTCCCTTCAGCAGTGTATTTCAGTCAGTCTGCCTGTTCTGCTCCCCGCTCTGTCTCTGGTGAATCCTCTCTCCCTCCCGCGCCTCTGGCCAGTATCCCAGTTCTTGTATAAATAAATAAATCTTAAAAAAATTAAGGTAATGATGATTTGCAACACTATATAATTCGGGGTATATAGGTTCATCCCCTCTGCAGGTATATGCACCACATCACACCCACTATCTAAGCACCCACATTCCTTTGCCACAGTCCATTGGGCCCCCCTCTTTGTTCAACTCCCCACATCCCCCTTCGTAGCCTCAATTCTGCAGTCAGATTTCTAAGTGTTTTTTTTGTTTAGTTTTGTCTATTTTGGGTTTGCTTTTGTCCTTGTTTCTCTGTATTCCCCCTTGAGTGAAATCACGTGGCATCTTTCTCTTTCTGACTTACTCTTCATATCATCTCCTCGAGTTCCATATATGATGTCGCAAATAGCGATGTCATCTTTTTCATAGCTAAGTAGTATTCCGTTGTGTACACACACTGCATCTTCTTATTCCACTCATCTGTTGTTGGACACTTAGGTTGTTTTCATAACTTGGCTATTGTAAATAGTGCTGTAAAGAGCACGGGACTGCATAAATTCCTTTGAATTAGTGTTTTTGCATTCTCCGGGTAGATAGGAGTGGAATTGCTAGGTCATATGGTAGATCTATTTTCAATATTTTGAGGACCCTCTATTCTGTTTTTCATAGGGTTGGCTCAGTCTACATCCCCACCAGCAGTGTACAGGGTTCCTTTTGCTCCACATCCTTGCCAACGCCTGTGTCTGGTCTCTTTGATGTGCCATTTAGCAAATGGGTGGGAAGCTGGGTCTGAAAGCCAAGGTTGTATGGGCAAGGGCAGGGGACAGTGTGATATGGGGTGCCTTGGTGGAAGCAGGAGAGAGAGAGGTTGGGCTAGGTGTGGAAGGCAGAACAGGAGGCTGGGAGCTGTGCAGGAGAGAGCTGGAGGGGGCAAGGACAGCAGGTTTGGTGGAGCCACAGGGTCAAGGGGCACCTGACCCAGAGAGGGTGTGGCTTTCTGCAGGATGGAAGCTGCAGTAAAATATAACTGGGCCTGGGTTCAGCCCCTGGCACCTTGGGCCCAGGTGGTCTGGCATTGTCCTGGGGGCTAAGACCAGGAGTTGCTGATTTCCCTGTTTCTGGAAGTCCCTTGATATCTGCCCTGCTGGGGACAAGTTTGTAGCAACAAATGTAAGTCCAGGGTGTGAAGAGGCAGTCAGCTCAAAGCACCCTGCTTCCGTCCCAAAGTCTCTGGAGGACACCCACGGGGTTTCAGGCATTAAAATGAGTCTCTAGGGCCTCCCTGGTGGCACAAGGGGTTAAGCACCACACTATGAAGCAATCCACAGCCTCTGCAGCACGAGTTGGATCCCTGACTGGCCAGGGAGCAACCCACATGGTGAGGCAGACCTCTCCTGTCTCACCCGCTGCTCCCCTCAGCAGTGTATTTCAGTCAGTCTGCCTGTTCTGTTCCCCACTCTGTCTCTGGTGGATCCTCTCACCCCCACATCTCTGGCCTGTACCCCAGCTCTTGTATGCATAAATAGATAAATCTTTAAAAAAAATAAAATGAGTCTCTAAATCACCTGCCCAATGTGTGATGTCCCCTCTGGGGCTGGCACTGAGGTGGCTCTTGGGAAATCCTAGTGACCAGCAGGTGTCCTAGGTCTGCGGTGATGGCTCATCCTCCCTGCGCCCCCAGCCCCTATTGGTGCTGATGCTTGAAGCGTTTGGGTTTTCACCACTCTGCCTCCCAGAAACCTGCTGATTTCACACTCTGATTTTATTCCCTGGCCCCGCCTGTCTGCCTTGGACCCTGCTCTGCTGCCGCCCCAGAGCCCCCATGTGTCACAGCCTTGGCTTCCTGGCCCAGCCCAGCTGCTCCAGCCAGTGCTGACTCAGCTGGGGCTGCCCCCCATGTTCCCCCTTGCAGGCGGCCCAGCCAGCCCCAGCAAGGAGGGAGAAGCTGGCAAGGGAACCGGGGAGGGCCTCGGGGTAGCTTCTAAGCTGAGACACAGGCCCTGCCTGCCCCTGTACCTGCTTCCCCTGGTACCCCAGACTCACCTATCCTCCTTGGCTGCTGGAATCTTCAGGTCTAAGAGGAGCAGAGTATCCTGGGATGGAGGAAGCTGTGTCCCACAGCCCCGAGGTCTGGCTGGGTGCTTGAGCTTGCCAGGGGCCCTGCCTTGTCTGAGTACTGTGAGCTTCATGGGGACAGCCCCTCTGGCTGCTGGCGGGCACTGTGGGGCTCTCCAAGGTGGATGGAGAGTTGTCTCTGGCAGTCTCAAAGCAGCACAGTGACGTTAACATGGTGGCTTCCTGGTGTCGGCACTGTTCAGAGTGCCCACAGCATCGTCTCAGAGCCACCTGGTGAGAGAGATGGGGAAACCGAGGCACAGGGTGACAAGTGCCTGCACAGACTCGGACTCTTAGGTCATGAATTCAGCTCCATGGGCCTGTTACACCACGCCCTCCAAGGTCAGCACTCCTGCAAGTTTGGAGGTGAATTTTGAAGGGGCGTTGGCAAACCCGGATGCCTGGCAGCTGCCCTGAGTGGGGAGAGAGGAGGAAGCTGTGCTTGGGAGGTGCGGGGAGGAAACGGAGGCTGTGCCCCTCGGAGAGGGGGTGGGAGCAGGCAGCCTCTGGACTGGCTGTGGGGAAGGGCCTAGACTTTCCCTGGGCACTGGGTGGCAGCATGGGTGCCAAGGGTGGGGCTTCATCATTTCAGGCTGAAGGCCATTCAAGAAATGAAGCCGTCTGATGACAGAGTGGGGCGCCCCTGGTGGGTTGAGCTCCCCATCCCTGAGGGTATTCAAGCAGGGCCCGACTGGACATCCAGGGATGCTGCTGAGGGGACTTCAGCCTCAAACAGGGGTGGTTGTGGGTCTTTGACCTTGGGAGTCCTTTCCAGCTCAGTCTATGAGTCTGTAGAAAAAGTGGGTTAATAGAAAAAAGTGGAGGCAGCATCACGAGATCAGTACCATGCGTGAGGACCCTGCAGCCCTGCCGTATGCCCCCGGGGCAGGACGCAGAAGCCGGGAATCTTCTTTAGCAGACGGACGGAAGCGAGGGGCCAGGCGCTGTTCCCAGGGCGGGCAGCTCCCACCTTCTGGGGACTTGAGTCAGGGTCCTGGGGTGGCTCTGCCCACTTGGTAGAGAGCTTGGTGCCTGCAGTCCCTCTCGCATCCTCCATGTGTGGCCACATTCCCTCCTTGGTGCCTTCTGAGGCCATCACAGCTCCTCCTGGCATCTTGAGCGCGCGCCCCAGGAAACAGACCTCTCTGTCGGACTCAAGCCCAGCTCGGCAGCTCTGGGGAGCTCTTCCAAATGGCAAGCTTTTCAGGGCCCAATTTCCCTCCATCCCCTCCTGCGGTCCCCCAGTGCCCAGCCGGTTTCCTGGCTCAGAGCATGGCTGCGGGGTTCCATTTTGGCTCAAACTAGAAAGCCCCACTTCCCCGCTCCTGGATTTGGGCCCACAGTGTCAGAGCAGGGTGCGGTGGGTGAACCCAAAGTGTCTGGGGTCTGGCCTGCACCCCAGTGATGTTGTACCTGGCTCTGCTGTGGCTTCCCTGGAAAAGGGTTTGGGAGGCGGCCATGTGAGCGGCAGTCAGCCGGGCCCTGCAGTGGGGTTGGGGGCCGGGAGGCCATGATGCCCAGGCTCCCTGGAGCCTCCGCCCCCTTGCTCCTGCCCTGGTGTCATGGAATTCGGGTTTTGGGGAGTCCTCATGGACCACAGTGAAAGGGGGATCTCAGGCGCCCACACGGTGGAACTGGCACCCTTGGTGTCGGGGTGGCCCACTGGGCCCACAGGCACCCCCGCTCGTGCCTGTCCAGTGGGAGACCTCACCCAAGCCTTGGGAACATCCCTGTTTTCTCCAGAGCCCTGGTGCGAGAGGCGTTTGCTCAGCTGTAAGGGTTTCTAGAGCTTCAGCTTCTGTTCACAACCATCACTCCCGCCTCTCCCAGATCAGCGAGGAGGCACTGGTGTTTCCTCCTTTCTGGGAGCAGAGGAGATGGGGTGGAGGGTGATCCCCACTGGCTGCTGGGCTGGGTCAAGGTCCCTCTGGGTTCTGGTGGTGGTGCCAGAGGGGGACAGTGATGCGGGGACGAGCGTGTCTCCCAGAACATTCTTACCATGAACACAAGCCGCCGTGCCGGACCCTGCTGGCCGAAAGGCAGGGTCTACACTGAGCCCACCCCTGCAGGGAGAGCGCTGGGCGCTGCAGTGGTTTCCCAGGGTCCCCCTAACCCAATCCCGAGGGTCCACAGCCCTGATCCCTCCTACTGACAGTCTCTCCAGGTCCCCATAGGAGGGGGTATTCCAGCTGGCAGGGCCTCCGGGGCCATCTGAGTACCCCCATATAGTAATGGGCCTCGAATCCCCTGGGGGCTGGGGAGGATGGACCTTCTGGCTCCGTGGGCTGGGTGGGGGTACGCAGCTGGCTTTAAGAGCAGGTGAGGTGGAGGCTCTGGGCCAGGGGACAATGAGGTCCTTCTGAGCTGTTTTACAGACGGGAAGGCTGAGGCCCAGAGGCGCTGGGCGGCTGGCCCCAGGTCCGAAGCAGCACTGCAGTTTTCTTCACTCCTGTTCAGCCTTGGCCTCAAAACCGGCCTTCCCTCCTGTAGGCTGCCGGGGCCTGCCCCGCGCGAAGCTCAGCGTAGGCCGGAAGCCCCGACTTCTTTCCCTTTTCCCGTTAGAATGAAAGACTCGTCCCCTCACGGCCCTTGGCCTCCCGGCCTGCATTTCACCACTGCCCTGTGGTTTGTAAAGTATTTTTATTGGTCCTCACTTAGGATGCTGCCCCTTCTCTGCTGGAAATGCTAAAAACACTTTCTCTTTCTATAAAAAAAAAAGGCGTGGGGTGTGTTGGAGACAGAGCCACAGGCCCAGTGGCCGCTGAGTCCTCTCGCTAGGCCCAGCCTGTCGGACTCTCCCGGGAGTCACCAGAAGGGCTCCCCGGGTTTCTCTGCCGCCACCTGCCACCTCCCCAGACAGGCCCCGCTGGCGCTTGGCCTGTGCCCGCTTCCCGCTCCCGGCCTCTCCAGCGCCAGGCCAGTCCCGGCATCGCGCTCCAAGTGGCAGGGAGATTCCCAGTGGACGGCGACAGCAGGGGCTGGCCTGGGGCCAGCAGAAACCGGTTTGGGAATCTAAGGCCAGTCCACTCTCTGTCCCCTCCTGTTGGTGGGAGGGCAAAATGCCAGTCTGGGGACAGGCCACGATGGCAACAGGGGGTCCGAGTGTCCCAGGCCAGGGGCAGCGGGCGGGCGTATGCGGGAGAGCGGAGACGGCCTTTTATAGACATGCGCCTTTGTTCTTTTTTTTCCTCCCAAGTTTACTCAGGGAGACGGTGCCACTCGCAGGCGCCCGGCCTGTCTGTGGCCGCGCCGGGGGCGGCCGTGGCACGGCAGCCCCCTGCCCCCATCTCGCCTGCGAGCCGAGCCGCGCGGCCTGCATCGGAATCCACAGGGGGCGGGGAGCCTCCATTCAGCTGCTGGCTGCAGTTGGAGCCGCGGATCTGCTTCCCCGCCTGCCCTCGGCCAAGCCCGGAGGCAGCCCGGCTTTCTTCTGCGTGTGAATGCCGTAGTGTGTCCCGGCTCCCGGCCCTAACCCTTTCTTCTCCTCCCGGCCGCGAGCGCGCGGCGTTCTCCGCACACCGCTCGCACTTGGCTTCTTGACGTTTTATTAAAAAAAAAAAATAAAATTCATACTGAGGCAAAAAGCGGGGACCCCCTCCTCTCCCGACGGGATCTGAGCTCGCGTCGAGGGCTGCACCTGCTTTGCGCCCCTACCAGGAAGGGGTGCTTGCGTGGGACGGAAGGAGGGAGGTGCTGCGCCCCCGGATCGGGAGAGAGCAGCCCGCCCGCCCCCTCCGCCGGCACCCAGCGCCTCGCACCCGCGAGCCGAGCCCGGGAAGCCGGCCCTGTGGGCGCTGGCCTGGCGCTTACCCCGGACGCCCCTTGCATCTCAATTTCCTCGCGCCGCTCGCGCGCCCGGCTCTCCTGCGCCGCGCCCGGGGCGCCGGGTCCTTCCTCCCCCGCCGGCCCCCGGCCCCGCTCGGACCCCGGCCCGCCAGGCGCGGGGCGCGGGGACCGCATCCCGGCCGTGCCCCGCGGGCCCCTCGCGGCCGAGCCCGGCGCGCGGACTCTCGCGCACGCCGAGCAGAGCCCTCCCGACCGGGGGCCCGCGGCCGCGGCCGCGATCCGGCTGGGGCGCCTCCGCGGGGTGCTCCCGTGCGCTCCCGCGCGCCGGCCCCGCGCGAGCCGGAGCCCCGCCGGGCTCCGAGCGCTCCCGGTCACCTCGGCCCGTTCGTCCCCCGCCTCCCGCGGTCCGGGTGGCAGCAGAACCGGGCAGCGCGAGGGCCAAAAAGTGGAGGGGCGCGCGCCGGCCGGCGCCCCCCGCCCAGCCCGACCCTCGCCATCCCGACCCAACTTTTCCCCTCGGCGGCGGCGCCCCGGGCTGCGGCGGGCGCGGGGCCGCGGGGCGGGGAGCGCGCGGCGGGGCTGCGGGTGGCGGCGCGGGCGGCGAGAGCGCAGCGGCGAGTGGGTGGGTGAGCGGGGCGGGCGGCGGGGGGGTGTGGGGAGGGGGGGCGCGCGCGGGCGGGCGGGCGGGGGAGATTCCGCTCTCCTGCCGCTCCCAGCCCGGGCGGGGGGCGGGGGGCGGGCGCGGGGGCGGAGGCGCCGGGCGGGGGCGCGGGGGAGGGAGCGGGAGCCGCTCCGGTGCCCCGTGCGTTCCGCGCGCCGGGCGCCTGTGCATTTCCGCGGGCGCGCGGCGAGCCGAGCCGTTCGCGCCGCTGCTGCAGCTCCGGCCGCGTCTCCTCCTCCTCCTCCCCCCGGGCCGGGCGTGTGTGTCTGCGTGAGTGTGTGCGCGTGTGAGTGCGCGTGTGCGTGTGCGCGCGCGCGCGTGTGTGTGTGTGTGTGTGTGTTTTGCAGGTGTGTCCGTTTTAATTCTGCCCAGTAGGTGGGACTTGGTGACTTTCGCACCATCCCCGCCCCCCCCCCCCCTATTTTGGCTGCTTCTCCTGCCTCCCCGCGCCCGCGGCAGCCCTGCAAAGTCTCGGAGTCGGGGAGCGCCGCTCGCTCGCTCCCGAGCCCGCCGCGGCCCGCGGGAGCCGAGCCGCCACCATGCCCGGCCGCCCGCGCCGCTAGGCGCGCCCCGCGGCTCCCACCGGCGGCCGCGATGGTTCCCGACGCCGAAGGATCTCGCGTCTGATCGCCCGGCGCTTCAAAGGCAGAGGCCCCCTCCCCCTCCCGGCGTCTTTGTCTCCTTCCCCCCCGCTCGCCCCGCTCCCCCCACCCCACCCCGCCTCTCCTCCTCCTCTCTTGTAGAAGCCGCGGTCGGAGATGGATGTCTCGCTCTGCCCGGCCAAGTGTAGTTTCTGGCGGATTTTCTTGCTGGGCAGCGTCTGGCTGGACTATGCGGGCTCGGCGCTGGCGTGCCCCGCCAACTGCGTCTGCAGCAAGACCGAGATCAGCTGCCGGCGGCCGGACGATGGGAACCTCTTCCCGCTCCTGGAAGGGCAGGATTCGGGGACCAGCAACGGGAACGCCAGCGTCAACATCACGGACATCTCGAGGAACATCACTTCCATGTAAGTCGGGCGGCCGCCCCCGGCCGCTGCCTCCCGCCGCGCCCGCGCCGCGCTCCCGCCGCCCGCGGCTCCCTCCGGCCCTCGGTGCCCGGCTCGCCGCTGCCCGCCCGCTGCCCGCCCGCCGCCCGCCCGCCGCCCGCCCGCTGCCCGCCGCCCGCGCGCGCCAGGCTCGCTCTGGCTCGGGAGATGCTCGCGGGCTGCACCTTCCAGGTGACTCCGGCCTGGCGAGGGGCGATCCGGGCGTGCCCGCGGGTGCCGCTCCCCGGGAGGACCCGGGCGGCCCAGGGCGCGCGGGGCCCTGCGCCCACCCCCGCCCCCACCGGCTGGGGCGCGTTCCCAGGGTGTGAATCGGGTTCTTTGACCCCCCGCTAAATAGCAACAGTTTGGCCACGCTCAAGTGGAATAAAGTAGACGAGGTTCGATTCCCTGGCAGCGCGGCCAGCGGCGGACGGTGACCACGGTGGCCGCGGCCGAGCTGAGCCGGGAGGGAAGGTGACAGGGTCGGCTCCCACCCGGCCGAGATGTTTAACTATTTCCTTTTGGAAACAGCGAAACACACGCTGACAAGTAAACAAGTTGGGAGCTGGCGCCTCCCGGGGAGACTTTGGACACCTCCAGGCCGCCATGGAAGACGGCCTCTCCCGGCTGCCTCCACCCCACCCTCTCCAACCCCATTTTGGGCATTTCTGAGACACCCCCTTTTCCCACCCCATCTGCATCTGGGTGCCCACAGATTCCTTCCCCTTTCGGGCTTTGAGAACTGCTCCGGCAATTCCCAGCCAGGGTGGCGAGAGCAGGCGAGGGGGCTGGAGTGTTGGGGGACCTGTTCTGTGATCCTGCGGACCCGTCTGTTTGGAAAATTGAACTCTGTGACTGGCGTTGGCTTGGCTCTGCCCGGTCGGAGCCCGACGAGGGCCTCCGCTTTTCTTCCTATTTCCCTGTGGTGGGGAGGGGGGGAGGGCAGGGACTTGGGGTCGGGAGGAGAAAGGAGAGCTCCGGGGCCAGGGCCGCTGTCCATCTCTTCTTCCACGGACCCAGGCCCGTGGGCACCGCTCCCCAGTCCTGCCCTCCGGGGAAGGGTGTGGATGGCACTGGATTGTTCAGGGGCGCTCTCCCTGCCTCTCTCCGTGGTGACCCCTGAAACGTGTAGGACGCCGAGAAGGGCTTGTGTGGACATCCTGCCTGGGGCTAAGGAAGGCATTTGGGGTGGCTCTTGGTCCTTTGGGTGGGCGTCCTCAGCAGGGGCCGAGGCTGCCATTGGTGTATCTCTCTGGGCCGTGGGGCTGCTGCACGACCGGGAGGAATTGCGGTCCTGCTTTCTCGAAAGCCCGCCAGCCCTCTTGGCTGATGGAGGTTCTGCTCCGGGTGCTTGCAGCTAACAATTGGAGGGGAATGTGTCGCCCAGGAGATGTCCCTGATTCCTGGCCCAGGGCATGAGATTGACCCATATATTGGCACCGACGTTTGCCCCCTTATCACCTTCACCCCGACGGGGCTGACTGGAGAGATGACGAGATAAATGGGGGGCTGGCGGTGGTGCAGGAACAGGATGGGCCTGACTCTGCCTCTCCCCCCCTGCAGGCCGTGCTTGCCAGCATCCCCTTGGATGCCGGGAGGAAGGTCCCAAGTGGGGTTGTCAGGGAAACTCTGCCCTGGCCGAACACTGCCGGGCTGGTGTGGGGGGCAGTACCTGGGCCCGGGCTCCCAGGAGGTGGGGCGGGCAGGGAAGGTGCCCAGTCGGAGCCGGGTCCGGGCTGTCTCCACTCCCTCCAAGGATGTGTGCGGCCGTAGCTGCTGGTGGCAGGCAGGGCCGGTCACAGCCACACCGGCTCTGAGCAGCCACAGGGAGGTGTTGCTCTCTGGAAAGGCTGCTCGGGACGGCAGTTTGATAGGGAAGAGCTGAGTGGGTCTTCCCAGGCAGAGGGTTGAAGATGGGGCTGCTGGAAAAGTCAGTGATGGGGGGGGCGCGTGGGGCAGCCTCTGCCCCTGCCACTGGAGACCCCAGAAGGGCACCTGGGGCGCAGGGAGCTGGGCATGGGCCGGAGCCCCTTAGTGCATGCCCATCCTTTCCTTAAATGCACCCCCACATCTGAGAGCCAGGGCTTTGGATGTCTATAGGACCTGAGCGGGGTGGCAGGAGGGGAGGTCAGAGGTCATGGTTGGCTGACCCTTCCTCACCCCATCTTCTCCCTAGTGCCCTGTTATGTCTAAGACGGGTATTGACTGACTCAGCGAAGGGCTGCCTTCCAGCCCGGGGGCAGAGGACCATGGAGGGGGGGTATTGTGTTCCCCCAGGAGGGAGAGGGCAGCTCCCCTGGGTCCCTAGGGGATGGAGGCTCAGGGTAGCCCAGTGACTTTCCCGGGGCACACAGCCCAGGTCGGCCAGGCTGAGACCTTTCTCTCCAATGGCAGGCTCCCCGTTTGCTCTGGGGGCTGCCCCTGGGGCAGGCTGGAGGGAGCAATTTGAGGGCCGAGAGGAGCCCTCCATCTGGGGGAGTAGCGTGGCCTGGGAAGGGGGTTCAGCCAGAGCCTGGGCTTTGCAGGAGCCGTGAGTGTTCTTCTGCCGTCTCGTGCTACCAGAGTCATGGGGGCCTTCATTCCTCCGTGCATCTGAAGCGCTTGGTGCTGGTGTCAGCTGAGGGGGGCAGCTTGGATGGACTCTGGGAGGTGGCAGTGGGGCGCAGACGCTGGATCCATCCGGCTGAGCTAAGGGAAGCTGGGGTGGTTCCCTCTGGGTTGCACTCCTGTTCTTGGGGCTGTGGAGTCTCAAGGTCTCTCCTCAGGTGCTGAACGAATTTATCTGAGTTTTCGGAGGGACACGCGGTTCCCTGGGGTTCTTTGAGTGGTGTGTGGAGAGGCTCCCGTGGACTCAAGGAGGCGCCTCTGACGGTGGGGGGGGGGGCTCCCTATCAGTGTCATGAGGAAATCAGGTGCAAGGCCTCAGGGCTGACATGTGGGTCTCACCTCCACCCCCCAGAGTCAAAGCGCCTCCAAAGGGCCCCCCCTTCTGGCCTCTTTCTGTTCAGGAGGCCAGTCCCTTTGCACCGACTTGCAGTGACCTTACCTGGAAGGGCCCGGCCGCGCCCAGCAGCCGCTGACGTCACAAAGGCGGCGGTGGGTGGGCAGGGCGCATCCTCGGCCTGCCAGGCCTTCAGAAGGGGGCCGGTGGCCTCGCTGGGCCGGGTGCTCCCGGGCTTGGCCACCCGAGCTTGGGACGCCCCAGCTGGGTCCCCAGTGTGTGTGTCTCTCTGGTCGCTGATTCCCCTGCCCTTCCTGCAGGCTGCCCCCTGGCAGGGATGGGGGGCTCTGGGGCTTTGCCTGCTGCTCCTGCTCCTTCCTGAGCATGCAGAGGTGAGGAGCTGCCCCGGGCAGTTCCCAGTGGGAGTTGGGATGCAGGCCGGGGCACCAGCCAGGCCCCAGCGCCTCGTGGGGCTTGACCAGGCGCCCCAGCAGGGGGGCCGAGGCTGGCGGAGGGAGGAAGGAGTGTCCGGACCTTTGCGGTCAGATTTGGAAGGGGGCGGTCAGCTGTTGGGGAAGAGGTCCTTCCGGGGTGGGAGGCGAGTGCTACCGAGGCCCTGGGTGGGCGCTGGTGGGTGGGCTTCCCGGAGGGCCCGTCCTGGGCCGGGGACCTCAGCCCGCACCCTAGGAGCAGCCCAGGGCCCAACTCTGCACTTCGGGGGCTGAGCACGGACCCTGGGGCCGTCCGACCTTAGCTCGAGCGTGCTTGCCTGCTGGCGCCTGGAGGCCGAGCCTGGAGCCCGAGAGGCGGCCCGGCCACCACCCTCCTGCCTGGCGTGTGCTGGGTGGGGAAGGAGCCCCCCGTGTGTCCACCCCTGACCTCTCCGTGCCGTCTCTGGAGAGGTGGGCCCGCCGCAGCGCAGCTGCTCGTGGGTGGGAGAAAGGGTAGCCTGTGGCCTCCCTGGGGATGTCCCGAGCCAGGGCCGGGGTACCCCGGCAGCCTCCTGGGCTCCCCATCACAAGTGCTTCATCGAGCGGCTGGTGCTGGGGTGGAGACATTGTCCCCAGCCTCCCCGGGGACCACCAGGAAGCCAGTGCAGGGTGGGGTTCTGGGAATGGGACAAGGGAGAGGACACTGAGCCCCACCCTGCTCTGCCCTTGGGCTGCTGGGAGCGAGGGAGGACTTTAAGTTCCACAGTGAAAGGAGGCCCCGGGCGGCGGTGTCCCTTCTGGCTCGGGCACGTGTCGCCCCGGGGCTGAGGACTGAGCTTGGAGGTTTCGAGGCGCCTCTGGGGGCCTCTCCTGTGCGGTTGCTGCTGGCCTGGGATGCCCCAGGAGGCGACTCCTCCAGGAGTAGGCCAGGGGGAGCTCCCTCACCCCCACTTTCCCTTCCTGTCTCTACAAAACTCTGGGCCACAGAAACTGCTACACAATTTAGAACCAACCGCCCAGGCCAGATGCCATCCTTAGCAAGGACTGGTGGGGACCGCGCATTCTCCTTAGAGTGAGGAGACCCCTAGCCTCCGGGCCCCCCACCTCCACCAGAGCTCTGGGCAGGAGAGGGCTCCCTCTTCCACCTCACTGGGTGAGAGAAGAAACTGCTAGAACTTCTGTTCCAAATTATTCTTGTCTAGAAAAGGGAATACTTAATGTATGAGTTGAGGATATATAAGCATAGAGTTTAATAATATGAGTGTTTGGGGGTTACCGGCTACATTTTTTATTGCTTCAGCCATACAGAACCAACAAAGCTCGGTGCCCACTCTTGTGGTAGGAAAGGTCGGGGTCTGAGCTTGAGGGCAAGGTGGGTGCCATTGGAGAGGCGTAGGTCTGTTCCAAGGAGGGGTAGTTGTTCGGGAGGGGGCATGTGACAGGGATCAGGCTCAGGAAAGGGGTCTCAGCTCTGGACCAGGATTCCCTAGCCTCCCTCATCTTCCTGGACCAGGCCAATTCTCAAAAGAAGGTCTCCTGGACCATCGGGATTCGACCTTGACAAGCCCCCTCATCTCCTTCTGTCCATGCTTCTGGTTTACACTTGCCCAATTAATTTTTGACTCAGCTGCTTGAAGAACATAACCAGGATTATTAGTCCCATTTCACTGATTAACCAACCACACAAAATAAACAGAACCTGAGTCCCTGATGGTGGAGTTGTCTGACTCACAAAATGAAAGATCTAGAATGTTCTTGTGGGTCCCCTGCGCCTTCGCCCACTCCCTCCTGTCTCCTGCCCTGACCCTTTGGCTGCACACCCTCTGGCTCTGGGAGAAGGCAGATGCCAACTCTGTTCATTCAGAATGTTCTTTTTTCTATTAGAGGCAGCGTTATGGTGCATCTCTGAGGGGCTTGTGGCGGGCAGCTGGGTGTGCTGACCACTGGGTCTAAGTGTGGCTCAAGTAGAGGCTGGGCTTGGCTGTGGCCAAGGAAGCATCAGCTCCAGCCATCTGTCACCCTGGAGTCTCGCTGCCTTCATTCTGGGGAACAAGGGTGGTCCTGGGGACCCAGTGGGTCAGCAGCCCCTCCTGATGGGTGGGGTCATCAAGACAGGACTCTGCTGAAGCCATAATGGAAGCCGGGTGCGAGGGGAATCCTTTGAGGATCCTCAAATTTCTGCCTCCTCTGAGTGCAAGACTCACCTGAATTCAGAGCTGGAAGGGGAGCTCAGGTTACCCATGGGGGTCTGCTGAGAGGCCAGTCAGGGGCAGGGGCTTCCCTGGGCTCCCCGTGGCTGGAAGGCCTGGCTTCTTGGGGGCAGGTGCCAGGCTGCCTGGACTCCGCCCCGGCCCCCCTTCTGGGCACTTTGTCAAAGCCAGAGCCTCGCCCACGACTGTGTCTCCTTCTGGGACGATGTTTCCAAATTCAGGGTCCCCAGAGGCAGCAACTGTGTGAGGCTGGAAGCCCCGGGGCTCCTGGCAGCCTGCAGCCCACGCCAATTAGCATCAGCTGGAGAAGGGCGGCTGCTGAGCTCTATTTACGGCGGGGCTGGGGAATCCGCAGGCTCCGCGGGCCGGGAGCCGTCCCTTCTCACGACTGGCCCCAGGCGCCCATCTGACTTTCCCACTACGGTGTCCCAGGTCTAGCTGGTGGGAGACTCAGGTCCCTCCCCAGATAGTAACACCCAGCCAGGAGCGGAAGCGGGCCTGTGGCTTTGCTCGGCTCCCGGTGGAGCTGAGCCTGGGCCCGGCCTCTCCCAAGTTTGCCCACCTCTGGGCCTCAACTTCTTACCTTAAGCTGAGGACAACAAAAACCACCTTTCTGCAGCCCTCTGCGGTCAGGGCCCTGAGTCATGTCCGGCGGTGTGGAAGCTGTCAATACAGGATAAGTCATAACTGCTAACTTTTATTGAGCACTTACTATATCCAGACACTGGTGCAAGTACTTTCTAGGTCATTCCTCGTTGTGACCTCATACCAACCGTCTGGGATAAATACTATTATTTGTCCCACCTTACACATGGGGAAACTGAGTCTGGAGGCAGACTCTGACCTGCTTACCTTCATGCATCCGGCAGGTGACACAGCAGCATGTCTCTCACATAGTGTGAACGTCACACTATGTTGCCTGTGCCGTCTGGCGTGCTGACGTGCACTGGTGTGTACACACATGGACATGTGACCTCATGAGAAATCAGTAATAAAAAAAGGGTAAATGTGAAGGCCCAGGGAGCCTTTCACCCCACTCCTGGCGAGAGCGGGTGGGGCGAGGGGAAGGCAGTGAGCCAGCGATGGTACGGAGCTGGCGGGCAGTGCTGGCCAGGCGGAGTGGACAGGTCGCTTCTCTGGTGAGGCCTTGGGCTCCTCCTGACCTGTTCCCGACAGCAGCCTCCCCGTGGGGCCGAGTGTCAGCCCGGCCTCTTCCCAGGCCTCCTTGACTGCCCCACATTGTCCTGGCCTCGGAGATCAGGTCAGCCCTCCCAGGAGGGCAGGTGCCAGCTGGGCTGGCAGGGGTTCAGGAATCTGGCGGCTGGGGCCAGGCCAGCTCCTCTCGGGGCTGAGGCCTGGTCAGCAGGACTGTGTTCCTGGCTGCCCAGGGCCAGAGAGAGCCTGGCTGGGGCAGCATGGGGCTGGGGGGCTTCTCCTAGGTTGAACTTTGGGGGTCCTGAGGCTGCTCTGTCTGAGTGGTGGAGGCTGACACCCACTTCTCCAACCCTCCCCCTGCACTGTCCCAAACCAGCAGTCTCATTCCCACCACGCTTCCTCTTGCCCCATCTCCCCCCACCTCCCCGATTCTGGACGCTCTGTCTTTTCAGAGAGTTGACCCTGAGGTTGGGGGTGTCTTTGGGCCCCCTTGGAGCCGGAGTCAGGCTAAGATTGGGGGGGGCAAGCCTTTGTGGCAGCCCCCGTTTTGCTGGTGCTTGGTGGACTATGGGACCTCTCTGGCCTCTGCATCCCCTCTGGGAGTTGGGGTTCTGGGGGACGGAGCCAGTGCGGCTCCCCAGGTCAGTGTCAGGCCAGTGTGATGTCATCCTAGGTGGGCTGGAAACAGTCAGCCCCTGGGTTATTTCACTTGTAGACTGGGGTGTTGTGTGGGGAAGACTTTGGCTAAACCAGCCCATCTGGAAAGGGGTTCGCAAATGGTGGGGCCAATCCCAGTTTGAGGAGCTCACCCGGCTGAGGCGGAAGGCCGAGGCCTGGAGCGGGTCACCTGTGAGTGGAGCCTCAGGGCCCCTGCAGGCGCCAGGCTCTCCACCGGTGCGGGTCTGGGGTCTCCGCCTGCTCCCTGGGGCGCAGGAGGCTGCTCCTCCAGAGGCTGGGAAAGGAGCCTTCGCTTCCTGCAAAGAGGGAGGGAATGACGGGGGAGCAGCCTGAGATTCGCAGTCCTAATCTGGGCTGCCTCCCACGGGAACCGGGGCTGCGTGCGCGCATCTGGGGGCGTCTGTGCACACGCACACGTGCTCGCTTCTGTGCTGGGTGCACAGCCTCCCGGGCTCCGTAAACAAGCCCCGAGCCTTGGCTTCCTGCCGGCCGCTCGGCTGCGCGAGGCCCCGGCGGCCGCCAGAGGGCGACGCTGCGCACGAGACGGGCTGCGGCCGGCCGGGCGCGGGAGCCGGGCAGGTGGCACATGCCCGGTGACATGTGCAGCCCAGTGGCTGCAGGAGGCTTTCCTGGGCCTGCGGTCCTTCTCCCGGGGCGGGGCCGCCCTCAGCGGAGCGAAGCCGGCCTCCATCAGGTCCTGCAGGCCAGGGCGGTGAGCCTCCCGCACCCGAGCTCGCAGGAGGCTGCTGGAGAGGCCCTGGCGGCGAGGTCTCCCCCAGCCCGCTGGTCTCAGCAGCAGCAGCTGCAGGAGGGCTCAGGGGATAGGGAGGAGAGGGAGGGGCCCCGCATCAGTCTGGGTGGGGTTTCAGGGAAGTGTGGGGTCAGGCTGTTTGTTAGGCTGCCTCGCTCCCTGCCCCACCCCATGCCTGGCGTGGGAACCGAGGGGCTGTGTGGTCAGCACCCGGCCCAGACAGGCACCAGACCCCAGAGCTGATGTCACGCCTGGTCTCAGTTCCCAGAGATCCCGCGCAGGTGACGGGTGGGGGGTGCCTGGCCCCACCCACACCAGCAGCCCCCTCCTGCCAGGCCCCTCTGTCCCGGGCACATTGACTGGGCCAAGACTCTGTCCTGGGGTCACCCCATGGGTGCCAGAGCCAGGGTGGCAGTGGGACCGTCTCTCTGGGCATTAGCCTATGCCCTGAAGAGCAGAGGTGGGGCTGGCACTCCCGGCTGGCTGGAGCCCGTCCGCATGTACCCCGTGCTAATGGGTGGTGCCTACTCTTGGGGTCAAGGTCACAGCACCTCCCGGCAGTGTGACCCTATGAGGACCCTCAGTTTCCTCATCTGAGGGCTGGAGATAAAGTGAATGCAGGCTGTTGGGGCTTCAGGGAGAACACACGTGTGTGTGAAACAGATGCCTTCCCTCTGGTCCTCCCCCGCGTCCCCTCACATGGCGGTGCTCTCTGCCCCTCATCCTGCTTCCAGGCGCTCCCCCACCACCAGCTCAGCCTTTCCGGCCAGGGCCTGTATGAGCAGCAACTGGGCCCAGTTTTGCGTGGCCTTTGCTTCTCAGCTTCAGCCTCAGTTACGTCCTGGCTCAGCCCTGTGTGAGCTCAGGCGCGTTGCTTCTCTGAGCCTCAGTTCTTTGTCTGAAGGCGGAGATCTGGACATCTCTCCAGAGTGGCTGTGAGGTGAGGCTGGTGCCGCACAGGTGGGTGCACAGCGCCCCGAGGGGGCATCTCACAGGCGCTGGGCTCTGGTGTCTGGGCCCTTGAGGAGCAGGGCTAGGGGAAGTTCTGTGAGCGGAGCTAGCAACCGGGCCAGAGCTCGGGGAGGCGGCACAAGGGCCAAGATGGTGTATGTTTGGACACGGTGACCAAGTGGCCGAGGCACCTGTCTGCCAAAGAACGGGGGACTGTGTGGTTCCCACGGGTGGACTCAGTTGAGAACCCCAGGAGCCAGAGTGTCCCAGGCAGAGGTTGCCCCCTGGGGGCCCCCAGAGGTGAGGTGCCAGGCATCTCCATGCAGGGTAACCCAGCAGCACCTAGCCCTTGTAGGTGCTGTCCCCCCGTCTTTTCTCCCAGGGAGCCCACTGTAGCTCCCTATCTCTCGCTGAACCCCTTCTGGCAACTGTATTGACTAAGCCCATCAGCGACTGGTGGGGATCCAGGAGCATCGCTGGGGCTAAGAACCTAGGAATCCAGGGGGAAAGGGGTGAGCTCTGGGCCCCCCTCTAGCCCACCCTCCAGTCTCTCTCAAGCATGTTCATCCCAGTTCCTTGTCCAGCCACAAGAGGGCACTAGACCGCGAGCTCAGCAGGAAGGAGGCGCCTTTCACCTGCCCCACTGGGGTTGCATCTTTGCTCAGAGTCCAGGCTCCCCGTGGTCCCCTGGCAGACGCAGGCCTGAGACCACAGCAAACCCGCTGGACTTAACCCGCGCCCACAGCCTGGAGTTTCATATTTCATGGGAGACCAGACTGGGTCATGGAAAGGTCATGACTTTGGCAGCATGTGGGGGGTCCAGCCTTGCCCCCTTCCTGGCTTGGGGTGTCACGTGATGAGGAAATCCCTGGGCTTTTCTGGGTCTCATTTCCTTCAGCTGCCAGGCCGGGTGTTAGTGGGAGGGGCTGCTGTGAGGACTCAGTTATCTCATGTACAGAAAGTGTCTGGAACGTGTGGCTACTCAGTGGCTGAACACCTGCCCCTTCCACATGAAGGACGGAGACAGGACGCACCCCAGGAGATGTTTGGGGGACCCCATATGACTTGGGAGGGGGTCACTCGCCAATGAAGGCTCCGTGGTTCCCATTCATGGGGGCAGCAGTGACCCCCAGTGGCTGGAATGCAGAACATCGGTGCCTTCCATGCTGAGGGCCGGGGCTGGGCAGTCGGTGGCCAGAGCTGGGGCAGGGGAACTTGGCGCCCTGTGTGTGTCTTAGGTGCTGATGACAGGACATGATTCTCTGAGGCGCTGGCGCGATGGTGACCACTGGGCCAGAGGTGAGAGGGCAACCCCAGAGCACACCCGTGCCACGTACGGACGCGCCGTGGCCAGCCTGCCTGGCGCCTGACCGCCGCTGCTCTCAGTGGTTCCTGGGGTGCCGCGCTCCATGGGGTGCTTTCATTCAGCCATGAGGCTCCAGCCTCTGAGACACACTTTGTTTATCTGAAAAAGGCAGGGGGTTGGGGGCTCTTCCGCTTGGATTTGAGCGTCAGACACGGGTGTGCGATGTGTGTGTGAGGGCGTGCGGGCTCACGTGGCAGGAGGGGGTGGTGAGCGCGGTCGAGCGTCAGGCTTGACTGGCGCAGAAGCTCCAGCTACGGGGAGGTGTCTCCCCCTCGGCGCGGGGGCCTCGAGGCTGGCATGGGGGGTCTCTGGCTCCTCAGCCCGTGTGGCTCCTTCTACCCACCTGAGCTGCAGGCGGGGGTCTTGGCAGACGTGCGGGCTCAGGGAGATAGTGAATATCAGCTTTGCTCCAGATTGTGTTTCTGACGCCTTGCCACCTCCTAAGTGGCAGTCATTTTAACAAATGTGGCGATAAGACAGCAAGTGGGAACTGACATGAGAAATGGGAGGGGGCGGGGCCTGGGGGAGGGGTGTCCTTTGATTCCCTCCTCAGAAACTGTGTTTTTGAAGCTCTGGGAGGAAGCGGAGGGAGCAGCTGGGCCCCCTAAGCCTGGCAGTGAGGGGCGGCCCAGGGTGGGGGGGGGCGGGAGTGCCCACTTCTGGGGCTCGTGGCCTTGGTTGGTGGCAGCTTCCCTCGTTCACGGGAGGGCTGCATGTCCCATGGGGGCCCCTGCTCCTGTCCCCGGGGCCACCTGGAATTGCGCCCTTGAAGGACTGTCTTTCGCATGTGGACACAGGCAGTGGCGCCTGGCAGTGGTGCCTCATGCCAGGGCCGAGGGGCTCCAGGTGTCTGCCCTGGAGCCAAGGCTCAGCCAATGTCCGGGCTTCTGGGGAAGGATGGTCAGCAGCCGTGGCTGGACCCGGACTGGAGGGCTGGCCCTGAGCCCTCCGTGCCGAGTCCCCCACTCAGTGCCCAGCTCCTGGGCGCGATGCTGTGCGGTCAGAGGCCTCGCTTGGAACTCAGCGCGGGGGCAGATCGTCAGCAGGGGCTCCGAGCCACAGGGGTGCCTCTGGAGGAACAGGCACAACATTTTAGAAAACGTGTCTCCCCAGAGTTTCAGGAGACACGTGTGCACAGGACGAGGTGGCTTCCCTGGGTGGAGGGGCTTGGAGGCCCCACACTCGCCCTCTTCGGGGCCACTAGCTTCGGTAGCCCAGTCTCATGGTCGTAGCCTTGGCTGTGAGCCGGGCCTTTGGCCTTGCCAGCATTCGCAAGGGCCTGTGCTATTTCAGGGGAGCCACTGAGTCACTTCCTGACAGTGCAAGGCAGAGGCCTGGGGGGAATAGTTTATTTGGAAGGTGACCCAGGCAGCAGGGAAGAGGCCAGCGCCGTCGCTGGCCAGTGAATGGCCCGTGTCCCTGTGTTCCTCTCACTCTGATTTGTCCTGATCCCTGGGGCCGGCCCCTTTGGTGAGAGCTGGGGATGCCCCCGGGACCCTGACACGCGAGGTCTCCATGCTCTGTAGAACGTCCATGTGTCGGCCGTGGATGGTCCGCCAGGGCCCTTCTGCCTCTCCTGCCACCTGACCCCGCTCTGGGAAGGTGTCTCGGGAGGAGGGAGGGGGCAGCCAGGTTCTCTCTGCCCCAGAACAGGTTTCTGGGAGAAGGTCCTTCCAGAGGTGATTTGGGGGCCACCTCCCCTCCCTGTGGGAGCGTGGGCCAGCTGGATACCTGGTTGGCCCTACGTGCTGGCTGCTGTCTGGACATTGCCATCTCCTGGCTCCCTGCGACCCTGCCTGCAGGCTGCTAGGCCTGTGCCATGCTGGCCAGGAAGCTGCCCGGCCTCCTCTCTCTCTGCTCGGCTCAGAGCGGGGCCCTGGGCCCCGGGGGCCGGCATGGCGGTGGGGGACTGGCCTGTGCTCCCTCACTGTCGTCCAGCCTCATTTCCAGGGTCATCTCCTGTCTCCACAGGACTCACTGGCCACTCAACCCTGCCTCCCCAGTCCTGTGCCCCACCCGGGTGGCTGGCCTGTCTACCTGGCCTGCCTAGACCGTGCGGACCTTGGGGCTGCACCCTGCAACCATCCCTGCGCCTGCCCACGCAGCCCAGCTGAGCCTCGGCGTCTGCCTCCAGTGCTGTGGGTGTGGAGGGCAGGGCATGGGTCCTGCGTGGCCCTCTGTCCTGGACGGGCACCAGTGGGTGCTGTGTGCCACCTAACAGGAGAGCTGGTGCGTCTATCCAGAAGGTCTCAGACTGGCAGCCGCCGACATGGTGTCAGGGCTCTGTGGGGGCGGGCACCTCATTCTCTGGTCCCCATGCTTGGGGTGCCTGGGCTTCCTGCTCAGCCAGCGGCCTGTTTGGGGGGTGGGCGGGTTGGGGGAGTCTCCCCTCGAGAAGTGTGTCAGAGGGAGGAGCCTGTCCATGGTCACTGGCTAGTGGGGTGCAGAGTTGGCATTTGAACTTGCAGGTGTGGCTGGAGCGTGGGCTCCAGGGCCCCGCACCACTTGTGCATACCCATCACTCAGGGGTCTGCCCCTCTGTCCCCCTGAGTTTGGAGTTTCTGATTCCCTTCTGTGGGAGGGCTGAGGACTTCTGGGCGGTACCTTTGCTGCTGCCCAGGGACCAAGCTCTGAGGCCAGCTGCTGGGCACCTGGCTTCAAGCAGGACTCCGGAGCCCACTCAGGGGAGTCCAGCATAAGATCCTTGTGAAGCTTCCCTGCTGCGAAATCACTGCCCCCCATTCTAGGAGGACACTAACCCACTCCCAGCTCATCCGAGGGGCCCTGGCTTTTCTCTCTGTTTCCCTTCTCTCTGCACCCCAAATACGGTACCTGGCCCTGGTCTGCCCTTGGCCCCACCCTCACCTCCCCGTGGGGCCGGACTTGGCCCGCATGTGCTGAGTCGGATCGGATGCCCAGTTGAGAAGTGAGGGCATGGTTACTTTTCTCAGATTGCCCTCCAGACCCCAGGGCACGTGTTGGGGGGACGCCGTGCTCCCGGGTGCGGTTCGTGTTCTGACCTTCCACTGCCCGCCAGGAGAGCCCGTGGCCTGGCCAGTCTCACCTGCTCTGTGTCCCTCCCCCAGACCTCCCACTCTTGGACTTGGGCTCCTGCCCGCGGGTTCTGGCCTTTGACCTGCTCACCGGGGCCCCTGTCAGCTTGTTCCCCTCCGGGGGGTGCTTTGGACTCCAGACCTGCATGTGTTGTCTGCTCCAGCTCGCCGGTCTTTGGAGCGCATAGAGACAGCAGCTGCTGCTTTTGTGCCCTTTCTGGGCGCCAGGCGGGTTATCGGGCACCGCGTTTAGCCTCCATGAGCATGAGCAGGCTGCTGTCACCCCGCAGAGGGAGAAATTGAGGCCGAAAGAGGGGAGCACGTGTCTCAGGCCACTGTGTGACTGGCTCGGTCTCCACCAGGCCCAGCGCCTGCACTCGCCTTCGCTGTGGCCGAGTGCGCAGAGGGGTCAGTGGGCAGCCGGCTCCAGGCTCCGGGAAGGCAGGGCTCCGCAGCCGGCGGGCAGGAGGGTCTTGGGAGTGGCCAGGAAGACCGGGTTCCGAGCGTGACTTGGCTATATTCGCGAGTGCGATGCCGACGGAAGACAGGAAAGGTGCGGCCGGTCGAACGTGCTGGACACAGAAACGAGAAGGACAAGACCATGGAGACCCGGTGGCCATTGGCTCTTGGACGGGGCCCCGGGGTTTTCTTCTCTCTTTCGGAATCCTAGCGCAGGACGCCGTGGTCGGATCTGTCAGCTGCAGGTGATGGGGAAACGGGCTGTTCTGTGCGGGATCCCTTGTTTTTTTCTCTGTTAAGACAAGACTTGAGAAGCTTGGAGACAATAAAAACACGGTCGTGCCTCCGGGTTGTGCCTGGAGGTGAAGACAGAGTGGTCGTCCCTGCCATTCGAGGCACCGCAGCCCCGCCGTTCTGGGCCCGGGAAGGCCAAGGCCCCGGGGTCGGCAGGCTGGGCCCCGAGACCTCGCTCCTCGGCTGCCTGGAGCCTGCCTGCACCCTGACCGCGGCGTCTCCCTCTCTGGGCGTGTCCTGACGTCTTCATTTCAGAAGGACGCCGGCCGTGATGGGTTCAGATCCCCCCAGTGGCTCCACTTTAAATGAATTACCTCTTTAAAGACCTCGTCTCCAAATACAGTAACACTTGGAGGCCCTGGGGGTTAGGACTTCCACCCGGGAGATGGTGGGGGCAGCGGGCTACAGTTGTAAGACAAAAAAGGGCACAGCCGCTGAAAGTCAGGCCTTTCTTAGCCTTCCCTGAGTGCAGAAACCTGCAGGAGTTATGCGAGCTGAGAGTTCTCCTGTTTGGGGTCCCTCTGCAGGTGCCCTAAGCAGATCTGCCAGGTCGGCCTTGCGAGCACAGGACACCATGGGAAAGGTTGCATGCTTGAAGGAGAAGCAGAGGTGGAAAGGGGGGGCTCCAGGAGTAAGGGTGAGGTGCCAAGGGCCCACCAAGACAGTTCTCTGGCCCTCTGTGTCCAGGGAATTGCAGGTGGGGTAACAGAACAACTCCAGATCAAATGCACGCTCTCTCCCATTAACCGACGAGCTGATTTATCAATGATTTCAGCAGCTACCAGCCCCCGCCTGCTCGCGTCAGCCACCACGTCAGGCAGCTATTGCCCCTCAAGTAACAGCGACTGGGGACACAGCAGTGCAGCTTTGGTTAGCACGAGGAAAGCTTGCCAAGTAGAATGGCCACCAAACAAGGCTATGGAAAGGCTTTCCTGGGGACGTGAACATAAATAGGACCCCTCCACCCCATCATTTTATTATGAAAACCTTCCAGCATGTGCCAGCTTGAGCACCGGACAGCAAAAGTCTGGTGGCTGCTGCCCGGAACCTGCAGGTCATATTTTATTCTACTTGCACTATCACGAAGTCGACCCACTGCTCTGTCCTGCTTCCCATCTCATCACTCCCATTTTTCTGATGCAGCTACGTAAGTTGTAGATGTGTGTACATGCTCCCCGAAATCTTAGTATGTCTAGTATTAAACCCGAAGGCCGAGGAGGCATTTGCCATCTGGCAGGGGTCAGGGGCTGCAATGGGGGGTTATTTCAGGTACAGGGGATGGAAAGCTCTGGAAGCAAGGGAGTTTATTCTGCCTGTCGAACTGGGAAGAGAATGACCATCCAGGCTGAGGTCCTTGAGAATTGGGGTTCAGTCTTGTTTGTCTTTGTCTTTCCAGTGCTTAGCATCTGTTTGGCAAAATAAACATATGGATGGATGGAAGGATGGATGGATGGGTAGATGGGTGGATGAATGGAGGATGGATGGAAGGATGGACGTATGAATGGATGGATGGACGGATGGATGGGTGGATGGGTGGATGGAAGGTGGACGTATGGATGGATGTATGGATGGATGAATGGGTGGATGGATGGATGGATGGAAATATAGATGGATGGATGGATGGATGGATGGATGGATGGATGGAAGGGTGGATGGCTGGACAAAGTGGTCGATGGATGGGAGAATGAATGAATGAATGATAGAGCTCATGCTGGGGACCTGAAGGTTGGGGGCCAGTTTGACAGTCAGGGAGACTGAGAGGGAGCCTCGGGTTCTCAGAGGGACAGATGTAGTTATGTGGGCCGGGCCCATGACTCGTTGACTGGAGTCTGGCTGCCCTAGTGGACAGCCTGGGGGTGGGGGTCAGCGATCCTGGGCCTCGTGCTGCCACGGCAGCGGCCCGGAGGGAGACCTGGTCCCCGCTGAAAGGCCCCAAGGTGCTTGGTGGCAGAGAGGAGCTGTGACTCAGGAATGCCACTTGCTAAAATATATTTGTTTATTCAGAGATTTAATTAACATGTTTAAATATTAAAGAGTAAACAACCTGTGTCTAGTGGGACTCAACATTTACCAACAGGAGTTCTGACTTATTTAATGATTTGTGCTTCCTGATCTTAGAGCCAGATTTCCGGCTGGATTCTAGGGAGACTCGTTCTTGCTGGAGGAGGAAGGAAGTGGGCCAAGGAGACAGGGAAGCCAGGAGGAGGAGCAGAGGCTGGGGAGGGAGGAGGAGGAGGAGCTGGAGAGAGAGAAGCAGGTGGAAAGGAGGAGGAGGAAGGAGTTTCCAAGGAGGTGGTCGGAAAAACCAAGCGGTTGTATTTGGTTTGCGTGGCGGGAAGAGGAGAGGAAAGGGGCTCTAGTGTGGGGGCAGCAGGAACGGGCTGCAGGTGAAGGCTGGTGACAACTAGCAAGTCTCTCTGGGAATTTCTACAGCGGGATCGGAGGGCTCAGGGTTTGCTTTTAGGGGATGCCTGTTTGACTTTGTGGGTGCAGGTTCTCACGGCCACGCCTGAAGCATCCCACATGGGCACAGCCACCGCGTGGCCTCGCGGGGGGCCAGGCCGGGAGGCCGGGCCACCGCTGGCTGGAACGCGGGGTCCTGAGGCGGGTTCTGAGCGACCTGCATTATAACATCTCTGCAGATGAAGCCGGGGACGCTGAGAGATTACACTGGGGTTATTTATTGGCCGTGCGCTCTATGGTTTTAATTTTTTCTTTTTGCTTATTCAGGCTTTAGCTCCAGAGGAAAATAGCCTGGGGTGGCTCTGAAATAGATTCTCTCTGCCCCATTAACTTATTCAGTGAGTTTAATGGCCCTTTTTCCCCTCAGCCTTGAAGCCATCATTAAAAGGCAGAGATTTATAAAAGCAAAGACACTGAGCTTTAGTCAAACTTTGGCTGTGGGCTGGGGGAGGGCAGGGCGGGGCCCCTGGCGCCCCCTTCGGCTGTGGCCCAGAGCAGGCCCGTCCTTAGGGTGGAAGCCCTGGCTGGACCGACTATGTCCTGGGAGCTTGGGGTGGTGGCAGCGCCCCATGGAAGCCTGTTAGGGGAACGCATTTTCCTAACTCTCCCAGGGCTGGGGGTTCTGGAGGTGTCCCCAAGTCCCCAACGGGCTCAGGTTGAGATCCCCTGGTGAGTGGGTCTCTGGACGTTTCTGGGTGTCTCCCCGCCCCTCCTGCTACTCCCCACCACTCTGGGTCAGTTTCTGGAAATGCAGAAGTCACTGCACGGAGGGGCCAGAGGGTCAGAGCCAGTTGCCTGAAAGCCCAAGTGACCTCGAGCCAAGGCTGATTTGCCCGCAGGCACCTCGGGTTTGCCAAAGGCTGAGTTTACCCAGTTTACCAGAACCAAGATGTAATTTCTTATGGGACCAGCCAAGATGTCTTTGTTCCGTTTGACCCCCTTCTGCACCTGCCAGGTGAGATCCTCACAGGGCTCCACACCACAGGCTGCGGGGGAGAGGGCAGTGGCCTCTGGCTTTGAAGGGATGGCACAGGGGACTGGCACATCGGCCCGGGAGCAACCCACATGGCGCAGCAGACCTCTCCTGTCTCGCCTGCTGCTCCCCTCAGCAGTGTGTTTCAGTCACTCTGCTCCCCATGCTGTCAGTTCTGCTCCCCACTCTGTCTCTGGTGAATCCTCTCACCCCCTGCACCTCTGGCTTATACCCCACTTCTTGTATGCATAAGCTGCTGGCAGGGTAGAGTTTTAAGTAAAGAATGTTCAAGTGTAACAAGTTGAAGTATGTTTGCTGGTGGAAACTTAGAAGTCGAGAGAAATAAAAGAGGAAGAAACCGTCTGCCCCAGCAGCGTGAGAGACACCCAGAGGCGCTGGTCCCGTCAAGTCTTAGTGGGGGAGTCGGGGTGCGGGCAGGCGGTGGCCTGAGACCTGCATCCACCCCCAGGGGCATGCGGGAGCTGCGACCAGGCCGGGAGCGGGTTCCTCTCCATCTTACTTGGGGGAGGTCCCCTCTGGAGTGAGGTGGGGGCAGCAGCACCAGCATTTTAAAAACAGTTGTCGTTTTTGTTCCTAGTCTTTCTGGGAGCACAGAGCTCACTTGGCACATGTAGTTCAAGTTACGAGTGAAATCACACCTTGTGTGTATGCGCGTGTGCGTGTGTGTATGTGTATTTACATGTCTCGGAGCAAGTGATTTTGATTTGTGTTTTAAGAAGCCTCATCTCAAGAGCCCCAGGGCCCAGGGGGAAGCAGGTCAGCTCTGAGAGAAGGCAGGAAGGATGGCGGGGCCGGTGGGTGATGTGGGCGGGAGGCCAGGGCTTGGGGAGCAAACATGTCAGAGACTGCAGGGATTTCAGCCTAGTCTGACGACCCTGGGGCGTGGGAGACGGGGAGAGACGGGGAGAGGCGTGGAAGGGCGGGGTCTCCAGAGCCCGGTGGGCGGGACCACGGCGCCTGGAGCAGCAGGTGGGAGGTGGGCTGGCGGCGTCCGTGTGGACCCCCGAGTGGGTGGTGCGGGGAAGGCTGGTGCGCAGGTGGGCGCAGCGGCGCCATGCGGAGGGGCCCTTCTCCAGAGTCTCTCCAGCCGAGGCGGCAGGGGGGCCTGTTGGAGCAGGGAGTGCCGGCCTTATTCCAGAGCCCTCGCTGCCACGGCCGTGCGCCCTTCCCTGGGAGTCCAGCCACGGGCACCCCTGTAGGGGCCGGCCTCTGGGTCCTGAGCTCTTTGCTGCATGTGGTAGCTCAAAACCAGCTTCGCGAGAGGCTCTCTCCGCCCGTCCCCTCCCCACCTCTGTGGGTGGGGTCGTTCAGCTCACCCCGGAGCAGCTGCTGCCAGGTCACGGCCGCAGTGGGCAGTTCTGGGCGGGCAGCAAGGAGATGGGCTGTTACGTGATCCTGGGTAATGGCCGCGGGGAGGCGAGAATGGTGATTATGCACCTGCACTCTCGGGGATCCGGAGGATAACTCCACATGCTCGGTGAGGAAGGCCGCCAGGTCTTCCTGTGCCCCCTTACAGAGCAGGCAGGCGATGCATGTACCCAAGGTGCATGTCAGTTGAGAAGGACCCTTCCTGATGCCAAGTATCATTGCATCGTATCCTCTGGCTCCAGATGACTCATGGGGTGTCCTCATGGGGCGCCAGGCCCCCACATGCGCTTCGTTTTCTAGATTTCCCAAGAAAGTCTTGCCTCCTCCTGGCTGAAGAAGTCCTCGCAGATGTTGGTGGTGCTGGTGACAGTAGCAGTAACAGCGCCGCCCAGCACTGAGCACTTCATTCAGCGCCTTTACCCTGCACAGCTGCCTGGGCTAGCGTTTCTTCCTGTCTTCGAGGTGTGTAAGCCGAGGCAATGACTCAGGCCCCTCTCCACTGTCACCTGACCCACAAGCAGCCCAGTGGGTTGGCGCTCAGGCCGACTTAGTCCGGGCTGCTCCTGCACCCGTGGGAAACAGTCTGGCCTCCCCACACCCAGAGTCGGCGGGGCCAGCCTGCTCCCCGCTCAGTACATCAGCTGCGTTATACCTCGGTCGGGACCTGTGCTGGAACAAGGCTCCGCGAGTCAGTTTAATGAGAAATGCAGCTCTGGGGCTCCGTGGATCCGTGGCCTGGACCCCCCTGTGCGGGGAACGGGGTAAAATACCTGCGCAGTCAACTGCTCCATTGTGAGCAGGAGGTGGGGGGAGCAGGTGCTGGTGGACAGGTGAGAGGCCGCTGCGTGGGGAGCGCCTGGGAGAGCTTGGGGCGCTGGTGTCGCCGGGGGGTGTGGCTTGGTCCTCAGCGGGTCCTTCCAGTAGACATTGACCAGGGCACCTCCTTTGGGAGCGAATGACCAGGGAACACAGCCTGGGTAGAAACTTCCGCATGTCTCCACCGGGCCCCCAGGAGAGGGTTTGGTAAGCGGGTAGCTTTTTCACTCGCTGCGTCCCTCAACAAGCCCAAAGCATGGCGAGGCAGGCTGGAAAGCCTGGCTCAGTGTACCCCGTAGGCCCCGGGGTGCTGAACAAATCAGCACCCTGAGCTCCATTCTCGTGTGAATCCCCACCCCACGGGGCGGCTGCCGGAGTCCAGGGGGATCGTGCATGTGACTTTGCGTTTTGGCTGGAGGTCACTGGGAATGGCTTTGTTTAAACAAAAGGGCTTAATTTCTCTGACATCAAGTTAGGCCACGGGAGGGCCTGGTCGTCCAGGAGCACAGTTATGTCAACGGCTGCCGCTCTGCGGTTCTCGCAGTTTCTCATGTGCCCGTTAGGTGTCTGTGGCCTCTGGGTGCTGTGGAAGGCAAGGTGAGGGGTGTGTCCCTCAGGAAGCGAGAGCGCCCCCCACCCAGGCTGGCACGTGCTCCAGGTGTGACTGCCCGTGGCCGCCAGTGGAGCTTCAGCCTCCATGGGGGGAGAGGAGAAGGGCAAGGTTCTGGGGAGCTCTGTGGACCATAGCTGGACACCCCAGTGACTTTGGGCTTTTAGCAGCCCCCACAGATCACTGTAAGCCCAACATCATGCGCTGTGGTTCCCCTGGGGACGGGCCGGCCCTCCGCGGGGAGCATGGATGGAGTGGACAGTGGGCACAGTGGGCACAGGGGGAGAGCAAGGGGTGGCGCAGGGACACACATTGGCAAAGCCCTCAGAGTCCCATGTAGGGGGTGCTTCTCCGGATGTGCTGGCGGCGGGGGTGGTGGGGAGACAGGATGGCATCTGTGTTTCTGGAAGTTGGGAGGCGGATTGGAAGCGGCAGGCCCCGGGCCGGGCAGCTCCATGGAGGTGAGGATGGATGGATGGACTCGAGGCGGGGGAGGACAGGGAGGTGAGCTGGAGGGGCCAGGGGAGATGGCTGTCAGGCCCAGGATCCGGGCAGCGATCGCCAGCAGATACAGGCAGATGGGGCTGGGCGGTGGAAGGAGATGGATGTGTCTGGGTTCTCGCATCTGCTTTGGGCCTGGCTTGGAAATCCAGAGGCATATGTCTGGCTGGCGGCTAAAGCTCAGGGCTGGTCTTGGGCAGGGAAGCCAGTCTGGAAATTTGTGAATTATGTGCCTCGAGGTAACTCCTGAAGCCAAGGGTGAGCCATGGGAAGGGTGAGGGCCTGAGCCCTGCCTTCAGGAGGGGGCAGGCGCGGGCCAGAGAGGGCGGAGCTATCACTGCCTCGGTGTCCCCTCCGGACCAGGCAGCCTCATCAAGTCGTGACCAAGTGGCGGTGGGGAGGTGGGGAGGCAGGGAGGTGGGCCGTGCCTGCTGGTTCCGACCACTGCTTCATGAATCAGGACTGTGGGTGACTTAAAGCAGAGGGCCCGGGGGTGGGAGACCCTGTGGGTGGAGGGGTGCAATCTGCTGTGGCTTCCTGCTGGTCCCCTAGTTCCATCTTGAGGTCCCCTCCCTCTGACTCTTCCTGGCTTCAGCTTCTGCCTCAGGAGTGTGCTCCCCTGAATACTCCCCCCGCCAACCCATCTTTCTTGCATCATCTTGGCACGGGTTGGTATTTAGATGAAAATGAGGGGAGATAATTATAGGAAAAAGCCAGCAATGTCAGGGGAGCTGCTGCCTAGGCAGGGGCTGCTCCCGGGCTGGTTTCTTCCTGGCAGGGGCGGGTACCTGGAGCGTGGGCTGGGCACCCCTGCCCACCCCCTGGACCAGGGTCACTGTATTGCGGGTCCCCAGGTGGGAACCGGCCCTGCCCCAGGGACAGCAGCGCATTCCTGTGGAGAAGAGTCTCATGGCCCCCGACCCAGGGGTCGTGAGGCCCTGGTGCCCTGGCTGCTGCTGGGTGGAAGAGCCACTTTTGCCCCTGGCCCCACAGGCCGGATGAGTACACTGAGGTCCAGAGGCTTGTGGGGATGTGCCCTGAGCCCCCAGGCTGGGAGGCAGAGGAGAGTGTTTGGGCCTGGTTCATGCAGGCAGTGCCGGCGAGGGGGCTGCTCTGTGACCCGCCCAGTGGGCTCTTTGTTTCTTGAAGGTTCCCAACTGGTTCTCAGATGCCCACTTTCCAGCCTGCCCGATGCCTCCCCCTCGGTTCTAGGGGCCTGGGGCAGGGGTGCCTACCATGCCGTAACCTCTAACCTGAACCTGGGGTCTCATTCCCCAGGATGCTCACATGGGACCATCCCCTCTGACCTGTCTTGGGGTACAGGCTGCTGAGGGCTGGAGCGTGACTTTCTGAGCCCATTTCTACATTAGTAGCGACAGTGACCACTTTTGTCAAGCACGCGTTTGCTCAGCACTCCGAGGGCAGTGTCCCGCCTGTCCTCCACGCAGTGGGAGGTCCTGTGTGTGTGATTTACATGTGAAGGGACCAGCAGTGACCGGAATGGTGGGACCTGGTCCGAGCGTGACCTCCTGGGACCTGCTTCTGGGCTTCGGGCACAGCCTTCCCTCACTGCCCCGGCCTTTGTTCTGTCGTCCTTGGGGCGACCCTCTGCCTGCAAGCTGCTCCTCTTGGGGAGCCCTTGGGCAGAGAGAGGATCAGGGAGGAAGGGACAGCCGGGCAGCTGGGAATAGCTGTGCCCAGATACCACCCCCATGCCTGCACTCATGCCTGGTGACACAGGCCCTGCAGTGCCCCGGGTGGCTCAGTGTGACACCGTGCCCTGGCCAGCTGGTCACGGACGTCCACTCGGCTAATTCCAGGGAAGGTCACTGCTGTCCTGGGGCCTGTGTGCAGGGGTGGGGGATCTGCCCTCTGCCTCTATCCCTGCTGGGCCTGCTGCTCTGACTGTAGGTGGAAGGGATGCCAATTGGTCTTACCCTGCACCCCACATCCTCCTGCCAGCTCCACAGCTTGGTGAGCCTGGTGAGCCAGGGGCCAGGGATCAGGCAGCCCTGTCTCCCCAGAGGATCCTGCTGGCCCCACGGTGACCCTCTAGTCTCCTGGACCTCAGTTTCCCTTTCTGTTAGGCATAGTGGCACTTACCCCTAGGACGGTTGTGAGCACTGCCAGGCTTGCAGCCTGCCCTTCCTGGTGACTGGTCACAGTTGCCCCCTCCCGGGGCACTAGGGTCTGCAGTGGCAACGATTTTGTGCAGCTTAGCCTACCCACCAGACAGTCTCAGAACAGGGGCCAATCCTGGGTCTCCATGTGCCTGCCTCAGTTTCCCCAGCACATGGAAGAAGTCACAGGGCAGCTCCTGGGGGACACTGGGAGGTCCGTGAATGTGTTCAGGAGTGAGGCAAGGGCACAGCTCTGTCATCGCTGCTGCATGATGCAAGGCGGTGTGGGGGGAAGGGCTGAGGGCCGGAGCCTGCCTGGGTTTGATCCCCGGGGCTGCCTGGCCTGTGGTGTACCCTTGGCCAGTCACTCCCCTCCAGCTGCCTGCATGTCCTGATCTGTGAAATGGGGGTAAAAGTGGTGCCAGCCCCGTGAGCCCGTGTCTCGTGCTGGCTGGGCGCAGGCGGGGGAGGGGGGAGGGCTGCGGAATCAAGCGCGGGCTCGAGCGTGGTCTGGGAGTGTTGCCGTTGCCTCCGTGCGGCAGAGAGCCTCTGCGCCCACACCCCTGCTCCCACCGGCCGGGGGCAGCCCCCCATGCTGCCCGCCCGGGGGGCACAGAGGAGCTCCCTGGCTCCGGCTTGGAGCCTGGCAGCCTCTGGGCCCGGGAGACTCCACCTGCACGCCAGGTGTGCGGGGAACTCCGCATCGCGCAGCGCCACCTGAGCTGTGTTGATAGATTAATCTAAACGCAGTGGGGACATGACAGGCCTGTGATTTCCATTGTGCGGCCAGATCAGACTCAACAACGGTGCCCTTAGTTTCTGTTTGTTTGTAGTCTCACGCCCTGGGCTGGCAGGCAGCCCCCTGCCTCCTGCACCCTCCCCTGGCGTCTGGCCTCAGCGCCTTCCCACTGGACACCCTGCAAGAGGTGGGTGTTTGGGCAGCCCCCCGGACTCCTGGGTCAGTCCCGGCCCTGCCCTTGGCATTCACTGGCTGTTTACCTGGGCGATTCGCCCTGTTGAAAACCTGTGTTTTTATCTTCACTGATATTTTCCTAATGAATTTGCAGCAATATTATAAAACACAGGAGAGCATCAGTGCAGGGAGGCTAGGATGCAGGCCCAGCCCCCTCCCCCGCCCCAGAAGGAGACAGCAGCACCCCAGGTCGAGGGCGCTTTTCCCTGGCGGACGCTATGCTCCCTGATACTCATTTTCTTGATTTTCTCCCTTTTTCTCCTTTCCACCGTGAGCCTGTTACTTTACAACCAGGAAATGAGTCACTGAGATGAATCAGCCTCGAGCCCACTGGTTGCGCATCCTCGCTGGTCAAGTGAAGGTGCTGGGGGAGATTCCCAGCCCTGGCAGGGACCCTGAGTCCCCGAGAGGGCGTCTGAAATGTCAGAGGGCCGTGTCCAGCCTGCAGGGTTGGGCCCAGGAACCAGCATTCTGCGAGGATTCCCTGCCCCAGGAGTTTCCGACGGGCATCGGGGCTAGATCTCCGGACAGCCGCCCTCGGACCCCTGCCACCACGGCCCTGCCCTCCTGGCGTGTTGGATTTAGACTCTGGGGTGGGAACGGGCATCCTGTGGCCACCAGTGTCTGGCGTGAGGACGGGCCCTGCGGGACGTTCCTGTTCCTACTGGGAAGAAGCCGCCGCCGTGGGTGGCTGTGCGCTAGAAATGGGTGGTCCAGAGGAGGCGTGGGCCCCGGGACCGCCCAGAGCGGGGCCTCGGGCCAGCTGGCCTTTCCTAGGAGCTCTGGGGGGTCGGACCTTCTCCTCCTGCTCAGCACACTTCGTCCTCAATGGTCCGGGCTGGGCCTTGTGTTCCCATTTCTCAGATCTGAGCTGAGGGCCAGCTCAGCATCACACAGCAACGCGGCAGGGCCTGGAAGGAACTGGCCGCCACCTGCACCCACACAGCCGCGGCATTGTCCCTTCCGGTGGGTGCCACGGGTGGGGGCGACTCCCAGGTCTCCACCTTGGCGGTCTCGGGGCTCCCTGTTGCCCCTCTGGGTGGGAAAGCTGGGCCTGTATGCGTCTCCCCTCTCCACCTCCAGCAGGAGCCCCATCAGGGGGTCCCCTGGAATGCTTGAGGAGCATTGCAGTGTCTGTGTGTGGCCACGTCACTGTCCCTGCTGCCGATTTTCTCATTTCTTTGCAATTTGGTCTTCTGGTGACATCTCATGCCTGGGCCTGTTCGGTAGGGGGTGGATTTACTTGGGGGCCTCTGATGGCCTTTGGAGACCCCTCTCGCGCTGGTGTACGGGGGGATGTCTTGGGCGGGTTGGCACACAGGGAGCTGTGACCCGGGCACGTCGCCTGTGGGCCTTGGCTTCCCCGTGGGGCGGTGGGGGCTTGGGCTTGTTGCTTGCGGCTGCCATCAGTGGCCCTGAGTCCAGACTTTAACTCAGCTCTCTCCTGGAAGCCGGGACAAGTCACCCTCCAGGAACTTGAGATTTCCAGGATCCTCCAGGAACTTGAGATTTCCCCCCCAGAACCAATGGCTTTGCAGTGGGTGTCCCCGAAGCTGGGCTGAAAGTCCTGGCCTCGGTCACCCTTGTCCTGCAGAATGACAGCTCGCTGCTCCAGGGCGTGGTTCCGTGTGAGGGAGGCAGGGCTGCCTTTAACTTCTAGGCTGCTGCTGGGCTCCGTAGTCACTGGTTGAAGCCAGGACCTCTGCCTTCCATCCAGGGAGTCCAGCTCTGAGTGATGGGGTGCTGGGGTTCCTGCACAAGTGCACTGGTCCAGCACCAGTCCAGGCTTCTCCTCCTGGACTCACCTCTGGGTGTCCGCGCTGCTGGCCAGAGAGGAGGAAACCTAATTTGCTGCAGGTCAAATGGGCCCCCCCAGTCCCTTTCCCGGTGAGGCGGAAAGGGGAAGTTGGACTCAGAGGACCGGCTTCCCTTGGTGCCCAGGCAGGTGCCTCCCGCCCGCTGTGTGTGGCTGGCCTCAGCAGCCTGGCTCCACACGTGGCTGCTGTTTGCATATTTCCTGTCGCCCTGTGTCTGAGAGCTTGTCTCCTGTCACCGTTGCTAGGGCTGTTGCCAAGGCATCTGTCATTGGGCAGTGTCAGAAGAAGCCCGGCGGGTGATCTCATGCCCTCTTCCGTGTGGACGCGGCTGTGGGCTGGGAAGGGCCTCCATGGGGACGCAGGCAGGGCTTGCGGACAGGCGGATCTGCACAAGAAGGAAGAATTTTGAGGCTGAGGGAGTCCGGGCACCTCCTGCTCCTCCTTTCCTGCAGAGGCTAATGTGAAATCGAAGCCCCTGTGAGGGGCACAGTCTTTGCCCGAGGGTCCAGATAGGGGCCCGGGAGCCCCACACTCACATGTGGTCTGGGGGCAACACCTTGTAGGCTCCCCAGACACTGTGGTGGGCTCTGAACCAGAGAGCAGGCGTGTGGGGCCCCAGATCACACACTAGTCAAAACTCAGGGCGACCATCCCGGTCACACACTGATTGAGTGTGCCGGGACCATCTCTAATCCTCAGGACCGGCTGTGGATGAGGCTCTTACCCCGTGTTACTGAGGAGATCTGAGTTCGGAGAGGTCCAGCGAGTCACCCAGGATCCAAGGCAGGGCTGGGAGCCAATCCAGGTCTCTTGGCTGCATAGTTGAGTTTCCACCAGAGACCACGGCTTTGCTTGTTCCCCTGGGACAGTTTTCTATGACGCCTTCTAGAAACATCCAAGAGAGGCCTAAGTTGGGGCACTGCTCCCACTGAAGGCAGATGCTTCGCCTCTGGTTTTCCGGCTGGGGTGTCATGTGACTTGCCTGGTGATGTGTGATGGGTCAGGATAGATTAGAAATAGTTCATTATAGCACAACTGTGTTCAGCTCAGGGGACCAGAGATGTTAGGGGGCTCTCTGTGGCCTTTGGAGAAGAGCTGAACTTCCTTCAGGGAGTCTTCCAAGATGGCAGTTGCTAGGCAGCCTGCAGAGTGGGTTCCAGAGTCCTGTTCGGTTTTCCTTTCCAGGTGTGGTAAGAAGCACATAACATTAAGTTTACTGTGGTCACCGTTCTTGAGTGGACAGCTCAGTGTGTTAAATATGTTCCCACTGATGTGCCACCAGCCTCCAGAACGCTGTCTTGCAGCACTGAAACTCTACCCTTTAAACACTGATTCCCCATTTCTGTCTCCCCTCAGCCTTGGTGACCAGCCTCTGCTTTCTGCCTCTATGCCCCTCTCAAGTGGCCCCTACCTTTTTGTTACCAGTTTATTTCACTTAGTATAATGTCTCCAGGTTTCATCCATCTTGTAGAATGTGTCAGCATGTCTTTCTTTTTCAAGGCTATATAATATTCCCTTTCATGCACTCCACACATTTTATTTATCCCTTGACAGACCCTTGGACTGGGTCTTTGACCTTTGGGCTCTCATAAATAATGGTGCAGTGAACGTGCTGGACAAACCTTTCCCAGCCCTGCTTTCAATTTTGTTTAGAGGTACTTGCTGGAGACTGGCTGGACTATGTGGTAATTGTATTTTTCACTTTTTGAAGATCTACCATGTGGTTTTCCGTGAGGCTACACCATTCTACATCCCCACTGACAGCGCCCAGGGCTCCGGTTTCTCCACAGCCTCGCCCACGTTTGCCATTTGCTGTAACACGTTTGCCTCATTTGCAGTGAGGCGGGACCTCTCTGAGGTGTTGATTTGCATTTCCTGACTGGTGAGTGACGAGGAGCATCTTTATGCGCTGCCGACCACAGGAGTCATTTTTCGAAGACTTGTTAGCCTTGAACTCCAAACTACTGAGCTTGCTTCATACCCTGGTACTTTGGGGTCATCACCGAATAGATTTCTTGCTCTGAAGGTATTTGTCGATAGAGGCAGGTGGTGCCTGAGGCGTGGCCGACAACTGTGGTAAGGCAGGGTGAGGTCGCACTCACCAGAGAGGCAGACTGTAGATCCGGAGGACTTGCAGGGGGAGGAGGACACACGTCTGAGATGAACCCCAGGGTTCATCTAAGGGTCCCCATCACCAGGGCCGGCCCAGGGAGACATGGTGTCCTGTTTTAGGGAAGGGGCGAGCTGTGGGGCCCATGTGGCCCCTGCTCTGGGGCTCGTGGCCAGCCCGAGGCTGTGCAGAGCTGCCTGCTCAGTAGGGCCGGGCGCTCAGGCTGGCTGGGTGACCCCGGGGAGAGCAGTTGGGGCGCATTTGATTCTGCAGTGAGCACACCAGGATGGCTTTTCTCTGTGCCAGAGACAAGGGCCCAGGGCCCCCAGGCCTGCTTCTCAATATGCAGCCCCGTGTGGTGTCATGCGATTCCAGGACGCAGTCCCCGTGCAAGCCAAACTTGGCAAACCAAACACCCCAAATACCCAGCAGTCAGTCCCTTGGCTGGGGGAATCCACACTCCATTCCTCCCTGTCCTAAGTCAGCCACCGCCCCGCGCCAGCCCTCCCCGGACCCTGGGTCAAGCTGGGGTTCTGTGGGCGGGGCCGTCAGCAACCTGGAGCTCTGGGCCAGCTTTGCCTGCACCATCTCCTCTTAGTCTCGAAGGAACCGAGTGAGGGTAGACTGGCTTCCTGCATTTCAGGGTGCACAGCTCAGATTGGGGGTGATGAGCCGGGGTCCTTTGCATGATGTCTGCATCCCCCCATTTTATTCCTTGCACGTGTCACTCACTGTGGTTCATATCCACAAACTACCATGCAGACTTGTCCCCAGCCCCTGAGCCCCTCCACCGAGGCCCCCTCAAGGAGCAGCCTGCCCTGCTTTCAGCTTGCGTGTTGCCTCAGTATTCCTGCTGTGGTCTGTTGCCGCACTGGAGCCTAAGTTCCCTGCGGTGGCTTGGCCTCACTGCTGAGAGCTGCCTTTGACCTGGATCTCTTTCCTGGCAGCTCCGACACCAGCATGGGAGGGGCACCGAGCCCCGAACAGCGGGGAGAGGCTGGGCCGGAAGCCGGCCTCATGCAGGGATGAAGGCGTGCACGCTGCGGGAGTCACTGCGTGAGGGAGGGGTGAGGAGGACCGGGCCAGGCCGCGTGGCCGGCTGCTGGGCCACCTCTGGGGACAGATGCTCTCCTGCGCCGACCCCAGGGTCACGCGCCGTTTGCATTTGGATTTGTCACGGAAGCTGTGAACAAACCGGGATGTTTTCCTTCTGATGAACCGCCGTCGCCGACCTCAGCGCAGCTTCCTGAGCCAAACGCTGGATGTGGAGGAACCGGGCAGCAGGGGGAACGAGAGGAGCCCCGGCAAGCTGTTTGCTCCCGCCCCGTGCCGGGCACCTGTTACCCCAGTGCTGCAGGCCCGGCCCACCCTGTGCCCATCCTTAGGGAGCCCCCTTCCCAGCGGGGGACACGCGATGGCTGGCACGCAGGCGGCCGCCCCGGTCAAGATGCAGAGTCCCCCGCGGGCCAAGTTTCTGCCCCGCGTCTCTGGTTTCATGTTCTCCCTTGTTTTCGTGGCTTAAGCGGGGCTGTCCTCGCGTTTTCCTCCTTCCGGACAGCGTGGCCTCGTGGCTGTGCTGGGCTGCACATGCCCCCTGAAGTCCACCTCCACCTGGACACTCAGAATGCGCCCTGATGTGGAGGGTCAGTGTCTCTATGAAGTCATGGGTTAAGACGGGGTCCTCCCAGATTTGGGGGGGGGGCAACACCCAGTGACTGTGTGAGACTCAGACATGTCCAGGTGGGGAGGTGGGGATTGGGGTGACGCGCCAGCACTCTGATTACAGCCACCGGAGCTGGAGAAGCACGGAAAGCGTCTCCCCCAAGCTGTCAGGGTCAAGCCCCGCCGACTCCTTCACGCGGGACTTCCAGCCCTGAACCCACCGTGAGCAGGAGACGGGGCTGCGGGGCTGCTCTGTGCATGGCACTGTGGCGGTCTTTGCGATGGCTGTGGGTGGCTGTGGCCCCCCACCTGGCCCTTGCACACTGGACAGGGCCCAAGAGACTGCAGGCCAGGCCGCATTGCCTCCCTTTACATGCTGGTTCCGCTGCGACCTGAGGCTGGTGACTTGGCCTCTCTGTGCCTCAGTCTCTTTCTTCTCTGTTAAGTGGGGTGCGGAGGCACTCCCCCAGGGCTGTGTGAGGTTAGTGGGCACAGTGTCTACACAGAACCTGGCACGGAGGCCCTGGGTGCGCTGTCCTCACCAGAGCCCCACACCTGTCTCTGAACCACACCCCAGAGGGGCCAGGCTGCCCATCTGTCTCTCTGTCTGTCTGGACTTTGCAGTCAACAGACTCTGCAGGGAAAGGTGGACATGGCCTTGTCCGGCCTGTGCATCCCACCCCTAGGATGGAGAGGAGGGGCTGCCTGAGCAGGCAGCTCCATCCTCTGGACCCCACTTAATGACAGTTGACTTCATGTTATGCAGATTTTATTTTACTGAGAGAAAATCTTGCATTAAAAAAATGAGTGGAGTAGAAAACCCCAAGTTTTGGGGATCTGTGGGGGGTGGCAGGAAGGGCACCCCCCTCATGCTCCTCGGGCTCCGTGCAGGGAAGATGGCGCCCGTCCCGGGCGCTGGGCGGTCACAGCACAGGCGTGGCTGTGTTCTTTGGCCATGATCTCAGGACGAGCTTCATGGTCCATTTGCAAATAAATAAATCAGAGAACTCGGTGCTGTTGGCTGCGGCGAGGGCAGGCGTGGGCTTTCTGCATGGACTTGATAGAGAAGAGTGTTGGGGGGTTTCCAAACCCCCCTCAGAACTCGTGGATCTGGTCTTTGGGCCTCCTGGGCTCGAGCAGGGCCCTGCAGCCACTGTCGGGGTTTCTGCTGCATCTGCCGTTTGTCGGGTCCCAGCCAGCACCGTGCAAAGCGTGGAGAGGAGCTTGGGTCTGCAGACAGCACGTGCCTGAGACGCAGAACATTCTGTGGCGTCCCCATTTCTGTTGAGACTGGAGGCTGGGCAGGGCTGGCCTGCACTGCAGAGTCCCCCCACCTGAGGAGTCCCCAAAGAAGACAGATTAGGTCATTCTCTGGTCTGGAACCAGCCGCCTCTCTGAGTTGCTTCTCTCTGCACTCCCGGGGGTCTGCTCCCCTAGCCGGGTCATTCCTGCTCAGGGGAGCAGGACCCTCTCGTCCAGGGCGTGGCCTCCCCTTGGCCCCTCTTCCTTAGCTTTTCCTAGAGCAGTGCTTCCCAAATCCTGGCACCACATCACCAGAGAAACTGGTGCTATTTGTGCAGTGCGTGTGGAGAGATGGGGCAGGGCAGGGCTGGGGGGGTTCTCTGCAGGGAGCTGCCCTCCCAGCACCCCCATTGGCCCACCAACCCCCGTGCTCCTGAACCCTGTGGTTTAGCACTTCTACCTTGGCTTCATTATCCAGGCACCGCTGCTGAAATCATTGGTCAGTGGTGATTACACTTGACCCTGCAGCCATGTGGGTGAGGAGCCTTGACCCCCGTGTCGTCAAGAATCCGATGATGGCTTTTGACTCCCCCCAAACTTAATTGTTAATTGTCTGCTATTGACCAGAAACTTGATGATAACATAAGCAGTTGGAGAAGGGGCATTTCGCATGTTCTATGTATTCTGGCCTGTATGCTTACAATAAATTAAACAAGAGAAAGGAAGTGTTACTACGGAGAAAGAGAAAACGCATTTGCGGTACTGGACCATAAGTTTATGTCGCCCGGTTACCAGAAAATGTGGGTCGAGCTGAACCTGGCAGCTCAGAGCCACGTGTTCCAGAGCCCTTTGCGATTCAGACTCTGCTCAGGTGGGGCTCAACATTCTGACCTTCTAGCCCTAAGGTCAGTGCCCCTGGGTCCCTGGCCCCCACCCCAGGCTTTCCAGAACCCAGCCCCTGTCATCTCGCTAACATACAAAAAGGCAGCTCCCTTTGTAGATTCCCAGGGGCAGAGGCCAGATAGATTTATCTCAATTTCCTTTTGAAGGGGGACAGCATATTCTGGAGTGGGTCTCTTACAAACTCTGGATTCATCTTTGCATGCCTCCATGAGGCTGGCATCAGCTCCCTATCTATTTTATAGATGAAGAAATTGGGGCGATTACCCAGAGGCAGGCTCAAGAATCAAGTCCAGTGCTGACTCCAAAGCCATTATTTTTTTTCTGCATCTCACTGTTTTCTGAAGTCTGTGGAAGGAAGGCTTGAGGAAGCTTGCCAGATGGCCTCTCTGTTGACATGAGCTCCCTGCCTTGAAGAGCTTGACTTCTTATTCTCTATGATGAAGGATGCATGGTGGCTGGGGTGACAGACATGATATTCCCAAGCACCACTCCCTTCAGCCCCTTCCCCTCAGCTTTGCTCTCCAATGACCCCAGGGAAGCACTTAGCAGTGGGGTGTGCTGGCCACAGGAATAGAAGAACTTGCTTCTCCAACTGGGTTGAGATCTCCCTGCAGGCTGATGGCTTCCTCACACAAGTTTTAGTTTGGTGTGAGAGCGTTTGCTAACCACTGGGGGGCTCGACCGGTGAGGGACATGTTCACGGTCGTCATCGAGAAAGTAGAGCCTGGAACAGGTCAGGATGCAGAGCCTGGAAGCTGACAGGTCTGCTAAGATAAGACATCATTTTATCTTTCTGGGTGAGTCTCTCTTAGATAAGGACTGTGGAAATAAAGAGATGAGGGAAGTTACTAGAAATATCAGGTCCTACCAGTCTTGAAATTAAGAGAGAATAAAAGGGTGTGTGTGTGTGTGTGTGTGTGTGTGTGTCAGAGAGAGAGAGAGAGAGAGAGAGAGAGAGAGAGAGAGGTCAAAAGCTTCCTGGATAGATGTGTAGCAGAGGGTACTTACATTGTGTCTTTATAGATCTTGTGCCCTTGCAGACATCACTAATCGACCACAGTTCTTTTTCCTGCCCAGCCACAGACTCTCTCTAAACACCGCAATCTGTGGGAACTCTTGCCAACCCACTATGTTGCACAAGGTTGAAATCTACTCACCATCTCTCCCCTAGTGTTTGAAGCCAGCTGAAGTAGTTGGGAGAGCTCAGATTGAGCTGTCCTGTCCATATTTGCTCCTGGGAGCCCAGAGGGTTGCATGGATGGGGGCAGGAACTGCAGGGCAGGGGAGGGGATAGGCACCAAAGGTGGAGCTGCAGAGCAGGATTCATCCCTAATTAGACTATAATTGAAGTCATGTGAATAGAGAGACTCCTTCCAAGAGAGCGAGTATTTGGGGATAAGAGCAGATGGTTTATTGCTGGAGGACGGGAAAGTGCTTACCACGCTGAAGCAAGAAGAGAAAAGTTAACAAGAGAAAGACCACACTTCCTCCACTGTGAGAGGAGGACCCCTCTCTCCAGGGCTCTGCATGGAATTCTTTGGAAACGTCTGGAATTCCAGGGCTGCTTTCCTTACAGATCACCAGGGCTACTATGATGAATGCCTTCCTCTTAGGCTTCAGTAACCCGGCAATTCCCCCAGAGCTGTGCCTGTGAGGGAGCCTCCCTCCCTGGGCCTCTGCTCCGCATCCTCTCGCGCCCCAGCCCAGCCCTTCCTCCTCTGTCCCGTGGATTCTCTCTTTTTCTCCATGGCTCCGTCGCAGTCCGCTTGCTGTGCAGAGCGCGTGCGGACACCACAAACGTGACCCGTCCCTGTGGTGCTTACCTTGACTCATCACATCCCCCCCGCCCCAAGCTCCAGGCCCTTTTATGCCCACCAGGTCAAGCACGCCTCTCCTCCCAGTGACCTGGAATTACCCTCCACCACTGCAAATGCCCTGAGCCTCCAGTAGCTTTTCCGCATCAGGTCTGAGGCCAGGGCAGTGCGGAAATGTACCCTTTTAATAGGGGAAAATATTACCCTCATAAGTCTTCATGCACTTGGGCTTAATGCTCACTTACCGATTCGCCTTTATAACTTCCATATTGAGTGAATTAAGTCCTCCATGCGGGTAGCTATTAAAGAGGTGATAAGTGCTGTATAATTCAGTAAAGGGAGGCTGGTCATTTCACATTTTCTTAGGGAAATCGGCCACCTGGAGGGCAGCACTCTGGGGACCCCTGGGGCCGGCTGGGCTGGGGCCCGGAGTTCCCATTCTTGGATTACTTTTGAGCCGGCTCCCCAGGCTGTACGAGGCCCTGCCAGCTTAGACTGGCCCCGCCAAGGACCCCAGGAGAAAGGGTCAAAGGCAGAGTGTCCCGGCCTCTGGCTCCTTTTGCTCTTCATCGAACCCGACTCCCTTCCCGTTCAGGGCTGAGAGGTCTCCAGGGACTGGAGATTGTGTGATCAAGGCGGTTTGACTCTCATCCGCGGATAAGAAAGGCTGCCTCCCACAGCCAGGCCTCTGATCCCCACCCAGCCCTGCAGCTCAGCCTGCTTCCTATCTCCCGTCTTTCCTAAGGGTTGGAGGCGCTGGCCCTGTTTGGATTCGGGAACTGTGGCCTTTCCTGCGAGGCCCAGGGTGGTGAGGAAGGACGGTTCCCTGTAATTGGCTCATCGGTGTTTCCTGCTGATACCGGACCTGGGCTGGGTGCAGTAGTGACGAAGGCGACAGCTTGCCTGCCCGCATGGAGCGTCCCTCTGTGAGGACTCGGGGACCGAGTGGCCATCCGCCATCATGTGGAACTCAGCACCAGGCACGGTCGATCCAGATTACAAAGGATGACTAAAGCCAGGAGGGCTTCTCTGAGGAGGTGACATGGAGAGGGAACCCAAGGGCTTTTAACAGTAAACTCAAATGCAAAACCCTTGCGAGGAGGGTGGGAGGGGCTGAGCGTGGTGTTTGGAGACCAGACAGGGACCAGTGAGACTACAGCCAAGCGAGCTGAGGACGGACATGTGGCCAGAGCGGAGTCGCTGTTGCAATCCCAGTGCAGGGGAAAGCACGGAGGCCTTCTCTGGGGGGAGGGGGGGACACCCTGGCTCTGTCACAGGTGCTTGCGGCTTCCCGGTGGAGGGCAGGTTTTAGTCGGGCCACGTGGAAGCACTGCCTGGTTTTGGACCCAGGAGTCTTTGTGGGGTGCTGGCCTTGGGCCAAGTTATGTGTGTGGAGGTGGGGAGTAAGAGGGGAGCCGTGGAGGTGGACTTGGATGGTGGAGATGCTGTGGGGTGGACCCCTGCTTTGGGCCGTCCAGAGGACCCGGCGGTGGGGGGGAACCGTGCAAGGCACATATGGGAATCCTCTGGCACGAGGTGGGGCCTCTAAGTGCCTCTTCGGCCCCAACCTGAGTGGCTCCCCAAGGCTGCCTGAGTCTGGGGTGACATCCCCATCTGATGCTCTGGAGGCGGATGGGACAGGCCATCCCTGGGCAGGGATGTGGAAACACTGGCCACAACCATGCCACCAAACCACAGCACTACACACAGTCATCAAGGTCCGCGAAGGGCACCGGGGAGCCGCGAGGGGCAGCTGGAGGGCAGGGGGCTGCTCGCAGAGGAGTCAGGATGGCTTCCCTGAGCAGGTGACCTTCGGGGGGACCTGTGGGGTCAGAGAAGCCAGGACGAGTGTTTTAATGGAAGTTCTGGCTGCACGTCAGCCTGGTGTGTCTCAGGCACGGAGGCCAGGCAGAAGTGGTGGGGGCCCAGAGAATTGGGGGGCGGTGCTGGGAGGACCCAGGGAAGCAGTTGGAAGATTTGGGGCCAGAGGATGGGATCGCTGTGGTGCGGAGACTGTTAAAGAAGAGTGAAAGCAGGGAGGCCAGTTAGGAGGTGGTGACTGTTGTGCCACAGTGAGCTGTGTGGGCTCACTGTGATGGCAGCCTGCACCCACCCAGGGGTGAGGGTGAAGACGGAGAGGAAAAAATCAGATTGGTGAGGTGTGGGTGATCTGGTCCAGCACAGCCTAGGCTCCCTGTGCACTGGCTGAGTCCCGGATGAAGTGGCACCTTTGATTGGCGGGGAGCAGAGGTGGGGTGCCCTTGACGCTCTCTCTGGGGAGACGCAGCAGCTCTGCACCTGAAGAGCACAGGTGTGCACACAAACCCGGCCCGCTCCTGGCGCAGCTCGGCAGCGCTCGGGAGGCCCACGCAGAGGCTGTTGTCGCCCATCTGTTCGCCGCCTGATCTGAATGTTCCTTTCTGCCATCCCCGGGGGTCCCAGAGGCAGGCTGGCTCACCGTGGTCCTTGGCGTGCAGCAGCTGGAGGGCGTGCCAGAGAGCTGGGTGCTGGGTGCCGGGGGGCGGGGATGTCCAAACAGGTTCCCCTGGCATTCGGGTCCAGCTCCCCAGAAATCTAGTCCCCCCACCTTGACAGCCATCACAGGGGAGCATGGGCGGCGGGGCAGGTGTGATCCACAGTGACTCCCCCTTAGCCCCCCGGTGCCCCAGCTCACGGAGCTGTTAGTCCAGATGGTTTGCTTATAACACTCAACATATCAGATAATTGAAAGCTAATGCTCCCGTCTGGGTCACCAGACATAATATGCCTGGATAACAAATCAATTTCCTCATTGCCCTACAAGGCTTCCAAGCAAAGGCATGGCACGTGCTTGTGTGCACGTGTGTGTGCATGTGTGTGTGCATGCGTGGGGCCTCTGTCTTAGCACAGGATGCAGGTGAGGAGATGATGGAGTCTAAGGTGGGGGAACATTCAGGAAAGAAGGACCCTCCATACTACCTTTGCCCTGAGGCATGTCCAGGGGTGGGCCTGATGCCAGTGGCCTCCGGAAGGAGCCTCAAAACTGAAAAAGAAAACAAGGCCTCTGATCCCCTACACGTGTGTGCGCTTTTCATATTTTCTTAGGTCCCTGTTCAGGTTCCGTCCGTGACTGCGCTCCCACTGTAGTCACCACCAGCCTCATGACACTGGGACTGGGCAGTGACACCAAATTGAGGATGGAGCCAGCTCCTGGATCTCCTCTGAGGAAGCGGGATGAGGGGCTGGAGTAACTGGCCAGGGGCATCCAGGCCTGATACCTGGGCTGGCCATCAAGTTCAGGGGGCTGCATAGTGGATGGGGGCAGGAAGGGCGTGGGACGGTGCCCCAGGCGAGATCCTCAGCCCCACAGCAAAGGGAGAGCCAGACCACATGGAGCAGGAGCGTGGTCTGGATCTCAGAGTCACATCCAGGGAGGCTGTTAGGAGGGGTGTGTCAACTTGGGGGCTGCAGCGGGGTGCTTGTGTCACTGCCGCCTCAGCAGACCAGTGGAGTTGGTTGGCATGATCCAGGCCCATCAAGAAGATGCAAGTCCTGTCCTGTCTAATCTGCTGCAAATGTCAAGGAGGCGTGGGGTGACTCTTAGGGGGAGAAAGAAACATCCAGTGAGGAGGTTGAACCTGCAGTGGTTTTGCACTTAAATTTAGTTGTCTGGAAACTTTGGTTATGAAGAACAGCTCATTAATAGCGGTGAGAAGTCACACTGAAAATAACAGCCATCTGACAGCAGGGAGGGGCGAGGAAAGGTAAGAAAGGGGCCACACTGGCCCAGAGTGCCTGAAGGGGGTGCGCAGCAATGCCTCCCCACCCCCACCCCGTCCCCTGTCTTCTTGAGACCCCAGGTGGAGGGACATCCTGGGGTGAGGGTGCCTTGCCTCTTCATGGGCTTCCCCAAGAACCTAGTCCCTGGTGTTAGATGGGGAAGGGCATCTCCATGTTCTGGAATGTTCCATGGATAGGACTTAAATATTGGAGGCATAAACAACTCTTAAATATATCCACATGACATGTTTTTAATTAAAATATGGGCCACACAGGCTGCACCATCCCGGCTTTGCATGCTTGGGATTGCCAATTCATTTCCATGTTGGCCCAAGCCAAGCAGAAGGAGGAAGAGCGTTCGGGCACAAAAGCACAATTGATTTATTCTAGCACGGCAGAGTTTTGTGTTCTCAATGGATGTGTTAATCCTCAACGGTGCCTTCCCTCACCCCCAAAGGGAGAGGCCGCTCTCGGTGGCTTGGGTGTCTCTGGCCAGGACTTGGTGCTGCGCATCCAAGGTGTTGTCACTTCTCAACGCTTTGCCCACACTCTGGCCCTCACGTCCCTGGCAGCTTGTTCTCTGACTGCACGAATGGCGGGACCTCGCGGAGGTGTGGGGGGGTCAAGCCCCATTCGTTCCCCTCTCTGGAAACACACTGCTCTTGGGCAGTGTGATTGGTGGCCAAGCGGGGCCGTGGGTGCAGGGGAGGGACTGGGCGCTGACCTGACTCTGGGGGTGGCTTTGTTCATCTGATGCAACGAAGAGTGAGGCCTTAGAGACGCGAGAGGGAGGGCCCTTGGCTGGGGACTCCAGCCGGGACTGCGTGAGGAGGCTCATTCCTGCTTGTGTGGTCGGTGGAGCCACGGACCAGGGGACCACGGAGGCCCTCATCTCCCGCAGCTGCGCCCTTGAACAGAGGGGCCCGGGGCCTGGCCGTGGGTGGTCTCCTCTCAGCTGGACCCAGCCGCCTGGACCGACGTTCGGGTTAGGGTCCGCGACGGAGCCCTAGCTTTCAGATCTGTTGTTCGAAGCTGGGAACTCTGTAACGGTGACCTTCGGGGGGCCCCCGAGCGGTACAACAAGGCTCCTGAGTGGTATTGGGGCAGTTCTTGGTCGCTGGGGACCGGGGGCGGCCTGTGCATTAGTGTAACCTTTAGGGGTATCCCTGGTCTCCACCTGTAGGTGCCAGGGCAACGTCCTTTCCCCCAGTTGCAAACGCCCAGAGTTCTCCAGGCATGGCAGTGTCCTCCGGGAGCCAGGTTGCCTCCTGCTGAGACTCACTGTCCTAAGGACCCCGGACCGGAAGTCACTCTTAAGGAGAAACGGGAGCTGGAGGCCCCCGACTTTGCCTCCCTCCGCCTCTGTCCCCGCCCCCACCTGATGCAAGAAGCTGCAGCCTCTGGACATGGCCTCCGTGCAGAGGGCCACTGTCCGCTGACCCGGTGCTGGCGTGGCTCTGAGTCCTCCCTCCCCCGAGGCAGGTCTGGTCCATGAGATGGCTCTGCAGGACCCTGGTCCTGGACAGGGTGACTCAGAACTGCCCTGCATGGGGTCAGGCACCCAGCTTCCCTTCAACAATGACTATTACTGATTTTTTTTTCAATTGACAAAATAAGCGCTGCATGAAGACCACTGGGCAGCCAGAAAAGCACAGAAGGGGGAGCCACGTGTCATCCCCTTGGCCCGGGACCTGCCATTTACCACCAACCAAGGCAAACCGACTGCCCGCGTCTTTACCTGCGTCATTCCCAGCACTCTGAGGGCCGCCTTCCCCCCTTGGCGCCGGCCCCGTGGCACGAAGCAGCTGGCAGCGCTGACCCTGCCCTGGGCTGGCCCCAAGCGTGGTCATGGGTAAGCCGGGCAGGTGCCCTGGCTTTGCGCCCCCTCGCCTGCTCCCCGGGGACCTGCCCCAGCTGCCGCCAAGCGCCCCGGCACCTGCATGCCCCCGCTTTGCCTGGAGGTCCTGAATGATGGGCTCGCCACCCCCTCCCTCTGCCACATGGAGTCTTTATCAATGATGGCTGAGAAATGACAACTTCCAGCAGCACCATTTTTAGCTTGAAAACTGAGAAAAACAACCTGCTCAGCCTCTGTAAGGCACAGGATGAAAATAACCCTCACGGCTGGCGCTTCCTGGGACGGACTGCAAACCCCGAGCTGCCCTCCGTCCTCGGAGGCACCTGCACCGCGGGGTCTGCCATGCCCACCGGCCGGGGCGGGGCGACCCTGGGGCACAGCAGGCCGGACCCGGCTGCTCACGTGTGGTATCGTCCAGGGCTGGCATCCTGGCGCACGGCTGGTCGGCGCCCGTAAACCCCCAGAAAGTCAGTTGCGGGGACTTCTCAGGCCCTGGGGTCCCTGACGGCACCCCGTATTTTGGCAGCTGCTGAGATGATAGTAAATTAACGCGCACGAACACGAAGACTTGAATCTCATAGCACTTTCGTCTCACGAAGTAGGATTCTACTTTCTATATTTTAAAAACTGTAGAAAATGATTCTTAGCTCCCAGGCTGCGTGGAGGCAGGGGGAAGCTGGATCTGGCCCGTGCTGTGGCTGTTGACAGTGCCTGGAACCCCAACCCAAGCTCCCTGCTGCTCTGTGCTTGTGACAACGCCACCCCCACCTAGGAGTCCCCCAAGGGGCCAGGTACCCTGACCAGAAAGTTCAGTCCTGGCCCTGCTGACCTCCGCCTCCCCTGCGTGCATCTGGACGGAGTCCGTCTGGGACATCAGGGCTTCAGGGTGGGAAGGGCAAAGTTTAAGAACACAGCAGTGATTGACAGCTCAACCATAATGCAGACATATTTGTGGAATTCTAATTTGGACGAAGAGGAATGATTTCATTTCTTTAAACACTTGGCTGACAGCTGCTGCTGGGAGCAGACCCCTGCCTGACGTGGGCCAGCGGGTGAACGGTGGTCTCTGGGAATCCACCGCCCCATGAATACTCTCCCGGGGTGGGGTGGGGCACGGGCACATGTCCCCTGCCCCTTCTGGCCTCTTCCTTTCCACCTGAAATGCAGCCAAGGTCCCTGCCCTGAGACAGACCCAGCCACCCGCCAGGGCTACGGGGTTGGAGGGAGAGGACTTTGGAGCTGGAATCCAGGACCGATCTGGCGTTTGGCTCATGTCCCCAGCAGATGCCGGCGTGTCTGGCTGCAGAGGCCCCGAGAGGATGTGATGCAGAAGGGGCTCTTGGCACACTTGTCACCATGGGCTCTGAAATGCTTCCAGGGGTCTGGCCACCCCGCCCCATGGCCTTCCTGGCTGTGGCCCCCCCACGGTACAGACAGCAGAGTCCTGTGTAGGGGTGCCAGGGAGGAGGTGTCTGGGGAAAGGGGCTGCCAGCTTTGTTTTGGGTAAGCTGCCACCTCTTTGGCTCCCTTGGGTGGGTGGGTGGTGGGGTGACGGGAGCTGGAGTGAGACGCCAAGGGTGGGGGCAATGGCAGAAGTCCCTGTCCTGACCCCTGACTCCCCGGAGCTCCTGGGGTGCACAATGCCCCACATGGCTAGAGCTGGAAGAGGATCTGGTGACCCAGCCTGGGCGGGGGGGGGGTGTTTGTCCCTGGCATTTAGTTAACATAAAAAAATGAACAGGGCCTCTCCTGGTGGCGCAGTGGTTGAGTGATGGGCTGCTAAGCTGCCTATAGCCTCTGTAGCGCTGGTTCGATCCCCGGCCACTGGCGAGGGCCCCACATGGTGTGACTCTCCTGCCGTGTCCGCTGCTCCCCTCAGCAGTGTACTTCATCAGTCTGCCTGTTCTGTTCCCTGCTCTGGCTCTGGTGAATTCTCTCACCCTCCCACGCTTCTGACTGTACCCAGTGCTTGTATAAATAAATAAATAAACAAACAAACAAACAAATAAATAAATAAATAAATAAGAAAAAATGAACAGAAATCAAAATACATGTGCGCCAAGCCCTCCCTTGCGAACAGAACTTTGAGTTCCTTTGCTCTGGGCTGGATTTATCCTCTGGTTTATGTTGTTGATAAAGGGTTCTGGTTAGCGATGATTTATATCTTTGATTACTGTTTCCAAGAAGATGAATTAATTGCTACTTAATACATGCAGGGTGCTTGCTCCATGCAGGCTTCCCTAAGCGTGAGTCGCTTGGGAGAAGCTTCTACAAGGAGATCCTGGTGATGGGGGGTGCTGCTGGCTGTGCACCCTTCTCCTTCCCAGAGAAGCCACCATTCTTGTTCAAGACCACTGGTCAATCAGAGCCGCAGGGCGAGCTGGGCCGGGCGCCTGGCCCTGCGGTCACTCCTCTCCATGGCATGTACTCCTTCAGCCGCCTCTTCCTGTGTGGAGTCGGTTCTGTCAGCTCAGGCCTTGGTTTCTGAGCTCCAGGGGGGTTGGGCTGTGGCCGCCGAGGCAGGGAGCGGTGGCGGGGCCCTGGGACCCCTGGACGGATGGATGTGCCGTCCTCCTGGGCTTTTCCCCTTGAGGACCGTGCCCACTGGCTGGCACCCAGCCCCTTTTGCAACCATAGTATTGTGCATCTTTATGGGCAGGGACTAAGCAAACAAGCTGGCTTTAGGAGATTCTAAAAGGGGAAGGGGAAAGGGAGAGAAAGCAGGTGGGGGCCACGCAGGGAGCCGGGTCTCTGGGGAGTGATCTTTCTGGAGGGGGGCGTTGATGCCGCCTGTGGGTCAGGCGTATTGGGGTGCACTGTGCCCCTGTGTGGCTGGGGGCACCACGCGGAGGACCCTGAGGCCTGGAGAAATTGGGTGGCTTAGTGGGGGGCTGGGCTGGCTTGTGGCCTGGTGGGCCGGGGCCCAGGCCACTCTGACTGACCAACCTCCTTCCTCTGCAGACACATCGAGAACTGGCGCGGCCTGCACACGCTCAATGCCGTGGACATGGAGCTCTACACCGGTCTCCAGAAGCTGTGAGTGCCTGGGTGGGTGGGCTGGGGCGGCCGAGGCCCGGGGGGCTGGTGCTGGCTGCCCCAGGCAGGTGTGGAAGAGTCGGCACGCTGCTGAGGCAGTCGGTCCTTCTCTGGCCTCACCTGCATTCTGAGAGGCAAGGGGTGGCGGGAAGTCTCTCCCTGTAGTTAGGGTATCAAGGGGGTACCTGGGCCCAGGTCATCCTGGCTGTTGTTCTGTCCCCGGCCACCCCCTCCTCTGACTCCACTGCTTGGCTGTAGGCCTTTGGGGGGTTAGAGGGGGATTTGGGGACTGTAGTTGCCCGAGCAGATCCTGGAGCAGGACGCACGGCTCACCCACTGGCCAGGGGTCAGCCTCAGCAGCGCCCACTCCTACCCCACACTCTGGTTCCGAGGGTGTGCTGCACCCACAGGGCCCCCCCTGGGCCCCTGTGATGGTTGGTGAGGAGGGGGCTTTCTGTTCAGCGGACGCTGTGGCAGGTCCAGCCTTGGCTGTCTCCCTGGAGCCCCCCAGGGCCGAGGTCCCGCCCTGTCCACCCTGCGGACGGACCCTCCCTTTCTCTTCCCCAGGACCATCAAGAACTCAGGACTTCGGAGCATCCAGCCCAGAGCCTTTGCCAAGAACCCTCACCTGCGCTATATGTGAGTGGGGCTGGGGTCGGGGCCGGGGTGGGAGGGGGCAGCCGGCAGGCCTGGCAGCGGTGCCGGAGGCCAGTGAGCAGGGTGGCCTTTGGGGCTCTGCGCCCCGGGACCAGTCCCTAAACTTCCCCTGCCTCACATTTGGCTTCTAAAATGAGGATTTGGGGTTTGATGGTGTCTGAGGGGCCTGTCAGAGGATAAAGCCTGAGCGCCGGGCCCAGAGGGAAAGTCCGGGCCTCCCAGGCCCTTCTCTCCCCCTTTAATGGTGACATTTGTGGTTTTGTGGGAATGCGAGTGACCAGAAGTGCCACTCAAGGGCTGTGGGCGCTGAGCGGCTGGACCATCCTCGGACCCACGGCCGTGGTGTGGGGTGGGGGCCTCGGCAGAGGTTCTGCTGGGGAGCCGCAGAGACGGGAAAGCGGGGCCTTTGTGCGCAGGGCCTCGCGGCTGTGTTGGGACAGGCTGGGCCCCGGCTCGGGCGGGACTCCTCCTCTGTGCCTGCCCTGGTGATGGCAGAGTCCCTCCCCGGGGATGGCTCCGGGACCCATGGGGGCAGAGTCGCCCAGCGTGGCGCATCCTCCCCCAGCCTCTCTCTGGGCTGAAGGCGCTGGGGCGCATGGGAGGAGCGCCATGTCCTGGGAAAGCTGGGCGGAGACCACTAGGGTGAGCGGTGTGGGTGCCCACCCCTCCCGTCCCCCAGGCATGCCCACGAGCACCTTCCCTAAGAGTGGGGATGCCCCAGGAGCCAGGTGATGGGAGTCTTTTGTATTTGGGGAGACAAGAGAGAAGGGAGGTGCTGATGAGTCTTTCTTTTGGTCCCTTTCTTTTGGTCCCTTTTTGGTACCCTGGAGGGTGCTCTTCACATTTGATAAGGGGGGGCCCCCTATGATGCAGCAGAGCAGTGGGAGGGGCGGTAGGGAAGAGAGGAACCTGGGGAATTCTGCAGGGGGCTGTACCCCATAGACATTCTTTTTCATCAGTTGCAGCCACCCCTGCTGGGTGCTGAACGCTCCTTCCTCCATCTGGGGAAAGCCCCTTGGGCGGCCGTTGCCAGGTCCTTGTCCCGGCTGTGGGGGGTGAGACCTCCTAGTCAACTGTCTGGTTGAGCCGGTGCCCTCGCCCTGTTGCCTCGGTGGGCGGGTTCCTCTGATGTGTGCTCTTTGCAGCTGGAGGCCAAGGCAGGGCCAGAGGGAGCCCCAGCCAGATGTTCCAGGTGTTTATTTTATTGGTAGTTTGCGTTTCCATGTTAGATGCCCGGGAGGAGAAGCTTTTGACCTCTGAGCGGTTTCCCTTTTCCTGCTGACTCACGCAGGGTCAGGAAGCTAAGTGCCTGGGGTGGCGGTGGGCAGGGGGCCAGTGGAGGCGGCCCCCTGGGGAGGGGCAGCCAGTAAGCAGTTCCATGTGGCCGTGGGGGCCCGTGCTGCTTTCTCAAGAACAGCTGGAAACAGCTCAGGTTTTGCATGCAGCCAACTGAAAGCAAGACCCGTCCCCCCACAAGCCAAACAGACCTGGCCCGTGGGTGGAGGGTGCCCACGGCCATGGTCACACCTGGGGAGGGCCCAGCTGCAAAAACCCCTGTCCCTGGGGAGGACGGTGGCCAGGGGCCTGGAGCTACAGGGCCTGTTTCCCCAAAGCTCTTGGGGACATCTGGAGGTCTTTGGGACCCATTACTTATCTAAGGGCCTCTGTAGGAGTTGGCAGAGGTGCCTCTGGGGTTACTCTGGAGGGGGGGCTCTAACCAGGGTGCTCCTGGGACATGTTTTTGCTTTGCCCTTGAGATCTCAGAAGGGGCTGTGACCCACTGTCTCTTGAGGGGTGATCTGGGTGGTGGCAGGGACAGGCTGGGGGTCTTTGAAGAATCCCGTCTCTGGGCGCAGGAGGCTCGGATGACGCCAAGGCTGCCCTTGAGCCGGGCCCTGACTTCTCCTGGCTGCTTGCCCGGCTCTCGCTGTCGGCTGCAGGAGGATGGACTCGCCGTCCGTCTGGGGCCTGCTGAGTCTGGGGGCACGGTGGGATCTCAGCTGGAGTGAGCAGTTTCAGGGCCTGGCCGAGGGGCTCCAGACACAGAGGAGGCGCCTGGGGGCAGGGGTCGCAGAGACAAGAGTCAAGAAGTCAGGACTGTTGCACTGGCCTCATCAACGGGCTTATTTAATAACTATGTCCACTTCTGAGGGCGCACCCCACACCCGACAGAGTGAATTTCCCGGCAGCTTCGGGACATTTTCTCCCGGCAAATGGGCCAGGTTTCTCTGCTCTCTCACATCTTCTATTTCTGTCCTCCAAATGCATTTACAAGTCTTCAGGCCCCAGCTGAGCAATCACAAGATGATCACTTACTCCAGCACTAATCGCCGAGTCTGGCTGGGCGGCTTCTGCTTTCTTTTTTTTTTTAGAGTGGTGGCTGAGAAGTCTTCTCTGTACAGAATAAGAAGCAGGAAGTGAAATCACTGTCCCGTGTACTGATGTCAAGTTTTCCAAATGGTTCTGATTGGCTCGGCTGCCCCCACCCCTGGGTGGCCTCCGTCATTGGAAGGTCAAGCTCCTGGCCACGAAGAAGACTGGGGATTAGGACAGTGGTGTCCTGCTCCGAGGTTCATGAGTGACTGACCGTCTCCCCTGGACGGTCTCTGTGTGTTATCAAAGTTCATAAAGGAAGCTTTGATTTGTATACATCAAGGGACTAGAATATTCTTGATCTTTATTTCCCACCCCGATCTTAAGAAAGAGTCCAGTGGTCTACACTGACCATTGGAATAGCTATTTGCTGATCTGTAAAAAGGGTTAGCTAATAGCATCCTCTTTGGGGTGGGGTGTGGGAAAGATTCATAGGGGGTGCCCCTGCCCAGTACACAGAGCTCAGGTAGGCAGTTGCAGAAAGAGTAATTGTTGCTGTTATGGGGGGTGGTCACAGTAGCCCCAGAGGTAGTATTAGGTGGCCTTGGTGGCGATTCTGATCAAGACTTCGCTCAGGAAAAGCTGCTTCCTGTCCTCCCACGCTGTCCTCTCTGAGATGCCTGCCCCCTTGCATGCTGACAGTCAGCCTGGAGGGCGCCTCTCTCCTTCCCACTTAGTCCCCCCATCTGATGGCCCCCCTCAATGCTGGGAGTCCCAGAGAGGCCCAGCAGCTGCACTTAACGGGCTCACACTTTCTTTATGTCCACCTGCCCTGAGACACTTTGGCCATTGCCGTGGAACTTGGATTGTTTGTGGGGTCTCCTTCCACCTCTACAGCTGGCTCATCTCTTCTTGGGGTTCAGACCTGACCGATCACAGAGGGATGGCGATGTCTCTCTCGGAACCACACCATGGGATGCTGCCTTCCTCCCCTCCAGAGCACTGTGTGGCTCCCAAGTGCTTCCTCCTGCATCTTCCACAGTATTCTCGTTGCCACCGTGGGGGCGAGTGGGAAGCAGTCTTGTTATGTGCCGCCCGGGAGCCAGGCCCAGACAGGGTCTGATTTCTAAGTCCAGAAGTAGGTTAGCTCCAAAGTCCTCTGATTCTCTTTCTAAGAATGTTTGCACTGGAGACCTCAGGCCAGAAGGGACATTGTTGTTCACTGGAGCAATAAAAAAAAAATCGACTGAGATGTTTAGAAAATTGCATTAAAAATGCTGGTTTTAGAAGAAAAGGGGGAAAGGCTGCTGTGATCGCGGACTTACTGCACGCCCTGGACTGTGCCTGGTGCTTTCGCAAATGCAGGCTCATGTTCACAGCTGCTGGAGTTAGACCCCACTCTTCCCAGTCATTGCTGGGAGTCTGAGGCTCAGAAGTCACAACCAAGGGCCCCAAGGTCGCCCAGAGGTCAGAGTTTGCTCTCTGGCCCCATGACTCTGCAGTCCACGTTCATTGGCCACCCGGGGCATGCTTGTCTCTCTCTAGTTTCCGCAGCAAGAATTCCTTCTGGGGGGCAGTGGGTGGTCTTCAAAGTTTTATTAGAGAGCTGCTCCCTGCCCTGGGGGATTTAGCACCATTGTCCTCAAACAGCTCTGTCGAGAAAACTCTGCTTAACAGCTGCTTCTCCTATTCAGGTCAAAGCATGTAACAACAGTTGCATCATAACCTGAATCTCTTTCTTATAAAAGATTTCTTAGCATTAGCCTCTGGCCCACTTATCGCCGAGAATACGTAACGTGAGATTCCAGCAACCCAGAGAATAGATCAGTTCCCTCTGAGTCATTGGGGGGATCTCACTTGGATTAAGGTGCTTTTCCCCCAAAGCTCTGGATGCTACCTGTGAGCTGCTCTTGGGGCCTGAGCATCAGCTGAGAGCTGACCCTGAGCTGACATGCGGGGCGTGACACTGGGCCAGGAAGAGCATCCCGGCTGGGGCACGGTCGTGCCAACTGTGCTGAGCCTGCAGGGAGAGGGAGCTGTGACACTGTGTGGGCAGGAGGAGAGGAGGCCAGGGTCGTGGACCTTTTAGGGGATGGTTGGGAAGGCCGTACGTTTCTCCTGAGATTACCGGGGTGCAAAAATGGTGAGACTGACTTGTTCTGTGTTGAGCTCCATGTTCTTTCTCCTTGAAATGCCCCAGGGCTGTCATAAAACAGTAGCTAGACAGTCCCTCAGTGTGCTTTGCCCTTGATGTTCCCGGGGTCTCCCTCATCCAGGGCCCCTCCAGTGAATGTGCACAGCAGGACAACAGTGCGGTCTCATTGACAGGGAGGGAAACAGTGGCCACTGCACAGGCAAAGGCGCGCTGTGATCACGCTGGCTCAGGACTTGGGGAAGCAGCGTAGAACCCGGCATCACAACAGAGACCCTGGGGGGAATGTCCCGGCAAGCGGCTCCTGCCTTTGCACCACTCTCCCGGCCCTCCCGCTCGCAGCCGCCATCCCACCGGGGCTGGAGTGAGGCGGCCGACCAAATGCCCCCAGCGCTTTGGGTATTTTGATGAGTAGTTAGGAACACGTGTTCTTGAGCCGCGCCGGCGAGCCTACATCCCGGCTCTATCGTGTTTATCTGTATGTCTTGGACAAGCGACTGCATATCTGTGCCTTAATCGCGTGCGGAAAAATGGGGATGATGTGGTTGTTAGCAAGATTAAATGGGCTGATGCCTGAGAAGCGCCGAGAAGAACGACCTGTGATCAGAGCAATCTTATCAGCTGCGGCTGCTGCTGCTGTTCGCCTTCAGGTAACAGCCAGGCAGGCAGGTCCGGTGCCCGCTGAGCAAACATGGGGCATGTTAGACCCTTGCCTGCCTCCCCCAGGTGCTGCAGGTCTGTGAGACGGACAAGTCAGACACAGGTACCCTCAGCGTCACGTGAGGGGTGCCTGTCCCCAAGCTTTGTCTGCTCGTCTAAAAGCCTCTTTGTGGTTCTGATACCACAACTGTGGCTCCTGATCTATTTTATTTTATTAAGAATGTGATTAAGACAGTGGGACCCCCACAAAGGCCCCTCTGTCTCTCTCACATTTGCGGGGATCTCAGACGCCCCTGGAGCTGGGCTCCAGCCCTGGCCACGGCATCCTGGCGTGTGGTCTGTCTGGGTGGAGCCATTAAAAATCTGCCATCCTAGACATGACTGAGGAGATGTGTGTCCCGGCCTGTCCACCCCAGGACTCCGACCTCACTGTGAGGAGGACAGTTGGGTTGCTCTGGGCACCGGCTTCTCTGGGTGGGGGGGTGGTGAACAGAATGTCCTGGACCTCATGGCGGGGCAGCTCAGCAAGTCCACCAAAAGCCACTGAACTGTGCATGTTCAGTGGGAGGGAGGGGTTGTAGGGGCTGTGACGGTTGCCATTGGTAAATGGGGTGGGTGCATGTGTGCACATGTGGGCTGGGGTGCCCGTGTCCCCCTTCTGACCCTCCCCGGCCAGGTGCCTCAGGGTGGGGCCTGCACCAGCAGTGTGAGAGCGAGACTTGCAGCCCCTGCTCCTGGGGTGCGGCCCTGCCCCTATGGGGTCTGCGTGCTCTCCGGGCCCTCGGGAACCGCTGAAGTGTTTCTTCTAGCCCCAGCGGCTTTGCCTCCTGCGAGCACAGCCTCTCAGGTGCTCTGGCCGCTGTGCTTTCCTGGGGATCAGACCCGGTGCCCATGTTCCCCGGCTGATTTTCTTTTCTCCCCTCCCCCCACCCCCCGCTTCATTAGTTCCCATTTGTCCACATCTCTTTTGTCCATTTTTCCTGGGAAGGACAGATTTAGAAAATGCGATTAGTCTCGTGGCTATTTTGGAGTCATCATTAATTTTTGTCCCGCTTGGTGTCTCGGCAGCCGCAGCCGCTGTCTCTCCCCTGATGGATTTGCCAGAATCTCTCGTATTCCCGAGTTAACCCTTTGTCTCTGGACTTGCCCTGGTCCCGAGGGAACCCTGTCCCTCCTGGGCGGCCTTTGAGGTGGGGCAGCCACGGGCAACGTTCTGGGGTGGCGGCCAGGTCGGGTCTGTGATGCACCTTTGGAAGGTCTCTCTCCCTGTGACCGTGAGCGCCTCGGGGCCATCGGAGCCCAGTGCTGCGTTGCCAGCCGTGTCTACAGCTTTGAGCTCTTGGCCCAGAACGTGAATGCCAGAACCCCTCTAGAACCCGGGAGATCAGCGGTACCTTGCAGGCTATTTTGTGAAGCACGGTCTTCATGCCTGCACACGTGGGCTTCCAGGCCTCTCGGAAGCGCCAGGTCCAGTCCTCCTGAGAGGCACTTGGGAGCAAGCCCCAGGCGGCACTCGGGGCTCTTGGGTATCCTGGCCCCATTGGTGGGGGCCCCCAGGAGCTCATGGGCTGAGGGTCCCAGAGCTCCGTGTGGAGGGAGGGACTGCGAGATGCCTTCTTTCCGGGTCCCACTGGGTCGGGCCCAAGCCCAAAGGCACCTAGCCTGGGGGGCGCAGTCACAGCACCAAGGAGAGTCAGCGTCTGCCTTGGGGACACTGAACAGCTCCCTGTGTTCACAGAGTTGGCTCCGCAGCCTGTCACTGCTGCCCAGACCCTGCGCCCCAGCAGCGCCTGCTCGGCAGGGGAAGGAGGGAGACACCCCACCCTCGTCCCAGTGTCTCCCTCCAAGAACGAGAGGGCAATCGATCCTCTTGTCCTTCTTCCCCTGGTGAGCCCAGCTGTGCCCGGCCGTGGGCTCTAGGCCCGTCCCGGCCGTGGCGGGGCTGTCTCCCAGGGGCCAGCCGTCCATCCGCAATCAGGATGCGGATTTTGTAAAGGGGTGTTTGCAAAGAGCAACCGTGTGCTCCTTATTTATTGTGTGGAAAAGAAAACAAATTAAGGCCTTGTAATTATACAGTCAGGCATGTTCTTAAATAAAGCTTAAGCGGTCGGACGCCATTTAGAATATTAATAATTGCATCCCCAGCTTGGATCCACAGCAGCTTTCTCTCTCTCTCTCTCATCTTTCCTGCTCCCGCCACCCCCTGTGACCCCCTCTGTCCCCCTGGCCGGCATAGGTCTCCCGTCGGGCCCTGGCAACTGGTAGAAAGTACAGTCAGGGCCGTGCGTTCTCACCACCAGCCACGTCTGTGACATTTCCTGGCCTTGGGGCTACACCCGCATTTTCTTGTCCTGCCCCTCATTTTGGTCAAATGTAGAGAAGGAGCAGATTGGTGGGTTGAGGGTGCAAGTGTGGGGCCCTTCGGCACTGGGCCGCTGCCCCGACTGCTGGCCAGCCCAAGACATGGCCCGCTGGCCCCTTTGAGCTGCCCCTTCCCTCCCTCCTGGGCTTGCCCGGGGACTTGCACGAGTGGATGCAGCACCCCGACGGCCAGTTCTTTGCAGATACCGGGTCTTTTCTCTCTTGTGGGTCCAGCGCCTCTCTGGATTTCATGGAGTTTCTTATTTCTGTGTTCCTGGACTCACACTTCCGTGGGTGTGCCTGGAACACTCCAAGAACCTAGTAGGTCTCCCCAAGAACCTGTGTGGGGGATGTGTCTTTGTGGGAGTCCAATGGGGAGCAGCGGGGGCTTCTCACATGGTGTGCCTGTTATGGGAGGCCCCCCACAAGCGAGGGTTTCCCCAAGTGTGCGCTCTGCTCACCCACGGGTCACGGGTGCTTTATCGGTGCGCCTCAGGAGAGCATCTCATTTAGTACATGGGGTGTGGTGAAGTCGAAGACAAAGACAGATACCGGGGTTCACTGTTCGTCTGTTCTTACGCAGATGAGTGGACAGAGAGCTGTGGTGGGCGTGCTGACCGGGCAGTGCGTTACAGACTAGTGGACACTGTAAATGAGGCCAGGAAGCCGGGGGCAAGGAGAGAGGCCCAGAGGGTGGTGGTGGGAGAAGATGAACATGTCACTTTGGCAAGGGAGCTGCGCGATAACAATGAAATTTCACTGCCCATCTATGCTTGGTAAAAAAAATTAAGGGGAAGTAGCAATTACTGTCACCCCCATTTTATTGCCAGAGAAATGGAGTGGCCCACAGCCTCGTGGCAGGATGTTCTTAGTGGCTGGGACTTGCTCAGACCCAGGGTCTTTGTCTCTTCCGCCCCCGCCTGTTGCCTGGTCCCTGCGACACCTGCCATCTGGCCTGGTGGCCGCTTGCTTGTCTCGACGCTGCACAGATACCTGCACCCTCAACCCCCATATTTTTCTTTCTTTGAGTTCTTTTGCTGTGACATGAGAGGCAGGTACCAGCAGTGGTTTTCCTGGTGACCTTCCTGTCCTGGGGTCATTGCCAGAAGCTGACCTGAAAGTAGCTTGAAAACACCACGCGTCGTTAGGTTCAGGATCATTGCTAGGGGCCAGTGGGTGATGCCAGGGTGGGCCTGTGTGTCAGGTAACAGGTGTCCCTGTGGAACTGTCTCCCTGTGGCCTTGTGACTTGGGGCCCCGGGGGGGGGGGTGAGGAGGAGTGGAGATGTGCAGGCAGGACTTGATCCAGGTGGAGCTGGGGGGGGTGTTCAGTCTAGTCAGGAAGAGAAAAGTAGTTTTTTTAGCCCAGAGATACCAATTTGCTAACATCTGCTGGGTGGTGCTGACTGTAGCAAGAGAGATGGCTGAGTGCCAGGGATGCTGGGGAAGGACCTGGGTCTTAAGTTTGTCCTTGAAGGAAGACACGCAGAATTGGATGGGAAAGAAGACTCATGGAGCATGTGTGCGTGTGTGTGTGTGCATGCGCGTGTGTGTGCTTGTGTGTGTGCATGAGTGTGTGCATGGGGCGAACAGGGAATGAAGACAAGAGAAAAAAGGAGAGAAGAAGTATGTGTGTGTTAATCTCTCTGCCAGGTGCTTCTCCAGCAGCCACCCTCTTCAAGGAAGTGATAGTCATCCTGTTTCACCAATGAGGACTCTGGGGCTCAGAGAGGTTGTGTAACTTGCCAAGGTCACACAGCTAAAGATAAGGGACTTCATAGCCACTTGTGTCTGCTCCAGAACTCATGTTCTTCCTGGCGTATCATGATACAAAGCTCAGATCACCTCTCTGGATGGGGCCATGGTCCCAACTTTCCCCAGAGGAATATTTAAAAATGAGTTCTTCTTGGCAGGGAAGACGAGCTCTCCCTACCACCTTTTGCTTACCCCGCTCAGCCTCCGCTCCCATCCCCTGGGGATTCAGCACCGTGGTCAGAGCCCGGGGCCTCTTGGGCACAGTGAGCAGTGAGCTGCTCCCCAGAGAGGGCCCCAGCCTGGGTTTTTCCTTGTCTTCTCTCTGCCCTCACTGCAGGGGCTGGTGGCTGTCTGGGTCCCTAAGAAAGTCACAGGTGCATTCAGAAAAAGCATAGCACGCATGGTGCCCAGGCGGCTGCTCACGGCCAGCCTGCGCTGTGGGACCCAGATATAAGGGAAGGAAAGTCAGAAAGATCCTCTCCTCCCACCCCTCTACCCCAGTCTGTGCCAGAGGGGATGAAGGTTGGGGTTTATGTCTTTGGTTGCCTTGAACTGGGACGTCATCTAGGATGCTGGGACTCCAGAGGGACTGGGCTGCAGCAGGGTTCTTTCTTCCAGGACAGAGCTCCCGGGTCTGTGGTCCAGGGCTACTGTCCTCATCCCTGTGCCTGCTGAATGGGGCCCAGCAAGTGGGCTTGTCACACTCTTTGTCATGGGGCTTGTCAGAGGGGGCCACGCTGTGGGAGAAGCACAGCAGAGCCAACAGGTCCCGGGGTATCCTCGGTGGTGACGCACCTTCTTCATTCTTGGACAGCAAGCATGAAATAGTCTCTGACAGGAGGTCAAGATAACTTCTGACTCATGCATGTGTATACACAGACACAGACACACACACACACAGAGGTACATGCTTAAGCAGTGTGTCAAGGAACTGGATTCTGGGCTTGGACACCACGGTCCAGACCTAATTTCAGCATCGCCGGCTTTGTGACCTTGTGAGAACAAGGCATAACATTTATTTGGACCCCAAGAGGTCCTGGGCACCATCCAGTGGACTCATCTTCAAAGCCTGAAACCCCGAACATTCAGTACATGTTACCCATTATGTCTGTCTCTCAGAAAATTATCTCTGTATACCAGTTTTCTTCATTCACCTGGCGATTGTTAAGGATTCCAGAAAAATCCCCGTAGCAGGGAAAATGATCAGTGAGCTAATAAATTCTTGGCACTTGTGTTCGACGCTCGAGGTTCTGCATGAAGCTCAGGTCAGCCATGGTGGTGCTGGGTTTGGCACCCGGTCGGTGGTGCTCGGTGACATGGGGGCCATGTGGTGAAACCCCCGCACGCTTTTATTGGACAGTGAGCCAAGTGTGAACTGTGCCTTCTGCATTGTGAAAACACCTGTGAGCGGAAATGCAGTTCACAGATCCTGAGGTGACGGTCACTCTGGGGAGCCTGTGACTGTCGCTGGCTCCTCCCCCATCTCCTTCACTGAGTCTCAACGCAAAGTCTTCACGGGCAATTCTGTCTCCGTGGCGGAGGCCTGACGGAGGACCGGTGAGGCCACAGAGCCCGGTGAGGGCACAGAGCCACTCCACAAGCCGGGTGCCGGGGCTGGAAGTCTCGTCTCGCCCTTTCTGGCCTGCGCCTCCGGGAACTTGGCTAGCCCCTGCAGGAGAGGGCCTGGGGCACTGGGCGCAGACACTGCTTTCCTCAACCGTGTGCAGAATTGGACCCAGAGGCCGAGAGCGTGCATGGTGTGACTCACAGACAGCAGTGGTGCGACAGCATTGTCGGGTGGATATGTTAAAGCCTCAGTCCTGGGGCCAGTCAGAGAGGGAGCAGAGCAGGGCCCAGAAAAGGAGAAAAGAGATGTTTTCAGCTGACGCTGGATTGAGACTGAGGTTGGGGAGGAGCTGGACAGGGCGGTGGCCCTGCAGGTCTCTCGACTGGAGCATGGCGGACACACCATGCTGGCCGTCAGGGAGGTGAGCAGGGCGCTGGCGCTGCTGGAGCCAGGAGGAGGGGGTGACTTGGAGTGCTTCTAGTGCCAGTGGGGGCGCGGCCTCAGGGGCAGCCGGAGCTGTGGGCTACTGCAGCCTTCAGAATGGGCTGGGCTGGGGGAGGCCTGTGGTGGACAGGTAGGAACCTGGGACAAAGGAGGGGTATCAGCAGTGGGGTCTCCCTGGAATTGTGGGGCTCCAAGCATTGCTCTACCTGGTATCTGCAGCTCTGGACTTCGGCAAATGCCCTCAACCTGCCCTTTCTAGAGATGAGAAATGGCGAGAGCTTGGAGAAGGGCGTGACCCTGGGCTGCTATGCTGGATGTAGGGCCGGGGCCTGGCTGACTGCACCCCACCACCTGCGGGGCCAGCAGGGGTTCACGACCATGGGGAAGGGTCACATTTGCGCCTCAAACCTTTCTGCCAGATCTCTTCCTTGGATCCTTCCAGAAATGTGCCCAGTGAACAATTTCCATTAAATTGTGTGTCCTCTGTGCCCCTGCACAGGGCCGGCGCTGCCTGAGGGGGTAGATCCAAGTCTTCAGGGCTTGAGCGGCCGAGGGAGTGGCGATGACCTTGGACAGGTGACAGCCACGTGCTGCTAGAGCTTTGTTAGAGACGGGGCCGCCTCCTGTCCCGCCCATGCCGCCAGCCACACTGGAAGAGCACACAGCTCACAGGAGCTCAGTAGGATCGTGTCCAACCTGGGCATTCTGAGAGGGACAGGGAGGTGACTGGATGGGACTGCAGGACAAAAGTGAGACGGGCCACTGGGCAAGCAGGCCATGTGCTCACCGCGTCTGCCCGAAGAGCCAACCCGCGTCCTTGCTGCGTCCGGAGGAGACGCGGATTTTGTGGGTCTTGCCCCTTCTGTCCGGTTCCTTCCATTACCCTTGAGCTTGGCCAGCAGGTGGTTTTGGGGTCACTCCCATGTGGTGGGGGCTTTGCTGGCAACAGGGCTGCAAAGTGAGAGGGAAAAGCCAGGCTGGTCAGATGCCAGGCTGTTGGCAGATTGTTTGGTGGCGTGACAAGTGCCGAAGGAAGGGGCTGGCCAGAGTGAGTGGGAGCAGGTGGGGGACACCAGAGTCTGGAGCTGGTGCAGGTAGGCCTCCCAGAGGAGGAGCCTTTTGGGGGAGTCATGGAGGACGATTAGGAATTCACCAGGCACTCTGGGGGAGCCGGGGCACCAAGGAGGTTGTCGGGCAGAGAGCTCATCCCAGGTGAACTCAGCAGCAACACGTGCCGGACATCGGGCCCAGCCAGCTGGGCCTCGCCCTCCGACTGTGGCCGGCCCAGGGGGATGATATCACATAGTCCACGGGGCTGGGGCGGGGGGACTGCCTTGGGAGAGGGGCGCCTGCCACACACGGGGGCATCCTGGGTGCTGACCCTGGCAGTGCACTCGTAGGGAGAGAAGTTTCCAGATACCTAAGTGGACTGTGAAGGGGATGCTTGATGTGGCCTGTGGGGAGTCCCCCTCTTGTTAATTGGGGTACCTTTCACCCTGTGCGACAGGGTGGCCCCAGCACTCAGCCAGGGAAGCAAATGCCCCGTGCAGTGGTGGGCGCCGGAAGTCCCCCGGGTGTGCCCGGAAGCCCCGGGAGGGAGAGGAGGGGTGGGCAGACGGGAAGTCAGAGAGGAGGAGGCCATCTGCCTCCCATCCAGAGCCCTTGAATGTAATATTAAAATGTTCCTCATTATTTTCCTTGGATGAGTTTGCAATCCTGATGATATTAATTATTCTTAAAGGTCAACAGCGTTCCTTTGGATCCCCTTCTGTTCTATCATGTAATCAGCTAATTAATAGGGATCCATTTAGCATCGTCTGCCGCGCGCCTTGTCGGGTGCGAGTCTGCTACTCCCGCGGGGGCCCCCTTCCGGAGCCCCTGTTCTTCCTGGGATTTGGGAACTTGAGCGCACCCCGCCCTTGCGTCCCCTCCCCTGGCGGAGCTCCCCACGTCCTCCAGGCACGTTGGAGGTGCTGTCTCGCTGCTGTTCCCCTTTGAGTCTCCGCTGGTAATCGCTGCCCATTTCCGCGTGGCTGTGGTGCTGGGCACAGTAGGGCCACCCATGGGCACCCGTGGGTGCTGCTTTATTCCACTCTCATCTTCTCATCGGTGGGATTCTGCTCCCATTTCAGAGGAGATCAGAGGGGGGCCCGGCGAGGGGGCCCGAGCTTCTGGAGTCATGCCCAGCAGGACCTGGAACCACGTGGCTTCTTTTCTCGTGTTTTACTACAACGCTGAGGATAAACAGTGCAGGCCTGGGGCCACTGTCCCCGGAGCAGAGCCGACGCCTTCTCCTGTGCTGCTGGGCTTTCTCCCGGGCTCTGGCTTCTCCCCATGTCCCAGATGTGTACAGTCGGGCTCACTGGCGTGTCCCGGGCATCCCGGTGGGTGTGGGTGCGTGGGTGCATGGTGCGCCCTGCGCCAGCGGAGGGCGTTCTGCAGGGGGCCCTGTCCTGTGCCCGGGGCTGCCCGGGGCGCGTCGGCCCGCGGGCCCCTGAACTAGAGTCAGCAGGTGGGAACTGAACGTGGGAATGGGCACAAATGGCTGTTAAGCATGAGGAGTGTTTTGAGTATAAGTTCGGGGATGGTTTTGTGACCAGAAATAGGCAGTCGCAACATACCTCTTGCTGATGTCCTTTAGCTGTGGGAAAATTGGTTTCCTGTTACCCCGTTTCACTGAAAGTTGTGGGTTTGCTTGAAGACCCTGTTGAGCACCTGGGCGAGGACCTCGTACTCTAAGGAGACGGTCTGGGTCTGGGGGCCAGGCCGGGAGGTGCATGTTGGGTGTGAAGCCACACCTGTCATTCTGTTTTGCTCGCTGTCTAGAGCCCAATGTGGGCAGAGGGCTCCACCCAGCAGCTCCATGCCGGCAGGTGCGTGGTCTCCACCTCACCTGCCCCCTGGGGGGCTCCAGGAGGCGCCAGCCCTGGGCTCTTATTTGTGTGTGATCCTCCCGGATATCTCTGGGTCGTCTGCAGCCAAAGGGGAGAAGCTTCCGTCCTGTGGCTCCGGAGCTGCCGTGCCTTCTGCAGGGGCTGGCGGGCCAGGATGCAGTGGGGACGGGTCTCCCTTCCTTCACCCAGCTCAGCTTCAGGCCCTCCCAGTGGGGGTGGGGAAGTTTCCCAAGCTGGCCTGAGAACAGTAGCACCCCGCCCGAGTGCTTGTGAAAGGGGTTCCCTGGGAGATGGAGAACGCACCCTGACCAGGCCTCCCGCGTCTGCTGCCACGAGGCCCAGTGCAGGCTCGGCTGCCAGACTGCAGGCGGCCGCCCACCCAGCCCAGGGTGTGGCCAGCCTCCTCGCTCCTGCTCCGCCCGTCCCCGAAATGAAGCGGGTGATGACCCTGGTTACACCAAACTCCTCCTGGGATTGCGGTTGAGTTCCCGAGCCCCTAGAGGCAGACCCTCGGGGAGGTGCCTGAGAGCACCCACTGTGTGTTAGCTGCTGATTTTTACCTCCCGCCACCCTGCAGCCAGGCGCTGAGGCCCTACTGTGTGCCAAGCTCAGCGTGGGTGCAGGACTTTGTCCCACCAAAACTGGATTCACTGAAGCTGGCGGCTGGCCTGGTCCAGACCATCGCTGCTCTCTTTCGTGGGGGCGCGTCTGAGCTGCCGTGGAGAAGGTTCTGTGGTCCTGTGAGTTCAAGGGGCTCACAGACCAGGACTTCCTGGGAGTCACACCTGTAGACACACCTGTTTGGGATGGTTTCAAGCCACTTTTCTCAAGGAATGTCGGTGTTTACCCTCTGCTGGGCCCAGACCCGGGATTCCCAGGAACGGGAGACCCCGGGGTGGCGGCTCAGAGCAGGGCCAAGCAGAAGAGCGTCCCAATGAGAGGTCAAGACACCAGCCACGTCACTTGCGATTTGATTAGAGAGCATTTGGCTTCATTAAAGTTCATGTAATGAACCATCCAGTGTAATTTCGTTGAATAAAAATGGCTCAAATGGCTTTAACCGCCCCCCTCCACCCATAGAGATTTAATTGAGGGAAAAGCAAATACGTCAATGATGTAGAACAATATGTCCTGGTCCTCGAAGGGGAAGTTGGGTGCAGCGCTGATCCTCCTTTTTGTGGGTGCTAGCTGGTGGGCCTCCTTGGTGGTGACGGCAGATGGGGGACTGGATTGCGTGGTGCTGCCCCCTTCCACGTTGGGGGGCTTGATAGGCCCCTCGCCCTCCTCACATGGGCTCTGGGGGTGGCACGTGCGGCCATCCATCCGGGAGCAGGGCCATGGCCCTGCTGGTGGGGGTGCTGTAGTGATGGCCGCCCCCAACCTCCTCCCAGCACACTCTGTGGCCTGGGCGCTGGCACCGCCTTGGGATGCTCCTCTCCTGGCTTCTCCAGATTCCCCTACATTCTCAAGAGGATTCTGGCCTGGGGGCGCTGGGCAGGGCCTTGGTTGTCTCCAGGGAGACTGAGGAGTCCATTTCTGGCTGGCGAGAGTGAGGCAAGGACAGCAGACGGCTGGGGGCCTTAGGAGGGAAGGATTTCACGATGCATGGATGGCAGGAGCGGGACATGCACCATGAGCCTGGGCTGCAAAGGGTGAGGGCCTGGGCCAGCTCCCGGGGGGCTGTCCTTACATGCTGAGCCCTGGGTGCTCACAGAAGCACCTTGAAAGTGCTGGAATGGAAGGCCTGTTGTGAGGGAGGTGGACTCCTGCCTCGGGCTCCTGGCCTCAGCCCCATCACCCACCAAGCCCCTCCCATCTCTAGCCCAAGACCCCCGGGGCCTTCTGTGCTCAGGATACATTTTTGGGTGGGCCTTAGCATGGCCCAAAGGACACAGAATTCATCTGCTTGGCCTCTCTTGCCACAGGGTCTGTCTTGAGGGACTCGTTGGGGCACAAAGGCTCCCTAGGTAGAGGGGACACCCTCGGGTCTGGGGCTCTGTCCTGCTGCCTTTCAGGAAGGTCCACACTAGGTACCATGCTGGGCTGTGGCCAAGGGGTCCCTTTTGCCCAGGCCTTAAAGAAGGAGGGGTCACTGCAGCCCTGACTCCTCGGGGTCCCAGAGCCTCAGTTGTGGGCACCGTCGCCCGTTCCTCTTGCTCCAGGGAGAGAGCCAAGGGCACAGGGAAATGGTGGGTCTGCTTGGGCATCTGGATGAGTCACACAGGGCCACCCTGTGGGTCTTGATTTGGGGAATGTGTCGGATGCGTCCCCTTGTAAGATCTTACTCACCAAATTAGTTCCAAAGTCAGGCGGCTCGGATGCTGGCCATCGACCCCAGCCAAAGTCAGAGACGGTGCGGATGGATATGCATGGGCAGAGGCTGCTGGGTGGCCTGAGGCTGGACTTGTCTGGTGGGCAGGGTAACCAGCTCGTCAATAACAGGACAGGTGAGCACAGGAGAGACACCAGCTGGCCGGACAGTCAGCGGCCGTGTGTTCTGAGTCCGGGGAGGGGGTCTATTAAAGCCCCGAGGCTCAGCCTCCCTCTTTGCACCAGGAACATTATAAATGCCAGTGGGGCAGGATGGCCAGAAGCCTGCCCGGCTTCTCTTGGGGTGACTCAAGTTTGCCTTCCTTGTCTTTTGTGTGTTTGTCTCTGGGCTGGATGCTTCTACTCCGTGTGTCTGGGAGTGGGGCCGTGGAGAGCTGCACAGGTTGTGCACACTGCACAGTGGCCTTGAGCGGATCAGTGGTCTTGTCTCTGTGGGTGTGTGCTGGGTTGCATGCGTGTGTGTGTACCTGGGAGTTTGCACGTCTGTGTGTGGATTGCAAATGTTCCTGGGCATGTTGCCTGCTGCCAAAGTCTTTGAGTTAAGGATGTTCGGGGATGTTCAGCTTTGGACAGCAGCCTTGGAGCCGCGGGATGGAGGCAGCAAGGCCACCTTGTGAGGCCATGAATGCAAATGTGCTTCACGCAGCATGGGGGCTCAGTGGGAGCTGGTGCAGGGGTGCAGGAGGGTGTGAGCAGGGGAGGGCTTCAGGGGGCGAGGGACGGCCCTTTCCCTCCAGCAAGAGAGGAAGGCGATCTGGGCCCCAGTAGCTGGCTGGTGAGGGGAGAGGGCAGTGTGGACAGAGCCCAGGGCTGCAGGGGAGGGTCCCCCGGGGTCCTTTCTCCTCCAGGAGGCGCTTGGTGGGTGGTGAGCTGAAGCCAGACACCTGGGGGCAGGAGCCCACCTCCCCCATCCCAGGTGTTCCAGCCCCGCCCCACTAACTTGTAATAAGGAGATAAAATGCTATTTCTTATTCTTTATTTGCCCAGAATGCCTGTTATTTTCTTTCTTCCAGAATCCAATTTTCCTTTGACATTTCTGCCTAATGTAGCAAGACATGACCTTTGGGAAAGGAGTTTGCTGGCAGCCTGCTCCCTGCCTCAGGCTCCCCCAGAGCGTGGGGCCACTCCCTGGGAGCTGAGCTGGGGTCCCCTTTGCCTGGACCCTGCCCAGTGCTCTGGTGTCTCCCAAGAGCAGGTTCCCAGGGCTCCTGAGGCGGGAATCCCAGCTGCTGACTCAGGTGCTCGCTGGGCTTTGGAGCGGCGGCTCGGGCTAGATCTGCTGCCGGCGGGAGCGGGCCGGGAAGCCGGCTCCTGCACTGGCTGACTTTCCCTGCAACGGTTGCTGTTGGGGGTGGACAGAAACAAAAAGCGAAGCAGAAGGCTTCTCCCGAGATGAGTCCTTCACACTTGGCGAAACATCACAAAGGCGAATAGCTTAGTACTGAACCCCCTGGACCCCGAGTTCTGAGCTCCAGGCAGACACCTGGTGTGAGGTCACCAGGCTGTGGGGCTTTGAGTCCGATCCCTGCTTCCCCTGCCTTCAGGGTCTGCGCCCCAGAGGGTGTCCTCAAGGGTCCCCAAAGGGGTGCCTTTCTTAGCACCCCTTTCCTTCTGACCTGGGAGGATGGATGAAGTTTGCAGGAATAAGAGGTGCCTTTCTTGAGGGCTCCATGGGCCTGAAGGTGGGTCACTGTTGATAGGCTTCTAGTGGAGCCTGCCCTGTCAGGCACGACAGGGCCTGCTGCCCTGCAGGGGGGAAGGGGCTAAGTGGGGGCTGGGGGCTCTCCTAGAGAGAGCTGAGGGGTCGAAGACTCTGGGTGCAGGGAGAGTGGGACAGTCACCTTGGGGACCCCTCCCCAGAGTCCCTTCCCTCTCCACCACCCTCAGCACCTTTACAAGCTGCCAGGACATTGGGCTGCCTCCAGGGAGAAGGGGCAGCCCTGTCTCTGAGGCTATCCTGGTGTGTGGGTGCTCCGGGGAGGAGCTGGGCCGGCCCCCCCGGCTGCTGGTTGCCGCCTGCCGCAGGCTGTTCCATCTCCTTCTGGATGTCTAACCGCATCGCTACTTAGAGCATGCGAGAGCATGCGAGGTGGAGGCTCTTGAGCCCCACCCCCAGCCCCCAAATGTGACCCTGTGCAGCCTTCCAGTCCCCAGACCAACTGTTGGTGCTCCCTCCAGCACTAGCTTCAAGGCACCCACCCTTGTCTCTGCCGGCTGCCCCCTGCTTCTGCAGCAGGCTCCCAGTGGTGCCCCGTCTTGGCATCTCCTGTTTTTAAAAGTGATAATTAGATGATGCCACGCCCACACTTAACCCCCCCACCCCGCCTTCCATCCTGCCTTCAAATAAAATCCAAACTCCTGCCTTTGACCGGCTCCCTCCCCTCTTGCTCAGACTGACCACTCTTGTTACTTCCTCCCATGGGCTCCTTGCTGGCTCCTGCTTCCTCTCCCATCCCACACTTGCTCTTTGCACCGCCTGGAACAGTCTTCTCTGAGCCCGGGGCTCTTCCCCACTCCCTCTGTCTCAGCTCCGACGGCCCCTTCTGGGAGGACACCTCTGCTTCCCAGGCACCTGGCCACAGGCGGGCTCCCTCTCCCACATCCGCCACTTCTCGCCTGGTTTATCCCTTTCCTCCTGCTTATCAGGAACTGACGTTCTCTTGCCTATTCTTTTGTAGTTTGAATTTAAGTTCCAGATGGTTCTTACCCGTCACCCATCCCCTTATTCCTCAATACAACTGATACCTGTCATGGCCGTCACCCAGGTGCAGGTGCGTGTGTGTGAGCTCACACGTGTGTTTTAGCCAGCGCTGCGTGTGCGGTGCCACCTACCTGCTTAGCATACGCACGCATGTGTGTGCGTGTGGATATTCCCCTAAGTGGGTCCTTACTGCCGCGTGCTCAGCGGTTGATGAGTACGTCGCTCCTGGGGTCCCACTTCAATTCCTGCAGGTCTCGCTGCTGCCTTTAAGGACTGTGAGCACATCACAAGTTGTTTGTTGCGCCTGGCAAAATAACAACATGGGCGCGCTGCTGCTTTTCTTCCGAAGATGGATGGCTACTCTTTCCCCTGAATATCCTAGTGACAGCAGTTAAATTGCCGTGAGGGGGGAGCCCAAGTGTGGGCAGGGGCTGGTGTCTTATGGGCGGTGGGTGTGTTTTCAGGGGGCAGGGCCAGGCTGCAGGCATTGGAGATCACCTGCAGGCTTCTTGCTCCTGGGTGGATGTTACAAAAGCTTGTTGGTGAGGGGAACACAGTCCCAGCTGTGCAAAATGAGTAAGACTTAGAGACCTTCAGTCCTGCCTGGTGCGGAGTTAGCAATTCTGTATTGATGCTCACACACTTGTGACCAGGGTAAATCTCATGCCAATTGTTCTTGCCAAAAAAAAAAAAAAAAAAGGGGAGGGGGGACACTTTTGGAAGTGAAGGCTAAGTTCATGGAGTTGTTTGTGGTCCTGGCTTCAAGGACACATACTTACCTTCAAATTCATCAAGATGTGTGTAGGGTAAATAAAATGTCAGGCTTTTCTGCCCTTCCGCCATCAGGATAGATGATGGATCCTTGCCCTGAATGCATGCCTGATGGCGGGCACCTGGAGTAGGATGTGGGCATAGGTAGATGGGATTCAGCTGAGCTAAGACTGTGCTTTTAAGGGCAGCGTCACCGGGACGCCAGCAGCAGCAGGAGCAGCAGTAGAAGCTGAAGCAGAAGCCGAAAGAGAAGCCGAGAAGCAGCAGAACGAACGCCAGAGAGCCCAGATAGAGTGAAGACTTGCTGGGGGCTGGGAGGCCTGCCAGCCTCCCAGCCCCCCAGCCAGCACCCCTGCCTGCCATATGCCTGGTGAACCCCAAATAAAAAACCTGCAAAACCACTGAGGACTCTGACTCCTCCTTTACCCGGTCTGCATGGGATCAGAAAACCTGCACTGTGGCCATTCCTGACTCTACAATTGGCGTAAGTCGGCAAGATCCATGTAGATGGGTATTGGAGCCCTCCAAAGACCTGGAGGGACTAAGGAGAACAGACTGTTTGCCCGTGATGATGCTGGAGGCGCCATGGTGGCACAGAAGGTGGACAACGTCCACGAGCTACAGGACGAGACCTGGCGTGAAGGACACGCCCGAGAGAACCAGACAACGACACCCGAAAGGACCGGCCAACGACCCCTGAGGCAGCAGAATTGTCGGAGAGGAGAGGACCACGATTCAGCACTTGCCAGTGCTGATGCAGGGAGAGGCCAACGGACTTCAACTGATGGACATGGACTGATAAACTTGGACTGACAATCCCGCCAGAAGGCGGAGGACCTTGGCAGGTTATGTTTTTTTTTTTTTTTTTTTTGAGAATCTGGGGGTGGCCAGTGGGCCTAGATGGCCAAAAGCAGCCTGTTATGCCCAGCAGCCAGGTGGAGGAGAAAAGCCAACTAAGAAGGCAAAAGCTGGTGCTGATGCTAAGTTGAGAAGCCCTAAGCGGCTGTTAAGCAGCCTGGATATGCTGAAGACCTGTGAGTCTCGTAGAATCACCTGTGGGTGATGCCCTGCTCGTTCTTGAGTGAGGGTGAGGAGCTGAGGAACTCGTCCTTGGGGGACGGGTGGGGAACGTGGCTTGGGGTGGAGCCCAAGCCGAATGCAGAGTTTGGATCCCCGACCCATGTGCTTGTGCAGTGGGTTGGCTTGAGTGCAGGGGTCTGTGAGTTGCATGGGTGGCCATGAAGGCCGAGTGTTGGAGCGACTGCAGACAGAAACCCTGAGGGCTGGCGATTACCCCCAACAGAATAAAATTGCCAGTCCCAGAGCAAGTGCATCCTGGGGGTGGATGCTGTGTGTGGCTTGTAGCCGAGACTACAGCCAGAGAAGGCCAGGAAGCCTGACGGCTCCTGGCGTGTTGCAATAGATGCCGTGAGTGATTCCCCTCCCTCGTATGAGCAGTGCCTTCGGCAGCAGATTTGGTGGCTCATCTGCTGGTTCCGATAATTGTCTTTTGCGCTAGGTTGGTGCCCTGCCTGGACTTATTTGTGTTCTGGTGTATTTTGTTATATTTGATGTATTTGCTTTTGTGGGCCATGGCTGCATTGTTTGTTTGCTTAGAAAATTGTATATATATGTATAGACTGTATGGCAGAAAACCCTGAGGGGGTGGACTGTAGGGTAAATAAAATGTCAGGCTTTTCTGCCCTCCCGCCATCAGGATAGATGATGGATCCTTGTCCTGAAAGCATGCCTGATGGCGGGCACCTGGAATAGGGTGTGGGCATAGGTAGATGGGATTCAGCTGAGCTAAGACTGTGCTTTTAAGGGCGGCGTCACGGGGACGCCAGCAGCAGCAGGAGCAGCAGTAGAAGCTGAAGCAGAAGCCGAAAGAGAAGCCGAGAAGCAGCAGAACGAACGCTAGAGAGCCCAGATAGAGTGAAGACTTGTGGGGGCTGGGAGGCCTGCCAGCCTCCCAGCCCCCCAGCCAGAACCCCTGCCTGCCATATGCCTGGTGAACCCCAATAAAAAACCTGCAAAACTACTGAGGACTCTGACTCCTCCTTTTCCTGGTCTGCATGGGATCAGAAAACCTGCACTGTGGCCATTCCTGACTCTACAGTGTGGAACTAAAGAAGTCTGGCTATTTTGTATGTTAATTGTATCCCGGTAACGATAATAAAGGATGCCTGTTGGTTTGTGTCCCTGACCGCCTTGGCCCTTCTGTCAGGAGCGGGTGGCTGCCCAAAGCCTCCCTTAGCTTTTAGTATGGCAAGAGGAAATGGGCCAGGAAATGGACCAGGAAAGCTTCATTGTTTTTTTAAAAAATTACTATTGATAAAACCTGACCCTCTGAGAGCACCCAGAATCCTCTCCAGAGGGCCCCTGGGCCAGGCCCATCCTTTGATTTCTCCTTTGTTGTCCATCTTGCAGAAACCTGTCGAGTAACCGGCTCACCACTCTCTCATGGCAGCTCTTCCAGACGCTGAGTCTCCGGGAACTGTAAGTAGGGTTTTGAAGACCCTTCCAGTGATGGACAGGTGTAGAGGTTGGGCGGGGAGACTTGTTCAGCAGGGTACCCCCTGAGACTGGGCGCACAGCTGAAGGGCTCCTGGGCTGGATGACATGCTGTGTGCCATGTGCAGCCAGAGCAGGCTGCCCCAGTGCTGGGTTCTGAGGCTCCTCCTGGCCCAGTGCCTTTCAGACAGTGAAACCCTTCTCTCTTAGCAGGGCCTCATGGTGTAATTTGTAGACCACCAGTAATAGTTGACATGTATCGCCGAAGTGTCTTGTCCATTTGTAATAGAAGCTTTCATGACGTAGCACTTCTACATGATTGGGTGTGATTTCATTACTACAGCCTTAGGTTTGTCATCACAAGTGTCATGGGAGGTCGGTATTATTACCCCCCACATAAAATGTCTCTCGACCCTTTAAGGTGAGGGGTCTGAACCCCAGAGCAGCAGCCAGAGGCACACTGCCAGAGACTGGCAGAACCAGGACTTGGACTTTGGATTACATGTTTGTTCACCACCTGTGAATTGCAGCCCCTGGGCTTGAGTATGGGCATTGGGTGGGGCCAGGCCATGTGTTTATTCATTCTGCCATGCACTGCCCAGCCTTGTGGGTCCCAAGGCCGATCAGTGCAATCCCCGCCCCGTTAGCATGTCGTGCAAGCACGGGTTGGATGGGTGAGTGAAACTGGTGACCGCTGCTGGAAAAAATAACCCGCTGATGTGTGAGTCATCAAGGTCATCTGTGTGCATGGAGGACAGCATATTATGTTGGGCAAATCAAGGAATAAATTGAAAAGGAATTGAGGCATGAAGTTAGGGAGTTGGGGTTCCAGAGGCGCTGCTCATGTGTTCTGTTTTACTTGAGACTCAGATCCAAGTGTGCTGAGTACAAATTGCTTAAGTGTTTTTATGAAGAGGCCATGGCCTGGGATCCCTGCCTGCCTGTGCTGTGGGCTTTTACCTGTCCCTCTTCACCTGGTAGGATCTGAGCTCACAGATCCCATTTGACCCAGCTGTCAGGGAGGGAAATAATCACATCCAGTGGCCCAATAGCCACCCACCCATGGCAGCCTGTGCACTCCACTCATCCCAGGGCACTTATGTGGCCAGCTAGGGGTGGGAAGTACAGATGGCCTCTTGGACAGAGTTGGGGGCGTCCAGGACAGACTGCTGTGGACCCTTGCCTTTCTGAGGATGTTGCCCATCCCTCCAGGCACCTCCTCTGGTTTGAATACAATTGGCTTAGCGATCAGAGTTCTTGAATCATAGGTGGCTGAGATCTAGATGAACACCAATAAAAACTCCTACCTGGGCTTGGAAAGGGTAGGTCCATACTTATTTGTTTATAAAGCACTAAAAACGCAACCATTGAGATGCCTGACCATCAGTTCCCGCCCACCTTTGCAGGTGCAAAGGCTGTAGAGGTACATTAACACGACCGCCAGGGTCACGCTGACCTCTGAGATCTTGCTCTGCCCGTGCGGTCTATCAGATCACCTGGGTTATTAATTGACTCCTGATCACAATTCTACACGGTAGGAATTACCCTGTCACTTCACCTTCCGGGACACGAGGCACTTAGCCAGGTGAAGTATCTTGGTCAAGGTCACCTTTAAGCGGCACCATGTGGAATCGGGCCTTGGCCACTCTGCTGTGCGCTCTCCCAGCTTCTTCAATATGTTTCCAGCCCAAGGATCTATAGTAATTTTCCAAGTGCCTGATTGCACTTCTTCCTCAGCTGTCCGAGGACGGTTCGGGGTCCTTGGAGCTTTGTGGGGCTGTTTTCCGGGTGTCTAGCCCTGCCTCTCCTGGAGCACCGGCTCCTTCCTCTGCGGGAGACAGGGCCAGTGTCTCCCCGAGGGACAGCTGGACCTGCTGTTGGCTGAATTATCGAGAAACCATTCAGGGCTCCTTCTGAAAAAAACCACTGGCTGCCAAATCAGTGGTGTGCTGCCCGGGTGACCTGTTTCAGGGAGTTTTAGAAACAGTTGTTCCGTGGATGTATATTTGAAGAGAATGTCAGATTTCTCCCAGAGGATCACGGGATCCTGCATTCATCTTTGCCCGGGATCAATATGTCGGTGAGCTCGACGTGACTTACGGCGAACCAAGGCCCCTTCCCGGGAGGCAGGGTGAGCGCCGCCTTGTCCACGTGGCATTTTATTTCTGTCACATTGTTCAAGAAGGGAAAATTATGTTGGGAAATAAAGACCCTCACGCCACCCCAGGAGCCACCGCCCTGTGAGGGGGGGGGTCTGTTTTTTTGAGGAAGCATTGACTGGTATGAGTGGAAAATTTATCTTTTGGCTGGAGAGGCCATGAGTTGGCCCCTCGCTGCGGCCATGATTAAAATCCAAACAATCGGCTCCTGGCACACGGAGAGGGCCAGCGTTCTCGTGTCCGACTTCTTGATTACTCCACACGGCGCCATCTGCCACGGGGCATCTAGGCTGCCAGCGCCTGCCTGCCGAGCCATGGCTGGGGCGTGGGGACAGGAGACTTCCAGGAAGACGGAGCTCTGGCCCTGGAGGAGGGAGGCTGGGGGAGATGGCCTTGGGCTTTGGCAGCCGGGATGGCGCAGCCAGGAGTGTGTGGCTTTGTGTGACCTTCTGTGGGAACGGGAGGGCAGGCGAGGACGCCAACTTCCTAGCTTCTCGGCACGTTTATTCCGCCATGAGGACATCCCTGACTGACCCTGCCAGCTCCTCCCTGCGAGGGGCCCTTGCTGTAAGGGTGTGTGCAGGTGGGATTCCCCAGGGGAAGGGCTGAGTCCCGTCTGCTTTTCCAGAAAAAGAAAGAAGACTGCGCAGTGCCTGCATGATGAGACTGTCGTGTCTGGGGACAATCCCGCCAGGAGGGTCTCATGACCGGTTTTGCAGATGAGGGTGGTGAGGCTCGGCCATGGCACAGAACCGGCCCAGGAACCCACGGCTGGGGAATGTGCCGCTGGCATCAGCACCGTGGTCATCAGTGCCGTGGCCGCATCCAGGCCTGTGTTTCTAAAGATGGGGGTTCGGGTCTGTCCCCAAGGACCCAGCAGCACACCCCGGGACGGTGAGCCTGGCCTGGGCCTCCCAGGAGTGCCCTTGAGCCGCTGGTCCCCAGAGTGAGTGCAGTCACGGGAACAAGGAACCCAGGGAGTGAAGGTCTCTGAGCCCTGTCCTGGGCCCTCCGGGGCTTTCGTGAGATGCAGGGTGTGGGCAGGGGTCCTGGCCCTGCCGGGATCACTTCACGTTGCTCTTCTGAGCCAACAGGAGGCAGCTTTCAAGACCTGCTTTGGAATAGCTGGCACTGCTCCAAGGACCTGGTTGGAGAGATTTTCCTTGGCATGGTTCAGTGCTCCAGAAGTTTCTGATTGTGGCAAGATGGTGTTTTTTCCCTGCAGAGAAGACTGGAACTGTCCGTCCAGAAATGAGAGGGATTGTCTTAGCGCTCAAGAATGAATTAGAGAGAAAAGCAGCTGAATTTTATTCCCAAGACTTGATTTAGGTGGAGGCGAGTGGCTCCAGAGGCACAGAAACCCCAGGAACACCCGAGGGCCGCCCTGGTAACCTGCGCTCGCCGAGCAGACGTGATTAAGACAGATTGGAATAGTTCAATTTCTTAAAAGCAAAGTGATAATTACCTCTGGTATAATTGGCAGATTTAAGCGACGTGGTAAAATATTAACTGGGTCTTGGGGCGGACGTGGGCTGCTCGGGGGCCCTCCCCGCTCCCTGTCTGGCTGTAACTGCTTGTCCACTGCCCTGAGACCGCCCTGGACAGTGTTTGTCACGGTGGTGTAGTAGTGATGATTTCTGGCCTCTCTGTGGCCCCCCGTGATGTGCAGAGCCCCCATTTCACAGATGTGGAAGCAAAGCCTTGGAGAAGTCCCTTCCTTGCTGCTTCCTTTCCCAGGGCTGCCTTCCCTAATCACCACAAACTTGGTGGCTTGAAACAATGGAAAAGAATCCTCTGGCTGTCTTGGGGACCGGAAGTCTAAGCTCAAGATGTCAGCAGGACTGTGCTCCCCTCCCCAAGAAAGTGGTCAGGGAAGGCCATGTGAGGGAGCCGACACGCGTGTTATGGGTGAGAACTCTGCAGACCTCTGGGACAGCGAGTGCAAAGGCCCTGAGGCAGAGCGTGCTGGTTATCCCAGTGAACCTGTGGCCGAGGAGGAGAGGACAGTGAGGTGGGATGTGAGCTCAGAGAGGTGACAGAGAGGGGTTCCCACCCCGTGGGCCTTTGGGATTGACTGTCAGTGAGTTGGGGAGTTGTTGAAGGGTTTCGATAACCCCAAGTGATGGATTCAAAAGGATCTCTGCTGTGAGTTAGCAGAGTGGATTTTTTTTTTTTTTTTTTTTTTACAAATGAGTTGATTTGTTGGAAAGCTAAATAAATTCATGGACACCTGAGTATTTTTTCTCCTTTCAAGACCTCGCTGAGCCCCTTCTGTCCTTCAGCCCTGAAGAGCAGGCGGCGTCTCAGCCCCGAGGGAGCCGTCGTCCGTTCAGGATCTCCCTTCCCTCCTTCTTGCCCACAGGAGATTGGAGCAGAACTTCTTCAACTGCAGCTGTGATATCCGCTGGATGCAGCTGTGGCAGGAACAAGGGGAGGCCAAGCTCAACAGCCAGAGCCTCTACTGCATCGGTGCCGACGGCGCCCAGCTCCCCCTGTTCCGCATGAACATCAGCCAGTGTGGTGAGTGCGGTGGCCGTGCGGCTCGGTTGCAGAGGGGCCCTCCCGGCCTTAACCTCTGCCTTGGGCCCAGATCTGACTCAGCCCCGGGAAGGCTGGTTCCGGGGATGCAGAGGGGTCTTGGTGCCCCTTCTCATCAGACCAGATTCCTCTCTGAGTTTCTTGCCAACGGGCCCCGCAGGGGTGTGTCTCAAGAGCGGTCTCTGGCCCTCCTGCATCCGAGCACCCACGGTCCTTTTAGAAAAGCAGATTCCTGTACCCAGCTTCATACAAGATGAGTGCCTACACAGGAGTCTACACCTCCAAGATGAGTGCCCAAAGGGGAAGCTGCCATGAGACTTCATGGCTAAAACTGCTTGCCTCCGGCATCCCACTCCCAGCCCTGGATGGGAGTCCAGCTGCAGGGCTGAGTTCTGAGTTGTGATGTCTGGGGAGGGGGTCATGTCCTGGGGCCGGGGTCTTCCAGAGCCCAGGCAGCTGTGTGGGATAGCAAGGAGGCCACCATCGGCCTCGTGTGCTGTGGTTATAAGTGTCTGTGCCCCATCCCCTCCCCAGACCTCCCCGAGATCAGCGTGAGCCATGTCAACCTGACCGTGCGGGAGGGGGACAACGCCGTCATCACCTGCAATGGCTCAGGGTCGCCTCTGCCAGATGTGGACTGGATGGTCTCCGGACTGCAGTCCATCAACACCCACCAGGTAGGCTGTGGCCCGGTCCCCTCCAGGGGGCCTCCCCCAGTCCTGTGAGCTAAATTGTGCCTGGAAGCAGGCACAGGGAGTCCGGCAGAGGCGGGGCAGGTGTGTGGTCATGTCCACAGGGCCAAGCACGCAGCCGTGGCTTCTGTCCAGCTGCAGTGCTTCTGACCCACCTGACCTTGAACACGCAGCTTGACCTCCCCACAGCCCCCTCCCCTGTGATGGGGCGTGCTGCTCCCATGCACAGGGTGACGCGGGGATCACCTGGGCTCTTGGCAATGGAGCACTCAGCTTGGGGGCAGCTGCACCCACCACTGGTCGGGCTGCTTGGCTTTTTGACTCCCGGAGGGGCGAGGGGGCCAGAGCAGGTGGTGCCGGGGAAGCTGAGTGCTGCCTTCCTACCGGGGCTGCAGACAAACCTGAACTGGACCAACGTGCACGCCATCAACCTGACACTGGTGAACGTGACAAGCGAGGACAACGGCTTCACGCTGACCTGCATCGCAGAGAACGTGGTGGGCATGAGCAACGCCAGTGTCGCCCTCACCGTCCACTGTGAGTGGGTGCCTGGCGCTGCATACCGGGCCTAGGCAGAAGGCCGGGGCAGCATGGTCTGGGGGGGCAGCAAGACTCCTGTGGGCAGGCTGAGGACATCACCCCAGAAAGGGTGTCTCTGTCCCGCAGAAGATGTTGGGGCTCTGACTCAGTGGTGCCTGTGGCATTCTCCTAAATTAGCCCCTGACCAGGTCTAGAGTGGGAACCTGGCAGTTGGGTGGGTGTGGGAAGTGTGGGTGAAGGCAGACCTTTCTTCCCCTCTTGTGGGGTGAAGGGGAAGATGCCCTCAGCCTTCTCAGAGCTGGGTGAGGAAGGACGGGGTCTCTGCTCCGGATGCTGCATCCCGTCCCTGGCCTCAGCCGCTGCCTCCCTGCAGACCCCCCGCGCGTGGTGAGCCTGGAGGAGCCGGAGGTGCGGCTGGAGCACTGCATCGAGTTTGTGGTGCGGGGCAACCCGCCGCCCACCCTGCACTGGCTGCACAATGGGCAGCCGCTGCGCGAGTCCAAGATCATCCACGTGGACTTCTACCAGGAGGGCGAAGTCTCCGAGGGCTGCCTGCTCTTTGACAAGCCCACGCACTACAACAACGGCAACTACACCCTCATCGCCAAGAACCCGCTGGGCTCAGCCAACCAGACCATCAACGGCCACTTTCTCAAGGAGCCCTTTCCAGGTGAGGCGCGGCACCCACTCGGGTGAGCTGGGCGAGGGTGAGACAGAAGCCGCGTCCATACCGGCACTTTGCCCGGAGCCGGATGGCCCGGAAACATCGCAGCCACCGCCAGCATTTTGAGTTTTTTAAGATTTATTTTATTTATTTATGCATGTAAGAACTAGGGTGCAGGCCAGAGGTGTGTGGGGGGGGTGAGAGGACTCTCCAGAGAGAGTGGGGAGCAGAATAGGCCGATCTACTGAGATACACTGCTGAGGGGAGCAGCGGGGAGACAGGAGAGGTCTGCTGTGCCGTGTGGGTAGTTCCCTGGCCGGAGATGGAACTCAGGCCACACTGGCTGCTGATAGCGTCACAGTGCTGAGACTTTACTCCCTGCCACCAGGGAGGCCCCACCACCAGCATTTTGTGCCAACTAGGTGCATCTCTGGGTTTTGGTCACTGTCACAGTGAAAATCAGGGCGCCCCCACCCCAGAAATGCATGGCCGTGCAGAGAAAGGCAGCTGGTGTGGCTGAGAGTGGGGTGAGGTGGGGGCTGGCATGTTGGGTGCTGACAACCTTGACTAGCCCTGCACCACACTGGCTGGGAGACACCTCAGCTGGCTCCGCAGGAGGCAGGATTGCGCTGTGCTGTGAAGTAAATTTGAGCGCTCAGGTCACCTGCTTGTGAGGGGGGTCACCATGCCTCATTGTGGACTTTGCACTTCCACAATGAGGCGTGGTGACCCCCCTCACAAGGGATTTGAGGTGGCTCCGGCTCAAGCCCACACTAAACCCACAGGAGAAGCCCCGCCGCCCCTGACCACTATGGCTTTGCAGCAGGACCCGGTGACTCTGACTCCCAGGTGTGAGGCTCCCGTCCCCTTGTTCCATGGGGAGTCACGTGGGGGCTAATGCCTTCAGCCTGGTGCTCACATCCAGTGGATGGGGGACGTCACTGAGTTATGCAAGAACTTGGATTGGGCGCTTGGAGGATGGTTCTGTGGTGGTCTGTCACGGCTAGAATGTTCGAATGCTCTCCTGCAGGGGAGGAGAAAGCACCAGAAGAACTGGGCAAAAAGGGTTGCTGTGTCTCTTGGCGGGTTGAGCAGAGGAACCCTTCTGTCCAAGAAGCTGTGTATGCTCGATCACCTTGGTGACCTGCTGGGAGGGCTGGCGGGCCTCCTGGTCTTCAGTCCCCAGAATCAGGAGCTCCAGCGAGATGAGTCTCACACATGCACACACACACACGCACACACAAGGGGAGGTGGTGCAGGCTAGCTCTGTGCCATCTCTGTACCATCACAGCCAACAGGTAACCCAGTGGGGTAGCAGCTCCGGGGCCTCATTTATCTTAGCGCAGGGAGAGTCAGCGGGAGGCCCTGAGAATGAAGTGGAGAGATGAGGCTGCCCGTGAAGCTGAAGTCTCCCTGCTGGCTCCCGACGATGGAGACGTGCCTTGGGGTGGGCTCAGATGTGCTCATGTTGGAGACCCTGCAGCCCCACCTCACCCACCCCTACCCCACCCACATGTCGGGGACTCTCCAGAAACCTCCCAGTGCTGGCCACCTCACACTTTTTTGGGAGCTAGAAAGAAATGGCCCTCCCTGCAGAGGTGTGGCCTGGGGGAGCCCCGGGCTGGGCTGGGGACATGTGCGTTGCTTGCACCCCTCCATGTGTGTTTGCATGATGCCGTGGCATCCTGGCTCATGGTATGCCCAGCCTGCCAGTGGGCTGGGGGATGAGGACGATTCTGGGGTGCCATCCTCTTCCAGTGTGAAGGTTTGATCCCACACTTACAACTTAGGGAGGATCCCGGAGTCTCCCCCCTGTCACGTGCCTGCTGGGCCTGTGACAGCTTCCAGGCTCCTTCCGGCAGAGCAGCTGAGTGCCACAAGCTGATGGGGAGTTTACAGATTCAGACTCGGCTGGAATGCAGGACTGACTTGAGAATATTGTCTAGTGCAGAGGAACCTTAGGGGACATATGCACATCAGGGTGGGTTCTAAATTGATCGGGCATCTACTTTTCTCAGTTCTGACGCCTAGATTAGAGCCCCTTATCTGCCTTGCGCCCCCCCACCCCGCCGCCATCATCCATTTGGTCACCCAGAGTGTAGGAGATGGTGGGGACATGAAGGGCTTGCTCAGGAATTTGGAGAAAGTGCTGTTGCTGTCCCCTAAACAATGTGAAATGGGGAACAGACAGGCCACGCACCAGCCTGTGCTCACTGTGGATAGACTTTCCTGAGACTCCTTCCCAGAAGCATCAGTCCCTGCAGGCGGTTAGAGAAGAGTGTTTGCTGGTTGATACTTAATGGAGCTGTGATGGACTTGAGCGAGGGCCGAGCCACGCCTGGCAAGACAGGACCCACGAGCACGGCTGGGTGCCGCGTCGCTCTTGCTGGACGGGGTGTGGCAGCCCCAGGCGCAGTCAAACGCCTGCCTTGGTTCTTAAGAAAACCAGTAGCATCAGCTGAAAACTTAGAAACAAAAATGCTGGAGATCCACCCCCAGGGCCTCGAATGAGAAACTCTGGGGTGAGGACAAAAGACTTTAGTTTCTTTAAAAAACTTCTAAAGATTTTCAAGTTTTCATTTTGCAGCTGAGATTTACTAAAATAGAGGTTTTTACTCTCTTTGGTCCCTTGTGCCTCCCCCCCAAGGTGAGAGATTTTGATGCTCTCAATTTACTGAAATTGAGCTTTCCTAAAAGATTTTTAACTTTTCATTTGAAATTTTGGCTTATTAAAAAAAGTGACAAAGTGGTACCAACATACCCCGTTCCCTTCACCCAGCCTCCTCGAATGCTAACATCTACAAAACCACAGTGATCGAAGTTGTTGGCTGTCGTTGCATCAAAATTGTTGGATGTTTGATCATGACCAAAGCCAGCATATTGAAGGGGAAATTGGGGGTATCCCCCCATGCCTTCTTTAGTTCCTTTGGCTGGTTCAATAATCAGTTGATGCAAGAAAGAGGAGCAAGAGAAATGACAAACTTAATTTCATGCATGGGGACCCGGGGGATGGGAGCCTGTGATGGGCTCATCTAGCTTTTAGAAAGAGGGTCATACATTTGGGAGGAAAGTACAAAAAATGAAACTATTTATAATTCAGAAAGAGCTTCGCAATGCGTATTTACATGGGAACAGACCTTGGAAACCCTAGTCTGGGAGGATGAGGCCTCTCCCTCCTCCTGCTGTAAAGCGGGAACATTTAGTCTCTGCTTTTAGGGAGACCTCACTGGGCAAAGCATCATTCTCGGAGCTGCAGTTTTTCAGTTGCCTTCAATTCAAAATGATCAGCGGCTCTGGCCTGTGGGGCTGTCTGTTCTCGGTTCCGATAGCATCAATGTGGGTTTAAGGCCATTACGGGACCCACAGACTTCTGGCGAGTCTTGTCGGTTTCTCTGCCATCTTTTCTGTGTCTAGGATTCACAGACCCAGAATTTCCCGGCCTTTAGTTGCACCGTCTCTTTATTCTCTTTAACTCTGGAGCAGCCCCTCCTGCCTGCTTGTCTTCTCCCACCCTGGTGTTTCGAGGAATACTCTCCAGTCAGCTCCTCGGCTGTCCCGAGCAGGGTTTGCAGGATGTTTTCTCAAGATTAAATGCCAGTCACGCATCGTTCTTGGCAAGAGGCCCAGGAAAGAGGCTCAGGTGCCCTCAGTGCACCATCGTGGGCACCTGGCACCTGTACGTTTTGTCCTCTGGCTGCTGGTGACATCCACCTCGTCCCTACTCATGATTGTGTCTGCCACGTTTCTCCACCCACAGTCACTGCTTTCCCTGGGCAGCTGATGAGTCGAGTATTTTGAAACGAATCAGTGTCTGTTTCCCATCACTCCCCCACATAGTAACTCAGGCATTCATTGATAGTTCTGGCCCCAAACAGCTATTACCTGTGCCTGTCAAACGGGGGGCTCTGTCCCCCCTAGTCCCCGTGCTCTGCTAACTGGGGTGCTGCTGTGAGCATGAGTTCCCTCTTTGTCCCCTTTCATTTACTCGCTTACTTGTTTCTGTTGCTGCTGGCTTTTGGATGTCTGTGTTGCCCTGTGGCTTCCCACCTGCCCACGTGTTAGTTCACATGTTAATCCGGGGTCGTCCTAAGAAAGCACAGATGGGGCAACTGAAAAACAAGAGATTTATCTTCTTGCAATTCTGGGGTGAGTGCTCTGCTGTCCAGGCATGGCCAGGGCTGGATCCCGAGGCCTCTCTGCTGGCTGGGGGTAGCTGTCCGGGCCCGGCGCTCACACGCCTGCATGCGCCTGTGTCTCTGTGCTCGCTCACCAGTCACACTGGCTCGGGAGTCCCTGACACCTCGTTTTAATTTACCTCCTTGAATATCCATCTCCAAAGAGAGTGTCGTGTTCTGAGGTGCTGGAGGTTAGGGCCTCCATATGCAAATCCATGAGCTGTCACTTAGTCCAAGGCAGTCAGCAGCCGTCACTCTTGGCTTGGCCTCCGGACCCCATCCACTCTTGGCTGGCTCCGTGTCCTTCCTCCATGTCCCATGTTGATGGTTGAGTGCTGTTTTCTCTCCAGCACTGCAGCATGACCCAGCCCTGGACGCACACTCTTCCCAAGTGTGTGCCTTGGGGCCTGGGGAGAGGTGGCAGCCACCCCGTGGGTGCTTCTGTGGTGCACTACAGTCTAGGATCCGTGCCAGTGACGAACAGCCCGGGCAGGTCTGAGTGCAGCGCTGCCCCGCCTGAGAATGAGTGTTGGCTCCTTAGTCTCTGCAGGGCTGATTCCTTACCTGCTGTCTGGGGTAAGGCTGCCCACCTCCTGGGGTGCTCATAGGATGCAGAGATCTATTGCAAATAGCATTTGAGCCTGGCCCCCGAATCATCACCAATGTCCAGTAGTTTTTAGCTTTCATTATTAGGTGAGTCGTTTCTCAAGGCCAAAGGTCAACGCATCTTCATCCGGGGGCAGGCAGATTTTAGGTCATTCCCAAGAACATCTCCCTGCCCTGCTTTTATAAACTCCGCACAGCCCTGGAGGAATTTTTTGTTTAGGTTATAGCTGGTGTTTTCAAGAGAGGCCCAGAGAATGCCCCCTGCGGTGTTTCTTCCTGGCCCGGATGTGCCACCACCACCCCAGCTGCCTGGTGCCTGAGACAGGCAGGGGGAGGTGGTGAAATGAGGAGCCTAGATAGTTGGGTTTCATTCCTGACTCTAGAAACTGGGCGCTTGATCTCTTAGTTCTTCTCCATTTGGAAACCCCCCTCCTGAGGAGGGCGCATGGATGGGGAGCAGAGAGGCAGCAGGGATCTTAGTTTCCAGTTGCTGGGGGATGCGGGGGATGCAGTGAGCGACGAGGTCCTAGCTGTGCGGGGGACCCCCTCGTGTCTGTCTCTTCTGGTCTCTATGGAGGTTGCTAATCATCTCTTTGTCTTTTTTGCAGAGAGCACGGAGAACTTCGTCTCTTGTAAGTCTGCTTTACTTTCGCTTGGGAACAGATTTAGTCCCATACTTTTGGTGACTGCTAAATCCAAATCACCCCTTCCCCATTTCACCGCCGTCCCCAGACCCAGGGCAGCTGAGCATCTGTGTAAACCATGAAAGGGAATTGGGGGTGAACTACTTCTCAGGCAGTTCCAAGCCCACCCTCCTGGGCAGCTGCCCTGTGCCTCAATTTCCCCCGGGGAGTTTCCCAGTGTCTGACAGCGTGTGGGTATCGACGCCCAGGTGGAGAGTGGTGGTGTCAGGAGGCCGCCCGGTAGAACTTGGGATCGTGTCAGTTACATTTCGGAGAGATGTGGGGAGACCTATTAGCATGTCTCCCCTGTTTGGAGAGTCTGGGGGGCCCAGGACCTCCTGGAGCGGGCTGCAGTGTGCAGGGTCTCTGCCGGTAGGTGCCTCCAATGAGGTTACTGAGGCCTGTGTGTAGGCGGTTTGGGCTTGGACTAGACAATCCCAAAGGGGTTCTGTGTCTGTTCATGGCTCTGGGGAGCACTAGATTCCTTTCCCTTCTCCCCGCGGGAGGCGGCCGCCCCGCTGCTTCCGCCTGGTTGGGGTGCACACCCACCTGGGTCGGGCACCCCTTACTCTTAGACCTGCATGCGGTGTCACCTGTGATTCCTTTATTGGCACTTGTCCTAAAGGACTTGGCATTTCACAGACTGTCCCTCCAGAGACTTCCTTCTGTATTTGGGGTGTCTCTTGCCGTGGGGTGACTGTAGGTAGGGGACACTCTGGGCTCCCACTGCGTCAGCTGGGAAAGGCAATGGATGTGCTGTTTCTCGTGAACTGCTCTGCCCCAGGGACTATCTCTGGATGTCCCTGAGGGTGGTGGTGGGGGGGAAGGAGCCAGAGACGGGACAGGGTGGCTGTGGCATGAGTAGTGAAGTGTTCCTGCAGCTGCCGTCACCGACTCCACTGTCCTGACCCTGACCGGGGCCCCAAACCACATATTTCTCTGTTTTCTTTCAAAACCTCCTGGCCCGTGTTGCCCAGGGTGCTTGATTCACTCTCACATGGGGGCGGCAGGCAGGGGATGTCGGGGGACAGAGTGAAGACCCGCATTCCTGATGGAGCCTCCCCGGGGTTCTCAGTGCCAGCCTGGTGGCTGGACACAGCCGTCCTGGGGGCCTCTGCAAAGCCGGGTGCTCGGGTGGGAGGCGTCTGCTTCCACATGAGATTTTCCAATGGGGCTGGGAAACTGGCGGGATGTGGGGGGCCTCCCTGGGCCACACAGCTAACCGCCTTCGCTTCTGCTTGGCTTCCAGTTTACGAAGTGAGCCCCACACCCATCACTGTGACCCTCAAACCGGAGGAAGATACTTTTGGGGTGAGTCACGTTTTGACCAGGAGGAAAGTGTTTCCCACCTAGTTGTTCCCACATTTCGGTTGAGTCGCAGCCTCCCCGGATGTCACCGTGCTTCCCCCCCCCCCGCCCCCCCCCCCCCCGGCAGGGAGCAGTCCTGGGCGCACCCTTGCGGGTAGTTGAAACCTCCCTGTCCCATGAGGTTCTCTTGAAACAGCATCCCATCAAAGATGCTGTTTCCATCTCCCTGGTCTCTGAGAAGAAGCCTTTTAGGACCTATTCCAAATTTCATGATCAGAGAACCCTTTGGAAACCCCTGCTCCAGCAGGAACCCTGATTTGGGGGTGTTGCCAAGAGCCGGGCTCTTTGCTAGTCAGTTGCCTAGAGCAGGACTCTGGGTGGGCCCCCCATACCATCCTGCATCCCACAGTCTGGATTTCTCTGGGGAGGAGAGGAAAAGGGACTATTCAGAGTCCAGATGACCTTGAATCTCCTGGATAAGAGTATCGTGTAAAGACGTTCTAGGTGAAGACGCTGAATTGCTCGCAAGTTCTCGCAGCCGCAGAGAGACAGCACTTGCCCGTGCGTGTCTCAGTGTGGTCCTGGTGAGAAAGCCTTGGGACTTTCTCTAATCAAGTAGGGAAACTGTTTTTTAAGGGACTTAGAGTCTCATAAATGTTTTCTTCTAAAGACTCTGTTCAGTGGCCCGGCTCCTGGCTCTGGGAGGGCGCACGGCTCTGGGGTACGAGTGTCCCTCCCCTACCCCGCCCCGGTCGCACTGGCCAGGTGGCCAGACTGGGGTCTTCGGCCACTGTCTTCATCTCTGGTGTTGGCTCCTGACAGGTGTCCATCGCTGTTGGACTTGCTGCTTTTGCCTGCGTCCTGCTGGTGGTTCTCTTTATCATGATCAACAAGTATGGCCGACGGTCCAAATTCGGAATGAAGGGTAAGGTGGGGTCTTCACTTGCAAGGGTCTCATGGGGGTGAGAGGATGTGGTGCCTTCTGATCAGAGATGCTATTTCCATCTCCCTGGTCTCTGAGAGCCTCTGGTGGAGGCTCCTGCCTATGCCGTTATTATCTGTGCTGGGGGGTTGAAGGCATTGGTGGGAACCAAGCTGCAGACCACCTGGCTTGGCCGTGACTGTGGCAAACGTGGCTTAGCTGGGCTGGTGCAGTGAGGAGCCTCTGGGAAGGGAATTGATTGGCGGCCAAATGGAGAGGACTTAGGTTTCTTTTCACAATGGGTGGGTAAAGGGACTCTTTGAGTAACTTGGTTCTCCTCTTGTCTTCTATCCTTGGAGTTATGATGAGAAGCCATTAGCATGGCTGGTGGAAGCTGGTGGACTCTGGCATTGAAAAGTTGCCCGTGAAATGGTTTCTCAGCACGTAGCTCTACATGGAGTTCCAGAATGGATGCCAAGAGCAACAGGGTTGCTAAATCTGCTGGCCAGCTTCCATCACACAGAGCACTCAACCTCACTGTGGCCGGGGTGGGTGTGGGATGTGGCTCTCCACCAAGGCTTGGGTAGGGAGACTGGTACAAAAGGGGTTAACATGGTGAATTAACTCCATCTGCCTGGTTCCTGGGATGGATCTGGCTGAAGAGCTCCAGGAGAGACTGGGGGGCCAGGTCTCAACCAGAACTGTGAATTGCAAGGTATACTTCTGGCTGGGGCTTCTGGCTCTGGCTGATTGCGTGTGGGGTGGGTAGGAAGGGAGGTGGAAGCTTAAACCAGCCATCAGTGGCTGAGCTGGGATTCAGGCTGGGGGTTTCTGGTGGGGTCCAGAAAGACGACTTTCTCTAGCTCCTTCCTATAAGCTGGTATCTGTGATAGAGGTTCTGACCTTGGGGCTCACGGATGGAAGGAGAGTGGTATTTTTTTTTTAAGATTTATTTATTTATTTATTTATACAAGAACCAGGGTATAGGCCAGATTCACAGGAGGGTGAGAGGATTCATCAGAGACAGAGCAGGGAACAGAACAGGCAGACTGACGAAATACACTGCCGAGGGGGCAGTGGGCACGACAGGAGAGGTCTGCTACGCCATGTGGAAATCTCCCTGGGTGGCTGGGAATCGAACCCGTGCTGCACAGGCTGTGGACAGCTTCACAGCGCTGCATTCAATTGCCTGGGCCACCAAGGGAAGCCCTGGCTTCTCATTATATTCCCAAAGATCCCATGGCTCCCCTACAAGTCTGGAAGGCAGACAAATCTTGAGAGACACCCAACGGGGCAGAGCACATGGTGCCACCACCTCTGTTCTTGATTAAGCTGAACGCGTCCCAGCCAGGCCAGCCAGGTTTTCCTTAGTCATGTGACACGTGTTGACCCAGAGATACAGGCAAATTATGGGAGCAGATAGAAGTTTGGCTCAAAGCCAGAGGCTCAAACAAGATCAGACCTTTGGGCGCCTGGATGGGGTCATTTTGTCGCTGACACCCCCACGTGCCGAAGGGGGCTTGGGTTTAGAGATGAAGCTGGTGAGCGAGTCGGTGCCTCAAAGCTGAGCATTGCCCCTGGGCTTCTGGCTTGAGGACCCACCGTCTCCCATGTGCTGTTCCCACTGAGGGTGGGTCCTTCCTAGCTCTTCCTCTATGCACCTGAGAAAACATCAGGACCTTGCCTGAGGGGGAGAATGGGCTGTTATTGCATCTTCTCCATCCCCCCCAGGAGGCGTGCCACCATTTGAGACCTTGGGACATGCTTGGCAGCTCTGGGAGAGCAGATTTTTCCTATTACTTGTCATCCGGTTTCTGGAACAGCCTGTCCACATGTCGGATGGATTAGGCAGCACCCAGGGCGGTGCCTGTGCCTCAGCTGTCCTCAGAGCCTCTCCCAGCCCCTGCTCCCTTCTCCCGGCTGAGCTGCCTCCCTGGGCCCTGGCTGGACCCTGGGGGGGCATGTCCATGCAGATGGAAGGGAAGTGACCCCTGTTCTAGAGCCAGGCAACAGAGGAAGTTAGGTTGTGTCTGAGTCATGAGGGATAGTGCAGGGGGCACTATGGGCTGGAGTTGAGGCTCCCTCCCTGGTTGTGGCAGAGCTCCAGCGTGCTGGGGCTCATCTCAAGACCAATATGCCACGGCCAGGCTGTGTACACATTTCATTGTCTGTGGCCAGTAGGAGGAGGTGAAGGGGTGGGTCCCAGAAGTCCCTGCCCTGACCCAGTGAACCTCCCTTGTGCATGCAGCCGGTCCAAGCCGGATGTTCCAACTGCCCAGAACCCTCTGCTCTCCGCCCAGCACCTAGTCTTGCAGGCTTGCTGCCTCCCCTGCGTGCCTGCGGGAGCCCAGTCCTGTGTGATTGGCACCCCAAGAGGCTCCCCTGTGGCAGATCCCTTCTTTTCTGCCTATAGAATCTCCCCCAGTCTCCCCTCAGTGTCCACAAGGGCTTCCCTCTGCTGTTCCGCCCATCCTGGTGTCTCCACATGCCTCAACTCACACGCCCTTGTCTGAGCCAGGGGCGACTTGTCAGAAACTCAGGGCACTCAGCCCAGCGGCCTGAAACATCACTTGGTGTTTGACGAGCACTTGTTGAACTTGGAAATGAATGACTTAATTTTTACTCATAAAGAAAGCGAAGCTTGGAGATCAGGGCTGGGCTAGTTGGGGCTAATTTGGAAATCTGAGGTGCTGGGCACTGGGGAGTGGGCTGATGGGGGAAACTCATGAATCAGTCCCCACCCGAGGGCTGGCACATAGTGCAGGTAAGGAGACCTTTTTAAGACGAACTCTAAGTCCTTGTCAGAGCTTTGAAGATACAGAAAAATACAAGATGAATGCAACAAGCACCTGTGCTCCCGCCATGCAGAAGCAGTGACGGATTCCGTTTTATATTTGCACGGAATATTTGTCCCTGTCACTGATAGAACCAAGTCTGCTGTCACGGCACCCCTGTCCTGTCCCTGCCCGTCGGTCCGAGCCCCTGGTGTGTGTGCGTCAGCTCGCTCGCTTTGTCTCTCCCGGCCCTCCAGTCCCTTCCTGTACTGTCGCTGCACCGTGGCTGGTTCCCAGTCAGACTCGTACCCTGGGGGACCAAGTGGGCAGCTGCCTCCTTCCCAGGACAGTGCCCATGGCCATGGTAGATAACTTTCACATTGATGTGTGCACGTGTGCATGTTTGCATATGTATGCACATACGCGTGCATGTGTGTGTTGGCGTTTGTACGTTCTGTTTGTTCTAGGTCACACATTGCATCGGCAGACCTCTAGAAAGTGCCTCCTCCCCATCTATAGGTCTTATGGATATGTTTTATCTGGACAAAGACAGTTTAGACGGCAATGATTAGGGGCCGCGCCCCCACAGTGTATGACAGAAGTTCCTGCCCGGGATGTGTGCACATCTGTGTGCACAGTGGGCTGTGCTCCCAAGGGCCTCCTTCAGTGGGTTTATATACATGCTGTTCTCATACTCATCCTGCGTCTCGCCATGTGCCCAGTCACGTATTGGCGATGGTTCCACGGGGGCCGTGCAGGCACTGCTCTGCACCTTTATTGTGGGAGATGTGTGTATCACCGTACGGTCCCACACATCTCTCTCCTCTTAGCTGCCATCTTTTTGGTCAAAATGTTGGCCTGGACGGGGGTCATTTAGGAGGTGAGTTCATCCTCCTTGAACCCTCTTGAACATGTGCAAAGTGAGGGTCCCCTGGGGCTTCCAGTGAAGCCCCGGGCTGTGGGGTGGTGGGGGTATGGCATGGTCACTGCCCAGGGCAGGCTACCCCATGTCAGGTGCTAAGTCTTTGATTGCTGGACCAAGGGGTGGCTGGGAGGCGGGTGCGGGGCGTGTAGGGCAGGGAGGTACAGGTAATCTTCCAGTATTTCCATGTCTTCTTATATTGAGCCAGTGTATCCTGGGCCTGGAGGTGGCATGGTTCAGAATTTCTACCAAGCTCATCCTTGCAAAACACACATTTTTTTTTGTTTTTGTTTTTATTTTTATATTAAACTGTTTGTGACATCATGTGGGTTTCAGGCGTACAGCTTATACCTCAGTATCTGTCACCACCAGGGTTCTAGTTTCCGTCGTCAACATACAGCACAGCCCTTTAATGCGGTTTACCCACCTCCTTCCCCATCCCGCCTGCTAACCACTATTTTGTTGGCATAGTCTAAAAAGCTTGTTTTTGTTTTGTTTCTTTGTCTACCGCATAAGCGGTATCGTATAGTGTCTGTCTTTCTCGTCTGGTTTTTCTCACTTCACATAATGCCCTCAGGTCCATCTATGGTGTTGCAAATGGCAGGACCCATCTTTTTGTTGCTGAGTAGTATTCCACTGTGCACACAGTCACGCACCATCAGTGTTTCAGTCAATGGCACATGCACAATGCAGTGCAACAGGCTCCACCCTCCAGCCCGGGTGTGTAGCAGGTTGTGCCACGGGGTTTGTGTAATCGCACGCTATTGCCATTCACACAACAGGACCCTAAGGATGCATTTCCCAGAGTGTCTCGCTGTCATCAAGCAGTGCACACCACATCTTTATCTTCTCAGCTGTCTGTGAATTAGACCCCCCAAGACCAATACCTGGTCGGCATCCAGCATTGGTATTTACAGGTGAAGACAGTGGGGCCCAGGAAAGGTGAGGGATTGTTCTGGTTTCAGTCTGTGAGGCCAGGTTTGGTCTAGAACTCCCTATTGCTCCTGCCCACCCACCTTTTATGGCTGCACAAGCCACCTGCATCCTCAGTCTCCACCGGGAACCTCACGGCACACCTGCCACCTGTGTTCCCCGAGGCCATCAGGACAGTGACCAGGTGTGGTGCCAGTGTCTGTAAATAATAAGCCGAGTCCTCCAGTTTGCCTGCAAGGTGGCTGCTGTTGCTTTTTAGTGGAGAAAGATGCAAATACATGGATTTTTTGTACCTGAGCAGAGTAGGGGTTCTCTGGCCTCCTTCCATGTGCTAACTTGTCTGTGTGTTTAAACACGTGTAGGTCAGAGTTGCTGTGGGAGTTTAACTTCTCACTTCTTGGCTTCCTCTTTCAGCCTCGGAGGAGAGGGAATAGGGCTCAGTAGAGCCGACTCCGGCCTAGGCTGCTTGGGCTAATGTGCCTGTTGCACATTTGAGGAAACGGAAGCCCAGGGGCCCTCCTGCAGGAAGGTGACACCGCAGGTCTGGGGAGCAGAGCGGGACTGTGACTGCGCCAGCCTAATTCTTCCAGTACTTTCCCTGATTGTCTCTGGTGCTCTCCTGTCTGACCAGGGCTTTCAACAATGCCACCTATGCAATAGCTTTGCTTGATCTGGCCCAGAAGAAAGGCGGGTGTGGGCCACCTTTGCTGCCTGACGTGCTGCAGGGAGAGGGGTGCAGGCAGTGGGGCTGAGGTTGGCAAGCTGGCGAGGAGTGAGCGGCTGTGTGGGTGCCGGTCACCCCTTACATGTTGCGTCGGCTGCCGCCGGCCCTTGGTCCTCGTGGTTGGTGTGTGCGGTGCCGCCAGACTGTTCCACCGCGAATTAGCCTCTGTTAATAAGCACTTGAAGTAAAGTGGTTGCCTGTTTGATTATGATTGGGGGTTATTAACATTTTTTCCATAAACAGATGGGAACTGTCCCCTGAGTGTTTGCAGCATCCTGCCCCTGTCTTGATTTGGAGGAACCGGCTCCTGCCAGAGGATCTCAGGGGCCGCTGCCTCGCGAGCATCCTCATTATTCCTCTGCTTGGCCACCTGGCTAAGGTGAATAATGGGATTTGGGGAGCAGTCCTTGCGCCCCGTCCTGACTTCAGGGCACAGCACTGAGAAGCTTCCTCCAGCTGGAGGGCGGGATTGCTGGGAGGGAACTCGGACTCCTAAGAGCTGAGATTCTAACTGGTGTTTCTTTCTCTGCCGGGGCGGGGCCGTGCGCCTGTGCCGGGATGGTAGAGACAGCGGCATGCTGAGGCTCTGGAGGGGCCCTGCGCCCTGGATGAGTCACTGCCGTTGTCACCCATAAAGACTTTTCCGTGACAAGTAGCTGTATCTGGCCTTTATTTAGCCGGGGACCAGAGATCCAGTGGGGTGAAGAACCGGGGTTTCCCGACTTCCCAAAATACCTGTTCTTGCCTGTCTTTCTCGACTGCTTTCTCTGTTCCTCCTCTGAACTCAGGGGTGCGAGGAGGAGGGTGTGGTGGCCATTGCAGGGAGCCTGGGCAGAAGAGGACTCTTTAGACCTAACTTCAAGGGGGGCTGCTGGATTCATTTCTCCTGTTGATCTCCGACAGGCCTTGTGTTCTCACAAACGTTCCCACGCCCCGTCCCCTTTTCAGACACGTTGCCAGATCCTCAGCCCCCAGGAACACTGCGCCTGTGTCCAAGTCTAAGTGGAGTAGGTTAGACCTGGCGCAATGTTAAGTGGAGCCCCTCCCTCCCATCCCTCACTCTCGGCTGAGGGGACCCCGCCGCTCTCCAGCCCGCTCTGCCGTGTGAGGTCCGTCCCTGGCAGCCGAGGAAGACGCCGTGGGCTCTCCACGTGACAGTTGTGCCTCCTGCGCAGCGGGGCTGGGGAGGTCGATCTGCCTGTTTCTTTGGCAGAGCGGTCGCCTCTGTGGTTCATCTGCTGTGGCTGCAGGGCAGCGTTCTCGCTAATCTGTGTTGTCAGAACTGGCTCCTGCAGGGTTAATAGTCCTTTGATACCTCCCTTTAGAGGTTCTCAGCCGGGGACCCCGCTGCGCACCTGACAGATGACAGCCAGGCCCCGCAGCCCTTGGCTCCTGGGAGCCTCATGCTGAGAGCAACATATCAGAATTCCGGGCAGCAAAAGGGATTTTTAAAACTGACAAAACGATCAAGTCCATAGTAATTTTCCCTCGTTGGACTTTACAGACTTTGGTATTTTATTATTCATCAAATGCTCTGGGACTCACTTCCTGCTGCTGTGTGCCCTGGGTGTGGGGGTGAAAGCACATGGGGCGGGAGCTGCCAACTTGACCTTCACGGAGTGCTTTTGTCCACGAGGGTTTTTGCCCCTGCAGAGTCGAGCTGCAGAAACAGCCCCAAGAAAACTCCCTCTCCCGCCCTGGCCCCTCGTCCTCTCCCTGCCCCCTCCCAGGGGGTCCTGAGGCTCTTCCCTGTGCAGAGGAGGCATGCCCGGGCTATGGCTAAGCAAGCCCTCCACTGCCAGGCGCTGCCCCCGCCCCGTGTGGACACGGCTTAGGAGGTCCTCAGCGCAGCCCTTGGACCCACAGGCACTTAAGCCGAGGGATTGGAATGACTTTTGATGTGGAAACACGTTCTTTGTGTGAGGAGAAAACCATGCACTGAAAACAATAACAAACCAGCCAACCACAGCAGATCCAGGCCCTGCTCCTCCTCACTCCACTGCCCTCCAAGATGCGCATTCATCCCGGGTGGGCGAGCTGCAGGAGGTGATGGGGAGGAGGGGGCACCCTGTGCAGCTCAGAGGCCAGCTACCTGCTCCTGAGCTTCCAGAGGGAGGGGGGAGCCCCAGAGGGAAGGAGGAGGAGCCTCTGGGGGGAAGGGGAGCCCCTGGAGGAAGGAGGAGGAGCCCTTTCCTCCCACCAAGAGCACCTGTAAGCCTGAGTTGATCCCAGCGCAGTGTGAGGTCAGCAGAGTTCCGGTGCCGCTGGACAGATGTTCTCTCCTCCATGCTTCTGTGACCTGTTGGTTCTTCCTCCTGCAGCTGATCTGGGAGGTTATGTTGACCTTGGGCCAGTGGAGGGGTGCTAAGGGGTACCCCATTGCCGGCCCCTCTGGAAAAGCAGGCAGAGCTTGGGCACTCCTATTGCTTATCTGTGGAAATGGCCCGAAAGCACCAACCCGGCCTGGGCTTGCTTTTCAGGGGAACGCTCCTGCCTGAGTGGGCGGTGTGTGGGGCTCTTGGCCTCTGCGGTGGGAAGTTTGATCAGAAGTCAGGGGCCGATCAGAGAACGGGGAACTGGGCACTCACGATGGCTGCTGCTGAACGTGTGCATGGGGCTCCTTCCGCAAGGTGGTTTGTGGATTTATCAAAAGATTCGAGTCATGGAAAGCCTGTGCTCCAGGCACGCCCTTCTGAGAACTCAGCTGCAGGCAGTAAAAACAGAGGCCCCTGGAAGTCCGAGTCTTGAGTGTCCCTCACGGTGACGTCCTAGTTGATAAATTCAGAGTCGCTTAAATATTCTAACAATCAACGGCTCGCTAAGCACGTTACGGTTCATAGAGACGATGTGATTCAAGGCAGACATTCAAAAGGGCAATTTTTAAAAGTAGTTCGTAGGCTTTCCGAAAGGATCCACTTGCCAATGGTAAGAAAGCCCAGTAGTATAAAAGGTAATGTAGTGAAAATGAAGACCTGATCTCTGCCTACTTTCCTGCTCTGGGGTGACGGCTATTTCGAGGTTCTTGCTGGGGGAGCCAGAGCTGCGAGCTCAGTCATTCCCCCTCCATTTAGACGAGCACCATCTTGCTGCCAGTCTCTCCTTGAGCATGTTCCCTTGTCGGTTCCCAGAGGTCCGGGCCCGTCTTCCAGCTGCGTTGGAACAGAATCGACAGTCAGCACCGTGTGAGTTTAGGGTGTCCCACCTGATGGTTTGAAGCATGTTCCCTGGCTACGTTTTTTTACAGTTGCATCTCAAGACTGATGTTTCAGAGCATTTATTGACCCGGGAAAATGTTAGCTATTTATTTCTGAGCAAGGAGAGACAAATGCTTCCCATTTGTTTTGTTGTTAAAATCAAAAGAAAGTATTTTCACACACACCCCTAGGAAGGGTCCCGTGGCTGTGCAGACCTGCCTGTGGTCAGAACACAGGCAGTAGTTATTGTCAGGTAGTGGGATTCCAGAGGCTTTTTATTTTCTCTGTTGTGAGCTTTGTTTTCTGGCTCTTCCAAGTTTTCTCCATTGAACCTTTAAACAGAACAACGGGGTGGGGGGAGCTGTGGGGGTTGGCAGACTGCACCCCCCCAGCAGACATGGTCAGCTTGTCCCCACCCAGGCTCCGTCTTCCCCTTCACAGGGACAGCTGGGCACTGGGGTCCCTTGGGATTGCCAGGGCACACGGCTCCCTAAATCTCCTGTCTCACGTCAACGGTGGCTGCCACCGTGGGGCCTGATTCCAGTGCAGACTCTGGGTCCTCCTCCTGCATAGCACTTGGTGCCCCACTCAGGACTTGCATTCTTGCTACACACCCAAGACAACTGCAGTGCACATGAACGTTTGAGAATCTTTGGTGTCGTCTGGAACATGGTAGATTGTCTCATAAAAAGCTAGGTCACATGTCCAAGTTTGCTGGTGTCAGTTGCAATGACAATTCAGCTGTGGAGCTGGAAAGCAGACTGTTGGAATGTGGACAGGCGTGGCTGTGTTCCAATAAAACTTTATTTACAAAGAAGGGGGGTGAGCCAGATTTGGTCAGTGGGCTGCAGTTTCAGATCCCTGGTGTCGAGTGGCCCAGAACCCTAAAAGTCAACCAGAAGATGGGGCAGCCTGCCAGGCTTGCTTCATATCTGAGCAGTGGGTCATAATCTAAATAGACACTGTGAATGGAGCACTGGACCTACAAACCACCCTGCCCAGTGGCCATGGTCTGGATTATCTGGCCCCGAAACTGAAATGACGACGTGAGTGGCCCAGCATCACGTGGGCAGTGGGGGTCTGCCCTGGAGAATCTGACTGCGATGTGACAGCCCTACGCTCAGCTTCTGGAAGTGACACTGGGACTGCGCTGGGGTCGCCCTGCCCTGCACAGACACTCCTCCAGGTGGAGCCAACTGGGGCTCGGCCAGGCCTTGCAGGCAATGCCCAGGCGGAGGTGGCTGAATTCTGCCCTTGGAGTAGCATGTGGACATTGTCCAGCCACCACGCTGGGCGAACCGAATCTAGCCCCAGAGCCCTTAGGCCCAGCTGCTGACGGGAGACTTCGTCCCGCCCCCACCCCCGGACCATGCCTTTCCCAGGTGACCACACTCACCCGGTCACCCTGCTTGGAGACAGCAGAGGCGCCGGGACCAAGCTCATCTGCCATGGGCCTGAAGAGAGGGACTGTGTGGTGGCTGCCAGACCACAGCCTTCCGTCGCCCGCCCGTGCTGCTGCATTTCAACCCTCCCCCAGCCTGCCCAGACCCCAGCCTCTCTGCAGACTGGGGGGAGGTGCCGTCCCTGGCCTGGAGCCAGCCTCCAAGGCTGGTGTTGTGCCAGGCAGCAGCACAGGCACCTGTGAAGTGATTCTTGGAGAAATACCTGTGGCTGCCGTTCAGCGAGAACCTCATCTGCCTGGAGACGCTGGTTCGTGGCTCTGGGTGAAGCCAGCAGGGAGCCTGGTGAAGCCAGCCCAGGAGCGGTGACCAGAGAGCCGCTGTTGTGTAACTGCCATGGCTGACGCCAGTCGTCCTCTGAGGTCGATGGTGTTGTCCCCTTGTTCACAAATGAGAACCCCAGGACTCGGGGAGCCTCAGGCAGGTCCTGAGGTCTAGAGGGGCTCCAAAGCCGCTTGCTCCCCCCACCCCCAAAGTGTTGGCTGTGCTGGCGTCTGCGAGCCTGCTGCTCGCTCCCAAGCCAGGGAGGCTCCGGGCTAATGGCTGCGGGTACTTTGCTCTTATCAGTTAATAATCCGCTTATCCTGCCACAGGAAGCTTGACTGCAGGTTAATGGGGTCTGTTGTCTCCCTGGTCCGGCCCTTTAACACACCCCCTTCTGTTCTTCTGTCTCCCTGAATACACAGGAACTCCCAGACACAGCTTAGACCTCAGGCCCCCCTGTCCTGATTCCCTCCAGGCTGGTGACTCCACGCTGCCTTGGGGGCTCCGTCCAGGCTCAGAGAGTTGACTGGGGCAGGCGGGACCAGTGGTTTCTCACCGAACTCGGGTGTCTCCCATTGGGGGTCTCCCCAGTTTTCATCTCGGTGACTGCCCTGGAAACCAGAGACGTAGGAGTCTTTTATTCTTGATGCCTTCCTCCCCTCATCAGTGCTCAGCCGGCCCCCTGTCCTGTCCCCCCAAGTACCCTGAAGCATGCCCTGTCTCGAGTGCCCCTCTGTTGTCTGCAGGGCTCCCGGCTCTGCTTGCTAACAGGCCCTTCCTGCCCCTCTGGTCCTGGCCTGTCCTGTGTTTTCTGCGCTGATCTCAAAGTATCCGAGTCGGGCTTCATAATGACCCTGGCTTGGGTCCCACTCCCCACACCCCCCAGGTTTCCACAGCTCTTGGGACACAAACTCACCGCCCTGACTTGGGGCCCGGGCCCCTGCCGCACCTTGTATGTGGTTTCCGCTGCTGCCCCTGGTCTCTCTGCTTCTCCAACATTCCTGCTCTCTCAGGCTGAAGCTCCTTTCCTGGCTTCTCCAAAGGGTCCCCTCTCCACAGCCTCAGGGGCTCCCAGTTCCCCCTCCTTCCATGTTTAGTTCTATCTTCACTCCCCCAAGCAGGCAGTGCCGGCCCCCCCAGAGCCAGGGCAGCCCCTGGGCCCAGACTTGGCAGCTTCTTCCTCCAGCAGCAGGCATTGAAAGGTGTTGCTGGGTGCTGCCCCTCCCACTGGGTGACCGTGCTGGGCTCTCCCCCTGTGTTGCTACTGATGGCGACTGCCTGAGCCAGGGGGTGCAGTTGTACCTCCGTCCACCCCAGGCTTTGCATCCCAAGTGGGGAATGTGGAACCCCCTCCCTGACCACTGGCACCTCCAGTTTTCTTTCTGCCAGATGGGGTACATGAGCTGGAGTACATCACCTTTGGCACCTGTTGACTGCCCGTATAGACAGGAGGCACCTGCTCTGCTGGTAGCTTTTCCCAACCACTGCCACCTCCCACCCCAGGGATGGGCCAGCAAAGCCCACCCTCAGCCCCTGCCCTCAGCCCTGCATCACTGGAGCTTGTCTGGCTCTTTCTCCCTCCCTGACTCTTGCTTTCCCCTCCACCTTGTGGGGACTCGGGCCATCTGCCTGCATTATGCCGCACCCATACCCCTAATATCCCCCCAACCCCTTGAGAGGCCGGGTAGAGTCCAGCTCTGCTGCATCTGCCAGGCCCTTCCCTGGGCCTCCGCCCCTCAGCTGACAGGCGAGAGGGGACCCTTCCTACACAGCTTTTTATTGGCATCCAGTGACACTGTCCATAGACAATTAGCTTAGTCCCTGGCCAGGTAATGATCACTCAGTTAACACGGGGGCGAGAAATAAGGAGGCCGTTTGCACCATCCTGATGAGCTGAGTGAGTGACCCACAGGCCCTTACTGCTGTCACCTTGGTCCAGTGTTAGACTTGTGGGGGGGCTTTAGGAAGGCCCAGCTGCTGCTCTGCTCCCTGACCAGTTATGTGGCACCACTGCGGACGGGGCCAGAGTCCTGACTGGCAGGTGATGGCTGTGGGCAGCCCAGGTGTGACCGCACTGGGCCTCCCGGCCCCTTCCCAGAGGTCACGAACACTTTGGGGTGAACGGAGATGGGTGGGCTGAGAGGAAGCCTGGCGGGGCAGCTCTCACCTGTCTGGTGCCTGGTCTGCGCCTGGCTCTGCGCTTGGCCCCAGCATCCCCTGGCTTCAGGATGGAACCTGGACACGAGGGTGGGGCCGGGCACGCACCCCCCCCCCAGCCCCCGTGCCCTTCCCTCCTCTCCTCAGGGTGCCAGCCCCGTGGCTCGCCCCCCTCCGTGTGGGTACCTGTCCTCCCGCCCCATCTGAGGCCCGGCTGCTCCTGCTGTGGGGCCCGGCCGGTGACCTCCTGCCTGTTCTTGCGAGCTCAAGAGCTCGGGGTGGGCTGTTTGTTTAGCAGAGATTTTAAGTGCCTGGAAAGACTTCCTGTGGGTGAGGGAAAAGCACTCGCTGAGGAGGAACAGCAGGACTATTGCTGTCAGCTTGGTTTTCATTGCCTTTAATCCAGGTGCTCCATGGGGCTGGGGGAGGGGCAGAAGCGGGGGAGGGGTGGCATGGAGAGGGGGGTCCTTCCCACCCACGTGCCGCTGGGTCACAGCCTTGCCAGAGCCTCAACCTTGGCCTGCATGCACAGCCCCAGGGTTCTCGTTAAAATGCAGGTTCTGATTCTCCCGGCCCGGGTTCGGGCCTGCGGCTTGTGTGCACGCGGGACTTAGCAACCTCTGGTTTCCAAGAAGGGTCGCGTCCATTTTCTGACGCCCGCTGTTTCACTTTGGCACGTGCTGGGGAGTGGCTTAGAGATCCGCTCTGGCCCCAGCCCGCCCTTCCTCTGCGGGGATCTTACAGCTTCCCTTTTTCTCCCCCGGAGCAGGAGCAGGGCGGGTCCCTCCAGCGGTGACATTCAAGGTCTGCCAGCTGGGTGAGGAGGGGTCAGCGCGGAGTGAGCAGGGTGGGGGCTCTGGGAGGCAGGGGTTGAGAGGAGCACTGCTGCCTTCATTGCTTAGTCCGCTGTGGTCACCGGCTGTGACTCGCGTCCGTCAGAGGCCGAGGGAGATGGCCAGTGAACTTGCTTTTGTGCCGTGAAGCTCGAGGACACGACACTGGCTTCCCGGCCAGCAGAGGCTCTGGACCCCAGGTACAGGGTCACCCTGGGAAGGCTCGTGCCTTTATTTTTATTCTGCTCTCTAGACAGTTACATGTTCTTCTATGTCCTGCATTGTATCAAAGGAGTCTGACTCCATTGTAGAAAATCTAGAAGATACTGAAGAAATGTCAGTGATCACCCCGTGCTTAGTGAGAGGCGCAAGAATGCACATTTCAGTGAAAATGGTCTTGAGCCATCCGTGGTTACTTGTCCTGTATGTTTTTTAACTTGATTTTCTTACATAGTTGTTCATTTTTGGACAGTGTTTGACTCCTCCCCTCAGGTGTAGACCCAGTAAATCTCCCGCACGTCACCCGTGAGCCATCACCACAGTCCCGGGGCTCGTCCCTCTCCTGTTTGGACCCCTCTCCCTCCACTGCCCCTGCTGTGGGCCTCAGGTCTATAGTTTGCTGCTAGTTTTGTTTTGTTTTTTTCCCCTGTATTTGCCTTATTTTTCAATCTAGCGTTTCTTAGGGAGCTTTCCAAGACTTTTACTAGACCCACCTCTGGTGTCTCCACTACTCGGCAAAGCTTATTTTTCTTTTTCGCCTCCGCCTCCTTTTATCTTTTCACGTTGCTTGTAAATGATAGCATTTCATCTGGCTAGTTCAGGTTGAAGTCCGCTTGCCCTGAGGCTGGAGGCAGAGAGGCAAAGGTACATTTATAAAATGGGAGGCACATCTGAAGGGCACCGGCTGTGCCTTCTCGGCTCCCTCGGTGAGGTTTTGGAGGGAGGGCTGAGGTCCTGGTATGAGAGTTCTGGCACAGCCTTTTCTCAGCTGAAGTCGATGGGAACGTCCGTCCTTGGGCAGAGCCAGGTCAGGGCCAGCGGGTGGCCCCTGGATCCAGTGAGGATGGCAGAGTGCCCCGGCCTGCGTGGTAGTTCAACCTGCAGAAGCAGGTCAGCTGAACCCAGACGTGGACAGGTCGCACCCGGCACGGTGATTCTTATAAAAAACACCAACAGCTTCGCACTCGAGAGACCACCTCTGTCTTGAATGGTGGTTCGCTGCATGAGCTTTTGGGGCCTGGCTGCCTTGTTGGGTTTGCCAAGATGTATGTGAGACGCAGCCCAGAGCCCAGAACCGGAGACCCGGGGCTGCTTTCCGAATGGCAGCTCCTGCCAAGTCACTGCTCTGCCCTCCGCTTGATGGTCTCAGCTTATAGGGCGGGGGATGGAGCGTGGACCCCTCGGATCCAGTTGGGTTCCTCACGGCTGCCACCCCAGGTGCCCTCGGATTCACTGCCCAGGCTGGGCGGGACAGGGAGGCCACGGAGATGCGGGGATGTGCGCGATGGGGCCGGCAGCGCCCAGGCACCGGGAACTGAGCAGACTCACGCACGGACACGGCTCGAAGCAACTGAATTTCCGTGCTGATAGCCGGGAGGGGGCATCAGCGTGAGACTGTCAAGGGCGAGTCGCAAAAGTCAAAACATGGTGCTGATGACAAAGCCAGGAGCCGGCGGCTGTCAGCGTCGTCCCCAGGAAAGCCTGACAGGGCAGGAGCGAGTGGCCAAACATTCATGGAGATGGCGCGGGGGAGAGAGAGCTCGCGCTGAGGAAGCTCACATCTTCATTAGAGACAGTACAATGGATTCCAAAGGCGCTTGAGAAATGTCTTTTATGCGAAAACAATTGCGGCCGGCTTCTGAGCCGGAGGGAATCTCAGGCCATGCTGCTGTGGACACCCCCGTGGCTCCAGAGTCGCCACCTTTCCCCGTTAGGATGGGCGTGCGCCCGGAGCGCCCCACGTGGGGAGAGCAGGTCACTGTGGAGTGGTGACCTGTGCTGGGCATCAGCTGTGCCATGTGGCCTGGCTTGTGAGGGGTCTGCGGAAGCAGGGCCATGGCAGAGTCGGGGTGATAGGCAGCATGGCTGCGGCTGTGGGTGCCCTGCAGGCTCACGCAGCACCCCAGCCCATGCCCGCAGGGTCTCCTGTACCCTGGCTCCAAGGCCATGGAGCCACTGGCGGGGTCTCTCTGGAGGGGGAGGAAGGGAAATGGTTGATGGATGTCTGCACATCTGCGCCCTGACCTGCTTTCAGGGGAGGCTGTGGCCTGGCTGCTGGGGTGCCCATGCCCCGTGATTTCAATGACATATCGGGAAGGGAATCCTGGGCTTTTGATGCGAGAAAGAGACTTCTGGTTTTGTGCAGTCTGATCTGCCACTCAGTGCCCTGGCAATTTAAAGCCACCCCATCTTTTCACCTTCGGTTAAACCAGAAAGGCTGTGCCCTGCACCCCTGCCTCCTCACCTCATGAGTGTGCGTGGACGCTGTGTATCTGTGTGTGTGTGCATTCCGTGTGTGTTTATTTTAAAGAATTCCTCGTGCAACAGTGGGGGCTGGTGGGCCTGTGCGTGGGGGGTATTCAGGCAGGGTCGGTGCTCGGTCTCCAGCAGGGTCCTCATCTCTGGGAAGTGCAGGTTTTCCTCCCACGGCCCGTCCTCACGCCTGGGACACCCCACCCAAGGGAGACTGATGCAGGTGTTGAGCACCTGTGAATAGCTTCACACACAAGCCATGAGGGCTCGGCCCACTCGGTGGGTGCAAGCACTGGAAGCAGGTGCTTTCCTGGCCTGGCAATGCCCTCAGGCAGGGCCCTCCACCACCTGCCCAGAGGCCACCGGAGCCGCCCTGGGCCTCGCAGCTCCTCACAGGTTCTGTTCTGCGATGACAGGGTTTCTACCTCCAGCACCTGCCATGTACTCCTTGCTGGCCACCCAGTGCCACCTTGTTTTCACACAACCCCCTTTCCTGTCTGTCAGGATCAAGTTGGAGTGAGAATTTGGGCACAGAATTTAGGAGGAGATCAAAATTCCACAAAAATCACACAATAATCAAAATTTAAAAAATTAATGGATATTTTGCATTAACGTTGATAGTTTCAGAATCTTACATTATGTGATTAGTTCTCTTGATTATTCAGTTTTTGGGCATCTCTTAATTTTGTGCTGGGGTGAGACACCCTCCCCTCGCCCTAGGCCCCCAGGATTTTCCCGCTTCAGCCCCCCCACCCCCAGGGGCCACTCTCCTGCTGTGCTCCTCTCCAGATCTGCTGTGCCAGTTGGGTCACCTCCCTAGCGTAGGGTCATGATGCATCCACAGGACATAATCCAATCATCATTGCCATATATATTTTTTAATTTTATTTTTTGCATAGAAGAACTGGGGTGCAGGCCAGAGGTGCACAGGGTGAGAGGGTTCACCAGAGACAGAGTGGGGAGCAGAACAGGCAGATCTACTGAAATATACTGTTGAGGGGAGCAGCGGGGACACAGGAGAGGTCTGCTGCGCCATGTGGGTCACTCCCTGGCCAGGAATCGAAATTAGGCCGTAGCGGAGGCAGCCTGAGACTCAACCCCTAGGCCACCAGGGAGGCCCCATCACCATGTTTTTAAGGCCTGCCTGCTTTCCAATCCAAGTCTGGCTTTTTGAACTTTGTTAATCTGCTTTGAGTGGTGCCTCAGGTGACAAAGACTGCTTCTTATATATGACAGGGAGGGGACAACTTGGGGCACATCATTTTCCTTAGTTAGGGTTAGTCCCCTTGAGCTAGATCCCCTATGCTGGAGCCCCCGTGTTAAGAGGGGGAGGGACAAGCTGCTAAAAGACTTCACAAGACAGTTGGATCTCGGCTCACTCTGGCATGCACCATCATTCTAGGAGCCCGCCCAGGAGGTATGTGACTAATCACACACCCCACCCCAGTCTGGTCCCCTCGTTTATCTCACGAAAGCATTGAGGTGGGGCCATAACACCGACCATGCCCAGCAATGTGATGGAAATAACTAGAAACTTGATGACCCCACATAGGTGATCTTGAGCATGGTGAAGTGAGGCAGGTGGAGGCACTTTAAGTTTGCCCTGGTCTAGCTGGGTACATGCGAGGTTCACCATCTCAGCCTGAGCTCTGGCTGCTTTCCGGGGGCTCTGTGGCGGTGCGGCCTTTGACCAAGTCAAGCCAGAAGGCGCTCTCCTACTCACATCTTTCTTGTAGGGTACAGACTTTTCTGTTCTCCATTCCTAAGTGCACAGTCACCTAAAGCTGCGGGGACCTACCGTGCACGAGCTCATGAGGGAGGCGACTCCAGGGAGCATTTGGAGTCAGGGGAGAGCAAGGGGAAGAGGGAAGGCGCGACAGTGAGCAGAGGCTTCTGCAGGCACCCAGAGCTTCGCTGGGACCAGCTGGGAAACTGGGGGGCATGCTCGTGCTGCTACGAGAGCAGAGGGGCTGCCTTTGCTGGCCCTTGGCCTCTTTCCACGTGTGTCCACTCCCGCAACTGGGTTCTGCCAGCCGGGGGCCAAGATGCAGGCCCCTGAGGGCTGGCAGTTGGGTGCCGGGCCGTGAGGACACTCGGTGGACAGAGCTGTGGGGTGGGGCCTCAGCACCGTGGGCCTCTGCACCCTGTCCAGGAACCTGCCATCCCAAATGGGCGTGGGCCGGCTGATTCTCAGTCCATGGGCACCATGGGCGATTCAGTCTGTGTTTACTGACAAGCGGCAGAAACCGATGCAGGCTGAGCAAACGGAGGAAGTTGGTGCAAGGTTGCTGAGGCTCAGCTGGGTGCTGGCAGGTTTGGGAGTGGGAGGAGCATGGCTTAGCTCTGTGATGGTCAGTGGGCAGCGAGGCCACGCGTGCCTGGAGTGGACGGTTCAGATGCGAGGTGGTCGTTGTTTGCTTTGGGTGGGGAGTGAGGAAGAAAGTCATCAGGGAGGTTTTCTGATCCATTCTGAACAGATCTCACTCTCCTCCAGTGAACGGTGTTCTAACCCCCCTGGCGAAGGCCGCATACATGGGCTGGTGCCCGCGGGCTCCTGGCACAGTTAGTGCCAGCTCGTCACAGCTCTTCTGTGACCCGTGGCTTCATGCTGCTCCAGCTTCAGCAGCAATGATTATCATCGTTATTGCTTTATTTTATGTTATTACTCTATTTTGTACTATTACGGTGATCTATATGCTGATATTTGGGGGGGTTTCCAATCAAAATTTTATGGATTTGCCATTCACTTACAAAAATACAGTGTTTGGGGAGTACAACCTCTCCCCACAGCACCCCCCACAGGGCTCCCATTCACTGAGCTCTCACATTCCCCCGCTGGGTCCTCCAAACCACCTCAGTCTTTAGAGTCTAAGATTATTATTTTTTGGTGTTTTGCCAGTTTGTTTTCTTTGATTGTTTATATTCCACAGATGAGAAACCGTTTAGTAAATGTCTCCCTTTATGACTTATTTCACTCAGTGTCATCATCTGGAGGTTTATCTAGTGTCACAAGTGCACTGTTTTGTCTTTTTTCAGAGCTGTGTGGTATTCCACCGAGTGTCTGTTCTGTGACTTCTTTGTCTGTCAGTGGACGTGGCTACTGTGACTCATTCAATGGACATTTGCAGAATGTTAGATATACCCACCTTTTATATATCACATTACTGTTACTACCTGCCCTTGCTGTTGCCACGTTATTACTATTGATACCACATCATTGCTTTCACCATGACCCGTGTGTCTTGTTCCCAGGCCGAGGGGGAAGGACAGATGAGGGCAGAGAGGAGGAACAGAAGCCAGGCAGGCCCCTAGGTGGCTGTCATCGCCTCACTGCCGTGGTCACTGTCCCGGCTGGACGCAGGAGTGTGTTTCCAGCCTCGGGGCTGAGAGCTGGGCTGACTTTCCCCACAGCCCTCATGGCCAAGTCAGGTGCTCTAGTCTAGGAGTTGTAGTTGAGGAAACTGAGGCCCAGAAAGTTTCCTGAGTTTTCCACATCTCAGAGCTCAGTGCTGATTTTTGTTATCAGTTTAACTGAGGCGTGACTTGTGGGCAGTGATTAGGGAGCTGCAAGAGGTTTTGCCCTTATCTGCATTCTGGACACCTTCATCCCGATCAAGACTGTGACCATTTCCTGAGTTCAGGTGGCACACAAACCACCTCCAGCAGGAGAGACTTGATGGGGACACATCCCCATCAAGGATGATGAGAGACCCTGAGAGCAGCCTCTCCCCAGACTCGGGGACCCCTCGCTCTTGGGGGCCGCCTTCCAAAGTGAGATCTCTCCGGGAGCAGAGGCAGGCACCTTCCGCTTCCCCGGGGCCACCTGCTTACTCTGCAGGGCTGATGCTCTCAGATGCATTTCATGACTCTCTGGGTGCACACTTAGCCCCTGGGGAACTGACTCTGTCCTGTTAATCATTCTATTATCTTCTCATCACCCTCAGTTAATATTCAGATGAACTGTGTGGCTGATGTGATTTTTTGCTGTATGAGTGCACACTTGTACACACATGTGTGCTGGTGGTGTGTGCTGTGTACTTGTGCACGCATGTCCCACTGGTGGTGTGTGCCTTTGTGCATCACTGTCAAGATCTGCGGTGACACCGCTGGATGACAGGAGGGCTGTCCTGGCCCGTGCATCTTTGCTAGAGCAACGGAACCACCTGGGGGGCTTGAAAATGCTGACGCCTGGGTGTCACCCTGAAACTTGGATTTAATTGGCCTGGGGGACAGCCTAAAACTGGCATCCTCATGTGCAGGCAGGTTTGGACTTAGAATCTCGCACGGCTCTGTCTGCTGCAAATATAATGAGACCACACATGCACTTTCAAACCACGTTGAAAAAAAGTAAAAGAAAGGGTCCTCTCTGGTGGCGCAGGCGGTTGGGCGCAGCATTATGAAGCCGTCTGCAGCCTCTGCAGTGCAGGTTCAATCCCAGCCGGCTGGGGAGATACCCACATGGTGCGGCAGACCTCTCCTGTGCTGCCCGCTGCTCCCCTCAGCAGTGTATTTCAGTAGATCTGCCTATTTTGTTCCCCACTCTGTCTCTGGTGAATCCTCTCACCCCCCCCCCACATCTGGCCTGTACCCCAGTTCTTGTATGCATAAATAAATCTTAAAAAAAAAAGAAAAAGTGAAAGGAAGGAGGTGAAACCAGTTCTGATGATTTAACCCTCTACATCCATAATGTTATCACATCAGCATGTTTCCAGTTGTAGACATTCATGAGATGTTTAAAACCGTTCATTATTTTGGTGCTAAGTCTTTGAAGTCAGTGCAAAGCTCAGTTCAGATTTGTAGCCACCTTTCAGGTGTCCACACCTGAGTGGCACAGTGCTGGTCTGGCTCACAGGTAGTGTTCTGGAATGTGGTTTGGACATGCGAATCAGTAGTGGGAGTGGCGATGCCCGTACCGGTGCAGGTGAAGCTGGCCAGCCCTGCAGATTAGAAAGTGTGGTTCATTGGCAGAGCTCTCTGCGGGGAGGTCTGCTCACTCTGCTCTCAGGATTCAAACATTAAACACGTCCCAGCCTCCAGTCCTCCTGACCCTTCTGTTGCGCTCCTGCCTTCACTGATTTCCCTCTCGGGTTGCAGAACTTCCCTGCCCTAGATTTGCTCTGTCACAGTCTGTGTCACTGCGTACTGTCCTCTTCCTCTCTGTGCATCTGTCACATGGCCCATAAGCTCCTTAAGGCCATGGACATGTCCTAATGAGCCTTTGCTCCGTAAAGGTGCAGTATTTCTTCAGGAGATGTTTCTGGAATGAAGTAACGGGTTCACAATAACATTGCAAGAAGAGTTGACAGCCTTGGAGATGGTTTTATGGACCAAGACCAGGCCAGGGCAGACAGTTCTGTTCTTTCAGCTCTTTCTCCTAGTCTGGCTCTTAGAGATTATCATCATGTGTCTGAGTCAGCTAGTGCTGCATGATGCTGGGTAACAAACACCCCCAACCTCAGCTGCTGCCAACCAGCATTTATTTCCTGTTTCCAGGCCTGGGGGTTGGCTGTTTGCAGCTGTGTTCAGCCGAGTTTTGCTCCAGGCTGTGGGGCAGGGCCTGTTCTGCTCCATATTTCCCCTTTGGGGCCCTGATTGAAGAGACAGAGAGTGTTTTTTGAAGAGGCAGGGGCATGTACGCTGAGCAGAACATTCTGCATGTCTCCTAAAGCCTTGAGTTGGGACTGTGCATGTCATTGTCCCAAGTACATCACCCCCCATGCTGAGTCAGTGGGGCAGGGAGGCGAGGAAGGTTAACTCTCCCAGCTACCTCACTGCAGTGTGCTTCCTTGGCCAGGGTGCTGGCGTGCCTGCCCCCCCCTTATCTGATGACATTAACTTGAGCCCTGTTTCTCAATGGGAGAAGAGGGGAGGTCTCCTGAGCTATAACTCCTTGGCTGTGCTGAAGTCGCCTCTGCTCTGTTTGACCTTGGCTCTCTTGATCGAGAGAGTCCTTTTGCTCCTGAATTGCTACATAGAATTCATGCCAAATGGGCTTCTAGCTCTCCAGGGAAGCATCAACGACTGTTGGCCCTTGTGCCCTGCCCAGTGGGCAGTCTGCGTGCATGCTGGGGCTCTGTGTCCACAGCCTGGACAGAGCTCCCAACAGCTCCCAGCACACAGTCTCAGACACTTGCCTGCATTCACCGCCTTTGCTGAGCTCGCAGGAAGCTGGCTCGTTTATTATGGTCTTGGAACCCCAGGTCTGCCAGGTCAGGGTCAGAGCGCAGAGGCATTTTTGTGGAGGTGCCACTGCAGTGGGGACTCAGCCAGGTGAGGGGTGCGCCAGGGAGGAAAGGGGGCCGAGCAGCTGGGTTCCCTTCCATCCATCTGCTCTGGCCCTTCCAAGTTCACTGCTATTCCAGGGACCTGGCCGAAGCCCATGGTTGAGCTCAGCCCAGAGGCCCCTGTCCTTTCAGAGGAACCTGTTTGTAGGATTCTGTTTTGAGTAAAGATGCTGCCTCTAACGAAGCAGAACGGAACTGCTGGCTGCCCTCCCTCCCCCCGTGGCCTGCAGGCCTCAGCATCCTGCGCAGCCTGGCTTGGCTGTGAACACAGCCGCTGGGCCCCGCGGAGCCCGGCCTGCTCTTGCTCCAGGCCTCTCCAGGTCTGATCTGGCTTCTCGTAGGATCTCTGCCTCCAGGGTGGCACAGAGGAGCCAGGGGTCAGTGGGACACCTTCTCACTGGGTGGGGGGTCTCTGGGGAAGCGCGAGCTCTGAACCGAGCCTGAACCTCTAAGGGTTCAAGTTCCTGCTCTCCTGGCACGGTACGATTTCCTGTTTCGAAGAAAAAACCCCGGGATATTAAGAGCTTTATAAAAAAAGGCACTTGGACACGAACTGTCTCTTACAAAATAACATGTTGATGAGTTAAGTATAAATGAATCAGAGACATATGGATTAAATTTCCCTTGCAATCCACAGGGGCTTCACAATTAGGGGAAGAGTGTTTGTTAAAATGTGTGTCTGTCTCCGCCAGGGCCCGGGACAGAGTTAGGCTGGAGGAGCTGCAGAACCGGGCCGCCTCCCCTTCCCACCGCCCGCCCTTCTGACCCCCTCGGCTCCCCCGGGGGGGGGGGGCTTCCAACCGAGGGGGTCACGGGCAAGTTGTAGCTCTGCCCTTATTCTCCTCAGGCCTGCATCTTGCTCTTAACTGAATCATTCCCCACGCCTCTCCCCTGGGTCTTCAAACCGGGGAGAGGTTCAAGGTCTAGCTCCTGCAAAGCCCTTGAACCCTTGGGGGAGGGAGATTGACGTGCACGCGCTGCTGTAGCTGCTGCCCCTCCACTCTGACCTCCCGCCCCGGCGGCTGTGGGGCAAGGCTGAGCCCGTGGCTGGGGTGGGGTGCGTCGGGCTGGGGTGCGCGTGCCGGGCGGCTTCTGTCTGGGGTGTCGATCTCCCAGAAGCTGTCCCTGCCGTCAGAAGCAGGGCTTCTGGTCTTGGGCTGGGGAGAGGGCCCCTGGGAGAGGTCAGCTTTTCTAACCACGTGCTCAGGTATTGCCAAGTGTGTTGACCTTGGTACCTTTGTCTAGTTTCTGTCTCAGTTTTTGACCAACAAGCAGAGCCGCGTGGTGTGTTTGCCGAGAGGCTGAGCAGCCTCGGTGAGCAGGGTGGTCTCTTGTTTTGCTCCAAAGCCCTTCAGCACACCCAGTCCCAGCGCACAACAGATGAAGAGAAAGCCCCCCCCCCCACCAAATAGCCAGAGGGTGCCCCCTTTATACCCTGTCGCCCTTCCTTCCCCTGCTCAGGGGGCCTGAAGGTCTTCTGGGGCTGAGTTGGGCAGCACCGAGCTGGATAAGAATCCCAACATTCTTTGGCTTGCTTTAGACCCGCAGCAAAGTTAATAAATGTCCCGGGGACAAGATGGGGAGTGAAGGCCGCCAGGCACGCGAGGGAACCGGCTCCGTTCCATTTACAGGAAGCTCAGAAATCTGCAAAGCCGGTCCCGGTGGGTGGGGGTCTGACTGGTCACTTCTGGTCACGGTGGGCAGGAGGCGTGAGGGGTTTTCTGGGGCTGTGCCCGTGTTTTCCAGGCTGACAGTGACGGGTGTACCCCTGCGTGGAAATTTCTCAAGCTGCACGTGCAGGAACCACACACTCGATCCTGTTCGTTGTAATTGCATGATTTGTCAGAAAAGCAGGAAAACTGTCATCACCCTCCTTCCCCCCAAAGTCTGGAGGCACCCCTGTCAGGTAGACCCCCAGGCAGTGATGAGAGTCTGGACTAGGAGATTGTTGATGTAAGGATGAGGGCAGAACCTGTGTGGGGCAGGGCATGGAGAAGGGCCCACTTTGGAAAGTGCTAGAAGGCTCTCCTTGTTAAAGGAGGGCTTTGGTGACAAAGAGAGCACCCCAGCGGGTTCTGTTTGAGTGTGATAAGGGTTCAGGCTTATCACAAAGAGCAAACTTGAGTGAGCGGTGCCTGGGGCCTCGGCAGGCCCTGAGGGGATTGCAGTATGGCGGCACAGCTGGCCTGGGAGGCAGCCCACCCCGGGCACTGCTTGCCACATGTAGCAGAGACCCCCTCACCCCCGTCTTCTTTTTGATATGAAGTAGACTCTGAGCGAAGGGGACACTCGTCTCACAGCCCTAAAACCCCCTTTCAGACTCAGAGGACTTGGTCTTCTAGAGAACTGTGAGGACACCCACAGCCACCCCACCAGGCTGCCGGGGAGGTCACTGGGGGGATGGGATGGAATGCCCCTGGTTGCCCGAAGGTGTGGGTGCCTCCCCACCCCCGAGTCCGGGCCCCATTGCTGGAGCCAGGCCCAGGCTTTCTGTCTTATTTCTAAGGTCCATATGTGGCGGCCCTGGCCTCTGCCAGGCCAGGCGCACTCATGGAGGAGGGAGAATTCAATTCCCTTCTGGAAAACGGTTTTCTTTCCAACCCAAGCAACTGCCTCCTGCCAATCAGTGTGAGCAGTGAACTATGTACAGCTCTGCTTTCAGATTCCCCTCCGGCTAATTCGTCCCAGCCCTTTCTGTTTCGTTCTGAGGCGAGGGGAACCCAAACACGGGACCTTCAGGCTTGAGCTGACACATGCTGACACTTTCATTCTCAAGCATATGTCACTCTCCACTGGACCGGTGGAGCCAGGGGTCCCAGTTGTAGCCACGTGCACCCCCTTTTGTTCCGATTGGAGATGTCCGTCATGTTGAACCCCCAGTGCATCTTGTCTCCCCGATCTCCTCCTCTCGTTCGCTGGTGAGCACCAGCCCTGATGGCCTCTGTCTTCTCAGCTCTGGTTCTGAGCTCCGCCAGACTGTGGTCCTGTGGCCGGGAGGCTGGGAGAGCCCAGGCCTGGTGGGGTGTAACCAAACCTCCTGGGACTGTCTGCAAGTGATGTTTGGTCCTCAAGCCCAGAGTGACTTTGGAAATTGCCTTTGGGTCTAATAGGCTTTTAAAAATTAGCATGAAAAAGATAAACAAAAGGCAGGAACAGGCAATTCCCAGAATTAAGAAAAAAAAAAAAACAACAGCAAGTAAATGGCTAATAAGCATATGGAAATTTGTTCAGCTTAAGTAGGGATCAAAGAACACTAATTAAATCAGTTACAAGATCCTGCTTTCCCCTATTTAATTGGCAAAAATCATAACACACACTGGCTTAGATGTGGAGAAATGGGGGCTCTCATTCCCTGCTATGGGGGTATAAATTGATCCCACCTTTCTGGAGGGCTTTCAAATACTTTTGAAAATATTTTTCAAAAAACCTTAAAAACGGTTATTCTCTTTGACTCAGCAGTTCCGTGTCTTGGCATTTCTCTTACCTTAAGGAAGTAATCAGGGATGTTCACAAGGTTCACATACATGCCGGGGTACCGAAGCTCTCTTTGTAATGATGGAAAATTGGAAATGTCCCATAATCTAGAGCATGTTCAATCAATCACGCTTCCTTCGGATGACGAAGCGCCACAAAGCCATGAAAATATGTCGCACATCACTAATGGCATAAAAAATATTTGCAATATTTTCTACCTAGAAAAAGTCAGGTTGTAAGGCAGTATCGTCAATAGGATCCCAACTGCATGTTTTTTTTCTAAAGATTTATTTATTTATACATATAAGAGCTGGGGTACAGGCCAGAGGCGTGTGGGGTGAGAGGATTCACCCGAGACAGCGGGGAGCAGAACAGGCAGCCTGACTGAAATACACTGCTGAGGGGGGCAGCGGGCGAGTCAGGTCTGATGCGCCATGTGGGTAGCTCCCTGGCTGGGGATCAAACTCGTGCTGCAGTGGCTGCAGACAGCCTCATAGGTTGTGTCTTAACCCCTTGTACCACCAGGGAGGCCCAGGATCCCAATTGCATGTTAACAAAAAAAATCATCTAGCTGGTAGGGAAGAGCTGGCTAGATGCTCGCCAGCAGTTCTGTCATGTTTGTTTCTAGGATGGCGAGGGCAGGCGGATGTCAGTTTTGACTTCATGGTTTTTGATTGTTTGTTTTCCATTTTCAAATTAGAGGCTTAATGCGTTCTTGCAGATCATGTTTGGGTCAACGGCCTTTACTCATACTTTTGTGCAAATTTCTGTAGTTCACAGAAGCAGAGTCTGGGGTCACATGGCTGCCCACGGATGGTGTGTGGCTCACGAGCTTACGAGCACAGTTGCATCTTGGAGGGCTTGTGCGGGAATTCTTTTGCCCTCGGTGATACCATGTCAGCAGCCCGTTGTCCCCGTCCGTTCTCCCTGAGCCCCTAGGCTGGGGCCTATGCCTGCCGGCCCTGCAGATGGGGTCCTGGTGGCGTGGCCTCTGCCTGCTCTCCCCAAGTCCCCAGGGTGGCACCCGTTAGCCTCAAAACATATGGACGGCTCAGGCCCTGTGACCGTCTGGAGAAGAGCGTAGCTCTCCGATGTCGGCTGCTCAAGGTCTTTTATTTGCACGTGGCTTTCCCTTTTTAGAGTCCCCTCAGGGGAGGAGACAGCTCTGGGGTGAGGGCTGGGTGGGCAGAGTGGAGAATGTCGCCTGTATCAGTTGCGGGAGAGATAGCATCTCAGGGGCATTTCCACAGCAGGCAGTTGGTGCGTGCGGGGCAGACATGGGGCGGGGTGAGGATGATGATGCCAGAAGGGGGGGCAAAAGGCAAGACCCGGGATCGGAGGCGGTGGGGGCCGGGACCAAAGGCCACGCTGGCAGAAACGTCCATCTGCCCAAACACACGTCCCTTCGCTGATTCCACCAACGTTTTGTGCATTGTGGTCTCAGCGGGGAACTCTGCTGCTTCTTGGCAGCTGATGTTTGGCTGCCCTGGGAGCCGAGACCCCCTTCCCATAGGAGTGCCCCTCCAGCTCGCGGAACCCGCGTCTCCCCGACTTACAGTCAGATCCGCCGCCTCCCCACCAGCGCTTCCATCTGTGTGTGGTCATGGGATGCTTGCTTGTGGAAATTTCCAGCCCCCTACGGAAGCTTCCTGGGTGTAGAGACCTGACCTTCTTGCATCCCCAGTAAGAAGAGGGCCCTTCTGAGCCTGTGGTTCCCATTCGACAGCTATTAACTGAATCAAGGAAATGATCAATGAAGTGAGGGAGGTTGCACGGTCCCAGGCCCTGATGGAGGGTGAGGAGGGGAGTCGGGAGAGGACTCCAGGGAGGGAACCCCCTCATGTGTGACACACCTGCTACAACAAAGCTGGACTCTGCTCTGCTCTGGACAGAGCTTGCCCCACACTCAGCTGAACCTCACAGACGCCATCTCCTACAAAATAGGTACAAACACCCTATGTGTCAGGTGAGGAAACTGGGGCCCGCGGCACTGGAATAATCTCCTCAGTGGCACATGGTTAGCAGCGAGACTGGGGTTCTCATGTGTCCCCCTGGATGTGTCCGGAGACTGTCCGCCAGGGTCAAGTTGCAGGTTACCCATCACACAGCATTGAAGCAAGAGGTGCCAGCTTGGGGAGGGACTTTGGGGCGCACAGATGTTCTTCTGGGGAGAGAGAGGCTCCCCGCTTTGGGGACTTTCCAGAAGGGCAGGCAGAGCAGGCAGGGTGGGCCCTCACTAGGGACAGTGAGGGGCTCAGGATTCTCCCAACTTCCTGTTAGGGCTTTTTCTCTCAGGACCATTAAACTGCTAATGGAAGGTGCCAGCGCTTGACATTTGTCATTAAGCCGTGCACTCACTGAATAGTAACTTTTTATTGACGATCACACTGGTAAAGGGAAAATTAATTTGATTTCGACATGTCCCGGCATGGACGCGGCTGGACAGGTGCCAGTGTCATGTGGCGGGCTGTCATGCTGAGGGTGGGGGTGGCCCCTCACGCCTGATGGAGCCTGTGTGGTCCAGCCCGTCACAGGGAGACCCTGCCAGGGTGTGGCTGCCGGGGCCTGGCTGCAGCGGCCACATCATTGCTGTGGATTCTGGACTCTGCTGAGTCTAGAAGGAGTTTGGGGAGATCCTGAGCAAGGCGTGATGTGATGTGCCTTGTAATCCATGAGTAGCCAGAGCACGAGCGTGTCGCCATGAGTAACCATGAGTAACCCAGGGCCGGGCTTCCAGGCCGCGAGGAATGGTGGAAGAGGGCGCAGGGGACAGACAGGGTGTCGTGCTCGTTTCATTCCAGGCACCTTCAAGGGTGGGGGCATTTCAGCCCCATTTTTACCTCTGGGGGAGCACAGGTTTTGGGGACCCAGTTGTCCATAAAGGACTAGGGTTGGTTTCTGAGTAGAACTGGCTGACTCTAATCCTGGGGAGCCTTGGTGTCGAGGTGGGTTTCTGTAGCCTCGTGGCAGACCAGGGACGCCCCAGGAAGGAGGTGACCCTGTCAAAGTCACAAGGAAGCCAGGCTACCAGGACCTGGACCTCCTTTGTCCCGGCCAGAGGGTGCCGGCGAGGGGCATGCAGCTGAGGTGTTTGCCGGAGAGGTGGTGCTGGAACAGGTTCCCAAGTGAGGCTGACGCTGCAGGTCCGGAGACCCCACTTTGAGGACTTCTGGTGTCTTTCTACGAAGGTCCGCCCTTGGACCTGCCAAGTGTGAGTTCAGAGCCCGTCTCGGCCACTCTGTGACCCTGGACGTGCCCACCTCCACCAGAAGGGGAAGCTGAGTTCCCTCTCTTTCCTTCCCATGTTTCTCTGCCCTTCTCGCCCCAGGGGATCCCGTGATGATCCTGTACATTCCAACCTGCCTGACACCCTAATGGGTGCTCACAGCTGCCTCAGTGCCCTCTCGGTGGGGCCAGGCCCTGCTCGCCCTTCCTCCTGGGCTCAGGCTGGTGCGTGGTCACGCAGGGGTCAGGAGGGACGGGGGGGAGGAGGTGTGTATCTGCAGCACACCTGGCCCGGGTAGGGCAGCCCAGAGCTGTAGGCTCCGGGAACTAGGAAGTTCCTGGTTCTCCTTTTAGACTTCCTCCTCCTGCTCCGGATTCTGCTTATGGAACAGCGTGTCCATGGAAGCGAGCTTTCTGGTGGATGTGCCTGGGGTGGGTCCTCATGACCCCATGGACGGCCCTGCATTGCCCGGCAGCACTGAGGGCTGAGGGGCGAGGAGAAGGCCAGGGCAGGAGAGGCTGCAGGGGAAGGGGCAGCAGACCGCCGCCGCCTGCCATGTACAGCAGTGAGCCTGGCTCTCGCCACCCGATTTTCCTGCGATGGCTCCGGCCGCTCACCGGTGGCCTTTGCATTCCAGCTGCCTGGGCGTCTGCTAGGGAGGAGGCACCTTGCTCTTCTGAATGTTTGGGCGCTGAGGTCCCTGGCCTCTTGGCCAAGCCAGCCTCCCTCGGTGAGCTCACAGATGCATCTGGACGTGCGCCTCGTGCTCTGCGAGCCGCCGGAGGGGAGGATGAGGAGAGGCAGATGGAAAGCCGTAGCTGGCATCTGGCAGTTTGGAAGCGAAATCCTGCATGTTCAGTGCCAGCTTCCTCCATGTCGTGGCCCCGTCTGTCTGCCAGCCCTGTTACCTTGGGCCGGGCAGCCCTGTAGCCTGTGTCCCCGGTCCTGCTTCTCGCTGGGCGTTACGCTGCAGGGGCACGCTTGGTGGCAGGAGCTGCTGCCTGGAGGCATCCAGGCTCCTTGTGCATCCCAACGACACCTTTGCACAGTTTCTGGGGCCCAGATGTCATGGGGCCACCTTGGGCCCCTATGGGGACGCTTGTGCTAAGCTGATTGTGAGTCATTTTATGGCAACAGCAGGACGTGCATGGACAGTGACAGATCATCAGGGAGCTCTCCTGAGGGCTCGAGGTGCCTCCGTCCTGATGAGGTCCTATTCTTGAGGTCGTCTTAGACTGAGCCATGTCCGGTGGGTTCTCCTGCAAGGTTATCTGAGGGCGCCATGCTGTCGACCTCGAGGGCAACATGCGATTCTGAGAGCTGATGCAATGCCAGTGACCTTGACGTGCCTCCTCACCATGCCGTTGACCTCTGCCCATCAGTGACCTGTGTTTTCTACTCCGTTCAGAGAGGCGGTGGCCACCCCTCTCCTTGGCTGGCCCTGGGACTTGGAATGTCCCTAAGATCCAGAGTGCTCTGCCTCTCTCCCTTCTGCTGGCCCTTCTCTACACCCCACCTTGACTCAAGTGTCTTGACTTCCTGTGACCTCGGGGTTCTCTTGGCACCTCTTATATCCCCATCCAGACCAAGCCCGTTGTTAGCCATTCAAGACATCCCCCAAGAACCCTCACATCCCTGCCCCCATGCTCTCCTTGCTCTGTCTGCCTGTACCACCTCTCTCCTGCTGATCCCGTCATGGGAGCGGGGAAGTCATGCTAAGACACCAGCAAGACCCTCCCTGCTTTTGGGCAGGTCCTTGATTCAGCTCCTGCTCACCCACAGCAGGTCTTGCAAACTCAGGTCTTGCCCAGCTCAGTTCTTTGAAGCTCAGTGGATGTCTTGCATATTTGTTGGCATCTGAGTTGGCCAGTGCTGGCCTTGCAGTGTCCCTCCTTCTCAGCCTCTGTGGCTCTGTATCCACACCGTCCCCTCCTGTATCACTTCGAGAGCCTGGGTAAGTATGTTCACACATTAAATACTTGTTTCTTATCCACTTTATTTCTGGCCTGAATCTGCATATCAATAAGCTTGCATGCGAAGTCAGTCACAGGCCGCGAGGTGTTCATGCTTGTAAAATCCGCCAGACCACGTACCATGACATAATGGGATTATCACAGCCGTGGTCAGGGCAGGAGTTTTCGAGTTTTCGAGTGCCTGGATCACACGCGGCATCAGGGTTTTTGTGTGTGGTTTTAATCCCAACTCCAGCCTGTGAGCTGGGATTCCAGGACTCTTGTTTCAGAGAAGGGAGAGCTGAGGCTGAGAACTGGGATAGGCGGCCAAGGGGGATTTGGCCCGAGTCCCCAGATGCCCGCCTTCCATCCACTCTCCTTCCTAAAGGTGGGCCCACGAGGGTGGGTCCTGCGTCCTGGCTGTGCTCTGGCCCCCCAGGCCTGTGCTTTCTGCTGACTGGCACCGCCTCCCTGACCCCCTGTGTTTAGCTGCTGAGCACGCGTTGCCTTGCTCCGAGCCTCTGCTGCGGGCGAGGCTGTCCCCCGGGAACTGTCCCAGTTTGAGGGTTACAAAAATGAGGCAGTCACGTTAAAATAGAGAGAAATACCATGGACAGTGGGCGACTTGAAACAGAACCAGGAGGGCTGGTAGAGTCGCTATCGAAACGACACGAGAGAGAAACACGCGGACACTGGAGATGACTGGTGGGAGCTGCGCTCCACGGAGGCTCTTTGGGGAAATGCATGGGTGGGACACAGGGTAATACCGGGGAAGTGGCATGAAAATGCCCGTGGAAGACCACAGCTTGGGAGCCCTCAGGACCCCATGTGCCAAGCAGTTGACCACAAGGGAGGGCTAAGACACCCAGGTGAACCGAAACTTCCAGAAGCCACGTGGCCCACTGGGCAAGTGCTGGGAATGGGGACTGCCTGTGGGGGCCGGTGGGAGTGAGGGCAGGTGGGAGAGTGTCGGGGAGGGGGTGAAGGGGTGAGCTGGGGAAGGGACTCAGGGCTCCAGCGCCCATGCCAAGAGGCTGCAGCCCATGACCATGCAGAGAAAGTCCCCCCGGGGCAGCACTGCTCCTGGGTGACGGTTGTGATATCAGTCCTGGGGAGAGAGTGGCCGGGGATCTGCCCACAGGTAGCCCAGGAAGGTTACGGGCACTTGGGCTGAACCAGAGACATGCCTGTGTCCTCCCCTGGTTTCTGTTTCTTCCTTTCCCTGTCCAGCCAGAACTTTGGAGTGCTGTAGGACTAATATTCTGGACTGTGCCATCAGCTGTAGAATTTTCTATTTATGAGCATATAAGATGAGCAGGTGGGGCTGATACCCAGGAAGGCAGGCGGTGTGCCCATGGCTGGGGGAGAAAGGTCTGCAGCCTTCAGGGTGGCCTTCTCTCTGGAGAGCTGCCCACCTCTGGATCCTGCTCCCCTTTCCAGGTGAAGGGGGTTTGTCCGTGGGCCAAGGAAGTCTGTGATGGCCAACGAGCCTTCATCTTCCATGCTCGTCTGGGGTGCTGGTGGGGTATTTTGCCTGTTCTAGGGGGGTCAGGAGCTCTGGAGAACAGGAACAGGAGGGTTTTCACTTGATACCAACATGTTCAGAAGACCACACTGCCCGATAGTCGTCTCTCTAACATCTGAGGACTCTGCCGTAGCACGTGGCTCGGCTGAGCTGTCTTATCTTGACTGTGCTTTCTGGGGGCAGCCCTGCCACTCAGCCATTTTGGCAACCCACCCCTCTGCCCTGATATCAGACTGTCTCTCTCTCTCTGTTGTCGGGGAAGTAGGTGGTGTGAGTCAGGGGAGCATGAGGAGGGGGTCAGGCAAGAGACCCACTAGAGAAATTCAACGCTTTCTGGAGGCATCTGATTAGAGAGTGTTAGATGGAGTCCAGTGGAGAGAACATGGGAAGCCTGGACGGCTATTGGGTGAAAGTCCCTGACCGGTCCACAGACCAGGGGAGGTTTGCGTAACTAAGAAGGGGAATGGCCCCCAGGAGAACTTTCCCAATGGGAATTTGTTTAATCGAGTCTCTAGCTGGCCTCGTCCCCCGAGGATTCCTGAGGATAAAGCTCGAGGACAGGCATCCAGATGGCGTCTGGGAGGGGCGTACATTCTGCTCCAGCGATAATCTGGGGTCTCTGCCCAGTCCTGGCCGCCTGGAACACCCCTTCCTCCAGCCAGGCCACAGGGCGTCCCAGTGAACGGGCCGCCATCTGCTCGCCAGCAGAGCCTCAGCCTCCTGACTCGGGCAGCGGCCATATGGGCTCCTCAAGGTTCCACCTTGTTTACCTTTGATTTTAAGGTTAAAATGCTCTGAACTGAAAACAGGACCAGGGCGGCAGCTCTCTGTGAGGGAGCCAGAGCTGCGATTATCTGGGATGTCCCTCCTGCGGAGACGGGGTGGGCAGCCCAGTGGCCTGGCCGTGCTCGAGGGCATGGAGGCAAGGGCTAGGATGCCCAGGCGGGCTGCGTGCTCGCAGGCCACCCGGCAGTGACGGGGGGCTGGTGACATCCCTCTTCTCTCCATAATGGGGAGAGGAACACAGGCAACACTGCAGCTGCAGAGTTCGCGGGCCCCACAGCCGCTGGTGCGGCAGCTCCCTCACTTTCTTAGCCCTTGATTCAACAAAAAACCTTTATCCAGCATGGTTCATGTGTCAGTGACTGCGCCAGAAGCTGGAGAGACAATAAATGAGCCGCGGTCCCTGTGCTTAAGGAGCCCTCACCTGAAAGACGCTGTCCTCATTTCCAGTGGCCCCTCTCCACCCTCGGGGTCCGTGGTCATGGTTAGGGGTGAAGGTCATTGAGTCCCAGAGTGAACGAGTCACGCGGAGTCAGGGATGGGACTCGGGGCTCAGCAGCCTGTTTGGAGCTGGGCTTGGGCCTTCGCGAGGGCTCCAGGTGCCGTTGGCTCCACCTCCCTGGGTCTAGACACTGAGTTGCTGCAGCGCAGGGGTGCTGGGGAGATGCCAGGTGGCAGTTCTGACCAGCAGGAGGACCCTGACACAGGGCACCGCTCTGTCAGACTGGCTTCCTCCTCTGGGATCCAGAGCTGACTGTGGACTCGCCCCAAGAGACTGTGTCTTGGACAAGCGCTATCTTTCCCGCCATCTGACAAAAAAAAGGCTGCAGAGCAGAGGGTGTGAGGTGGTGGGCGGGAAGCCTGTGCCGTGGTGTGCCTGTCTGCACAAACGTCCAACCACGGGGTTGGTTCTCACAGGTCTGCAGATCAGAGTCTGGAGTTGGGTGCTGGCAGGGCTGTGCCCCTCCACAGGCTTTGGGGGATAGCTCTCCCGGCTTCAGGCGGGCTCTGGGTCCTTGGTGTGTGGCTACATGGCTCCAACCTCGGGGTGGCTCCACGTGGCCTCTCCTGTGGCCCACGTGGCCTCTCTCTTACCAGGCGCCTGTCATTGGATTTAGGGCCCAGCCTCATCTAGTCTAACAACATTTTGTAATTACACCAACAAAGACTATAAGGCCACATTCTGAGGTGCCAGGTGGACAAGCTCTTTTTTTGGGGGTATGTGTGTTGGGGGGGGTGGTGCCCTACAGTGACCATGACAGAAGCACAGGCTGATCTTCCTCTTTTCATCCAGTGCAGTGGTTTCTGGGCTCTAGGGTTCTTGGACACTCATGGTCAGAGAAGGGCTGTTGGAGCACCTTCCCTCCGTCTGCCTGCCAGCAGGGGTGCTGACTCTCCATGTGCAAGCTGGGCTCTGCAGGAGAACAGAGTATGCTACGATAGCTGGGGCAGCCAGGGGCCAGGCCCAGTGCTCTGTGACGTACAGACATGAGGGACACGCCTGTCACCCTGCTCACTCCCCAAAAGTCTTTACGTGGAGAAAACAAGAAGTTCTGGATGCCTAGGAGTGGAGGTGAATGGGCGCCCAGGGAAAGAAGATTTCTTGCCCCTCTGACAAAAATAGTAGTGAGAGCATTGAGAACAATGGTAATAAGAATAAAATTAGTTTGGCTCTGAGTAGCAGAGATCCTACAAAAAAAAAATGACTTTTAAAGATGGATATTTCTCTCTTCTGGAAAAAAAAAGCCTTGAAATATGCCACCTAAGGATTTAATTTTGCTTCCATGATCATCAGGATTCCTCTTTTTGCTGCTCACTGTCTTTACTATGTTGCCTCATGGGCTAATTGGGCAGCTAGGGCTCCAGCCATCACGTCAGCATCTCAGGGGCAAGAGGAAGGAAGGGAAAGCTTGCCTGTTCCATGGTTCTGAAGGAGACTTCCCGGAAGTTGTTACCCAACACTTCTGCTCACCTCCCATTGGCCCAAATGGAGTCACATGGCCATACCTAGCTGCAGGGGGTGCTGGGAAATGTAGTCTTAGTGTCAGAGGCTGTGCCTGGCTCAAATCAAGACAAGGGCTGTAGGCTTTAGCCTGTGCCAAAAACTGTATCATGTAGGGCATAATTGCTGAGCAAAACATGTTCACCCTTACAGGACACTTTGGTGCAGGGTATTGTTATTGCACCCCCATTTGCTGGACGGGGGACGAGAATCTCAGCAAGGAAGCGGAGGACACAGGGCTAGGATGCCAGAGTTGAGTCTCAAATCAGTTCTGGGTGTCTCCAAAGACTGTGGCCTTCCCCACGTGCTCCGCTGTGCCCCATCCCACACCAGGAAGAGGTCTGGGCTTGCGCCTTGGTACCCTGGAGGCCCCTCAGCCTATGTGACGTCACTCTGGCTGGGACTCTCTCCTCACTTGCCACCACTGATCATGTAGGCATGAGAAGGACTGGCTTTGTGGGCCTGGTGCTGTGGGGCCTATGAGCTGGGGGGCTGCCTGCTCCTCCCAAGGGGCCCGGGGCAGCCGCGCCTGCTCAGGCCACTGCTGTTCATTAACATCATCCCATTGTGGGTGCTGAATGTGGGTTATTCAAGATGCTCTCGTGGGCCACACATGACCCCCTCACCCTGATACATCTTGGGGGGAAGCACCGGCATTTGGTGTCCCATTTGACCATGGGACTCAAGTAGAGGGGCCACCGGTGGAGGGAAGGGGCCTCGGGGGCTCTGTCTCAGGAGCTGGTGTCTCAACATTCAGGCCTGACTGCTCTGCGTTACTATTGCAAGTACAAATGACAGTCAGGTGAAAGTTAAAGGCACTCGTTTATTTAATCTTTATTAAGGACATCTCTAATGATTTATCGATTTTTTTTATTAGTGGGGGCTAAGGGAAGCTCACTTTCTTGGCAAGCCACTTACTACCTCATGCCAGGTTTCAAAGGCTCCTAAATGGGGGGTCTGCTTTTGAAATATTAAAAGCAATATTTCAACATAAAAGTCCATCAAGGTACATGAGAAAAGGGAAATGGATGAACAAATTAAAAACAACTCTTTTTTCCCCTCTAAATGAAGATCATTTTAAACATTTTTAAATAAAGAAAGGGCCTGTGGCCCCGTGGTGTGTTCGCAGAGGCACCCTTGGGCCACAGCGCTGCTGGCTTAGACCAGGGGATGTGCTGATGTCTCGTGGCTTGAGCCACATGCACCTGAGCTATAACACCGTCTCACATTTGCATTGTGCCTGCCCCGTCTCTACCTACTTGGAGCCTCAAGGGGCCTTGAGCCAGCTCCCAGGCGCTGCTTCTCCCCTGACCTGTGGTGTGCATGGTTGCAGCGGCCTGAGCCGTCCTGTGTAAGGGCCACCCAGTAGTGCTGTGCTCAGCCCCGGGCTTCCTGTCATAGACAGACCCGGGCACTCTTGTCCCCTTGGCCTCATCTTCCCACCAACCCCCAGCCTCTGTGCTGTTTCTGACCCCACTGGGCCAGTGTTTTCTTGGGGACTCTGCCCTGGGGCTTCCTTTGTGTCGACCCATCTCGACACAGCTCCTCCTTCCTGTGATTAGCTGTGTCCAAACCTCTGCTCTTGTGTGATTGGACAAAGGTCCACCTTAACGACCCCTCGTTGGGTTCACGACCTCGTTGAAGACCCCGTCGCAAATACAGTCACAGTCTGCAGTGCTGGGGCTCAGGGCTGCAGCACAGGCTTTAGTGGGGACACAGGCCAGCCCAAAACACCTCGCTTCCCTCTCCTCCCTCCTCCTAGTTCACATGGAGGCTGTTCCCACTGCAGACACAGCCGATGTTATGCATCATGGGTACGGACACCTGTGGGGTGCCTGTTTATTGGTGTTGGTTGAGGTTCTTGGTGAACTTGCCCTGGGGGCTGGGGCTGTGCAAAAGATGGAACATGTGTGAGGCATGTGCAGGTAGGGAGCGTGCAGGTGTGTGAGGCGTGTGCAGGTGGGAGCGTGCAGGTGTGTGAGGCATGAACAGATGTGGGTGTGCATGGGCATGTGTACATGTGCCTAGGAGAGCACACACTGAGTCCAACGTTTGTGCCTGTAACTTGGGGTTCACAGGTGAGTGAGAGAGAGGGGAGCAGCCAGGAAGGGAGCTCAGGACATTTGCACTGCCTGCCAAGCAGGCTCCCCCATCTCTCAGGGGTCAGCTTCCTTCTGGATTCTGGACTGGCCTCCCAGCAGAGCTGCCTCTGATCATTCTGAACTCCAGATGAACTGGCATTGGAGGGACTGCAGAATCCCTGACACGATGCTCTCTAATCCATTAAAGGGCTTTGATGCCATTGGCATCAGGCACTCGTCACATTCTTGGAATGGTACAGGCCCCTGTCCTGCCCTTCGACCTGTTGCTGCTGGGATATTTCAGCTTTTCCAGAAAGGCTTGAACAGGGCTCCACCAGAGGCGGCACACGGGGCCTGGAGGCCTCTTCTCTTCTGTAGGTGGCTTTGTCTTGTCGGTCACAGTCAGCTTGCTGCTCGGGATGGATACCTGAATGGTTGGGGAGAAGCCAGAGCCCCCCATTTCTCTCTGCTGACTCAGAGAATGAGGGGGGGCGGTGCTTGGCCAACACTAGACCCTCTGCTCATCCTCCACCCCTGTGTGACGACAGATTTCTGCAAGCCGACACGTGGTCCCTGACCCCGGCCATGTTGGAGGAGCCTGTGGTGGCAGCTGGAGACTGAGGGTGTAAAGACCTTCTTCCTGGGGGATGGACACTGGGCAGCGGTGGGGGTCCTGGGGGGAGGCTTACTCGCTTGCTTTGAGACAGAGTTTTGGGAAGAGATGTAGAGCATGGTGGTTCCAGGGAAGGAGAAGGCGCCGAGACAGAGCTTCTGCGGCCAAGGCTTGCTTTAACCTTTGACCTCTGGAAGAAAGCTCTTCCCTTCCACTTGTGATAATGACCCAACGCCTGCCAAACCCTTTCAGCTCTGAATTTCTTCCACCCTGACCGCAGCCCTGTGTGCTGGTTTATGGAGAAGAAAGCAGGAGGGACCTTCAGTAACTCCCTAAGGCCACGCGGCTGGGAAATGGAGAAACTGGGATTCGAACCCCAGGTCCGGCCGTTGTCCTGGAGCCCCCGCAAGGCTTTCCCCTCTGGCCGAAGCAGCCTGAGCTCCTGCAAACTGGCACCTGACCCCATTGGAGTCAAGGTGGCGTCTGTGCCATCTGCTCCCCTCCACGTGCCAGGAAGAGGGATGAGCCGGAGGACAGTGAGGTCTCATCCTGGGGAGCCGGCTCTGCCACCCCCGGCTGCTGGGCTGGGGCATCTGCTGGTCCTTCGTCCCTGGCCCTGCCTTTCCCTCTGCCATGATCCACGGTGTCGGGGGTGGGGGCTTGAGCCCCACGCTCCCCCAGCTTGTCATCAGAGTCAGGCAAAGAGTAGATGGAGAGGTCCCTGCTCTCCAGGAAGGATGTGGGAGCTTTTCTGAGTGGGTTGAGAAGGCGCGGGCAGCCCCCGGAGCTGTCCCAGGAGTGAGCAAGGGGCAGCCTGGGCTTACGGGGATGTGGGTCAGGCGGGCAGCGCGTTGGGCAGGGAGGCCCTGCTCCCGGCACAGCAGCTCGGATGCGCCTCTGCCCTGCCTGGAAAGTGGCCAGGTGCCCGCTGCATCCGCTGCGCCCGCCGTCCTGCACTGGCCAGCAGAGGACGAGGCTCCCGTCCCGGGGAGTGTGACTGTGGCCCCGGGGAGTCACCAGGAGGCTGTGGGAGGGGCCGAGGGCTTTTGCCCCGACTCCTAAACTCAGCTTCTCTCCGCTCGGGCGTGGGCTCCAGTGGGGCGGGAGCAGCACAGATTCATGAAAATGCTGTCCCTTTGCCATATTTGAAATTTCGGTGAGATTATTTTATTTCATGAAACAATTTTCTTCCCAGCTCCAAATTATGATCTCAGTGTCAAATTGAAGCCTTGTATCTGTTCCCGAGTGGCCCAGGGCCCTGAGGCAGATGATAAACTGTCTGAGTATTGCCAGCGATAGGGAGAATATTTACTCTATTTATTCTTCTAAATTTGGAATGCGAACAACAAAAAATGGGGAAAGTTTATCACCTCCCTTTATCTTCTTCAACCTAAGGCCTTAACAATTTACTTAGTATTAATTTTTAAGAGTTATCGCTCGTTATAAATCGCGGCCTATAAAAGGACATCAATTTTGCTCTAGTTCCACCTTCTACACTTATTAAGCTCTTCCACCTTCTACCGTAAGCTCGAGGCTCCACACTAAAAACATGTGCACGTGGGACAGTCTGTGCAGGGACGTCAGCTGCCCATCAGGGCCCCAGGACGAGGCCCTGGAGCCTCCATGCTCCGTCTTCCTCTCCCACCACTTTCTCTCCAGTTTGACGGTGAATGGCGTCCTACCCTGCATTCCACGCCTTCCTGCCGCCGGGGCGTTTCTTGGCCAGTTTCAGCTCCTCCAAGCTTGGTTGGCTCAGTTCTGCCCCCCGCCCCCCCGGGGAGCTAGCAGGAGCGCCGCCTGCAACCCTTGCCTCCCGTCCTCAGAGGCCGCCCAGAATCACGTCCATTCTGGATCTCACGGGGACAGTGTGACTTGGGGTCCACCAACTTTGGGGCTGCCCCCTTCAATGCCTCCCTCCCCATCCTGGGCATTTTTCAGGGTGAAACCAGCGTCAGTGGGACCCGGGTGAGAGCACAGGTCAGAGACCAGCTTTCTTGCTGCCTGGTGGGATGAGCCCTCCGGGGCAGCTTGTGGGATGTCGCTGGCCGGAAGGCAGGACTTCACCGCCTCGTCTCTGGCAGAGGGTGTTGGGAGCGGGAAGCATGTGAGCTGGTAAACTGGCCAGGCTTGGGGGCTCAGAGGACCTGGCAGCACCATGTGGATGAGGACGCTGTTGCTTTACTGTGTTTCCATTTCCAGGAAACAAGTTCTTTGGTCGCTCTTACGAAATTGCATTATTAGAACCGGAACTTGAGGCCCGTCCAAAAGTTGGAGGGCGCTTTCTGTCTCAGAGCGGCCACTGGTTCGGCAGGGGCACTGGTTGAATGTGGCACCAAGACGCCACTTGTCCCCCTCTGCCTACTCCTCCTGCTTTAATATTTTAAGTGGCTCAGATGGCCCTTAATCTCCTTCCTATAGAGAGGTGGGAGGGCTGAAAGGATTGCTGGCAGAGAGCCTTGAGTGTGTTGACAGAATTCCCAGGCTCTGCAGCTCCACCGAGGGGCCTGGGATTTGTGCTCATCCCCAGCAGCCACCACCCAGGCGTGGCCACACCCCAGGCCCGCTGCCCGCACAGAAGTATGCAGAGTGTGGGTCCAGCACCAGTCTCGAGGTTCTGGCCTGGTAACTTCATTCCGTGCCTCAGTTTCCTCATGTGCAGGAGGGACAATAGCAGTGCCTGCCTAGAACTGAGAGTCCAATGGGAGCAGGCATGCTGCAGCAGCTCTGTGCATCTCTCTCCTCTGCTGACCCAGGCTGTGTCCTGGGGTTGCCGCCATGATGCCAGGTACCGAGTCCTCTGCAGAAACCCCAGAACTCAATGAGAAGGCGCCCTTGCAATTTGCAGCCTCCGTTCATCCACTCACTGTCATGTGGTGGATGCCATGGACGTAGCTGTGTTGGGTCCCTGCTCTGGAGTGGCCTTCAGCAGATCGGCCACTAAGACCCCTGACCAGCTGCAGCACAAAGTGGGCCCTGCGCTGTGCTGAGGGTGGCGGCCAGGGAAGGGGGTGTCCAATGGCTGGTGGTGGGTGAACAATACCTCTGGGTCCTCAGAGCAGAACTCCCAGGAAGCCCAGCGACAGGAGACACCACCTCCTAGATCCTCCATAGATTCTCAACCAATGGTGGCCGTTAGTGTTATTATTTAAGGCTTGGTTCTCTCGGGCATTCAATACATCTTTGGGGTTGATGGGCTGCCGACCTGGCAGCACAACAAATGAGGCAGGTTTTATTATTCCCATTTCTTTTTGCTCAGAAGGGCCTCGGGTTTGTACTGAATGGACAAGCCCGTCATGGGGTAGGCCCAGGTTGAAGTCTCAGCCCACCTGTCCCTCCCGACAGCAGGAGGCAGGTCTGCGTTGGAATGGCCAAGCCAAGCCTCCCTTCTGCCCTTCCTGCGTGTCAGACAGGACAGTCAGTGCCCTTTGCCGAGCTCCGTCTTGGAGAACTCACATGAGCGTCCTGATCTTAAATCATCATTGAGGCGTTTTGTCCCAGCAAGGTCTTCACGCCCGTGTTCGCTCTTAGTAACTCTCCGACTAGCATTTATTTAGCCCAGCTGTGTGCCAGGCACAATGCTATGTATTTTCCAGATACTTCTTTTTTTTTTTTTTAAAGATGTATTTATTTATGCATACAAGAGCTGGGGTACAGGCCAGAGGTGGGGAGGGGGTGAGAGGATTCACCAGAGACAGAGTGGGGAACAGAACAGGCAGACTGACACAATACACTGCTGAGGGGAGCAGAGGGCGAGACAGGAGAGGTCTGCATTGCCATGTGGGTTGCTCCCTGGCTGGGGATCAAACTCATGCTGCAGAGGATGTAAATTGCTTCATAGTGCGGTACTTAACCCCTTGCGCCACCAGGGAGGCCCCAGGTATTTCTCTATGTAGCTCTTAGAGTCTCTGTGACACTCTTAGATTCTTGTTAGGCAGGAACTGTTCTCCCCATTACTTAGATGGAGAAACCGAGGCACAGACACGCGTCCCTTGCTCAGCTGATATCACCAAGAGCTTAATCTAGTGCTGGAGACCCTCCCACCATAGCCCTTACCCACAACCACAGTGACTTGTGGCATTGCTGGATGTTAGGGGGCAGACCCAAGGTCGGATTGCTGTTGTCAAACTCGGGGTGGGCGGTAGCCCTGGGGTGCAGGTGTTAAGAACCGTTCCTTTGGCCAGGACTGTGCATATCAGGCCCAGGGAGCTGCGAAGCCCTCCTCACTCCCCACTCCAGGGGCCACTGGGCTGAGGTCTCCTGCCTCTCCTGACCGTGGGCTGACCCCTGCGCCTGTGAGCCCCTACAGGGCTGGTGACCATCCTGTCCCCTTACCTGCTGCTCATCCCCTCCTGAGACAGCTCCTTGACATGGTGACTGAGCATCTTTATTTACTCACCCACAGTCCTCAGCCTCCTCCCCTGTAGCGCCCGCCCCACACAGCACGGCTGTGTCCTGCTCATGTCCCAGGACAGGGCCAGGCTATGCAGATGCTTCATAAATGTGGAATTGGGTGGATGGACAATCCTAGGAGGTAGATGCTGACCTAGCTTTGTGGGTGAGGAAATCAGCAAATGATCTGCAGACACAGCGACGAGCCACCACATTGATGGTTGAAGCCTGAGGCCCGGCTCTCGCCTGTTTTGGCTCCTTGCTGCTCAGGCACCCGGAGTGCAACTGCCCGGGCTTTGACACCTGAGCAGCCACACCTGTGGCCCCTGCCAGCATCCACTCTCCCCCTATGACCCAGCTCCACCCCATTATCCAGACACTCCTCTTTCCTCATCGATTTATTAGCATAAGCCGTTTTTAGCTCACTATTATAATCAATCTATTAATTCCTAGTGATTACAATCAGCACTAATTACGTTACCCTTACAGTGGTGCGTGGCTTCAGGGGGATGCAGCAGGTGGATGTGGTGTCCCCAAGGCTCCACAGCACAAGTCCCTGTGCCCCTTTGGAAGATGCCCATCGCCTTGGCTGGGTGGGGTCACGCGCAGCCACCTGCCGAGGCTGGGATGTCCTCTGACGTGGGCTCAAGGCAACTTCTCCTCTGTCTGGCGGCAAGTTCTCACCCCTCTCAGCCTCAGCTCCCTGTGTGCTCCTGTCATGGGGAGAGGACAGGCCGGCACCTGCAGGTGCCTCCTCCCGCCTTTCTCTGGGACGTGACATGGGAGGGCCCTGTGTCGGTGCCCCGGGCTTTCTGTCCTGGCCTTGGATCTGTTTTGCGTCAACACCTGGAAATACCCCTCACTTATTCTGTTCTTCCCTTTTATGTATGGAAATTAGGGGGCTGTGTCCATCGGGGGTGTCCATAGCTCTGCCTTTTAATTATTGAGGCCCTGAATTCCTGGTGAGGTGAAGGCCAGACTGATGCCTGTGGAAACTCAGAAGAGTTGCCAGCTGCCGCGCGGTTCTCCTTCCTCCCTCTAACCGAGCTGGCTTCTCTTTCCCACGCCGAGTGCAGTTGCTTTGCTCAGAAAGGAGAGACACTGTTGACTTGAACCCCCAGCCTGGAATGGAGACTTCAGAGATGCAGGCTCTGGGGGTCGCGGGCATGTTTAAAGACAAGGCTCTGACCTCAGTAATTAGCAGAGACTTGGACCATCACCAGCGAGCTTCTTGAGTTAGCGTGCCGCCATCTTGTTTACTTCATTAAAATTCTTATTTTACTAAGCCCTTCTACTGTGCCAAGTGCTTTACATAAATATTTTATTTGACCCTAATAATAGCCCGAGGAGGCAGTTACTATTCTTAACCCCACTTTATCGATGAGGAAATGGAACTTGGCGAGTTAAGTGAGCTGACCAACGGCACAGTGGTCAGCTGAGCAGCGGAGACAAGTCTGTGTGTTTGAGAACCTTGTTGCAGGGTTAAGAGCCTTCACTGCATCTCAGTCAAGGGGGATGAAAAGATGGTGCTGGAAGCAGCCTTCCCTGCTTTCGGTCTTACTTTTGGGTTGCTGAAGAGGGTCAGTAGAATGAGACGAGAAACGCGGCAAGAAGCCCTGGCCTTCAGTGCACCGCGTGGACTTAGAGAAGGGGCTGGTGGTGTGTGTGGGGGGAGAACAAAGAGGGAGAGGAAAGTTCTAGAAAGGGTTTAAGGCAGCGGTGCAGTTGCGTTCTCTCCTGAAGCGCAGGGCCTGATGGGTGGGCTGAGGTGTCAGGATGGGTCTGGGATCAGAGCAGGTGTGATAGGATAGAAATCAGATCGTGTTTTGGGGAGGCAGGAGCAAAGTGTTGCTCTGTGAATAGTAGGAGAGCTAATGACAGACTTTGAGCATTAAGACTAAAGTGTACGTGTTTGTGAATCAGGACACACCCAAATAAAATCAGAGCATGGATTTGATGGAAATTCTGCAGCAGACCCAAGGGAAACAGTAAATATGCTCTTGCACACTTCATATTATTTTTTAGGTTTTCTTAAAATTGAAGTTTGTGGCAGACAGGCTAGCTCAAGGTATGGTGATAGCGGCCTAGACCTGGGCCAAGCTTGGACTGGAATCGCAGCTTCACCCTTTCCCAGCTGAGGGAGGTGGAAGGGGTTGATGAAACTGCTGAGCCTGCTTCTCTTACCTGTGAAGTGGGCATAACTATTGCAGGGTGGTGAAGGATTCCTGAGTCAACATTCATCAATTATTGGGCCACAGTAGGTGCTCATCCAACTGTAGTTTGATTAAATTAGAAAATGCAGGAAAGTATAGCCCGGTGTCTGGCGTCTAGCGGGTTCTCCATAAATAGGTGTAGTTCCTGTGTGTGTGTGTGTGTCTGCAGGCATGTCAACATGTCGTCACTGTGGTCACAGTCTGCCTAGACAGACTTTGGAAAGACACACGTATATTCCACAGCAGTTGAGAGCGTTTCACATTAAGGCCCTCTGAGAACCAGGTCAAGGTGGGAACAGTACTGGTCTTTTAGGTGTTACCCTTAAAAACTAACTGCTGTTTATTGGCGTGAGGATGACGGTGTGTTGACTGGGAGAGGTGTCACGTTGGGCGCCACCCCCCCACCCCGCCCCAGACCACTCAACACGAGGTCATGCTGATGATGGTGACGGTCCTCAAACAGATCCCTGACCCCACTGGCCGGCGCATCCTTCAGAGTTCTCCCATTTACATGCCTAGCACTTAAGTGCATTTAAAAAATTTTTAGTGAGCAAATTGTTGATGTAATGAAGACCTTCTACTTCGAATACAGACGCCAGGATGAGAAAATAGTGCCCACGACTCGGGCTTCCCAGAGAATGTTTCCTAGTTGTGGAGGGTGAGGACCGCTCCCTCTGGTCGTGCGCACAGCTGGGCACTGCCTGTGTTGTGTGCACAGAGCTTGCTGCTGTCCGGCCGTCCTCTGCTTTCCTCCTGCAATTCCAGAGCTGCCCGTCGCTGGTTCTGCACCGTCATCGGTTGGCGGGAACTTCCAACTCTTCAGTTTCTTTGCTCCCGACCTCCCTTTTAGTCATCAATTCTCTTCAAATGCCCTCACTACACTACGGAGCTGCTGTTTCAGGTGCCTGGGGAGGAGCCCCCCTGTTCCCACATTTGCATGCCAGGTCATACTGAGCATGCTGGGCAGTCAGCAGTTCCAGATACTATTGACAACAGCCTCTTGGCCGAGCTGACGTTATCCAGCGAGGCCTCGCTCCACCCTGCTCTTTCCATCTGTCACTGCTTTGCCGAAACTGCTTAGGTCAATGTCAAGATCCACTCATTAATACTGGCGTTAGCTAACCCCAGAAACACACCCACGTTCTGAAAGGGACACTTTAAAACTGGATGGATTTTCAAGTCCGTTACAAAACACTGGGGTTTTTAATAGAACGCTAACAAACAATACTGTTGCGCAAGGAAAAAATAATAAAGCAAACCTGCCTCAATAGCTGTAACTTCATAAGCTCAGAATTTTGCCTGCTGCTCTGGGGATAGAAGCTCATGAGAACGAGGGGAAGAAACTGCGAAGCTATAGAATAAGCCCAGCATCAGATGGACGTAGGCGGCGGTCCTGGCGGTCCCTCGCGAGGGCTGCCCGCAGGGCACGGCAGGCTTGTTTCCTCCTCACCACCCCACGTCCTCAGTGGCAGCATCACCTCGTGCATTTTCTGTTCAGCACAAGATAAATGTGAGTCCTGCACTCCTGGCCAGGTCTCAAAGAACTTCCTCTGAGTCCCCCGTTGCCCTCGGCGCTGCTGGCCTCGCCTGCCCTGCAGCGCCCTGGCCAGAGCTGCGGCTGAGCGTGCAGAGGCGCGCGGCCTTCCCCGGGCAATGCAAGGAGCTTCCTGACTGCACGCGCTCCGGCCCCAGCAGCGCCGGCTGAGAACCTGGATTAGAACTCGGGGCCCTCGTGGCTCCATCTGTTGCTCCTGTCTTCCATGACAAATCTCCTCTCCTGCTAGGATGGTTTGACATTTACAGGGTCTTGATTTCCATTTTAATAATCTCAAGCCTTCCCTCGGCTCTGCGAAGGAATTAAATTTAAATACGTAGCCTACATTTTATCTTGACATTTTCTTTAGAAGGCAGGAAAAAGAAAGAGGAGGAGGGGGGCCAGACAGGCGTGTTCCCGTCCAGAGCAGAGCCCTTCCCGTTGGTGGAGGCCTTTGTTCCGCTCATCTTGGGAGCCCATAGGGCCGCGGCTGCCCGGCCAGCTCCAGGCTCTCCGGTTACCCCCAAGACACCAGGCAGCTCTGCCTTCCACCTTCCAGGTCCCCGTGGGCAGTGCGCCGGTGTCAGCATTAAGCGATGGGGCTTAAAGATAGTCTTGTCAGTCTAATTGATCTTGAGTCATTGCCGTTCCTGTCAGAGCTGTCTGTCTCCTTACCCATAATCCTCGTCACTTTGATCGCCCGTCAGGAATACGGGACTTGGCCCGGCCTCGCCTTCATCCAATAACATTATGAAATTGAGACTGACACTTCCATTGGCACTAATTTCTCTAAGAGATTGGAGCCAGAGGACAAGTGGTTTAGCTTCATGGCAGTTAAGCTTTCCAAGTAGATCAAGATGGCCTAAGATTGATTGACCTGTACCCTGGGGGAGGGGAGGGTGGTTAGGAGTTGGGGGGGGGGGATGCGGAATCAATGGCCCCGTTGTCATCACCATCAAGGGATATTTATTGACTGCCCAAGATGGACAATGTCCCATATAGATATTTACAGGCCAGGCCCCCCAGAGAGAGCTTCAAAGGGAGTTCAGAACATTCCAGCATGTAGGCTAGAGTGGCTCACTGCCACCCCCCCCCCCATGACACTGCCCCCCTGCGTCTGGAATCCAAACCAACAATGGATTCTACCTTGACTATCTTTTTACCACCCACCCCTTGCACACGCATGAAACCCAGGTTACTTTTTATTTGGGTGACTACCTCATTTCTATCCAAGCCAAAAAGGGGGGCTATTAATTATGTTGGAACAGCAGGTATAAACAAGGATTGGCCTGGGAAAATCAGGGGGTACGGCCACCTTCCTTTAGGTAGAATGGAGGGTGGAGATACCCCCTCTTTGGCGGGGCAGAATTCTGTACCTGAGCCTCCTTTGTGTTAATGGATTTGTGTGGACACAGGCTTCTGATGAGGAGGCCCATGAAAGTGAGAGATAGATAATTGATTGATAGATAATTGTGAATTGATAGATAATATTCCGGGATCTGGAAGGCAGCCTGAGACTAGCTCCGTGGAAGGGATCGTAGGAACTCACGGTATTGAAGAAAAATGCGCATTTTCAGATGAGATAGTTAAATCTTTCCCCTCTCATTTGTACCAGTCTGGCCCATGTGTGTATCTTCAGAAAAATAAAACCGCTCACCCGCTACTACCAGAACCTTCCTCTGTCTCCTTTTTGGGGAATATTCAGTTTGCGTGTTCAGTATCTTGACATCGTACATGTCAGTGTATGGTGGCTCTTACCCATGGAGACGTGCTGTCGGGTGAGGAGAAGGAGAGGTGACTCCTACAGAAATGCCGTCTCCTTGCACACCTGTAAGCACGTGACTTCTCGCATGGGTTCCTACGTGTTCTGGCCCAGGAGCCTGCCACTGTGCAGCCAGGGTCCCAGCACGGCCGCAGGGTCTGGGGGGAGCGTGAGCGAGACATCCCGGCTCACCCTGCCATGCCCTCCGGGCACCGGCCCTGCCAGTGGAGCCCTGCAGGGACCGGGGCAGGTGGATGAACAGAAACAGGTGCCACGGTGTATAAAGCATCCACACGAGGCAAGAGATCACAGAGCTGAGACTGTGTTATTTCGATTGATTTTGGTGTCGTGTTTATACCTTCACATGCTGGAAATCAATTGTTCCTCTGCTCCCGCCTGTCCCTGCCGCAGTGCTGTGTGATGAAATGCTTCTGTCACTTTTACTGTGTGCCCGTGAAAGGGATGAGTGGCTCACGAGTGAGTAGGGGCTCGCCGAGCTGCCGTGCCGGTGCATGGAGGAGAGGCGGCAGCCATGGTTCAAGGTGCCTCCGAGGTGATGGCCGCTGAGTAAGCAGACAGGACCTGTGGGCACAGGAGGGCAAGTCCCCTGGGGTGGAGGGTAGGGCTGTCTGCAGGGAGGAAGGGTGATGGGCGTCTGGGCTGGGGTTCGCTGAGCTCCAGTCCTCCTGAGCCTGCTTTCCTCCTGCCTGTCCCTGGGCGTTGTCGCTGGCGTGCTGCCCCCGACGGCCTGCCCCACGGTCCTCATCACACACACTTCCGTGTACTCTGCCTCCCACTTGGGCCTCTTCATGGCCTGGGCCCCTTCGTGACTGGGTGCGTCTTCCCCTCTCCCCAGGGTCTCGTTCGCAGCCTGCACAGTAGGCGGCATGCAGACAGCTGGGTGAGGAGAGCCGGCTAGAGGTTGGTGTGTCGGGAGCTAACATTTGAAGCTTCTAGAATGGGCTTAGTCCTGGGACATAGCTGCTTCTGGGAGGGTCAGCATCGCAGAGGGTAGCCCCACTCAGCCGAAAGCCATAGTCCCCTGTCAACATCCTTCCAGTGCCGTCTCATCTGCTACGCCGCCTGTGGCTGCTGGAACCGGTGCTGAGGGGGGACAGATGGGAGGCTTGGTGTTGTGGCTTGAATCGTGTCCTTCAAAACCTGTGTTAAAGTTGTGACCCATGGAGAGGGGTCAGAGGGAGGGAGGAGGAACATAAGGGACTGAGGTGATGGTGCATGGGTGCCTTGACATGGAGACAGACACACAGAGAGGTGCGTCCACATGACACAGAAGAGGGTGTACCTAAGGTGGAGGAGGATCCAAGGACGACCAGCCACCAGCAGATGCTCGGACTAGGCCAGGAAGGGTCTTCCTGGAGACTCAGAGGGCCCCTGGCCCTGCTGACTCCTGACCTCGGTCTCCAGCCTCCATGTGGTTGAATCAGCCGCCCAGTCTGTGGTCTTTTCTTCCAGACAACTCGGGGACCTAGTATGCGCAGAGGCTGCCAGACCGTGTCCAGACCAGCACCCCCATGGCTCATGTCCTCTGTATTAAGGACCCTTTCCGAGAAGCTCAGAGAAACTTGGATAGAGAGAGTCCTTGACCTGAAGGGACTGATGATGTAGCAACTTCATGGGCAATTGAGGAACTTGAGTTGGGATGAACCCCAGGAGCTGGGCCAGGGTGGACCCCAAGACAATCCAACAATAGGATGTTTCAGGTGTGGGGGTGACATATAAATGTGACCCCCCCTGGTTTTCTAAGGATGCGGTGCTTCTGATGAAAATCATCCTATAAGCCTCTGGCAGAATTTTAAGTTCCGAAGTGGAATTCCATAGGACCGTGCCCTGACTCTCCCTGGAGATATCTCCATGGGGGCCCGGGGCACAGGGCCTCTGTGAGCTGGCCAGACCTGGGGCCAGTTCTGTTGGGGAAAACGCTACACCTTGACAACTAGCCAGGTCTGGGAAGTGTGCCAGCCAGGAGAAGCGGTGCCAAGACCTGGTTCGGCGACAGTAGGTGAGCAGCCAGGAGGCACCTGCTGTGCTGTGCCAGGACAGTGAGGGCTAAGGCATGTGGCAGGACCCAGCTCCTTTGGGCCTGCCAACCTCTGCAGGTGTCACAGAGGACTGAGCTCCTGGCCTGGAGACCACAGGGACCTGGGCAGGGATCACCACCAATACAGAAAGTATCCTTGGAGAGGCAAGGGCTAACTTTGACCTCATGCTGCCTTTTTTCAGGCTCACCTGGGCCCAGGTGCACTTTTCAAGGGCATGGGCCTGTGGTTCATGTCCCTCCTTGTGAGTGTGTAATCCTAGGTGAAGATTCATAGCCAAGCTCCTAAAATCTCCAGGCAACATCCATGGATGTTCACTTGATGGGGCCGCCTTGTGGCTCCTGGAAATGCCACGTTGGATTTTACTTCCAGAAGCTTTGGTGCTCGAGATCCATGGCCACCTCATGGTTTCTAGGACGTCTGATGGGACTGACAGGAAGAACCTTGGAAGAACCCTGGGCTGGTCATCATCAGAGGAGGTCAAGTCGCTGCTCCCCTCAACTACGTGGCCATCCGCTTTAACAACTCAGTGCTCTGTTTCCTCATCAGTGAGGAAACATATCCCTGTCCACTGGGTGTCTGTGATGATTGAGTTCCTGGATGAGGGAGTGCCTTGTGGGGAATAATGTGCCTGGCAGCTCCATCTCTGTTAGATGAGGGTTTAATGTGCCATCTCCAGGGCCCTGATTCCACAAGGCTCCCTGAAGGCCCCCTACCTTCTCAGTGAGCATTTTCTAATAAAGGGGACGGTATCTTTTTGTCTAACATAAGTGACATGGTCTGTGCCAAGCCCAAGAATCTCCCGAGCTTGGGAACAGGTTTGCAATCTCAGAAGGATCTGGAAGAAGCCATTGGGCATCCATGCTTTGTCCCTAGCTATTCATTCAGACCCCATTTCAGCCTCTTAGATTTAAGGATATTGCAGTTCAGAGGGGTTTTCATTCTAGACCCATAGATTTGGGGCATATGAATATGGGCCTTGAGGTAAGGAGGGGAGTGGTCAGGACGGTGAGCTCTGGAGCAGTGTCCAGTGGCCAGCGAGGCCCAGCAGGCATCAGCTGTTACTGTGGCACTTGGTCTGAGTGAGTGAGGCCATGTCCCTGGAGAGTCTGGGGTTTCTGCAGGTGGCAGTGTCCCATGGCCTTGCTCCGATGTGCTCACACACGGAGAGGATTCCCTCCAGACACAGCTCGGGAAAGCACCTGCTTGAAAGCAGTGCCTGAGACCCGTGAACCCGTGGGGACCCCACATCATTCAGTCCCACTGGCCTCAAGTTTCTCCTGAATCTTCTTCTTCACATTAGTTGCCCGTGTCTTCCTATCTAGTCCTGCCTCCCTTTAATTTAATGGACCTCACTGGAGCCGTCCACAGGTGACCCAGCAGCGACTTAGACACCGCGTTTCCCACTGGTGAACGAGGGAAGTCATAGCCACTGGGCCTAGCCCACATGGATTTGGGCTCTCGCTGCCCTGGTGACACTGGATTATACAGATTACGTGATGCAGCTTAGTTAGTGCAGAGATGTCAGTGACTCAACGTGGTGGCACCCAGGACAGCAGCTCCAACTGTTTCCCTCCAGTCACAGATGCCCCTGAAAGGGTAGTGGGGAGCTGTGGTTAATCTTTTCAGAAGGAATAAATGCATCTAGTGGGGGGTAACACTGGCTGGCCAATGCGCAGTAGCCAAGGCTGACGCGAGAGAGGTGGAGGCCTGAGCTGTCACCTTTTTATGGGCCCTTGAACAAGAACAGCAGATTCTGTGCTCCAGAATTGTAGAAGGTTCCCCTGCTATTCCCAAGGAGGGCATGTCTATAAACCCTATAAATCCTTTCATAAGCTGAATGGCATCAAGTGAAGAAGCCATTACCATTAATTTATGTGGAGAAAATTTTGAGAATTCCTAGACTCAAAAATAGCCTACCAAATCATACCAAGTAATACATAAAACCTAAAATCCCACTAGTACCACATAAGAACAGGAAGGCTGGCGTGAATACACACCCTGTGAAGTGTAGTTCCCAGGGTGGGAGCTTGGTGAGTGCTTGATGGGCAACGGCTGCTGCAAAACCAGCACTGAACGTTACATTTGCCTTCTTTTTTTTTTTTAAAGATTTATTTATTTATTTATACAAGCACTGGGTACAGTCAGAAGCGCGGGAGAGTGAGAGGATTCACCAGAGCCAGAGCGGGGAGCAGAGCAGGCAGAAGGACTGAAGTACACTGCTGAGGGGAGCAGCGGGCGGCAGGAGAGGTCTGCGCGCCATGTGGGACCCTCCTCCGGTGGCCTTTGACCTTTTAGAGTTAAAATGAAAATCCTCTTAGGGTATCTCTGTTTTTTAACATTTTATTTATTTTTTCCCACCATCTACTTCTTGGACACTTTGTCCTGCTGGCCTCCCACTTGACGTTAGTTATCGATGTTTGCTAGTTTGTGATTATTCTGCTTTCTCAGTACATACACTGACTCCTTGTTTTACTCATCTGTATGAAATTGTGCAATGCTGGTCTTTATCTTTCTAGCTTGTTTTATGACACACTGTTCTCTTAAGCTTCTTCCATCAGGACAATTTGTCTTTGCTTATGGCTGCTTAGGGATTTGAACGTGCCATGTCGTCTCTGGCGGTGGTAACTTAGGTTGCTTCTTGTTAGCAAAGACAGGTCCTAATGTAGGTGTTTCCTAAAAGGGAAGTGGCTTAGCATGTACTTTTGAAAAGAAGGGAGAACTTGTAGATGCAATTGGGAGGTAATTGCTTGCTTCCTGTTGATGCCTGGGATGTTCTGAAATACAGTCTGGAAGAAGCGTCATTGCAGAAAGCTGATGACATTTGCTTTCCCTCCAGCTTGCGTGTTTCTATATCTGCCGGCCCTTCGCTGCTGGCCATTCTTCTGCCCAGAATGTGCCCCTTCCAGCCACAACCTGGTGCACCAGTTGTAAGCCTCAAGTTCCCCAGAAATGTCATGAACTCCACTCCCAAATGAAGCCAGTTCTCTTGAGAATGAGTCTCAAGGGACTTAAGATTGGGAGTGTGATGGAGATTGTGGATCGATCCATTTTAACTCGTCCCGGTGTCAGAAAAACAACGCCGGAGCTTTGGCCGGCTCGGTGCCAGAAATGAGCGCAGACGTGGAATCAGTAGACGCGGGTCTGTCTGCTGCTTATTAACTGTGTGACCTTGGGCAAATGATGCGACTTTGAGCTTCAGTTTCCTCAACTGCGTGAACTGAAATAACAGGATCTCCCCCCGGGGTTGTCCTGATGATTAACTGAGATACGGGAAAACAAGTGTTCAGAGCACGGTCCACCGTCCCTTTCCTTAAATGTGCGTTTTAGGGCTGGTTGATCAGCGGCATCATTTTCAATCACTGAACTATCCCTCCAAGTGATGAATGCCACGAGGCATGAACAGAGCCTTTGGTTTCTGGAAGAGGCTGGGAGGGAATTTGAGCCCGAGAATAAAGCTTATCTTTTGGGAAATGACTCAGGGAGAGGAGCGGAGAAGCGAGGAGGGCATGCCTTGTTGTGCAGCCTGCAGGACCAGTGGGAGCTGGTCCCCAAGACCACAGCAGCAAAGTCCATCTAGAAGCTGGAGGAGCCTGGAGGGAGAGTCCAGAGGAGCTGGCCCGGGGATGAAGACTCAGTCCCTGGGTACTCTCGGGGGCACAGCCATGTTCACTTGGCTTCTATCCCATATCTGCCAATAAAAATTAAGAAATTGATTTTCTTTTGTTGGCCTCTGAGGACTGGGCTCTTTTTATGAGACAGTAAATGGAATCCCTCTCTGAGCATGGCTGGATTTTTAATTGTGTTTGTTGTGCTTTCACTTATTCCGTTTTATGAGTTCCTGCTCCCAGATTTGTTGATGCGAAGCGCTCACTCACCAGGGACACGTCAATGTTTGATTTGTATCAGTAGGAAAAGGTTGAGGTTTTGGAAAAATCATTTTCTTATTCTGAGGGTTGGCTTGCTTGCTTCATTCTGACACATTAAAAACCTGGAGGTTCCCCCCAGGTTTCCTTTCCTTTACTTCCCCACTCGGATGGGGTGAGGAGTGGGGAGTCTTTTCAACAATGCAGGTCATGGTCTGGCTCTTTGTGGAACTGGATTAGATTAGACAGGATTAGAACTCCATTTGGGCGTGGGGCATTGGGAGGAGGCATTTGAGATGAATCCCTGTCATCGAGGATGCCAAGAGCCTCCTTGCATAAGGCACTTTTGTAAGGCTTTGCTGAAGAGGGTGTTTAGTGGGCACAGCATTGAAGGAAATGATGAACGTAGCATTGTTCGATGGGAGGTGGTTTCTCTCCTGAATTAGTCGGCATGAACCAGGTTCTGCTGTGAGAACAAACAGCACCTCTGCCAATCGCCATGACTTTAGACAACTAAGCTGCATTTCCCACTGCTCCGCATGTGCACCACTTCCAAAAGTTCACTTTGGTTATTGATGTTCGATAGTTTGTAATTGTTTTGCTCTGTGAGTTCATCCTCATTGATTCCTTATTTTATTCAGATTTGCAAATATTGTCCAGTATTTGCCTTTGTCTTTCTGACTTGCTTTACTGCACAGAATTCCCTCAAGAGCTCCTTCTATTTTGCCGTAAACGGTAACCTTTCATCTTGCACTGAATAGAATTCTATTGTGTGCCTGCACGACCTCCTCTTGATCCAGGCCTCTCTCGGTGGGCACGTAGCTTGCGTCCAGGTTCTGGCTATTGTAAATAATCCTGCAATAAACACTGTGGAGCATGTAATTTTGTGAGTTGGTGGTTTTGTATTTTTTGAATGGATGCCCAAGAGTGGGATCAGTAGGTCATATAGTATTTCCATTTTTAGTTTTTTAGAGTAGGTCTAGACCGCTTTCCAGAATGACTGCAGCGGTTCACATTCCCGACAACAGCGTAACAGCTCCCTGCTCTCCATGTTGTCTCCAGCGCTTGTTTTTGGGGCCTCTGCATTCTCACGAGTGTGAGATGCTGTCTGTGTGGTCTAACTTGGCAGATCCGCTATTAAGATTGATGACGAGCTTATATCCTTACATCTGTTCATCTTCTGGATTCCCTCTCTGGTAAATTTTCTTTTCATATCTGCTGCCCACTTTTTAATTGGGGTCCTTGTTTTTTTGTTGTCAAGTTGGGGGTGCTCAGCTCTTTTAGTGGAGATCACTCTGAAGTTTTTCTGCATGTTTGCAAGGTGTTTTCAGGAACTGCTTTCTCTCTGCAAGGTGAGTGGTGCTCACTGGTGTGGGCGGCCCGGTGTCCCTCTCCCCCTGACCCCACCCCCAGGCGGGCATTCCACATGGCTTGGAATAGGCCTGTCTGTGATGATGGAATGGAATTCAGGTCCTCGGTTTGCATTTACGCTTAGTTCTGTCTTGTTGGCGCTATTCGCTATTTGATGGGAAATACTCTCTCCATAAACTTCAGTAGGAGGTGACTGTCTCTGCGATGGAAGCGCTGTGCAGGCCGCGAGGCCAAATGGAGCAGGTGCTTCATCTTGGGACCACGGATTGGGAGGGGCTGGCACAGCCATGGCTGCTCACTCTGGGGAAGTCACTGGTGTGTGGGGGAACATCGCACCACCCAGCAGAATCGCTGCTTTAGCAGGATCGTGGCATTTATCATCATGGTGAACTAGTGTTTCATAATCACCTTCTTACTGGGTTTCTCCTCTGGGTTGGAAAATGGCGGGTTGGGGTTGATGAGGACACAAATGGTGTTCTTGGAAGCCATTGGGCAGTTTGGAACTTTCTAGAGTGGGGCAGCTGCTGGTGGGCTCAGGAGGTGCAGCCTGGTGACTGTCTTATGAGAGCAGGCCTTGCTGTCCACGGGGCCTGGAGGGTGCTGGCCGAGTCCAGTGGAAGAGGCCTGGGGTTCCTGTAGGAATCTATGGCTACTCTGGAAGGCACTCTGTCTCCAGGGCCTCATCAGAGGCTCCAGAGCCAGCTGCACGTGGGGCTCAGAGGCATCTGAATCCCAATGCCGAGTCAGCCGTTGGGGTGGGATTTGACCTCCATGGCTTCTCTGGCAGATGGACACACACAAGCTGTAAGATTATTTTAAAAATCCCATTCTTGCCTCATAACCCAGGACAATTTAAACTTTTTATTCTGTCGAACTAGTTGTGATTTTCGGGCCGTGAAAAAAATTCATTTTGATTCACCTATTTTGGTGCTGCTTATACGGGGTGATGTTTCTCTCGAAGAGAATGAAGGGGGTGGTTCTCTGCATTTGGGGGTACTGCACCCTGTGGTGAGCTTCGCTCTGATGGAACGGATGGCAGAGAGTACAGGTGTCTGGGGCAGGGCTGGCTGAAGCCTTACCATGTGTGTCTTTCCCGGCCGTGCAGGTCCCGTGGCAGTTATCAGTGGCGAAGAGGACTCAGCCAGCCCGCTGCACCACATCAACCATGGCATCACCACGCCCTCGTCACTGGACGCCGGGCCGGACACAGTGGTCATCGGCATGACCCGAATCCCGGTCATTGAGAACCCCCAGTACTTCCGCCAGGGACACAACTGCCACAAGCCGGACACGTGTGAGTACTGGGGTAGAATGCTGGCCCTTCTGGGAGGGGAGGGTGGCGTGGCCAGAGCCCACATAGCTGGGGTTCTGGAACCTTCTGGGGTGACCTACCTCCTGCTAAGCTTCCCACTCTCTAAGAGACCCTCCCCTTTTGTCTCCAAACTTGAAAAGTCACCTGGGCAGGGGGCTTCACTAGGGCAGCATCTGGGGTAGAGAGATCTGAGGGCAGGAGAGGTGGCCCAGTGAGACAGAGGCCTTGGCAGGCTGGTCATCTTGTCAACCCGGCCTTTGTCTTAGGAAGCAGAACCCGACTCTGTGGAGACAGCAGCCCCTGAGCTTGTCCACCACAGGGGGAGGGGGTGGGGGACAGTGAGGCCAGTGAGTCCCGCTAGCCGCCCCCCTCCTGCAGTGTCCCCGGAGGTGCTCTTTCTATAAATCAGACCTCGACCCCACTGCAAATCCATGTCTCCCTCCCAGCAGGGGGCGCAGACACACCTGCTTCCTTCTGTCCCCCACTCTGGTGCCCACCCCCGTATTCCGTAGCTCTGTGAGGGCCCCTCTCAGCTCCCAGAGCCTCCATGGCTTGACCCTCCAACCATCGGGCATTCCCCATGCTGCGTACCCAGGTTCAATCCAGGCCACCCCAGTGCACATACCTCCCTCCACTGCTCCTGCACCCCCAAAGTAGTCAGCAAATGGTCAGCTACCCCTGGAGACAGAAGCCCCTGGAGACTGCCTTAGGGTGAAGGGACAGAAGGGACGGGCTAAGGTTTGGCCTCATCTCATAGACAGGAAAACCGAGGTTCTGGGGGGCTGTGAGCTCCCCTCCCCTGCCCCCAGTCTTCTGCCAGTCGGTTCTCTTCTTCTCTCCCTGGTCCCGGGGTCCCGAGGAGGGAGGACCTGCAGTCCCCCCGGCTGAGCTCTCGGTACTCGGCCACACTCTTTGCGGTTCACGGGACTCTTGCTCCCGCTGGCTCACCTCACGGCAGAGCGGGCATCTGCTCCCACTTCCGCCTTCGCTTAGGTTCCTCTGGCTCTCATGTGTAGCGCGAGGCTGGCACGGTGGGCGGGCTGGGCTGGGGTCAGAGCAGGCTTCCACTTGCTGTCAACCTTGGGCGTTCTCCAGACCGTCTCAGTGTTTATCAGATGCCCTGACAGGGTCCGTGAGAGGGAGGCGAGCTGCCCAGGGCCCTGCCAAAAAGCAAGGATGCCATTCCATCCTGGCCTGGCCAGCGTGCGGCTGGGAGGAGAGCCCTCTGGGGCGTGGGTCCTGGCCTGTCCAGGGTGACGTGGTGCTTGAGCAGAGGCTTGGGGTTTGCGTGTTGATGCTCGTGGTACATGACGTAGTTACAGCCATAAGGTCACGTGAATGCTGCTGGGGTGCTGCAGGGCCAGCTTCCTGTGGCCTCTGTGACTGCGTTTTTGCCAAGTTACCAGTATGTAGCCTGCATACAGATGTTCTACTTAATGCGTATTGTTGATTCATGAACATTGAGCTCGGGGCTAGCAGCTCTGCAACTTGTTCGTGAAGGCACAGCACAGCCTACTTGTGCTTGAAAGTGAAATCACCCCAAATAGCACAAATAAGTGAAATATGGCACTAAATGCACCACCACAAATGCACTCATTTACAGTGTGAGGACAGAACAGTTACAGAGTGAGGAAAGATACTTTGTATTATGAGAAAAGATACTTCATAGTATGAGGAAAGATTTTGCAATGTGAGGAAAGGTAATTTACAGTGTGATAAAAGATACTTTACAATGTGAATAAAGATTCTTTACAGCATGCGAAAAGATACTTTGCAGTATGAGAAAAGATACTTTGCTGTGTGAGAAAAGTACTTTGCAGTGTGAGAAAAGGTACTTTGCAGAGTGAGAAAATATACTTGGCAGTGTGAGAAAAGATACTTTACAGTGTAAGAAAAGTACTTTGCAGTATGAGAAAAGATACTTTGCAGTGTGAGAAAAGATACTTAGCAGTGTGAGAAAAGGTACTTTGCAGAGTGAGAAAATACACTTGGCAGTGTGAAAAGATATTTTGCAGCATGAGAAAAGTTACTTTGCAGTGTGAGAAAAGATACTGAGCAGTGTGAGAAAGGTACTTTGCAGAGTGAGAAAATATACTTGGCAGTGTGAGAAAACATACTTTGCAGCAAGAGAAAAGATACTTGGCAGCATGAGAAAAGATACTTTGCAGTGTGAGAAAAGTACTCTGCAGCATGAGAAAAGGTACTCGGCGGTGTGAGAACAGGTACTTTACCTTGTGAGGAAAGATACTTTACGTGGGACAGATACTTGGCGGTGTGAGGGAAGGGAGTTCACGGTGTGGGAGTGGGAGACGCCAGAGCATGGTGTGGCTCTGCTTCAGCTGGGAGCATAGCGTGTGTGGTGGGTGACTCAGTTTTCTCCGCCCTCAAGTGTTCGTGAAGACCTGAGACGGCGGCAAGTGTTGGTGGCGGGATGGACACATTCTAGTGGGTGGGCGAGAGTCTGGGATACAGAGTCTGGGAGTCATGGGGGCAGACTGCAGGCCCTGAAGCCTGCTGGGTGCCGTCTCTGGGCCCTGGCCGTGGCAGCCTCCTCTGGCGTCCCTGTGGAGACCTGGGCCCAGGGGGACAGAGCTGGGCAGCGAGTCCCTTGGTGTGAGCCGGGGCTGGCTCACAGGACATGCGTGGAGGGGCCTTCCTGCCCCAGCTCTTGCTTCATGTGTCCAGGCAGGACTTCCTGTGCCAGGAGACAGGTATGTTGACAGGTGTGAAGGAGGCACCACAGCCCCCATCACCGGGCAGCCTGAGCCGCCAGCTCAGGCCGCAGCAGGGAGCGTCCTTCTGGGAACATGTCTGTCCCCCCATAGACAGGCTCTTGGTTGCTCTCAGAGGACCTGGTGGCCAGCATGGACGTCTTGGCATCGGGCTCATCCTCCCCCTGCAGTTCAGGCCGCAGCTCTCCCGGCAGGAGCCTGGCCGCCCCTTGGTGGTACCCCCGGGCCTCACACCACACGTGATCAAAGCCACCCAGCCTGCGTAGACGAGCAGGCGAGAACATTTGTGGCATTGCGGGAAGCCCGGTCACTCCCTGGGCGAGGACGGCAGGAAGGGGGATGCAGAGAGGAGACAGGCTCAGGTGGGGTGGGGCCTTCCCATCTGAGCCCCTTCCTCGCGGCCTGCAGGGATGTGGATGTGGGGCGAGATTTCGGGGAGTAGAGCCTGGGCAGGTCCCCACACCCGGGTCAGGCCGAGCCGGCGGGTTTCTCTCTAACCCGCGCGTGAGTCAGTTGCAGGGACCCGGCGGGCGGTGAGGACGCAGCCCCCGTGCGTGTCCGTCTTCCCTCCGGCTCCTGGTGGTGATCACAGCATGTCGGGGCGTGAGGATATTTAGGACCGTCCGGAACCTCCCTCCGCAGGGCCCGGTCCTGGCCAGCGCTCTGTCTGGGGCCCTTGTTTTGAGTGGACTCAGTTCCCGGGGACAGGAAGCGCCGAGTCCAAAGCCTGCTGGGGCCTCTCGTTACTTGCTTGAAGCCCCCAGTTCTCGAAAGCATCAGACACGCAGGGGCCCGTGTGGTGGAGAAGCTCCTGGTCCAGGAGAGGTGGACAGGGACCACGCTTTCCCTCCCGTGGCAGCGCTGTGGCCCAGCTACCGGGACACCATCCTTCTGGACCCGTCGCCACGGAGCTTGCTTTGCTGGGAAATGAGCTGCCAAGGCCTGTTCCCCGGCGGCGGCGGCGCAGGGAGAGGAGCTGTGTGTGATGCGGTGTTAATAGTGCGCCGGCGTGATCTAGATTTCTGACACCTTCTATACTAACAAACATCACTCAGCGCAGGGTCATGATGGTGTTTATTTCCAGCTACTTTGCTCAGCATAATGGACTTGCAGATGAAATATGGAAAATGGGCATCTTTGCCTGCCAGCCCCGGGCCCCTCTGGAGCTGAGAGCAGGGGACGGGCATGCAGCAGAGCGAGCCTTCCAGGTTCTTCTCCAGCTGGAGTGCTGCCAGCCTGCCTGGGGGAAGGGGATTCTGCTTCCAGGCTGGGGCCCTCCCCTGGGAGTGCTGCCCACTGTCACTGGCTCCCTGGTCATTCAGGAGACTGGTTCTGCCAGATGTGACCCGGGAGAGAAAGCACTAGTCGGCATGGGCATCTGCTCTTGTCCTGCTGGTTGTGTCTAGTCCGTTCTCATTGAGGGGACTTTACGTTGCCCTGGCGAAGGTCAGTGGTGCCCTTTGCCTGAGCCTTCTCCCCTTGAGGTTCTCCCCAGCGACTGTGCCCCGCTGGCCAGGCCATCTTTCACAGAACATTGTACATGGGCATAAATTAGGGTTGCTCCCCCATGCTGCCTCCTCTTCGCTCCTATTGTCAGATTCCCCCAGAATCCTGTGATGCTAGTTTTTGTGAGCCCAGGGTCTCAGACACACCAGTTTCCTTCCCATCTAGAAAGAACTAGATGGTGCCAGGATGGGATATTTTGGGAGTCAAGGCTGTAAGTCCTGGGCCACATGATGAGCTTGTCTTCAGCTTCTCAGTCCCTCGGGATTGGCCTCAGCTGGGTGCGGACTCCCAAGTCCCTGTGACATTCCGTCATTTCCTCCCATCTCAGGAAGAACAAAACCAAGTCCTGCCATGTCCCCTAAATGATCTGGGACCCCTAGACCTTCCTGGGCATGCTGTTTGGAGATGTGGCCCCCTGGCCCAGCGGGGCGACTTCAGCCTCTCCCCAGGCGGGACAGCCTGCCTTCCGTGGAGCTTCCTGGCCCCGGTTCCGGTTCCGAGCGTCACTGCCATCATCATAGTCAAAGTCAGTGGCTGCAGGCAGTCATGCTAATTAAGTAATTAGGCATAATTATGCTCACTGTAAATACATGGTAATTGGCTTTAAAAAAGTACTTGGGGGAGAAGCATGTGCTTCCTGGTGAAGGAGGTGAGGGGCGACAGGACACCCGGCCCCGGGAGCAGTGGGGTTGGATGTGGGACGTGGGCCCAGGCGGCTCGCACCCAGCAGCTGAAGCGAGTGTGCTGAATGCCCTTCCCGCTCGGCGCTCGAGGCAGAAGGCTGCTCGTGGTGGGTCCAGTCGGTCTTCAGGCAGCGAGAGGAGTAACTCTCCTGAGCGCCTCTCTGACTCAGGGTTTCCCGGAGATGGCCTCAGTCTTCTGCCTTCGGCTGACGCGGCTTCCGGGGTGTGTTGGGAATTTTAAGGGCAGTAATTCTGAGCCGGGTGACACACACACACTGCGGCCTGCTAGGATGAAAACATGGCGTTTGGCTGCCCAAGAGGATCGTTTGCTTCTCCAGGCACAGTGGGCTTCTTGATGCCTCTCCGGGGCTCGAACTCACGAGGCCAATGGGGAGCTGGTCTGCAGTCCGTCCAGTCGTGGGGCTTCCTCCCGGCGGGGTCCCCTGGACTAGTTGCCTGTCGGGGAGTCTCCCTCCCTGCGTGCATCCTGCCAGGAGAGAAGCAGGATGGTGGCTGGCAGGTGCCACCATCCCTCAGGACAGTCCTGCTACCCCGGAGGAGCGGGCGACAGGGCTGGGGACTCACTGGGGCTACCTTCCGATCAACAAGGGGATAGAAATTCCTGCTTATGGGCAGAGACGAGGAGACAGGGAAGGAAGGGGGCCCCCTGGTCAGGGGCGGCCTGTTAGTATTCTCTTTCCAGAACCTCTTTCCTGGATGAAGGGTCACCCTCTCCATTTCCTCTGAAGGCGCCCCTGAGTCGTGCTCTCCCTGGGGGACGCACCCAAGGTTGCCTCTTGGTCCCATCATGGTCCCTTCTGAATGGTCAGCAGCTAGAACCCCATAGCACCCCCTGCCTCCCAGTGCAGGAGCCCGAGGCCCCTGCCTACTGTCTTCCTCAGCCTGGCACGCAAGTTCCCCATTGGGGCTCCTTGGGGTGGTCGACCCTGTGGCTCCCAAGCTGGTGTTCCATGGTCAGCAAACTTGGGGAAACTGGGCTTGAGCATTTCCCTGCTGTGGGGTCCTGAGAGCCTCTCAGGCAGCGTCCCTAGCGGGGTCAGCGGCGCACCCTGATTTTCGGGAGCTGCTCGGTCCAGTTTTGGGGCCTGTTTGCTTCTCTGTGGACACAGACACTCAGGCCTCACATTCTGTTGGTTCTGGGGGGTCGGGACTATTCCTGCCTCCCCGGCAGATGGGGGAGCTCAGCTGACAGAGGCCCCAGGTGGGCCTGAGCCCGCTTGGCACGTGCTTGCCACATTTCTTCCCACAGCCCTGGGCGGGCAGGACAGGGCCGGGCTCTGTGGGAAAGTACTCCTCGGGATTTCCGGCAGGGCGCCGAGCGCCTTCCTGCAAATGGGCCCAGGTCTCTGTCCGTTGTTCTCTGCCTCGAAGCTCTTGCAGGTGCTTCTAAAGCTTTCCAAGGCCCCTGATCCCTGGATCCGATCGTGGCCAAGTGTTCTCCGCATTCCTGTTTCCAGGCCGCGCTGCCACTCAGCTCACAGGAGAGGGAGGGTGCTCCCAAGGCAGGCCAGAGTGACAGGGCGCGTCTCTCCTGTCACTCCTGGTGCCCAGCGGGCCCAGCAAGCAGGAGCGAGGGCTGACTGCTGGCTCTAGGGATGCCTCTCCTCTAGGGGAGAGAGTGGCAGCCGTGTGGGTGGCCTCATCCCTGCTCCAGCCTGCCAGGCCAGTGATGGCGCAGCTGTGGGCAGCGTCTCTGTCCTCGCTGAGCTCGGGAGGAGTATGTGTGACTGCCCCACTGGTATTTCCTGAGACGACGGTACATGAGGAACTGCGAGGGCTATCGGCTTCCCCAAGCCTCCTGCCTGAAATCCCGGGGCGTTCTGGCCTGGACGACAAAGTTTTTTGCCACTGTCACTACATTCCTGGTTTAGATGAGCTGTGCGGGGGACACCAACTCGCTGGTGCCCAAAATAGAGGTTTTCAAAACTTGAAGTGATTTCCGAAAAGAGAAGCCTCCTTGCCTGCAACGACGTCTTTCCCCAGGGGGAAGGGACAGGACAGCATTTTATCACCCAGGCCACAGTCACAGGATGCTCTGTGGGTCGGGGCTGCAATATGCTGGTTGTCAGGACGTGATGGATGTCGACGAGCCGAGCGCTCAGGCCCATTTCCTTTTGGGTTAATGAGACCGAAAAGCTGTGGGCTCAGCCGGGGGGCGGCGGGGAGAGTCATGGCGGAATCTTTTTTGTTTGTGTTCTGTTCTCTCGTTCACTCTCCCGCTTGTCCACACACAGTATTTTGCGAAGGCTGCAGTGCCCTGTGCCCCTGCCCCCAGCCACCTCAAACCAGGGCGCTGCTATCTGAGCCCACGTGGTACGCACCCCGCTGAGGGTTTCAAGATGCAAATGTACATGTCCATGGGTCTTGTTCCTATCTGTGCCATGTCTCATGTTTGGGATACTTATCTATCAGTTGAGATCCATTTTGGATGAAAGTAGACGATCCTGAACCACTGGGCTTAAAAAAGGGAACTGAGTATCAGATAACAAGTAAATAGTGAGGAAGGGTTCCCGGGGCGGGGGGTGGGTGTATATTAGGATTCTTGTTCTGCTTTCCTGCGATTGCCTTGCCTCTATTGCTCTATGTTTTCCTTTACCACCAGACTGGCACCCCTCATGGTTACAAAATGGTTGCTGCAGCTCCAGGCATCACAACCAAATACATGGACCCGGGGAACCACAGAGAGGTCTCTTCTTGTGGGTTAATGGAAATTGAGAAGACATTTTCCTAAAGCCTCTGGAAGTCTTTCCTTCTTGTCTTATCCGTCAAAATGATGCCATATGTTTACTTCTAAGCCAGTCACCCACAAAGAGATGGGATTACCACAGGCAGCTTAGTCTTGTCCAGATTCTCTCCTGGGCTTGGAAATGGAACTCACTTTGCCTGATGCACGCAGTCACCTGGAGGGAAGCGAATAGCCCCACAGAGTCAGGTCTCTGTTAGCAAGGAAGAGAGGGGACTGACTGTTAGAAACGAGACGTCCAGACACCCAAGTTCTCCTCTTAGGTTAATGCACATGCTCACTGGGTCATCAGGCCTCATGAATTGCTGTCGGCCTACCCTCCAGGGTCGGCAGAGGCTCTGGGTGGGGGTGGCAGAGGAAAACGAGAACCTTGACCCCATGTGGGTATTTTTAGTCCTTGTTTTTGTCTTCCTAACAAGCTGGTAATTTGTGGTTCGGATCTGATGAACTTCCTGTTAATTTTCAAAGCTGTCTATGAGCCCCAGCAAAGAGACATTTCTTCAGGTGGTTTTGTCTGGATTGGGTGGTCTTGGTTGAGCAAGCAGTGAAAGTTCCCAGGAGCTGCTGTGAGATCCTTTGGGAGTGTAGATGCTGGAGAGTGGGAGGGAATGGGGGGTGGTGAGGAGAAGAGAACACATCGCCACTCCTCAATACCTTTGAAGGGCCAGGCTCTGGACTCGAAATACTTTAAAACAGAACAGCATCTTACACTGCACATTCCTACTGTGTGTTGGGTGCTGAAAACAATTTTAAGACAGAGTGTTGATTCATCTGTATAAAAGAGATATGGGGTGTCACTTTCCCACTTGGTAGATGAGGAAACTGAGGCCCAGAAAAGCAAAGACCCATTGCCTGGAGCCTCACAGCTAAGAAATGACAGAGCTGTGATATGGCAGACCTGCCGCCCTCTCTTTTTCTCTTAGCTCTCTCTGCCAAACTCACCTGCCGTTGTTCCCACCTTACAGATGAGGACATTGAGACCCAGGGAACTTCAAATACTCCCTGAAGGTGTCAGATTGGTCAGTGGAGGAGCCAGGGTTTAAACTCAGGGTTCGGGAGAGTGCCTCCTGCCCTGGCTCTTAGCTGACCTCTGCCTTGCCTGCACCCACACTTTCTGGGAGACAGAGGGTGGCAATTTTCAGATAGACACTAGTGTGGGTGACCCAGGGAAGGCAGCCCCTCGCTGGCACTGCTGTAGCTCTGATCAGGCAGCCCTGTCCTCACTGGCACCATGGGGTCGTTGAGAACTTCAGAGCTATAAGCCCTGTCACCCCACGCGGGGCCAGCCAGCCACAGGCATTGGAGGTCATGTGGAGCTGCTCTGGAAGGAAGCGGAAGGAAGTCCTCACCACGCCTCCTGTGACCCTGTCCCTGGTGGCTGTGTAGCTTAATTTGTCGCCCAGATGGTGGCCAGCCGGGCCCCTCACTGGGCACTGTATTAGCTTCCGTCCCGGACCTCAAATTGCTGGTGATGCAGCAACTCTTCGCATTGGATTCTGCTGAGTCGGGCAGCCCGAATGCCACTGGTGATGAAGAAGTGTTGGGACTGAACTCCTAATGGCTCATTGATTGGTTGAATTATGCTCAGTGTAATTCTGAAAATAGATTTTAAATATGTGCTTAGGGATTTGTGGGGATTTGTTACTTAGGAGCTTTAACTCGATCGTGGCTGGTTGGACAAACACACCAATGTCAGGAGCTCACCGGGCCCTGTTCTTCTCAGGCGACCCCTCCCTCCCCCTGGAGCAGGACAGCCTATTGGAGCCAGCAGGGGCAGGTGAGCAAGTGCCCTTTCCCTTCATATACCCCCTGGTGGGGGTCTTGAGTAGGTCTTCTAGGGTTCCCCAACCAACAAACCCCCCCATGTTCCAAAGGTAGGATGGAGAAGCACAACAGTTTCTAGTGTCTCCCTTTTACTTCCTTTGAAATCAGGGAGTGTACAAGGTCATCCCAAGGTTTTGCTTTTCCTGGAGTTGCCTCGCAGGGGAAGAAACCAGGGAGGCCTTCCTGGAGGAGACTCAGCTCCTCTGTTCCAGCCCTGTGGGGTGGATTTGGTGTCATTGACCCCGAGGCCTCCAGGGGGCACTATCGAAGGGCCCCTGGCCTGGGACTGGGCTTCAGACACCTGTGCTGCCCATGGGGAAGGAAAAGTTAGTTTGAGATGAGGAAAATGCTCGTGAAGGTCTGTCTGTGCACAAGCCACCGGGCAGCAGGTGGCACAGAGACTTTAATACGTGCCTATAATGACCCATCGCAAATACTTCTTTCCCTCTGGCTGACCCAGCCCCTGAAACGCCCTCTGTGCCCGGCGGAGGGTGGGGTGACGCTAGTGAAGAATGTCACGACGAACCTCTGGGAGGCAGCGTGTCAAAGGTCAGGCCACAGGTGCGAGGGGACATGGTCAGTGGTCATTTTTCCAGAACCTTTTTTCTCTTCCTTCATTTTTACCTCTGTCAAAGGCTAAAATTCCCTGCACCCTTCCCCGGCATAATTTACATCCCGTCAATCACTGGGAAAAACAGTATCCTCAGGGAAGGGAGGAAGTGAAAACAAAACCTGGAAGAAAAGGAAAAAATTACACTCTAATAAAGAAATTACTGACGTTCTGCATTATGAACTGTATTAATTTTTAATGGCTGAGAAAGGAGTTGATTTATAATGCATCCTTCTCTGCTGCAGCGCCTGTCCCCAGCTAATAAATAAATGACAGGTCTCTCGTATTAAAAGTATCCGTCATTTTACACTGCTGGAATGTAAATGGTGAGAGGCGCTGGGGGGCCGGAGGAGTGGGCCTGCCCAGCTGGACCCTGCTGGAGAGGGGCTGGCCAGGATCGCTGTTCCAGCTCTGAACCTGGAGCGAAGCTCTTGTTCTCAGCCAAGCGACCCAAATAGCTCCACCTCCTGTGGCTGGGGAGTAAGTGTGTAGGAAGGTGTGATGGGCCGCTTAGGGACATTAGGATGCAGATCTAAATCTCCAGTCCTCGAACAACAGCATCCCTGCGACACCATTCCTGGTTTTACCCCACATTCCTGACCGAGCCCCGGGAGCTCCCCATCCAGTAGTTGACCCTTTGCAGATGCTGGTCTGTGACTCCGAACTCTAATTCTCTCCTCTGTCCCTCTTAAGAAAAAAAAAAAATAAGTTTAAAAAGCCTACTTTGGTTCCAAAGTAATTATGCTCATATTTTGGGGCAAATCCAGAAATGAACAAAGTAGGAATGGCCCCCCAAATTGTGCCTGGTGATGGATGCTATGAATTCTTTGGGGTTTCACCTTCCAGTCTTATTCATCTTTGCATGGACACTCAAACAAACAAGTGCGCACACATGCACATACACGTGCAAATATGCACACACACAGAGCACCTGCCAGCACACGCACGTCTAACGTGCAAAGCTGGGACCGTGTTCTGCATCCGGTTTCACAAAATTGCACTCATCACTTAGCAATATTCTGTTGCCCTTTGTTTCCCATTGTTAGAAGCCGTGCAGCTATTTTTAGTGGCTCCACATGCGTGGCCGGGGCGGATTCACTTGGGGTCCGTGGTGAGTGGATGATGAGTCAGTCAGGACCGCCCTGTCCTCTACCGCCAGCCCCAGAGTACCAGGGCGTGGGAGGAAGATGAGGACTAAGATGGCCTTTGCACAGAGCTCTTAACCAGGGGCAGCCTCTGAGCCTCAGGTGGATGTGATGAGGTTGTGCGGGCAGCGAGTGGCTCCTTGGTAGCTCAGGTGACGGAGTTCATCGAGGAGAAAGACAGGTCGACATGACCCCAGCATATGCGTGTGGCAGGGGTGCTCCCCAGCGGTTGAGGTAGGGGTGCACACAGAGCCTGCATGTTCAGATTAGCAAAGGTTCAGGTGAAGACTCCACCGAGGGAGTTTTCTGGAAAGCCAGGGAGGTTTAGATGGACAGAGAAGGAAGGGAAGGACCTTCACGGCCATAGCAGGAGTAGCTGGGAGCAGAACGGGGGCTTGATAGGGGGACTAGGGAAGAACCCTGGGCAGCCAGGCGCGGTCCCGTTCTGTGTTGGTGGTGTGGTTGCGTGAGGCAGTCAGGGCTTCACGGCACTGGCACTTAAATGGTTGCACTCTGCGTGCTCACTCTGGCTGTAGAAGCTCACTCAGCTTCTCCAAGAGCAGGTAATGACCGGAGAGGTAAAGGGGCATCACGTTGTAATGTAACAGGTGAAGCAGAGCAGGCAACTCTCTCTGAAGCTGGGGACAGTAGTTCCCAGCAGACAAAGAAAGACCCCTTTTCCAGAGGAGCGAGATGAACTCTCGCTGAGCACTCCCTTCCGCACAGGAATGGCGCGGAGAAAATGAGAGTGGTTTCTAAAGGTCGCTGCTGCCGCCAGGCTGGGCTCCGTCTGATTTATTCATATTGTCTTCAGAGGCTTATAAAAATGGAAGTTTGCTTGGATGGAGAGACTAGCATTCCTGTCCTTCCACGTATGAATTTATTTCTTGATTTCTTGTGTGCATTTCTAAACATAGAGAGACTGATGCCTTTTGCTTCTGAAAAAAAAAAGAATGTCTGGAGCTGGTAAGAAGAGGAATGAGGGCTGAGTTCTTGGCGTCCATCTCGGAAGGACCCAGAAGAGCAGCTTGATAGCACGTTGGGACGTGGCTGCCCATGACCAGGTCTTAGCTGGCCTAGACTTGATGGCCAGTTGCAATTGCGAAATGATTCTCCCCATTTTGCCTTCAAATCTTGGGCCAGAAATTATTCTGTTGATAGGACTTGGCTGAAAGCAGAGACCTTTTTTCTTTTCTGCTCTTTAATTCTCTTTCACTTAACTTCCTTATAGCCCATAAAGATGTTTTTAATTTGAAAAAGACTCGAGAGACCCATTAAGACCAGCATCTGCACACTATAGATGAGGAAACTGAGGCCAGACCCATAATTCAGTGCCATCAGCCACGTAATTATTTGGCGGCGCCTGTATGACTAGGCCCGATGGCAATTGTCTCTCGATATTTCTCACTGAACCTGTAAGTGGGATGCGATCTTTTCCCCCAAAGAAGTTGATTTTGTCTGGGCCATTTAATAGGGAGCATCTGACAGAAGTGAACTGTCTGACTCAGGTGCAGTAATTGCTACAGAAATTGGTTTTAGTGTCTTTGGGGAATTCCACAGTTGAACCCAGAAGGCATCTTATCAGGTACAGTTTGTTCCGACACTTCCACGGATGTCAAGAACTTCAAATGTCGCTGTTGCTTGTGGGAGTGATTCTTTGCTGTTTTAGTTAGCATGCAGGGGCCGCCACCCTGCCCGGTGCATTCCGGGAGGTACACGCTCGGCTTCCAGGATGTGGCCTGCCCAGGCTCCCTGCCCTGCTCCTTGGGCAGGACCTCAAGTCACTGGTGCGCACCAGAGCTTTTTGAAGAGCGTCTGAGTTCCTAATGGCGTCAGAAAGATGCAGACTGGGGGCCGGGCCTCTCTCCCGGACCCAGACAGCTGAGACCCAACGTGCCCCCAGCTCATACAGGGAGCTCCTACAGAGGCTCTCCCCAGCTCATACAGAGGTTCTCCTCCTCCGCCACGTCTGTGACTTGACGTCACTTCCAGCTAACAAACAGCACCTGAGATTCACTTCACTGGTTTTTCGAAAGTGGGTTCTTTTCCAGGAGCATGAGCTAGGCTCCCCATCTCCAGGCTCTGCAGGCGCGCCCTCGGGGATGGCTCCCTGCAGGCATCCACCCAGGCTCATCCCACCTCCTCTGCTTAAATTCTGACCCAGAAGAAGATGGAGCGGGTGGTTTTCGAGAGTCCAGCTGCCACACACTCTGGGCTCCTGACAGTGGCATTGGGGGGGGGGGTAGGGGTGGGGGGGTGGGGGGGCGTTGGGGAAAGCATTGTTCTTATGAAACAGTGGTTTTCAAAGTGTCCCCCAGAGCAGCTCATCTGGAAACTTTAGAAATGCAGATTTCCCTACCCCCAGTCCTCTGCATCAGACCCCCTGGGGTGAGTCTTAGCCCATCTGTGCTGTGAGAAGCCCCTCCAGGAGGTCCTGAGATGCAGCAGTGTGAGAAGCCCTTGTAAGAATCAGTGGTGGTTTCCCCCAGTGTAAACATTCTGAAGCAGTTGAGATGTGTTCTGATGTAATTTTTGGTAGGATTTCAAAATTTGTATCATTCAGTAGACATTACTGAGCATCTGCTGAGTTCGAGGTACCATACTGGATGCTGGGAGCACAGGCAAATGAACAGGTCACTTGGAGGTTTTGATGTGGCTACGTATGAATGTTTTTGGGGGTGACAACAATATAGACGGGGTCTGTCCTCCCTTATCCTCATGCTCCTGTGACCTCTGCTTCTCTAGATGGGGAACTTTGGGAAGCTTATGGGGAGACTGTTGTGAGAGAGCGATGGGTGGGGTGAGGTGTGGGACCGGCTCTGTGTGGGGCGAGGGTGCCGGCTCCGTGTGTTACGTGGGATACCACGGTACAAGTGTCACGCGTTAAAAGCTGCATTAATACTCTTCCCTGCTAGCAAAGCCACCATGTCCTAGTAGCCCTGACAGAATGGCTGCTGTGGGTTGGCCCAGCCCATCTGGCAGCCCAGGCTTTTGTGGGTTTGTATGGGGCCTAGGCAGGGTAACGTCGAGTAAACTGGCTGAATGTGGGGTTTTGCAAAGAGCAGTGGGTGCTTTCTCCTTCAACAGTGCGTGAGCTGCCTGACACGTCAGCCTCTGACATCTGCTGGGTCACCCTGTAGGTCCCCATGTGTCTATTGCAAATTGGGAGCCATGAAAGGATCCATCTGTATGGGTTTTTCTGTGCATTCGCGGGAGGCATGCAGGTGAGGGGCTGCCTTGGGACGCGACGGGTAAAGCCCTTGAGTGCAGCCTGCCTGCCCGAGACGCCACAAGGGGAATTCGAGTGTCGTGACAGCACTTCTGCCCTAGCAGGTGAGGGGAGGTCATTTGGCAGGTTGGGTTTGACATCACTGCCGGTCACACTTTCCCCTGGTAGTGTTATGTGCTGAGAAATGTGTCCCCACGTGGAGGCCAGTGTCACACCTCGCTGACGTTCTTCAGGGGCTGACTCGCCTGCTTGCAGACTCACCTGCATGTCGTCAGCCCTGGCATCTCGGAGTTAATCCAGTCCCCAAACTTCACATCATGCCAATGCCCAGGGGGGCGGGGAGGGGTTCACAGAATGCATCGGATTAGCAAGAATTTAATGATGACTTTCCAAAGGTTCTGAAAATGTATGAATGCAGCAAATACTCCTTAGTGGAGTGCTTTAGACATCTGACCTCTTCTTGTTCAATATGGAAATGTCCACGTTTCGTAAGTCCTTCCTAGAATTAGCAGGAGAGCCACATTTTAACTAGATCCCAACAGCTTTCTCAAATTCCATTCTATTTTGATTTTTTACAAGTGAGCTGGAGACTGTTACCAATGAGTAGGATCTCAGGTGCCAGAGTTGAGGCTGGCCTGGCAGAGGGCACAGCTCATGTGGAGGCGAGGGGTCGAGGGAATTAGGCGGGGTCAGTGCTGCCATTGAGCTGTGTGGCAGAAGCCAGGGTAGAACCAAGCTTGTTCTTCACACACCATTTGAGGCTAACGGCACGTATAAGCTGTGAGTCCTATGGTCAGTCCTGGAGTCAGTCATTTCTCTGTAAACTTGCTTCTTGTAGGGTTGGCTTGCAAGCCAGTACTTGGGCTCGTGTGGACCAAGCAGAGGTTATAATTTTTTTTCTCGCTTGGTTACTAACAACTAAAACTTGGGAACGTGCCCATAGAATTCTGAATTTCCAATTTCTGGAAACACAGGGGCCTCGGCAACACCTCCGTGGAGACTGAGCTGTTGTACCTACAGACAGAACATGTTCTCTCCCCTTTACCAAAGTTCCCTCACTCCCTATAGTCTCACTCCCGACTCCCCCCCGACATGTACATTGCTCACATGACTTTTGGGACCATGGTCATTTATGACCCCCCTTTTTTTTTAATGGAAACTATTTAGTGAGGTAAAATCATGACTGTGAATGTTTCTAAAATAAACACGCCCCTGTGCCATCTGGTGGCCCTTCCAGCCATCCCCACCCCTCCCAGGGGAACTGATTGTGTGCTTGTGATCAGCGTGCATTGGTTTTGCTCAGTTTCAACCTTGTGCAGATGGAATCGTTCAAAATCTATTCCCGCGTCTAGTTTCCTGAACTCTCTCTTCCTTTGTGAGATCCATCTACAGTGTCGCGTGAGGCTGGAGTTGGTTCATTCTGATGGCTGTGTGGGGTTCCATGTGTGAATACACAGTGGTTTGTTTGTGCAACCTACTGTGGGTTGGCATTTGGACCTGCCACTTTCATTTTTTTCCAAGATTTATTTTATTATTTATGCATACAAGAACTGGGGTGCAGGCCAGAGGTGCAGGGGTGAGAAGACTCACCAGAGACAGAGTGGGGAGCAGAACAGGCAGATCTACTGAAATACACTGCTGAGGGGAGCAGCGGGGAGACAGAAGAGGTCTGCTGCACCATGTGGGACAGCTCAATGGCCAGGGATCAAACTTGTGCTGCAGAGGCTGCAGATAGCTTGATAGCGCTCTGTCTTTAACCTCTGTGCCACCAAGGAGGCCCTGGCACTTTCACTTGTATCTAAACCTTGGTGGACCACATGGAAGACTTGGGTCCAGTGGGCAATGCAGGCAGCTGGGTGTGTAACAGGCTGGGCCATGCGGGTGTGCGTGATCACACTCCATGACGTTCACTTGATGGAGGGAACCCCGCGTGTTTCGGAGCTCATCCCCGTCATTAACAGCACGTGGCTTGCATGTACGTGTGTCTGGGTACGTACCCGTTTCTGTTGGAGATGGGCTTGTGGTTGAAACGGCTGTGCTTACGTGTACGTTTAGGGTAATTTTTTAATAAAGGAGTAAAGAGATTGTATTCAGAGTTGATCCACAGTAATGGTTCCATAAGTGAAATGTTAGCTAAATCGTCACCATCATCACCATCATCATTCATCTGCTGGTTTTGACCACATCGAGAATAAAACTGGAAAGGTCCCTGGGCTTTGTCCCACCTCCGTGTCAGGAATGCCTCAGAAGTGTGTGGGCGAGGCCAGCTCTTCCCGGGAGAGGGAGCTCCTCTCCCCCGACCCCTGCGCCCTGGAGGCCGACAGGGGGCACAGCCAGAAGTCGGTCCTCCAGCACACAGGGAGGCACCCCTCCCCTTCTGCCCTACAGTGTTTCTTCTCTGCACCCAAAAAGGGGGCTGCTCTGTGAAGTCTGGGCTATCTGAGCTGTTGCTAATGGAAAGCGAAGCTTCCAGAGGGATAGCAAAGGGAGGTGATGCTCACGGAGGTGGATCTTACTTATTCCATTTCCCGGTAGTGGCCCAGATAGGATTTCGGTAATTGATATGATCTCATGAATAATGGAGAGCAGAGCCGCGATGGTGGCAGCTGTTTAACATGAAGAATCGCTGGGGACGGAGCCTGGGCTACTCCTCATAGGGCCCCTACCACCACGAGAGCCTTGCGAGCCAGGAGCCTGGGCTTGGGGACCGAACAGAGACTCTCTTGCTGGAGTCAGAGCGTTGGAAATGTGAAGGTCACCAAGTTCAGCGACTCCAAATATGTGTCTGAGGCGTCTGCTTTGGAATCACCAGGGGCTTTTAAAAACCGCCATGTCCTGGACCCGGCCTGAGATCCCGGCTCGTGGCCTGCGTGTGGCCCTGCAGCGCCTGATCCCTCCAGTCTTGTGCTCGACACTCAGGAGACGGCTCTGAGTGGTTGAGAGGCCAAGTGTCTGTAGGGCACTGTGACTCGGCGGCTTGGGCAGACCAGGCGCCGGCTTCCGGCACTCCCCCTACACCACCTCTTCCTCCCTCGGGCTCCGAAAGTACACTCGCTCCGGTTCATCCCCGCGCCCGCCCTTTTGCTCCCAGATATGTCCAAGCACATGATTTAACATCTTTCTTCTGGGGGGCATTTCCCTTCTGGATGGGGCGACGTTTCTTTCACGAAAGTCTCTCCCCACGGGCTCGGGGAGGGGCTGAGCCTGGCCGGGGGGTGCACAGCAGAGCTGCCTCCATCGCTCACCTGAAAGCACTTTGCGTTCAGGACACCTGAGACGTAGCTGCTGAGGTTTCATCCCCATGTATTTAAATCCTCTCTGGACATACATGCATAGGAGAGAGGGGTAGAAATGCCTCGAATCGTTATCAGAGACGATGGGGAAAATTTTGGCTGTGTGAAAGGTTCTCGTGTAATCGCCGTTCCACCCGCTCGATTGGGTGAGGGGCTTGTCGATGATCCATCTGGATTCAGGGGCCGCCGTCACAGGTGCTGCCGGCACGGCGTGTCCTGTGCTCACTGGTCCTCAGAATGCTCTGGAAGGGAGTCTCTCTATCAGCAGGTTGGGTGTACCGAGGTCCTCCCCGCGCCCCAGGCTGGTCCTCAGCTTCGGCCCTTCCCAGACAAACCTGTGCTGCCCCCTGACCCGGAGCCCTCCCAGCTGTCACTGCCTCCAGAGGGCTTGTTAGCGAAGCTCAGCAGTGGGTGTCTCAGTTGAACAGGATCTTCTGGAGACTGAGGCAGATGCTTACCATGTCCGGTTCACACCAGTGAGAGGTTCCCGGCTGGTTTCTTTCTCTGGTGCCCTGTCTGGCTGCTGGGTTGTGGACAATACAGATGTCAGTTACCCAGGATTTAGAGAATGACAAGGCCCCTTTGGACTTGAAGCATTGAGTAGAATTGGGGTGATGCTTTTATGGTTAAAGGGGGTTTCCCCCATTATAGTGGAAGACCCCATACAGGGGTACAATCAGGTGACTTTTTGAGGAATCCAGGTAGACCTGTGTGATTTTAGGGCAGGTAAACGTTAGGCCTTTTGCCAAACCCATTGACAGAGTCACTGATGGCTGTTTGGGGTCATCGACAAGGGGAGCCTGACCCACGAAACCTTTGCCTTAGCACAGTCAGGGGTCTGTGTGGCCCATCAGTCATCTGTGACCTGGAGGCAGACTCCTAAGGGGACTGGCTGCATCTCAGGGAGACATGGCAGCCTCACCTGGCAGCGCTTAGTCGGCAGTGGGGACGGGATGCCCTAGGAGCCTTCTGAGTTGAGCAAGGGTAGTTCAGATCCCAGCTCAGCTGCCATATCCTTTGCACGAATTGCTTAAACTTGCTGGGCCTCCTTTTCCCATCTGTAAGATGGGAGTACTAGACCCTGGGGCAGTAGCACATGCCACTTCATCCATGGAGCATGCTTGTGCTGTGATAAGCCCGCCCTTCCTTCTGCTGGCTCTGATCAAGGCGGATTGAGTGGTGGTGAGATTGTCATTCATTCAAGTCAATGTTTGACCTACTTCCGCAATTGTGATATTGTTCTCACCCTGTATTTCAAGGCTTTCAAGTTTGGCCTTTCACGCTCTATACACCTGCTAACTTGTAAGTGTTTCCTCTTTTCCAGCACCTTCCCTAGCCTTCCCACATCTTTCTTGCCTTTAGAGGGTAGGGGTGACATGCTTGTCCACGTGCAAAAGTGCCTTGGTTTGCCAAGGGTAGGACAATGGTTTGTCATTGTTTTTTTTCCCCATCAGTTGTTCTGACAGTGGTTGGCAGGGAGTTGGTATTTTTGGCCAAAGCAGCACATATTGAGCCCACATCCCCAGGGAAGACTTTTTAGTCTTCCCTAAAGTTTCTTTTCTGAGTTGCATAGTTTGAATTTTCTATTGATGAAAAGCACCCCCTTTTCTTGCTACAGAAATATTGTCTGCCCATTTTCTGGCCTATCCCCCTCTTGTTGCCTAAGGCACATATAAAAGTCTCTTAATATTTTCTTTGTACTTGATGCCTTTGGTTTTAGCATTTGATTACCTGCAAGATCTTAGGACTGCCTACACATCAGAGGTCATCTGGTGTGAAGATCAAGATGCCAAGGGGTACCTGAGGATGTAGTAAACAGGTAAAGAGTTCAGGAATTTACGATGGATTAAGATTAGGGCATCAGACCAGGTGTGGAACAGATGCGCAGAGACAAAAGAGATAAGGTAAAGCCCAGGTCAAGTCCGGGACATAGCAAAAGAAGCACCTGAAGGGACCAGATGGGCTAAAAAGACAATTGTTACCTTAGCTCTCCTTTCTGTGAGTGTGTGGCCCTGAAGCAAGAGATTCTGCTCCCCACTGGAGAAGGATTTGCAAGACCGGTCTTCCATCCATGGTAATATATCCCCTCAATTACCATGGAGACTTCCATTTTAAAAATAGGCATTGTGTGGAATCTCAGTGCAAAAAAAAATTTCCAAATTTATCATAGCAGTTGGCTTCCCACACTCTTGTGCCTATTTACTCCCTTGAGGATTCGCATCAGGCTTGACTTTTCCTTATGGAGAAAGTGTTTATTTCTCCATATGTCATGTTGGCTTAAGCAACGTGTGAGTCCCTGGTTGAAAATGTGCCACATGGCCCTCTTGCTTCTCAGAGAGCAGAGTAGTGGGTTAATGGCTGCGAGAGGCGTTGCTCCTGAGTTCCCGTTTCAGCTCTGGCTCCTAGGAATTGTGCAACTTTGGGAAAGCTACCCTACTTCTCTCCATGCCTCATTTTTCCCATTGGTAGACTTAGACCAATATGGCACCTGCATGATAGAATTATGGGGCTTAAAGGGAGTAAGCTTGGCAGGTGCTCAGAAGAGCGCCTGGCACACAGTAAATCCTCCCAAGGTGCCACTGGAGTTTTCTCTAGGGAGCTCTGGAGGACGCTGGCATCTGTTTCCATAAAGGCATGTGAAGGGGGAAGAGCCAACAGCTCTCCATGTCATGATGTCCCTTTAGAGCTCAGAGGTAGCTGATGTCAGACCTCCCAGTTCATCTGTATCTAGTTGTCAGTTACATCCAGAACATTCTGTATGTGTTCTACATCTGTCTGCTTCACCCGTCAAGGGAGTGGCTACCTCTTGATGGTCTCAGCAAAGAATTAGGCAAATCTGTGATTTTTCTCTCCTTTGCCCCCTTCTCTACCTGAGGCATCCATTTTGCCCTGTGACTGTTGTGCTGGGTATCACATTCCCTTTGGCAGATTGAGAGTCTTCCCCTTGGCCTTGGAGGGTTTTGCAAAATGCCACTTGGGTGTTTGGGGCTCACTGCATGTCTGATTTGGGTAGCATGCCTGGCTCCTGGGACATCCCTCTCCCTCCTCTTCTCTTTGCTGGGGGAGTCTGCCTTTCAATTTGTTTTTTGATGCACCCCAGTTGTTGGGAGATGCTGAGATTCACCTTTTTAACCATACTTGTTTTAGTTTCTTCTTGAGTTGAAGGACCTGGGTATTTTGATTCTTAAGAGTCTTGTTTTCCTTGCACTTACAGTGATTTTTTTATTGTTTTAACATAACCTCTCAGGTTTTCTGTTGAGTCCTAGTTTTTTAAAACTGTTTCCAATTCAACATGAGGTTCAGAGTGGAATTGTACTCCTATTTATCTACTGCTTTTACTTTGTTACTCCAGGATAAAATAATATAGAGATTACAGCAGAGATCCCAAAGATCCCCTAGCTGGTAGTTTCTAGTTTGATTGGAGATGGGGATAGTCACTGGGGTAGGAATCTCCCTCTTCCTGTAATTGGTGGTAACCTCAATCATCAGGGATGAGGGCTGGGGCAGACACACTGTCAACACATTTACCATTTCCTTGAGGGCAGAGTCAAGTTGCTGGTGGAAATGCCTAGAATAAGGTCCTCCATTATCCATCTTTGACAGAACTTATGTATGTCCTTTGAGATTTTATGGCAGTATGGTTTTCCTATGTGACCCTGAGTGCTTTGTAGCATGAGGAATGGAGAAATAAAAATAGGCCAGCTCTTAGATTTTCACTTTGAAAGGAACAATATCCTTTGCAGAGAGGAAATCTCTTTTATATTACAACCTGGGCGAATTATCAACCTTCTCTTAGCATCTGTCCAACAATGGGGAGCTCATAACCTCATGGGCCAGTCTTCTATCAATGCATAAATATATATATATATATTTCTAATTTTATTTTTATTTAATAATGGGTACACTTTTATGCATTGGTAGGATTAATATAATTTAAATGCCAGTAATCCTCAAATTGATCTACAGATTCAATGCCATCTCCAGTGGAAATCCAAGCTCCCTATTTCTGGAGAAATTAACATGCTGATTCTAAAATACAGAAAAATAAGGACTCAGAATAGCTGAACAGTCTTACAAAAGAAGAAGTTGGAGTACCTAACCTTCTCTATTTCCAAATTTGTTATAAAGCTACAGTCATTGAGACAGTATGGCAGTGGCATAGGACAGATGTAGAGATCAGTACAGTAGAATTGAGAGTCCTGAGAGAAACCCCATTTATGTTCAGCTGATTTTTAACAAGGTTACCAAGATGATTCAATGGGGAAAGAATAGTCCCTTCACAAATGGTGCTTGGCAAACTAGATAGTCACATGCAGGAGAATGGAGTTGATCCCCTACTACACACCATATACATGGATTAACTCAAAATGGGTTCAAGACATAAATATAAGACTTGAAACTATTAAATCTTTAGGAAAAGACACAGGGGCTAATCTCTGTAGCTTTGGATGAGGGAATGGTTTCTTAGGTATGGCGCCACAAGCATGTACAACAAAAGAAAAAACATATGCATGGAACTTTATCAGATGAAAGACTTACATGTTTCAAAGGACAACATCAAGAAAGTAGAAAGACAACCCATGATCTAGGAGGAAATACTTGTAAAACAACAGTCTTATCAAGGAGTTATGTCTAGGTTGTAAGGAAAAGACAGGTGACCGAACTGAAAAATAGGCAAATGAATAGATAATTTTCTAAAGATGATACACAAATAGTCAATAAGAACAAGGAAAGAGCTCCACATCACCAGCCATGAGGGAAATGCAGAACCGTATTGAGAGCTCACTCCGCACCCTCTGGGATACCTGTAGCCAATGAGCTGGATGACAGCAAGTGCTGGCAAGGAGGTGGGAAGCTGAATCTTCATATATTGCTGGAGGGAGGTACAGGGGGGCAGTTGCTTTGGGAATCATGGGGCATTTCCTCAAAGCATTCAACTTAGAGTTTCCACTTGACCACCAATTCCACTTCGAGGTCTAGGCTCAGGAAAATGGAAAGTAGGTGTTTACACAAAATCTTGGACGTTAATGTTCATAGCAGAGTGATTCATAATAGCCAGAAAGTGGAAGGAACATAAATGTCCACCAGTGGAAACGTAGCTTAAACAAGTGGTCTGTCTGTACAGTGGAATATTATTGAATCATGAAGTAAATGGCCTACTGAGACACCACCTTGTGGGTGGACCTTGCTAACGTGATGTTCAGTGAAGGAAGCCAGGCCCCCAAACCTGTCTATTTGATGACTCTGTGGCTATGGCTGGTCCAGAGCAGACAAGTCAGGTGATAGGAAGCAGATTAATGGTGGTCTGAGGTGTGAGGAGAGAGGGCTGGGCAGTCACTGCTAATGGGCGTGGATTGTTCTTGCTTTGTTTTTTCGTGGGAGGAGGATGAGAATGTTCGGGAATCTCAAAAGATTCTGAAAAAACCAAACCCACAGGAACAATGCCCAGTTCCCCCAGCCCTTGCATGGGGCCCAGGCGGAGCTTCCCAGGCAGGGCTGGGCATGGACTCAGCGGCGCTGACTGCCTGGGGAGTCGGGGCAGTGGCTGGTTACCCACTTCGGTGGACACACTTCTGTATTTTAACGATGAGTGTGAACACATCAGTGCTTTCCCACTGACTGCTAGAGCTTCCCTCGCCTGAGTCCCATGGCTTCCCCTCGGGGCTCCTGGATCCCCTGCTGGGCGGCCAGATCACAGATGGCCACATGCCATCCCCACAAGTTTCAGTTCTGCACACTCAGATGCCCAAGTCTGGGTCGGGAGCTGAGAAAAATCAGCATCTTGGTCAGTGATTTTGAGGGGGAACGGGCAGAGGGTGGTGGGACGCCGTCTGTCCTGCTGGTGCGTCTGAGTGCGGTGGCCCATGCGTCACATCGACAGGTCATTTGTCCAGTGTGGTCCCAGCTCGTGGCCAGAGGTGTCCAGGTGGCTTGCAGCCACATACCCAGGCTGTGCAGCGATGCCGGAATGAGGGCCAGTCTCTGGAAATAGGGGCGGGGTGTGAGGGTGTAAGAGGAAGCCGGGAGAAGCGTGCGGGCCTGTAGAGGGGCGTTCCCACCTGGCTCTGGCGTCCTCGCTGCCTGGGGACAGAGGTAAACAGCGCAGGCACAGACGGCTGTTCAGAGGAGGAATTACTTTTCCAAACATGCTGGCCTAACAGAAGCTTCTCCTCCCCTCATAAAGAGCAGCATGGCATGTGGGATGCAGAATGACACTCACCAGCTTCCTGAAAATAGATCCAGGGCGCACCTCTTGGGAGTGCTGGTGAAAATAGCCTTTGATGCGAGTCAGGGACTGCATGTCCAAACCCACTCCACCAAGTGGGTGGGCAGAGGTGGGGGAGAGAAGCTTCCAGAAGCACCACCAGGGCCTTGTCTTACTCTGTGGAGACTCAGGCAGTGGCTGGAAGCGAGGAGCTTCTGAGGAGCTCCCTGTGGAGAGCTGACGGTGGCCCCCTCCTGGCCCATCCAGGTGGCCCCTGGCAGGTCAGTGTTGCAGCTGGCGCCTTCCTGTCCACCACAAGGGTGGGTGCTGCCCCGGGCTTCCTTCCCACACATATCAGAACCCGATCGTGCGAGGCAATAAATCATTGACGTCCAGGACAAATTCCCTTTGACATTTTTATCTGTACTCTTCTGGGGGCCTTTAATTAGCATGATTGCTGCACGGGAAATGACGGATGGCACCGGCCTGGCCCTGGGCTGGCCTGGGGGCCGTGGAGGGCCCTCCAGTTTCTGTTTCTGGTCATCTAGGAAAGACTCTGATTAAAAGTGATTAAACCCCTTAATTACTAGTTCTTCTGCTGCTCTTAATATGGTATAATAAGGGGTTGCTGGCAGTGAGTCTACTTGGCTTAAAAATATGCCTCTGAACATGAGCTCATGCAGTCGTGAGAAACTCATTCCCAGTGCGGGTTATTTGCTGCCCTGGCTCCTATGCCCACCACCCTCGGCCCACCACCCACGGCCCACCACACACTGCCTACCACCATCCACCACCCTCGGCCCACCACCATCCACCACCCTTAGCCACCACCACTGCCCACCACCACCGCCACTCTGTGGCACCTGCTTTGTCCTTAGGTCATCAGCCCGCATGTCCTTGACCACAGTGTCCACATCCATGGGGTCCACAGCCACAGTCATCAGCCATAAAGTTCCCAGCCCTTGTTCATGGCCCATGGACTTGTGGTGCATCAGAAAATGTAGTGGTTGAAGAAAGAACTCTAGTTAGCATGAAGGGTGCTGGTTCCCCCCAGTTCCTGACATGCAGTTTGCCTTGAAAACCCCCTACTATTGCAGTGAGATCTTGACAGCCCTTCTCAGCTGGGGTGACTCTGTCCTCCAGGGGTATTTGGAAGTGTCCAGAGACATTTTTCTTGTCCTCAGTGGGGTGGAGGGTGTTTCGGCGGCTGGTAGGAAGAGAGGCATCCTGCAATGCCCAGGACAGCCCCCCCAATCAAGAATGCTTGGACCCCAATGTCAGTGATGCTGCAGCTGCCAGGGGCGACAGCATGGCCTGTGGTGCCACAGTGGCTTGAAAACAAGCTTAGAGAGGTCACGCCCCCATCCCGCAGGGCCAGGCCACCGATGGCTCACCCCAACGGTCATCCTCCTGCCACTCCCACACCTTGTGTGTGACGTGTGAGTGAGCTTTGCAGTCTCTAGTGTCCAACAGGGGTACAGGTCTTCCCTAAGTGCTTATGTCATGTCTTGGAGGGAAGTTTCCTCCACTCTGCCCCTGCCCCCTGGACGGCGGAGAACATACCCATCAGAAGTGCTGTGGTTGGGGGTCTTGATCGCGGTGGTTCTCGGGAGGACTAAGGATTTGCAGGGGCCAGAAGCCTGGTTATTTGCAGTCTGGAGCCGGTTCGCACATTCAAATGATTTGGAGCCTTGGAGGTCCCCTAATGTAGGAGGTGGCCGGTGGGGACCATAAGGAGCAGTGGTGTTTTGAGGTTGAAAGCACACAGTATTCCCAAAGGCATTCCTACAAAAAGGAGAGCCACACGCCCCTATCTGTCAGGTGCGCATTCGCAGGTGGGGTACCTTCCCGAACCGGTGACGTGAGGTCCCCAGGAGGCACACGCAGGAGCTCAGAGCACTCTGCATTCGCACCCTCATTGTCTGGGGATCTTGAGGGGTCTGTCGTGTTAGGGAGTCTGCCGGAGCACGTCCCTGCCACTGCCCCTCTCCCTCAGCCACGGTGGCTCTGTGGCTGCACGGTGCCCTGGTCATGGCGCCACCCGCCTGCACACATGCCCATGACCCCCTGGAACTCGTGGGGCGTCAACATCACACGGTGCAGACTCAGGGAGACGTGTCACTTCTCCGTGACGCAGCCGGGGGACCAGCAGAACCGGCACTGGCTGGCTCTCCACGCGGCACGGCCCCGTGCTCTCCCTGCGCCCCAGTCAAGAAAGACACCCTGTCCTCGCTTGCAGAAGAGGAGGCAGCACCCCCGAGGCCCGCGGAGAGTTGACTCTGGTTCTAGTCGGGACTAGACATCCCTATCGTACGCCCTTCCCCTCTCGGCCTCATGTCCACGTGGTATCATAGGGGCGTGTGCATCTGGGTGCCCTCTCCTCCTCCTTCCTACGGGCACAGTCATGTGGGGCTAACAACCGCGTCTTAACTTGACCTTTAGCAAAGATCTTGTTTCCAAGGAAAGTCCCCTTGTGATGTGCTCAGGGGCAGACCAACCGCTGACAGTCTCCCATGTCCACGCTGTTCCCATCACCTGCAATGCGCCCCCATGATTTCTGCCTTGGGGCCATCTCCCCGTCTTCCCTCTCCACCCCGTGTGGGGCCACCCCTTAGTGGACCCCAGAGCTCCATGTGGTGCTTCTTCCTTGACACCCACTAGAGTCTCTCATGTTATCACCATTTGCTTTTCTTCTTAATCCCCCCTCTTTTTTGGCCCCTGGAAGATTAGTGCCCCGGTAAGCTTAGCAGGTATGTGCCTCAGGTTCTCGGCCCTGGAGTTCCAGTTTCTCTAGGGTGGGATTTGGGTCTCGCTCATTTCGGCTCTGCCGCTCCCTCTCCAGCTCTGGACACAGTGTCTGGGTGCATGGGAGGCCCTTGGCACAGCCTGCAGCAGGAGGTGGGGGCACAATGGGTGCACAGCAGGGTCCGGGTCCGAGCTGCTGGTGTGCACACACCTATCATCACCAGGTGCCGGTGCTCCCGACCTGGGCAGACCTGCGCCTCTGGCTCTTCAGGGAGATCTTGCACCCCCTTGCCCCAAAGGTGTAATCTTTCCATGTGTCCGTGTGTGTATGCACGCTTTCTCCAAGGAAAGAGGCCAGGGAAAGGCTAAGGGGTGTTGCTCTAAGGGGTGTTGTTTTTGTGGGGGAGCACCTCCTCTCTGTCTCCTTGTTCCCCTTCCTCACCTTCTTTGGTATCTTCATCATCATCCCTACTAAGCGACTCATTGGTTTATATTATTTAATTTTTCAGCTCAGGCTTCTAGAATGTGGCAGCTATCTGATCTTATTAGCCATACCCTGCTCCAAGATAATCTGCTTAAAATTGATACCACCCAGGGATTTGACTTCCCTGATTACATTTCCTGCTGACTCCAGCCCTTGCCTTTTGCTCATCAGAACCTAAACAGCGTGACCCAGAGGACAGCCACCACCCTGGTGTGGCAGGGCGCTTGAGGACTTAAGCTCTGGAGGGCCTCAGTTGCGGTGGGAGGCACAGAGGTTGAGAGAGCGAGTCTTCCCTTACCTCGTGGAGTTATTTTGAGACGAACATAATCATTATTTAACATTTTTGGAAGAAGAAAGGCTTTGCAAATGCCAAGATGCTATAGTAGAACCTCAAAATAATGTGGCATATTGTTATACAGATTCACACACCCGTGAGTCACATCACAGGGTTTTGGAAAACAGCTTTCAATTGTCTCAAGTGCAGTGGATGGGGGGTGTATGGAGAAGCCTTTGAATGTGCTCCTGACCAGTCACGGTGGTGCCCAGGGGCTAAGTGCAGGACTTGGAATGAGAAGCCTGGATTTAACATGGTGCAGCATCTTATTACCAGGGCAAGTCGGCACGAGTGACTGAGTACACCACCCTTGGCTTCCTTGGCACAAGCTAGGTGGTCTTCACCTCCGAGGGGTGTGCGATGGGGATGCTGTCAATGAGGAGCCCTGTGTTCTCTCCTTAGCCCATTGCCTGAGTGTGTATCATTGCTACGGGTGCTGGCTGCTGGGCTTGTTTTATAATGATCTAATTGAGAAATGAAAAATAGCTCCATGAAAAGTTTCACTGTACTGTATGTATTTAAAATAGTTCCAGATAACAGAAGAAAAAAAAATACCATATAGCAATTCGTAATTAACTGCCAACAAGCTTTTACAGACAGTGAGGTTTGAGCTGGTAATTGAAGAATTAATGGGAAGCGAATGCGATAAATAAGCCATGAGATAAGCATTCAGGACAGAGGAACAATGGAAGAGGGAACAGAAGCTAAAACACGGAAGGCATGGTCAGCCTAGCGTTTATCTGCATGGGGCTGTGGACAGGAGGGTGGGTGACAAGGCCAGACGGTTGTCTGGCAAGAAGAAGATGTCAGCCGAGTGTCTTGTCACCGGGCAGAGCTCTCTCGTGTCACTGGAGACCCAGAGCAGAGTGTGGACTGGGGAACGGGGCATGTCCATGACATAGCTTGATAGTGGTGTGTCAGGTAGATTTATCTAGAATCAGGGACTATATGAAGAAGCCTTGAAGCAGTGGCCCCAAATGGGAGTAGGGGTGAGGAATTCGATCCAGCCTTTGTTCATCATCTGATGTATGTCACACACCAGGTGCTAACCTGACCCTTTTATAAAAATCCCAGTAGCACCGAGGAGGTACATAATGATATCTACATTTTACAGGAGGGGAAACTGAGGCTTTGAGAGGTTAAGTAATTTGTTTAAGGTCACACCCAGCTGGTAGGTGGTAGGAGAGGGGTTTGAAAGCCAGCAGTCTGTCTCCAGATCTTTCTGCCATGCTGTACTGAAGTGGGGGCCTAGTAAAAGGTTGTGTACATGAGATACCACAAAACACGTAATTGAGACCTGGTGTTTGATCAGGTGTGGGGCATTAGGAAGGTTTTGGCAAGAAGGGAGCACAACTCTAAGAGTTTACGCCTGAGTAACTAGAAGCCTAGGAGTGTTTTAAAGACTTGGCCTCTCAGAAAGGGAAAAACTTTGGGAGGGGAATTACAGAAAGTTTGAGTTTGTGGTTGAGATGTTCAATAATGAAAATGCCATACTGCTACTGTGAAAATAAAAATTTGGTAAAGATTTTGTAGCTGGAGATGAAGGTCTGAGTTGGCCTCCTAGAGTTGGATGTCCAGGGTGAGTGTCCAAGGAGGTTCAGAGAAAGGTAGAAGGTGGTCAGAGAAGTCCTGCTCACCCCCTGAGAGAGGATGAAACCGAGTACAAAATGTTGGTACTTGAAGAACCAAGGATGTGGCTGTTGGCACAGGACACAGCAGAGGGCAGGGGCTGCTTCGTCATCTGCTAGCTGAGGAACAGGGAGTGTGGACACATGGGGAGTTGGTATTTGTGCAGATACCAGGAGATGGAATGTGGCCACATGCAGAAAAGGAAAACCAGAAAAAACCCTTTCTACGCAAAATGAACTATAATCCAAAATTATGAAGTACTTAGAAAAGAAAAACCTAATGAATTGATTCAATATTCTGGCAATCCTAGCCAATGCAATAAGACAAGAAATACAAGACTTGAAAGGATAGGTGACTGTCTAATGGTGAAAGTTAGGATCACCCCACAGATTGTTGAGGGGTCTTAGAAGCAACTGTAGAGCCAATTAGAAAATTTAGCAAAATAGCTAACTAAAACAAGGCCAATAAACAAAAATCAGCATGTTCCCTAAACACCATTAGAAAATTTAACAGAAAGCAAATGACATTTACAAGATCAAAAATGAAATAAAACAAAAATATGAGTGAAAAAGGACAATCCTCATGAAGGATATGCAAGACGTTTTGGGAAAACACAAAACATTATTGAGCATATGAAAGAGAAGTGAGTAAATGGAGTGGATAAGTTATTTTGAATAGAGAGAACTTTGATAACGGTGTTGAGTTCATTCTCTCCGAAGTCCACAAATTAAATACAGTCCCATTAAAATCCCAGCAGGTGTTTTGAAGGTAGTTGCTTGATAAGCTTATTTTATAATTGAAATCAAAGAATGAAAGACAAATAATAGCAAAGGTATTTCTTAAAGAGAAGATAAAGATGAGGAGACTTGCCTGGTAGACTTAGAAAAATACAGTAACTTAGATAGGGGAGACAAATGACCCAAAATGTAATATGTTTTACTATTTAGAGAACATGTGTGTGTGCCTGTAGTTATTGTTGGTAGACAGACAGACAGACAGACAGATGTGTGTATTTTTGAGATGTCATTGCAAGTCAGTATGAAAGGGAGAAACAATTCAATAAAATCACAAAATAAGTCAAAAATTAGGGGCGAAAGTTGTAAGCAGAAACTTTTTGTTTTAAATAAGGTTGGGTATTTTGAAATGATCTTAGATACACAAAAAGTTTCAATGGAAGTCTGCTGTGTGGTCCTCCTGAATCACGATGAGGCGCTCACGCCCGCTGGGAAACCAGAAATGGTGTTATTGTCAAGACACAATACTTGATTTTGACTTTGCTCGCTCCCTTAGCCCCCATGCTCTGCAAACACTCTTTTCTGCTGCAGGATCTGACCCAGCAGGACAGGTGTGCTTCGTGGCTGATCGGGTCTGTGGTGTCCCAGCCTCTCCTGGACCTGGGTCGCCTTCGCAGCCTTGAAAGCACTGGTCAGACTCTGCAGAATGTCTCCTAACTCAGGCTTGACAATCGGGTCATGGGTTTGGGAGGAGGACCACAGAAGGGAGTGCTCCTTCGCTGACGGTGCCCCGAGTGGGTCTCCTGTGTGGTATGGCTGACAGCCGCCCCTTGCCCACTACGGCAGTGTTGGCAGGATTGCCAGGGCAGAACAGCGTCTCCCACGTGAGCTGTCCTGGGGAAGGATGCTGATGAGCAACAGCCCCTCCACGCCAGGAGTTAAGCCTCGGCTCCTTGAGGAGGAGGCTCTATACAGATCATTCGGAATTCTTCTCTAAGGGGGCTTGGTAATCGTACTTTCAAAGGAACAGAGAATATCATGTGACTTTGAGGAGGCAAAATCTAAAGACACAGAGTGCAAATCACATAAAGGGGGAGTTGAATGCATTGGACTCTGTTAATCTAAGAACACATCTATATAGGCCATGGCACAGGACTTTACTCCATAGACTGAGAGAGCTTAATTCCAATGCATGTCTGCAGCAGAGTTTGCAGACCAAGAGCAGACGCTCCCCACGTAAAAGAGACCAATGACCTACATATACACTATATACGTATGTGTCTACGTCACGTATAATATAACCCATCCTCCACACACCATGAGGACAGGAGATGGAGAGAAAGTTCAGAGAACAGACTCCCATAGAGATGAAGGGTCACCTCAGATGACCAGGAAGTCACACCTTAAAGCTCCAAGGCCCTGACAGTTGCTCACCTCAGGTACCAGGCCTGACTCAGCAGACAGGAGACAGAGGACGGAGCCCATCTGCTGAGTGACCACACAGGTGTGAGCGAGCCCTGTCACCTTGGGGAGATGCTTAGCAACATGGTTAAAGATTTGGGTCCATGAAATCAGAGAGGCAGCCTCCAAGGCTTCTCCCACATTTTAAACTTATTAAAATGTGGCCACGGACACAGTGGAGTCTGAGACCCTGTGTCCCTGGACTCCCAGCGGACGTGGCCCTGTGCTCTCCATGCCCAGCTTGGAGCAGAAGCCTCCAGGATGGAGGTCAGCGAGCAGCGGCCCCTGGCCCAGGGTCAGCTCTGGCCCCGGGCCACTTTCGAAAATGGAGTTGAATCGGCGCTCGTCCACCCGCTGGGTGTTGTCTGTGGCTGCTTTCCGGCGATGGTGGCAGGGTTTCCTAGTGCAACAGACTCTAGGATTGTAAAGCCTAAAATATTCATTATCTGGGCCCTTTACAGGAAGGTTGTCACTGCTGCTGTAGAGGGTGTGAAAATATTTACTGCAACTTGCGTGAAAATATTTATTGCAACTTTTGGGTGGGGTAATGAGTGAATGGAAGTGTCAGTGGGGAGACCAGGTATAGAGTTAACTTGTAGTCTCCTTACAGAGTGGAGTACAGCATGGGATGAGTGAAGGAGAATGACGTGGGTCGACATGGATAAATCTAGAAAACATCCCTGTTTTCAGCTCAGACTCAGGCAGCCTAACACTATCAGTTGCTCACGGCTAGGTGCCCAGGGGGCGCAGTGACTACAAGCTGCCGGGAAAGGATGCCCTCCCATCAGGGCAGGGTCACCCCCCCCACCCCCCCGTCGGAGGGTCGGGCAGGGGTGATGGCTCTCAGCCACAGCCGTCACGGTGTCTCCCCAAATTTGGAAAGATGATAACAAAAAATTATAAATTGTTAGTTGGGTGGTGCACACATAGTTTTGATATTCTCTGCGGTTTTCTGATATTTTGGATATTTCAAAATTTTGAAAAGCAGCTATGGAATTAGGGACGGCGGACGTGCTGCGTATAGGAAGGCCTTCTGGGGAGCAGGGTGGGGAGTGAGGATGGAGACTGGGCTCACACCCAGGCGCTCTCGCCTGTCCATGAGCAGGAGGTGACGTGCGGCTGTGACACACTGTCCCTTGTGGAGTTACAGCTGGAGACTGGGAAGGGGGTTTTGCTGTGTGGCTGCTTTTACCCCCTGACTTATGGGCCATTTTGATCCTAAGAGGTCATGTCATCGTGTCGTCGGGCTAAGCTCTCTCTCCCTAAGTCAGGCTCAGCTGTCACTGCATGGTCTTAGTGGTGAAGCCCCATTGTGCGTCCTCTTGAAACCCCTGTCGGGGAAGAGGCCTCTGATCCTCAAGGGCCCTTCAGAGTTGGACCCGTGGCTGTTATCTAGCCTCTTGGTGGTTCATGTTCTCTCGTGTCACCCAGGGCGGTGCCCTCCCAGGGTGCCCTGAGCTAAACCTCCTTTGGGCTCTAAATCCCTGCATGCTGCTTGGCCTGTGGCCCTTGGGGCCTCATTGTTTTCCCAGGGTGCTGAGGCCACTTGCAGGAAGACATGCTATTCACCTAAGCGGGGGGGTCTTGGTTCAGGATGCATGTGTCGGTGGGTGCATTCGTGTCATGGAGTGTCCTGTGCTATCTCCCCAAGGCCTCCTCAGCAATCTAGTGAAGCCTCTGTCGGGCTGGGAATTTAGAGATGTGGGCACACTTGGGGTCAGATTGTGCCCCCTGGGTACAGCAGGTGTGGCTGGCACCTGACCGCCTTGGTCAGACGCCCACAGCCACTGAAGCTACAGTGTCGCTCTCTTCCTGCGCATCCGCCTGGCATGCGGCCTGCAGCAGGTTTTCTTGTTGGGAACCCGGTTTCCAGACTCCCTGCCTCTGGCCCGCACAGCTCAGTTTCTGCACTATCTCCCCTTTTTTGTGCGCGAGGTCTGTTCCCCTGGTGTGGGATCCCAGCACTTCTTTCTCATGGTGCCCCAGCACCCGGAGGAGGGTGAGTTTGATCACTGTGGTGGGCAAGGCTGGCTGAGGCGGCCGACCTCCGTCTTTCAGGCACAGCACATAACCTGCTGGCTTCATTCTTACTATATTATGTGTCTGGCAAAGTTTCAAATGCTAAGAGAAACCATGCAGATATTGTGAGCTACTCAAGGGGCCAGGGGATAGACAATAGGGAGTGGTGGGGTAGATGGCAAACTGGCAAACACATAGACTATCTCAATCGAACAGCACCACTATTGATTATTGTTGGCCCAGCACTGCCAGATCTCTTGGACTTTCAAAGGAAGCTAGAAATGGGGATATATAACATGTGAATATCCCTGGTGTTGAACGCCAGCAAATAAGTCGATTTTTTTTTAATGCATCAAAAAGACACCTCCTAGAGCCACATGCAACCTATAGGTGAGGTGCAACCTCAGACAAACAGAGACGATCTAACAATTTCAAACAAGCTAGTTTGTGGGCAACAAGCCTGGCCTTAGGGTCCCGTCTACCAGCCTTCTCCACAAGGAGAAGAAAGACCTTAGATTGCAAACCCTCTTGTCCCACCAGGTAGCAGAGGTGCAGGCAAAGCAGCCTCAGGCATCTCACAGGGACTGGGCAACCCCAGGAAACAAAGCCAGAGCCATTGATGGGGGGCTTCTCTTTACCACCATGTGCTTTTCCTGCCCTCCCTGTCCCCACAGAGCCCGAGGAGAGGGTGCTGGGAGACAGCTCCACTGGGCACCTTGCCTGGCTTCCCAGGAGAATTCTCGGACTTTCCACACTTGCTCTGGGTGTGACTGTGTTCTGAGTAATTGCTCTTTTCTCCAAACCCATTTTCATCTGTCTTCACAAGGTTTATTTTTCATCCTTCCTGAGCTGAACTCCCCAAAATAACATCAAGATGAAGGATTCGATGTCCAGATGGAGTTTGGGGTTGCCTGCGTGGGCACCCTGATAGACGCAGTGTGCCGTGGGAGGGGCAGGTGTGGCGGCTGGTGGGGGCAGAGACGGAGCAGCCTGGGAGAGGGGTGAGCGGGGGTCTGCTGGAGTGTGGCAGGCAGGCCGTGGGGGGCTCGCCCCCAGGGAGGGGAGCTCTGGCCCTCCATCTAGTCTGGAGAAGGACCCAGACACGTCCCCACCAAGGCTGCCCCCTCTTGCTGGATCTGAGCTTGAGCAACTGAGAGCTGCATGCAGGCAGTCACTTAGCAGGCCGGTGGGTTATGGATGACCAGGATCAGCGGTCACAGCACCACAGTCAGCTTGGTTTTCTTGTTGATAGTGGAGCGTCCGTTCCCGCACCCCCACCCCATGTACACAGTCAGTATTGGCATCTCCCCAAGCCCTGCGAGGTCCTGCGTTAAGCAGGCTCACTCCACGGGTCTGTGACCTGCAGGTGGTCAGTAATATGTCTGGTGTCCAGGCTGGGCAGCTGGGCATTGCTTGGGGGCCCCTCTTTAGCCTGTGCCCGAGGCTAGAACCAAGCAAAGATGGGGTGGCAGCGGGAGGACGGCCCGGATGGGATGGGTGCTCAGCAGGCACACACACCTGGCCTCTCTCCCGTCCTGCTCTTGGCATCTGGGCCTCCAGTGCCCCATGAGTCAGTCCCCCACGACCTCAGCACCAGGATCCGCTCTTGTGTAGAAAACACCTCTCGCCACCCCGCCGTGTAGAGCTGAGCTTTACTGCGACGCGGCAGCTGGAAGAGGACAGCCAGAAACCGTCCAGGAGGGAGTGTTTGAAAATGTCGTGCAGGAGAGTTCCGCTGGGTAGTGGTGTTTGTAGCAGGGCCCCACGCCCTCGTGGAGTTAGGTAATGAGGCTGTGCTGTCAGGTAACCGGAGGAAGAAGCCGGGCAGAGGGAGGCCTTGAGGATGCCGAGTGGGGTATGTGCACAGACGGGGGTGCCGGGGAGGCCTTCTCACCGGCAGGTGCTGCAGGTGGGCGCCTGGACTTGAGGCTGGGCCAGGAGTAGGGCGGGGAGAGGGCAGAATGTGAGACCGTCGAAGACAGAGGCCTCAGGCCTCAGCCACCCTGCGTCGCCGCCGTAGCAGCCGCCCTGGCCTGCCTTGCTGCAGGTCGGAGAACTCACCTGCTTTCGGCTCAGTGAGCTCGGCCCTGGGACCTCCAGACCCTCTCACCCGATCCTGCGGGTGCTCGGCGCCCCTTCCCCGGCCTCTTGCTTTACTTCTCCCCTCCCTTCCCTAAAATGATCCCGGAGTCCTGGCTGGCTTCTCGCGAAACCTATACCTAGGCGGTCCCCGAAGACCCAGCTCTGTTCTGAATTACAGAGGCCTCCGAGGGACCGCGCTGGATGGCGCAGGCCTGCTGTGGACAGACGGGGGGAGGGCTGGACGTGGGGCCCGGGGGGACGAGGCCTTCTGCAGGGGGGTGTCCGCCCCTCTTTGTGGCCCCCCCATCTGTCCCTTTCCCAGTGTCCATGGTAGTCCTGGTCTCCTCACCCCCCACCCCCCCGGACAGGCCTCTCCTTCCTGCTCCAGGGCTGTTCTGAGCAGGAGGGGCGGACGGCAGGGTTTTGGAGCTGTGCCTCTTCTACTATCAGGCTTCAGCATTTAGAATCTTGGAACGGCCCCACCTGGGAAAGAGTTCCAGAGAAAACAAACTTCAGATCCCAGCTCATATGGGAAAAGGCTCATGTTCACGGAGGCAGCTTTGGGGACCTGGCAGAGGCTCAGGCAGGCGTGGGCCCCTCTTTTAATGGACCAGACATGGCGCCTCCCAGGGCCGCGCGGCCTCTGCAGGACGCCCTCTTGGAAGCGGCGAGGCTGTCCCTTTCACAGCGGGGGGCTGGTCCTGGGTCTTCAGCGGACCGACGGCTTTTGTTCTGAGGGAGGCAAGACAGATTTCAGGGGGCTGACCCTTCCCTTGCGTCTGCTCCCCGTGTCCTCTTGTGGAGCTGTTCCCCTCCTGGAGATGGGCTGGGTTGCTTCGATGGGAAAGAAGGAACCAGGATTATCACCTGAGTCGTAATAATTCCCCTTCCAGACCTGGGACTAGTGCCCTGAGCGGCAGTGATGGGCCCAAATTCGGGGTGCCCTGGACCAAGGAGAAAGGGGGCGGGGCCAGCACGCTGGAGAGACGCTTGGACAGAGTTGGTGCTGGGGGGCAGCCTGGCCTCCCTGACTCCCCGTGCGGTCCCCTGATGCCAGAGGGTGGCAGAACCAGATTTGATGGTCAAAGGAGGCCGGTCAAACTGTGCCAGTGCGGGAGCTGGGGACACCTGGACTTCTGTGCCCAAAGAAACGCTCTTCCCCATGTTTTTGCTCTTGGGGCTCAATACTGACCATTAACCCCGTGTCTGCCTCTTCTGCCAGGGGTCTTTTCAAACATAGACAATCATGGGATATTAAACTTGAAGGACAATAGAGATCATCTAGTCCCATCAACTCACTATATATATGAGGAGCCTGAGGTCCAGAGTGGGGAAGTGACTTACCCAAGGTCACATGGTGAGTTCCCTCCTTCCTGTCTCTGTGTGCAGTGCAGACCCTCCCCCACCACTTCTGACTCTTAAAATCTTAAGACCTCATTAAATCTCCATGTGTCGCAGAGGACTGGGGGATGAAGGTGCCCTTAGCTTGGAGGAGTGTCCCGCGGGAGGCTGCCTCCCAGGGCCTGGGGGAGGCGTGTGAGAGAGAGACGTCTCCACTGGCAGCCCAGAGCAGCCACCTGCTCCCTTCCACCTCCAGCCCAGGTCGGCCCTGCCCCAGCTTGACCGAGTGGCGCTACCCCAGAAATGGCTGCCCTTGAAACTGATCTCCCACTAGCAATGGTGCCATAGATAGAGAAGGTCCCGCCAGCTTCTCCAATGTGATACGCTCCCTGCAGAGGGAGGGGTCCCAACATCCAAGGTAACTATGTCTTTGCCAGGTTGAAGGCCCCAGGCAGCCAACTCAGCCCCTCCTGGAGAGCCCCAGCCCCAGCAGCCGTCATGCCCTTCACAGAGTGATGGGGGTGGCTGGCCCCCCTCTTGCCCGCACTCAGTTCAGGAACACACACTCTACAGAAATTGAGGTACAGACATGTTTGGTTTTAACCCGGGGCTGGTGGAGCGCCCACCCGGAGGCTCGGTCAGGGACCCTCCTCCGGGGCGTGGCGGTGTGTCCACGCGGGAGCTGAGCAGGAAGGCCTCCTGCTGGAGGCTGCCGTGGCTCTGGGGTCACCCGTGTTAGTCCTTCAGGGTATTTCCATCTCCTCCAAGACTTTGGCTTGGAAGAGCTTAGAGATCAGCCCTCAGCCCCTCAGCCGTCCACGGACCTGATGAAATGAGAAAGAAGGCCAAGGACACGGCCTTGTAGACTCCGAGTCCGGCGGCCCTAGGCTAGGTGTGCTCAGAGGGGCCCTTGGCCCTCAGCTCCCGACGAGGCATGGCCCTTCTGCTCAGCGCAGCGCCTTCCCTAGCACTCAGTTAGCTCTGAGGAGCATTTCCCTCCCGCCCCAGGGCCCAAGCCCTCCCCTGCTCCGCTGGCTCATCATCAGGGCCTCCACCCCCTCCAGGTGAAGCTGCTCCAGTCTCCATGGCAACCCGAGACCCAGCCCCAGATAGTTTGCTCATGTCCCTCCCTGGGTTGAGTGGAGGCTGCAGCAAAATGGAGGAGGCTTTCCGGTCTCTCTGACCTCCTTGGTTTTCAGTTAGCGCCTCCCCAGCCCGCCCCCTCCCCGCCCCTCCTGACGCCCCGTGTCTGCTCCCCGTAGCTCTGTCTCCCCAGCTCCAGCTCTCACCCCCTTTCAGACTCCCTCTCTGTCTCCCCTCCTAGTTTCGTTCTTCTTTGGGGATTTTGGTTTTTACTTTATTTTGCTTTTTTCTGTTTTTCTGTTTTTGTTTTTTGTTTTTTGTTTTTTATAGGTTTCAGAGAAATTATGTTGAATCCAATAAGCCTTCCCGGACATTCCAAGCCTCTTAACCATGGCATCTATGTTGAGGATGTCAATGTTTATTTCAGCAAAGGACGTCATGGCTTTTAAAAAACTCCTTTTAAGCCTCCCTGTTCTGATGTCACCTGGGTAGGCTGGGCTCTCGCAGAGGTTGGCAGCTCTAGGCCTTGTTCTCTTTGGATCCGGGGATGCTAAGTAGAAACTGCATGAGCCGCCGGTGCCCCTGCACCCCTTCAGACCACCACGCCGGGTGTCTGCCCCCACCCGCCACTGGCAGGGTTGCCCCCCCTCCAATCATCACTGTGCTCCTCTTTCCGGCCTCCGAGGCAGCTCCTGCACCGTCTTTAGAGTCACTATAAAGAGAATTAGCACCTGGCGCCAGGAAACACCTACACACACTAGCCCTCCTCTCGTTTCTCAAACAACCCAGCCGCCACGAGAAAGCCTGCTGAAGCCAGCGGAAGCGCGGGGCTCCCCGTTCTCCCCCGGACCGGGCTGTGCCCTTAGTGACCTCCACCCTGCGACCTTCAGCGGGGAGCGGCTCCGCAGAGGGACGGCGCGGTGAGGAGGGAGCCGCCCGGGCGCTGGCACCAGATTAGGTCCCAGAGGAAAGAATGGAAACCAGTCATTTTCTCTCTCTTTTTTTGGTGTTTTTATTTTATTTTTATGATTATTATTATTTTTTTTTTGGTGGAGAAAAACCATACCTTTTTTTGGACACACTCCCCCCACTTCCTCTTCTTTCTGGAACGGCTCACAGTGAGTGTGATGTTAGAAAGTCCCTGGGACAGGAGGACCGCTCCAGGGCGCCCCCCGGCCCAGCTCTGCAGCGCCCCGGCTCTGGCTGCACCCTGGCTGGCCTCTGGGACCGCAGGGACCGAGGGGGCTCAGGGACCGAGGCCCTGCCTGCTGGCCCGTGACCCGGGACTGGCTTCCTCCCCCACTGTCATTTACTCTTGACTCTGAGAACTCTCGGAACCCAGTGGAATCACCATGTCAAGGCCAAGATGAACTGAAGGGCAAGAGAAGTGCCCTTGGCTCCTCCAGCCCCTCCTGTGGCACCCGTGGGAGCCCCGCGGCGCCCACTACCGTGGCCCCTTTGCTTGCTTTGACTCATGCCTTACTCCATGGCTACCCTCTCCCGAGAGGGGTGTGTCTCCCCCAGGGCCCACCTGATCTGCTGGGGAGCGGGGCGGGAGGCTCTGATAGGAAAGGCGCAGGGGCCAGGCCCGAGTCTCCCAGGCTGGCCGCCCTGGTGGCTGCTGCACTTGGGAGGGGCCCAGCTCTCCCGCCCACGGTGCCTCCATCCGGGGAGTCAGCGGGCGGTCAGGAACATGGGGCCTTCCAATGGGGGCTCTTAGGAAAAAGTGGTGATGGTTGCAACCCACTAAGTTTTGGGGTGCTGATGCACAGCGATTGGTGACAGATCCTCTGCCTTTGGCCAGCTTCCCTGGGAGTTAAGATTCCCACTTGGGGTTCTCCCTCCTGGGTCCCGCGGGGCTGGGGCTTCAGGTCAGATGCCCAGCGGGGTTCTGCAGCTGCCTCCCTGGGGGTTAACAACTTCAAGTTCTTGTCCTGGATCTGCCTCCCGGGCACCAGAGTGTCTGGGGCAGCGCAAGGGGGGTTCAGGGTCTCCCCAGGCCTCCAGGCGCGTGTGTATCCAGCCCTCCCAGCTCCCCACCATCCTGCCCCCCACTGCTTCAGGCTTCCCCATCATGCCCTGCCAGCTCTTTGGGCCAGGGCGTCTCCTGAGTGTGGCTTTAAGGAGTAAGCTTGAGGACGATGTTTTTTAATTATTGTAAATCATTACCTCATTTCCAGCCTGCCAGGCTCCATCCACCCAGCGTCTTCCACCCGCCATGTCCTCACCTTGTGCTATGACAACGGGGCGTTGTGTTTCCACAGAGACCTATAGGCGTGTTCAGTGTATAGTTTCTTAATAAACACTTTATTTTCTAATGAAAAGACTGGATCAGACCTCTTATTTGGCAATTTTGCAAAGAAAATGCAAGAGCTGGAGACCCTGGGCTCCCTGGCTTTCCCCCTAGCTTACTCTCGTTTTACAGTTTCTCAACCCAGTCCTGTTTGCAAAGCTGTTGATACCCCGGTCCCGTGGTCGCGCTCACTGAGACCCCTTCCAATCAGTCAGGTCCGTGCAGCCAGGTGCTTTCTTACCTTATGGAGAAGGAATTAGAGGCACAGAGAGGTTGGTGGTTCACCCAGCGCCTCCCGGCACAGGAGCGGAGCACGGCGCAAGCCTGACTCCCCCAGACACCACCCGGCTGCTGACACTCTGGGCTGGGGGCGACCTGTTGCCCCAGCAGCCAAGCCTTGCAGAGACCCTCTCTTCAGTGCTGATGTTTGAGGGGTCTGGGAGTGGGGCTGGGGACACTGTCTTGGACACTGTGGGGTCCTCCCTTGGGGGAGTACTTTTGTGTCTTTCTGGGGGGTCTTGGGAAGTGACTTTGCCCAGAGGAGACGGGGTTGTGGGCTTACAGGCCAACCTGCAGACAGTTGGGAGGCCCCCGCACCCCCGCGGACTTGTGCATGCTTGGGGCCACGCTGCTCTCATGACTGATCTCTCGGGGGCGGCTAGAGGGGTCAGGCGAGAGTCTGGGGGAACCCCGACGCAGAATGTGGCCATGAGCTGACACGTCACCTGCCCTCGGTGCCCAGCCCTGCCGTGGTGGGAGGGACAAGCTTCTGTAACTCACTGCCTTCCCCTTAGGACGAGGGGATCTGGGTGCAGGAGATGGGGAGCAAGAGTGGAGGGTGTGACTGGGTGGCTCCTGGGGTGGATTCGGAAGTCACTCGCCGCGGTGGGCTTGGTTGGCGCTCGCTGACTTGGGGTGTGAGGGCAAGACCATGCATTGGGCTGGGCGAGCGCAACAGGAAGCTGCCCGACTGGCCAGGTGTCTCTGCCTCCCCTGCTGGCTACACCTCCTTAGTCTAGTTGCTTTGGGTCCCCTGCCCCACCCCATCCGCAGTGGAAGTTTCTCTCCCGAGCGGCCTGAGGCGGGCGTGGCCCCAGCTCTGCAACTGCTGTTCTCGATGGATGGAAGGTTCAAGTGGGGATGCCTGGGCTCCAGGGAGAACATGGTGAGCGGCGGGCGCGGGGGTGGTGCTTCCTTTGGTCCGATGCACAGGCCTGTCCGTGCAGGGGGGGGGCGAGATGGTGGATAGAGGGGCCCCGGGAGGTGAAGGGGAAGCTCCGTGCCTGGGAGGGGGCGGCCTCAGCCCCGGCAGGGAGAGCTTTTCCCCTCCAGTGGGAGGCATCAGGGGAGATGAGGGCCATGGCTGCGCTTAGAGGTTTGGGGAACGTGGAAATGAGCAAGTTCTTGTCTGGTGGCTGGTGTTTTGCCCACAGGGTGTAAGGCCAGGCCCGACGCTGCGAGTGAGTGAGGAGACCTGTTTGGAGTGTCTGGAGTCTGACACAGGCTGGCGGGTGACAGGGAAGCAGGGAAAGGTGGCCGGACCGGGAGGCGAGAGCGGGCTGCGACTGGAGAACATGTCAGTGCCCAGACTCAGTTTCCCAGCTGGGCTCTGCTGCCCAAGGCATTTCCTCCCGCTGTCGAGTCTCTAGGACCGTCAGCCCAGGGCAGACCGGGGGGCAGAGCTCAGCCGGAGAAGCTGCCCCTGCCCTGGCTGGTGCAGGAGGCTCTGGGGCCCAGCGGGACCTGCAGCTCCCCGGCCGGGGCTCTGGCGTCTTACCCACAGGACTTCTCCGTTGTCTTCTCCGACTTAGTGAACATGTTGGTCCTGGGGGATGTGGTGACAGATCCGCAGCAGACCCAGCCACGAGCCCAGCTTGGCTGCCCGGGGCTCCCCAGCTCCTCCTTTTGGAGGGGTGGCTGAGGGGCACTGGCTCTGACCCTCATTCCCTGAAGCTTGAACAGTGGGGATCTCACTGTGCCTTTGAGGTGGTGCAGGGCAGTGAGACCCAGCGCGGGCCGTGCAGGGACATTCTCTGGAGAGGGTGACGTGGCCAGATCTTGGCACTGGGTGCCGGGCGCCAGGCATGGGCTTCCCTCGGGTTGTCCGTCAAACGCGGGGAGCACCCGCACGATCAGACGCATGTAGCAGCGAGGAGCCCAGGCTCGGCTCAACCACTAGCCCAGAGTTTGCACCACGGATGTGGGGTGACCAGGCTTGGCGGGAGCTGCTCGACCTCAGGGCGCTTTTGGCTGCTCAGCCACCCTGCTGAGCTGTGTACCTTCTGCTCTGGGAAGGCTGGGAACTCGGGGAGACCCCAGTCGTGGCCCCTGTGGCCCCCGCTCCATGGTGAAGGGGGCTTTCAGGGTGTTTAGGTGTGGGAGCCACCTTTGAACGGGAGTGTGTGGTGCGGCGGGGGCCTAAGACTGCTCAGACCAGAGGCCTGTGGGTTCCTCACTCACTCTGGCCTTCTGGGGCCGGATGCCTACAGGGAGGCTGGTTTGGGCTTCAGCTGGGGGGATGTCCCAGCAGTCGTGTTGGGGAGGGCAGCTATGTGGCCCTCGGGATGGCATCAGAACCTGCCCACGTCCCGCCTGTAGTGAGAGCAGCTGCAGACAGGAAGGTGGCATTGCCTGGTCCCTCCACCAGGACCGCCTGGTGTGCTCTGCCGCGCGCGCCCCCGAGAGCACAGCAGGTGCTAAGCATGTCCGGCTTGGAGGCCAGAAGCGGCCTCTGGACTGCCGGCCCGTCCCCTCGCGTGTGGGAATTCATTCTGCCACGTCCTCGCCTCCACCTCCAGCCACGGGTGTGGCCTTGGCGCCGAGCGGTGGCTCCTCTGGCTGGGTCCTGGGCAGGCACGAGCAGGGGCTCGCGGGGCTGGCAGCGGTGACTGCAGCTCCAGCTGGACTCTCACTCTGCTGCCTGAGAGTCCCCAGGAGGAGACAAAATGAGGGTCCTGGGAGGTGGCGGGGAGGGTGGTCGAGGGTGGAGGGCGCTGAAGGCCCCAGAGCAGGACACAGGGGTGCGAAGGAGGAGTTGGGGGGCTGATTTGCCTCCCGCCCACCACATCCCCACTCATGCTGCCTGATGTGGCTGAAGCTGCCCACAGCCCCTGCTTTCCTGCCTGGCATTTGTCTTAAGAAATCCTGTTACTGCGCCCGTACCTCCCGCCTCCGAGAAAGCCTCGGCTCTGACGGCTTTCCCAGAGCCAGCAGCGGCCCCTCCGGCCCCACGTGGGGGTGGGATGCTGAGGCCCAGCTGGGTGGGCTTTGCCTTGCAATTCCTCCTCCCTCTCCCCGGACTGGGCTCTGCTTGCTTGGGGGCTTGCATCCAGGAGTGGGCCAGGTCATCTCTGCCCTCTGCCTGGCCCCTTGGGCTTCCTTTCTCACTACCCTGGTGCTCACAGCTCAGGTGGGGGGCGGGAAGCGGGGGGCTGAGGAGGGTCCGGCTCACCCCCGAGGAGAGCCTCTGGGCCCTGCAGATGCACATGGCAGGCGGGACACAGAGGAGGTGGGGCGATGACTCAGGTTCCTCAGAAGCGTCCAGCCCAAAGCAGGACCAGGTCTGAGGGTCTCGAGAAGGGATTTGGAACACTGGGGGTACAGGCAGAGGAGATGACCTAGTTCCCCCAGAGCAGCTCAAGCTGCGGAGAAATGCTGGCGAAGCCTGGGGCCTCAAGCCGAGAAACGGGCGCTTCCTCCAGGCCCCGGCAGCCCCGGGCCCCTCGGTGCTGGTGCACCTGACTTAGCGGCTGAGGGCGCAGCGTGGGCTTGTGAGCGAGTCCAGAAAGGCCTCGGCTTTTCTGAGAGAGACACTGAGCAGCAAACCCACCCCCAAGAGCAACGTCGTCAAGTGCTGAGCGGGCTCTGGAGGGTGGATCCGAGCTCCCCACTCAGCCATGGGAGGGTTTGAAGACCAAGGTCTGAGGCTGCCGGAAGGTGTGAGTGGTGGGGTCGTGGTCCCCGACGCGTGGCCTGACCCGTGTTTGGGGACAGAGCGCCATGTCCTTGCAGAAAGCCCCTCGCCGCCTGGCTTTGGTAAGTGACACCGGGGGCCTCGGTGGGTGACGGTGCCCGGCTTGTCACTGGCGCTTTCCCCTGGGTTTCCCTGCCACGTGCTGTTACCATGGCTGCAAAAGGGAGCCTGGCTCAGCCTTGGGGGACCTTCCTGGCACAGAGGACACAGGCTTCCCGCTCCCTGTCCCCCACTTCTTTCTGCGAGGCAAGGGCCTCCTTGCTGTCCCATTGACACTTTGGGAACAGGACTCGGAACGCAACCCGCTTCCTTGCCCTGAAGGTCTCAACAGCTTCGGTCTGATTTCGTCCTTGTAATGGTTCCTTTTCAATTGCTTTGCAACGTGCTTTCCTCCGCACGGCCGCAGCAGATTGTGGCCCAAGGTCATGGACTCCTGAGCCCCAAATGGACTTCACAGGAAAGAGGGTGTGGGGCTGGCAGGGGTCGAGGGTGCTCGCAGAGAAATGGCCTCTGTCCACAGTGTGTGTGACCCCGGCCGAGGGGACAACTTCTCCACGCAGCCAGGTTCTGAGGGTGTTGGGGTGCATGGCATGGAGCCCCCTGGCGTTTGAGGCTGAGAAGGCTTAGTCTTAGACTGCAAGAATCGGGGGGCCCCTGCCTCTACCCGAGCCAGCTAGTGCACATGCCCCCTCCAGGTCCTCCTGTGCACACTTGTAGGGAGAAGGAAGCATCCAGAACCAGGCTGGCTGCTAAGCCCGCCATGTCCTGCACACACACGGAAGAGCTGGCTCTCCCTTGATGATGTTCTGAGAGAAAACCCTCATGGCAGAGCCTGAGAGGGAATTTCAGAAGCTGTATCTGTCATAAGGGTCAGTCTCACCTGGCCAAAAGGGCCTGGCCAAGACCCAGGAAGCTGTGAGACCCTCCCCCACCCTGAGGGCCCAAGCTCTGGAGCAACGTCTTTCAGTCAGAGGGAGGCAGAGACCGAGAGGCCGGGGTGGGGGTTGCTGGCATCTGTTGCCCACAGTTGCTGGGCAGAGGAGGCACCATGGATATGTCAGCTGTACCCCGAGGACGTCCTTCCCGGGGGATAAGCTCTGAGTCCACGCTGGAGGACTCACGGGATCCCTCCATGGTGGTGACTGCTGTGGGCGGGCCTCGCTACTGTTGCAGGTGATGGCTGCCAGGACAGCTCATGCCATGTGGCCATGACGACCCCTGTGCCCTCCGGACGGACCTGGGCTGTTCTGGTCATCGGAGCGGGTCAGCCACTTGGCAACGGTGGTCCCTCAGGGATTGATGAGTTTTCTGGGCAAAGATTCTGTTTCTGTTCTCCCTGTATCTGAAATGCCTGAGCACAGAGAAGCCTCTTCTCCTCCAGGCTTGGGTGGATGACGTGGCGAGAATCAAGTGCTGTCCTGGCCATTAGTGTGGCCAGGCTTCCCCTGGGTGGCATGGGGTACTCAGAGCCGTCCAGCCACTTGGGGGGTGCCACTGGCCGAGTCCCACCTCGAGATGCTCGTGCCCGATCCGGTGTCAGCAGCTGGTGTCCCCACATCTAACTGACCCCGAGTGCTGTCCATTTTATAGAGACTGAAGAGCTCACCCACGCTTGGCATGAGTTCTGGGGTGGTCATGAGCTTTTGCAAGAAGAGCCCATCAGGGTGCATTGATCCACCACCCGCCTCCTAGATCTAGGCCCTTTGCTGTCTCAAAAGAAAATGGTAAGTCGTTTCACACGAGAGCTCGAGACGCCAGCGCGAACATGACCCCTGACCGCCTGGGGGTGTGGGGCAGCGTCTCTGACAGTCTCAGAAATGACGACGGGAGCCCGGTGCCAGCACCACCACGGCTCAGGACGCGGGTAAGTTCCTCGGCCTTGTTCCTTGTTTACCTCTGAGCCGGCTGAGCCTCAGGCAGATGACCCGACCTGCGCGGCACCCACTGTGTGTCCAGGAGTCACCAGGGCCCCTCGCCACGGCTTCTCAGGCGTCCCTCAGCTAAAGGCCTTGGTGTACCCCTGGGAAGAGTGACCTCTGCCCCCACGGAAGTGCTGGGAGGGCCTCAGGCACGGGGCGGGGGGGTAAAGAAGCCAGAGGCCGCCCCCGCCGTGAGGGCCGCCAGATTTCGCTCGGTGAAGAAGGACGCAGTTGCCTGGGGGTTAACAGACCCTCTGTCACAGCTGGACGGGGCCACGCGGGAGTTCTCGGCAGGATTTTCCGACTTTGATCTCAAGAAGGCAGCTCTGCCTAGCAAATAGTCTGAAATGTCAAAGAATAAATGTTAAAGCTTGAGGGGTCGCTCTCCTGGGAGTTGCTGGGGCTGGCGAGGGAGGGGGCGGAGGGGGGAGGGACACAGCAGAAGCCTTCACAGAAAGATTCCGCCTTGGTTTTGTGATATTTAAGAGAAAAGAAAACTCTGAATTATTTATAGCTCGGAAGATGGGAGCAGGCTGGAGAGAGGTGGCCGGTTGGAGGCGGTCGCTGACGAGGTCTGTCATTTAGCTGCCCAGCCTTGCCTGGAGGACTCCTCCCGTTGGGGACCTGCTCGCACCTCTCCCGGAGACTTGTGTTGGCATTGCTGCTCTTATTATTTGATTAAGAAACTCCGTGTTCTTTGATAGGGGCATTGGGGGGAGGCGATTTCTAGGGGCGACTGTCCAAGAGGCAGGAGGGAGCTCTGAGTCCCTGGCATGGCCACACCCACCCCCCTGCACCCCCTGGCTCCCAGCTGTGCCTCCTCCAGCAAGGAAGACCCCTGCTCCAGAGTGGGGGGGCTCAGCTTCCCACAGCAGCAGGCCTCAAAATGTGGTCCTGAGCCCCGGGGCCCACGTGCCAGGCTCTGCTCCAGTGACAAGGACCCCACGACCCAGTTTGGCCTGGTCCCCCTGCCATGTGGAGCTGGGAGGTGACGTTCATTCTCCGCTGCTCCATCAGAGACCCGAGATGACTGTCGCCCGCCCTTGGGGGTGTGCTGGCCAGCGAGTGCGGCCATGTGCTTAAAACACCTCCGTACCTGGAGCTGGGGGGGCGGCATCTTGTGGGGTGAAGGAGAAATAAAAGGAAGTAATATATTTTTAAAAGGGAAAATCAGAAATAATGGAAGGGTTGTGGGGGCTGATTTTGGTCAGGGATGTTCTTTAGATGTTGTAAAAAATGCTGCTGGTAGATAATCACATCTGAGCCTCTCACATGGGTAATTGGGATCCACTGATAATCTTAAAATTGCACTTAAATTTCAGATGACGAGCTTCGGCTGTTCCCCCTTCTCTTCCCACAAATGAGGCGAACACGCTCTGGGGCACCCTTCACGCCCTCCCCTCGGCCCTCTCGGGAATGCGATCCAGAGGAGGCCGTCTGGGGACAGTTTGGGGGTGTCGAGGAGGGCTCAGCCCAAGTGCAGCGCGCTCAGGGTGGACCCCCCAGGAGCGCGGCTGCGTGTAGGATGTTGCCGGCGGCACGAGGATGTGTTTTTTCCGCACTTGTTTTTTTCCACCTCGAAGAGCCCAGAGAACATTTTGCAGTTAAAATGTCACGGTGACACTCCTGTTATGAAACTCTGAGGATGCGCTTCTGTGACGCGAGGCCCGGTCCCCCCGCTCAGCCGGGGCTTCCCGGGCGCCCTCCCTCTGCGCCCCTGACACGCGCGCGCTTGCTGCGGGCAGCGGGTCTCAAACATTTTGGTCTTGGGGGCCCTGCACGCTCTTAAAATAGAAAGACTCCAAACAGCATTTTTATGGGTTCTGTCTATTTCCATTTACTGCATTTGAAATGAAAACCCAGAAAAGTTTAGGGCCTCCCCGGTGGCGCAGCGGTTGAGCGCTGGGTTGCGAAGCTGCCCGCAGCCTCTGCATTGCCAGTTCATTCCCTGGCTGCTCCCCGGCCACCGGAGGAGGGTCCCACATGGCGCGCAGACCTCTCCTGCCGCCCGCTGCTCCCCTCAGCAGTGTACTTCGGTCCTTCTGCCTGTTCTGCTCCCCGCTCTGGCTCTGGTGAATTCTCTCACCCTCCCGCGCTTCTGACTGTACCCAGTGCTTGTATGCATGTATGTATAAATCAATCAATCAATCAAAATAAATAAATAAATAAATTAAAAAAAAAAAACCCAGAAAAGTTTAAAAACACGCGCCACCTCATCATCCGAGCGATGACGTCACCGTGGCAGGACGTCACGGCGGCACTCCCGGGCGCGGATGGGAGCAAAAGTGCACAGCTGTCTTCCTGGGAACGTCATTTTCACAGCTGAAAATGTGAAATCATCGTGATAGGGCCTCAGGGCCTCTCTCGCCCACAGGGTGAGACCTGGTGCGCTAAGGGAAACTGAGGCAGATCCTGACACCAAGTCTGGGGCTCCCGAGTGCCAGTGAATGGTGCCAGGCACGCACTTGGCCACCCCTCGCGAGCCCACCCAACCCCACGGGCCGACAGGGCATAAGCTGTCCTGTCCTCTCGGCGTGCTCGGTGGCCCGGAGCAAGGGCGTGTACCCAGCACCTGCCTGCTAGGAAGAAGGCTGACGGGGACTCCCTGGCTCTGGAGAAGGGGCCCGCACGGCCGTAGCAGTCGTCGTTACTGGCTGATTGAAGAGGCTCAGCAGGAGCGAGTTTTATAAAATTCTGACAGTGAGAATAAGCGGCGTGACCAGCAGGGGCATGAAGGAATTTGCAAGCTGCATCTCGCGGGTGAGGGCTGCATGCTCCCCATGATCTGTGGGGTCCTCCCTGTGCAGTGAGTTTGGATTTGCAAGCGGCGGTAGGGCGAGGTAGTGTTTTATCCCCGCGTCCCTCCCCTCATCCTAACCTGGGCAGCTTCAGCACAGGCAGGTTGGGCTAATGCGTGCTGCGGGGTGCAGGGCGCCTACTCCGCTGACCACGCCGGCCCACGGAGCTGTCCAGGCCTGGGGTGCCAGGGTGCGGCCCTGTCCTTGCGCCAGTCACTTTCACCTTTACCCCTAGGGCACTATTTGTATTCTTGGGAGCAAGAATTGCTCTCAGTGCTTTTTGAGGCGCTCTTCGAGGGGCTCTTCGTTCCCAGTATTTCATGGCCCCCCAGGAGACTAGGTCTGTAGGGGTCGCTTTGAAATTATGGGCAGATGGCGGCTGTGGTTCTACGCCAGGCACTGGGTCCTGGAGTGAAGCAGCCACACCTTCGCGGCCAGACCAGTGGTTCCCAACTGGGGTGACTTGTCCCCCAGGGGACATGCATTTTGGGTTGGCGCAACTAAAGTTACATAGTAGTGATGACCCCACAACAACGAACTATCCACCAAGGTGGAGAAGCACAGTCTAGGGGAAGTGCAGAGTGGTACCCCGAGTCTTGGGCAAGAGGGACCCCACATTTTCAGGGACCTTTTTCCATTGCCAGGAATCACAGAGCTCTAGGAACTGACCACCCAGGACCTGCCCCCCATCCTAGCTCATGTCTCAGTTGCTGCTATGAGAATCCTGCACAGGATCGGCTCTTAGCCCAGCTCCAGGACAGTACAGGCTGCTCTGGGGGGCTGCTCCCCTCCGGCGCTTGCCAGGAGAGCCCAAGGCTTGGCCAAGGCACAGCTGTTAGGGGTCAGGGGAGTGTGAGCGAGAGTGGCTCAGGGGTGGGTGCCTGGGTGCACACGTGAAGCCCCTTTTGCAGTGGATGAAGAAGGGGAGCGGGGCAGTTGGGGCCAGTACTGCGGGTCCCAACTCACCCTTCCAAGGAGCTGGGTCATCCAGAGGCAAACCTGGCCCTTCCGGTTCTGAAGCCACGTGGAACAGGGTGGGGAGAGAGGCCACGCCTTATCGGCCCGCGGTGAGCTTGATTTATAATCCCTACGTCTTCAGACGTGTGAGATGTGGCCTCCCAACCGTTCTCTTGTCCAGGCCCTGCGATCGGAAGGGACAAACCTGGGGTGGCAAGTGAGTGGCAGTGAAGCGATGTGATGAAACTGGGCAGGAGGGGGGCACGGGGAGCGCGTGAGCTCTTTGACATGCTTCTTGGAAGCACTGAGTCATGACATCCGTTTGCAGCTACGCAAATAGCAATGGCTTCTAAACTCCCCCCCGATCAGGGTGCCAGCGAGGACCTTGAGCCTTCCCGCCTCTCCCCGCCTGCCGGGACCTGACCCACCGCCCCATAGCTGAACCCCACGGTCCTCGGGCCAGTGGGCTGCCGGGCGGAGGCTCTTCCTGCTGGGCCAGCTCTGTGCTGGGGGCAGTCCTCGGTCATGCCCTTGTCAGGTTGCCATGGAGACCGATCTCCAGGTCTCCAAAATTGATTGGTATTATTGGGGAGCTGCAGCTTTCTTGATGCCGTGGGTGGGGTGAGGGCAGGAGAGAGGGAAGCAGGAGAGAGGCAGGAGATGGGGAGCAGGGAGAAGGGGAGGAGAGACGGACTGAGGACTGCACCCCTCTCCCCGTTTGTGGACTCTTGGGGGGAATCTTGCTGAAAAGAGAGTAAAGAGGTAAAGGCCCTGGAGAAACTGAATCGGAGGATTTTATTTCTCTTCTAGTAACCTTGTGTTCTGTCTTGATTATAAAAGTAATTTGTATTCACAGTAGAAAATTCGTTGAAACAGACAAGCACACAGATGCATAAATTATCCACCATCCCCTCACCAAAGACAACACTGTTAACACTTCCGCTTTCTGCTTTCTGATCTTTTACTTACTTTACTTAATCTTGCACTTATTTCATTATTTAACAGAGCACGTCACTCCATGTCAAGTGTATGCACCCGTTGCTACTTATTTGATTATCTAACCCCATCACCCTGCTCCCTGGCACCACAGGGTTCTTCACTGCCCTGTTTGTGGGGTCGCTGGGGGCGCCACCTGACTAGTCTTTGCAACATTAAGCATTTTGTGGAGGTGATATGTTCACATGGTTCCAAGTGCACACACACCCGTGCATGCAGCATACACAGACACACAGACACAGACACACAGACGAGCGCATGCATGTTTCAAACTAGCCAAACAGTGGAAACACCCCGAATGTCTGTCAAGGGATGAATGCCAGCATGAGGGGGAGTCAGGGGGTGACATGAACGGACCTCAAAGAGAACCAGCTTTCGCAGCGAGGCCCTGAGAAGCCCTGTGTGAAGCCATGTTCACCTGAAGTACCCGGAACAGGCAAATCTAGACAGAGGGAAAGTGGATTCCTGGCCAACCAGGCCTGGGGCTGGCAATGGGGAGCCCCTGTCCCTGTCCACGGACCCTAGAATCTTACTGGGGTGATGGAGATGTTCTAAAACTGGATTGCATGATGGTTGCACTGTTAGGTAAATATACTAAAAATTACTGAGTTTTACATTAAAATCGGTGAGTTTGCTGCTATGTAAATAATACCTCTGTAAAGTTTATACAGCCATAAAATATAAAGTTTATAGGAAAAATATAAAATAGATACATACACATATAATGGTGCAAAATAAAGGTCCTCTATAAACTCTGTTGAGGTGTAGCCTCCATATCATTACTCAATATCATCACTTCCGCAGCTTCTTCCCGCCACCACCTCCGTCACCGCCCAGGGGTGCTGTTGATGCTCGACCCTGTAGATTCTCTGTAGAGATACTGTCTACATCCGGGCAAGTCATATAAAAGCGAAAAGGAACTTGTTCTGACTTTTCTTGCATTTTGCATAGATGCAACCCTCTCTGGCTTGTTACGCTGGATCCTTTGTTTCTCCCCCACAGTCCCCAGTTTCTTCTGCTCTTAGACAATTTGTTCATTTTTAGAGCAATACCCACGAGTCCATTACTTGGCATGTCCCATTTCCTTACAGTACTTTGTTCTTATAAATTACTGCAATGGAGTCTACGTAAATATATTGATCCTAAATAAATATGGTCAACCTAGGGATAGTAGCAATAGCAACCCAGGGCCTGGTCGTTCACATGGGCCACTGGACACGCCTCTTTCGCTCATGTGAACCCTGTGGTTTTGTACCAAAGGGGACCCGCGATAGTAATGTGAGAGAAAGCGGTTCCCCACAGGGGGTTACAGCCCAATTTTTACAGGCTGGGTCATGTTCCACTGAGTGCTTACACCACTTATCTGTCTTTAGTCCCCTCTTTGGAAACTTGGGTTATTTCCTAGTTCCTTGTTTTTTAATTCTTCGGAAGAGCAGAGCGGGTACTTCAGCCCTTTGGGCAGCTCAGCTGGATGAGGGAGACGCCCAGGCGGTGCCCACAGAGATGCCGTCACCATTTCACTGCCTGAGGCCCATGGCAGACACCCTGGGTAGGCAGGGATGGTCAGCAGGCGGGGCTCCTTGTGGGCAGAGTCCCCTCGTAGCAGAGAGCTGGCTTGAGGCAAGCCTCCTCCTTCGGGCATGCGATGGCTCCCGGGGCCAGGCTGCAAAGTCGGGGAGACCGGGGTCCTTAGCTTTTCCAGTCTGACTTCAAAGGGCTGCCAACGCGCTCATAATGTCGCGCTCCCAAGGCTCTTCCGCTGGAGCTGTGCCAGGCTTTAGGGCTGGGGATTCTCAGTGGCGCGGTCCAGAAATGTTAATGGGATTCCGAGTGAGGCCTCTAATCTCCTGTGTGGCACAGATGGTCAACCAAGCGTGGTGCCTGGACCTTCTCAAGGTCGGGGTGAGCCTTGGGAGCGGCGCCCATGTTCCCTGACCTCGCCGACCCCCCTGGCCTTTGTGCAGGTGGCCTCGGGGGTGCAGCAGTAGAGATGGGAGAAGGCAGTGCAGTGCAGCCAGCCGGCAGTCAGGCAGTCAGGGAGAGCCGCCTCTAGCCAGCCACCGACGCGGCACCAGGAGGAGGAGGGTCCAAACCGAGAGGCGCCAACCGGCTGGAGCGAATTCAAAAAAGAGCAACAGGAGAAGTGGGGGCAGCCAGAGGGCAGGGGGTCCCCCAAGGGGCTGAGCGGGCAAAGTAGACTCCTGGCCAACCCGGCCTGGGGCTGGCAATGGAAGAAAGCTCTGGAAGAACAGCTAAGCCCGTGCTGGCTTCCAGGGGCCTTCTCTTTTGCTGACGGAGCCCCTAGTATTCCCCTGGGGTGAACGTGGGGCAGAATCTGGCCTGCGGGAGAGACTCGCCCTCCCCTTTGCGCCCCTGCCTGCCCAACACCAGGCTCCCGGGAAGGGAAAGGCCGCGCGCGCACAGCAGATGGTGCGGAGAGAACCCAAACAAACGCAGCCGCGCAGACAAGCTCGAGCTGTGATATTAAGGACCCAGATCAGGTGGCAACAGGGGAGGGAGACAAACACGGGGCTTGGGAGGAGCATTGAAGTTGAAACCACCGAGTGCAATTAGGTTGGTGTCGCCTCCTACCTCCCCAGCAAGCTGCTCCTTGGTCAGCTGTCGCCGGGGGCTGCCAAGGTGCCGCGTGCGTGCCAGATCCCTGCGCGCTGGTCCTTCATCTGCCAGGCTGAGGGAGGGACAATGGACGCCAGCCCTGGCTGCCTGGGCGCCCATGAGGTCTGGCATCTCCCTGGAAGCCCAGGTAACGGGAGGGATTTTCGAGGATGGGCAGAAACTCTGACAGCGCCCTTTTCCCTTCTTGCAGTAAGATGGCACAGGGCAGTGCAGACGTGGAGGCGGGAGTCAGCTGCTGACGCTGGACAAAGGGCACTGGTGCCTCACAGCCCGCCAGCGCTGTCCATGGCCTCTTCCAGGAGCTGTGTCCTGGCAGCACCCGCCCAGCTCCAGAAGTGGGGTCTTGGGGGCACAGGGCAACCCCCCTCAGGCTCCACCCCCGCCCCGCCCCAGCCTCAGGCTCCTGCTGCAGCTGGCTAGGGCTGTCCTTGTCCTCAGAGCTGCTGCAACAGTGCCAGGTGCTGCACAGCAGGGGCTTGATAAATAGATGTTCATTTTTCAGAAGTTATTAACTAAGACTTTAATTAAATGCTCCTTTCCTTTCAAAGATCTCCCAGGAAAGAGTGCTCCCGGTTCTCTGGAGGTTCCCCCCAACACCCGGCTGGGGTCGTCCCTGCCTCAGTGGCACATGGTGACAGCAGGGACTTCATGTGCGTCCGAGCTGCACGCCAGGGCTTTGCACCAAGGCTGCCCGGCACTTGAGCCTGGTGGCTGCTGTGTACACATGCGAGGGCACAGGCTCACACACCCCGTTTTCAGTCTCTTTATGTTCTGGGCTTCCTGGCACTTCAGATCTTGATTGAACCTGTTTGATGAGAGACATCAGCCTGGTCATGTGACAGAGAGGAGGCGCAGCCCCCCAATACTCAGATGGATACACTGAGGTGAGGGCCCTCTCCGTACCCTAGTTCCCATCACTGTCAAAATGTCAGTTTTAGGGGAACTGACCTCTTCACCCCACGCAGGCAGCCGGGCTGGGCCTATGGCTGCACCTGCCAGCCGGGTTTGCAGCTGAGCTAACCTCCAGGCCCTGCGTGGGTGGCCTTCCCCAGCTCTCGTGCCCCCGGTGGCCGGGGCCCTGGCACAGCCCCTCGGCAGCCCACGCACGAGGAGGCCACACCTGCCACACAGGCCACCGGGAGACTCCTGCCTGCGGTGAGCTCTTCACGTGTGGCCGCTGCCTGCCAGCGCCCCATGCCCTGCTGTGCCTCCCGAGCGTCTGCAGGGGCCAGCAGGGGTAAACAGCCCCCAGTAGTCTAGCGGAGGGCCCTGGTGAGGGCCGCGGCCGGGAGCATCTGTGCTCTCAGTTGTGGTGGCCATCAGGCTCCTGTGCGGGTGGACAGGCAGGCAGCTCCGTCTCACGGCAGGGAGGCCCTTCTGCTTGTCCATGGCCCGAGGAGCGTGCCAGGAGGCAGACCCCGGCAGGAGAGCAGACGTGACTCTTAGCCCCCACCGCAGACGCCGGCCGCTGGGCTGACTTCACACACTGATATTCTTAAGCTTGCAAACTTAAAGCATCGGAGGGGGATCCCCCTGATTGGGAGAGATGTCATCCCAGAGAGGCTGGGGCAGCGTCACCCAGCTGGGAGGCTGCACTGCCGGGTGCCCAGGTCAAGCACAGAGGCCCCTGGGCCTCTCTGCCCTCCATTCCGCCCACCCCTCTGCAACAGAAACCTGCCACCGTCCTGAAGTTCATGCCTCCCTCCCTCCTCCTGGGAAATCTAAAGCCAAGGAATCGCGCATGAAAAATGAAAGAGCTTATAAAAAAGCCAACCCCCTTGAGATCACTAAGGCTGTCAGGGAACTTACGGATGCTCTTATAGGTGGTTTTATTTATTCATCGGTTTATTTCTAACATCCAGTAAAGGAAAACAGAGCAGGCAGCACCCAGGTGGACAGCCTGGCATGGCCTCCCAGGCGTGTTAAGTTAGTGTTCACACTAACTTAACTCACACTAACCAGTTAGTGTTCACACTAACTTAACCACTCACCAGAGCCGAGCGGCTCCAAACTCTGCTGGCGTCTCCACAGTCCGTGAGACGTTTATCAGCTAACATTTTTTTTTTTTTTTTTTTGCCTTCACTAGTCTTCAACCCAAATATTTAATTCCTTCCTGGTTTTGAACTTGGATTTCCTAAATCGTTCTGCCTAAGTCAGGACCCAGAGTAACTGCAAGTGCTTGTGTGCTGGGTCCCGAGCTCTCAGAGACAAGGGGCGTTCACGCGGGCTGATGTCCTTGCACGACTGGCCCAGACACACTTGCAGGAGGGAGCATGGCTGCCTGTTGATGCACTTCTGTGCTTCTTGTGTTGAACATGGGGAAATGGGTGAGTTCCCAGTGAGGAGACTGGCAGGAAGGGCCAGCGTATGGGGTCAAAAAGCTGGTACCGGACATGGCTTATCTCGACCGTTCCTTTGTCCTTTGGCTGTGATCACGCGACCAGGGTGGCCTTTCAGAGGCAGCCCCACTCAGGGCCTGGCCCCGGGGGGTTGGCAGGAGCGGCAACACCCTGGGGTCTTGCCTGGGCCTTGTACGTGGAGGTGCCTGGGAGCTGCAATCAAGCCCTGCTCCAGAGAGAAAGAAACTGTGCATGTGCACACGCCACACACAGACAAGCGCAGACCCCGCGCGGGGAAGGTCGGGCAGGAGCGCAGCAGCTGCGGGAGCAGGGAGGAGCAGGCCGGCGGCAAGGCTCACTCGCCGGGGAGAAGGGACAGGTGGCCGGGGGAGGGAGAGCTCATTCTGGTGGGGGCGGTTAAGATCCGACGAAGGGGTGGGTGAGGATGGATGAGAGGGAAAGTGGCTCAGTCTGCAGTAAAGGTGACCCCGGTAGACGGGCCGTGCCGGTGCCACCACATCAAGCAACGTTCTCTTCTGCGAGACGAGAGGGGCACGTCCCCAAGGCTGGGAGGACAGGGGTTGGGCTCCTCCTGCAGGGCCGAGAAGGGCGGTTCTGGTTGGCCCCTGAGGGTGTCTCCTGTGGATTCTTGAGGCTGAGGCCCCAGAGGCCCCATCTTGGCTTGGGGTCACCTGGCAGGTGTCCAGGCCTCACAACGAGAGGTGGCCACTTTTCCAGTGATGTCTGGTACAACTTCTCTCCTTTCTCCTTTTCCACCAACATTAGTCCCGACAGTCACTCGACCCCCCCATCTTCCAGCATCTTCCAAGGGACTGGTAAGAGCAAAATGATACTGATGACGTTCAAAGCCCAAACTTCTGTGTGGATCCATTTCTTTGGGCATCAGGGCAACTGGACAGAAGGATCGCTTGAGCCAAGGCACCGACTAAGGGTTTGCTCACGCGTTCAGCTGGTGCCCGAGGGGAGCAAACTTGGAACCGGTGAACTTGAACAGACCCAGAAGGAGATGCCAGGCCTGCAGGGGGCAGGTGAGGGCACCTTGGACTCACCAGTTGCAACCTTTTCTTTGTTTTTTGCTTATGGGTTTTTTTTTTTTTTTCTGGTCGAGTGAGGGTAGGGGGAGGTTCAGGACACAGGCCAGGAAACCAGGGGCCAGGGCGTCTAACATCTGGTGTGGGGGAACTCTTGGAAGTCGGCTCAGAGGATGTGGTGGGAACACCTGGCAGACACACGGGCTTTGACGGGAGGCCGGGTCCGGGATCGCGGCGGCCGTGCGGAACGAATCTGCTGGCTACGCCCAGCTCGGGCTGCCCACGCTGAGGACCTGGGAGGCCTGGGCCTCTGACCTTGAACTCCACCAGATACAGGACTGAAAAAAATAGGGACCAGAGCAGGGGGATTAGTCGGGGCGGGGGGCGGGGGAGGCTGGCTTGATGCCTTAACTTTGGGAGTGGGACTTGAAAATGGGAACATCCCCTTGGAAGGCCTCAGCCCTGGACGCTCCAGCCTCTCTCTGCGGTGCGTGGTGTGGGCTTTGGGAGCTTCCAGTGGTCTGGTCAAGGGAGCGTGCAAACCCCCAGGGCAGATGAAGGGAGACCTGGCCCCGAGCAATGGCGGGGCAGGCGGGGCGCTGGCGGGCAGGCGTTGTATGTGATGGGCTGTGCAAGAAGGAACAGGTGTGAGCTGAGCCAGCGGGAGGAGCGAGGAGGCCCGGGCCCTGGGGTGGAGAGGATGTGGGATTATCAGGTGGGCTGAGGCTGCCCCCGTCCTGCAGGAGCAGCTGGAAAGGCAGGACTCTTGGTTGATGAGGGGTCCCTCCCCGGGGCGGGCGTGCACCAGCTAGGAGGACTTACCCTTGACCTAGAAGCTTCCTGGCTTAAGCCCCGCTAGTGTGGAGAAGAGGAAAGATGGGTCTTTCTTTCCTTTTTTTTTAAAGATTTATTTATTTATTTATACAAGCACTGGGTACAGTCAGAAGCACGGGAGGGTGAGAGGATTCACCAGAGCCAGAGCGGGGAGCAGAACAGGCAGACTGACGAAGTACCTGCTGAGGGGAGCAGCGGGCAAGACAGGAGAGGTCTGTTGCGCCATGTGGGACTCTTGCTGGCTGGCCGGGATCAAACCGGCGCTGCAGAGGCTGCGGGCAGCTTTGCAACCCAGCGCTCAATCGCTGTGCCACCCGGGAGGCCCAAGACGGGGTCTTTCTGAAGAAAGACCGAAGGTCAGGGCCCATGGGGGCATAGTTGTCCAGAGTCCCCTCACAGGTACGGCCTCCCCTTTCCGTGCAGCCTCAGCTGGCCGTCCTGCTGAGCCTGCATTCTGCTCCTGCTCGGGAGACTCTCGTGAGAGGCCTCCAGGCTCCCAGAGGGACTCAGGCCCCTGGTGACCCATTCTCTTTCATGGACTCTCTGGGCCGTAGCTGAGACCTTCCCTGCGTGACGTCCACTGCTGGGAAGGACCGGCCAGCAGATCTTCAGACCCTGGGATGGCAGCCCCCTGCTGTGCAATCATGTTTTTCTGGAATCTAGTGAATGTGGAGAGTGAAGGGCTGGGCCTGGGCCCACCCATAGGCCAGTGCCTCAGGGGGCCTGTGCTGAGCACCTCATGCAGGCCTAGTCGGTGCTGTTTGGGGAGGCTCAGGACGCCTGGAGCTTGCTTTCTCAGAGCTGCTCACGGTGCGTTGAGTTTGCGTGCTGGGAGTTTGCATGCTGGCGTAAGCAGGGTTAGGTTCCTCCTGCTTTTGCATCAGGAGGGGAGACAGGGAGCTTTGTGAAGACTGTGGAAGGGTCTCTGGGGCTAGGGCCAGAGGCGGTCTCAGGACAGCAGCGCTGGAAGCAGGCCCTCTGGGGCAGCCGTGTGGGGCAGGGTGCAGGGAGCCCAGGGTGCTGCCCAGCATCGGAGGGCCCACCCTGTGCGTTATGTAGGGGTTCCACGAAGTCGCAGCACAGGGGACTGGGCGGGTGACCAAGGTCTCAAATATCAGAACCAAGACCTGAAGCCTCGGAACTAGATGAAAGACCAAGAGCAAAGACTCCCCAGAAGGCCTCGCTGGCTGACACAGTGACCACCCACCACGCACCCTGCCTGGTGCTAAGCACGTGGCCACCCTTGTTGAAAAAGAGACCACAGCTCCATGGAACAGGCACTTCTTAAAATCACCTCCATCTACAATTCAGGAAATTGAGGCTCCGAGCGATCCCGCAGTCTGGGACGACCACCAAAGGTGGGGCTGGCCAGTGAGAGGAAAGGCCTGGCTTGCTCTCCCTCAGTCCTCGGGGCCCTCAGCACCTCCTGCGCTGCACCCACACTGTCGCTTCATGGGCATGTAGTCAGATGGGAGCTTTCATGTCACTCATGAAAGCACCAAGGCTGGAGACGGGCTTGTAACTCGGCACCTGCTGCCTCCCCAGATGTGCCCTTGAAACTGGTCGCTGCTGAGTCATGGGGGGACTTGGGTCCTCACCTGGTCAGAGGCCAGCGAGGTGAGGCCAGGTGTGTCCCAGGGCCGCCGGGGAGATGGAGGAGGTGCCCCTGGCTGGGCACTGTGCGTGGCACTGGTCACCGTCATGAGGGACAGGGCATGTCCGGCAGCAGGAGTGAGGCAGCGGGCCCGGACGTTGGTTTGGAGCGACGTCCCCGGTTAGGCCTGAGCTTCATCTTTCAGCACCTAGCTTCTCGATTCCAGATGCTCTCCGCGGGGACTGCTCTCGCTCTGCGCTCTTGGCTCTGGCCCGCCGTGCTGATGCGAGCCGAGGGGCGCTCACCGCGGCAGAGCGGGCGGCACGGAGGCAGGAGCGGGCAGAAGGGGCAGGTCTGCCCAGGGCAGCCCCCGCCGGGAGCAGCGGGCAGCACACTCTGAGCTCACGGGACTCAGCTCCAGGGCAGCACCCGGGGCAGGGCCCCCCTGAACTTTAGCCTGACTCTCTGAACTTCACGTTGTCAGGAGACGTGAGCTGGAAATCACCCCAGAACAGACAGTCCTCTGCTGGTCCTCTCTCCGCTGCGTCCAGAAACAGCAGGGTGTCGTGTTTATTTATTCAACTCGGTGGGAACACGGTGTCTCGGTGTGCTGACCGCTGCCTCCAGCCGGGGCGCACGCATGCCCCTGGGGGGACCTGGGCTTGGCGGAGCCTCGTCAGGCGCAGGCCTCAGAGCTCAGCGGCTCTTTGTTTGGAAGCTCAGGGGCCTGAGACTTGCGCTGGGCTGGGGGTCTCGGGACCTCGCTGTTCCTGGTGGTGCTGGTGCCGGGGCCGGCCTAGGAGCCAGGGGTGAAATAAAGCTGCTGTTTGGAGCTGCCTGGAACTCACTCTTCCTCCTGTTCTTCCTGCGGCTTCCTCAGCTCTCTTCTCCCTTGTGGTTGTGTTCTCCCTGCAGAAGCCTCCAGCAGGGCTTTGCACAGAGTCGTAATTCATTTATTCATTCATCAAACATTTAGTGCGGATCTCTGTGAGACCCCGGCAAGGCCCAGGGCACAAACTCGGTAACACAGGACACTACCCTTGTGCTTGGCCAGCGGCCAGCACTCTCCGGAACCCCGCTGCAAGCGTTCAGACTCCACAAGGAAGGTGAGGTGGGGAGCCCCACTCAGCGCGGGGCCCTGGGGCAGGGGGCCTGGTCCCCACAGAAACACAGGGTCTTGGACGAACAACCGAGCCTGCCTCGTCCGAGGGCAGAGCCAGCCGTGGACAACCCTGTTGTCCCTTCCACCCGCGACCGTTTCACGCGCCACCCCGAGGGACATGTTGTCAAGCCCTGGGCCTCCCAGAGTCGTCTTGTTGGCTCCGGAAGCTTTCACGTGTCTTCTCTCCCGTGGTCCTTGACGGGAGCCCAGAGGCCCCTCTCCTCGTCTGCGAATCGTCCACCGGCTGCTCTAAGAGCAGTTATTGGGACAGTCCAGCTCGGGGGCCGAGGTTCGGGGTCAGCCGCAGCCCTCCACGGGGCAGCTGCCCAGCGGCTGGGCCTGCTCAGACAGCGGGCCCCGGGGGAGGGCGGGCAGGCCTCTGCTGGGGCAGGAATTCCTACCACTGTCGAAAGCCGGGTCCTGCCCTCCCGGCGGGCCAGGATTCCGCTGGCCCCGGCCCTCCTGCCACTTCAGAACCCCTCAGCTGGAGCTCCGGGATTGTTATTCTTTCCCATTTAAGGACATTCCATTTCATGTGTAATTAAATGTGTGGTATTGAATTAATGTTTTCTTCTGAGCATTTTTGGCAGCCTGAGACCCTCGGGTCTGGCCAGTGCAAAGAAAACACACACACTCCTCCGGGCGCCTCCGAGCGCCTCCTTTCCTTCCCCCTCCCTCTCCCCCCACTTCCTGCGAGAACCTCCCTCTCCTTCCCGCTCACTGTCAACCCCAGGACTCACCTCCTCATGCCAGTACCCTGAGTCTGCAGACCCCCTCTGTTCTTCTGGGGGGTTGGGGTCTTGGATTCTGCCCCCTGGCGCCCTGTCGTCTGCGGAAGGTGCCTTGTGGCTCCGCAGTGAGGGCCAGGGTGGTGAGCGGGGGCGCCCTGGGGCCTTGCGGATGGAGGGTTTTGCACAGCCATGGCGGCCAGTGTCCCTGGGGAGCAGGGCTTACAAGACCTGGGGAGAGTCACGCTGAGGGACCGCAGGGACACAGCCCCCCCAACAGCTGGTGATCGTGGTTAAGTCACAACAGAGACATGTTCTGGGACACAGGACCTCTGGGTCTTGTGGGGAGCACGGCAGAGTGACTGCCCGCACCCGGGTGGACAGGCCCACTGCCCGAGGTGTCCGCAGGACCACCGTCCCACGCCTGCTCTGCCCTTGACTGAACGTCACTGTTAAGTGGCTTGACGCCCTTGAACTTCATCTTCCTCCTCACCGGCGCGGTAGGTGGCTGTGGAGTCCATTGTTGGAAAGGGCATGGGGCTACGGGGGGTACTGACAAGCCAAGAGGAGGCATCAGGAGGTACTTGATGGCGGCAGGATCCCTGGGTCTCAGCAAGAAGACCGGGGCCCAGTAAGGAAGCGGGCGCTGCCGTGGCCAGGGGAGCAGCGAAGGCAGGGAGGTGGGAGAGGCAGCAGGGGCAGAGGCCGGGAGGGCGGCTCGGAGACCCGTCGGGCAGCCTGCAGGGAGGGGCCCACTCAGGGCTGCCCACCGGACGGCCTCCCGGGACAGTCATCAGCCGGACCACCCCGGAATCAGCGAATGTCTGTCAGCGCAGTCTGGGTCTCACTGAGGGCGCTCTGGCTTGGGGGGCGGGGCGGGGCTGGCTTTGCTGCCTGACATACATATTCAGCACCGCCGGGCCTGGGAAATCTGTCTCCTTGGCCGAGGCCGATCAATAGCTGTCCTGAGTAGATGGCCGTCTCTGCCTCTGATGTCTTCATTCCTCATCTGACCGGCCTCCCCTGCACGCTGTTTTGGGTTCTGGGGGAGAAGGCTGGGCATCCCGGTGGCTTGGACGGGGCCGCTGGCTCCCCAGCAGCCGCGCGCTGTTCTATTTCAGAAGCAAAGCGCCCTCCTCCTCCAGCTTCTCCCCCAGCCGCTGTTGTTTGCAGGTAGACTGGGCTCAGGTAAGACGAACAGCTGGTAGGACGGAAGGAGGTGGACTTTCCTTACATGTCCATTATGGTTCAGGTATTTCCTGGGATCTCCATTATCTGACAATGTTGGGTGAGCCAGGCCACGCCCAGGCCAAGCCACTTCGCCAGTCCAGGAGCCAGAGCCGGGCCGGGAGGGCCCCCGAGCGGCAGGGTCGGTGCGCACAGACTTGGGCTTCTCCGAGTCCTCGCTCTTCTGGCAACACCGTATTTTGTGTGGTTCATGCTTTCCCTTCATCCCCGGTCAGAGGCCCCCGCTCTCCCGGCACAGGGAGGGAAGCCGACAGGTGTCACTGTGTCCCCGGCCACGCCGTCTGTCCGTGCTGGTCCCAGAAGCCTTTGTTTCTAGGATGAGGCAACTGGGAACTGGGGTCAGACGAGGAGGCCGCCTGCCCGCTGACCACTGGGGGCTCTCGCTCTCCGCAGCCCCCTGGAGGAGGGGTTCGGCTCCGGGTCAGGCCTGATCCCACCGACTTCTGAGCCCAGAAGTAACCCCACACGCCTAGATCCGCTCTCTGGGCCCCAGCTGGGAGGACCCCTCCCAGGCAGTCACCGCCATGTCCTCGGCCCCTGTGTCCGATGCGCTTGCCCGGGGGACGCAGCTCTCCAGATTGCTGCCCGGTGGGACCAACCAGGGGGCTCTCCCCCAAGCAGGAGCTGGGCAGAGCCCGGCTGCAGGGGGCAGGAGTCTTTGATTCCCAGAGACGCTCCGCCCGCGCAGGGCCCTGTCTCCCGGCGCCCCTGCCTCCCTGGGCCGGGCGCTCCCACGCCGGTGTGCACGCCGCCTCCTGCCCGCTCCCGGTGTCGGAGCCGGTGACCCGGGCTCTGCCGGGCCAGCCAGGCAGGCAGTAAATGAGATGGATGCCCTCCCCTTCTGGGGAATCCATCACTCGCTGGCGTGTGGGTCAGACGGCCTCACCAGAGCCCGCCCTGAGCAGCCTGTGGGAGCTAAAAATAAGCACAAGCAGGGCCCGATGGACGCGAGGCTCGGCGTTTCCCAGGCCTGAGCAGGCCCTTCTCCTACTGCCCCAGAGCCCGGGGTGGGGTCCTCCCTTCCTCGGGCCCCAGCACGAGCAGGGCAGCAGAGAGGAGGGGCTGAGTGGGGGGTGTCTCTGGCCTGGGCCTCGGTGGCCACCCACTCGGGGGGGCGCGTGGGGACGGCAGCCTCCTGCCTCCTGTCGTGGAAGGAGCCGTAGGCCACGAGAGATGCTGAGGCCTCCCTTGGCATCTTTTAGCTCTGTGACCTTGGGGGGGCTGGCCTGCCTCGGGGTGCTCCCCCACCTCTTGGGTGCTTGGAATGGGATGTGGAGTCACCAGGAGGCCGAGGCACCCCGACTCCCTTCACCTGCTTCTTTCCAACTGGAGGCAGCAGGTCAGGAGTGTGCTGGGTCTTCGGGGGGACCCCGAGGAAGCCTGTGGCTAGATCCAGCCCCTTCTTGCAGAAGCTGCCTGTTCCCTTGGGGAGCGACCTGGCTGGGGGGAGCTGTCTCCTGGGGCGGTGCTGGGGGAGGTGTCTGCTTCGTCTCCCTGTGCTCCCCTCACCATCTTGGTCAGTTGGCTTCAGCCTGTCGCTGACCTTGTGGCTCTCGGGCTCCTCTGGAGGGGCCAGGCCGGCCAACGGGCACAGGACAACCCGCGGGAGATGGTGGCTGCGCGTGGCTCTCGGGGTCTCCTTGCATTCTCTCTCTGAGGAGAGGGACCTCTCAGGTAGATGGTCCCCAAACATTTTTAGCTGCCCTTTAGTGCATAATCCCTGTCACAAGCCGACACTGTGCCAGGGTCAGAGGCCATCTACTGGGACAGAGCCCGCGTGTGTGTGTGAGTGTGAGTGTGTGTGTGTGTGCGTGTGTGTGCGCGCGCGTGTGCATTGTGATTTCCTTGTGTGTCTTTTTGGTTTGTCCCCAGCCCTGGGCCGTGCTTTTCATAGGAATGACCTCCTTTGTCTCCACCAGAGCGCAGCTAGTCAGGGGTTGTGGTTGCTCCTATTTTGCAGACGAGGACACGGAGGGCCTGGGGTGCAAGAACTCTCTGAAACTCAAAAACTAGCAAGGAGGTGGAGCTGGGATTCAAGCCCCACCTTGAGAACTGAGAAGCCTCGCTCTGTGCGAGGACCGTAGCCTGGGGACAGGGGCTCCTCACGCCCATGGTGGCATCTGCGCTCAGCCCCGGTCCCCGGGGCCGGGCACGGTGACTGCCGAGCCCGGGCCCTCCCAGCGTCCCGGAAGCTGCGCTGTCACTGCCGCGGACCCCGCGCTCAGGCCGGGAAGCCCGTGTGGACGGGCAGGCCAGGGGGGCAGAGCAGAGGTCCGGCTTCCCCCCTGGTCAGACTCTCACGCCCAGCGCGGGCCCCGGCTCTCCCTGCTGTGGCCTCGGGCAGAACTCCCGCCGAGACCCCGGGCTCTCCGCCGCGAGGCCCGGCGTGGGCTGACCTGGCCGCCCCCTGTCTGCCCGCAGATGTGCAACACATCAAGAGGAGGGACATCGTGCTGAAGCGAGAGCTGGGCGAGGGCGCCTTCGGGAAGGTCTTCCTGGCTGAGTGCTACAACCTCAGCCCCACCAAGGACAAGATGCTTGTGGCTGTGAAGGTAACTCCGGGCCCGGTGGCCCCAGAGGGGTGGCTGGGGCTGGATAGAGGGAGGGACAGGCTGCTCCCTGGGGAGATGGTGCCTACTGGCTTTGTCAGCTGCCGCTGGGCCCTGGCTCTGAGGTCGAAGACGTGTCCCCCGGACCACAACCGTTTCCCCTGGCTTCTGAGGTGGAGAGCTGCAGCACCTCAGGGTGCCTGGGGGTAGCTGCAGGAGCAGGTTAAGCTTGTAAAAAGAGCCCAGTTTATTCTGGAGGCCCCAGCAGGCCTGCCCCGCTCCTCAATGACTTTGGGGTCCTGTGGTCCCTTCCTGGGAAGTCACTAGATCATTTTCCAACAGCAGAGGTGGTGGGGGGGGGTTACTTATGGGCTGTAGATATCACTACGAAGAGAAGGGAGCGGGTGGGCAGCTCCGAGCACAGGGAGAGCCGTGGATGAACTTGGAAGAAATTCTCAAAGCCCCCTCCAGCCCGGCGATCCAGGTTCTGACCCTCAGGGGCAGCATGCCCAGGACCACTGCTGGCAGCTGCGTGCCCGGCCACTGACCACAGATCTTGGTGCGGCTGGGCCAGCTGTGCAGCTTTGCAGCTGGGCTGACCTGCCTGGGGAAGGCACTTGGCCCCCGCGGTCACCTCCCACCCCCTCGGGCCGGCCGTGAGGGTATATCACAGTGGGCGAATCTCGGAATGTGACTGGCATGAACAAGTCAAAAGAAGTCAGGACACCTCCCGAGAACCCCTGGGGGCTAGGGAGCCCTGGCCTGGAGGGCGGCGGGGTGAGGTCTCCGTGGGTGATTCTCTCCTTCTGAGGTGTGCTGGGCAGCGAGCACTCTCTCGGCTTCCAGTGTACACTGATGACCCCATGTTTGTGCCTTCTGCGAGTGTGAGTTCTCTACCATGTCCTGGAGACCCTGCTCCCCAAGAGGACTCTCCCCCGGACCCCGAAAAGTCCCATCTTTCACACTGAGGGCTCTAACCAAACTGCCCCTGCTACAGCACTTTGGGGGACCTTGTATTCATAGCATGGTGTGTCTGCAACTGTGGGAGGCCATAGAGGCCAGGGGACCCCCAGGCGTCCCAGCAGTGCTGTGTGGGCCCCGGGCATCGTGGGGAACCAAAGCCTGGGTGGCTGTCCTCGACCCTCCGCTGGTTAGCTGTGTGGCCTTGAGCAAGATGCTTAACCTCTCTGGGCCTCAGTTTCCTTCCGTGTAATAGGAATTCTAATAGGCCCTCTTTAGAGTCCTGGTGATTACATCACATAACATGTGAAGCCCCGTGTGTGCTGGTTGGGACATAGTAAGTGCTCAGTGCAGAGTCAGTCCTTGCTCTTTGTCTTCTATCATCATCATCATCTCGATGTCCATGTGATTGAACGTGGTTACACACAGCACGCTTGACCTCTGGCACTGACCGCCTAGAACAGAGATGGCTGCACTCACCAAAGGGCCAGAGGATAAACATTTGTGCTTTGGGGGGCACTGGTTCTCCATGAGAACCCCTGAACTCTGCCTGGGTAGTGGGAAAGCAACATACACAGCTCGTAAACTAATGAGGGTGACTACTTTCCTTTTTTTTTTTTTAATAAAAATAACCATTGACTGCTGACCTCTACTCTTGAAAATAAATAAGGAACTCAATCACTGCCCCATAAAAGGCTAACGATCCTGACAGCTGCTAATAAACTAACTCGTGTGTGTCCACAGTAGCCGATGGTCGGAGGAGTGAAGTGGCACTAAACAGTCAGGACCAGGGATGTGGAAAGGTTTCTAATTTTGTCTAAACCCAGACTTGGCCCTTCCCTGAAACATAATTTACAGGATGACACTGATCCTCTGGGGGGGGGGGGGAGCAGGTTCCAGCACCCTTGGGGGCTGGGGGATGGGCCAAAACTCTGGGAGATGCCCCCACTGCATGGTCTGGTGGTGAGGGCCCCTTCCAGAGTGGATAATGCAAAACATGTTTTCTGTGGGCTTGCAGACAACCCATTCAAGTGTAACCCACAATTAGGGCTTCCCAAAATTGTGACTTTAAATTAATTGCCAAGAATTTTTTGATCACCAGTTGTTATGAAAAACAAAAAGCAGAAATGACAGCCTTGGTTTTGAAGACACTTGTATTCCGTTGGGGAGACAAGAGGAGGCCCATGAAAGAAACAAGAGCAGGACAGGTTGTGTGTGTGTAAGGGTGACGCTAAAATCATGTCATTCGTGGTATTTTTAAATAGACAAAGCCACATTTAAATAGTCATTTAACAAATGATACATTTACTTAAAAGAATTCAAAAGTCTCCTTGATACCCAAATAGCTAATAAGGGTATGAAGCAAGTGTCCAATCTACTCCATCATCAGAAAAATGCATATTGAGTCATCATGAAATGCCACCACACGCAGGCTCATGGGCCTCATAGTAATGACAATACCAAGTGCTGACAAAGATATGGGGCAACTTGCAACATGCCTGCATCAGTGGAAACATAAGGAGTATAATTTCTTTAAAAACATTTTGGTATTGTAGTACGTTGTTGTAAGGGTCAGCATGCCTATCTCTAGGTCTGTACCCAACAGGTAGTTACCTACCTGCGCATCCATCCATCCATCTCTCCATTTATTTTCCATCCATCCATCCATCCATCCATCCATCCATCTAGCCATCATTAATCTATGACCTATTTATCATCCATCCATCTATAATCTGTCTATCTATGCATGTATCTATCTATATATGTATCTGTCTACCTACAATATGGTATGGCTAAGGATATTCACAGAGCATTACTTACAACAGCCAAATGTCCATTAGTAGCAATCCCAATATCCATCCGATGAGTAAGCATGATATATTCACACAACGGCAAACTATTCAACAAGGAAAATGAATGCCACAATGCGCAAGAATCTCAGCAATAAGATGTTGATGTAGATATATATGCATACTTATATCTATAATACATACATGTTTCTACTTATTCACAGTTCAAAAATAGAAGAAAAACTAAACTAGTATTTAGGAATTCATATTTAGGTAGTAAAATTATCAATGGCCAGAACACAAATTTCCTTATAATTTTAATTATTGGGGTTTAATGAGGTATTTCTTCCAACACGTCCAAACGGCTCCTTTTGATCTGGAGGGTGGTTTTTGTTTTTTGTTTTTGTATATGGGGAGTTTGTGATTTCTAGTTTCAACTGCTTCAAATTGAGCAGCAACTTCTGATATCAGTGAAACAATCTGGGTGGAGAATCTCAGATTTTTACTATTTTCCCAAGTTTTTAAAGTAAAATTTCCTCCCACTTGTAACACTTTTTAGCCTCAGACTTTCCGCAGGCCCTTCTAGAGTGTTCCTCCCAAGTCCCATAAAACAGCCCTCTCTCTGTGCTCATTTGGTTTCCAGACTTTTCATCCTATTAAATGATGACATTGACTGGCCTCTATGTCATCAATGAGTTGGGGGTCATTCCAGCTAATATGCTCCTCTGTGGGGCAGACATATTCCTCTGAGAATCCAACCAGCAGTGAGTGATCCGGGTATAAAGGGCTGGTCAGTATCATCCATAGGGATAAAGGACCGGCCTGCTAATCTGGGCTGTCATGTGGCTAAGACTCAATTGAGTTTTTCTGCCTGAAAGGGCAGCATATGCAAAAGTCCTGAGGCAGACAGAGTCTTGGAGGGGACAAAGGACAGGAAGACCTGGACTCGGAAGTGTAGTGAACAGGGTAGGGATGGAGAGGCGGTAGGAAGAGGTGGGACAGCCTAGAGTTAGTGCCTGGGACTGAGTTAAGGATTTTACCCTGAAAATAGTTGGAACAGGGTCTCCCTGGTGGCACAGGCAATTGAGCGCCACTTTTTGAAGCTGTCTGCAGCCTCTGCAGCGTGGGTTCCATCTCGGCCAGCGGGCGAGAATCCCACATGGCGCAGCAGACCTCTCCTGTCTCGCCCGCTGCTCCCCTCAGCAGTGTATTTCGTCAGTCTGCCTGTTCTGTTCCCCGCTCTCTCTCTGGTGAATCCTCTCACCCTCCTGCGCATCTGGCCTGTACCCTGGTTCTTGTATAAATAAATAAAAAAAACTTTAAAAAATAGTGGGAACAGAAGCTAGTTTGAAGCTAGGAAGACAGATGAGGAAGGACTCCTGTGTGTGTGATAACGATCCACCTTCCTCCCTGATAAAATCGTTCAGGAATCTCAACAAGGAGAAGCGACAGTGGATCTTGAGAGACAAAGAGAAAGGTGGTTTCATATCTTCATTTCAAAGGGTTGACTGGTGTGCGTGTGTGTGCGTGTGTACGCACACGTGTGTTTAGATCCCAGGGAATCTAAACAGTAGGAATGTGAGTGTTTACAAATGTGTGTGTCCCTGCTCATATAATAAAACAGGGTTCAATTATGTTAATGGATCTGAAATTGGTCACCCCCAAAAGTAGTGGGCAGCAGAAGCCCTAGGTTGGGCAAGATGAGGGGTTCAGTGGCTCTGTGGAGTGGGGAGCTGTTGAGAAAGCTGTGTCCTCACCTCCCATCCCACTAAGTAACCCCAGGAAACCCATTCCCCATGCAGAGGGGGGCAGGGAGACCAGAAGCACAATGCTCTCAAAGTTTGGAGGTACAGAGACAACAGGGACAGCATCTAGCTCCCTCTCAGTTCTGTGCCTACCACCTTGAGTCTCCAGAGGCCCCTTGGCCAGACCTCTGCTCACCTTCCAGCCACTGAGGGTGGCTGTGCTGACGTTTCCTGAGAGGGGCCAGGGAGCCTCAGAGCTGACCTTCCCCTCATTGTTCTCCGGCATCTCAGCCCCAGGTGCACCATCCCTGGCACAGCTGCTCACAGGTGAACCCAGTGCCACCTCCAACCATTTGCCAATTACCTAGGAACTTTGGGTGGGACCAGGAGCTGGAGAACCCATGTGACAGCCGCGGGAGAAGGCAGGAGCAGCTGCATGGGGAACCCCAGGGCCTGCAGTGGCCCGTGCCCCCCACAAGGATCTCAGTCTGCCTGGTGTGTGGGCACCGGGAGTGGGCACACTGACTGGCAGTTGGAGAGCTGAGAACGGAAATATCCTGCGGCGGCCGCTGGCACCCGCGATGGGCAGGAGTGATTTACAGAGATGGGGAGAGGCCAGTTGGCTGGCCCCAAATTTGATCTACTTTTCCCTCTCATAAATCCAGCACTCACATAAATCTCTGTGTTCTCCCGTCCCACCCATGCGGGTTCCTTTTCTTCCCCTGCTTGTTTTTCACGACAATAAATAAATCTCTGACTGTCCCGCTACCCCCGCCCAGCAGCTCAGGGCTGGGCCGCCGTGGGGCTGCCTCCCCACCCTAGCAGGCGCCTCCCACACCCCTTTGCAGGGGTGTTGGTCCCAGAAGGTGGGCGCATGGGGCTGCAGACCATTGGTGGCTGCAGTGCCATTGGTGGGTGGCTTCCTGGGGAGCGTGATTGCACCCTGGGGTCTTTAAGCCCCAGATAAAAGCTTATTCATTGGGAGCCAGCCGCGCCTTCATCCCGGGAACAGCCTTCTTGCCAGGAGGGGAGCGCACGGCCCCTCCCCAGCGCCGCTAAAACCCAGTGTCCTGTGTTGCTCCCAGGCCCTGAAGGACCCCACCCTGGCCGCCCGGAAGGATTTCCAGAGGGAGGCTGAGCTGCTCACCAACCTGCAGCACGAGCACATCGTCAAGTTCTACGGGGTGTGCGGCGATGGGGACCCCCTCATCATGGTGTTCGAGTACATGAAGCACGGAGACCTGAACAAGTTCCTCAGGTAAGCGGGGACCGTCATCGGCACCCCACTCCCCACCTTGCCCTGCTGCCTCGCCCTGAGGTTCTCACTGGAGCCAGAAACACGATGCCTCTGGGCCCTGCGGTTCAGGGAAGCAAGCTTTGTTCTTCCCCATCACACCCTGAGCGGCTGGACGCAGGCCTTTGCTGCTGGTTCTGTGGGGGACGTGGCGATGGTGGTGGAGTAACCTGTGCTCTTCTTCCTGAGGCCGAGGTGGGCTGAGAGCAGGAGCAGGGCCTGGGCGGGGTCCAAGCGGGAGCCCAGGGGCCCTGCCAACCCATCTTGTCCACCTCTAAGGTTCGGGTCCAGCCCGCCTGGCGGTGGCAACTAGCTGGGTGCCTTGGGCTCTCAGTGCTGGGAAGCGAGTCTGGTACCTTGCATCCTCCCACGGGCCTTGCCAGAGACTTTTTAATGATGAATAAAATGTCTCAAGGCTGTAAATTCATCAGAGGCAGAGATGGATAAAAAGAAACGGGCAGATTTCCCTCAGGTAAATTTGAATCATGCTGTCCGGTACAGTAGTTGCGTGTGGCTACTTGAATTTTAATGGACAGGAATTAAAAATGTAAAAGCTCAGTCCTTGATTGCAGAGGGCTCCGTAGCCATGTGCGGCGAGTGGCCACCCTGAGGCAGTGAAGGATTGAACATTCCTGTCCATAGAAAGTTCTAGTGGATAGCACTGCTCTAGCGTGGTGGGGTGCACTTGCAAGGACTCCCCTAAGCCTGGAGCCCGAGCGCCTGGAGTTTGAGAGGCTCTCGTGGAAGTGGCAGGAGACTGCAGGATTGACTCCCCATAGGAGACCCCATCTCATCCGAGAGTGGTGCCTGGATGTGGCGGGGCAGCCACGCCCCCAGGCTGTGGGCTTGAGCATCCAGGGAGCACGTTGGGCTCTGGGGCCCCGCATGCTAGTGGTGTGGTCTCTCCAACCCCCTCTCCTGAATCCCACTGAATTCCACAGCTAAGAGAGTCCTAGAATTCATATGTAGTCATGGAAGACCCTCACCTCTGCCCCCAAACTGGCGAGGGTCCCCCTGAAGATGGGGCCTTCAGTAGAGGTCTGAGGTTTAGAGGGGGTCGGAAGGGCTGGTGGGAGACACGGGTCAGAAGCATCTTTGAGTTACGCCTGTGAGCTGGGCAGTGAAAAATGGCCCGAGAGGAATCAAATGAATCTCTAGCATGTTCTGAGCCTCGTGACCTTGGCCTCACATGCCCTTCCTGCCTTGCCTGTAGACTGGCCCTTATCATAGGACAGACTTGAGCTCAGCTCTTTGTCATGTCTTAGTGATACCCCTGGAGCAAGGTCTTTGACTTCAGTTTTGTCTCCCCCAAAACAATAACCTCACTCAGGGCTTCACCGGCTGTTCTGAGTACGACGTGACGATATTCACACCTAGGTGAGTTCCACGTAGCTGGGCGCTCAGTCAGCGGTGATGCGCATTATTGCAGGTGTCACTTATTTTATCCGGAGCAGGGAAGCAGATAGTTTCTAATTCAGGCGACACCCTTCTCAGTGACCAGGCTGTTCCTCTCCCTGGTTTTTGCTCCTCTGGGGTCAGAGGGACACACTCCCTCTCCCATCACACCCCCATGGACCAAGCGGGCCTTCGATCCCAGTGGCACCAACAGGACTAAACCGGTGTCTGCCTGTGCTGCTATCAGGCCCGGTATCGCGCCAGGCCACGTCCACCCGACGTCCCTTGGCTGGCGATTTCAGGGGTGGGCTGCAGTGACTTTCCTGGTGGACAGGAGCGAGACCGGCCCACTGCCCCGCTTCCTTGCCTGCTGAGGCAGTCACTCTCCTTCGGGCACGGAGGGCAGAGCCCACAGGAGATAATAAAATGAACGTGTCCGTATTTAACGGTGCCTTTCAGTGGAAATTGGAGAAGCAGTAAAACAGGCCAGGCCTTGCTGCACACCAGGTCTCTGAGACTGGCCGAGACTTCATAAATAAGAGCCCTGGGCGTGGCTCTGGCTCACTGGGCCTTTTGCAGGAAAGAGGGGATGCCATAAGTGCCGGATATGACCGGCACAGTGTTAGGGTAACAAATCTGAGCTGGGTTTGGAGGGAGGGGGAACTGGGTCTCCCCAGGATGCTGCCTTAGGGTCACATCTGGCCCTGCCCCCAACAGAAGCCACTCACCCTCAGTGGTGTGCAGGGGCGCTTAGGAGGGTGCCCTCTGGCCCAGGTCGGAGGTTCAGGGCCAGGAGGCATCAGAAAGGCCGTGACCCAGCCCTCCCCGCCAATCAGAAGCCTGGGGCCGGGGACTCCGGGCCTGTGTGCCCAGCACTCTCCATGTGCCTTCAAGTTCAAAGCTCTCTCCAGCCACATGTCTTTCAGCTTCCTCCTAAATCACCCAGTGGCCACTCTGGGACCTCTGGGACTTTGGCCATTATGTGCCTCAGTTTCCTCATCTGAAAATTGGGAAGGTGGGGGAGGCCTAAGTGAATTAACACATTTCAGACACTCAGAAACATATTTACATATTATTAACATATTGACATATTTCAGACACTCATTCTTGGAGCACATGAGAGCCATGTTGGGTTGCTGCTCATGAATTATTCTGTGGTGGACATCGGGGATCTAGGAACCCACTGGAGAGCAGTAAAACATTAAAAAGAGTAGGTTTACCCATGATCCTTTGGAGCACACCTGGATTTACACCTCTGCTTTCCCTGGGAACCGAGGCATCACCTGCACCCACACTCGCAGGTGACAGAGCTAGGCCAGGTGGGTGAGAAGGGAGGCTGTGTTCCTTTCTGCGGTGCATTCCCGAGGCCACACACCCCGAACAGCCTCTCCTGGTCCCCTGAGTCGTCTCTGCCCCCTCTCTCCTCCCCGCCCCCGCAGGGCCCACGGGCCGGACGCCATGATCCTCGTGGACGGGCAGCCACGCCAGGCGAAAGGCGAGCTGGGGCTCTCCCAAATGCTCCACATCGCCAGCCAGATTGCCTCGGGCATGGTGTACCTGGCCTCTCAGCACTTCGTGCACCGAGACCTGGCCACTAGGAACTGCCTGGTGGGGGCCAACCTGCTGGTGAAGATCGGGGACTTCGGCATGTCCAGGGACGTCTACAGCACCGACTACTACAGGGTAAGGGGCTGTGCAGGCGGCAGGACTCGAGGCAGAGCTAACCCTGCTCACGTGTCTTTGTCATTGTCCATGAGCCCTGTCACCCTGGAGCACACGCACATGCCCATGGCCACACGCACACCCAATGGCCTTGCTGGCCACTTGCACCTTGGCACACCTGTCTATTAATCTCTGCTTCACTCCACTCTGCCCTTTGGACATCTGACTGAGCCGTAGCCTCACATGGCAGTAACAGGACGCACTGGGTCCTGCTTGTACCAACGCCCATTCTTCATGCAAACGCGTGTCCGCGTGTGTGTGTGTGTGTGTGTGCATATGTGTGTGTGTGTGTGCGCCCAAATGCACACCAACAAGCTCAACTTGGTGCTGGACTTCCCCCTCTTCCAACTCAGTGCCCAGTCCAGCCCCACCCCCCATATACGCTATTCTCTGAAATGATCTGGTGTCCCTGCAGGATTGTCTTGTCTTCAGAGGTAGACCCGGATGAGAAACCCGAAGTAGCAAAACACAGTTACTATATTGTCGAGAGGAGGGAAGCGAGCGTATCCTCCCTGTCACGGTGGGACACAGGTGCAGGGGCTCTAGGAGAAGCCGAGAGGTCGTCAGGGGAGACAGGATGTCCAGGCGGAGGTGGCTCGGTCAAGTTTCCTTCTATCTGGTCGTCCACTCAACAGGTGTCTGATTTTGCTCCCAGAATTGATTTTGCCCTCAGTCACTGAGAACCCCTTTCCTGTGGGTCTTGGAGCGGTTCTGAGAGTGTCGTGATCAGAGACGGGATGACAGCCATTTATCCCCCAAGGGGGAAGTCTGGTGTGACCTCAGGTGCCGAGACGGGCTAACTTCTGCCAGCTTACCGGGAGGCAGCTGCCTCAGAGAGATGGAAGGTGGACTTTGGAATGTGGAATCGAGAGGTGGAGGGGTGGGGGAGCGTATTCTGGAGACTGAGGGGCATGTGGCCTTGTCCTCACCTTCTTTGTAGGAAACAAGTGATCAAGGGCCGGGCATGGCCGTCCTACTGGCCTGAGCACAGTGGACCCAGAGGCAGGGGCTGGGCTGGGCCCCTGCGGGTCGGTTCTGTCCGGCTGCTCCTGTTGGCTTCACTGGAGGAGGCATCAACTGGCCACTCTAGACCCTTCATTCTCGAGAACAATGGAGTGGTGGAGAAATGCCCTGTGTGGCTCGAAAGCAACTTACTCATGGTATCACCCAAAGACAGTGGATGATAAGTTATCAGGAGGGCAGATGAGGCAAATAGACCAGGCCAGTGGGGTGTGCTGGGAGGGCATCTGCATGAGGTGGGCGCTTTCTCTAGCCTCTGCCTGTCCAGGTCCCCAGAGATGAGAAAGGAGCACAAGGCAGCAGTAGGCACGGCCAGGTGACCAGGACAGACCTGCCAGGGAGAACAAAGTGCGGTGGGCTTAGCATCTAGATCCACATTTCCAGGCCCGTCCACGAGCGTCTCGCGTGGCTGCTGGGGCTGCGGGGATTCTAGCCGGAGCAGCCCCGTGTGATTCCTCTGACACCACGTGGCGGGTTCGCTGGGCCGTGCGCCGAGCTCAGGCGCGTGCTGACTACAGCAAGGACCGCTGCTCCTCCCAGGGGCGGACACAGATGGTGCCGCGTCTCCACCGACCCGCCTGGGTCTTGGGAAACAGCGTCTGGCCAGAGTGTGTGCGGCCTCAGCTGGCAAACTCGCTTTGAGGGGGGCACTTAATAGCTCTGGCTTCCGGTTGTGCCATCGCTGTAAGCACTGTGCGCTGCGGCTCTGCACTCCGGGGAGCTCCGAGGAGCCTCATTTCTGCAGACGCCGGGGCAGCTGGAGTTTAAGGAGGGCAGGGTGAGGCAGGGGGTGCACACTCTGGGTGGCCCCAGTTGCATTTTCATGAATTCCAAGCCAGGTAGAAGCGGAGACCATGCGGCTTGACATGCATGTCTTTGATCCCAAGGGAGTTTCCATAAAGAAGGGGACCTATGGAGCAAAAGCACAAGCCCTGGGGACGTGTCGCCTGTGGGTGGTGGGTACTCCAGTCTCCATGTTCAAAGGGCAGCTTCCCTGTCTTCAGTGCCCTAAGGCACACCCTGTTTCTCCTCCCCACTCTTTGTAAAACAAAAGGAAAAGCAGATTTGCCTGAAACTTGAGGTCTTGTTTTTTGTTTGGGAAGAAGCAGGGGACAGTCCCAGAGCTGGAGGTAACCTCTCCAAGCACTCAGCTCACATCCTAACACTGGTGGCCGGGGCACCCCAGCACCCAGTCCCTAGCTCTACTCAATTTTCCCATTTTTTTTTAAGATTTATTTTTATTTATGCATACAAGAGCTGGGGTACAGGCCAGAGGTGTGGGGGGTGAGAGGATTCACCAGAGACAGAGTGGGGAGCAGAACAGGCAGACTGAATGAAATACACTGCTGAGGGGAGCAGTGGGCAGACAGGAGAGGTCTGCTGCGCCATGTGGGCATCTCCCTGGCGGGTGATTGAACTCAGGCCGCAGTGGCTGGCGATCGCTTGATAGCGCTGTGCCTTTAACCCCTGCGCCATCAGGGAGGCCCGATTTTCCCATTTTTAAAGGGAGAATGACTATAGTCACCCAACAGAGTTACTTTGGTGTAAAACGAGTGAATTTGTAGCAAGAACCTGAAGACACTACTTATGAGAAAAACTATCACTTCTATTGTCTTGTGTGGGCCCCTCCCAAGGCAAGAAAACTCAATAATCTTATGTCCACGTAATGTAATTCTTGGGTGGGCGAGAGGGTTTGCTGACACTGGACAGTTACCTGGAATCCTGCAGCTGCCCCAAAAGGGGCAAGCCTCTGAGTTGGCCACCTCTGGAAATTTCATTCCCGAAGTTTCAACTTCAAAATACGAGGGCTTGGTCCTCGCCTATTCTTCAGGCCTGTGTTCATCTGGACCTGCCTGTGTATCTTAGAGTGAGGTCTCTGTTCGGGTGATTTATGGAAGGTGTCTGTGTGTGCATGCATGTGTGTGTGTGTGTGTGTGTGTGTGTGTGTTTGCTAAATGCCAGCTGAGGCCCTGGGGGAATGCAGTGATTTATCAGGTAGCAAGAATATTGAAGGAGTCTCCCTGCAACTGATACCCCAAGATAGGCTGCCCCCCTGTGCTCCATGGCTTACTGAAATCTGCTGGGCCTAGGAGTGTGCCGGCTTCTTGTGCCTGATGCAGTGAAATGCAGATAATTGGGGCGTGTGTGTGTGTGTGTGTTCACCCGCTCAGCGCTGATTCCAAAGTGTGCATGCAAGGGCAGGGGAGGAAGTGGAGATAAGCTCCTGCTTATATAGTCTTTCTGTTTCATTTTTAATTTCTTGGAACAAAGAGGCACCATCTGGCTTCCGCAGAGTGGTATGCAAACGATTTACAAAGGTGAACCGCCTAATTTCCTGTTACCTATTTAGAGAGAGAAAACAAACATGTCTGCACTGGAGGGCCAGAGTCATTCGTTGTCTCTGCTTGAGACAATGCCAGTGACAGGCGCCTTTCTTTTCTCCTTATGCGTCATTGACTGGACCCTCTTGCCAGCGCCCGCACGCCCGCCCGCCTTGACAAGGGGGTAGCGCAGGTGCCATCGCTGGGACCATTATCCTTTTCTCAGAACATCACACGACACTAAGATACACTAGAGGTCAAGTCTAGAATTTTTTAGAAAGTGTCGTGGTTCCTACAGAGGAGGAGGTTGGGGTTCCAGAATAGAAATGCCTTCATGTGTTTTGACTTGGAGGGGAGCTGGTGTGTGGGGATTCCGGACGGATGGGGTTGGGAGGGGAGACGTCTGATCCTGTGCTCTCAGAGGCTCGGGAGCCTGCCTGCCTCCTCGCCCCGCTGCCCCTGCTCCCCGACAGTGCCCGGACTTGGTGGGCACCCAGTAAAAAAAGAAAAAGAATGAACAATGAGTGAAGTCAGCATGGGGATTCACAGGGAAGCAGGAAGCGGATCAGACCAGATCAGGGGGATCCTGGCCAGGCGACCACTCTGGTTGCAAGGGGAGGGGCAGAGGATGTGAGGGATCCGCTGTCTGAGGAAGTAGAAGCTGAATCTGGGGACACCGTCTAGGGGGGCAGAAGTGAACAGATGCGCTTCAAGCAGGGGCGATCTCCGGTGGGAGATGAGCCGAGTGTCCAGGAGATGGGGAGGAAAAGCACCCCCAAATCCAGAAGGACCCACATATGGGGGAAATTAGGCAGATCTGGCAGCTGAGAGCAAGGCCCAGATGTCTGGAGCCCCCCTGGAAAGCACGATAGCAGTGCCCCTTGGGGGTGTGGGAGTCATTTAGAAAACATCCATCCGGAGGGTAGAATATTTGATTTTATGGATGTCACGGTGCCCCCCACGGCAGTGACGAGAAGCTCAGGCTCTTGGACCGGTGTTGCTTGGGTTCTAATCTCAGCGTCTGTGATTCTGAATCCGGCCTTGGGCGAGTTACTTAACCTTTCTTTGCCCCAACTAGAATGTGGGGTTAACAGCCCCTGTCGAATGCATTTGCTATGAGGATTAAGAGTTACTAAGTACGAAGCTTTGAAGACGGTGAATGCTAACGACGTGTTACTGCTACTCTTACTGAAGCTCCCAGGGCAAGAGCAGCTTATTTCCAGGCCGCCGAACAGTGTGAGCAGGTGAGCTGGTGGTGCAGCCACCCGCCTGCCCGTGGCCATCACCCAGGTAGAGGCCGCCCCTTCCTCGTGTGATGTCCCTGGTACCCTATGGAGGAACGCGTGTGGCTGATAGGCCTGGCCTGCGGGGGGCCCATCATGTCACGTCACTATGTGTAAGGGAGGCTGAGCAGTGGCGGGGTGCAGCGCCCCTAGTAGAAGAGAAGAGAGCAGATTCAAATGGGCAGCTGGCGATTCCTGCCAGGGGGTGAAGGAGACCCCTCCCTCTTCTAACGTTGTTGTCCAGCAGCATGCCACCCCAGGTCTGATGGTCTGTCGGGAAAGTTAGCACAAGACAACCTGAAACAGCCTGACCTTCTACTGCTACCCCCTCCTGAACAGAGATGGTGACCCTGAGACACCCCCTTTAATTTTCCCTTGCAGTCCCATGAGCTTTGTAATGGGGGTGCTTGGCTCCACCTGCCATCTTGGTGCTTTGGTTTATCCCTCCGGAAAGCAGGACGGTCACACTCATGAGAAATACCTCCCATGGGTTGGGCTGGGAGAAGGGGGTGTTCTAAGTGAAAAGGGGTGGTGAAGGGGAAACCGGGATATATTCCAAGTCCTGGCTGACGTCCTCCGGGGCTGTGGCGAGCAGGGCAAGCTCCCTGATGAAAAGCCCAGTCCTCAGCCAGCAGACTCTGCAACTCCAAGACATCCTGAAGTTTTATGAGCAATGTAGCATGTTGGGTGCTGTATTCTGGTTTGGGTTTTGGGCTCAGAGCATTCGAGACAATCCCAAAAGTGTTTATGGCCCAATGGCTTACGAGAAGTGTGTTTTCTAGCATCTCAATCTCACGAGAATATGTTAGAGATCCAAGGTCTGGGGGTGCGGAGGGGGAGCCCCCTGATTAGCTGAGTCAGATCCCGAGGCTCATGCAAAGCAATCTGACCACTGGGCTCTAAGGCTACTCCTAGTTTTGGGATCAGAAGAATATAGATTGGTTGTGGGGTCATATGGGCTGACAGCCTGTGTGGCTCCACAAAGTCTTATTAATTAATTAATTAGTCCTTGACCTCAAGGGGAGAGAGGCCCTTTGGGGGACACCAAGTAGGTAGCAGAGCGCTGGGAAAAGTTGGTGGTCTACGGAATAACATGGAATTTACTTTTACCTTTTAAAGGTGGGGATATAATGTAAGCCAGTTGGCTTTCAGGATGACAAGGTGCACCAAGGCCCTGGCTTCTTGTTGGGGCTGGGGAAGCCACCCAAGCACTACACCCCATCCCTCTTCTCTGCCCTGTCCATATTCTGTGTTCAGAGCCCCAGACAGAGAAAGCAGGCAGGTGGAGCTCTGCGTGTGCTTGGATGTGCTGGAGCCACATAGATGGTAGCCATGCTGCACAGCTCACTGAACACCCAGATTTGACTTTGCAGGCCAGCCATGGGGAGACTGCACCCCTCAAAGGTGGAATTCTTGTTGCTCATTTCAGCTGTCATCAGGCAGAGGCCCTGCAGAGGCATGCAGGCTTGTGACATGCGTGTGGCCCCAGTGTGCAGGCAGACGACTGGGTGGGGCTCTCTGTCCGCACCACCAGGAGAGGCGGCCACGGGGCCAGCCTCCAGGCAAGCTCCGTGCTACCCTGCTTGAGCGTCTGCTGTAAGACGGGGTGCCACGGTGCACACATCTTGAGTGAATTTTAAAAAGCAACTTAAATGCTAAGACCCATTAAGCTGCACAGAGCTGCGGAGGGAATGAACGCGGAGGAAGGGGTGTTGGATAGATTTATGCTAATTATAGGTATTACAACCTTGTTTCCTTGATTAAAGCCAAAGGATTTGCACACTAATTATCTACAAAATATCAGGCATTTTGGAATGTCAAGTCTGTTGAGGGAAAGGACTGCTGTTCAGGACGCCTTGGTCTCAGGGCGACCGTGCTGCCAATTAGAGGCCTCCCTTTCCCTGTGAAAGGGAGGTGGGAGTCGTGACTGTGGTGTGACGCTCTCTTTTAAGTTTTACCTTTAGTGGGGAGAAGTTCTGTGTGTGATGCAAAGAAGTGGGAGGCTTGATTGAGGATGGAGGGGGTCAGAGCCAAGGTACACGACCAATGCCAAGGTCATGTCAAGCACCTCTGCCCCCGATCAGAGCTGTTCGATACTCCAGCCGATTTTTTCCCTCCGCAGAAAACAAGGGAACAGCCTCTAGTTTTGAAATGAGCTCTTCCCACTCACCTGGCTCCAGCTTAGTGGCTGAAGTCTGCTTTCCTCCCTCGCCTCCTTTGAGGTCTTCCACCTGATGGGCAGAAGAATTCCTGGGCAGGTGTTACCGATGTTCTTTTAAGATGAGAATTACCTGGATTTTTCCGGGCATCTTGGCACCTGTAGACCTCTGACCTCTGACCTTCTGGGCCCAATCTCTCTTTATTTGAGGGCAGTGGCTGTGCTAGGGCAGCTGCATAAAACTCGGGCATCTCGTAACTGCAAAAGTGAATGTAGTGCAGGTATTGGTGTCCTGAGCCCGCTTAGCTCATATGCACAGTTTTTATTGGTAAAATCAGTAAAATTATTGATGTCATGGAGAGAGTTGACATGGTTGAGATAGGCGGCGCCTTGACAGCCAGGTCAGGTTGGAACACCTCTCCAGTCGTCAGCCGAGGGCTCCAGCTGTCCACGTGTTGAACCTGGTCATGCGGGTGAACTTCCCCTTGAACCCCATCCGCTAGCATGATGAGGTCTGTGTGTTGGGAATAGGATTCACTTCCCCTCCCGACTGTGGGCAAGATGAACAGAACATAAGCTGCACTCCTAGGAAATGAAAATCTCAGGGAATATAAAACAGGATGGAAATGCATAGCTTCGCCCTAAGCCAGAGGAAGGCAAATCTTACTGAAGGGTCACGCGTTTCAATAGTCCATCTTATTAGACCAACAGCTTGGGTCCTGAGGGCTGGGTTGGCAGGAGTGGCTGAATTTTCGGGGGTGTTCTTGTTTGGGGTTCTATGAACCAAGTCACGGAGGCAGACAAACTGGAGGCGTGATCTAGAACAGCATGTCACTCCATTAGCCAAAGCTGAAGAGGCAGAGATGCATGGAAGGACGCATCTGCACAGGAAAGGGGTGGTCCTCGAAGGGCCACCTGCTGGATGTGGGTCACTGACGGACGGCCATGGAGGACTCGCCTGCTGTTCTTGTGCAAACGAGACTGTATGTGAAGGCACCATCAGGCAGTGGCGAGGAATCAAACCACCCATGACGACGACCCAGGGCAGAGGCCACAAGTCCGTGCTGGGTGCTTAGCACAGGAGTATGGGAGAGAATTCTTCAGAATCGGTGGCGTCTGGGAAGGTGACCTGAAGGCCCCTGGCCTGGGCTCTCCGAATCTCTCCAAGACCTTTCTGTGTCCCTCGAGTATTGGAGGCCAATGGACAAATGCCAGATTATTCCAATTTAAAGAAACTGGAAGCTGAGGAGAGCCTTGAACCCATCTCTCCACCACCCCTGGGGGTCCAAAGACTAGCCCAGGTCATCTGTACAGATGTTTTGCCATCCTCTTCAGTGCATCTGCCAGGATTCTGGGCTTCCACAGGTGCCCCCTAGTCCTTCCAGCTGTTGTCAGCAGAGATTTCTGTTTGTCTCTATCCTTTGTCACATCCTTTGGAAGTGGGAAGTTCTCAGTTCTGTCTAGGCAGAGCCCTACCTGTTCCAGCTAAGTCTGCTTCATCCTGAGTCTGGATGAACTGGAACTGGTAACTCCAGCCAGTGGACAGAAACGTGGTTTGTAATAAACGTGGTCTCCTCAGTGGACATAAACTTGGTTTGTATTATAACACCCAGGAAACGCTAACGAAGCTCGGGGCCACCAGAGGGGCTTGCGCTTTTTGTTGGCAATTGGGGAGTCAACGGCATATAAATAGGCCCCTGCCCTTGTCCTGCCAAAAGTGAAGATCCTTTCCCCAAGTGTTATCCTGTGGTCTCCGAAACTTGGTCTGCAATCCCTATAATTTCAAAATCTCATTGTTCTCTTCTGCCAGTGACAGTGGCGGGCTTGATGGAAGTGATCACAGTCACCCTTGTCTCCACAGGGGCAGGTATTGGGGCGAAAAAGACTAGAAGGTGGCCCATCAGACAGATTCAGGTCCTGAGGCAGCAGTCCCAGGAGGCCATGGAATCAGGGTTGATTCTGTGCATCCCGGCGCCTGTGGAGGGCTGGGGTGGCACTGCCTGATCACCTGACAGTGGCACCAGTGGCTTGTACTGTGACAGATCCTGTTTGGGCTCCTCAAGTGTGAAAGACCTTTTTTCTGCAGGCAGACTGAATATATAACATATAAAGATACATAAATTTCCATACAAATATCTTCTTTACCAGCTGTAATTAAGATATTTGCATGCAAAGAGAACATTCTGTTCCCTTGACTTGCTCCTGGTAGGGAATTGTATTTCTCTCATAATCCTCAAAGCCCAAGACTTTGTGATCTGTCTGTGTCTAAACAGGAGGAGGAGGAGGCTGAGGACTGGGTCAATAGAGTATCTGAAATTCAGAATTTCAAACACTGATTTGACTCCTGGTTGCTTATTTTTCTTTTCAGGCGTAGGTAATCCCACAATTAGCTAGGGTGGGACAGGACAGAGGTGGGGTGGGAAGCCAGAAATGCAAGAGAAAGTGGGCAAAGCACTCACTAATTCCCGAGTCAGGTAGATACACCTTCCAGTAGCTGCTCCTTCTATTAATAAGCTACGTGAGCTTAAGAAATTTTTCAAAATTCTCTAAGCTGTAGATCCTTATCTGTAAAAAAAAAAGAGAGAGAGAACAATTTCTTCTTTTGTGTGGATTAAATAAGATAATGTATGCAAATTGCCTGGTACCTATTAGGCTCTCAATACATGGTAATTACCATTCTGTGTAAGTGAATAAGGTAGAAATTATATATGAGAAATTTAAAATAATTTTAATTTACAAGCCAAGGTATTTTCAATGATGGTCTTTGGTGCTGGAGACTGAAATTGAAGGGGAGAAGAATCTACCAGAAGAACTCAGGAAGATTTAAAACAAAGCCACTCGTTTCTCCAGGACTGGTTTAGACATTCACGTTGGTCTGTTGGAAGGCCAGGAGGAACAAGAAAGTTCTTCTGTTTGGTCAAAGGAAGAGCTTTCCCTTTGTGGAACTGGTAACTCCAGCCAGGAGCAAACTTTTTGATCATTGTCGGCCATGAATTCTGCAGTAGACAAAGCCACGCCCTAGGCCTCCCAAGCGTGTGTTGTCCAAGAGGAAAATTTCAGGGTCACGTGCCCAAGAGCCTTGGGGACAGAGACAAAGCTGGTTTCAGTCCTGTCCCCTCTCCTTTCTCTCTAGTCATCTATGACACGAGGGTCCTGGCTTGTTGTGTGTAACATAAGCTAATGGACGTGAGAGAGAGTGGCGAACTGTTAGCTTGGGAGCTCTTGGTCCCGCCACCACCATGGCCACCAGGATAGTCTCCTAGTGAGTGACATGCACACTCTGGAAAAATGAGTCAAGTCCATCAACATCCTTAAGTTGATTGGCAGCTGGTCAGTACCTCACATCTCCCCCTCTGCCAATTACCTTGACAACCTCGGCCTCCTGGCCTCCGTGGTCTCGTGCTCTCTGCCTCTACAGCCAGGAAGGACCTTTGACTCAAATCTCAGTTTGTTCTTGATTTGGCTGTTTCCTTACCCAACGAGTCAGTCCTCAACTTCCCTGCAGTCTGGGTATGTGTGTATTCATGCCCTCGAGTTGCTCAGGTACTATGACTCAACACAATCTCTCTTAAAAACAAAGGGACCTGGGGCCTCTCTGGTGGCATAAGGGGTTAAGATGCAACCTATGAAACTGTCCGCAGACACTGCAGCACAAGTTCGATCCCCAGTCAGGGAGCTACCCACATGGCGCAGCAGACCTCTCCTGTCTCACCCACTGCTTCCCTCAGCAGTGGATTTCAGTAGATCCACCTGTTCTCTCCCCACTCTGTCTCTGGTGAATCCTCTCACCCTCCCACAGCTCTGGCCTGTACTCCAGTTCTTGTATGCATAAATAAGTAAATCTTAAAAAAAACAAAGGGACCCACTCCCCATTTTTAGTACAAAAAGTACTTAAAAAATGCTTGGTATTTGCCCAAAGGACACAGAAACAATAATTCAAAAGGGCACCTGCACCCCTATGTTTATAGCAGCACTATTTATAATAATTAAGCTATGGAAACAACCCAAATGCCCAAAAATAGATGACTGGATCAAGAAGATGTGGTACATATACACCATGGAATATTACTCAGCGATCAAAAAAGATAAACACATGCCATTTGCAGCAACATGGATGGAGCTGGAAGGGATCATGCTCGGTGGAAATAAGCCAGAAAGAAAAATACCGGATGGTCTCACTCATAGCAGGAATCTAGAAAACCTAAATAAGGGACCAGGAAAAAGAAAAACTATAAGAAAGAAAAAAGTCAAAATCAACAAGCAACTATAGACCAGAGACACACTACAGTGGGGGGCAGGGGGAGGAGAAGAGGGATTAGGGTCAGAAAAAGGGGGGGTGGGAATTGTATGGGGAATAGAACCAAGACGAAAATGCACATATTGTGCAAAAATGAAAAATGATGTAAGAAAATAAAATAATTCATAAAAAAATAAAAAATAAAAATATATATTCCTATGTCAGATGCTTGGCATGTAAGGAAAGACGCCCTCACTGGCCTCAGCACTTTTAAATAGATCCTCACGGTTCCCCGGCTGCAGACCCTCATGGTGAGATTGTCGGCTCACGGGGAAGATGCGATGGTGTCAGCGAAGGGAGAGCCAGCTGGATCTGATGCCTCATCAAGACCAGGCATCTGCTTATCAGTGGAGAGGTCTGAGTAAATGTCTCACGATAATTAAAATGCCCATGAGACAAGTTAGCGCCAGAAGGACAGTTTATTAACGCACTCAGGGGACCAGATTATTCGAAGGCTGTATCGCCGCAGCATCCACAGCCAGTAAGCCGACCTGTGTGGGAAGCCTGGTCACGCTCAGAAGGTCGCTTCAAGAACAGACACCAACAGGAGGGGTCCCCTGACTCCAGTGGTCATGGCATACAGCTACGACGAAGCCGACATTCCCGGGACAGCTTGGCCTCCCGGGAGGTCCAGAACGCCTAAGTGCTCCTCTCTCCTTGACCAAGGGGAGGCGCGTGGCCACATCCAGGTCCACGATGACTGTGATTGGCCATAATCTCCCACCAGCGTGGCCCTCTTTCTTCACCTGCCGATTAGGGCACGACTGAGCGAGCTACGAGAGCCTGCAAGTCACGATTTTCAGGCAACCTCGGATATACATCTCTACCCCCAGGCCTTGCTGGCTTATCTTAAAGAGACCTACTGTGTTTCCTCCACTTCCGATGACTTGGGCGAAGCCACTTCATAGGCAGACGCCGGCGCTTCCCGCGCCACCGAGCTGCCTTTCCGCCCACAGCTCGGGTCCTTCCTGCCGCTTGCATATTGAGTCAGCAAGCAGCGAGTGCCCCGGGGCAGCAGGGAGAGCTCGGGAATAGTTCTGGCTGGCAGTGGATGTCCACAGGCGTGTGACCAGAGGGCCTTGGGGTCTGCATCTGAGATCAGTGGACCACGTGGGACCCGCTGCTGACGACCTCAGCGAGGGGAGAGCCGGGGTTCCGGGTGAGTGCTGGGCTGTGCCAGTCCTGGCCACCCCGGTCAGCGCTCCCGCACCAGGGCCTCTGCTGCGCCCGTCCCTCTGGCCGTGGAAGGACTTATTGTGGCTTGGGTGTGAGCTGACCGAATGCACCGCACCGGGCGGTCTGCGCCCTCGAGCAGTTTTTGTTGTTTCAGAACTTACAGCAAAATGCCTGTTCTTGGTAGCTCCGGTCGCCTGTTCCGTACGCCTAGGCCTTCTGTGGTCTGGTTACGCGCCTCCCTTCCCTCTGTGCACCGCCTGCGACTTTCATCCGTACCCCACAAGGACGGGTGTGTTGTTAGTTTTTTGGAAAGGTGAATGGCCCAAGACTTGGGCTGGGAGCTAGCGTCCTGCCCCCCCCCCTCCCCGGCTGATGTCCGTCCAGAGACCAGCCATCGTTGAGTGCAGTTTTCCAAGGTCATGCCTCGGCCCGCGGGATTCTTATCCTGCACACAGCAACGTCTCTTGTCAGAGGCCTTTCCAGAACCCGTGATAAATGGCTGGATGAGTTCGGGTGAGCTTGGATGCTGGCAAACCTGTGCCTCCTGGCTAGCCATGAACTTGGAGGTGGTGTGAAGCCCACCGTGGAGCACGTGGAGTGGCCCAGGTTTTTTCCGCCTTCCCGTCATCAGCCTCTATGGCCACCACCTGTGGCCCTACTCACTGCCCTTTTGTGATATCGTGTTGGTGCAAGAGGCACTTGGGAGCACAAGCATTGGGCACGCGCAGACACCTGGGCCAAGAGGCGTAAGCGCGGGGCCTGCATGCACCTGTCATGTGGGCCTGGGCTAAAGCGCCTGTGAGCATGGGGCGTGCAGGCCTGTAAGAGTGGACGCCGGGAGAGATGATCCGAGGTGAGGTGTGAGAGCAAGAGAGGCTGCTGGAGATGAGGAAGAGAGCAAAGATCCTCTGCCCCCCTCCCCCCCAGATCCCTGGTCCCCCACTCTGCCTGCCTGCCTGCCTCTGGCTCCCCTGCCTGGCCCATCCTGTGCCTGGCTCGCCCCCACACACACTTAATCGGAGGATGAGGACGCCACACGAGAGACAGAGCGAGCAAGCGAGAGACCGTGCGTGCGCAGGGGCTTCTGAGTCCAGCATCCGGTTAGTGTTGAGTCGCGGCAGGAGCCTGGTCCCTCGCGGGCCGGTGCTTCCTGTCCTCCAGGTGCGCACACCTGGGCTGCTCTCCCCAGTCTCAGACAAGGGGCGGAGCCCAGCAGCATGAGCTGCTGCTCCTCATGGCACAAACAAGGTGGGCGGAGCTGGCCTCGTTTGGTGATCCCACTGCCCTCAGCCTGCTCTGGTTCCGGGTGTGTTTGCGCAGGAAGAGGCCCCTCGGGGTGAGCCCTTAGGCAGCCCCAGCACAGGGCGGCTCCCAGAGGGAGGCAGGGCAGGGGTGGCAAGGGTGAGCCTGCAGGCCGTCAGCTCTGTGGCTGCTTCTTGCGGGGCTTGGCGGAAAGGAGAGTCCAGGAAAAGGAGACGAGCAACTGGGGTGACTCCAGGCTGATCACTCTAGCGAGCCAGACCTTAACTCAGAGGGTTTTCGGGGTCTCTGGGATGGAGGTAAAATGAGCAGCAGCCCGGTGATTTGAGTCGTGTCGTCCCCACACGTAACCCAGACTCAGAAACTGAAGAGTAAGTGGGGGTGTCAGAGCAGGGCGGTGGCCACGGAGCCAGGGGTGCCCTCGCTCCTCTGAAGGAATCGTGGGGAGCGGCTCCTTTCACGAGCTCCCCGAGAACATGTTTCCTTGAGAGCATCAGTCGGCACTCATTTGTTCCCGTGGCCGGGGTTTCTGGGGGCAGCAGCCGGTCTCCCTCCGCCCGTCACAATGCCCTGTCCCCACGCTGTGTCTGGGGTGTGCCAGTGCCCTGTCCAGCGCCTGCACCAAACGGGGCCCGGGAGGGCCAGCACCGGCTCTTGGGATGGTCGGAAATCACCCTCCAGTTCTCTTCCCGCCCAGTGCCATGCCCAGGGACCGGTCTCCGTCCTATGGGGACCGGCTCCGCCCTCCGGACCCGGTGCAGGCTCTGGGACGCGGGCCCCGCTGGCAGGCCTGGCAGGGGTAGCAGGCACTGGGGCCGCGTGCAGCGTCCGGGCCGCCCTGGAAGTGAGCGGGTTCTCCACGCTCGTGATTCTCCAGAAGACCCAGATCGCCATGTTTGGGGGGTGTTATCGACACGCGTGTGTGGGACATGAAGTTGCGGCAGGCAAGCTCGGGACTCTGCCCTTTCCAATTCCGAGTCCACCCTGTAAGGGGCGTTGCCTGGGCGGGCACAGGCCGTGGCCGAGGGCGCTGTCTTGTCTGTTTCTGTGAAATTCGAGGCCAGATTCACACAGCTGCTCCCCCCACCTGGGCCCCGCCACCTCTGTGGCGACGTCGTCACCCCCTGCCGTCTAGAAGCCTTTCTCCGTCCGTCCGCTCTTCTCTAAGACCCACCACCACCTCTTGGACATGAGAGGAACATCTTCGTGTTTGACCCTCTCCCCTTTGCAGCTCCCAGTTGTCTCCCCAACTATTGAAATCGCTCTTTCTCATCTTCTCTCTTAACTTGGGGCCTTCTGATCTTACCACTTCATCGACTCTGCATTTTTAGGGTCACTAATTATCTCATCGTGGCCAAATTCAAGGGCCTTTCCTCGCGTCTAGTACCGTCTTGAAGGGTCTCTTGAAGGACATCGTGCGTGGCCTCTCTGTCCCGCCCCCCCCCGCCCCACTGTTCAGCACCCCCACCTGAGCCTCGGGCACCCCATGCTGCCGCCGGCCCTCCAGCCACCCTGTCTCTCCCTGGCTTCCTCTCCTTCCTCTCGCTCACGGCTCCCTCAGAAGCCTCTCCCAGCCACATCGCTAGAGCCCCGTCTTTTATGCAGAAGCTGTTTGAATTTACATTTTTAGCTTCCACCTCTTCCCTCTTTGATTGCTTAATCTGGAAGCCTCCCCTGGAGATTTCACCCGCAATGGAAACTTGGCCTGTGGGGAAGAAAATTCGCCACGGCCCCCTCCCGCTTCGCACGCTGTCTCTGCGGCCCTCAGCATCCGCAAAACCCGCTTGGGAGGCCCCCAAAGGGGAGTCACCTTGACCCTGTCTCTTCGCCACTTATTCCCGGCTCCTCCCCACGGCCTGGGCACCTCTCCTTGCAGCCCCTCGGAGCCCGTGTTCTGTGGGTGTCGGTGCAGCACCCCCGCCGCAGCCCCTCAGACCTGCGTGCATGCGGGTCTCCAGGCCTTCCTGCCCGCGTGTCCCAGCCTCCCACGCCCCGCTGTGGGCGGACACCTCCTGCGGGCCTTCATTTCTCCAGAGCATGATCCTCCCCCGCCCCAGGCCTGGTCTCCCCTCCACACTGCGCCCCTTTCCACACGGCACTTGCCCTGCTCGTGCATCTGCTGGGGCCGCCCCGTCGAGGTCCCATGCCTGGGTTGGCCCAAGCAGCTTCTATTCTCTGGGGTCTGGGCTGGAGCTCCAAGGCCGAGGTGGCGCAGAGCCAGCCTCTCCCCGGCTGGGGACATCACCTGCTCCCTGTCTCCCCACCTGGTCGCTTCTCTGTGTCTGTGTCCAGCTCTCCTGTTCTGTGAAGGACCCTGGTCAGGCTGGGTGAGGACCCCAGGGGACCCCACTCCCAGGCTGTCTCCACCTGCGGCCACACACTGAGGTGCTGGTCAGGATGGGACCCACCCGGCCCGATGTCTCTCCTGACCCCCCGTCTGTCCTCCCTCGGCCCCTCTCTGCTCTCTCCGTCTGTCCTCGCTGCCGTCCAAGCCCGTGGTCCCGCCTCCCGGTCTCCATCTTTGGGCGACCCCGCGCTGTGTGGCTGCATGCGTGTCCTTCTCGCATTGTCCCGCGCCTGCCTCGGCTTTGAAGCTCTCGTCTGCCCCTCGCTCTGTCCTGGCAAGCGCCTGAGATGGACCCTTCTCTCAGGCAGCCTGTCACACCCTCCCCAGCTTCCCCAGGGGGTCCCCACGTGGCCACGGGGCGCAGAGGCGCTGACTCTGTGGGCGGCAGGGTGGGGGCGAGGCTGCACTCTGTGGTCTGGGCTAGCTCACCCCCTTCCCACGTCAGAGGGCAGGACAGCACCGGGGGGCCTGAGAGCGGTGGTCGGTTCAGTGATTTTCTTGCTGAAGGAGCAAGGACACGTACCCCCTGCTGCCCTGTGCGGCTGGAATTCTAGACCAAAGTCGCTTCCTCGGAGCATGGTGCCGGGGCTGGTGTGGCCGTGTCCGCCGAGCCTGTGGCGTCCCTGGCGGACTCCTGGGTGAGGCCCGGGGTGGGCCGCCACGGCCACCCTCCCCGAGGGAGGGGATCGCGCTGGAGGCCCCGTGGGTGGGCTGCGCCGTCCACCTCAGCCGCCGCTGTGCTCCCTCCCCTGGCCTTCCTGCTGCCACCCCCCTTCACCCCTTTCTTCTCTCCCCACTCTCTCCGTTGGCTGCCAGGAAGGGCGGTGCCGGAAGGGCTCCTGCAGCGTGTCGTGGCAGCGGCAGCGGCTGGCAGCACCCGCAGCTTCCACAGTGAGTCTGGGCCTGGGGGCTGGGCAGGGCAGTCCCCCGGCTTTGCAGAGGAACTTCCATGGGCTCGAGCTGCCTCCTCCTGCATTCCCTCCCCGTCTCGCCCCGAGGATGTCATTGAACTTCCATGGAAGTTTCTGCCAAAGCCATGGATGTGCTTGTTGGTGTCTCTTGGAGGACGCATGGTGGGGCTGGGGCCGGATGGGCTGAAGCCAGGCCCACACCGGGGGCTCTCCTGGTGCTGAGGCTTCTGCGCGGCCTGTGTGTGTGCAGGCTGGAGGCTCTGCATGGACGTGTTTGGCTGCTTTCTTGCCTTTCAGGGAGTGCAACCTTGACCTTGAGTTCGAAGTGGGGCACTGCCTACACTCCATCAGAGACCCCTTAGGGCACCGCCGTGCCATGTGGGCTAAAGGGCACGAGGCCCAGGTGTCCTGTTGCCTTCAGGTGGACCTTGGTCTGAGAGAGTTGGCGTGTGAGCCATCGTCACAGAGCCCAGTGCTGAGTCAGCTTCTGGGGCACGCAGGCGCCCCTTCTCGTGTAATTTCTATGGTAATTTCTAGCTAAGAGGTGGGTAGGCGTGGACTCAGGCCAAGCTCATCTGTCTTGCTTGATCATCAGACTGGACTGGACAGCTTCCTTCCACTTCTTGCCTCGGGGTGTTCCCCTCAGCTTGGGAACCGGTCCACAGGGGAAAGGAAACCACAGCAATTACCTGCCCGGCCTTGATGTCTCCCCAGACCAGGGAGACACCCGTCCTGTTGGCCACTCTGGGTGATTTCCCACGGGCCGCTGCTGGGGCCTTCCCCATGCTGACCCAGTGAATTGTTGCTCATTCTGAGGTGAGAGAGCTGGGTTCCCACACGCAGCGTCTCCTGAAGCTGCAGTCTGTGGCAGGCATGCGGGGTCGCCCTTAAATTCCATTTGTTCCTCTCATCATTTGCTCAGGTTGCAAATTAAGCAGAGCCTCCCAGGCGCTCTCCTGGCCTCATCTTCATTTTCTCCTGTCGGCACTGTTCCGAATAACAGTGTTACAGCTTAGGCCTCCTCACCGCCAACAGCTGTCGAGCTAGTGTTTATCACGACCAACGTGCTGTGTAGCCTTGAGAGAATCCTGGAAGCAGGACCAGCCTGCCAGATTAATTCATCTCACCTCTGGCTTTCAAAGCACCCTCTGTATTGCAGTCTCGCCAGGTAGAACTTCTGGTTTTGGGAGCCAATGGATTTAATTAAAATATCAAAACGGTCAGATTTATTAGGGAACTTTAACAAATATTTATTGTTAATCAGCAGGGTACATTTGCTTGACTGAACGTGGACATCTCTGAGTGAAAAGGGACGCTATTGCGGCTTTAGTGATCACAGGTGTGAATTGGGACTGACCGTAGTAGGCGGGACATAGGCCACCGTGAACCGTCCTGGATGCTAGGTCTGTAGTTGCAACTAAAACCAGCAGAGGCCTCCGCCCTCTGAAGAAACTAGAAGATAAAGTATGTAGTATGTTCCAAATTAACACTCCTTTGAAGACAAATACGCAGAGAAGAGAAAAAGAAGTGTTTGGTGGTGTCAACATGTGTGCAAGTATGTGTGTGTGTGTTTTGTCATGGAGGTTGAAACAGTTGCCTGAAGAATATGAGATATTTTGGTTTATTTTAGTCAAGGAGGGCTTTGATGGCTTGGCTAAGACTTTTCAGAAACAAGGCAGCAATTCTGGAAATTCTGAGTCCAAAGCAAGACATACTCAAAACTCTGGCATAAGGAGACCAGCGGTGGGAGGACCAGGCGGCCGTGACGTTGGAAGCTGACCCTGTCTGCTGGGCCGCAGGCCTCTTGGCACCTGCCGACGTAGGGACGACACCAGGAAGCAAATATGGCTGTGGGTCCATCCACCTGGGAGTGTCTCTGTAGACACAGCCTTCATGTTGGCCGTGCTGGTCAATTGGGACTAGAAGGCCTTTCCTTCTTCCATGCGGTGCACTTGGGGGCAAATTAAATTTGCCGAGTATCTATCCCCAAGAACGCGCTTTGCTGGGGACTTTAAGTCCTCTCCTGTCCCCATGAAGAAGGTGTTCTAGCCCTGCTGTAGGGAGGAAAACACTGGCGTTTACCCAGAACTGGAGAGGCATGGAGTCAGGCTTTATCCCAAGGTCGAGCTAAGTCGGAAGTATCAGTGAGTCTCAGGATCCACCCACAGACACCAGTTGGCAGGAAACAGGAGAAAGAAGCGAGGAGGTCCTGCAAGTGGGCTGACCGCATGGCTGGGGCTGGGACAGCACCTGTGTCGTGGGCGGTGGCCGGCGTCTGTGTTGACAGTGCATGAGGGGCAGGACCCCGCTGCTTCCCGTGCGCTGGCACCGCTGGGAGGGGGAGGCCTGGGGAACCGGGGGCATGAAGGGGAGCCTTCCTTCGTGGCGTGCGTCCTGGGCAGTGGTGGAACGAGACTCCCGCGTGTCTGTTCCTAGGTCACCGCACGTTGGCAGGGCGGGGCCGGTGCATGGTGTGGGTGCAGGGCTGGGGTCGGGGGACGCATGCAGAGGCCTGAGACTGTACAAAGGGTCTTTGACAAGGGCTTTGAGTAAAGACATAAGTTGGAAGAGACGCTTCAGTTTCCTGCCGCCTGGGTGAGTGGAACCCACAGGCCAGCCTCATCCGGCCTCGGGCCGCCGTTAGCAAGAAGCAGGACCTGGTGTCTCAGGACCACATCTCGTTACGGTCAGACTTCATGTCAGCACCCCCGTGTGACCTTGGCCTTCTCTATATGTACTTATGTACAACACTTCCCGGGAGGAAATCAGACAGGTGGCATCTTCTTTCATCCATGAGACGGGCTCCGAGTGAGGGTACGGGCAGGCCCGCTGCTGAGCACACACCCCAGAGAGTGGTCGGAGCAAGAGAAGAAATGTCTGGGGTGTCAGTAACCCGCCCCAGTTTCCCTCTGTGCTAAAGGACGTGCTCTCCACCCGCATGCTGCTGCTTTCTTGGCCTCTCTACCGCGTTTATCCAGAGTCTCAAGCAGTGGCACTTTGTGTACCCTGTGGAGCACGAGAAGCTGTTCCTCGGACTTTGCCCGAGGAAGCTCCTCACCACGCAGGGTCAGTGTCCCGTAGGAACCTCCGGGCACCGGTGGCCTTCTGACGTGCATCGTGGCCACCCCGCAGGGTCTGTTCTCCACAGCTGTGGCCTCTTGTCCACTTTCCCTTCGTCACCTCGAAGCCAGGGCCAAGGGGGCAAACGCCACTCACCCTCCTCCACGCGGGACTTGCCTCTGCCTCTTCTTCTGAAGCCCGGACTTGCCTCCGCACCCCCGGCTTCTCCCTTCTGCGTCCTTGTGCTCTCTGTGTGCCGCTGGGCAGGGCGGAGACTGGCGACGGCTGGTGCTATTTCAGGCTGACAAGGATGTTCTTACTTTCCTTGGTCCTTCTCGGTGGTTTAGCGCAGCTGGGAGGACAACTCACCTCGTCACCAGAGTGTCCCCTCAGGGCCACACTCAGGGCCCCAATCCTGGGCCTGGCCTTGACATCAGTGTGCTGGGACTCAGGGATGTGGCCCCATCCACATGGGGGGATTTTTAAGAAAACTGGGACGTGTGTCTGTCCCTGCATGCTTGAGCCCAGAAGGAGCGTGGAGCATGAGATTTCTTCACTCCTGTCTGCTAGTTAGCGCTCTCCCGTGCGGCCGCAGGGCGGGTGGGCCTGCATGAGCTCAGAAGTATCCTAAAACGCACCAGGACTTTGCTGGGGTCAAAACCCAGCATGGTCTAACAGCCCCGAAATTGCTAGCCAAGCTCCTGCAATTCAAGATAGTGAAGACCCGTCTTTGGTGGGGAACCTGATACAGCTCCCGGGGGAGCTGCCCCTTAATTACATGGTCTCTTATGTTCTTGTAGGTCCCGGGTAACCTGCTGTGCTCCTGCGGGTTCCCACCTAGAGACTTGTCCAGAGATAGGAACCCTGCCCATGAAGTGGTGATTAATCTTCAGCCTCCTCGTTCTTTTAGCACTTTGCTCTCTCATGTTCTAGCTCAGCACAAATTCCTGGAGCAAGTTGGTGAGAGTTGGAGTGGGTGGGACTCAGGCTTCACAGCGGGCGCAGGAGCCCGGGGAAGGTGCCAGAGTGGGCGGGGCTGCGGCCCTGGGCGGTGATGGGTCCTGTACTCCGTGCTCTGGATCTGATCTTCAAGCGTGGTCAAGTCCATTGTTTTTACAATTTTCGGGGGACAAGAGACTCACAAGGATTCTGTGTGTCTGGAAGAACCGAGCCAGTCCTGTCTGGGGGTGCGGATGGGGTCACCTAGATTCTGTACCTCTTTTACCCGGTCTGCTGGGCTCCCTGGAGCTTCAAGTAGCTCCCCGACTCACTCAGCGCCTTCCCCACCCTGGCCTGTAGCTAACCCTCCAGGAAAGGCGTTCCACGGCGCCATCTGCAGGGTGCCGGCTGGAGGAGCCTGGCCCGGGGGTGCAGCCCGAGCAGGGGCCTTTCAGGACATGAACAGCCTCAGAGGGAGACGGGGCGGCTGAGTCCCCAGGTGCTTTGTGGTGGGTGAAGCCCTGCGTGTGGGGCACCGTGTAGAGTGGGAACGAAGAAGGTTCGTTTCTAGAAATAGGCATTTTCTACCTAGAAATGGAGACCAGCTTGGGAGTTGAATTTTCCAGAGTTCTATCGAGATTCTTTCAGCTGCAAGAGACAGAAAACCTAACCCCATCTGCCTTAAGCAAGAAGGCAGGATACTGTCTTCAGCATCAACACATCCAGATTTATTCCTGCTGTGACGTCATGCTCAGGTGCAAAGAAGGCACCAGCGTGGCTTACGCTGCTTTCTGTGCCCTCCTCCTTCTCATCCGCGCTCCCCTGTCTGTCTCCGCCTTCCTTTTCCTGCCTGGGACAAGGGTCTTAGAGGCAGAGGCGTTAGAGGGAAGTAGATCCCCAACCAATCAGGGCTGATGAATTTTGAAAATGATGATGCTAAAGGCTGCAGCGGCTCAGCAGATTATCTGGGGCTGCGCTGCTGGTACCGAAGGGCAGCCTTCCCTGCAGAAGCCGTGCCATCGAGGCCCCGGCTGTCCGGGTGCGGCAGCCAGAGTTGCTTCTCCAGGAGCCGTGTCGGGACCAAGCAGGAAGCGCCCAAAGGAGAGGCTGCGCTGGGGAGGCTGCCGTTCCCGTCTGCCTGTGGGGACCGTGGAATGTCTTCTGGTGGGTCCGCGCCTGCTCTCGGCTTCATTGCCTTTGCAGACTTAGAGATTTCTCAGTGGAAATCTCTCATCAATTTTTATGGATGTTTTGCAGAGAAATCAAATTTTTGGATTTTTAATCACATTATCCACAATCTGCCACACTCACCCATCCACTTACGTGCCTCCAAAAGCCTTTACTGTTGAGTTGTCCTTCGACTTGAAAATGCAGAACTGGAACTTGGCGGTGCAAAAGAGCCCTGGGTCTGGAGCCAGATACTTGAGCTGTGAAGCATGGCTCTGTCAGGCTTGAGCCTTTTGAACTCCTATCAGCTGCTTAACTGCTTCCTTCCTCTTCCCCTGCCCCCCTTCTTAATGCCTTCATCGGTGCGGTGTGTTCAGTGCTTTTGCTGTCACTTCCAGCACCAAGGCCGCTGGGAGGAGTGGATGAAGCCGCACATTTTCATTCCCTCAGAGTAGGTTCTGCCACAGTGTAAACACTTGACGAGTCCTTGTTCGGTCTCCCCATTCCATGGATACCCCTTCCTCCTGCAGCCCCAACCTTGGAATGCAGGAAGCACCTCTTCCTACCTAGTTAGAGTGAAGAGCAGAATTTAAATAAGTTAAGATGAGGGATTACCTATGCCTGACTTAACTTGGCTTCCCTTCTTTGGGGCCCATTGTGTGAACCCGAGAAAGACACTTCCTCCGGGTTTCATGAGCCCGGAAACAAGAAGGCTCTTGCTCTGAGCTTCCTTCTATGCTTTTGGGAGCATGAGTGTGCAGCAGAGTAGGAATGCCTTTGAAAGAGCCGTCCCGCTGTGATTACTGGCTTAGCATTTAAGACTTTCTCCTGGTTCACCCTCAGAGTAGTCTTCCCCCGTCTCTTGACCTTGAAGGGGAAGCCAAGAGGTAGGGCTTGTTGCTACAGGGAGAAGGAGCAGCACACAGCTGCAGGCTTCAGAGGATGCTGGGGGATGCCAGATGCGGTGGCTCCTCCAGCCCTTTCATCTGCGGTTCCCCTTGGCTCGCACCCTGGCTGCAGAGAGGCCCCTGGGACCTGGCTGTGGAGCGGTGGGCTGGGTGGAGCTCCTGGGTCACAGTGCTCCAAGCTCCTTGCAGAGCTGGGAGGGACACGCAAAGGTTATCCAGTCTCTGCTTCACCAAATTGTCGTGTTTTGGAACGAGGTGATACTGACTCCTCGACGGACCTGACCACTTCTCCACCTACCGACTTTGTCGATGAGGACACTGGGCCCAGGGATGAGGCAGGTGGAATTATGTAAACCTAAGGCAGGGCCCTGGCGCTCCCGAATTCTGAACCTTTTCTTGGCCTTCCTGCAGCACACACATAACACACACACACACACAGAGGAACATCAGCCTGCCAATGTTGGAAGGACCTTGAGATGAGTTCTTTTTTTTTTTTTTTAAAGGAAACAGGTTTTTTTTTTTTAGATTTATTTGTTTATTCATACAAGCACTGGGTACAGTCAGAAGCGCGGGAGGGTGAGAGAGTTCACCAGAGCCAGAGCGGGGAGCGGAGCAGGCAGAAGGACCGAAGGACACTGCTGAGGGGAGCAGCGGGCGGCAGGAGAGGTCTGCGCGCCATGTGGGACCCTCCTCTGGTGGCCGGGGAGTAGCCGGAGATCGAACCGGCGCTGCAGAGGCTGCGGGCAGCTTTGCAACCCAGCGCTCAACCGCTGCGCCACCGGGGAGGCCCCTGAGATGAGTTCTTAATATGTCAGTTCAGATGAGAACACTTTTTTTGGGACAATCTCAAGCAATTTTCAAGTGGAGAAGAATCTTAGCATGCCTCTGGCCCACTTGGGTCGTTATTTATTTTTTAAAGTATTATTTATTTATGCATACAAGAACTGGGGTGCAGGCCAGAGGTGTGGGGGGGTGAGTGGATTCACCAGAGACAGAGTGGGGAGCAGAACAGGTGGATCCACTGAAATACACTGCTGAGGGGAGCAGCGGGGAGGCAGGAGAGGTCTGCTGTGCCATGTGGGTCAGCTCCCTGGCTGGGGATTGAACTCCTGCTGCAGTGGCTGGTGATAGCTTGATAGTGCTGAGGCCTTAACCCCTGTGCCATCAGGGAGGCCTCCATGGGTCATTATTTAAAATATGAACATTGGGACCAAAGGAAGGCAGATTCCAAAGCCACAGGTGGCGTGCGGGTGCAAGTGGGGCCAGCACTCGCAGACCCCAGTCCAACCCAGGCTCTTCCTCTGGTGTCCCGCTGCCTCCCTCCTGGGGCGCTGGGGGTGCCCCAGGCCCCTGGAGTTTCTCCAGGAATGGGCCGACCAGGCACCCAGGATGCATAAACACGGTGGTGGAACTGCGTTGACTCATCACTGCAGTTCAGAGGCTGCTCAGCAGCTGTTATCAGCCATCCGCAGGCTTCCTTGAGAATTTAACCCTGTTATGTATTCTAAGTGAAACCCCCACTTTGAAATGAGGATTGAGGTCTTGATCCGCTGCCTCACGTTTGTGGTGTTGCCAGAAACCCAGCAAGTGGCCTGCAGGCCCTTTTCCTTCAGGCACTGAGCAGCCTTCCTTGAGAAGGACGGTCTTGTTTCTCGGCTCCGAGAAGAAGCTTTCCATGGGCAAACAGGAGCAGGTGCACACACTTCCCGAGACACTTTGGGCGATTGGGGAGGCGCCTGCCCGCCCTGCCCCTGCCCTCGGCGCGGCTGCTCCAGGTGTGGGTCAGGGGGGCAACAGGGGGCTCACGCAGCTCAGGGGAGCTGGATAAGGCAGCCTTTAGTCCAAGGAGGAGTTGCGTGATTTGTGGCATTTCCCGTGATGCTTTTCCTGTTTCTCTCTGCCTGGGGATGTAGCCATGGAGGGCAGGCTTCAGCTGGGGTATGTATTGTTGACTGAAGTAATTAAAATATGCAAAGTGTTCCCTGGCCCCCATTTTGCGCCTCTTCCCCAGCTACTTCTGGCATTTTCAGTTGGCAGTTAATAAAACAAAAGGGGGGCCCAAAGGCCCGCGTCTCCCTCCAGCTAGAATGATTAATTTGGAGTGGTTTGGAAGTGACAGATTTTACCTCTAGCGACAGCCATGCCTTTCTGGCTGATCTGCCCGCAGCCTGCGCTGAGCGCGGTCACCAGGGACAGGGCACGTTCCGCGCAGGGCCCAGGGCAAGTCGAGGTGGGGGAGAGCCAGGTTGGGGTCTGCTCAGCTCACTGTTGCAGCGCAAAACCAGAACAGACACCCCGCCCAGCGTAGCCCGACACCGAAGAGCTATAGCCAAGGACACTTGAAATTCACGGCCTAATCCACCAGCATCTCCACCACCCCAGACACTGCCGTCCCCCTGCACACGCAGAAGTGCAGACCCCCTCCCTCATGTCGTCTAAATCCTCGAGCATGCATCTTGCGAACAGTTATGAGAGAACAATGACACCACGGGTGCCACAGTTCTTGCCACCAAGCTTGCAGAGTCACTGGCTCATGTGCAGCGAAGCCACACTCCGGGGCTGTGCAGAATGCCTCCCTCCGTGGTTGTTTATTCAATCCTCATGGTGATCTGGGGCGGGAAAAGCCTTCCTGCCTGGGGAAACAGACTCAGGGAAGCTACGTGATTTCTTGAGGTCAAGTGGTTATGAGTTGTGCCCGTGGTCTGCTTCTGTGATATGTTACCCTGTCTCCACCATCAATTCAGGGGACGGGGGAGCCACCTTCAGGGTCATGGGGGTCCTCCTTCTGGGGACCTGCTTCTACACCCATAGCTTTTCTGTGGAAGATTGTGCCAAGCGTGTGCTAGGTGTGGGTTGGCCAGAGGCTGGCGACTAAGCCGGTCCTGGGGACCCCTAGAGGGGATCCCAGTGGGATCCTGTGCCCCCACAGAGAGGAGGAGGGAGCTGGGCAGTCGGTGCACCTCTGGCTTGGCCTCTACTGACCACAGATCTCCGGGTCAACCCCCAGCCTCTTTCCTGGCCTGTCCATCGGGAATGGGCCTCCTTGCTGTGAAGGTCGATGGGCAGAAAGTCCACGTCCCTGGAAAAAAATGGGAATGTGGGGCGAGAAACAGAACTGGAGAAGTGCACGTTTTCTAGGAAAGATCCAGATCCGAGCCACGGGTGCCTGGAAACCTGCCTTGGAGTCCCCCCATCCCACGCCAGGGGCCTCTACCAGAGCTTAAGTGAACCCCCTAAGGCTGCTTAGCTGGAAAAAGGCGTTGCCTGATGTCCACATCGTCCTGGTTCCTTCTGAGCCTGTTTCCTCACGCTGTCTGCACATTTATCCTACTTTTCAGATCTTTCAGCGCCTGAATGTTTGGCAAAGTCAATCTCCTTCGAAAGGGATCATCTTGGTTTTGGCTGAATCGGTCAGACTCTAAACCAACAGTTCCCCTGCCAGGGCTTGAGCCGTCAGGGCGAATTAGAAGTCTGGGCCTATCACAGGGGTCTCAGCCCTTCTTTCCCCAGTGACATTCGCCAAGGTCATGGCGTCCGGGGAGGCCAGTCTGGACCCGGCATGACCCGGGGCTGAGCCGAGACTCCTGCTCTGTGCCAGGCTGTTCTCTTTCACAATGTCTTCAAGTTTGTTTCCATGAGGAGATTTGAAGGCAGCCTGGAGGCTCCCGGTCTAAGTATTTGGAGAAGAAAACAAAGGCCAAGTTATTTCTCAGTCCACATCTTTGGTCTTATAACTGTCTACTCTCCATAAGAAAAAGCACATCTACTGCCCCAGGGCGGCAGAGGACAGCAGCACCATCTCAGAATAAGCCGCAGTGAGACAGGCTGGGGGGAGGACAAGGAAAGTTGTAGGACTGGCGCCTGGAGCTGCCAGTGGTCACAGCCCCAGGCAAGCAGGCGGGAGCTTCACAAGGGCTGCAGTGCCCTCTGGGCCCTCGCGGAGCTGGCTCTACACTTGTATTCTGGAAGTCTCCACGGTCTTTCTTCTTGCTGGGGTGGAGGCTCAGCCTACAACCCCCCCCCCCCCCGCAAGTGGGGAGGGGCATGGAGGGGCAGAGCTCCCAAGGGCAGACAGCGGTTTCCAAGGCGGGGCACCCTCCCACGCACATGAGGAGGGAGCAAAGAGAGGACCTGGCAGTGGGAGGGGCTGCAGGGTCAGCTCCAGCATGGAGTGCGAGGCCATTCTGGCAGGTTCTGTAGCTGGTAGTAAAGCTCATCAACTGGTTTAGAGCAAAACCACTTATATCTGCTTTTGGGGGGACAGGGCCCACAAGAAGAAGGCTTGGGGTCTTCTCCCCTATATTCAGCCTGTTGATTTCAGGGTGTGTCCACAGGCGAGCTGACCCCTGCGTGTGACAGCTGTGCTGGGCAGGCTTGTGCGTGTATCTGTGACTGTGCTTTGACACACCTGTGTCCAGGTCAATGGCCTCCCTCCAGATGTGTGGCTGTGGGCATCTATTAGACGTGTCTGTACTGGTGGACCTAATACCCACATGCATCCCCTGTTCATCTGAGAAAATAGTTAAGTTTTATTTTCTTAAGATTTATTTGTATTTCTTTATGCATGCAAGAACTGGAGTGTAGGCCAGAGGTGTGGGGAGGGTGTGTGAGAGGATTTACCAGAGACAGAGTAGGAACAGAACAGGTGGATCCATTGAAATCCACTGCTGAGGGGAGCAGCGGGGAGACAGGAGAGGTCTGCTGTGCCCTGTGGGTAGCTCCCTGGCTGGGGATCGAGCTCAGGCTCCAGTGGCTGCTGATAGCTTGATAGTGCTGAGACTTAACCCCTGCGCCACCAGGGAAGTCCCCATTAATGGTTTTAAAGATGACAGTGGGGGCTCCTGGGATGGCTGTTGGGGCCAAGGTCACAGTGAACCCCTGGTGGCTACAGAGCAGGGGCCAGGGGGCAGAGCTGCTGGGCGTGTGGGAGGCCAGGCGGCCCTTCACAGACGAAGGCTTAGCAGGGGTCCACCTCTGCTGGGTCTGCTTCTCCATCTGGAATATGTGGGTCACTTTGTTTCCCTACCCTTTATCAGAGTTGCATGAGGACAGATGCTCTGGAGTTCTGGGAGAGAAGTAGCTTCTGTGGGGGAACCCTCCAGCCACTTCCTCTTCTGTGTAATTAAACATAGAGGCCTAAGAACTTTCTAGAAATCACCTGGGTTTCTCTTTAACACTGAGCAGTGCGTTTGCTCTGATGGAGGGCAAGTTGGCGTCGCTCTAGGGAAATGCACAAGACAGGTGCTAGTTCAGGGAAGGCTGGCTCAGGAGACAGGGGATGGCTGGGGTGGGTGGGGAGGAGGGAGCCCCCATGCTTCCATCCTGTGCAGCACCTCTCAGGGGGTCCTGGATCCTGAGAGCTTGCCCGAGTGCACAGCACAGGCATCCTGCTGACTCCTGCCCTGGGACAAAGCTGGGGGTGAAGGCTTGGACTTGGATGAAAGCAATGAGAATTGGGTATTTGGGGTAGGCACCCTGGCTGGAGGGGGCTCCTGCTTCCTTTCGTGTGTGGCATTCTCTCCTCCTTAAGCCTCTGCTGGCCTGGGGTGGGAGGGGGTTCAGTCTTCAGGAAAGATGGTAGGTTGACAGAGGTGAGTCTCCAAACTTTGCAACTCCAGGTCTCTGGACCCGAGACCTTCCAACTTTCCTTTTCCTAAAAGAATCTGAAAACTCAGGCTGGCCCCCTGCACATTTTAATTTGCCGTTTAAATCTTCAACACAATTTTAAATAGTTGCAAATGTTGCCATTTCTAGAATATTGTAAATATTGACACTAAAGAAACACATGACTCCTTTAATGTATCTAATGAACTTCAAATACCAGAGCAATTTGATGCCTCATCCATTAAAGCCCAGACCAGGCCTTCAGCTCTTGGCATTGTGAGGATTCCTTTCTTCTTGGATTTATGCTTTTATTCCAGTTACCCCACCTAATTTTACTCTTGTGCATATTCTTATGCATGAAAGTCGGTTACTGGGCACTCTGTCATCATTTAGCATGACAAAAAAAATATGTTTGAAGATTCAACTTTAATTTTTAATGTCCAATGACCCTAAGTTTCTAGACATTAAGAGTTTTTTGATTGAGTTATTATTGCAATTATCACTGACACACAGAAATAGGAGCTTGATCAAAATAATGTATATGTGCTACAACTTTGGATACACATATACAAGATGAGAAGAATAATGTTTTTGGAAATGCAGGTCATATTTCAATGTAATCATTACAGAGCATGACTGATTGCTGAAATAAGCAAGCCTCAGGGTCCAAGCTGTTCCTGTTTCTCATTTTTATAAGGATGAGACCTCAGAAACATTGTTCATAACACACAGGGAGGAGTTTGTTGCTGTGTCTTGACCCCCTTCTTGGAACCATTGTTCTTCGAATTATTGCTATTTGCCCGACATCACCTGCTGGTCTCTTATCAACAATTCTTTTTAATCTCCTTTCCATGGGTAATTCTTTTAGGTCTGCCCCCTTCAGTTGTTTGAAAAGAACTGGAAACTATTAAATTTGTAAAACGTTTTATTTCCCAACCACAAGAGGTGTTTGTTTTCAGCACCTGTACCAGCGTTTCCCAGAGTTTATTCATTTGTGCTCAGTAGTTTTTCTCCCTTGAGATTTAGAATCAATGAGAGATTTGTGTTTCCTTTGAGAGTGGCAGGGGTGTGTGTGAGTGTGTGTGTGTGTGTGTGTGTGTGTGTGTGTGTGTACGTTTATGCACGTGTGTTGTGGCAACACTCAGGGAAGGGTATTGCTGGACCAAAGGGGAGGGGTTCTCAGTTCAATTAAAAAAAATCATAGGTTGCAAATAAAAATACAGATTTAAATTTGGATTACAGACAAACAAGTCATTCTTTAGTATAAGTTTGATCCATGCAATACTTAGGACATGCCTATACTAAAAAATTAATCATTATTTTTCTGAATTCAAATTGCCTGGAATCCTGTATTTTGTCTGGCAGCCCTGATGACATAGGAAGCAATAGCAAAAATGTTCAGCGAAATAATGGTCAACAAGAAGTCAAGGGCAGCCCTGGCTAGTGAGCTGCTCAGACAGGAGGTCCAGAGCAGCCGGTATGGTAGACTTTGAGACAATCTCCTACAGCTGAGTTGATTAGGTCCTCTGGATTCCTGCATGGAATCTGGAATCCTTCAGAAGCCATCTGACCCATGAGTATAAAGGGAATTTTGTGGAGATGAAGACATCCAATAGGGACACCTGTATATACCTGTCACTCCTGTATATACCAGGAGTGACAGTTTGTAATGCTAACTGGATTGCATTCTTGCTTCTGCACCACCAAGTCCAAGAAGCCAAGACCTCAAGGAATCCAGGCTCCGTCTGGGAACAAAGGCAAAAGGGAATTGTGCTCCACCATCTCCTGATTCCCTAATTTCTCCAAGCCGACATCTGGACAACCCAGCCTTCCTGACAGCCCCCTTGGATCCCCCATATTGACAAATGACCCTGACATACTTCCAAACTCCATGGTTCTTCCAACTCCCAACCTCTTTTTCTAGGGGTGTGAAAAAGGCAACATTGGGAGGTGTCAGCGTAGGTAGAGGGATCCAAAGCTCTCCAAGTACCTGTGTTACTTCTGGAATCATCTCTTAGATTAGTTGGTGGGCCTTATGACCATATGTTTATTGATTGCTTCTATTCCTTACCGTATCTCATTAAGAGTATGGGTCATTAGCTAGTATTTCTCATACTATGTGTAGGCAAATCACCCAATCTTCATCTGTGAAATGCAAAGAATAGGGTACCCAACATATGGAATTCTAGGGAGGGCTCAATGAGTGGGTGACATCCAGAGGCTGGAGTTAGTCTGCCTCCATTAGTTTTTTTTTTTTTAAGATTTATTTATTTATACAAGAACCGGGGTACAGGCCAGATGCATAGGAGGGTGAGAGGATTCACCAGAGACAGAGTGGGGAACAGAACAGGCAGGCTGACAAAATACACTGTTGAGGGGAGCAGTGGGTGAGACAGGAGAGGTCTGCCGTGCCATGTGGGACCCTCGCCGGCTGGCCAGGATAGAACCGGCACTGCAGAGGCTGCAGACAGCTTCCCAACGTGGTGCTCAACTGCCTGCACCACCAGGGGAGGCCCCTCCATTAGTGTAACTCGTATTAAGATTTTCATTTCAACCCATCCCTTGCTTAGGTTTTACCACGGAGATGGTTGTATATATATATATATATATACACACACACACCACATTCCCAGGCTGGATCTCTCCAAGGTGGTTGAAGGATGTAGGTTACCTGGGGAGACCATCAGTCTAGCCTGAGTAAATCTTTATGGGGAATAGGAAAAATATAGGAGCTCGGTCTGCTTTCCCGCCCACTAGCAAGTCGGCAGGCAGGTGTGTCACAGTGTGCATATGCATGGGCTTTGAGTAATGCTTAGTGGGATTTCACATCCTCACCTACTAGAGCTGTTGCTTAGCTTCCATGCTGAAGAGGAGGAAATTCGAACTCGAAGATATTAAGCACTTGTTGAAGTTCACATTAGAACCCAGGACCTCTGCCTTCCAATTTATGATTTTGTGTTACGTCACTGACTTCTTGGAATATTTTAGTCTACTTCTGGAGGGATGTTGCATAAGCCACCCACATTAGCGGTGCCACCCAGCAAGAATCTTGATAAGATTCTTCATAGTGGGGCCCCTCTAGCCATTAATACCCTTCGAATACTTTTCTGTCCATATACTTAAGCTCACAAGTTTACACCAGCACATTTGAATTTCTTGCTCTATAAATGTGGGGATTGCAATCTGGAACACCCCTTCTGGTCTATGTCAAAAATCATCAAGTGAGGCAAACACCAGCACTGATTGGAAGAATCCATCATTTAAAAGTTTTCACCATGAGAAATGTTCCTATGTCCCTCACATTTATGTTTTTTTGAACCAAGAAATCAGGTACAATAAACCATTCTACCAAATTCTATCACAAACATGTTTTCCTTGAAAAAAACACCATCTCTTTCTAGAGAATGAAACACATTCAGTCCACTGGTTTCCCTTAACGCATGTCTTTTTTTCCCCCTTTTATTGTTTTTAATTTTTCAAATGCATGTCATGTTCCCCTCATTTCACTCTCCCGAGCAACCATTGGTGTGATGGCCAGATTGCTGGAATTTTCTTTATGCCATCACAGAGTTATCCTTACTGCCCTGTAATATAGTTGCTTACGTCTACACATCTGTACGTGAATGAAAATGCTGCCATAGATATATTAGTATCTTGTTTTTTGACTTAGTATTTCCCAGACATATTTGCAGGCAGATAACTCTGCCTTCTCCCTTTCTTTGCTGAATATACGTCCAATGACAACACCTCGTTGCCCTAAAAACAACAAAATAGACATCTTCAACCAAGTATTTTTGCTTACATGAGCTGGTATTTTCTAAGTCCCCTAGAAGCGAAATTGCTGGATTGAGGCACTTAAGTGAGGACGGATTCTGCCCCGCCGCCCTCAGCAAGGCAGTCTCCACGGAGGCGGTGCCTTGAGATGAACGAGTCCCCCACTCTCCCACACACCAGAGAGCCTCCGTCTTCTCAATGTCTCTCACATGACATTCAGAGTGTGTCTCTTTGTTGCTTGAGTTGGCACCTCTCATGTGTCCATGGCCTTTGTGACGCCCAAGAACCACCTGCCCCCATCCTCCATCATTTCCCCATTGAGTTGCTTTTTAAAAACTGATTGATTGAAAGGAGCACTTCATAATATTTGGGTTTTAATTCTCTGTTCTATGTGTTACAGATATTTTCTTTGTCATTTGTCTTTGAACTATGCTTATTTTGTAAAGTGTCATGCAAAATTGTTTGCTTTTTATAAGTTGTATCCTTTAATTCAGTTCTTTATGGCATCCTGAACATATGTCTTATTGAGGAAGGTTTTCCTCTCCTGAGGTTATGCAAATACCTTTTCTAAGTTTTTTTTCTAATATTATTATTGTTTTGTTTTTTATGTTTAGCTCTTTAATCCATCTGGAAATGATTTTTGTATATGGTGTGAGGTAGGTATCCAAGTGTACTTTTTAAATGAATAATAGTTCATTGTCCCAACACTTTGATTACTAACCCATCATTTCATATATTAAATTCCAATATTTTAATTGGGTCTGCTTCTGGACTCTTTGTTCCATTGATCAACAAAATTTGTCTATTCCTCTGTTAATAACACAATGTGTTCATGACTATAGTTTGATAATGTGCTTTGCTAGCTGACAGAGAAAATTTAATTTGTTCTATTTCAAGTATATCCTGTTATCGAATATGTATCCCTCTCAATGAATTTTGATATCACTTTGTCAGTTTCCATACATCATGCCATTGGGGTTTTCATTTAAATGGTGTTGAATGTTTAGGTTAATTTGTGGGAGAATGAGAGATTTATGATAATGAGTCTTTCTATGCAAGGAAACAAGAGATCTTTCCATATATTTTGGATCTTCTTTTATGCTTTTCAACATTTTTCTTTAAATAGACCTTGTACATTTTCTGCTAAGATTTATGCCTGGAATTTTAAACATTTCTTGTTGCTATCATACAATATTATTTCCATTGAATTTTTAAGGGATTGCTACTGGTATATGAGAATAGTTTGATTTCTGCATGTTGATTTCATATCTAAGCAGCTCACTAACTCACATAATGGTTCCAATTGTTTTTTAGATAATTATCTTGAATGGTCATATCACTGGCAGACAATGGACATTTTCACTATTTCGACCTTGTTTTTATTGATGTTTTATTATATTGGCTAGGATAGTCTGAACAGGGTTATATAAAATCAGTGATAGACGCTATCCTCTATGCTTTCAGTGTTTTATTAGTACAAATGTTACTGAGTGTGCTAAATAAAGAAAGTTCCTTCTATTATGAATGAATTAGGACTGTTTATCAGGAGAAGTGTACTGGAATACTTTGGTATCTTGAAAAGATTTCTTCTTTTATCCTTTGTGTAAAACAGTGGCTTTCTTAAAGCTTAGATATTCTTGCACTTATATTTCAAAACCTTATTAAGTTATAAAATGAATTTTTATAATACTTTGCTGATTTAATACAACATTTTTTCAGATTTGGAGACTATATTGCAGATAACTTTATACATACATAGAGAAAGTATTCTTATCTGTATTTATCTATTTAATGTTACATTTGACTGATTTTTTCATCTGGACTTTTAGTCACAGAGGGTGATTTGGTCATGTTTATTATTATTTTTCTTTAGAAAAGTATAAATAGGAGAGAGTATTTTAACTGAACTCATCCATAAAACCAACTAGAACTTGTGCTTTTTTAATGCATTGATTTTTTTTTTACTATAATTTTAATTACATTTGTGTTCAAGTTTTCTGCTTTTAACTTTTTCATTAATATTTTCTGGTAAATCAATCATGACATTTTATTTCTTAATTTATTGGTTTAACATTCTTAACATTTCTTATGTGTTTTCTCTATGTCCTTTTTAGCCTTGACATTGGCTTATATTATTTTATTAATAATATAGATTGCTTTTATTCCCACTTTGGTTGGTTGTTTTGCTTTGCTTTGTTTTATACAGATTCTTCACTTTGTTTTTATTATTTATTTCCTCTTGCTTCATATAAATTTGTCTTGTAGATCTTTACTGCCTTTTTGTTGAGTCCTTATTTAACCTAACTGCAAAGTGCTTAAGTGCTACACATTTTTCCCCACAATATTGTTAGCTATTTTCCATAGGTTTCAATAAATACAACTTTAATTATTACTATAATAAAAAGTTTAAATTTACTTTTTATTTTTTTTATCAGATTGTTTTTTTAACTGCCTAAGGAGAACCTTTTAAAGATTATCTTTTTGTTGTTAACTTCTATTTTATATTATTGGGTACTGAAAATTTTTATTTTTTATTTTGCTGTCTTCTCTTGGTATTTCAGCATTTCTTTGAAGTCTAATATGTGATTGGCTTTTATGAATTTTTTTTAGATAACTGATAATAATGTCCAACAGTCTAGTGAGCCCGAAAGACCCATGATCACAATAGATATCCCTCAACTGAAATTTATTATTTGTATTTTTAAAAATGTGTCTTCATTTAAGTTGTCTTCTTGAGCTGTCACTTTGTGAAAGAAGTGTTTTCATTTTCTATTATAATTGTAGCTTTGTGAGTTTCCTTTTATTTATTACCTGTGTTTACTCTTTTTATATTTTTGTTCTGATGTTAAGTTAGTTGGAGCATAAAAATTCATGATTAATCATAGTGGTGAATTTTGCCATCTTCAAATATGATTTAAACCACTTTATCTGTTATGTTATTGACATTATCTCTCTCTCTCTCCTTCCCCCCATACACACACACGAACACACACATGCACGCATGCGTGTGCGTGCATGCACACATGTAATTTTTATCATTTGTTGTGTTTGTTATGTTTTGCATCTTTTATTTTCAATATTCTCTGCCATTTGCCTTTAGATAACTTTTCAAAATAACATGTATTTTGATTTTTCAAAATTGATCTTTCCTTGTTTAAGAGGTAACGTTTTCACTTAACCATATGTGGTGATGTTATTTAAGCTTCTTTTGTCATTTTGTACTTTCTGTACCATTATCTCATTCTTTTTATGGTCTTTTTGATATTGGTCAGAAATTTTTGGTTCTTGTTTTTCTAAAACTGACTTGGAAGCTACATGCACTATTGCTATTCTTCTGGAAACTCCTACAATTTTAGTAAGCACATTTACATTCAATCTGTTCAAATCACCAATTGCTGACTGTTTGTATACTCCAGCTCCATGTCTTCTAAATGACAAACCTTCATCAAACTTTCAATTTTTTTCTCTATCAACTCTTCTACACTTTATGGTGAGAATTATCTGGAAGTTTCATTTCAGATAAGTATCCTTAATAACGGTAGTGGTGGAACTATTAGCATTATTAGTATCATTATATGCTTTATGTCTCTATTTTAGAGGGAGACTTTACTAGTAATTGTATTACATTTTATTACCAAATTAGCAACCATTATTTAGATTTTTGTCGCTTATTTGCTCTACACTGTTTGTTGTGTTCCAAATTATTGTATATTTTAGATTCTTTTTTTTTTCCTGGAGTATATCCTTAATTACTATTTTGTTTCTCAATTTTCTGGAAGGCTGAGAGTGGTAAACTTCCTGAGTCTTTGCTTGTCTGAAAGAAAGATCTTCACTTGTCCTTATGCTTGCTACAGAGCTATCTGGGTTATAAAACTCCAGGTTGAGGACAATTTCTGCAAAGACCTATCATCACACATCTTCTAAAATACCTCAGTGCAGAAAGCAAACATGATTTCCCTTTTTCCAAGCAAGATAGTCTGTCTCCCAACAAATCATTCTTTTGTGTTTATTGTTATTCTTCCAACAGCCACAGTAACAGTGAGATTGTCTGATTAGTGGTTCATCAGGACATTTATAAGCAGATTTTCTCATCAATGGTGAGCAGTTTTCTAGCAATCTGCAGGATTAACCAAGAGCTCCTATTTTCAAGGCTCTGCTTACTCGTGGTGTGTCAGTCCTGGACCCCAGACTCCCTCTGTGTCTTCTCTGCGCAGGCCCTGGGGGGCCCGGCCCTTCTCTCAGGGAAGGTGAAGGGTGCTCAGATGTCAGCCTCCTTTTGCCCTGGGCTCTCAGCTCTGGAACCAGGGCCTCCTGGCTGACCTTATGCTCAGGCTGCTGACTTTCCTATTGGCCTTTGAGATCGTAGGAAGAACCATCGTGAATACTTCTCTCAGCCGCCCTGGTTTCTTTTTGGCATGGGCTCCTCATGCTTTGGGGACTGCCTCTCCCCTTCCCTGAAGCAGTCATAAGTTATGGTGGAAAGTTCCTAATTGCCGGGTGGAGGCTAAAGTCACAGTCCACAGACTAGAAGCTCAGGGCCGTATCTGCCGTCTCCCCTTGGCCAAGGAATCTCAGCTGACGTGACAAATACTCGACCCTTGAGCGACTCTCTGGCTTCCTTCCTGCAGTCTTCCTTTCAAGGTCAGATTTCCCTGTAATGCCAGGTTCTGAGTCCTTGCACCCACCTCACGTCATCATGCATCTTTCCTTACGCTCCCTGGAAGGACGCTGCCCTTGGGGTGACCTCTAGCTGCCCCTGGCTGTCTGCAGCACAGGTAGGTCTGGTGCCGGCGCCCGCTGGCCCTCTGACCCCGTAGCTGTCACAGAACAGGGGGCACCAAAGTGCATCCGTGTAGGGAGAGAGCAATGGACAGGATGCATCCCGGCCGCCTGGTCACTGGGTGCCTGTGTCTCGACCCCTTGCAGGTGGGAGGACACACCATGCTCCCCATCCGTTGGATGCCCCCCGAAAGCATCATGTACCGGAAGTTCACGACGGAGAGTGACGTGTGGAGCTTCGGGGTGATCCTTTGGGAGATCTTCACCTATGGGAAACAGCCATGGTTCCAGCTCTCAAACACAGAGGTACTGAGCCCTGGGGAGGGGGTTAGGGAAGAGGCATCAGGCCAGGACCTCGGCGGTCAGCACAGCGGTCAGCACAGCGGCTGTGGCATCAGCAGGACGGGAGAGCACCCCAGCAGGAGAAGAAGGTGTCGTTGAAAGAGATGTGGTGTAGGTGTCAAGAGAGCTTGTAGGTGTCAAGAGAACATCACCCATGTTTCATTAAGACAGAAAAGGAATATGCAGAACAACTCTGAGCCATCTTGTGGAAACACCTCCTTAGATGCCAAGTAATCTGGGTCCCCAGAAGCTTTAGGCTCGCCGGCCCAGGCACGGGCCGATGGGAACTGGGAGGAGAGTCCATGTCATTGGTGGAGCTGGGAGTGGCCTCCAGGGATCACTGGTAACAGTGAATGTAATAGAAACAGGCCCCTTATCTACTTTTATGGTTTTGATTTATAATAATAGAAAAACTTTGGGTAATCTCATTTCAGTCATGGCTCCCCCTGCCACGTCCTTCTCTGAGCGCAGTAGGAACATAGCAGTGCTTTTCACACCTGTTGGGGTGCAGCCTCATGGTGGGGGGCTGCCTGGGGTTAGGGGAGAGAAGCCCAGGGCGGGGGGTACGGAGCGTCTGCAAGGAGGCATCAGCGTCATGGTGCTCATCGAGGGGGCGGGCAGGGTGAGCGCAGCCCCATTACTGTCGTCCGGATGAGGCTGGGGGCTGGTGGGCAGGCACAAGAGGCGGACAGCCAGGCTGCCATTGCCTGGAACCCCCCAGCCACAGGGTCCAGCCTGGACGCAGAAGCTTCCCCCACGAAGGTGCGGCCTGCTGCTGGGCCCGAGTCACAGGTCACGTCCTGACCTTGAATGTAACAACCCGCTCTCCTCACTCTTTCAGGTCATCGAGTGCATCACCCAGGGTCGGGTCTTGGAGCGGCCCCGCGTCTGCCCCAAGGAGGTGTATGACGTCATGCTGGGGTGCTGGCAGAGGGAGCCCCAGCAGCGGCTGAACATCAAGGAGATCTACAAAATCCTCCACGCTCTGGGGAAAGCCACCCCCATCTACCTGGACATCCTCGGCTAGGGCCAGGCCCGCGCTCATACTCAGTTGCCTCCTCTCTCCTGGTCTCCCCTCCGCCCCCCTACCTCGCATCTCCTTCCTCCATCCTTGACCGAAGCAACATCTTCATATAAACTCAAGTGCCTGCTACACATACAACACTGAAAAAAAAAAAAGAAAGAAAAAACCCTGTAAGGCAGTTTGGCATATATATATATATACATATATATATATATTTATATATCTAACTATCTATCTATCTATATCTCCGGAGAGTTGCTTCTCTGATACAGAGAGAAGCTGCTGAGACAGAAACCACAAAACCGCAACGCTCAGAAAACCCTAACTATGGTGAACACACATGAAAATTCTCGATGACTTACGCCTGGCGCATGCTTCTTCGGCTCTGGCTTTTTGGAGCAGAAGACCTGGACGATGCAGAGAGACAATCTTCGTGCTGAGACGGGAAGAGCTGGGGTGGATGCGCATCATCATCGCCGTGCAGGTTATCGCCTGCCCCGGTGTGCATCACCTGCCAGGTGTGTTACGCCCAAGCTCTCAATGGCGCACGGGCAGGTGACAAGGACTGCGCTCAGCAAGGACACGACCCTGCACCAGGGGCCCTGGCATGCCTCCTGACCCCCCAACATTGCCATCACGCCTTCCTACTCTTTTCCCCTGTGAGACTGTCTTCTGAGATGTTCATTCTAGAAGGTGGTCTTGAGGCTTTGGGGAGTCAAGGTAAACCCTGAACAAGCCACAACCACAAACAAAGCTGTGCCGACGGGAAGGCCACGCCTTCCCGTGTGCACCGCGCTCAAATTCCTTGCTAGGTCGGCAAGGCCTGTGTCATCTCCTCTGATCTTCAAGAACTGGACTTTCTGGACTGAAAGAACCACAGAAGAACCTTGTCAGGGTGCTTGCATCGTCGGGAAGACTCCTGGCCTCGCCTCCCAAATTCAGGCTTTTGGGGAGCGCTGGGGTGGGGAGGTGCCTGGGTTGTCTGCTTGTGGGGACCCAGAGGGTTCCAAAGCCAGAGCCTCGGTTCCCCTAGGGCACCATGAGGTGTGCCCCTGAGGTGGTCTTTCTTGCCCTGACCCCCCTCCCTGCCACCCCCTTCCTGGACTCTGCCAGACCCAGGTGAACTACCCGCTAGGCAGTGAGCCAGGTCTGGTGAGAGGCAGCGCTGGTGTCAGGGAGCTGGCGGTGGAGTGGGCAGGGGCCAGCAGGGGGATTCTCTTGGCACCTGCACCAGCCCTTGGCATTCTCCTCACGTCCCAGCCCCTTGAAGGATTGATGCATCTGCCTTTGGGCTGCTGAGAAAATGCAGGGCTGAGAGATGGCTTTTGTGGGCTGGGTGGGGGGAGGGCCTGAGCATCTCTGGGCCACGGCCAACATGTGGCCACTGCTCGGCATCTTAATGAGGACAGAGCCCTGGCCGGAGAGAGAGGACGCGCCTGGGCCCAGCCAGCGCCCTGGCCACACCAGGGGAATCACTGCCTTCGGCTGCTTGTCAAGGAAGCGCCAGGGGCTGCTCTCTGGGCCTCCCGGATGCTGCTGGAGCCGACAGCCGGGCCCCGCGGTACCCTCCTGCCAGGAGGAGCGGACATGTCCCTCCCAGGCCGCCGAGTCCCGCCTCGCGCCAAGCACAGAGCTGCCGACTGACCAGCCCCCCTCCTGCTGGCATCTCGGGGATGGGGGGCTGACCTGCTCTCTCTTTGCAGAAGGGCTGCCAGCAGCCTGGGCTGCCTGGCTCAGGTGTGGGGGGCATCCCCTGCAGGGTCCAGGCCTGAATTTGTGGTTTTGCTTCTTTTTTAGACCAACACATGTTTTTATCAAACAGAAAAGAGCTGTGCTCGGACAGTGGGTCCCGGTTTGTATTCAGGGACCGGTGGGCTGCTCAGCTGGACTGGGGTGGGGGTGGTGAGCTGTGCTTTGGACTGGCTGGGGGGGGGGTCTTCTCACTGGGCTGGGGGACATTGGAGGAGTTCCGTGGACGGACCACCTGGAGAGCATCCTGTTCCACCCTGCGGCCTCTTCCCCTTTCTTGTCTCTGCACCTCAAGCCCTCTGGCCACCATGTGGCCGAGTGCTGGACGGCCTCGTGGCCTGATCACAGGCTGGGAAACTGGAGGGACGTGTCTGGGGGGTGACTGAGGGTCCTGGAGAAGTGCCTTCTGGTCTGCCGTTCTGTCATGTCCCCCCAAACAAACAAGGTGTGGCTTCCTTCTCCTTGGGTGTGTGTTTCTAGAAACTTAGAGCCCCTGACAGGCTGGGAAGTAGGGAGAGCGCCTGGGGGCCAATGGACAATGAGGAATGTGGCTCAGCTCAGGGAACTTCGTGCTGATGGCTGGATGACAGGCTGCTCCTTCGAGGGCGAGGAAGAACGGAAGGACCTGAGGTTGTTCAGGGCCTCTGTCTCAGCCCCGGGGCCTCCATGCTGCCGGGGGTCCTGTCTTCCTTGCGTCCTTTGCAAGCAGCTGCCTGTTGCGTGACCGTAGGGTAGAGGGGACTGAGCAAGGAGGGCGCCTGCCTCTCGCCTTCCCCCTGCGGGCTGTGGGGTCTGCTGGTGGACTCGCTGGTCTTACAGGTGAGATGCTGAGAAGCGGGTGGGGGAGTGAAGGAGCACAGGGCGGGGCTGTGGGGCTGCTCCGGGGCTCCGGGGTCAGCAGAGGCTGTGCTTTCTGCTGTGCTAGGGCTGCACAGGGCTGACGAGACTCACTGGACCTCGTCTCACTTTCCCCATTTGCAAAATGAGGCATGTGCCTGCTAACTCTGGCCCTCCGGGCTCTGAAACTCTCAGATTCTGACAACAACTGGGTCCCTCGACTTGTGTTCTCTGGCGTGCCGGGACCACCCTCACCAGGCCTGGACCCTGACCACCCTGACCCTGGCCGTGCCACCACGGCCCAGGTCACACTAGGCCCTGAGGGAGCAACCTCGCCTTCCTGCACCCCAGGACGTGCGGGTGGAGGTTGAAGGGGTGATTTTCAAAGTGGTTTAGTGAGTCTGGAAATGACATCCCCGTGCCGACACAGCCGCTGTGCCCACCCCGCCCTCCTCATCCCTCCCACCCAAGTCCACATTTCAAAACAGCACGTCCCCGTGGCTACTTCAGCCGCCCGAAGCTGGCTCCGCAGTACCCACTGGAGGGGGTGCCCGGCTGCTCTCCCACTGGGCGCCTTCCCTGCTCCCCTGCTGGATGCAGCTGACGTCCACCTCGGAGTGGGCGCCATGTCCAGCAAACCCCCCCCCACACACACACACTACTTTGGAGCAAGTCTAGTGCTGCCCTTGAATTAGATCCCCGACCCCTGAGTGGACCTGAGAGCCACTGAGCCTCCTCTTGCCCCCAGACAGAGGATGGGGTGCTGCCTCCACCCAGCAGGCCCCCCACTGCCTCCCTGGAGAAAGGCTTCCCGGAGAAAGCCTGGGCCTGCTGGGTTGGGGCTGAACCGCGCTGTTCCCCAGACACTGACTTCGCGGGACACACTAGTGCAAGTATTTCTGGTGCTAAATACTACAGAAACCAACACCAACAGGAGAGCTGGGGCTGGTGGCTGAGGCCATTGGAGACTCAAGGCAGGAGTTCGTCACGGGGGAGAGTGTGGGCGCGTGGCACGTCAGGCGGGGAGATCCGCCTTGGCCTGGCTCTGCTGAGCTCAGACGCTCAGATTTCTCATCGAGACACTGAAGGCTTTGGAGCAGACATCCTGGAGGCCTCTTTCGGTCTAAAACAAAACAAGACAACCAACCTGTAGCCTGGCCTCACCTTTTATTTATTTATTTTTTAGCTGGTTTGTTAGAAATAAATGTAAAGGGAAGAGAGGCAAGGCAAGGGTGCAGAGAAGTGGCCAGTGGCCAGACACTGATGCTGGAAGGTGCGCGACCAGATTCAGTGACTGTTAGGTTGAAGGGATATTGTGGGGGGACTGGTCAGAGTCCCCATTTTCACCGGCTGGCCCCTCGGCTAACCTTGCCCTGTCTCTCCTCCTCAACTAGCTAGATACCCTATTTCTCACCAACATACCCAACGTTGTCAGAAACTACTCCAAGAAAGAGGAACACTCCCCAGACTTCGTGCTGGCCACTGGCAGTCGGAACTTGGATCAGAAACCAAGAGAATTTAACTGCTAATTATAGGGAACTCAGATGGATTCTAGAAGGATGTTGGAAAAAGGCAGTATTTTCAGTTGCAGGCTTTTCACCAAAGTCCTTTCCGGCCAGGCTTCTTTGCTCTCCTTTTGCAAACCAGACAGCAGTGCATTTGCTTGACGTGAGGGGCAGTCATTGCAACGATGGTCTTGACCTTGGCATCTTCTCTTTGTTTTGCTCAGAGTCTGGAGCAAAGAAACCTCTCCAGATGGTTGTTGAATGAATCCTTGTGCCCACAGTCCTGACACCGGCCCTCCAGTGCCCCTGAGATGTCCATTGTCAGCTTTGCTTGGAAGCCGACTCCCTGGGATACCCCATGCCATTTGCCTTGGAACAAAAACAAAATGGCGTCGTTGGCCCAAGACTTGGTGCTGGAGTCACTGTGTGTTTGGTGCCGGGAGTGCCAACCTCTTTGACACCAAATAAAAAAAAATTTTGACTCATGTTGAATTGGCTTTAATGAAAAATTCCAAATTTTGTCCTCATTGTTGAGATAGAAGCACAGGTTTCAGAAAACGTGTTGGGAGTGCTTAGCCTCACAGGGAACATTGGCTTAAGGAAAGGACAGACCTTTGTGCACTTGGCACTTGTATCTGTGTATTTCATCGAAATGGCTTCAGGGAAGGTGAGCTTGGAGCCAAAAAAATGGATCCAAGATGCCTGGTCTATTGGAGACTTGTATCTTTGGGAGGTGAGAGATCTGAGAAATAAGAGAGGGATCCAGAGAGATGAGAGGTTCCGTCAGGAAGGTGCTGATTGGGCCTCCCTGCACTACTTTGTCTGATGACAACATGCTGAGCAGTGAAAGTCACTCTTCCTGGTTGTTGGTAGATTGCCAGGCAGGAGCCATTTCTGCCATCCCTTTTGGGGGTTGCTGTGGAATTCACCTGCATAGCAGGTGAGAGCAGCCCCAGCCAGGATGGGACAGAGAAGGAGATGTTGCCAATAGCTTGCTCCTTCCACAATGCTTTGCTGGCCGTGGTAGAAGTGGTGTTTCGTGTGACTGCACTGGGCATCAGGGCTTCTGCGTGGGCATTGGCTCTTCCGCCCTACGACCTGACCCTTGGCTTCTGACACCTCTGCTCGTGATGCAGTCTTCCCAAGCGTGGTCCTGCTGATGCCTAAACAACTTGCTTTCCAGCAAGAGATGCCTCTGGCTCAGGCTTCTGCGTGCCGACACAGACCCTTTTCTATTTTGCAAGGAGATAGAGGAAGCAGGGGAGTGACCTTTAAGTACCTGACGTTCTTGATCATAGTAATAAAATCATTTTCTCTTTCCTCTTTGGCTAAGTTCCAAATTCACACCCAGATCTGGTTCGTATTTGCAGTCAGGACAAATCTAAACGAGTGTGCGGGACTGTCTCTGTCACACCGAGGCAGGACAGAAAGCCAGGGAGTGCTGGTAATGTCTCCTAATCCCCAAGGTGAACCTGGCTTTGTGGCTGGGCCACGGCCCATGCTCTCAGCTTGCAAGAGACCCTGATGGCCAATATGTTGGACGTTTCCAGAGACACCCCAAGGGAAGTCCCCTGCTGCTGGCAAGGGCCTCGGCACTGGGCTCTGGCATTTCAACCTGACACATCATGAGAAGACATGGCTCTTCTCAACTGAGCGCATGAAGAATTTAGACGTCCTTCCCGAAAGCCCAAAGGGGGGCGGAGAGCCGACGTCCTTTCAGATGTAGCACCCCTAAAGCCCAATGAGACATGAGAATGCTTGAGCGTCAGTCAGGTGCTTGCTCCTTCCTTCGTGAGGATGCTGGGAATACGTGAGCTGGCGGGACCCGCGTGGGCAGCCTCCGTAAGGGTTTTGTGTCTGGCAGGGCTGCCCATGACCCTGTCCACTTAGCAGCTGGCACGCTGGTCCTCTGCGTGCATGAATGGGCACTTCAGCCCGGTGCAGGTGACTTAGCTCTGCGATCTGTGGTCGAGAAGTAAATCTCAGTGCAGAAACTTTTCTTTCATTTTTGGCCTTCCCACGTTTTCTTTCGGCTCCTCCTCCTCCTGTTTCCTAGGGACTGACAATCCGGCTCCTCCAAACTCTGAGAAAGTCTTAATAGGAGGTGAGTCTCAAGACCACAAACAGTTTGGACTTCAAACAGTGAGAAAATTGGTGCTGAATGATCCGGCACACAAAGCAGAAAACTTTCATTTCCTGCAGGCAGGATGGAATTGACTGTTATATTAAGACTTCTGAGGGGCCCGGCCCTGGAGTAATTCCAGTGCTGCCAGGCAACCCTGACATCTAGATTAACCTCCGTGCAGCCACCGACTGCAGCAGGCCCACCGACACGCACCCCGCATCTCGCCCACCCCTCCCGGAGCCCTCGGGGCAGCCTCGTCTCCCTTCTCACCCCCTGCAGTCTCCCTCCATGGATGCTTAGCCTCCAGGAGCAGAGGCGCCAGGGCTGGCCTCAGACCCCACGGAGGAGTTCTGCCCTCTCTGTGAGCGCAGTGCTGAGCCAGGCTTTCTGCTCGTTGCAGTGACAGTGTTGTCATCATCTGGGTTGTCTCCTGGGGGCCCGCAAGAGCCACTCTGCCGATGACGACGGGTGGGCGGCCGGCCCAGCTGCACAAAGGGAACTGGCTCAGGACAAGAGCAAAGGCCCAGTGCCGGAGCAGCCCAGGGCTCTGCGCTTCCAGTCCAGATGCGGCGGCTGTGAGTGCAGCCCGGGCTTCTGAGGGACACAGGGCTCGGCCCGTCTCTGCAGGTGTTTCCCGAGTTCTGATCAGAGAGGCAGCCCAGCGCCTTTCCCTCCTGGTCGGGCCAGAGGGTGTCGCTGACCTCCGAGTGCCAGCTTGTCCGCTTTCACTGGGTGGTAGCTGCAGAAGGCCGGGTACCCTTTCTAGTGCACGATGGGGGAGTCGCTTTGAGGCCAGCAGAAATCCCAAACTTGAAAAGAATGATTTCTACAAATTCAGGTGCTTCACTGTATCGGAAGTCTTGAGAAAAGGTCTGTAGGTAGATGGAGCTCTGTGAGTGTGCCTGTAGATGGACGCGGAGCAGAGGCCTGCCAGGAAGAGGGCCTGTCTGCGCTTCTCCACATCAGCACGGATGTCTTGGGGCACTCACCTCAGGATCTTAGATCCCAAAGTCTGAAGAACAAACGTCCCTGGGGTTTTACTCATTCTGAATCTCTTGGCAATTTTTTCCCCCACTTTGCTCTTGTCCTGACTCTAGTAAGAGAATCCCCATTCTAGTCTTAGGTTTCTTTAGGAGAAATAAAAGTTCCCAGCCTCAGACATCATGTGTGGGGACTGAGAAGAGAGATTTCTGGGCCAAGCAGTGGAAGGATCCTGAGGACAAAGACCTGCTGCCTTTACTCAAAAGCAGCGAGCAGTGTCAGGGTCGTTCTAGACGCCCAGGCTCACGTGGGCCCACTGCATTGTGTCTTTGCTGTAACATCCAACGCGTGTTCACATGCACACGAGACCTCCACGGTGCTGGTGGCTCACCACGGTCCAACATTTGTCCCCCCCAGGCCCGTGTGAACATGTGTGCCCCAGGCGTGGCTCCTTGAACTCAGGCACCGCTCCCTCTCGTCTCTGCTGTAGCTCCGCAGCTTGGGTGCTCTTGGCTTTAGGGCATTTTCAAGGGAGATCAAGTCCCAATTTCCATCCAGTGTCTTTAAAGGCTGGGCTACTTTCCTTCAAGAATCCCAAAACCAAATGGAAACTTGATGCAGATTTGATTTCATTAATTTCCCAGGGCTGTGGAGAAGCACTGAATTTGGGCCCAAGTAATAAATCTTCAGCCCAAATATTAATGGGAACTGGTTCAAGCAGTTTGCTGAGACTGTCTTTGGGCTGAACCCGTTGGTTATAAAACCCAACATTCAAATTGGATTGGAACATGAACTGAAAGAAGTTAACGTGGGACCCCAGAAGCGTGCTGGGCTGGAAAGGGTCGGCTGACCTGGAGTGACTGGGGGGCTGCAAAGTCCCCTCAGTTCTCAGGGCTAAGGTGGAAGTGTCCTTAGTATAAAGCGGGGAGCGGGTCCCTGGTCTCAAGCCTGTGCCCCTTCTCTGCCTCCAGGGGTGGCGCAAGGCCACCCATTTGTCTCCATCACTCAGATCGGTTGCCATTCAAGTACCTCTTCTCCAGGTCTTGCCTGGAACAGCTTTGCAAATATCCCACCTGGAAAAGTCAGTGCGCATTTGTCTTGCGTTCAGCTCCTCTCCTTGGGAATGCTGAACACTTAAGGGCCATCTGCTGGCCCTGAGCCCACCTTCATGGCGGGATTCCATCCCTGGGAAGTCCCACTGGCCCACCTCCCTCTCCCCTTGCCTGAGCATCAGCCACACTTGTATTTTGGCCTGGATTTCTGGAGAAGAAAGCAGTGTGCTCACATCACCCTCCACCATCCCTCAGTCTCTTTCCAGCTCTGTGGACCAAGTGATTAGCAGCTCATTAGTGCCTCATCAGTTGCCTTTGCTCTAGAGGCCCTGGGACAACCAGCCCATTGCAGTGCTGTGGACTGTCTTTTTGAAGTCTTCCCTGTCTCCTGGCTTAGTTAGGAAACGCCCGTCTGACTAGAACAGCCTTTCTTCCAATTTATCTGGTGTTTTTGCTGGCCATTAGACACACTGATAAATGGCGAAGTTGGGTTTTCTTTTTCCCCGGATGCCCCACCAGCGGGGGTGTGCCCTGCCCCTACAAACGGGGCCAGCACATGGCAGCAAAGTGACCATTTATCTAGTGCAGAGGTGAAGGGATTGACACAGATTTGCTACATCCAAATCTTGAGGGGCTTCAGTCCTTTTCAGTCAAATGGAGGTTTTTACTGATTGTGTGATCACTGAGTGACGGCGCCCGGCTTATGCATTAGAACAGAATTGAACCTGAGGACAGCGAAGGGGAACAGCGAGGTGGAAGAAATTGTCTGGGAGCTGGGAGATCAGACCCTCTGGCCCACAAGTCATCCTGTGTCAACAGATGCTGTGATTCTGTCCCTTAGGTGCTCTGAAAAAAATCCCAGCACAAGCGATGGCCAACCCTCCGTGTTTGCCACTAAAATTTGGTTGTGTTTAACCCAACCTCCACTTAAAAAAATATTTTTTTCCTCTTAACTCAGGATCGTCCATTACTGCTTTTTTTTCTTCGTTCCCTCTATTGTTTTCAGTGATATTTCTGGATGTTTGCGTTCCATTTCATTGGAAAAGACAGGGTTCCATTTCAAGTGCTGTCTGTGCATCAGATGGCGAGAGCTCAGAGCAGGATGGGGGGCAGGTAATGAGGCTAGGAGGCAGAGGATTTCTGAACCCCATTTTCTGCTGAGTTACCTGGGAGAAATCATTAAGTCTTCAGTTTCTCAACCTATGAAAGAGATGCTGGCAATGCCCCTGCTGCCACAGAGGTCACAGTGAGCTGCAGCAGTCAGAAGGCTTTGTGGGCACCCCTGGACCCTCGAATAAAGTCATGTACCCCCTCTGGGCCATGAGCATGGCATGTACCCCCTGAGGTTGCACTGTGTTTTGGGGTGTGCCTCCTTGAATCCCTCTGGCAGTCCTGGTTCCTAGATTTTCTCACTGCATTTTCTTCCTGAGTGATCATTGCACTTTGCCATGGAAAAGATATTGTTGGTAGATTTTGCTTTCAGGCCTGGAACCCTGGGTATTTTTGCAGCAAAACAGCAGGTCCCGCCTATTTAACTTTGTTTCTCACCCCTCCTTGATTTTGTTGAGCTTCTGTAGATTGGCGTGGAATCTTTCTTAGGTTAAGACTCTCCGAGGTGGTGAAACTAAAATTGCAAGAACCATCCAAAGTGACGATGACCCCAAAGCGGGATTTTGTGCACAGGAAGCAACCCTAAGATGGGAAGACTTGCTCCAGTGAGGACCAAGTGCTCAGCCATGCTGCTAATAACTAGAGCCCTGGCAAACAGGTGTGAGAGGGATTCCCACCGAGAAACACATCTGATTGAATAGAAGCCCCGGCAGTATATCCTGAGGCCAGATTGCCAAGGTTACAGCAGTGATGTCATTTACAGCCCTGGGAAAAAAGTCCCAGGTGTTTTGAGCCACCGGCCACTATTTTACACCCTCACGCTGGTGAGTACCTGGCTAGCAGAGTGGTTAGGATGTAATTTCCTTCAGGGTTCCCGGCAACAATCAGGTGTGATGAACTGACTGGAGGCTGTGCGTGGTTTTTTTTTTTTTTTTTTTTTTTTTAATAATTTTAACCAATCCCGAGAGAAATCAGAATAAAAGCAAGTACCTGAAATCCTAAGAGATTCACAACGTTTTGGTCAAGTTCAGACTATCTTGGCTCACTTCTTCTCTTTTTTCCTTGGGCTTAGTGGCTCAGTCTTCATGTGTCTTATACAGAAAAGCAACACCTCTGTTCTGCACCTCTGTTTGGTTGATTTCTCCCTGTAACTGCCCTGTGGGCAAAAGCCTCCCCTCTTTCTTTGAAATGAGAGCCCGTTGAGTTAGGACTAGGATCTGATGTTTTTGGTGTCAAGTTGGGGAAGGCAGCGTGGTCCAGGCCAACAGCCGTGACGCGTGTCTGTGCTCAGAGGGGACGGTGCTCGCCCTCTGGTCTGCGAGGGCCTGGGGACGGTCAGCTTGTGATGTCAAGACCAGATGCTTATTCAGGGTCTCAGTGATGTCCCTGGGGAAATAACTCACTGGAAATGGAAATTTGCTTCTAATATCTAATGGAATGACAAGAAGTTATTTTAATGCTTTTTTCTTTCCTCTGTGGGAGCTGAGCTTTGCCTGCGGGTCACTGGGTTAGGTCTCTTTCAAGGCCGGAAAGGACAGGACATCTCCCCACTGAGAAGGAAAGGCCCCTCTAAGCCCCTGGGCATTGGAGGCCACCAGAAATGAGCCATGTTAACGCTCTGTTACCCCACAGAATCAAAGCCCCTTCTTGACTGTGTGTGAAGCCATGGAGGGTGAGCTCAAGGGCGCTGTCAACATAAAATGAAAAGAAAGCAAGTTTGGACAAGAAAATTCTCACTTTGAATGTGAGAGAAAACAGCACTTCTGTTCTCTCTGGTGAAAATTCGCCGGGGAAGAATCATGTTCTTTCTCAACTAGTCTTTACCTTGTGACACCGCATTTGTGTGTGCGTGTCTGTGTGTGTGTCTGTGTGTGTGTGTGAGTGTGTGTGTGTGTACTGGCTGGGGATGATGACTGGGACAGATGGGAAGTGGTTTCTGAGTTCTGACTTTCTCTTGAGCCTGCAAAAGTACTGGTGTGTTTCTCAGAATGTGACAATACAATCAAGGATGGGGAGGAATCAGAGGCCTGTGTGTCAGTGTGTGTTCGAGTTTTGCCCAAATATGACGTTACTGCATCATTGAGTCACAGCAAGGCAAATCGATGTTATGTCTGTGGTTGGTATCAGATAAAAGAAACAAGTAGGGGTTTGCGCTGACCCTGATGCTGCATCCACTTATGGCTTCTGTTCTCAGGGTTGAAGGTTCTTGGGTGCCCTAATGGCCCATGAGGGTGGGGGGCAGTTGGATGAGCTTCCCCATCAACCTGGCAAGATAGTAACTCCATCCCACAGGAAAACCAGGGTCGCGTCAGGGCTGCTTTCCCTTGAAATGGCACAAAAAGAAGCTTTTGAAGCATGTTTTGAAGCCTGTCACTAAAGTCAGTCTCTGCTGAGTTTTGAGTCTGGCAGGCAGGGTCTCTGCGTCTCTTATTAATCAGTGAATCGTGGGTGTTTTCAGCACCAGGGACAGCACATACCACTTTCTCCAGAACCAAAGCCTGCTGTCCTGCTTGACCTTCCAGAAAGGAGAATGCGTTTTCCCTTTATTTTCTATCCAAAGGGGGCTCCACCTGGAAGGCTTTAGAGTTCAGTTCAGGTGCTTACTTTATTTATTTCTAAACCCAGTGGTTTAGCTGTTTTTGTCACATTCTCCAGCTGCTAACAAATGGTGAGGATGGACATACACACCCCGGCCTCTTGGCCCAGAGGAGTGAAAGCAGGGGCACTTAGCCATTAGTGGGGGGCACACATGGCATCTCCTGGATCATGTCATCACGGGCACCCCTGACCCGCCAAGCGGGGCACCGCCTATTGGCAATCATTTCCTTTCAGCATTTCTGCTCATGTCCCACTCTGCCTGAGTCTGTGCTTCACTCCGTGTGCATTTGAGGTAATATTTCACCAAGAATTGAGCAGAAGCTGTGGACTTTGGGGCCAGAAGGGCCCAGTGATGCTGTTGAAGGCATTCAGGGGACTCTGGGTAGGACCCGCACTGGATGTCAGCAGCCACCCTCCCCTCCTGGGTGCTGGTCAGCAGCTAACTTGCCTTAAGCAATCCTAAGATGAATGCAAATGGTTCCACGGCTGCCTTCAGGCCAGACTGAGGGGTCACTGAGACCCTGAGTGTAGCAGAAGCACATGCTCTCCCTTTGCTCTGTGACTGGCCGGTGGCCACACAGCACAATAAGGCACAGATGCCGTCTTAGAGGCAACCTTGTTTCTTCCTAACTCATCAGGAGCATCCTCTCTGCACTTTCCAGGATGGCTCCTTGCGGATTTTATCTTCAACACAGTCTTCTGTTTTACGGCTGTTAAGTAATGTCTACTTCAGCTGCCCCCGGACCATCCAAGACTCTGAACGCTCCCCCTGGGCCATGCCTTCTCCTCCTCTTTCTCCCACCCCTTCCGTATCCTTAACATAATTTGTAACGTTTAGTGGTGTAAGCCCCTAAGGAATAAAATGAGGTGGTAGCAGCGGGCTAGAGCCAGGTCTCAGAGGAGTAAGCTGAATGGAACTGTGATCTGGGCCTTGGAGAGGGTCTGAGGGAAGCCCTCGTGCCCCTCTGTTGTGTGGTTTTCCTGAGGGCATCCTTCTACATGCGGACATGTGCCTGGTGAAAAGGCGAGAGTCTCTCTAGCTTGTGTGCGTGAGGAGTGGAGCAGGGCAGGGGGATCACAACTTCTATTTGGAGTCCTTCAGAACAGAGGAGCTTTTGTTTGATGTCAAAATCAAGGAACGATCTTTGTTTAGAAAGAACAGGTACATGGAGGACCGGCAGCTCTAGGAGAAACAATTAAGAGAAATGCCTTTCCCTCAGAACGGAGGAGGCAGACTTGCAGGCTGGCAGGGAACAAAGGAGCCACGGGCCGGAGAGAAAGGTGGGCTGAGGCTGAAGGCACAGGAGCGGGCACCTTTAGGAGGAAAGGTGATGCCAGTAGAAGCCGCTGAAGGGAACGGACCAGAGGATAAAATCCGACTGTGGTTCTCAGTACTTTTTCTGCAAAATTCCTAACATTTTCAAGGGCACCCGAGCCCTCTGCCTCCGTAGAGGCGAGCTCAGATTTACTTCTGGGCTCTTCAGGCAGGTGCCCGACCAACACCAAAGTCTTGTATTTCCTGCTTTCAGCCAGTAGCGGCTGTTCGGAGTGGGAGTCTCTCCCTTCCCTATGTGAAAGGGACTTGTTTTCAGGAGAAGTGTCCTTTATAAACATCCAGCTAAAACTGGAGGTAATTTTTTGCATGAATGGCTTTTTACAGCTAGGTATAAAGCAGAACAAAACTTGTATTAAACTAAGTGCTACTTTACATATCTTATTTCAAGGGAAATGAAGGATTTATTGCTGTGTAAATGATGTACACTGATTGGTTTCCTGCTGGACATTACATGTCCCTTTATCTTTAGGCTGATGTTGTGCAGCAAACTTTCAATATCTGGAAAATCAGCTGGTACCTGCTTCAGTGCGCTGGGAGGATATTATGTTCTCAGAGAGGAATTTTGCAAATGAAGTTCAGGTGCTGTCGTCACTGATTTCCACCCCCTTCCCTGAGCTTTCCGTACTAAATATATGTCAAGTGATTCTATCTCGTCTGACCTCGCGTGTTTGTGTGTGTTTCCCGATGTCTGTGTAAGTCTATCCGCCATCCGAAGGGACAGCCGGTCATGCCAACTGCTGAACCACGGTGTGTGGCATGCAGACAGGAGCGTCTGCGCACATGTGTTCTGAGGCCAAGTCCACCTTCCAGAGTTAGAGAAACAGTGCCATGTGGCGTGGCCTGGGGAAAGCTGACTGTCGGCTCTAGGATCGCCGAGCCACGGTTCGCTGGAGAGGCCTTGGCGGCACCAGAGTTGAGGAGGGCTCAACTGGATTTTATGTCACTTAATTTCATCTCAACAGATCATGCCTCAGTTCTATTTATGACTTAGAACCACCCTTCCATGATGCTTGTGTTTTTCTTCCCTCAGCCACTGAAAAGGACTGGTCATGCTTCCGTCCCCTCGTTGAACCCCAAAGTTGCTCACTTAGAATGGGTGACCGGGGTTTTCCCCAGAGTGCCCCTTCCTTGAGGTCCTATTTCTTCCATGCTTTTTCTTTATGACGAATAAATCCATTGACTAAGCTAAATTTACTGGTACCCTGGTGCGTCTCAGAGAATCGATTTCGTGGAAATGATGACTGTCTTTGCCTGTGGAGAAGAGGCTCAAGGTTTAAGGAAAATCCTTATTTAAAGGTGTCCTTTGTGCTAAGAGAGAAACGGATTCTAACTCGGTAGGCCGGCCTCAGGTAGGGGATGTGTTCTCGGATGACACTGAGGGATCGCACTGCAGAGGCAAGTGCCCTCCTTTTCTCTACTCCCCACCTTACCCTTCCTTCCTCCCCGACCTCAAAAGAAAACAGAAAATTATTTTTTTAAATTGTATTAATAATTTATGTTTAATACAAAAGGCTGATTTAATGGTATCACCAAAGGTCATTTCTCCCATCGTGCATGTCCTTCACCCTCGGCCCCACGCCCATCACCCCATCCTTCGCCCTCAGGCTTCCATCGCGAGGCAAATGTGTGTCTTCATCGGACTCTATCGGTGTTGGGGTTCAATGTGGGGGTGGAGATTTAACACCATGACGCTAATCAAACCAACCATTCTTCACGTTCACATGCTCAATGACTACACGAAGGCAAACTCTGTCCTTGGTTTCTGCTTAAAACATTTTATACATATATATGTATATATGTGTGTGTATGTATGGACCTATGTATGTATATGCACATGTACATGTATATATGTATATATCCATCCCCAGTATAAATATATCATATGTGAGAGTTGTAAATACTCCTTGGTCACATGTCTGTCTTCCTCATGGTATCATATCTCCAATGTTATGTTAACGACTCCATTTATCGATTGATGAGATCGTGTGTAGAACTGTATACTCCTGACATAGTTTATGTAGGGTCTCTTCTCAAATAAAGTATAAAACATCAATGCCCTTGTTTTCTCTGGATTCATTATTTAATAGAGAAGTGTGTTGAGTTTACAGGTAGGTTAAGACTGGGGGACGCCCAAGTGTGTGCAAAGATTGTAGGACGGAGGGTCCACTTGTGAGCTGGGCCCCTGGTTTGTTGGGGATTAAAGTAACTCACACAGTGTGTACAATAGCCCTTTGGTTGCATGTTGGGTGAATCTGAGAAATGTAAATACATGTATGATTTGAGGCAGGGCCCAGGGAAGGCTTGGCTGCCTTCAGCTGTCATGTCTCACTGCCGTCCTGTCACTGCACACATGTTCTTATCTCAGATACGGTCACCTTGGCTAAGCTCCCGAGGTCGCATAAAGTATGTCTGTCGAATGTCCTTTTACACCAAATGCTTTAGGATTCTTCAGCACAATGATTTTAAGTCTCTTTCTCTTCTTTCCAGCTTCTCCCCATTTCTCTACATGCTTCTTTCTTTTTCACTGCATGAGATGTGTTTCTGCTAACAGATTTCAAGATTTACTTCAAAAACATTGTTTGTCATCACCCATGAGAGTTCAGCAGAGATGTAGGAAGGGCGGAGGCCTGTTATTCCACCTTGCATGACTGATGTTTTGGACCAGAGAATTCTTTGTTGTGTGCATTGTATGACTTATTAGAGAGCTTCACCCCTGCTCCCCACACCAGGTGCATGACCTAAACTACCTCTAGGTGCTGTGGAATGTCCCTTGGGGGTACAAAGTTCCCTTGGTGGAGAACCACTGATGTAAGGTTTTAAATCTTACCACAAAGCCTCCAAAGAGGAAGTGCAAGGGCCGCGTCCATGTGCCAGGTCTGTGTAGACCAGTTGCGTGGCTGTCCGCACCCTTTTCTCTGGTGTCTCCCTTCAAAGCCTGCTGCTGAGGATCAGGTTCCAATGCCCAGCATGGGCGTCTTAGACAGCAACAGTCAGAGCTTCATCTTTTCCATCCATCACCACGTCTTCACCCCCCAGAATCCCCGCACAGAACACCTTTTACACAAAGTGTAGTCAGTGTGGCTCTGAGTGGGGAGAAACCAATGAGCTTTCCAAAAGTGAGATCCTTGTGAAAGAAGCTGGCATGCCTAAAGGGCTGGAACTTGTGTCCTTAAATTGTTCCTTTTAACCTTTAAAAAAATCACAGGTTTCACCTGACCCTTGTCACATGGTCACATCAATTACAAGGTCGTAATTCAACCCCTTGTCAATCTGGGACAAAAGTCCCTGGTGTATCAGCTCCTTTGATGAGTAAGAGGAACTTGCCTTAAGCCTCTGCAGGCCGGGGTGGGTGAGTTCTGCACCCTGGTGTGTGTGCAGGATGCACTTACCTGCTTCTGCCATGCTGGGCTGGACTCCCACTCTCTATGACCTGGGTCAGCTGCACACTATGCGGAGGGCAGCTGTCACACCCCCTGAACCTCCTCTGGGAAAGTGCTCTGAGGTCCACAATTCAGAACTACCTGCCAAGTCAAGTCGCATGGAAATATCTCCCTCCTCCCACCCTGGCCCGAACATAGCTGCCTTCATGCCAGTGACTTCCTGTGACAGAGTCCATGGCAGATCTAGGCTGTTCACAAGAAAAGCAGACGTCTCTCAAGGCAGGGTTCTGAATGCTCTCTGACATCTAGGCGGGGTTCTGGCCTTTCCGTTGCCAGTGAGGGACCGTTGGGGTGCAGTGGGAGCAGGGAGCTGCCCCCTGCATCCTTAAAGCCCTCAGCCTCATGCTTCTCCAGGGAGTCCTTCCTCCGCCACCAAAGGCCCTGGGCCCAGGGGCTCACCTCTGGCCTTCAGAACATCTCTCACCCTTCTGACTCATTCTTTGGCATTTATTTTAGAAGGAGAAGCAAAGGACTGGACAAGGTTTGGACTCCTAGGTCTGGAAGGTCCTAGATGGATAAAGTCTTTCAATTACTTGCCTGCAGCCAGGATTCTCAGGTAAACAAAAACTGGAACAAGCTCCAAAATTCGAGCATCATCTACTGCCAGAGGGGGCTGCCGATACTGTTTCTTGGGAGGACAGAGGGGTTCTAAAACATCCTGGTCCCACTGATGGAACAGAGTAGCCGTGGTCTAGCAGAGAAACTTCAGAAATGGCAACAGACCATCGCTGAGTGGCCAGCAGGCTGCCCACAATGACCCCAAGAGCAGAAGTGTCCACAAGGCACTCAGGCGATGCCAGGTAGACCTACAGAATGATCAAAGCTGATGTACTTTTTCACATGGGTCTTGGGCAAATGCAAGTGTGAGTTCCCGGGGATACAGCTTGGGCCTCTCAGAATACATTTCTGCAACAGCTCAAGGCTCAGTGGGCCTCCTCGGGCCAGACCCTGGCCTAGTCCTGCTCTTCTTAGGCTGCTGAGGTTACTTAGCTATTAACCAGGGAGATGTTCTATTTTGGCCTCTCTCTCCCCCCATCAGCAGGGTTAGCAATGTTCTCAATTATTCAAATAGCCAGTGCAGGGCTCAGCAGAGGGTCTAATTAGTGCCTGCTTGCCACTTGCTGATGAGCTGCAAGGGGCAGGGAGTGCCTTTAAAGCAGTTAAGCAGAGAGGCCAGCTTCTCTGGAAAGTTCTCTGGGACTTGCAGTCTCACTAGGGATGCTGGGTGGTGCAGCCTAGGGCAGGTTTGCAGGCTAAGGCTTCTTTGATGGCGAACCTTTGCCGTGCCCAGGAGGGAGCAGCCCCAGATCCAATCACAAGTGTCTGTGAACAGTGCCCCGGTCATGACCCTTTCCTCCTCAGGACTTGGGGACATCCAGCGGCCCCTTGTGTCGCCCAAGCTCCTACAGTATAGCTGGCACACGCCAGGCTGTGACAAAGGAGCCCAGGAAGAGGGAAGGGCCCCGTGAGTGGCCCTGGGATTTGCATTTCAGCACCTTCCCTGGCTTCCAAGCAAGCGCTCTGCCGAGGGCTCTAAGTGAGTCCGTTCTCCCGGGGCTGGTGTTAGTACTTCCGTTGTATAGACGTGCTCACGCCTCCCCAGTTTAGATATGTGTCAAGGCTGCCCAGTTCCTTGAGGCAGAGGCAGCCTGCCCCAGAGTGGGTCTAACACACCTGCCCTTGTGCCCACACCACGCTGGCCATCCCGTGAACAGGCGTGCCCCCGGAGGCCGCGGTGGAGGGTGCTGAGCCAAGGGCAGCGAGGGGGGCCAGTTGGGAAGACAGTTCTTTTAGGACAATCTTCCTTTCACTCATTCACGTAGCAGATGGACAAGATATCGAGGAGCAATTTTATGTTAGAGCCACTGTGATGGGCTGCAGCTTGCAGCACCTCGCCCTCTGGAGCCCCCTTGAAGAGAAGGCCGTCTTCATGGCCAAGAGCCAGGGCACAGGAGATGCAGAGAAGGGCAGAGGAGATGCAGAGGGGGGCAGAGGAGGGCACAAGGAGATGCAGAGGGGGGCAGAGCTTCAGTGCGTGACTTGGATGGTGGCTATGAGACAAGTTTGGCCTCGTTCTTTTCCCAGAACAGCCAATGACTCCCTTTGCACTTGCGTGTGCCGGGTCCAGGGCGTGGACACACCTGGCCAGAATTCAGCGGGTGACTCGCGCTCCTCCGGGATTTCACACCAGGTGGGAAGTCAAGCCCCCTCCTCGAGGCCTCCCACGGACAGTGACCAGAGAGCGGGCAATGCCTCAGCCAGAGTCAGGCCATCATTTCCCATCTCTGTGAGGCACGACCAGCCCCCGCCCCGCCACCCGAGGGGAAGCCCCGCTACAGGGACGTGCCCCGGGGCTCTGCATAAATGTGATTTATGAGGTTAGTTCATTTACTGCCTCTGATGCCGGCCCCGGCTGCCAAGAGTTTGACTGACAATTTCTGTTTATCTATTTCTCACTACATACTATCTGACTTCACTTATAAGTTCTTCTGATTGGAATTTCATGGCATCTGCTCCAGGGTTTATTGATGGCATGTCCATCAAGGACTCTTGTCTCTCTCTCTCTCTTTTTTTTTTTTGAGGTGAGCTGGGCTCTGAACCCCTGGTTCTGCCTGTGTGCCTTGTGACAGACTCCAGCCCGTGGCCTGGCGATGCAGTGGCCTCTGGTGATTCAGAATCAGTGGGAATTCATGCCACAGACTAATGCAAAGTGGTGTCTGACGATCTGAGAGGGGCCGAGTCTGGGGGAGCGGGGCACCCCAGGTCCTGTCTGGATGCCTGCTGTGTCTGTCTCTCGCCCACAGTGGGGGGACCGAGTGCCCACTGGTCTTCTTGAGTGGGGTATGGGTTCATGCACAGAGAGGAGAGTTGATGCTCTGACCATTTACGCGCCCGTGCAGAAGCCTAATGCAAGGAGTGGCTCCAGGAAGCGACTGAAATGTACACAGCGGTCCTCACACCAAGTCAGGAGACGTGAGGGTTCCTGGGGGGTATGATGCTGTTTTCTATCACCCTATAAATGTGGAGGTTTCCCATCTAGAAATAACCAATCAGCACACTGACTTAGACAATTGGTATTTTTTTAAAGGCAAAATAAAACATGGCTGTTCTCTCGCTTGGGAACTTTTTCTGATTGCTTCGTCATCTAGATGAAGGAAAGGAAAAATCTCTCTCCTCCTTCATTCACCAACTAGGAACCCTGAGCAAGTCCTTCAACTTCTCTGGGTCTCAGCTTCTCAAATGTGAAAGACGCAGTCACATCTGTGTTGGGTTGTTATAGTATGGGGTCATGTGAGTCCACCACAAAGTGCTTAGTGCAGGAGCTTGCACACAAGGCACCCTAAATAAGTGGTAGAAACAGATTTCATCATCATCATCGATCTTCACCTTCTTCATCATCACCATTATCATCACTATCTCGACCACAGCCACCACCTAGTTTCCTCGCCTGAGAATGTTCTCCATCACCCACTTCTCTAAAAGCTGACTTGTCCCTGACTGCTCTCGGGAGACTCTCTCTCTGTGGAGCTGAACAGGTAGTACCCTGACATTACATTATTGATTTGTGCCTCCCAAGGCCAAGTCCTTTTGAGATTCATTAAATCAAACAATACAAGAAACCCAGCTTCCACACTTTTCCAAGCATTGACAAAATTCAATCTATCTCTCCTCCGCCTGGCCATGGCCATTTGCCTCTGACTGTCACACAAGGAGAAGGTCACTGGCAGCCATTAATGGATCCAGGAATAATAACGGCTCCCAGAGCTTCAAAAGACTGGAATGTATTTTACAAAAGTAAAAATTGTCCTGTTGTCAAAAGCTGAGTAATAGAAAGGGACAAGGAAAGGTGGAAACTACCATTTAAGGTTCATCTGATGGTTGCTTCGGTGGACCTTGTTATTCCCATTTTCTAAATGAGAAAATGAATTTCAAAGAACTTAACTGACTCACCTAATGTCACCTGGCTACTCCATGATGGAAGCAGAAGTTGAACCGAGATCCACCTGACTTGAAGCCAGTGGTATTTCTGCAGCCTTTATTTACATTTATGAACTCACAGGGACTTGTAGATACATATATCTGCACATGATTGGGTATACATCACAGCGTTCCCCAAAGGATCCTGTGGGTGGGCAGGCCAGGGCTGGTTACATGGACTTGCAAGGCCAGAGAGTCCAAGGCCAGGATCAGCCTTCCCCTTCCATGTGTTACTTTATGGCACAGGGAGGGCATGGCTTTGAATCTAGCCTTGAGAACTTGAGAGAAAGAAGAAGAATCTGGAAAGTGTGACTGCCTCGAAGACATCTCAGAATATATCTTCATACGTAGTTATAATATAAAGATACATTTATCACATACCTATATGTGTATGTATATGTGTATATAGAGACATATAGGTTATATATATTTATGTGTGTGTCTATATATGTTATATATATATGTATATATCAGTTGAAAAGAAAACAACATTCAAAACACATTCAGAGAACCAAGTCTACAGAAGGAAAAAAGAGAAGAAAATTCCCTAAGAGTTCTTGGAATTACATAATAAGATAATTATATAAATTTAATTAAAAGAGTTTTATAATTAGGTAGTACAAAGCAGATTGAAAGAGGACAAATGTGACCTTAGGAAAGTAAGGAAACAAACTGAAGACCAACAATATAATTCAAGATTGATAAATAAATCAATTCCAGCAAGAAGCAAGAGGTGATGTTGAAAGTGAAGTTACTGACACAGAGAAGAAGTTTGAGGAAATCACTCGCATGCCAGGACAAGGAGTTTAAACATGCTAGAGACACGAGAACACATTTGTATCTTAAAGGTGATTCAATTCAGGTTATTTAATATTTTCTAATATTTTTGAATGGAATGGCAATCACATTTTTATATGGCATAATATATAACAAAAGATACAATAAAAGAAAACTGTTCTCAAATTTAGGATGTAATGAATTTGCATTTTGAAAAGTCAAACAGGAGAACACAGAGATATTTCCTGCCTAAATTATTAAATTTCATAAATGAAGAAAGAAGTTTGTGGCAGCCAGAAATGAGAAGACAAAACTCCTTTAAGGAGTGCAAATGAGTCTGGTTTCATATTTTTTCCACAGCCAAATCTATGCTTCGACGCCCTGAGACGGTGCCTCTGAGGGCCAGCGGAAAGCGCCAGTCAAGGTATTTTAGGTGTCTTTGCTTTTCTTCAGATTAGGGCCACTCCCAGGGAGACTAGTAGATTCCACTTAAACACAAAACAACTGAAAAGATGACACTCCTTGAGGGTGAAATCTATCCACAAAATTAAACAGAGAACCACTATTGTAAAAGGAAATACCAGTGAGATCCTCCGCTCGGATGACTGTGCAGCAATTGCCACAAGATTTATCAAGGAGCAGATCCCTAAGGCTTCAGACGCCCAGGAGAGTTTCCACTCAGGTAGAAAGTGAAAGGACAGTGAGGGTCACTGTGATGCCACCCCCTTCTCCCTCTGCTTCCCCCCCCCCCCGCCCAGCAAAATCAGGGGGACAATTTCAGAAAGGAGAGCCTACGGGAACAGTATGAAATCTAATCTGTTACAGTTATTTCAATTATTGTAGAAGTGATTTGAAAATCATGATATAAAACTTTACAATATAAACTCATGTTGTATGTTATCAAAAATTGATGGGGGCAGATGTAAGATTTTCTTCCTTCCTTCTGGTAGGGTGCCAGAATGGTCTGAAGTGAAACAAGTAATTTAAAAATCAGCTACAGAATTTTAATGGTTTTCATGATTTTTACATCCACTGGAATAATTTTTAGTAACTATTGTTTCTATGCTGAATAAACACTAATGGGGAGAGAGGGAGGAAAGAAGGACAGGAAAGAAAATGAAGAGAAAACGAGAGTAGGGGAGGTAAGAGAGGCATAGTGGAGCTAATGCAGATGGGGAGACGCCAGAGCAAGATTGTATATTTGTTTGGATTGGAGCAGGTGATAAGGTGAAATAAAGTTGAAAGTCCAGGTTGGTTAGGGGTTTTGGAATTTTACAGACCTGGGTATATCTTGCATCAGATGCCTTAAATGGAGTTTCACTAGACAAATTCTTCATCAAGTTAAAGTCTGAAGTTTCCTTGTCTACAAAAAGAGAATAGTCAAACCTGTTTATAAGGTGTGCTTTGAATTTGGGATGCATGTATGCCCAGAACAGGGCCTATCATTGGATACTTTCTTTTCTTTTTAAGATTTATTTATTTATGCATATAAGAGCTGGGGTACAGGCCAGAAGTGTGTGTGGGGGGGTGAGAGGATTCACCAGAGACAGAGCGGGGAACAGAACAGGCAGAATGGCTGAAACACACTGCTGAGGGGAGCAGCGGGCGAGACAGGAGAGGTCTGCTATGCCATATGGGTTGTTCCCTGGCCGGCAGGGGCTGGGAATCGAACTCGTGCTGCAGAGGCTGCGGACAGCTTCATAGGTTGTGTCTTAACCCCTTGCTCCACCAAGGAGGCCCATTGGATACTTTCTTAACAGATGTCAGCTTCCTTTCAAATTGCCTGTGAGGTCCCTTCACATTTCACCAATCCATCCATCCATCCATCCGTCCGTCCATCCATTCATGCATCCATCCATCTATCCATCCATCCTTCATCCATCCTCCATCCATCCATCCATCCATCCATCCATGAAGCTTTATTGGACAGGTGTTTACTTATGGCTAGTAAACCATCAGCATAAAAAAAAAAAATCAGTCCCTGCCCTTGGGAGAGCCAGCAGGCCAAACAGGATGAAACGAGAGCGCTCTTGGGCCTTCAGGGCCAGAGAATGCAGGTGCTTCTTCAGAGAGCTCAGGGGATGTTCATTACCATTTGCTTCAGAGGACTCCCCTGCGGGCTTGCTGGGCTCTCGGGATGGCATTGTTCTGGGCTCGCAGGAGCCAGTGGGAGAATGTGTCATTTTAATTTTGCTTCCACTGCCTCTTCTGCCTCTGTTCTGACTCCCACTGTTAAGTGCTCTGGCTCTTTATCATGGCTTTGAAATCGAGAGAGACACTTTGGAATTCAATTAGCCACACAGTTGCCACAGCAACGAAAACATATAAACTTAAATGATTTATACGCACAGACGATGCTTCAGAAAGGAATAAATTTAATCCCGCAGCTAGGAATGAAATGGATTGTACAATAAGAAAATTGTGTTCTTCTCTCCCCCAAGAGCCTGTGGGTCTTACGGCGATCTCTCAGCCAGGCTGAGGGAGGAAGGCGGCCGATGACAGTGGAGGTCAGCGTGGCTCGGAGGCGTCACCCAGGCCAGCAAGGCAGGCGGGGCGTGGAGTGCACCTTATCCCATGCACCATGGGCGCATCCCCACAAGGGCTTTTGCCTCTCGTATTAGCGCTTCCCGTAGGTTTGCACAAATCTGCACCCACAGACCCTGAGATCAGCTTCGCGTTAAAGCGAAAGCCTTCATGGAACCACAGAATGAAAGGGGCTGTGCTTAAAATCCAGGCAGAATAAACCAGCCCCCGGCATGAAAACCAGCCCGCAGAGCAGGGGTTGGCAACGACTTCTGCCTGAGTCCTGCTCTGCTCTCCTATCCAGAGGCCATCCTGGGGGCCGCGGCCTAGGGGCACCTACTTCCCAAGGGATGAACATTTCCCTGGGGGTGTCAGGAGTGACCCCCCCTTATTTTTGCCATAGGACAATGTCTCGTCTCCAAGGGCAATGTGCGCAGAAGAGGGAAGGCAAGATCTAGAGACAGTTATCTTCTTCATTTCTTTTCCACCTTCTACATTTATTGACCCCTTGGGATCACCTAGAACAGGGTTTCTGAATTTTCCTGTATTGTATACGTCTATCCATTGAACAGATGACGTGTATTTACTTACGTAAAAACACGACAGTTGAGTCATATATTTTTTCAAAGCTATATCCATCTGCCCATCAATCCAAAGCCAATAAAATTTTTTAAATTAAAAGCACATTGAAGTCTTAACATTTTCCTTCCTCTTTCCTCTACTGTACGATCCTCTATCAGTTTGTACCCCACTTTGAGTTGGGGGCATCTACATTTCTTCGAGAAGAATTAGGCGGTTAAAATTGGAGGCACAGAGAAAAATAACTTTGTCTTAAAAGTCCAACATACGATCTTGAGGAGCAAAGTGGAAGGCCCCAGGGGACAGGCATGGGTGTGACGTGACACTGGACTGGAGGGGAACAGAGGTGGTGCCGACCTGGGTGTGTGCCACCCTCCCAGGGGCCGGCGGGCAGGAGCAGGAGAGGAGAGTCCTGTGCATGCTTGACTGCAGGGAGCCTCCTGCACACCAAGCCAATTTCTCCTCTACTTTCCGCCAATCTGCACTCACTATGGCACCTGGGTGGACAGCTAAGTCACTGCCCCGTGAGGATGCAAAACCTTTGCACACAGATGTAAAGAGCTTAAATGCACCTTCACAAATACGTGGAAACTTACAGGTGCGAACAGTCTGTCAACAGCCACAGCAGGTGGTCACTGGGTGACCCAGCACCCAAGACTTCACTTAACCCCGCCCAGCTGCCCAGTGCCATCTTCCAGGGTCAGGACACCCCCTACTCTCCCTGTGAGGACAGTGTAGGGGACCCTGTCACTCGGGGGCTGACGGTGGCCGCCTAAAGGACAAACCAGGCACTGGTCCTCGTGAGAACAGACAGTGATGAAATCTGCACCCCCCCAGCTCCTGTTATACTTTACCCAAATCCTACTCATTGGTCTCCACTCATCAGCGTTGTTGATATCCCACCATGGGCTAAAGACTACATTTTTTTTTTCTTTGCAAACAATTTCTTTTCCAGTAGTGAACAATTACGGTGTAAATCAGCATGCTGAACAAATTGCGAAGAAAATCTTAGCGTGTAATTTGTAGGTGATACATAACATCTCGGGACTCCGATTAGGAAATATTTTATTTGCCAGTTTTTGTTAATGTATTTCAGTTAAAAAAAAAAAGAAGAAGCTACAGTAATAGATTCAGAGTTTATAAACCAGGAGCTTCTGTTTCAGATGGTTCTTCCTGGGGTGTGCGTGGACACTGAAGCTGGAGAAGGGATTGGGTCCCAAGTCAGTCTCTTGATGGGTACAATGGGGGATAAAATGCCCCCTGCTGAGTCCTTGTAAAGTGTCTGTGCCAGGGCCCCTGCCAGCACCTGGGGACCCTGCAGGTGCAGCAGCTTTTCTGGTGACTGGTGTGAGCGCCCCAGGTTCCCTCTGCCTCCACCTGCCTCCCACTCACACCTGCAAGTTTCCACGTATTTGTGAAAGTGCGTTTAAGCTCTTTACATCTGTGTGCAAAGGTGTTGCATCCTCAGAGACCTTGACCACGCCCTGTGTGTTGGGTTGAGTTATTCTAGCCCTGCAGGTGCAGCTCGAGCGAGGTTACCCATACAGGGACACCCAGAACTGCTGCTCCCCCCGGCTGCCTGCTGCCAGCGAGGTAAACACAGAACACATTTTCGCGTTTTTTACTGTAATGAAGCACACACAACACTGGTCATGGGGGCCATTTTAAAGTGTCCAATTCAGCAATGTTTCCAGAACCTTTTCAGAAACCTCAGGCCCGTGACGTACTGGCTCCCTGTTCCTCCTGCCCCCTGTCTTTGGCCACCCCTGTCTTTAGAGATGCAGCCATCCTGCACTTCTCCCTTAGGTGGACTCTGGCGCGGCGTGGCATCGGTGGCTCCTGTCACTCAGCGTCACCGAGGTTTGTTTCCTGGCGGGAGCCAGTACCTCCTCCGCTCAGGCTCATCACCCCGGTGTGAAGGCCCATGTGCCTGTGCTGGCTCCCTCAGCTCGGATGGTGGCATGACCTTAGGCAGTGGTGGGCACAGGACACTCACCTCCTGGGTTAGCTCCAGCTGGGCACGCAGGTAGCAGTGACCGTAGAGTTCGAGGGACGAGTGAGTGAGGGGCCAGAATGTGAACGCACAGCCTCACAGGAGGGTCCTAATGCACTTGTTTCTTTAATTTGCTAAATGTTCCTGATAAACCAACCATGGAGAGAGCACTGACAGGGATAGGGGGTGGGGTCACGCCCCTGGACCAGGCTCCCCCTGGCCCCTGGAAGCCCAGGGACTGCCAACTCTGTCAATTTAACAGACCACACTTGCTCTTTCTTTCTCTCTCTCTCCCTCTCCATTCTACTTCTAGAAGCTACCTGAAGCTCCCATGTGCCACGCCACAGTGCCTGGAAGCTGGCAAGAGTGGGGCAGTGGCCCAGCCTGGGGCCTCTAGCACGGGCAATGCCTGCCATGCCCACACAGGTCTCAGGACACCGCCTGGGCCCTGGCCCTGCTTCTCTTGCTCGCCGAGTCTGTGGACGCCCCACCCTTTCCAGGGGTCACTTCGAGCACTCTGCTGATTCAGGGGATGCTACCATGAGGTGCAAATTCGGCCGCTCAGCCTGACCTCGAGCAGAGGCTGGCACTGGACCATGCCACTCAGACAGGACCGTGGCTGGGCGGGGTCCCATAGGCCTACTGCATGTCCAGAGCCTGCACTCAGTCACCACGTAGCATCAGGGACTGGAAACACTTGGCAACCTCCAGCACCCAGCCTGCCCTTTTGCTGTCCCCCAGCGCACAACGCCAACCCTTCAAGCTGCCCTGACATGACAGGTTCCTCTTCAGCAGGAGAGTCACGGGCTTCAGAGGTGCCATTGCAGACCCGTCCCGGGTGGGCAGGCGCTCAGCCCCTCTGCCCGCTGTCCTGGCCCTCCCGTGACAAGGCGGGACCGGCGCGAGCCTCATTGGACCTTCTTCGTGGTAGGTAGGGGCTTAACCCGGTTGTTGAATTCATGGGGATGAACGCCCCCCAAAGCGCCGGAGTCCATGACATTGCTGGCTCGGTGACCACGGCTGACCACGGCTGCCAGTAGAGGGGTCAAGTGGCTGTGCAGGGATGCCAGGTGGCGGGGGTGAGAGAACAACTAGGGCAGCATAGAAAGCAGAAAAGGCAGATGCGTTGATTCCCCTGCTGGAGAAGGGGTGCCTGGGCAGTGCCTGCAGTCAGGGAAGTTCGAGGCACTTTTGTTCTCTGGACCAATGGGCTTGTGAGAGTCAGGACACAGCCCTGCCCCGCCGTCCTGATGAGTCCTGGTATTTGGAATTCACATCAGCCTTTAAGGGCCCCAGGTGGGTGTTAAGGCTGTTCATTAACAATCACTTGGTTCCCTGTCTGGCCAAGGTCGCTGGCCGGTTCCCATGGTAACTCCTCAGTTCCCCTTATCTGTCCAAAACCTCCCATCCCTGTCTGCAAGGAGGCTCTTGACCTTATGACCCCAGCAATAGCTGAGGTGCTTCATGAGCTCCTAGGGAGGTGGGAGCTTGAAGGGGAGAAAGGGTTTTCGGGAGGAATGGACTCCCTGGGGCCCCTCCATAGCCGATTGGGAGAGGGTTTCCTCTTAGCCCTGGGCAAAGGCAAAGCCCAGAAGCCGGGCAGGGCTGGAGCCACTTGCAGCTGACTCTGGAGGACTCCTTGCCTCCCTGTCTGCCTCCGTGCTGCCAGCCACGGGGACAGTGGGTGGGCGGGGCTCGGGCAGAGCAAGGTCAGAGGAATCTTGGGAGCTGGGCAGGGCCTGGCAGCTGTGCCATTGTCAGAAGGCAGAAGAGGATGGAGAGAGAATCTTGATGGAAGAGGGGAGCCTTGCTGTGTCAGCAAGAGCTGCTTAAATAGATGTTCTGGCTGGCAGGGTGCTAATGAGGTGCTAATACAGGGGAGGGAGCAGGCGGGGCTCTCTGCAGGAAGAGCAGCTCCCGGGAGCCTTCAAAGGAGTTGAGTCAGGAGCCAAGGAGGCGGCCCTGCCTACCTGCCTGAGTAGAGCCGGGCAGCAGGAGCCTGGAGCGCCTCCACCTCTGGCCTCTCAGGCCACCACCTGAGCCCTACCGTCCTCCCAGTTTGCATTACCTGCATGTTGCTTGCACGTGATAGTGTGTTAGTGCAAAATATGCTGCAGAGTACGAGCACGGGGCACAAACACCTATGATTATGGGCAAATGGGCCAGGGAGCAAGCGATAAAAGGGGATCCTCTTTGGCTCTGGCATTCCCAGGGCACCATCACTCTGAGGCTGGGGGCTCAGTCGCTGCCTCCCTGCCTGCTGGTCTGCTTGGGAGTCCTGTCCCCTGATTCATATACCAGAGACTCCAAAATTCTTTTTGCCTGCTGGAATCAATAATGAAGCTGCCCGGCCGGGGATGTTTGCACAGCAGAGAGTGAGAAGGCAGGGTCTGCTCCGACTAGTTCTCTGACTCCTGGGTTTAAATCCTCAGTTGCTGAGCTATGTTCTGGGCCAAAAACCATCCCAGAGGGTCTGAGCCAGTGGTGGGGGAGGGGAGTGGCAGATGCACTTTCTCCTAGCAGGTCTCCACTTATGGGGTTCCCATTCCTTCCTTGCCAGGGTTGGCTGAAAAGGACATGCACTTTGTGGCACTTTCCAGCTTGAGGCAGACATTGAGAAAAATGATTGTTAAATTTCTCGTCTAGGAGACGAACAAGATGCCTTTGTTTATGTGCCTCCATTTTAAGGGCAGGAAAAAAAAAAAAAAAGACAAAGCATCTATTAGCCCCAACAAGATGAACCTTCTGTCCTTGCAGGTCAGAACAACTTGATAGAGGCAGAGTTCCACAGTTGAGGGGAAGAGGTCTGTCTGGAGCTGGGTCCTCACTTCCCAGAGCCCTCCAGATGGGTGTGCAGGCACTGGTTAGAGAAATCAGGTTTTAGGCGGCAGGGAGGGGACTTGCAAGTTGGGAAAAAGTACTAATCACACTGCAGGACTAGAGGTTACAGTAACAGAGCTCAAGTTTATTGAGCAATTACTACATTCCACAATTAGAGCCTCTCACGTAAGAACTCTTCTTATTCCCATAGCCTCCTCGAGATAGCTATTGGAGGCCCTAGGTCACCAGGAAAACAAGTCAGCCTTCCAAGATCACTTGAGACACAGAACTGTGACCCAGGCAGAGGCTTCCCGCTGAGCCACCTCAGTCTGTAAAGGAGAAGATCCCCTCCCTACTGTGTGCCCAGGCAGGTGTGGGGTGCAGTGAAGAGCACACCCTTGGGGGCTTAGGAAGACTTGGATGTGTTGGGTCTGAATCTGAGACCCACTTTTATAATTGCGTGGCCTATTCAGGTTTGTTGAGTGACTACGTGTGAAGTAGAGATTGGAAAGGTTTAAATGGGGTGAGGGGGGATGTGGAAAAATGTTATGAGTTAACAATGAGGAGGAAAAATGGAAAAGGAAATGTGAAGGAGTGAGAGAGAAGATGCAAGAGAGATGTGGTTGGGGATCCTTCAAATAAAAGGAGCACTATGGGGAAGCCCTTCCCGTCTCACCCCTGTGTGAGTCTCCTGGGGCTGTTTAGCAAGTGACTACAAACGAGGTGGCTAAAAATAGGAGGAAGGTTTGAAATCCAGGTGTCTGCAGGGTCTGAAGGCTTTCTGGAATCTCCCCTGCTTGCCTCGTCCAGCTTCTGGGGCTGCAGCTCCCCGGGGACCCCTGGTTTGTGGCTGCCTCACTCCACTCTCGCCTCTACCTCCTTGTGGCCATCCTCCCTCTGTGTCTGTGTTTCTGTCCTGAATTCCCTCTTCTTACAAGGACACCAGTCACTGGGCTACAGCCCAGCCCAACTCAGCACCATCTTTTTGACTTTGACTATCTGTAAAGCTCCTATTTCCAAACAAGCCCACAATCACTGCTTCTAGGAAGACATCAACTCCAGCTTGGTGTTCATTCATTCATTCAGCAAACATTTACTGAGCACCTATATACCAGGCACCTTGTTAGATGCTGGGGACATATGCTGAGTAAGTGTGGGTCATTCTTAAGAGGGTCTCACCCCCTCGTTGAAGCTGTGTCTGCAAGAAAAGTCAACAGATGTTCATGGAGGACCCTGCTCACCAGGTCTGGGGGAAGATGTCAAGTTGGGAGGTTTTGTAGGGGAGGTGGTGTCTGCGTGCTGCTCCCTGGGTCACCAAAGGAGTCTGCAGGGCATCCTGTAACATCATGGGAGCCTGGCCTGCCTGCTAGAGAAATAAAGGCAGGACAAGAGGGAACAGAGGAGGCTCCTTGTAGGGTAAATAAAATGTCAGGCTTTTCTGCTCTCCCGCCATCAGGATAGATGATGGATCCTTGTCCTGAATGCATGCCTGATGGCGGGCACCTGGAATAGGGTGTGTGCATAGGTAGATGAGATTCACCTGGGCTAAGACTGCTTTTAAGGGCGGCGTCACGGGGACGCCAGCAGCAGCAGCAGCAGAAGCCAAAAGAGAAGCTGAGAAGCAGCAGTACGAATGCCAGAGAGCCCAGATAGAGTGAAGACTTGCTGGGGGCTGGGAGGCCTGCCAGCCCCCCAGCCAGCACCCCTCCCTGCCATATGCCTGGTGAACCCCAAAAAAGACCTGCAAAAAACCACTGAGGACTCTGACTCCTCCTTTACCCCGTCTGCATGGGATCAGGAAACCTGCACTGTGGCCAGTCCAGGCCTTTACACTCCTGCATACTCGCTTGACCATCTCCCTCTCCCCCATTTTACAGTTTGCCAGCTGCAGGCACAGGCAAAGAAAAGCAAAAACACGGCAGAAAGTCAACCCTCAAGATCAAATTCACCCAATGGATTCTTCCACGTGTCTGCTCTGCCTCCCAAGGAAGCCGGATAGAAGAAAACTCCCCAGTTCCCAAACAGGCCAATTAAAAGACAATGATTTGTATTACATAACAAATCTGGGCTAACTCCAGGGCGTGCCACAGAATGATGTTTAAATAGCAACCACCTACTAACAGCCTCACCCCGACTGCTTCACCCCTGGGTGTTTAAATGTGCTCTGATAGCTCACACGCTGCTTATTTTAGGGAAAGAGCATAGAAAAGCAAAAAGCCAACGTGGTAAAAGCCACCACCAGTTACAGATCAATCAGAAACAAAAAGACATAAATACTTCTTGGGAATGATAATGGAAGTCAAAGGAAAAATGTAGTTTCACCGTGAAGAATCCTGTTCCTGTTAACTGGGGATGCCTCACCCGCACCTGACCCGTGGCTCCCCGGGGAGGGGCTGAAAGCAGACCTGGACCCTGAGTGGTTACAGAGCAAGCTTTCACCGGGCCCACTTTGCCCCCAGAGGCACCTGGGGCACCCCAGGCTGTCCTGGGGGCCGGGGACTGTCCCAGCAGCTAAACAGCAGCTTCTCTCCTTAAGGACGTGAGCTCTTAGCCGTGACTTGCGGGCGGGTGGGGTTATCCCCAGCACAGTCAACAGCCAAAAGACCACCAGCACCTTAAGATCCTTTGGTACATGTGCATTTTCTAGGTCCAGGGCCCCATCTTCTACTGGAGAGAAACTGAGGTGTCCAGGGATAAAATGGGTTGGTCATCACGTGACCAGTGTAAGTTGGTCCGACCCAGGGCCGGCCTCTCCGCCGGCGCTCAGGCCCCAGGTGCCGGGAGTTAGGCCTCTGGCCCACCTGGGCTGGGTATCCTGGAAGCTCCGGCAAATGGGTGGAGGCAAGTTTCCCAGCCACGGCTCTATTCGGCAGGTAATTGTCAACGTTTTTTTAGGAATATTTTAGGAATATTGGGGTTAAGTTGGAGGCATTTCCTGTGCGGGGTCGGCTAGTCTCGTGAGTTGGCTCCTCCCCGGGCCAGCCTGGTCTACTGGCGCCTGAGGGGCAGCTGGGAGCCGGCTGTGGGTGCTGCTTTAGTCAGATGGCCTGAGGGGCTCGTGGTCAGCCGGGTGGGTAGCGCTTTGGTGTAGACACAGAAGCCACAGCCAGAATGAAATGGCAAAAGCGTGGATTTGGAAGGCAGATGTGACTGGAACATGGACCCTGCTGGCCAGCACGGCACCCTGTGCGCTTGCCCACTCGAGTTTAGTTTCCTGGTGTTGAGGCTGATGTCTGGGCGTGCTTGGAGGCCCGGAGCTGTTGACTCAGTAAATAGTTGCTCCTGGTACCATTATTGCTATAGTTGATGACTATGTTGGAAATAGTAAAATTAGCATTCCCCCAGCTCAAAAGCTTTTCGGGGTGTGTTAATGATGTCCTTATATATAAAAGACGCGCCCCAGGAGCGGGCTGAGGGCGCTGCCTGGAACCTCGGGAGCCAGCTACCTGGGCTGGACGGTCCGGGACGGTGAACTCCGAGCCACACCGTGGACAGAGTGAGCAGGGGTGCGTCAGGGGCTCTCAGGCCCACTCCAGGGCTGGGTGTCCTGTCCTGTGGCCCCTGTCATGAGCTTCAGATCCGGTCTCATGGGGATCCCTTCACAAAGACTTTCATCTCCCAGGAGTGACTGCTCAGCCAGGAGCAGTAATAGATGGTGCGGAGATGAACTCTGGCTGTCCGTGTCCTTCTGATATTTTTTTAACGACTGTGGGTTATTACTTCTGAAAACTAGAATTTGCCAGTTCTGTCGGAGCTCCCGATGTGTCAGGCTCCGACTTCTCCCGTGTTGTTGACAGAGAGGCGTTTGTCAAATTCCAAATACGTTTGTCTCCCTGCTTCTCTCCACTCCCACCCTTATGAACTTGAAGACATGAATGAATGTTTAAACATTGGAGGAGACCAGTAGAGTCTAATTCATTTTACAAAGGAAAAGGGCTTTGAAAAGGAAGAGACGTTGTGTCTTAACTTACAGAAGCTTTGGGGGCTGGCTCCTTTTGTAGAGAGAATTAGGAGGTGGGGGCTGCTTCTAGAGCCCCTCCAGGATCCAAGCTTCAAGCATTTCATTGTGAAATATTCCAAACATCTAGCAAACTTTACAGATTTTTACAGTGCCTATCCATATCTACCAACCACCTTCTACAGCTAACATTTTTACTCTATTTACTCGTTCAGATAGCTACCTACTTAGCTATCTTTCGGCTCATGCATTAATTTATCTCATTTTGGGTGCATTTCAAAATAAATTGCAATATCATTTACACTCCTCTCAGCACGTTAGTCATCAACTATAGTTAAGTCTGCTTACAGGGATTTTCCTTTTGAAATAAAATTTATATACAATGAAATACACAAGTCTTAAATCTATATAACTTTTGAAAAATGCACATGCCTGTGTAGGCCAAATTCTTATGAAGATACTGGACTGAAACATGATTCTGGAAGGTTCCCACGCCAGGTCCATCATGGCCCCGCCATTCAGAGACAACGATTCTTCTAGAGGTTCCAGTTATTTCCTACCATGGATTCATTTTGCCTCTTCTTGGGTTTCACATAAATGGAGCTCACAGTAGGAGCTTTTATTAAGATTTCTGCCACTCAGAATAAGGTCTTCAAGATGCACCCTGATACTGTGGGTGTCAGTAACCCATCCCTCCTGACCCCCAGTTTCTCCGTTGTGTGACCATACCCCACATACTCATTTGCTTTCCTTCCATGGATGAACCCCTGGATTTCCTCCAGCTTGGGGTTCTTACGAATAAAGCTACTATGAAAGTTATTATACAAGTCTTGCTGTGTACAAATATTCTCCTGTCTCTTGGTAAATACCTAGTAGTAGAATTCAAAGCTCATAGAACAGGCATATGTTTATAGGAAACTGGCAGACCCTTCCCCAAAGTGATTGTAGTATTTTATCATCCCGCTAATACTTTATGAAAATTTCCATTCTCCCAAAATCTTGCCAATATTTAGTGTTGTCAGTCATTTAAAATGCTGGCATGTAGGTAGAGTTATCTAATTGAGGTTTTAATTTGCATTTTTCAGATGCCTAATGATCTTAAACGCGTTTTCATCTGCCTTTGGTGATACATATGTCTTCTCTTTAAAGTATCTATTCAAATCTTTTGCCAATGTTTTAATGAGTTGTTTACCTTTTTATTATAAGTTGCAAAGGTGGTTTGTTTTCAGGATGCCACCAGTTTTCTGTCAGATATGCGATTTAGGAATATTTTTTCCCAGTGTGTAGCTTACCTCATTCTGTCCACAATGACATGATAAGAAGTCTTTGAATTTTTTGAAATACAATTTATTATTTTTTCTTTTATGACAGTTTCTTTTTTTTTTTCTGTGAATTAGGAAACTTCTGCCTACTCTGAAGTCTTTCATATTTTCCCCTAAAAGTTTTGTAGTTTTACCTTTTACATTGACTATGATCAATTCTGAATTAATTTCTGTGCCGGGTGTGAGGTGGGGTCTAGATCATTTCCCCATATGAATATCTAGTTATTCTGGAATCATTTGGAAAAAAAGACTTTTCTATCCCTAGCGAATTGCTTTGACATCTTTGTCAAAATTCAAATGATTATAAAAGGTGGGTCTATTTCTGGGCTCTCTATTCTGGGCTCCCCATTGATGAGGTATGAATTGAGGTTAATTTTTTGCACATACATATTCAAGTGTTCCAATACCATTTGTTGAACAAACCGCTTTTCATTGAATAGCTTTTGTGTGTTTATTGAACATCAATGCCCTGTGTATGTGTAGGTCTATTTCTGGGTGTTCCATTCTAATCATTTGATATAAATGTACATCTTTCACCAGTGTCACTCTGCTTTATTACTAAAGGTGTATAGGAAATTGATATGTAATGTGTTTCAATGTTTTTATCCCAAAATGGCTTTGGATATTGTAGGTCTTTTGTGTTTGTATTTCCCCTTAAGTGTTGGCGTTAGCTTCTTAATTTCTAAAAATAGAAAAAAAAAAGCTTTCTTGGATTTTTATCGGTATTATTTTTATAGATCAATTTGGCTCTTTTTTCTTATTTATTTTATTATTTTTTTTTTTGGTAATCTGCCCTGCTGGTAATTGCTTGGTAATCTGCCCTCAAATCCTTTTTTGTCTTTTAACTTTAAGCTTTAGAATATTTTAATATTGGGTAGTCAAATTTATCAATCTTAATTTTTTATGACTTGCCAGGTTTGTATCCTGTTTCAAAAGAAATTTTGTTCTTCTGAGGCTAAAAATGAATAACAGAGTCTAAGGTAGAAAATCTGTGTTGTGGTCAAATAAGTGTGAGAGGATAATCTGTCACTTTGACTGCAATTGTTAGTCAGCAAGAAAGATCAAATGCTGATAAGTAAAGTTTCTCACTCAGGATGCTTGGAAGAGAATGTCAAAGTGTCAAGAAACCTGCCTCCCCTGTGGGGTAATAACTTACTAAAAAAAAAGACAAATGATAGAAAAGCAGATTTAGTCAATAAAACCTAAAGCTCTTAAAAAAAAACAACAATAAAATAGAGATATCTTTGGCAAGTCACTTGATGAAAGAAGCAACATAACAATAATTAATTCAAAAAGAGAAAAAGTTACAGATGAAATGGAAATCATAAGTGATGAAAAGATTAAAAAAACTCAAAAAAATGATTCCTGCAGATGAACACACTAATAATCAAAAGGAAAATTATCTGTTTATCCCAATTCATGTAAAAAAAAAGTGTATTTTATAGCTCAACATTCATACATAACCAACAAAAGACCCAATAATCAAAATAATCCTCTTACAAAAGCAGGACTAGAAGAGCGGTTCTCTTTAGGAATAAAGGTATCTGCTGAGACAGCAGCACTATATTTGGAACCCAATTTCATGAAGTAATATAAGAAAAATAAAAAATTTAGAAAGATCAGAAAAGCAGAAACAAAATAAATTTTATGCTATGAACAATATACTTTTCTACTGAGACTTCTCGCAACTATCAGAACAATAAGAACATTTAGTGATTCAAGACAACACACCAAAAAAGGTCATTTAGAAAGCAGGTAAGAGCACATCACACTTTGTGACAAATGCAAGGCCTCAGGGCCTCTAAATTTATTTATTGAAGGAACAAACAGGAGCTCCTCAGGAACAGGCAGAGAGAACTCCCTCTTGGGAATAGTTAGTACTAGGAGTACAAGGGTAGTAGCCAAACTTAACTAGAGTTTCAACACCCATAAAAACCTAACGGGCTTTTTCCTGGAACTTGTCAAACTGACTCTCAATTTCATAGCAAAGGCTACTTTGAAGTGGATAGTGCCCTACTTGCAGAAATTAATTTGTCCCAAAGCAATGAAGTTTCATCCTCACAATCCGTCATTCCTGGCTCCATCAAGACCCTCTCTGAGCTTCCTGCTGACAGGATGGTGTGTTTCTGTGAAGACTGCCAAATTAGAATTTCCTAACTACATACCTTTTTCTGGTCTATCTTCCTTTGATTCACACTTCAACATGTCCAGTGGCATTGGAGCATCTTGGTTGGAGACTCTCAATATATGGGCACTGTTTTGCAATAAGCAAACTTCCACAAGAGACTGTACCCCCCAAATTTACACTGATCTCAAACTCAGTCCAAACCCCATGCTCACTGCTAAAACTTTGCAATATGGCGACACTGATACACTCAGGACTCATAAATTCATCTTGAAGAGACAAACTGTAAAGCAAATGAAATGCAAGATTTATTTGTAAAGTTGATAAAGCTTGAATATACTCTTAACTCTCATGTGGAAAGAAGCTTTGAAACATTTTAATACAATACTGAGAAACTATGGACTTCTGATTTGGAGGGATAATAAAGGGTAAATTCTTTTGTCATCTCTAAATTTATTTATTGAAGGGTAGAGAAGGAAGTCAGAGGAAAACAAAAAGCAGAAAACAAGCTATAAAGATGAGTTAAAAAATTCACAGGAAGGGCCTCCTTGGTGGCACAGGCAGTTGAGTGCAATGCTGTGAAGCTGTCTGTAGCCTCTGCAGTGCTGGTTCAATTCCCACCGGCCGTAGAGATACCCACATGGCGCAGCAGACCTCTCCTGTCTCGCCTGCTGGTCCCCTCAGCAGTGGATTTCAGTCCCTCTGCCTGTTCTGTTCCTCACTCTGTCTCTGGTGAATCCTCTCACCCTCCCGCACATCTGGCCTGTACCCCGGTTTTTGTATAAATAAATTTAAAAAATCTAAAAAAAATTCACAGAAATTTTGCAGATGCTGAGAAGAAAAGACTCACAAAGAAATTGCCAAGTTATGTCAAGAGTCATGATTATCCAGAGAAAGAGATGTGTCATAAATAGAAGTTATGAATAAGCTCATGGATTGTTTGATAATCTAAGCAATTAACATGAAGAATCACAGGAACACACTGGAAAATATTTACATTTATTGCTGAATGGACACAAAATGTCAATATCAACAAAATAACTTAAATTTGCAATTAGCCTCTACAAGAAGAAGAGTGGAATGCTTGGGAGCTTCCACTCCAGGCAGGATCGAACTAGCCAGGGTTTTTGCTAGAATTTGACAAAAATCTTTAAACTTTTTCTGTCATCACCAGGCACCAGCTGTTAGGCTGAAAGAAATGCTTTGAGGTTATTGATAATCAGACACCAAATGGTAATCAACTGTGTTAGAGTTAAGCTTTAATAGCTTTTGTTGTTATTTTTTTAAAAAGATTTATTTATTTATGCATACAATGACTGGGGTATAGAGGCTTAGGTGTGGGGGGTGAGAAGATTCACTAGAGACAGAGTGGGGAACGGAGCAGGCAGATCTGAAATCCACTGCTGAGGGGAGCAGCAGGGAGACAGGGGAGGTCTGCTGCGCCATGTGGGCAGCCCCCTGGCCAGGGAGCAAACTCATGCCACAGTGGCTGGCAATAGCTTAATAGCACTGAGACTAAACCCTTTCGCCACCAGGGAAGCCCCTAAGCTTTAAAAGCTTTGTATCCTTCCTGTAGAAGATGTTACAAAATTGTGGTCCTGTGAGGAAGGTGAGAAAGAATATCTGGCCCCCAAAATCAAACAAAAATGTAATCTCAGAGGTGTGTCTGCTAATTAATGTAGACACATGGGAACGTTGTGATGTTTGTACTATTTGAGAACTTCTTGAAAAATATAAATTTTTGTGATCTTGTTCTCACTCTTGATAAAGTCACCCAGTTTCTCATTGTAATTTGTTATTCTTTTATAAATTATAGAATTATTAGGCCCCATGAAACACGGACCCTGTCCCGCCTGGGAAAGATCACAACATATTATAAAGCGAGAGCCTCTTAAACAATACTCTGTTGGTTTAGGAACAGGCCGGGAGGAGCAAACATTTTCTGTGAATATAGTAAATATTTTCAGCTTGAGGAGTCCTAAGTCAGCTACTCAGCTCTGCTGTGGGGGAGGATCCAGGCAAGACCCACATGATGAAGGTGTTTGGGCGCCAATAAACCTTCATTTATAGATGTTACAATTTTAACTTCACATTTTTTTTCATATAGCAAGAAAATACCTTCTTTTGATTATGCCTTTAGACAAATAAAAAATGTAAAACTGTTCTTAGCTCGTGGACCCAAAAACAGGCTTGCACCCCATTTCACCGGCGGCTCTAATTTGCCAGCTATTTGCCAGGAGAGATAAATAAATCAGCAGAATAAAATAGTAAATCCTCTCATAGCCTACGTGGGTATTCCTTGTGTGATCAAGTGAGCATGTTTGAAATTACTGAGAACAGGATGGAGACAACTGGCTGTCCGTTCTGCAGCCACGGTCCCCCGTGAAGACACTTGTCAGGTTACTAAAAATTTAACAAGCAGCAGAGTTGAGAGAAGAGAGAAAGCAATGCACGTGGGCAGGCCATCCCTCTACTGCGTGATTCCCTCTTTGGTCTTCCCTTAGCCAATCTGAGCATAAACTTGTTTTGACAGAAGAAAAGGGCTGCTGTAAAAGCAGTTACAAACAACAACAGGACAGCGGAGTGTGAACAGATCGAGTTGAAACGTCAGGCCACAGATTTCAGCGTTTCTGTTGCCAACAAGAGACTTAGTGATCAGATCCGGGATCTTGGAACCAGCTAGTCAGGCGGAGTCGGTGATAGGGCCGGGGGGGCCTCCAGAGCCAGCAGCCAGGTAGAGCTGCCCCCCGGCCTGGAGAGGAGGCTGGGGCCTCGGAGAACAGGAGGGATGCCAGCACCCAGGGCTCCAGGGATGCCAGCCCAGCCTGTCCAGCGCAGATGCCAGAGCCCCACCCTCTCCTGACTGTAACCCTGGACGCCCTGGTGCCGAGTCCTGACCCATGGCCCTCCACCACCCATCAGCCACACGCGGAAAAATCGCTTCTAAGAGGCAAGGGCACCAGAAAGGAACCCCTGACGGTGGCGGGGTGGGCCCGACGGGGCGAAGATCGGAGGAGCCTGTGCAAGAGGCTCTCGTGCTGAGAATGGCTGTGCTGAGAAGCCCCAGCTCCCGGGACAGGGACCCTGCTCCTGAGAAAGTGTCTCCAAAATCCGACTCAGCCCAACAGGAAAGACTGCGTGCAGGGGACGGAGCGGGCTGCCCCACTGCACCTCCCAGTCAAGTCCGTCAGATACTGGAGAGCCTCCAGGCCTCCCTGCCTCCCAGGGGCTACCCCCCGACACCCCTCAACACCCCCACTCCCCTGCAGTGTTTCATTCTCTCATCCCCAGAGAAGGTGCCTGGGCCCTGTGTGTCTGCTCACACCTGCGGTGGCCAGAGCAGGGCCGGTTCTCTCTCACCAGCCCTCTCGGTCCCTGTGCGTGGACACAGGGCAGTGAGCCGTCCAGAGAGGTCAGCCGGCCTGGACACTTGGGGCAGGAAGATAAGCTGCAGCTCGGCCAGGTCCTGGGCCAGGCTCTTGGTGAGCAGCTGCTTTGTTTCAGGTGAACTTGACTGGGCCTGTTTACTGGGAATCTGTGAAATCATAAATGGTCTATTGTGTTCGGTGGCCGGATGCCCAGAGAGTTTCTCCTGAACGTTTGTATCACCAGACTCCAAGATTCCGCTTCACCTCCTGCTGTCCATACTCCAGTCTGCACACGCAGATACACACACACACACACACACACACACACACACACACACACACACACACACACACACACACACGAGCTTGGCACTATAGACTCACACAAGCTCTCAGTCCCAATCAGCAACCAGCATCCCCCATCTGTCATACAAACACACACCCAGATTCTCCCCAACCTACCACACCCCAGCACACACCCACGTTCACATGTACCCAGCAGCACACACCTCAGCTCTGGCATGTCAGCCACCCAGGGGCTCACCGTTTCTTCCTGCTGTAACCTGAACTCCACAGCCCCCTTAGAATTCCTTTAGAGGGTCCCTAGTTTGGAAAACGCTTTGCCCCACCCCACCCCGGGCAAAGAAATCCCAACAGTGGGCGACTTCATGGGAGCACCTCCTTAGTCACAGCGGACATGGAACCTCGGGCCACGTGTGGGGCAGTTCATGAGCAATTAGACCTGGGGTTCCAGTTTCTTCACCAGCGAGGCCCGTCTCCTGCTCTTCCCCGCTCAGCACCCGAGCCTTGAAATGTTTTGTCTAATGAGCAGAATGCACGTGTAACTAATGGGCTGCCTCCTTGCTGGTTCAGCAAAGGCACACATGCCTTCCGATTCCAATTTCAGATCAACACCTGATAGCTAAAGCTACACTTGAGCTGATAGGATACGGCCCCAGAGCTCAGCGACTTGACATTCTAGTTAGCCTCGCGGCCTTGTCGCAGGTAATATGCAAGCGTTGGCAGGCTTCTGGAAATATTGAAAATAGCTCAGCCACCTCCGCCCTTCCCTTCATGGACCCCCTGCGGGTGCGGAGACCCGGGCTGGGAGCTGCTAAACTAACATTTGACTCTGCCGAGGAAGCTAACAGTGTAAACCAGGAACGGGGCACAATAGAAGGATGTGATTAATTGTAGACTCTATGCAGCTTCTGGGAGGTCGTTACGCTGCCTGAAAACCAATGGTGGATGCTGTCCCCGGCCACCTTGGTGCTGGGGGCTTGTCCACCAGGCTCTGCCTGATTCTGGGCTTGTGAATCTTGTCCACTTCTAGCTAGAGGGCGAAGAGGCAACCTGACCTGTGAGCAGACCAGGGTGGTCAGGGGCCTAGCTGGGCCTTCCTACAGAACTGTCCCATTATTGATAATTAAGACCTTGAGGCCCAGTCCAGGGCTTGTGGGGAGGGTAAGGGCTGTTGACCCCCCCAAGGCTGAGCTGAGATTCTTCCATTTGGAACCCTGGCCTGCTTGGCCTGGGAGCAACGGAGAGACCAATTAGTCAAGCTATTTCGCTTTGTGTGAGAGGCAATGGCTGGAGTAACTTGTCCAAAGATGCAACAGCTAGGAGTCATGCCAGCGAATATGCTCGAACCCAGCTCCATGAATGCCTTGATTCTTGGAAAACCCCCACAAAGGGAGATGGGGCAGGAATTTGGTATCCACTGCTAGACTTTGTATGGATTATTTTAAATTTTTTAAATTTATTTTTATTGAGATAACATTGGTTTGCAGTGCTGGGTATTATTCAGGGCAATAAGTTCACACCTCTTCGGATGGATGTCACCCTCCAACCCTACCACCAAAGCACCCAGAATTCCCCACCACAGGCACTGGGCTCCCCTCCTTTGCTCCCACCCCCACCCACACCCTCTAGTAGCCTCAATTCTACAGTCATCCTTGCAGGTTTTGTTTTTGTTTAGTGTTATCTAATCCTTTGTTTTGTTTCTCTGTATTACACCTATGAGCAAAATCATCCAGTATTTGTCTCTCCTTCTGACTTATTTCACTTAACAGCAACCCCTCCAGTTCCATCATGTTGCTGAGTCATCAAGAGTTCATCTTTTTGCAGCTGTGTAGTATTCCACAGTGTGTATGAAAGTCTCCCTGCGCAGCACGGTTCTGTCCTGAGTTTCAGACGTCACAGGCTTTGCAGATTTGGCACTAGGTCCGCATCACTCACATTCCTGGAGCTGAAGTTCACATAGATTGAAAGTGCTCAGGTGGGCCCTGGAGACACAACAGTCATTCCTTCAACCTACCCTGAACCAGAACTGAAAGTCACCAGCTCTCGGGCAAAAGCCAGCAGCCGCAGAAACTAGAGGGAGACTCTTCAGAAAGGGGCTGGGTGCTCATCAAATCTCCAGAAACAGAAGCCCCTCGCCTCCTTGCTATGCTCTCATCACTTCCCAGCGTGGGGCCAGATTCAGAATGCCAACGTCTCCTGATGAGGACAGATGCTATTTATCAGATTTTTTTGCAGCTAAAGAGACTTTAGGATGCAACGGGGCCATGAAACTCATTTTACAGATAGGAAAAATGAGACTGAGGAGGCTTTGCTGTCCCCAAAGACCTGGGGCTCCAGAGCAGAGACCCCTTTCTGCAGCGACCATCCTTGGGGAGTCCAGGGGGCGCGACGAGCGAAGGTGTTCAGTTTGCTCCCCCTCCTCCTGTGCATCAGGTGTCTGCGACCTCAGAGGCCCAGCATTTGTGGGCCTTTAAGACTCTGAACTTTCTTGAAAGATAAGGGAAGAAAGACACACACCGTATGGTCTACACGGGGGCAGGTGGGGCACGGAAGGGACAGCTACTCACTTCTATCCTTGCAACTCTGAATGATTCACTTGGTTACAAGAAAGATGTGCATTTATTGTAGAATTTTAAATTAAAAATTATTATTTCCAGGGGAGATTCCTGTGCTGGAGTTGATCACTTATTTAGCAGCACAATTGGGCCAGTTTTTAATCTAGCTGAACCTTGATTTTCTCCTTTAAAAACTGGAGCAATAATACCCCCCTCCCAAAGCTCAATAGCTGTTTTGAAGATCAAATAGGAACCTGAGACATTATAGACAATAAATCAAATATCACCACTATGGGGAAGGACCAAAAATGATAGAATTGTCAGGGCCATGATTGCATTGTCTCGGCCTCTTTTTTCTCATCCCTTTAATCATCTTTGCCATTTTTCTCTAGCCAGAGGGCTGTTTTCATTGATTCCACAAAGATTTATATGTTTTATCTGGAAGGTTCTATGGAAGATTAGAATGGAAAGAGGTCACCCATATACCCTTATGTTACATTCATTCTGACTGGAAAGACCTAGACAAAAGGAAAACAATTTAAGATAAAATAGCAATTACTCTGAAGGAGCCTTCAAACAGACTGGCTTACCCAACGGAAAGTGTTCCCAACTAATTTGTCGTTTTTGGGCAAAATTTGCTTGGTGAAATGAAGTGGTCATTTCTGTTGGGGGAAACAAGATAAGAAAAAGACATAACCACACTGAATGCATGTGGGGAGGGGTAACCCAATCACGCTGGAATTCCACGATTTGGCTTCACAGAAAGGACTGTAAACAAACACTGAACTGCGCTTAGTAGGTCTGTTTATACAGACCTTGGGTGAGCAGCTCAGAAAGTGAAGTGTACTTAATGTTAACAATAAGTGAAATATACCGTGGACTATGGGAACCAGGGTTCTCAATGCCCAAGGAGGGTGTTACAGAGACAGACGGTGGAGATTTGAACAAATTCTGTGATGTTGGGTTGGAATTGGAGGTGTCAGTGTGCGCTCGTGACTTTTAACATTAGATGGATGGATGGATGGATGTGTGTGTGTGTGTGTGTGCGCGCGCGTAAACATATAGCAGATATAGATATCTACTTATTTATCTATCCTAACTACCTACCTACCTACCTATTATCTCTTTTCCATTGGGAAGGCCCTAAAGCCATGAACTTATCAGCTGACCAGATTTTTGGCTCTGAAGATTATTCTCCAATAAAAGAAAGAAGAGCCCCACCCCCACATTCCAGGCAGCACGGGTCAGGAAAGGACAGGTTGAACCTATAACTTTTCATGCCAGAAAGATGGAAATGTCCCCCAAATAATAGGGACTGGGTCAAAAGCACATGGGGTCAGCTGAAAAGGATTCCACTGCCCACAAGTTGATAAGTTGGACATGTTGAGTGTCAAAGTCGATATTGTAACAGATTATGGTCTGAAGAATAAAATAGGATGCCCCATGTCCATCCTGAGTGTGGAGAACAGAAAAAATGGCCCTCACAGATATCCACCTCCTGATCCCGAGAGCTGTGACTATCACCTTAAAATGCCAAATGCCTAAAGAGACTGTGCTGCTGGCACTAAGTTAAGGATTTTGAGTTCGGAAGATGATCCTGGGTTATCCAGACAGACAACATAATCACAAGGTCCTCATACAGCCAAGAGGGAGGCAGGAGAGGCAGAAGGTGGGGGGTCTGATTGCTGGCAAGGAGACAGAAGCTGAGGAATCTGGGTGACCTCCGGAGCCGGAGACCAGGAGGAAGGTGGCTGACACCTTGATTTTGGTCCTGTTAGATCTTTTCTGACCCCCAGGACTTTAGGATGATACATTTGTACTGTTTTGAGTCACTAAGTTTGCATTAATTTGTGACAGCAGCAACAGAAAATGAATGCATTGACACACACCTGGCACACACATCTGGCGCAGTGCATACACACACCTGCACACCTACTGATGTGATAGAAGGGGGACTCTTTGTCGTAGGCTCAGCTGATGAACGAAGAGAGAGAATGAGATTCAAAGCTAAGGTGGTGATGTTTTCGGGCAAGCGTTATCAATGGTGGTTAAATTTAATGAGTGAAATTTGGGTGAGAAACAGGACACCTTCATCGTCGTCACAAAGCTTAGACGTCACCCAGGAAAAGCCGGACCTCACGCCTGGCGGACCCTGACACAGCCATGTGGTCAGCGTTCAGTGCTGATTCTGGGACCCATGGATGTCCAGTGCCTTCTGGAGGGCAGTTTCTTCCATGGGGTCCCTCAGTCCTCAGAAGGCCATGGCCCTTCTCCTGAACACCAGACCCCTGTGGTCCTGGCGCAGGGGAGGTGTCCTCCTGAGGGCGGTCGCTCGATCTCACCTGCCACCTGGGAATGACAGGTACCAGCACTAGTTACTGAATTTTGAATTTTAAACTCAAAATATCTAAAGGAGAAGCATCCAGAGGCTCGATGGGAGAACACTGAGGAGAGGTTCTGGAAGTGTCACACGGCTAGGTCAAAAGATCACTGGAGAACTAAAGGAGAGAGGAAAGCAGGCACCCAGACTTGCTTACTCAGAAAACTGCCTGAAATAGAGCCGCTTAATTCCAAGTCAAATATTCCCCCAGCAGCTATTGATTGCTCGAGGCTGGCCAACCAGCCATTCCACCTCGTTGTGCAGACACAGTGGGGGCGTGTGGAGGGGGGGTGCCATACAGTCCTAAGTTTCCACAGCCAGCCAGAGCCTGAACGGGGATCCACAGAGCAGGGTCCAGCACCGACTCCAGCCTGAGGGCCGCCTCTTCAGGCTGCAGGCCTCTGGACACCAGCCCGATGCCCGTGCTTCTGTTAGCCGGACACACCTGCCGGCAGACAGTGTCAGGCCTCGTCAAGAGCAGCCTCCCGGGACCGCCTCACATCCTCGCCTGTGTGAGCCGGGGCTGTTCCTGCCGTCTATACCAGAGGTTTCCAGAGCCTACAGCAGCTCACAGAACTCAGAGAAACAGTTTACTTACTGGATCCCAGGTTACTGTAAAACGACATCATTCCGGAGCAGCTGATGGCGGAGACCCAGGGAAGGTGTAGGAAGAGGGCGTGGAGCCCCCACCCCCTTTCCAGGGCAATGTGGCTCCAAATCTCCGCCCATTCACCAACCCAGAAGCTCTCGAACCCCATCCTTTTTTAAGGGGCTGCATGACATGGTCATGATGATGAGCTCCTTGGCGCTGGGGATTGAGCTCCGCCCCCAGCCTCTGTTCGGGATGCCAGGAGGAGCAGACAATGGAAGTTCATCCAGAGTCACAGGGTTGGGATCACAGGGTTGGTTCCCCTGGCAACCAGCCCCATCCTTAGATGCTCCCCAAAGTGACCTGATTCACATCACAAGAGACACCTTAATCGCTTTCAAACTTCGGAAAAATTTCAAGACTATTGGAGCTGTGAGCCAGGAACTATAAATGCAAATCAAAGGCATATGAGAACCATATATTTTTCTTATAACTATATATTTCTTAGAAATATTTACTTATAAGTCTATATAAATACATAGACATTTGCATTATATTGTAAATATATATAAAATATAAATAAATGCTTATAAAATATTTCTTATTGATATTTTTATAAAGAGAAAGTATAAATATATATTTTCCTTATGAATTGCAACATCACACCAATGGATCACTGCCCCTCAGAGCCTTTCAGCCTCCCGTCCTTCACCGTAATCAACTCCCTCTTCAGCGCACAGAGCACTGACTGTGTGCCCAGCACCCTGGGCAGGGGGCGGGCATGCTGGGGACCATGACCGTGTGTTGCAGAGGGGCAGATGCCGTGACAGTGACCCTTGTGGCGAGGAGTCGGGCTTCGAGGTGGCTTTGCTCTAAGGCCGTGTAGCATCATCCAACATCTGGGGCCGAGCCCCAGCTGTGCCACTTTCCTAGCGAAGCAGCCTTGGGCACCACCTTTAATTCCCCGAAACTTGGTGCCTTCCGTAAAGAGGGCCTCCTCGGGCCGCGGTCTGGATTAAACAAGCTAATATTTGAGAAGCACGCCGAACATTGCCTGGCCCACTGTAAGCGCTGTATAAATATGTGTTTAATTAATTTAGGAAATAAACGTGTCATTCCTTGCAAGGGTTGGGAAACAAATTTATGTCTATGATTTCATGGTGAAGCCGTTGAATGTGGGATTAGGCCGTCGTCAGTGATGTCATGCAGGGAGAGGGCGACAAATTAAGAAAGAATGACTCATCAGCCCCGGTGCCACCCGCCGGGCACCGAGCAGCCGTGCGGGGAAGGCGCGAGGCAGCGGGCAGATGCTGCCCAGAGGATGCGACAAGACTCCTGTCGCCACTCTCGGCAGGGCCGGGGACGTCGCCCCTGCCTTTGCAGCCCCCTCCTGCTCGCCTGACCTTCCGCGTGCACAAGCCCCAGCTGGGCACCGGCTGGGGTCCAGCAGGGTGGAGTACGGCCTTGGAGATGTCCGGGTCTCGTTTGTGTGCAGTGGCGTCCATGCTCAAGGGCAGATGGGGGTCACACGCCCCTCACCAGCCAAGTGCCAAGGTGGGGGCGCCATTCTCCCCCTGCCGCAGACGGGAGCTGTGCCCACACTGTGAGGCCGGGAGACCCCCCGGGCGGCAGAGGCAGAGGAGCCCACGCGTCTGCCCCAACCCGGGGACCTGGACTGTCCTGGATGCCCACGCAGGCCCCTGGAGGTGGGGCTCCCCGTCTGCAGGATCACCTTCGAATCCCATGCTCCTCCTGCCCCGCAGCCCGCTGCTCACACAGACACCGGAGCTTCAAGGAAGTCAAGTAGCTTCAGGTTCACGACGAGGTTTCTGGGCAACAACTGCTTTTTTCTATGGAAAACACCAGCTCCAGCCACGCCAAACGCCACACTTTCCAAACTGAGGTTTGGTTGTTGTTTTGGGCCGGCCCACACGAGGCCCAGGAGAAACGCACCGAATACACACTCTGGCCCCCGGGGGCTCTGCTGCGCCGGCTCATAGGGGCAGGATCTGTGCCGTTAAGGCTCTCAGTGACCCAGCTGGGCAGGCAGGTGGACCGTGCGGCCAGAGCCCGGCCATCCCAGTCTTGCCGGTCTCCCCAAGCTCCTACAGACCCGCAGGAGGGGCCGCCTGCCCAATGGTCCCCACTCTGCATCTCCACCCCTAAGAGGGAGTAGGGAGAAGAGAAGGGGAGCCCTGGAGCCGGAGCAGAGAGCAGAGGAGGTGAGCACAAGACCCCCACTTCCCTAGGAACATGTGTTCTCAGCTTTTGTGGCCAGACAGGGATTGGGGGGCTGGGGAGGCTGGGCTCAGATGGAGTGTGCTGGGAGGGTGGGCAGGGGCCTGGTGTGAGACGCCAAGGTGACCTTCACCTTCCCTGGGTGGCTGAAAGGGCCATCCTGGTGCCTGCCCCCTCTGGGCCTCGGTGTCCAGCGCTGAAGAGCGAAGGGTGCCCCTACGACCCCCCCCCCCCACCCCGGTCTGTGATCCCCAGCAACTCTGCCAGCGTGTCTGTCTGTCCCTCGCCTGCTCAGACTCTGGGGAGATGGGGAGAGAGAAGTCAGATGAGGGAAATAGACAGCCGCTGGGTCCCCGAGCGAGCCCCGTGTCTCCTGGGCACATCTGTGCCGGGGGAGCGGCAGGGAGGGGGCCGGGGTGATGAGAGATCACCCAGATGATGTTTCTCTGGCGACAGAACTCTTCAGAGCTAAAGGAAAGTAATTGGACTTAATGTCCAAGGACAAAATGAGTCCATAAATCCAGGTGCTGTCTGTTGGAAATTTCAGAAGGCCCCTGTTTCCCTTCATCTTATCTCTGCCAGACAGCGCGAGTTCCTCATGTGATTAGAGAGATAAGGCAACGCCAGACCCTGCTTCTCTCACGAAATCGCCACTGTTGCCTTCAATGACAAGGTTATCATTCTATCAAAGGCCTTTTATTTTGATTTCTCTCTGCATTGTGGATGGGTGTTTTCCAGATGGGGCACTTATCTCTCCGGAGAAGTCACCAGACACTACACGTGAGGCCTGCTTCACTCGCTGCACTGAGTCAAGTGTCCATGTCCCCAGGGGTCATGGACCCCCTAAGGATTTTCAGAACTCACATTTGGTGCAGAGCTGGGAGATTCCCCTGCCCTTCGGAATGCTCCTGGCAAGGGACAGGGCGGCCGCGGCTCCCAGTGTCTCTATGAGGAGGACCAGGCTGGACCCTGCATCCGTGAGGCAGCTGTCCAGGTGGACACGCCCACAGGTGATTTCTGACTTTGCACTTGGACTCACGGAACCCAGAGGGCAGTGGTCCCAGACAGGGAGGCGTGGAGATGGACGACGCAAGCATATTTCGTTTGAAACCAAGAAGCCACTCTGAGTCCAAGGAGAAACTCAAACCATCTTTGGAGACTCGAAGAGCCCAAGGCGCAGAACTGGGTCCAATTTGCACTTCTCTGCAGAGCCCCTCTGGCGGTCCCTGCCTTCCTCCAGATGAGCTGAGGGGGACGAGCTGCAGGCCGACCTTGCCTGCTCTGTGCAGAGTGAACTTTCCATTCAAAGTGAAATCCAATGCAGAAAGGCGACGTGTAATCATTCGCAGACATCCCTGTGCTGTGTGCACTGGGTGGGGCCGAAGCGTCCGGAGCGGGAGTGGTGGTGACTCTGAGGAGGATGGGAGCCTCGGCGACCGTGGTGGGGGGAGGAGGAAAAGGCGGGGTGTTATTTGGCTCACTTCTCAAAAAGAGGGGTGAGCGGGCTCAGTCTGCCTCCTTGAAGCTTTCCCCAGGAGATGCAGCCTTTTCTCCCACTTCAGCCTTGAACCAGGGATGGAGAAGTCCCCCAGAGTGTCCTTGAGGATGAACCTTCTCCGCTGTAACTCAACAGGGAAAAACCAGAAAGATGACTCATGCTTCCTCTTACACCTGTGTCAGCTGAGGATCCTTGTTCCATATGTAAAACAGGACTCCGGGAACTCACCAGGGACGCAAGGCCTGACTGCTAATAGTCTGTGCCATTTATTCAGCCAGACAGTGCCAAGTAGGTCTCCTGTCAGTTCATGCCGTTCTCACGCAGCCAGCTGCGGTGGTTATGGTCATTACCCCCATGTTCTTTCTGGAGAAACCAAGGTTCAAAGAGGTTAGATCCTGAACCCACATCACCCAGCTAGTTTGTGACAAAGCAGGGGCGTGAACTCTGTCTCACTCCCAAGGTCATATGGCCTTTTGGGCATTATATCCAGGCAGCCTCTGCTTTTTATAAAGAAGGCTTCTAGAATTTGAAAGTTTCCAGATTTTTACCCTTCAACATCATTTTCCAAAGCTTCTTGCATTTAGTTTTGAGATGCACAAATTGTCACCTTGTCCAGACTGGAGCTTTGTGGGGGAATTCAGGGGTGTGGCTGTGATAGGATGTGCCCTTGTGATTTTCATCCCTGGCACCTACATAAACCCTTTCCAATGCCATCCTGGAGAAATCAAGGTTCAAAGCCTATGCCCTTTCCATGTTCTCCTGCCTGATCAACCCCCATTCTCTCTCAGACTTCAGCTGGGACCTCCGTCACCTGTGCTGGGGCTGGTCCCATGATGTCCTTTTCTTTGCTCCGAGAACCACCTTCTTTCAAAGGCAACCTCTTGAGGAATGGGGCTGGCTCTCAAATCAACTCAGATCTCACTCTTTGCTTCTTCCCCTCTGTGTGCTATTTCTGTGTCATTTTAGACAAACTGTGTCTCTTTTGCCTACAAATTTATGGACAAACCACCTTATCTTAAAAAAAAAAATCCATTTGAAAGGCAATAAAAAATGAAAAAATCTATTTGATTTCTCAAAATGTAATCAAGAAGACAAAGAAAAATCTGAACTGAACAATAGCCATTAAAGATTGTCAAGGAAGGATAATCTTTATATCCTCATCATATGCAAATTTCTCCAGAGGGAAAAGAAATAGGAAGTTCCCAAATAAATTTTCAAATTTCAGAGAATGAAAGTCAGACAGGGATTGTATAAGAAAATTATGGCCTAATCTTATTCAAAAACCAGAAGTAGACAATCCTAAAGACATTCACAAATAAGTATGAAAATGAAAAACAACAAAATAAAACAAAACAAATATGAAGTATACCCAAGAGCCCAAGTTGGCTCAGCATTAGAAATTCTACGCATCTAATTCACTGTATTATATTAAATCTTAAATATCATACAATCATCTGAAGAAAGGCTGAAAAAAGTTTTTGAAAAGTTTGAAAATCTGTTGATGACTAAAAAAATATCAAGCAAATTAAGAAGAGATCTTCTTTAAAATGACAGTACCTGCCAAAAGCATATTTGCTACTAGTACAAGAGAGTCCGTTAATAGCAGAGACAACTCCAGGATATTTCTTCTTCATTATTACTATCTAATGCTCAAAGACAAAATAAAGAAACAGGGTTAAAAAGACAGAAAAGTTTATTATTTGCAGATGTGTGAATGATTATCCACATAAAAATATAAAGGGATTTTCTAAAAAATCAGGATAGATATAAAAATGAGCCATAGACAAAAGCTATTAGATTTTACACTCTACCAATTAGATAATAAACTTTATTTTAAAAAAATCAAAATAGAGCTTCCCTGGTGGCGCAGCGGTTGAGCGCTGGGTTGCGAAGCTGCCCGCAGCCTCTGCAGCACGGGTTGGATTCCCGGCCAGCCAGGGAGATTCCCACATGGCACCGCAGACCTCTCCTGCCTCACCTGCTGCTCCCCTCAGCAGTGTCTTTGGTCCATCTGCCTGTTCTGCTCCCTGTTCTGTCTCTGTCTCTTACCCTCCTACGCCTCTAACCTGTACCCCAGTTCTTGTATAAATAAATAAATCTTTAAAAAAATATGAAGAAAATGACAAAACTTTATTAAAGGGCACAAAAACCTGAGAAACCCAGAAATATACCACGGTTATGAATAGGAAGGCACAATATCATAAAAATGTGAGATTTTCACATAATAATCTATGTATTCCATAAAATTCTAGATAAAACTCACATAGAAATTTTCTTAGAACATTGTAAATCAATTTAAAAAATTTATTTTGAAGGATGTATGCTTAAGGTAGCCAAGCCAATTTTGGAGGGTAATCAGGAAGGGGATTTGTAAGAGGATTTTCCCCAGCTAATGTCAACACTTAGAAGGCCCTAGTAATTATTTAAGTGTATAATAAGAGCAGAGTCGAGCAAAGTGACTGATGTTATAGACCAGCCCTGTGGAATTTTCTGTGATGGTGGGGGGAGGGGGTATACAATCTCTTAAGTTGTCCAGTATTGTAGTCACGGTTACACGTGTCTATCCAGCACTTGAAATAGGACTTGTGAAACTAAGAGAGGCAATCCTTAATAGCATTTCATTTCAATTGATTTATATTTAAATAGCCATGAGTGGCCCATAGCCGCCATATTTATAGCACGGGCTACATGGGGAAGGCCTGCAGCTCTCAGAAACAAATATGGCGGCGCTGCACCAGATGGAAGCATCATCCCAGATCAGTGGGGAAAGGGAATTGACTGCGCATAAGGAAAAATGTTCTATGCACACAAATTTGCGTCCCTATTGCACCCCATCTGTACAAATAAATTCCAGATGCATTTAAGACCTAACTCTCAAAATCAAAACCTCAGTAAAACTTTTGGAGACAATACAGGAGGATACCTTCTAGATCATGACTGAGGAAAACTTTTCTTAAGCAGGACCCCATAATACAACTCATAAAGAATGTTGTGATCCATGAATGTAACAATATCAATGTTAAAATAATTTCATAAAATACAAGGAATGACAGAAGAATATATTTGCCACATTTATAACCAACCAAAGATAATGACCCAGGATATGCAATTTATATCAATATGAAATAGCAAATGACTCTGAAATATATGGACAAAGTGTATAAAGCATCATTCCCAAAAGAGCAATCTTAAAAGACTGATACGAATATGAAAAAGATGCCCAAGCTCCTGAGAAGTAAGGACTTGCAGTCAACCAACAACACGTGACTTTCCACACTCAGCAGCGTGTCAGCGCAATGGCTATCCGTCCATCCTGTCCATCCAGATTCTTCTTGTGTTTGGGGAAGTTCCCCATTTTTGGAGTTAAAGTCATTCTACCCCTGAAGGTTGGAAATGCCCATGTTAGCCATGCCAGCCCCCCTGCATCGCTGGCACAGGCACCTGCTGTGGCTCCACCAAGCAGACCTTGACTCCTTCCAGGGAGTGATGGAGGGAGCCACTGGTGAGGAGGTCTCCAGCAGCCAGGTTACGACTAGAGCCTCTTGCCAGCAGTGATGGCATCTCATAGTGGTATCCTCACTGGACAGGATTTGGGGTGTTGAACTGATCTGGGGAGCTCTGTAACCTGGTTCATTTCTACTGAATGCAACAGCTCCTAATGTGGGGACACATGATCTGCCAGACCTTGCTGGGGTGGCGCATTTGTTACAGCCTCTCTGTAAAGGCAGGCGGTGCAGAGTGTAGGAGGAGCTTCACCTGACCCACGCTCCCAACTGTACCTCCCAGGAACAGGCCAGACGGAAAGATCCCGTTTTACTGCAGGGGGTGTGTTAAGCATTATCATTGCAGCGATATGTTCAATAGTTTATAACTAGAAACAACCCTCTTAAGTGGGGAAATGCATAAAGGGTGCTGTATTCAGAGAACATGTTTAACAGTGATTATAATAAATGAAATTGTTGCTATGTCTGCATATGGATGAATTTCACAGATACATCGATTCAGAAGAAAGTGGCAGTATGATTCCTAGGACGTAATATTGTTTACGTGCATTCTAAAAGCATACAGTACAACATTCCAGGTAGTTTTGCTTAAGTCCATACGTATAGAAATATCTGTAGCAAGAACCAAGAGGATGGGAATTATTTCAGTAATGCGACTGTCTCTGGGAAAGGAAGAAGTATGAAAAATCTGAATTGTATCCATTTTTAATGAAAAACTAGCTGGAGCAAAAATGACAAAACTTTGATATTTTAAAATCTGAGTTGTGAGTATATAGATGTGCTTTATATTCCTTTTTTTCACTTTACTGTATATTTGAATTATTAAAGAAAACCCCAAAGCTTTCAGAGTAAAAAATTTAAAAGCCTTTTATTTCATTTCACTCTGTTCACTGTCCATGAATTAATGATCATCTATTTGTTGGGAGCTCAGCATTTGTTAGGCTCTGTACTGATTGTTCTGTCTCCCTGTTCTGTCCCTGTTCAGTCTTAGCGGGTGGCCCAGTGACTCATTGCCAGCTCAGGAAATATTAAAAGTCTGATGCCTCCACCACACTCCCAGAGATTGTCTGACCCGGCCTGGGAATTGGGAGATTTTGAAATTCTCCCTGTGACTCTAATATTCAGTGGGGGTTAAGAACTCCAGAAATAGTTTATAGATGTGTTTCCCAAACTCTACCTAATTATAAGACACACAGGGGGTCAGTACAGGTATAGATTCTCAGGTCCTACCCCAAGCGCATCCCTCGAATGCACAGCTCTAGGGAAGATGCTGGAACACTAGCATTTGTATCGAGTGCTTGGCCAATCCTGGTGATCAGCCAGTTTGGGAATCCTAGATACCTGCTTTGCACACCCTGGAAGGCCCTTTGGCTCCCCTCCTGGAGATTCTGATTCTGAAGGTCTCAAGGGAGACCCAGAAAACTACTTTGTTTAGCAAACTTCCCAGGTGAAATGACCTGCCATCTTGTGACCCTGCCATCTTGTCACCCGTCTTGTGCAATCACGTTCTGATTACAGGTGAGAAAGCAGAGTCATCATGATGACCACTAGTGTCCAAAGTCATCCCTCTGGGACGGCTGCCTTGATGCCCTATGCCGTGTCAGCCCTCAGATTCTTGTTTTTGGGGAGGGATTCATTCCCACCCCAGGAGTCAGGAGTCTGTGTGTCCTCCATGACCCCTGGCTGGCCACTTAGAACATTCCAGCTCTCTGGGCCAGGCATCTCAGTTCTGGGACGTCTCTGGATCTATGGTGACAGTAAAGTTCCCTTCTTTCTGGGGCTGCTGGTTAGAATAAGATTGTGTGTTTGACCTGCCAGGGGCACTAGGGATAGAAAGCTTTCCTGCAGGTGAATCCAACAAAGGAGAAAAATGGAGCTTAGAAGTGAGGAAAGGATGAGGCTAGAAGATGACAACACTGTTTAAGCCCCTAGATGCATCTGTGCCTGAAGCTAGCACTTGTTTTGAAATGTTCAAAGGCAGCGCCCAATGACTGGCACCATTGTCTTTGCTTCAGCTGGATGTGGTGAGTTGCTCTCCCTGTGGTCTGTATCCACAGGACCTCCCTCCATATCTTCCACCTCCCCCTGCCTGAGGTGTGGCTCAGGTGGCGCCTCCTGATACCATCTGCCTTGCATTATAATCTCTGGCCTCCTGTCTAATTTTGCCCACTAGAGCCTGGACTCTAGGTTCATGGATGTTATTTTATTTATCCCTGCCCCCCCACAGGAATGGGGTTCAGAAAGTGAGTCAAGAAGAAGGCCCTCCATTTGGATTATCCAAAGCCTCATCTTCCAGGGTTCATTAGGAAGGCAGCACCTTCTTAATTAGAGCTGTTAGCACCCATGAGAGTGTTTGCAGAGGCTGTCTCCCGGGGTAATGCAAGGCTACGAAGCCAGGGCCTTGTTAACAGCTCTTGTGAAGTAGTTACCTAACTTCCAACATGGGCCTCCGTAATAAACGAGCAAGAGGAAGAGGAACACAATTCGGGACCCTGCTAATTGTGGCTGCCTCGCTGGCTTAGACGCTCGTCTGCACGTGCCCAAAGGTTGATGGAATGAAACAGTCCCACAAGATAGCTAATAGAAAGTCAATTACTTTGGCCCTTTAAATTGCTTTTGGAAGTGATGGTTGCAAGGCCTTCTGGGAACCTTCTGGCATTCTTCTCCGGTGGGTGTATGAAGGCCCTAGAAATCACTTTGGGGCATCCTCTCATTCTTTTCGTGGGTGCCCCCCCATCTAGCACCATAAATAGCCACATCAGCTCCCGGGCTGGGACGCCCTGGCACCCAGCACTTTGTCCTTCCATCAACAGATGACTTGTATGTTTTGCAGCCAGATTTTTCCTGTAGCCAAGATGGCCAGAAGATTGTCCTCGGTCTTCCAGACATGGGCAGGGCTCATCCATCCAGGACAGCCTGCCAGGCAGGCCCCCTGGCAAAAGGTAGGGTGTCTCAGCCCCGCCCTGGAGGAGGGGGCTCCAAGTCCCGGTCACAGGCAAGAGAGCCCAGAGCTGCGTCCCCTAGGCCTTCAGCTGAGTGGACACCCATCTTTGGTGGTCGGGCGAAAATGCAGCGAAGCCATTTGGAAACAGACTTTCAGCCTTTGCAGACAGTCGTTACCTAACCAGAGGAAAAAGAGGGGGTGTCTTGAGGGTGGAAGAGGGGTGCTCAGCAGTGGCTGGGATTGCTCCAGAGGCTGCCACTTTGTATTCGGAGGAGCTGCTCTCTTGGGGGGCAGAATATTCAGTTACTGTTCAGTCCAGCTGCAAACACCCCAACATCACATCTGTGCTTCTGTTCTCACTCATAGAATTTTACTCACTTTGAGCCAATTTGGGTAATTTATTTTCTTTTTGGCTTTGGGGAAGAATTAACTGTGAGGGCTCTTGGGAAACTCAGAGAAGCTGGAAGTACATAGATGCTGTTTTCCAGCTGTGACAATCTCGGTTATGGGAGGCAGGAATTTGGGGTACAGCTCCACTCCAGGCTTTTTGTGGAGACCTGGGGGTTGTTCTTACCTTACCCACCTGCAGATCCTCCTGACCCGCCAGTTCCCTTCCCAAGGAAAGCAGGCAGCAGAGCTGCCTAGACACTTGTGGGTCATTTGGGTCAGGGTGGGCACCCCCCTTCTGATCACCTGAGAAGGTGGGGCACCCCAAGAAAGGGAGTTCTTCATTCCTTCCCTGTGACTTTCCCCACCACCATGCCTCCTACCCCAAGCCTCACTTATTTATCAGTGACCACTAGTTTGGCTTTGTCAGATTGTCCCGTGGAAGTGTCCACTATCTGTCCTGGGTGTTCGGACTTGCTCTGCTACGCCCCCTCCCTAGGACTCTTCATGTTGCAGTATTTCGTCTCTCCTTACGGCTCTGCAGCCTCCCGATCAAGGCTGCTATTGAAGGGCATCTCCTTCTAATTTGATATTGCATTTGACTGCTTCTTCATTGTTGCCACCCGCCTTCACCACTGTGTGTGCACAGGAGTGTGTGTGTGTGTGTGTGCGGGTGTGTGCGGGCGTGTGCGATGGACACTGAAAAGTGGTTCTGGGTGAGGATACTTTGGTCCCAACCTCATGGACCTGGTTCTGGCTTCCCTATCCACCCCTCCTGCCCCAGGCTTAGAGCAGCAAAGATTTTGGGGGGCAGACTGCACTCTCAGTAATTTGGTAAATGTTCCGTCCCTTGTTTGCTCCCTCACAGAAAGTGGGGAGGTCAGGGGGTTCTCCCCTCACTGGGGCTATGAGCAGTCATTTTCTCCCAGGTCCCAGGAACAGCAGTTGGCAGTGACTGTGGTGCAGCCATCAAGGGTAGAGAAAAAGAAGCAGAATTTGAAGCTCTGGTCTCTCCTCTCTATCTTGGGGTGAGGTCCGAGGTTAAACTAGATTTGAAGTCCACTCAGTGGAAATTATGAGGCTCTGGCTCTTGCCTGGAACCCCCCATGTCTGCTTCTAGAACCCAGGACCGACGGGGCCCCAGAGCCAGAATTCCACGAGGCTGTGAGAGAAAACGCGCAAGACTTCAGGGCTGTGCACGCCAAGCCAGGGCCTTTGAGAAATATGCCACATGGTTTATGTCACTCTTCCCGCCAGTGTGTAAATTTCCTGAAAGTTTGACCTAAATGAGTTCTCACCAAGATCTGATAGGCCAGGACAATGGAATAATCCTTTTTAATAGGATTATAGGCGCTATTGAAAGAGACAGGCGGCTTTGGGCTTGGCCTGTGATTCCTGCTCTAAGGAAGCTCTGGGAGCAGAGACAGGCAGGATGCGGGCTTGTTTTGGAGTCCCCAGCTCATGGCATCCTGGGCCGGCCACACCTGCCACATCTGGAGTCTTCTCCTGCGCTGTCCTGAGTCCTCAGGCCCCAGGGCCTTGGGGAAAGGAGAGCTTGACCCTCCAGGACCGCAGTAGTCCCCTGGGGCTGATTTCACAGGTTTTGCATCCCATGGCCCCTTCCTGCCTTCATTGTTTCAGATTCTCTGTTCCCTGCTTTGGGGACAACACTGCCAACCCAGCCCCGGCATTGTCCGGATGAGGTGTGCGGTGGATGGGGCTTGGTGTGGACACACATGCCACCTGCAGAACTCAACTGTGGAGCGCACTGCCTTTGGGGAAGGGGTGTGTGAAGGGTTTCCCTGCCTCAAAGCAGCCCCCTTGATGCTTCCCCTGAGTTTAGAGAGGGAGAGCAGGCAGACAGGAGAACATGCTCTGAATATTAAAGGCGATTCTGTCTAGAATAACAGTGGCAAGGCCAATCAAGGAGAGAAAAATTAAATTCCATTCCCGCAAAGGCAGGTAAGGCCTGCGTCAGATCAGCAGCAAATGTTAATTAAGAAAATATTCTGCAGGGGAGGCTAGCCATGTGATAAAATGCCTTAAGTCAGCACGCGAAAGGCAATAAAGCTAATTTGAAAAAATCTTCATTGAGTCATAATGAGTGAATGAAAAAAATATTTTGTCAACATTTCATTCAATTAAAGACACACAAAGAGGCTATTTTATTAAGCACCTGCTTCAATGTTCCATATATCAACTCTGCATGTGCCTTCAGGAAATGTTTGATCCTGTCAAGCATCTCAGGTGTCTATCACGTCTCAAGATGCAATTGACTTGTTTAAAGACTTTTTGTGCATATGGACCTGGCTTCATCCGGGACTGTCTTGTTCACTGCTGGCTGGGTTTGCACTTTGGGTTTTCCTTGCTTGTCCTGCATGCCCATGCTGCCCTCCGAGGCTCAAGACCAAAGGTGGATGTTTGGAAGGAGACTGAGGTTATAAGTGGGAAGTGAGATCAGGGTGGGCAGAGTCAGGGTCAGATTCTACCAATGATCCCAGAAGTTTTGATTTAGCTGTGTATAGCCCCTTGGGGTGGGGGGCAGGAGAAGCCTAAGGGTGCCAGCATCCCCCCCTCAACTGGCTTTCAGATGAATAAGTTAGCAAGTAGAAGATCCATCCCTGGAGGGCAGGATCACGCCTGTCTGGCCACCTCTGTGTGCCCATTGGCCTGAGTAACACGTGATGCTAAACAGCTGTCGTCTGAATGATGCGATAAAGGGGGTTCACAAAATCCCCTGGGTGGGCGCAGCAGCCAGAGCACACAGTTGAAAGCCCCGAGCATGCCTGCCTATGTCTGGAGTCAGGCGTTTCCCTTCTCCTCAGGCACACGGCCTCCCCTGCCCTTTTCTGCTTCCCAAGTCCATCAGTGTTTCAAAGTTCCGGTGGCCTTTTCTCCAAGTTCTCTTCCTTGATCTTGAAGCCCAAAGATACGGAGGTGCAGATCTCGTTCAGCAGGGCCTCGCCATTCCGTGCTCTATTATTTACACTTGACCTAGAATTGCAGTGACTTGCAGTGTGAAGATGCGGAGGCGCGGCGCCCTTCCAGACCCAGCCGTGTGCTGTGGGCCGGCCCCCAGACTCTGAGAGCTCCAGCCTCTCCATCAGCACAACAAGGGGACGTTCAGATCAGATGATCTAGAAGGACAGATCAGATGATCTAGAAGGGCAGATCAGATGCTCTAGAAGGGAGCGGCCGCTACAACAAGCACTGTCCATTACTCACTGACTCCATTTCACCAATGGTTTTTACTCCCAACCTGGTCTTAGCAGATTTTCTCAGGAAACTAGAACCGCAGGCAGGAGATGAGTCCTCCTGGTGTGGGCTGGGGGAGCCCTGACTCGTAGCTCAGCAGAAGGGCTTTGACAGGAGCCCAGAACTGATGGCTGCGGGGTTCGCGCCACCTGGGGCGGCCAGGGCTCAGGGAGAGGTGGCTGCCTCACAGCACAAGATGCAGGGGCTCCTGGGGGCAGATGGGTGGACAGGGAGGGACACACTGGTGATGGCTGGACCCACAGGGGGTGTAGTTACCTCCACGGGTGCCCCCCAGGGTGGAAGGAACAAGAGAGGCAGGAGTGGCCTGGTTGAGCAGCCCCCCTCCTGCCAGCAGGTCTTAGATGTGAAGGGAGCCCGAAGATGGGGTGGGGGGGGACTGAGGTGTCACTTACTGTCTGCAGGGACGCCTGCCCTACAGAGTGGGCAAAGTTGGTCAGGGGCAGGTGGACCAGCTGGCCAGCAGCTGTGGGGCACAGTGGGTCTTAGGTGCCCTCCTCCCCAGACTGGTTCTTTCTGGTGCCTGGTGGCCTGAGGTGGTCTGATGGAGAGACCCTCTCTTGACCTTTCCAAGGCCCCCATCACTTTCTGGAAGACTGAAAGGTCGAAGCTTCCAGATCCTAGTCACTGCAAGGGGCAAGGTTTCCAGCCAGGAACTGCCATTTCCAGCTACCTGCTCTGTGCTAAGGGGCTGTCTACAAATTCTCTGATCCTCTGAGGAGTTGCTCATCTTTTATGGAACAAAAACCAGGTCAGTGCGCTGGGGAGGAGGAGGGACATTGCCACAGGGTGCAGCTGGCTGGGCAGGAAGCAGGCCGGGGCCCCGAGGACCTCCCCCAGCAGGCCAGGTTGGCTCAGCTCACCGTCCCCTTAGGGCTGGAAGTGGGAGCTGTGGATGCCAGGAGGCAGCAATGCCCAGGTGGGGAGGAACTTCCAGGCCTCAGGCTTTCCACAACAGCCCCCGGGGGGCAGCAACCACCACCCCCTACCCCATCCTGTTCTGGGGCTTCAGGCTTCTCCTTCTTCCAGCAGTTTGTCACTTACTGGGCCCTATAGCCAGAGTCCTTGATTTACAAGTGGCTCCTGGCTGGTCAAGTGCAACCTGGGATTGTAGATGCTGCTGGGGAGAGGCTGCTGAGGATGGGCTTTAAGGCACGAGGAAGAGCAAGGCAGGAGGTGAGTGGATGAGAAAGAAGGTGCTGGCGGACAGGGAAGGCCCAGCGGGACGGCACCAGGCCCGGTGGGTCCCACAGCTGACGGCTGGGAGGCAAAGGCGGGGGCTCAGGCACAGCTGCCTGGGGTCAGACACTCCCTGGGCTCCGGCCCCAAGTCTGTAACACTGTTGTTGGGATGAGGATGAGGGGATGGACATTAGGGCTGGCCTGGAGGAAGCACCAGGAATGTTCCGGAATACTGGGAAGCATTGGAGTAGGGTGCCCAGACAGGCCATCTCCTCTCCCTGATTTATTTTATTTTTTTTTTTTAATTTTTTTTCTTTTTATTTATTTATGCAAGCACTGGGTACAGTCAGAAGTGCGGGAGGGTGAGAGGATTCACCGGAGCCAGAGCAGGGAGCAGAACAGGCAGACTGACGAAGTACACTGCTGAGGGGAGCAGCGGGTGTGGCAGGAGAGGTCTGCACACCATGTGGGACCCTCGCCGACAGGCAGGTATCGAACTGGCGCTGCAGAGACTGCGGGCAGCTTCGCAGCCCAGCGCTAAACTGCTGCGCCACCGGGGAGGCCCTCCCTGATTTATTTTTAATTGCTTAATGGTGTTAAGAGTATTTATCTCCCAGAACCGATGTGAAGGTCAAGTGCAGGAGCTGAGCCAAAGCTGCTTTGCTAATTGGTAAAACCTGCAGAGGCCACCTTGCCACAATCACTTCTTGGTGGTGTCCTGAGGTGGGAGGTGACACCCCATCATCCCAGGCCGGTCACATCAGACTGGCCAGTCAGAGGGCGTGGGCAGGACCACACACAGAGGGGGCTGCACCCAGAGCTGCTGCGGGCCAAGGGACCGAGGGCAGCAGGGTGACGTGGGCCTGGGGGAGAGCTGGGCTGGGTTGACCGATTCTGTGCAGTGCATGAGGCAAGGCTGGGACGGACGGCGTCATCCTTTGGAAGACTTACTGCTCATCCAAGGGTCCTGGAAGGGCTGCCCAGCTTGGCTATGAGGATGTGCAAGCACAGGCTGTGTGCTAAGGAGGGATTATTGTCTCTGGGACAGACAGACACCCTCCCAAGCGCTCCCAACCCACACTCAAGGCCGTGCTTTTTACTGGCTTTGCCTAAACAGGAATTTTCTTGGCTGTATGTTGGCGAATCCATCTCTTCCTTCACAAAGAAGCTTTAAGAAGGTGTCATTGGAATAGCATTGAATCTGTATATTGCTTTTGGAAGGATGGCCATTTTAATAATGTTTATTCTTCCAATCCATGAGCAGGGGATGTCTCTCCATTTCTTTGTGTCTTCTTCTATTTCTTTTAACAGTGTTTTATAGTTTTCTTTGTATAGGTCCTTTACCTCTTTTGTTAGATTTATTCCCAAATATTTGATTTTTTTTGTTTCAATAACAAAAGGGATGGTCTTTTTGATTTCTTCTTCTTCAGATTTATTGTTTGTGTATAGGAAGATTAATTTTGAGTATTTGAATTTGTTGCCAAGGACAATAGAAATAGGGAGGTCATTTATTTTTTTTTTCCTAGCAATGTTTTGGGGGCAATTTGCAATGAGCGAGCATTTTATTCAAAAAGGGAGCAGTTACTTTTCTCTCATCCGCAAACTCTGCATAGGTAGCAAAAAGTAACTCCAGGCCAATGTGCAAACGCTGCAGATAACTTGCTCTGGAATTCCACACACATCACACATATCTCAGGAAATTTCTTTACCAGCTCTGAAAGAAAGAAGAGAGAGGACCCCAAACTGGCTTCTGGACCCCATCCAAGCTATTTCAAATATTTGATATGACATAATATGAGTGGAGTGTCTTATTCCCCCAGGGCTTGGAGGAGGAAAATTCCTGACCATGTAATGCTATTCTGACCTCCTGAAATTTACCCTGCTCTTGCGCTTTTGCATGGGCAATGCTATTGTTCCCCTCCTGGCTGGAGCTCTGTGCTGGGTGGAAGAGACAGTGAGTTTCTCGCTTTGTCCACCTACCCCTGGAATGTTCTGCACTAACAGTGCCTGTCTTCTCCAGCCTGCCAGATTTAGGGCCTCCTCCCTGTCTGATGTGAGGTGGACTGTGAACTTAACAAATTGAAATGGAGCAAAGTAACAACACGGTGGTGATAGAAAAGCAGCCTTGCATGCCTGAAACACACACTGCGGTCAGGACCCGTATGTACACGTCACCAGCACGACCTGTTCCATTCCTGTTTCCCTGGACTGGAAAGAGAGGGTGGGACTCTGCTGAAGGAAGTTAGCAGACTTGCCTTTGACTGAATACAGCTTGTTCTTAAAATACCTGTGCAGTGGCCTTTGAATTGTGTGTATTTTTGATTTTGTTTACATGGGTGGGTTTCTTTTCAAGCAGTGCTTTCAAAGGATAATTTCTACCTGAGATCTCATCCTTAACGAAACTGGCTAATCACCCACTTAAAACAAACATTTCAAAAGTAGGTAAAGTGAAAAATAGGTTGTTTTCTTTATTCCCTTGGATTTTTCTGTAACACCTGTGATCTTCTGAAGAGGAACTTCCTTGCTGCAGGTGGGTGAGATGCCCCAGAAACAGAGCAAGGGGCAACGCTTCAGCACCAGGAGGATTTTGCTTTTATGCTTGTAATGTGCTTTTATGCTTGTCATGTTTTAAGGAGAAAGTTGTATTGATGGGTGGATTCTCTTGCAGACCTTCTCTTTCTTCTCCAATCAGATTCCCCTCAATAAAGGTGACCTCTAGGTTGTATTAAATACTATCCTTCCAGACTTTTGAAAAGATATATATATATATATCAAATCTGTTGCAATTTTGTCTGTATTATTACACACTTGCTCTTTCCATTTAATGATCTACGTGAAAGTTCTTTGCAGGGCAAACCATGTAAGTCGTATCGCCTTTAAGAAATAGGATCTTGGGGGCCTCCCTGGTGGTGCAAGAGTTAAGACACCATCTATGAAGCTATCTGCAGCCACTGCAGAAAGAGTTCGATTCCTGGCCGGGGAGGAACCCACATGGCGCAGCAGACCTCTCCTGACTCACCCGCTGCTCCCCTCAGCTGTGTACTTTGGTCAGTCTGCCTGTTCTGCTCCCCACTCTGTCTCTGGTGAATCCTCTCACCCCCTGTGCTTCTGGCCTGTACCCCAGCTCTTGTATGCATAAATAAATAAATCTTAAAAAAAAAAGAAACAGGACCTTAAGAATTGAGTCCCATGGTCTATATAGCACACAGCTCATCCAGTCATTTTCTTGTTGCTGGGTGGACAATGGTGTTTTAAACTTTTTCCTACTATGAAATGAAAATCCTTGTCTGTGCCATTTTGCTTTTATGACAAGTATTTTTTTTTCTAGGGTAGAAACCTAGAAGTGAAATTTCTGGGTTGAAGGATCTGCATATTTTAAAGTTTTAATAGAACCTGCCAACCTTCTATCTAAAAATGTTGTATCAATTTACAGTCCCCCATCAACATTATTTGTGGACCTGTTTCCGCACACCTGAGCCAACGCTTACCATTATGACTATTTTAATATTTTATAAAGCATTGAGTGGAAGGGATATGTCCTTGTTCTTTTAATTTGGTTACTAATGAGATGGACAACTTTGCATTTACTATGATCTCTTCAAACACAATGTTTTAAATTATATTTTATTTTAATGGATGAGTGCATGTCCATAGCATAAAAAGCCAAATAGTTCTAAAAGGGTTATAATAAAAAGGAACTACCAGCCTTATGGTTCCCTCTTTATTCTGTTCTTTTTTTCTCCCCAAAGAGAAAACCTTTCCCATTTTATCATTGTTTTTGGTTCCACATCTATAAATAATGTGTATGCATTACTAGCTTTTGATTCTTCGTCTTTCTGTGTTATCAAAGATTTCAGAGGGAAAAACTACAAGTTTGCTAGACTAAATTCTCTCTCCCTTTCTCGCTTAGCAACAGACCCACAGGGAGCAGGGAATAATGTTTCCAGCTAATGAATAGCATTTTCCTGCCTCCCTTATAGAGCTGGTGGTTGATTTGCATGTGGAAAGGAAAATCTCTTGAAGGAACTGACTCATTTGGCATGTAGATGAATTTGGCCTTTTGCCCTTTTTTTTTTTTTCTTCCTACTTGGAAAACAGATGTAATGGCTGGTGCTCCAGTAGCTATCATGAGGGGAAAAGGAAGTAGTATGAATGGTCATACTAAAGATGATGGAGTAGGAACACTCTAGAAGTTTGGGTTTTTGCTGTCCATGGAACTTCTCTGTCCACTAAGCTTCTTTCCACTCTGCTCATAATTTCTTATTTTTCCAAAGCACTGGATTTCATATGCTGTCTCTATATTTAAGGATGTCCCCTCGTTTCATGGAAAATGAACATTTTGGCCCTGTTTTATTCTTCATGTGGTTATTTTTGAGAGATAAAAAGGTAAGATGCTTTTACTGTGCTAGTTTAAAGCTAGAATTTTGTTCTATTTTTAATGCTTAAACACTTTGTAAATGACTTCTACAAAGGTTAGATCCCTTCATGCTCCCAGCAACTGTACATCAATATGTCTGTCTTAACTAGTGCTGACATTAAATATTACCATTAAAAATATCTGCATGTTGGGCCTCCCCGGTGGCGCAGTGGTTGAGCACTGGGTTGCGAAGCTGACCGCAGCCTCTGCAGCACCAGTTCGATCTCCGGCCACCAGGTGAGGGTCTCACATGGCACGCAGACCTCTCCTGCCACCCGCTGCTCCCCTCAGCAGTGTACCTCATCATTCTGCCTGCTCTGTTCCCCGCTCTGGCTCTGGTGAATTCTCTCACCCTCCTGAGCTTCTGACTGTACCCAGTGCTTATATAAATAAATAAATAAATCTTTAAAAAAATAAATAAAAAAAGCAACTGTTTAAAAAAATCTGTATATTAGACTAAAAGATCTTTTAAAAATATTATTAGTGATAACAAAATTTAAATCTTATTATTAATTTTATATTTCTTCATTTGTGAATTTTATTGACATCTCATTTGCTTTCTATTTTACTTTCCATTTTTATCATCAATGTTTTCTTGTTTTTTTTTTAAGGGCTCTCTATATGAGTGTCATTAGTTTTTCAGTTTTTTACAAATATGTCTCCATTTTTTCACTTGACAAAATAACTTGATTTTGTCTATTATCATTTCTTGTGTATGCAAATTTACATTTCATATAATTACACCTACTAGTATATCCTCTGTCTTCTTCTAATCTCTTTTTGTTTAAAAGATATTTTATTCATTCAGAGAACCTTAAGATATTTATCTGTTCTTTTGGCTGTCTTTAAATTGTGTTCATTAATTCCTGAAATTTATGTGGATGTGTGTCTATACTAATATTTCATATACACTAACATTTCATTCATTTTTCACATAATTAAACAATTTTGCTATATCTTTTATTGTCTGAACAGCCCACAATGTTGTCTTTCAGTGTCTTTTAACAATCAATAACTTCTACTTATTTTTGGACCATTAATTCTGTTTCACTGGACTTTCTTGTGGTTGTTTGGCCAGGGTCAAAGTCATTGAATCACCACTGTGGTATAGACAATGTTAGTGTCCGTTTGGGCAAAGGAAACTCCATTACTCTAGTTTCAATTATAGTTATTTCTTTCCTGTTTGCTTCTAAAAAAACTTAAAAACATTTTGGCAATATTCAAAATATCTAAGTGAGATTTTTATTTAGATTGTATTAATCTTATTACTTACTTTTAGGAAATGTTAACATTGGAAAAATTCTGTCTTTCCATCCAGGAACATTATTTATTCAAATTTTTCTCCAATTTTATAGTTACCCTCATATAGGTCTTGCATGTCTTTTTAGTTTTTTTTTTTGTGTGTGTGTGGATAGTTAATATTTTTTGCTTCTGTAAATATAATTTTACTTCCATTTTATCTTTAAACATTATTGTTGGCATATAGGGAAATCTGTTTTTTTTTTCCCCCACATTTCCCACATTTTTACTTAACACATGGCTACTTACAGAACTCTAATAAATTCTAAGAGGTTTTAAATTGATTTTCTAGTGTTTGCTGGGATATAATTGGATTTCAAATCTGACTCTCTTTTCGTTTATAATGGTTTTATTAATCGCTCCTGAGCTATATATCTACTCTCCTCCCTATTGCCATACTAGAGTGAAGGGCGGGGTCAGGGAGGCTCTCTCAATGAATCCCTTAGCAGGAGGGAGACACCAGAGGTGAGTCTTGAAGAAAGAGTGAAATGCTGTCAAAATGAACAGGCTGAGACCGTTCCAGGCAGAGCAAACAGCATGTGCAAAGACAGGAAGGCATGGGAAGGCCAGAGATGTTAAGGAGATTGTCAGGCATCTGGCATAACTAGTTAGAAGCTGTGTGAATCTAGTCTGGTGCGCTTTTATCCATCCTGACTCTGCCTCCCTTTCTATTCCTCTCCCGCCACATCTCTGCATAGAGTCTACACTGGTCACTCCATGCTGCCTGCTGTTCAGACTGCCTTTCCTGCCCATATTCATGTCACAAACTCCCACTCAACCTTTAATGTCCTGCTCTATAGTTTTCTGATCCCCTCATGCTAAGCAAAACAATGGTTAGCGCCGTGATAATAATTTCAACATTTTCAGCAGCTCTCTCCCTTCCTAACCAGTGTGCAAAGACTATGTCTGACCTATCTTTCTAGCTTCCAACATCTGGCATATCTGGCACATACAAGGCAGAATTAAATAGAATTTGCACTTTTATAATTAGGAAAGATTTGCCTGTTCCAGGCACACGATCTTTCCTTTTAATTATCTTGATTAAAACCTGACATTTTATATTACTTTTTGTTATTTTTCTAGCTGTCTTATCAGATGCCTGTTGTTTATAGCATTCTCCATTTTTCAGGTACTGGCTCCTGAAATGTTGGTTGTAGCCAGAAAAACTTCTTATTACATTTCCAAACAGGAGAGAGATAAGGCTCACACATTAGGAAGGCCAGAGAGGAAAAGTGAGTGAAATGTCAGCTCCCAGCAGGGAGGGCAGCTCATCAGAGCACTGGGAAAAACCAAAGGGCTTTGTCTTTTCTTTTTAACATTTTTGCCTGCAGAAAGGGTTCAGCTTTGTTCACATAACCGAAGTGAAGAAGGCCACATGTGAATTAAACAGGTGTATTTTATCGAAGATTTCTTTAGGAAGAGAAATTTCTAATCATCTATTCCTGACTCACACCCTTGAAATCCGGCATTGCCTTATCTTTACATTTTTGGGAAAATGGGTTGAGAGTCTTAGCTCTGAGCCAAGGGCATCATGCAGGCTCTCTCCTCTCTCTGCCTCTCTCCGTCTCTCTAAAATACAATACTTGACATTATAGGTGTAGCTAAACGGGGCAATGCAGATTGGGTCAAATTAGACAAATTAAATGATTGTCAAGTGCCAGTAACACGAGGACTGGGGATTGCATTGAACTTGACATCTGTTTTGGAGTTTACCCACAAGGAAGCGACTTGACCCTGATGCTAGTTATTTCTCCCTTCCGGGAGGCAGGGCAGGCTGGAGAAGGCGCTGGCTCCATGGTGACTTGGGGTGACCAGATGCAGATGGAACCACAGAGGCTGAGCTGCTTCACATCCAGGGTGGGGTGCTGAGGGGTAAACCAGATAAAGTAGGTCAGGCCTTGTCCGCAGTCAGACCCAAGGCTCAGGTCAGATGAGGTGAGGGGGTACCTCGATGCAACACAGGGGCCAGGGCTGCTCGTGGGACCAGACCCCCCCATCCCTGATGACCACAGGCTGTGTGGGAAGAGATTGGCTTGGTGTAGGGTAAGGAAAAATGTCAGGCTTTTCTGCCCTCCCTCCATCAGGACCGATGATGGATCCTTGCGGTCCTGAATGCATGCCTGATGGCGGGCATCTGGAGTAGGGTGTGGGCATAGGTAGATGGGATTCACCTGGGCTAAGACTGTGCTTCTAAGGTCAGCGTCACGGGGACGCCAGCAGAAGCCTAAAGAGAAGCCGAGAGAGAAGCAAAGAAGCAGAAGCGGAGATCACCGGAGGGCCCAGATAGAGTGAGGACTTGTTGGGGGCTGGGAGGCCTGCCAGCCTCCCGGTCCCCCAGCACCCCTGCCTGCTGTGTACCGGGTAAATCCCAATAAAAACCTGCAAAACCACTGAGGACTCTGACTCCTCCATTACCCGGTCTGCTGGATCAGAAAACCTGCACAGTGTCCTGTTCCTGACTCTACACTTGGGGTAGCTCCTCGTTCTTCGCCAGGCCCTCGATGAAAACACTAAATCAGCTTGGCCTGAGGGAGCCAGCTGGAGGGGCAGGATGCTATTTTTAAACTAGACGCCGGCACTCCAGTTCCTGTACTTCAGGTGAGTGTTTATGCAGCTGCTTAGCATTAAATTAAGTATCAAAATTAAAGATGGCAAGAAGGGACGCAGGTGGCCTCCATTCCTGACCCATTACACCCAGAGCTGTCAAACGTGCTCAACTGGGTTCTCCAGTCAAGGGCTCTAGAGAAACAAAGCAAACAGACCAAACCAATAATCCACCCCTGACTTCTGACTTCAAAGCAGAGGCAACCAGCTTAGGAGGTGGTGGGAGGGAGGGGCCCCATGGGCCATGGAGGAGCATTCTGGGGGTGCTGCTGGTGGGCATGAGGTGACAACGTACATTCGTAGAGATTTGAACTTGTAACCCCTAAAACAGATGCAACGATATAAACCCGCTTGACCTCAGTGATCATAATTAGGGGAAAAGGGCGGGTTCTGAGCCATGCGTTGGAAAGCTGGGCTGTTCTGTGACCAGCGTGGATGTGTGTGAGGTAGCCCGGGAGGAGAGAGGAGCTGTCAAGGGAAGACTGTCCCCAGGAAGCCCCGTAAGTTGGGGAGAAGTGACAGCTTTCAATCAAAAGGCTCTGATGAGCGCTTGGTGACCTACGCTCCTTTATCACGACCATGAGACCTGAGATCAGCCCTTGGCTGCTTATCCGCATCAGCCACTTTCCTGATTAATGGAAGACAGAACTGAGCAGAACTCAGAGCAGAAGAGACACCGCTGTTGAGGTAAGTGTGGTCAAGGGAGGCTTATCTGAGTAGATGACTTTTGGCCCCAAACTTGGACAGAATGAGGTAGCAAGTCTCAGGCCGGTGTAAAAGTGTGTTCCAGCAGGGGTGGAAGTGTGTTCCAGCCCCCCAAAGCCCCCAAAGCCACCCCAACACTTCATGTGTCATTTCACCTCCGATCTGGCCCCGTGGTGTGCCATTTTGCTTTTGTTTATTTTGCAAAATGTGCACCAGGCTTTAGCAAGATTCCCTTAGAAAGAGCATAAGAAAATGACAATTCTCCATGAGATGCAACCTTTTGTTTTTCAGAAAATTCAGGTAAAGAAATAGGTGCACTGTTGACAGGCATTCGGGGGTAAGAAATGTCACATCTTTCCCTTTAGAAATGAAGACACCACGTCTTTCCTCGTGCTCCATGTGGCACTCCTGCTCGCTGCCCAGAAGTTCTGGAACTTGCTGAAGCCTCTGGGGACCTGGACACCCCCTGACTCAGGTCTCTTGGGAGTCAGCTTCTTCTGGGACCCACTCTGTCTGCCCAGTCTCCCCCATCTGCCTGACACAGCACCTTTGCAGAGCTGACCTGGTACAGATAATCTTCTCAGTCAGTCCCTCATTGTTCAGTTTTGTCTATTCTCATCATTGCTTCGCACACGCCATAGACTTGGGCACCCTAAAATCGACTGTCCTTCCGTGGTTGGCCTCAGCCTTTAACCATCTACTTCCAAAATTACAGAAATAACCACCTCTTGGTGATATAGGAGTTTTTTTTTTTTCCCTAGATATAGGAGTTTTATTACAATTAACATTTTCATTTATTTATGGCTAATGTTGACAGATGATACCAGACAGGGTCTCATTTTACTTCCTTTTATTTTCAATAAAACCCCACAGGATGTGTTGAAGTTCCATCAGGACAAATGCAAAGACATAAATTTTAATTTTGTTGCACAGCCTCCTGGTCAGAAAGGCCAAACTCAGAATACAATCTTGTGAAAGGAGACCACATGTTGCGGGGATTTATGTTGAAGGAACTGAAGGTCTTTTCAAGGAAATAATGCTGGAGTGATCTAGTAACAGGACACAGATAGTTTTGCTTCTTGTGAAAACAATGCAGTAAAATCAGGAGCACTGAGCTGAGAGACCATCAGTGACAAGTAACAGGAGATGATTTTCCTTGACTCGCCTTGGTCCCTGGAAACATTTAAGGCCCCCAATCTATGCAAACTTAATGAGGTGCTCGTAATCTTTTTTAAAGCACTTTTTGATATTACACAGGGTTAGAGATTATTTTATGTGCTTGACCCTATATCCAAATTTTCAAAATATTTTCTCTTTTATTTAAAAAGCATTTCATTTATTTTTGTAGATGATGTAATACACATTCCACTGAGAACACTATGGACTACAAACCCTGGGAAATTAAAAAAAACGCTTTAAACTACCACCATTTGGAGATAGTTCACATTACTTGTCTTGGTTCATGTCCTTCTACTCTTTTTTTCCATGACCATATATTCACATTCAGTTTTACCAAACCGTGATTATTTTTATATACTGTTTGGTCGTCTGTTATTTAAACTGACTCAATAATATTTTGTCATCTTTCCATGTTATTAGGTATTGTTTTACTGTATATATTTCAATACATCTTTATTTAATATTGTAGGAGGGCTTGTGACTTTTATATACTCAGACTGTAACACTAATGTATAAAGAGTACACAGAATTAAAATCACATATACTCGAGTTTTTTATAATGAGAATTCACAGTAGGGAAGGAATATTACAATAATGGGAATTAGTAGATACTAAGTACATGAAGAAACATTGCTAACCCCTGAGCACTTTCTGTTGAAAGAATTATCTGGTGGATCCTTCTTCCACCAGTTGAAAGGGGGTGTGTTTGTAAACAAGTTACCACTTAAGAACACGAAGCCAGGGCCTCCCCTATGGCACAGCAGTTGAGCACTGGGTTGCGAAGCTGCCCGCAGCCTCTGCAGCGCCGGCGAGGGTCCCACCATGGCACAACAGACCTCTCCTGTGTGCCCGCTGCTCCGCTCAGCAGTGTATTTCGTCAGTCTGCCTGTTCTGTTCCCTGCTCTGGCTCTGGTGAATCCTCTCACCCTCCCGCGCTTCTGACTGTAACCAGTGCTTGTATAAATAAATAAATCTTAAAAAAAAAAAAACAAAACAACCCACGAAGCCAGTTCTGGCCAGACTTTTATAAAGAAAACAAGGGAAAGAAGCATATAAGTCATTTAGGAGTTAAAATAGAAATCATTTGATACTGAAAATAGAATCCCTTGGAGAAAGTTTACTTGTTTTATAGACAGAAGACAGGGAAGATTTTGGAATTCCAAAAAGGCTTGTATTTCACCTAATTGTGTGATAAAGTGAAAAAAAATAACTTCTGTTATAGCAAGAGAGTTCAATTAAGTGTAAGGAGAAAGTTCTGAATCATTAAGTTGCTAGAATGTAGCACGCAGGGTCTTAACTGGAAGTTTTAAAAATCGGAATCCCTACCAATAGGAATTGTTCCATTTCAGTTCTCTAATTGTTTGAGTCAAGAGCCAGACAGCAACCAGTTGAAATTCCTCTCAGTTACAAAATGTACACATTTAATTCAGAAAATTTGGAAAAGTGCAGACAATTTGAATATGATGAAGTGAAGTTTCCACAGACCTCGCTCAAGCAGCACACAGACCCTCCTGCATGACTGCCTGCATCTCCTCATCTGTGTAACTTAATAGCATGCCAGGAACTCCCTTGATCTTTAAAGGTTTTAGAGATTTGGGTTGGAGGAGTGTTGCGCTCTGCCCGCTTATTTAGCCAGTCCTCAAACCTGCCACCCACACCTGCGGGTGGGAGGGTGACACTGGGAGCTTGAAAAGGTGCTGGTATTGGGTTTTGGGAAGACCACCTGCCTTTACCTGGACCCTGCCCTTCGACCCTCCCATGGGCAGTGTCCACAGAGAGTGCCCTCGACAAGTTTCCTCGTCTCCACACACATATTTATATTCCTTTTGAAAAGCCATTACAGATTTTAGCAAAGAATATTGCTTTTGGACATTCTATGCACTTCCAATTGCCAAGAATTGGCCTCATAGAGACTGAGGGGACTTTGGGAACCCGAATGGGACTGGACTTCGGGCTTCAAAGTCAGTTTCCTCTGGACCATGGCCTCTCCAGACAGGCATTCTTTCCACATTTTCTCAGACTCTGGTCTCCAAAGTCACTTGTTTGCCTTCACTATCTTGGCATTTTTGAGAATTTCCATATTCGGGTTTCTCATCAATCAGCCACTTTCTGAACAAGGCGTGCTATTCCCAGGGTAAAAGGAGAAGGGAATAAAGTGTGGTTGGCTGAGAAGCCCTTGAGTAAGTCTCCACAGGCCCAGATCCCAAATCCCTGTGGGATTTGAGGGTGTCACGTGTGGAGTCCTGTGACAGGGCAGCGGGTGACACGAGACACAACCCTGCATGTTCTGAGGTCCCATGGAGAATGTGGGTATCTTCTGCTTATTAAGACCCACACCTCACTCTACAGGACCAGAAAAACATGTCTTGTATCCAGCTTCATACTTCTTGACCCCTTGGTGTCCAAAGGACTCGGGTACCTCATTCAGTTTGTAAATGAGGATTTCACATGACTTTTTTCAGAGTGGTGACCCTGGAGGGCAGTGGAAGTTATACCCACAGCTAAGAAAGCAGCCTGGTCCCACACGATTCCTGCAGAGACTGACATATATGGGCAAGGCACTTGGAATTGCTTTTGGACATTATATGCATTTCCAGTTGCCCAGAATTGAAACAATGACCAGAAATGGAAAAAATAGTTGAAGAAATTACTCTAACCATAAACAATGGCTGACCCAGGACCTGTGGGATTTAATAGGAGTTGATGTATTCCTAGAGCTTGCATATTGCCTAACACCAAGTGACATCATGTATATTGATTTTAGTTGAATCCCAGTGTGTGAATCAGTATTCAAAAAGCGAAAGTTTTAGGGCTGCCCGACCTCAAGATTGCCTGATCTCTTTCTGGAGCTCACCTCTCCCCATTTCATCCACACAGGGAGAAAAGTAAGGCTAACCTGAGTGCAAGTCACATCTTACTGCTGGTTTTTCTGCTGTCTCAAGTAGCTTTAGGATCTTTCTCAGCCCCGAGCACCAGGAAGCAGCTACCCCTCAGCAGGTGGGTCACTCTTCACGTGAACTTCCCGGCTCCAGGCTGGACCAGCTCAATGGCTCTGCTGTCACTGCCGAGGCTCTGTCATCTGGGATTATAATCCCTGTTTCCTGTTTGTCAGTTTTCTAAATATTGGGGTGTAAAATGATTCCTTCAGTGCCAAGGCTGTGAATTCTGGCCTCAGACTCATCCTGGAGAGACCAGCAGACTGTGCACTCCTTGCTCACCATTCACCCTGGCCTTTGTGCCTTTGTAAGGGTCTGACTCGGGATAGTTCCATCTGCTACGTGAGGATCATGGGTCTCAAACCCTACCCACGTGTGTCTGGAGGTGGGAGCAAGGCTCCTCATGGAACCCGAAATAATCCCAAGTGCTTTCTAAGTGGAAGAAATGAATTGCAAGTGTTTCCTCCGTCATTCAGTGATGTCTGTGTTCACGCAAAGGGCTGGCACTCTCCTAGGTATGTGGGATATACTCCCAAAGGTGGGGTCTCTGTGACTCAACCTTTTTTGTACAATAATCCAAAAATTGGCAAAAAAAAAAAAAAAGGGTTCAATAGGTTTTCATACTTCCTGGAGAAGGCGGAACCCGACCCTGCTTAGGGAGGCAGAAGACCCGTGTGCGCCAGGCCTGGTGAGCTAGGCTTCTCGGCCTCACTTGCCGGCCCAGGGGACAAGCACCTCCAGGGACCCAGCCTTTTACCTTTACCTTCACTGCAGGCTGGACCCACTTCTGCAAGGACCCACAGCAGATAAGCAAGGATTCACCCACCCCCTTCTTCCTTCTGCTGAAGCCAGGAAGTGAACGTGGCAGAAGTTGGCTTCGGAATTTTCTCTCTCAGGCATCCAAGCAGCTCCCAGAATGCGACCCTAATCATTTCACATTGGCCAAGTTTCCCATTTCAGAGTTGGTCAACGAGGCAAGGTAGGGAAGCCACACCTGAAGGGTGCCCTCTGCAGGAAGGGGGTGAGGCTGTGGTGTGCAGCCCTTCCTCCCTGGGGGGTCCTGCCTGCGCCCAGCTGGTGTTTTCACAGCTGTGCTCTGTGAGGCGGCTGCTCCCCGGGGTTCTTGTACACAGTTGGCCCGAGACCCAGCAGCTGTGCACCCCAGGTGACCCCAGTCCCCATGGGAGTGGGGGAGCCCTGGGCTAGCATGCCCAGATCAGAACTGACCAGCCCAGCTAGGGCCCACTCTGCCTCCTTGCTTCTGACCCACTTGGTTAATGTGGCCATTAAGTGGTTCTCACATGGCTTCCCCGGCCTTCTATTAACTCCCCAGGCAGCAGTGACAGCCTTATTAACTGCAAATGACTTCTTGTGGCAGTGTTCCATTTCTAATATTAATAATCAGCGTTTAATAAAAACAAAGAGGGAGAAAATACAGGCAGAGAAAACAGACTGCTGCACCCCTTTCTCGCGTATCTCCCTGGAGGGAGGCCAGGAAGGTACCAGCAGCCTCGGCAGAGTGGTTAGCGACAGGCATGGCTAAAGACACAGGCGTGTGCCCAGTCACACGTGCACACACGTGCACACACACCTGTTCTAGAAGCATCCTTCAGCCCACGTCAGGCTGAGACCCTGTCTTTCCTCCCCCATCATCCCCCTGCGACCCCATCTTGCCGCCTGTGGTGAGTGGCCCAGAAGCGCATGACCCACTGGTGTCTTTGGACAGAGCTCAGGGTAGGGGGCGGGAGCTGGTTCCGAGTTATCACCCCCTTTTCCTTCCCTCTGTTCATCAGACCCCTCGTCTGCAAGACAAATGGCTCCCTCCTGCCAAGACTGAGGAGAGTGGAGTTAAAAACGTAGCTAATTAAATTTACTCAAAAAGATCAGCTCTCATGATTAGGATTGGGTTTATCGCCACTAAAAATAAACAGGGCTGAGGCGGACAGGATGGACGAGGCGGGGGCTGGGGGGCCTGGCTGGGGTGAAGAGGGACGTGGCTTTGGATCCTTGGATGCTAGGCTGATATTTCAAGACCTTTCACGTTGTGAAAGGTCTCTGGTACAGCTGACATCTCCTGGGGGGCCTGGGGAGGCTTCTCTGAAAACAAACAACCCTCCGCGGAGGCCGAGGGACTGTTCTTTTTCTGGGCAGAGACAGTGGGAAAGGCGCTTTGTTTGCGGTGAGGCCTGTGGGTCTTCCTTTCCCTGCTTGGCCCCCAGCGAGCACCCCATCCATCCTCTCGCTCTCGGCCTCCTCCTCTTCCTTCCCTTGTTTGTAGTTCACACTATAAACCTAAAGCCTGGCCGAGGCTGAATTGGCCAGCGGCTGTCCGGGGATGGGGTCCCAACCTGCTGCTGACCGGACCCCACATTGCAGGGCGCCTCAAGCCTCTGTGGGGAGGCGAGAGAATCTCCAGATTGGGGCCTTTGGTGAAGGGCGTGGAGGCTGCCTTTAATGACTCACTCAACCAGGCCCACCGAGTTGAAGTCCCGAGCCCGAGGGGCCCCCAGAGGCACCCTCACCCAGGAACCCACGACGGGGAACCTGCTGTCTCACTCGCCCTTGACCTCGCACGGGCAGTTCGCCCACCCGTGACTCAGATTCCCCGTTCAAAGCCCGACAGGGGCCCCGAACCCTCTGGCCTTCTGCCTGCTGCCCCATGAAAGCCCCATGTCCTCTGCTGGTTCAGCGCCGGTGCTTCTGTGGCCTCTGCCTCTCACCCAGGGCCTCCTGAGCTGGGACCAGCAGAGTGACAGGGCCACCGGCTTCTTACCTGCTGCTCCCAGCTCCTGGTTTGGGCTGCCATGGGGACCTGGGTCTGGACAGAGACCCTGAGGGGAGAGGGCCGCAGCCCTGGGGGCAAATGGAATATCCATTCTGGGGTCCTCCTGGTGTGCCTGAGGCCAAGAAGCCAAGTGAGAGCACCCGAGTGTCGGGGGGATGAGGGCCGAGCCCTGACTGCGGAGAGCTGGTCACTCCCGCGTCGTGTGTGTCCACTGGGAACGTGGGGAAAATAAAGCCAGTGTTTATGGTCAACCCTGATGAACTTACTCATCACGATGTCCTTCTGCAAAAGCTGCCGGGCTCCCCCACCCGCCCGTGCCCCTCCCTGAAGCAGGGCCTCACCTGCCGCAGGTGAGCACACGGGAGGCTGCAGGTGCCGGCTCAGGCCCCTGAGCCAGACAGGACCCCCCGGGGCCAGAGCTCAGGCTTCAGGACGAGCTGCCTCAGGAGGATGTTTGTCACGCAGATTCCCCTCGGGGGAGGCTGGGAGAGAAAAGAAGGCAGAACAGTAAACTCTGCCAGTGAGAAAGAAGGAAAAAAAAGTCCAAAAAAACAGTCCACATCAAAGTTTTCTTTTTCTTCAAGAGATAGACTAAGCGCCAAAGCCATCAGCTCCCAGGACATTAATTTCGTTACTCTTTAATTTATCATATTTAACATCCAAGGAGAATGACAGTGTAATAAAGCTGCAGGCTGGCCAGGGGTGCCAGGTGGGGGCAGGAGGGCGGGCCCACAGTCACACAGTCTCGCAGCTCCATCCCTGCCCCCCCCCGAACCCCCACAGGGCAGCATCTCCTCAGTCCCTTGTCAGCTGTTCTGCAGAAATTAAAAAAAAATGTTAGAACCAATCTCACCTCCTGCCCCAGTTCCGGGCTAGTTCCTCCTGTTCCTGGGAGGAGCGGGGGGCAATTGGGATACGGGGACTTTGGGGGAGCTGGCTGGCTTCTCGGAGGAAGCACTGTGCAGGCCACCCCTGGAGGACACCCACACATCTGTCCGGCCCCCCGGCCCCCTGCCTCGGCTCAGCCCACCATGGCCTCCGGCGCTGCTAACCCTGGCCTGGGTGTGCCTGTGTGTGTGTGTGTGTGGAGTGTGCAAAGGACATAATGGGCTTTAGGGAACCCTGGAAGAGGAAGCGGTAATCAATATACCTGTCTAAACAATTAGAAAGAGATGTTTCCGAGTCTCCTAAATCTATTTGGCATGAGTTAGAGGCCTGCTGTCAGGCTGGCTTCTAAATAATGCAAAGACAATCAGATGTACAAATAAGCAATTCAATTTGGGTGATTGATTATTGGAATAATCGTGCTCCTGCACCCCGGGCGTGACATTCCCAGGCACGTCTCCATCGCAGCTCGCAGGCGGGGACGGTCTTGCTGCCTCTGCCGGCGGAAAACCACCCTTGGCTGGAGGATCCAGGCCTGGATGTGGACTCTTGGGCCCTCTGACAGGCCGTGCATCTTGCGCAAATGTTGCCGGGACACATGAGGCAGTGTGTGTCCTGTTTCGTCTGTGCCGTGCGGGAGCGCCCCAGCGCAGGGCGAGGAGAGTCCCAGGCAGAGACAGAGCGTGGCAACCTCAGCAGACGCGGCTCCTGCTCCCTGTCCCTCTGAGTCCAGCAGCGTTTACAGCTCCTGGAAAAGGTCGAGTGAGCTCTCCACCCGGCCTCGCGAGCCTCACTCTTTGTAGATTTATTTCGAAAGTCCGGGGGGCTCCGGAGGATTAGCTTTAAATCTGAGGTGGTCGTCAACACGCCGGCGTCTCTGCGGAGGGCAGGCCCCCACTTTGAGCTTGGGAGCCCCGGCACCTGGCCCTGCCTGCGGTGGGCGGCGTTGCTGGTGGCTGAAGAGACTTCTTTTGTGAACTTCATCCTGGATGGGCACAGCCTTTTGGAAAATGCTCTGGAGAGGCCCCTCGTAGGCCGGGAGGGTGGTGGTTGGCGTGAACTCAGGGGCCCCTGGCTCAGGGGGTCACCATTAGCCAGCGGCTGCCCTACGCCTGGCCCTGGGTCCCCTGTCCACAGGGACAGGATTCTGGAGTAGGTCAGCTGAGGGCTGAGCTCCCCGCCTGGCCAAGGGATGCGTGTCAAAGTCAGCACACCCTGCTCAGTGTGTCCCGGCACGTCTAGCTGCACCTTAAAGTCATGGACCTGAGTTTCATGAGGTCACCAGGGGACCCAGAGTCCGTGAAGCTTCTAGACGTGCTGCTCTAAAGCCAGTGAGAAGCGTGGCGGCAAAAGCACCTCCTGGCCTGCAGACGCCTGGGGACAGCGGAGTTGTTTCCGCTTCTTCTGAGACGTGATGGACATCAGCCGTTCGTGATGGACTGAGCGAGCAAGGTCTCACCCTCACGCCATCCACCATCGATTTATTTTCCAATGCAAACCCAATTTAGATGAATAAAATATACTTACTGTTTTAAAAGCATTATTGAGTCCACGGGGACTCTGTCCTCATGTGTGGATCGGCCTTTTACAGCATGAGCTGGCCTGGCATGTGTACAATACCTTGAACTTAAAATACAGCCGATCAAGTGCATCAACTTCTAGAATGTATCATTGACCCGGCGAGCACTGTGCCTTCACCTCTCTGCTTCCTTTCCTCCAGATGCTCTGAAGGTGCATCTCCCCGCCGCCCTGGGGGTGAGTGCCAGCAGGTGTGAGCTGCGAGAGCAGGTGTGTGTCCTTACGTCATCTCTGTCACCAGCTCCCAAGGCTGGCAGCAAAGAACTCAGTCATAGCATTGCAATTTGGAAGGAACTGGGGTCTGGGAGCCCCAAGTCAACCTTGGAGGAGGTGAGCCACCGGGCACACAGGCTGATCAGGTCTGCCCTGGGCAGAGAACAAAGGAGAAACAGCTTTTTTTGTTGTATCCAACGCCCAGGACCTTGCTGCCACCCTCTACCCTGACCGAGGCTGAGGAGCACTGTCCTTCAATCACTTGTCCCTGTGACCCAGGCGCACACACAGGCTCATCATGGGAGCAGCACTGTGACATGGAGACTGAGACTAGTCCCCAGATGTCTGTCACAGAAGGCTGATGGGGCCAGAACTACACATTTATGCTGTGAAATGTGACCCTGCCATGATGAGGGCGTGTCAGGCTCAGAAGAGCTGGCCTGGTCTTGGCCATTGTATGCAGAAGGGATATCCCTATACAGAAGGGACACACCTATACAGAAGGGACAATCTAATGCAGAAAGGATATACTTATGCGAAGGGATATGCTTATACAGAAGGGCTATATTTATACAGAAGGGTTATACTTATGCAGAAGGGATATACTTATGCAGCAGCAGCTGCCATCTAAGGGGTTGTGCCACCCAGAAGACTAAAACCTTGCATTATTCACTTGATCCTCACAAGAGCTCACGAAGGTGAGGGACAGTATTGTCCCCTGCTTCACCAACCATCCAAAGGAAGCAACAAGAGGGGGAGGAAGGAGCTGCAGTGACCTCAGGAGGGCCTGGTAGACTTCAGTAGCACCAGGCTTAGAGCTCACACTTACCATCTCAGAATCCACATACACGGGCAGCCCGTGGGACTCTTTGGGAGGAAACAAGAATCTGGCAAGAACAGGAGTGTCTGGGCAGGGAATTGAAGAGATGAGCAGTGGGGACCATCTGGGAGAAAGATTGGATTTCCAGGTATGCCCCTCTGCAGCGCCTGATTTCCTCTCTGACCATCTGCAGATAGCAACTAGGAAACCAAGGCAATAGTAAATCATCTGGGTTTTGACATCACCTCTCTTGTCTTCAGAACCGGTTGGCTGCAGATCCAAAGGAAAAATCAAAGTGACTTCCAGACTGGCAGAGGACAGCAGTGACGCGGCCCTGTCCCCGTCCCTACCTCCCGCCTCCCCGGAGGCAGAGAGGAACATGCACCCCTGTCTGCCGATCCAGCCCCTGTTCAACGGGAAGGTTTCATGCACACAGATTTTTGCCTTTTGCAATTATATCATTAAAAGCACCGAAGTTCAGACCTTAACTCCAGAAAGGAGCTGCCCTGTTAGCTTTCTGGCTTTATGTGATCGATGGTTTTGAATCATATTAAGAATTGCAAAAGGGACCCGTGCCAGGGCCCGGGAAGCCACACAGATACACACCTGCTGTCCCCCCTGAGGCCTTCATAAGGTCTCTCCCCCTGTGGTGGAGCAGGCGGCGCTGGCTTCGGGATCAGAGGATCTTAAGCTGAGTCAAGGGAAGACTGTGGGGTTGTGACTGCATCTCCTGACCCCTCCTTTGGGCACATGTTAGCTGATGTAGTAATATTTCTGTCCTGCAACGCTGTCTCCCCTGCACCCTTCTACCCTCTCCCCCTCTCTGACCTCCCTCTCTCCTCCCCCCTTGCCGTCTCTCTCCCCTTCCCTTGCCTTCTCTTCTGACCCAGCAGGCCCCGGAGTCTCACTAAGTATTTAGGAGAGTGGATGGACCCAGAGGAGGGGTGTTGGACCCCGTGGTGGTAGCTTCTGCTCCCGGCTCTGCCACTTGCCACACTTGTGTGTCTGAGCCGGTACCTTTACCCTTGGCGCCCTGTTTGGTGCACCTGCGAACTGAGGCTGACAGTCATGTCTGTCCCTAGACTGGTGCGGACGACACAGCACACAGAAATCAGGAATGTGCCCGGGTGCTTGCATGTCATCAGCAAGTCATCACCCAAGTCTTCATCCAAGCTATTCTAAGAGGCTGGAACAACCATGACCCACTTTTAGGGAACAGTCTGCTGCTGAACATGCAAGGGGTTTCACTGAACCCCCTCAACCATGATGAAAGCTAATTAAGGTTAATGCCCTCCACTTGAAAGCTCACATCAGCCCCTTCAACAGGACTCAAACAAGGTGAACAGGAGGGGAAGAAGGGCTGAGCTTTGGATGGAGGTTTGTTGGTTGGGGGCAGGTGGGTGGTGGAGGTGAGCTCGGACTGAGCTGGACACTCCGCTGTGCCATCTGGAAGTGGTCACTGTCAACATCCCTCCCTCTCTCGGCTCAGTTTCCCCGTCAGCGCCATGTGGACCAAGCGCTGTGCTGGAGTGTGGTGGATGAAGAAATGACATGATGCCTGTAGGTCTTCACGCAGCAATGGCCTCACGGAGAACTTTCAGCAAATGCAGGCTCCGGCGTGGAAGACAGAACAATGGCAAACCCATTGCTCGAGTCCCCTAGACGTGGGCAAGCGATTATTTAAGAGAAAGGCCGGGCTCCACCTGGACCAGGCCTTGGCTATAAATCCAGCCCTCGGTTGACTTCCTTGACCTCCACCTGCGATGCCTGCACTGGCGAGGGGATGTCTGCAGTTGGCACCCTCCACCTTTGGGCACGAGACTCTAAGTCTCCCTCCCCACCTCTGCTCTAGTCCCAGGTGAGGGGCCTGTGGCTGAGGGTGAGCAGGGGTGCGGTAGGGCGCTGGAACAGGCATGCCAGTGGGAGCGGCTGAGCCTCTGGTCTGTCTCAGGCCGGGGCCAGCCCGGGGGCGCTGGGGTCCTCACCCAGGCCCAGAAGCTTGTGGGAACTCTGACCCTGTGACTTAGCATCTCTCCTCCAGCCACAGCTTCCTCAACTGCAAAACTAGAAAAGCAGCAGTGCTTTCCGCAGAGATCAGCTGTTACAGAGCTGTGTCCGGAGAGTAATTGCGCAGCGAGTGGGCAATTTTTGGTGTAACCTGGAATGGTGGGTCCTCAGAACAGACAGTGGAAGATTCAGGTGAGTTGGGCCTGGGGAAAAAAAGGTTCCATCATTTTCAGTCTGTGGTTTCGAGTGCAATTTCTCCTCTCTGAAATCACTGCCGGGGGTGTTGGCCTTCCAGATACTGTGAGGATAGTTCAGAAAAGCTCCTGCAGGGAGGCCCAGGATGCGGGCTTGGGAGGGAGGGGCTGTGCTGGGTCCGCCCAGCTCCCTGCAGGCTCAGCCCACTGTGCCACGGACCTTCCTTCTGCCAAATGTGCCCAAGCCAACAGCGGGTCAGTCCTTGCCTTGGATGCATTCTCTGCCTTTGCATCTCATTTTGTAAAGTGACTTAAGCTGGGACGTGTCAGGTCCCTGCAGCAAGGATAGATGGATGCAGGCGCTCTGTCTGCAAGGCCCTGCAGTCACCCGCTCAAGGAAGACAAAAGCTCCTGAACCTTGCCGCTCTGAGATGTGCTCCTACTTCTATTTCGGAAAACTTGATTCATTTTCAGAGTCCCTGGGAGCAGAATAGCAACTCACAGATTATTAGAGCAGAAAGCAACCTCAGGATCATCTCTAGAGATGACAAACCTGTAGCCCATGGCTACTTCGACCCACAATCGTATTTTGTTTTGTCCACACAGATTTTCTTTTTAATGAGTGGGTGCCAAATTCACAACCTGGGAGTTTCTCCAGGCTGTGCAGTCATAAGTCTAGCAGTGTTGGCTGGCATTTCAATAGGGCAGCGATGGCATGGGCAGGGTGGTGACTGCCCCCTTGGCATTGTGCCTGGTGCTTCTACTCACCCCAGTCCCCACCACTCCCTATTGCCTCTTTGTTTCATTTCCTTATCTGTAGTGCCCAAATGCGTTTGACTTTGCCACTTCTAGTTTAATTAACCTCTTCATTGTAGTGACGGGAAACTGAGACTGTAGAGTAGAGATGGGTGATAAGAAGTGACTTGGCTAAGGTGACAAATGTCAGGAGTGGGATTTGAGCCTGGCCCCTTCAGGTCAAGACTGTCTTCCTGGAAGCGCCCTGGGTTGACATCCAGCCAGCATTGTGGCATATGCCCGGGACTTGCTGCTCTCTGATGAGCCTGGGGCCTTGTGCACCCCACCTCTCTCTGCCCTCACCCTCATAAGTCACAGGTTTGGGTTGCGGGGAGAATTGTTTAGAACTGGACTCCCTGGTTTCTTCTGGTTCTTTCTCCAGATGGACAGAATGAGACAAAAAAGCCCGGAGAGAAATCTTCCTTCCTATGGAAGGTTTTGCTTTCCTCCTGTGTCTTCTTTCCTCTTGTCCGCTATTATCCCTATTAGATAAGGCTGGTCGACAGCTCTCAGTTCCTCACATGCCCTGTAGTCCAGCAAGGCGATGGAGGTGCAGGATTCCCACGGCCCTGAGCTGGCCCCCTGCTTCCCCTTTCCTGTTGACAAATGAGGGCCTCAGGCCTGCATGATTAGAGCTACCTCCAGCCTGGTCCTTCCATCTCTCAGCCCCCCTGGGAGCATCAAATGTGCCACAAATGGCAGGGCTGACTTGGACAGGCTGCAGGAGGCTGATACAGCCTTGTCCCCCGCCTCCCTGTGACTTCACTGCTCTTCCAAGACTGTGCCAACAGGTGGAGGCTGAGGGGTGACATCTCAGTGCATGGCTGATCTTGTGCATTCATGTGGGTGCACAGACACCCTGGGGCCAGCGGGGAGTGTGGGAGTCAGTGGGGGCCAGTGGGGGCCAGTAGGGGCCGGTGGGGGCTGGCGGGGTGGGGCCTATGTTTCTCTTCTCTTCAGTCAGCTGCAAATCCCTGTCTCTGAAAATGAAATTAAAAAGAGCAGCTGGGAGATAATACCTACAGGAGATCCAAATGGAAAATGCCTCCCTGTCCCCCGATAAGGCTGCTCCCAGGACAAGCAACAGGGATACCCATAATCGTATTATACAGTGTCTGTCAAGGGCACAGAAGGGGTCACTTCTCTGTGTGTGGTATCCCCCGCCCCCCCTTCTCTAAGCTGCCACCCCCGCCAGAGCCAGGCTCATCCTCCAGGACAAGGACAGTGTAGGGTAAAGAAAATGTCAGGCTTTTCTGCCCTTCCGCCATCAGGATAGATGATGGATCCTTGCCCTGAATGCATGCCTGATGGCGGGCACCTGGAATAGGGTGTGGGCATAGGTAGATGGGATTCAGCTGAGCTAAGACTGCTTTTTAAGGGCGGCGTCACGGGGACGCCAGCAGCAGCCGAGAAGCAGCAGTAGAAGCCGAAGCCAAAGCCGAAAGAGAAGCCGAGAAGAAGCAGAAATAACGCCAGAGAGCCCAGACAGAGTGAAGACTTGCTGAGGTCTGCCAGCCTCCCAGCCCCCCAGCCAGCACCCCTGCCTGCCATATGCCTGGTGAACCCCAAAAAAGACCTGCAAAAAACCACTGAGGACTCTGACTCCTCCTTTACCCGGTCTGCATGGGATCAGAAAACCTGCACCGCGTCCATTCCTGGCCTTATAGACAGTCACACGGCACCTGGGCATCTTCCCGGAGGCTCTGGCTGACCCCCAGTCAGGGTTCAGCTGCTGCCCCCACCTCAAGGGCACCCCCACCTCATGGACACCCCCAGCAGAGCTGCTTGCGGGTGGATTCTCTCCCGTGTCAGCGAGGGCTGCAGAGGGTGAGCAAGCACCTCATGACCAGCTCAGCCAGCTGGTCCAACAGCAGGTCCAACCAGACTGGTCCTCGCCAGGCTATGCCCTGGTCCAGCCCCTCCTGGCCCCCGCCCATTGTCTGAGATCAAGTTTCCGTCTGATTCGCCGCTGATATTCTTCCAACAAACTGCGTTCATGCTCAAATTTGACAAAAGCCCCTCCTGTTGCTTGCCACTAAAACCCCCGATGGAAACCCCAGAGACGCAACTTTGCATTTCCCCTTCATCGTTTAGTTCTCAGTCTGCAGCTGCAACAGCTCCTCTTCCCAGCCGACAGTCATAGATGGCCGGCACCCTCCCGAGGCCGCCCTCGTGGGGTCCTCGCTTCCCTGGGAAGCTTCACCCTGAGCCTACAGCTGAGTCATGCGGGAGGTTGGCACCCTGGGTGCCTTCGCTCATCCAGTTATTGGTTCACATAGTCATTTATTCCACCCACGTGTGCCGGCGCCTACTCGGCAATCCGCAGGACCCAGGGTTACCCTGAGGACGGGAGGTCAAAGGCGCTGGGTCGAAGTGGAGGACAGACATCCATTCACACGATGAATTATGTAACTGTACTGTCTTATAATGGAGAACTTTCTGGGCTGTTTTGACCAGAAATAGCAGGGAGACCCCCCCCCCCCAACCTGTGAGGAAAGTCTTGCCAAAGGGGTAGCACGTGCGTTGTGAGCTCCCGGGTGAGTAGACCTGACCCAGGTGCAGCAGGGGAAGACGTGGAGAGAACAGTGGGTGTGAGGCCTGAGCAGGCAGGACCATCCTACCCTTAGGGAGCGAAAGGAAATGAAGGACTTGGAGGTGAGCTGAGGAAGGGAGGCATCTCGTTGGCAAAGATGAAGGGCATTTTATCTCCAGAACGATTGGGAGCCGTTGGCGTTGAGTCCAACAAGTTAAATGATGGGTTTTCCACTTTTTGAGAACTGTTTTGACTGCTGGGTAAAGAATGGAGGGGCAGGCTCCAGAGTGCGCTGAGAGGGCAGCAAGGAGGCTGTGTCAGTGCCGCTGGCTGTAACCCAGGGCAGGGTGGTGGCGCCGGAAGGCAGAGAAATGATTCCAGAGAAGCGTGAGGGGCGGAAGGCAGCGTTCCCGGCCTGGCTGGAGAAGGGCTTCCTTTATGAACTCAGAGTGGGGAGAGGGGACGTTGGCTGGGCCGGGGGTTCTGCAGGAGGAGTACTGTGATGAGGGTAAGGGTTGTGTTGAGATTCTTTTGCTGCCTGTTGGGTCCCACAGACCCCATGGGGTCTGAATGAAAGGAACCATCTTAAATGGTTCTGTTAAGTTTCTTGGACTTAACAGACTTATTGGACTTAATTCGTGGGTTTATTGGACTCTTGGCCTTGCTCATTGGGCAAGACTGGCCCCCAAGCTATGATCAACAGGCTTGAAAATAGTCTAAAAATTCATTTTACTGTCCACCCATATTTCTGGCTTTTTCCTGTTCTTGCTCTTGAGGGCACTGTTTTGGACGATCCAACGCTTGTGGCCCCACAACTGGAAACAAAGGAAAGCCATGACGCCTCCAGCAGGCAACTGCTGTCAAGATTGCATGGGGACAAGTGTTCAGTGGGACCCATTTCTCTGTCCTCTCTTGCTCTTCCTCATTATCTGTGCATAATTGGGGCAAGCTGTCATGATGGAGCCATTGATAATGATTGCCAAGCCTTCAGAAAATGTCTAATCCCAGATATGATAATAAATTCCATTCAGGAAGATACTGAGGATAGACCCAAGCTTGACTCTGTACTCTGAACATAACTTTGGAAAAACCCTACACGTGTGCCAGGTGAAGAGCCACATTCTCCCCAGCCCTGCTTGGGACACACAGCGGATGACCTTTCATTTCATGGCATTTTCCAGGTTCCCCTTTATTGGGATGGATATTATGTGGCATAAAAAGAAAAAAAAAATCATCAGAAGGCAAAATATACCCCGCGGGCAGAGGAGGGACGGAACAAGCAAGTGCATTAAAATATTAGTGAAAGTCCAGAGGAGCAAGGCAAAATCCCTCCGGCTCAGCAGTCCTGGATTATTTCACTACATGACACTAAAAATGAACAACATACTAACCAATTAGCTTTCTTTTTTCCACATGTCTCTTAGTTAGAATGGGAACATCTGGAGTTTGGAATCAATTGTCCAGAACTTTCTGCTGTGCTAATTAATATTCACTCAAATAGTGTCTCACAAGGTGTCCCTTCCTGCCTCTTTGTTCCCCACTTTCTCATAAACTTTCTCCATCTTAGAGGAACCCAGGTTGGCCAGAACAAGGAGGGGGAGCAGATGAGGGCAATTAAAGAGCCTTCAGCAGGTCCTTTGTCTGAGACAATGAATCCCCCACTGGGCGAAGCACTGGGAGATAACTCAGGAGAAGGACCAGCCAGTTCTGTGGTGTGAACAGGGGTCCTATTGGCAGGACTGTGCACCCCTCTCTGGCCCCCAGCGCCCAGCACAGATAAGGGTGAGTCTCAGGACAATTACATGGTGATGTCTTTTCAAATGAGGGAAGAGGCCAGAATTACGAGCCCTTTCTTGGGCTGTAGAATATTGACCACTATTTCTCTTTTTCGTGACGAATTAATAGAGTTGCTAGAAATGTCTGGGAAATGTCATTACCGACAAGAGTCAATTAGAATTCTGAATCCAGCTCAGCTGCTTCTCGGCGTAGTTGGTAATAGTCTCTTCTTCAATTCCACTTCACAGCGCATAACTTAAAAAGAGATTGGGGCAGATATTAACACCCCAATGGACCACTTCGTTCAACTCACTGGCTGGTTGGGAATTTGCTCTGCAGACTTGCCCCGGCCGGCGTGGACGCCAAGTGACGTGTGACTTGTCTGAATGGAGACGTGCTAAGCGCAAAATGTAAATGGATTTCAGATTCTGAAAAAGCAAAAATCTCTTGGATAATTTAAGTGGTTACATTCAGAAAGTGAACATTCTGTATATATTAGATTATGTAAAATAGATCATTAAAATTAGTCATCTGTTTCTTTTTACCTTCTGCATGTGACTACTAGGAAGCCATCCTGTGTGTGGCTGCTTCCATGACCTGCACTCTATTTCTTTCTGCCAGGCAGCCCTGGGGCAGAGCCTGGCATCCTGTTTGCTGGGCCTGTGCTCAGCTCCCTCTCATAAAGCAGCTGGCATGGAGCACCCACCACGGCCCACCCCTCTGCTAGATACTTCTTCTTTCTCCTTAATATGACAGCTCTGCAAACTGGCAATGGCCAAGCTCATTTTGCAGATGAGAAACCGGAGCTAAGAGCCAACACGGGATTTGTAGGGTTGATGTGGTTCAAGTGAACAGCATGGCTGAACACCACCCCTGATTCTGCCTGCGCCAGGCAGGGGAGGTCCCGAATTTAGGGACCACCGACCACGACTGACCTGATTGAGACCAAGATCCTTTACCCAATACTTGGAGCCCCCGGTAGCTTTTCAGTGTGAGAAAGTGACTTTTCAGTCATTTTCATCATTTTTCTGCCTGTCTTTATGGGGACGGGATCTGAGGACAAGGCAATGGATAGACTCAGACTCCAACCAGGGACAGAGCACTGCACCCCCTGCCAAGCAAAGCCTTTTTAGCACAAACCGGTTGTGCCAGTGACCAGCAGTGTATTAATCATCCCTGGCTGGATGCAGGCGCACAGTCACTCTGAAGGGCCAGGCAGGCTGGACTATGCATTGTGGGGAAGAGGGTGCCTCTGGGGGTCTGGACAGGAGGGAGTGTGTGGAGGATGTGCAGACGGAAAGGGGGTGCAGGCATCCGCAGGGTCTGAGGCTAGATGGGGTGAGAGGTGCACCCAGGCTCTTGGGAGGCTCCTGTGATTGGTTCACCGGGGGTGGCAGAGGTGAGGCAGCCCAGCACGCAGGGAGGGAGCGGGCGGGACGGTGTGTGGGGTGGCAGAGGACAGGTCTGGAAAGCTGATGGGACACGCTGCCTCTGACTCAGGAGAAGGCAAACTCGTGCACGTGTAGCTTGCACTGGAGGTGAGCTTGGGCCTGGGGCAGCCGCGGCCGGGTGTCAGCTCTTGCTGAGTGCAGCGGGGTGGGGCTGGGGAGGTGCAGCAGGGGCTGTGAGAGCAGCTTTGTAGTTCCTTGGAAAGAGAAGTAATTTATTCCTAGGAGAACTCTAAGAGGCAGGTGCAACTTTTCTCAGCTCCCCATGTCACAGGTGAGGATATGGAGGTGCAGGAGATTGAGGTGACTTTTTAATAGGCAATTGGTGAGTGATAGACCCGGATTTCCTTCCAGATGGTAAACCAGTTCTCTGCTGCTGGAGATCGAATTACCACCCTACAGCAGCTTGAAATAGCACAGCATTATCTCAGTTTCGTGGTGGGCATGTTTGGGCCTGGCACTGCCCCCCCTCAGGGTGCTGCAGTCAAGGTGAAGGCTGGCCGCATTCTGGAGACTGGCCGGGGAAGCGTCCCTCTCCAAGTTCATTTTTGTTGGGACAATTTCTTAGCTGTGGCTGTTTGGGGGAGACCCCAGTCTCCTTAGTGGCTGTTGACCAGTGGCAGCTCCTACAGCTGGTTCTCAGGCCCTTGCCTCGCTGTCCTCTCCATAGCCCAGCTCAGCAGGGCGGCCTCTTCTCGAGACAGCAGGAGAACCCCCCTAACCCCCCCCAGTCTGCTGAGATGGAGTCAGGTAGTGTAAGGAGGTCATGGGAATGATTGTCCACGGCCTTTGCCATAGTCCCCGTGGTAGAAGCAGTCACAGGTCCTCCTGCGCTCAAGGGGAGGGACTGAGACAAGGAGGTTTCCGTGCGGGGCACCTAAGAGTCCTACCTGCCTGGGTGTGTGCCGGTCACAGACAAGAGAGCGAAATCCGAGTGTGTCGCTGCAGAGAACCAGGCCACGCCCTTCCTGCTCTCCTGGCCCATCCCTGTCTGCTCTGTCTACTAAATCCTCAGGTCACAGAAGCAGCTCAGCTCTGCTGAGCCCTGAGCCTGATGGCACCTGCTGTTCAGAGTTGCCCTCACAGCGGATGGAGCTCAGAGCCTCTTACTTCGACGTGCCGCACAGCATGCAGGCCCCAGCTAACCCGCAGCTCGTAGATGCCATTCATTTCTCCACGTGCCACTAAAGATTCCACACCAGGAGCTGCGTGTGCAAAGACCCCTCTCCCTTGGTACAACAGACTCCCTCTTCCAGCTGTTAGATGACATCCTACTGCTTCATCCCAGAAGATGCTGGAATTCTAGGACCAGCACCCAGAGGCCCCTGTGCTCTGCCCATGCCCAACGTAACTTGTGGGTCCCGCCAGGGTCAGCATGGTCTCTGCTGCTTCCCACTGTTGCCCGTGGTCTTCAGAAGCAGACATGGCTGGGTCAGTCCAGGCCTGGCTTGCTGCTCCTTTTTCCCATTTCACCTCTTGGCAGTGGTTGGAATTCTAGGTTGCCCCCCCCAATCAGGGCCCAGGAGATCACAACACCCTTTCATGCACTTGCCCCAAAGGTTACTCTACTGAGTTTGGTTCACTTACATCTAGTGAGTATCTTTATACTAAATCCTGATTGTGTTGTGTTAAAATAGTCTTTGCCCTTCTGGGGTTAATGAGAACATAGCACGATTAAGCACTATCAATACAGCTAGAGTCCACAGCACTGTTAGAAAGCAAGAGTGTGTGACCACATGTTGATAGGGGTTAATTGTCCCTCTCAGCTTCCCAATGGGGGGCCAGGAAAAAAGCCTATGCCCAAACTCCCTGTCTCCCCCAGAGAATTCAGCTGCAAAATCAGCCCAAAAGAAGGAGGTCCCAGCTAGGACAGGATGCACAGGGCTCTGTCCTTGCCTTGATGTTCAAAACGTTGGCTATTGTGCTGTTAGGAGAGAGTCATGTCTGGTTTACTTGCAGGATATCTGAACCTGGTACAGCTGCTGAAATGAAGGAATACATAAATGAGCAAGTGAATGAATCATTTCATCCATCAATCATTGAAAAATTATCAGGTGAGTCTCTTTGTCCCACTTATTTCTCCCCAGTTTTGCCAACTGCTGAGAGTCTGGACTTAATCTTTCCTTCCTGGACCCATGGGCTTGGTTTGCCTTGACATATAAGTGACCATCTGGCCTTAATTCCAGACTTGGATCATCTAATAAATCTCTTCCACCCTCATCGATCCTACACTATCCTTATTCCTTCTGTCCCCTACCCCCATGCCAACTTGTAATAATCTTCCAGGGCTCGTCTTTAAACCAGAGACCTGCGATGGGAACATGGACATGTTAAAGCAACAGCTGTTTGCATACAAAAAAGCAGACTCTTTCTCTGGTATGGTTCTTGTGTTTCTTACATCACCAGTATCGATGCTTTCCAGTAGATGTTTGGGATGGGGAAGTGGTGGTCCAGAAACACATTCTTGAGAGCTCTGTAAGTTCTCCATCATGGCATTAAAAATTCACGATCTTATTGCACATTATCAACATTTTCTAGAACCCGTCCATCACATGACCATCCTTTAAGTAAATACTGTCACCATTTTAGTGATAACCTTTGCAGTTTGTTTAAAATGACATCAAAGCCAACGAATACTTTCTAGTTGTTTGGGCAAAGGAGGATGGACAGAGGCCGATCAGAGCATAGAAGATTCTTTATGCAACTTCTTTATGCAAGTGACGTCACTGCATCCTGAATCAGAGATGGAATTAAAGTCGTCTGTGAGGAGGAAAAGCAATATGAAAATTGAGTCGCCACTGAGACCATGTTAGTATTAGCAAGCTCAATTCAAAATAATTTATTCTACAGCAGTCAGTATCAGATTCACATTGTGAGCTGAAATTTAGTTTTAGCCAAAGAACCATATCCATCACACTAAATTAATGTTGTTAATTTTACTATTATTGGCTTTGCTTGTATTTGATTTGTGACTTTGTTTTGATTTTATAGTTGTGGAAGAGCTATAAGAATGAGGAATAGATACTTCCTATTATGTGTCCACATGTTTCAGGGTGTTAGGAAGCCAAGAGTAAAGTGTAAATACCCACTGAATCTCCCTGCCCAACGTCCCACTTCAACGCCACCGACCATCCAGTCTCCCTGAAGCTGTGTCTCCCGGTTCCTGAGGGGCAGTGGAGCTGTTCTGGGTCAGGAGAGTCCCTCATCTGGACCACTGGGTGGGTCCAGTTTTGGACAAGACCCACACTCTGCAGGACACAGGGGTCACGGATTACCTGGGGTGGAATCCACTCCCCATGAGCAGATCGATGGGAACCTTGGTTAAGACTGAGCTCCTGCATCTTCCCAGAGACTTCACCCCTTCGGAGAAACTCTACCCCAAAGTGCAGCTGAAACTAGGGCATGCTGATGAAGACCTGCGTTGGGGTCAAAAGCACGTGGCTGAGTCACTTGACCCTCTCAAGCTACCCCAAGGGCGGGAGTTGGCAGTGGTTTTGGGGAGATGCCACTTTCTGGATTTCCAGCCCTGCTCTCTGCATACTCCAGTCTCTGGGGCCACAGGATGGTCCCTCCTGCAACGTGGCTCATGGGAAGCCTTCGTGAGCCCTGTGCCTGGTCATTTCCACGAACTTTGTCATGTGCAAAGAAGAAAAGTAGAGGAAAAACCTGCTCCTGGACTTGCCCCTGTGGGGTTCAGAGCTTCAGGGGAGCCTCGGAAGGAAGGCGGCAGGAGAACAAGGGCCAAGGAAACAGCGTCAGACCAGTGCCTAGAGGGCTCCCCTCCTCTTGGCAGCTCCTCTCAGAGGTCACCCCAGCCCACACAGTCCCGAGCGCTGCTCTTCTTCCTCACTTCACTTGAGGCGTCCGAGCCTGGTCTTGAGCCTCGCAGGACCTCTGTGACTGGGGTTCTGAGACCGGCATCCAGTTGTCCGTTGAGCAAGTACCATCTGGCCCCCAAAGCCAGTGGCATCCTCTCTCCAAACATTGCCAGACATTGGCCCCCGTCACCTGGGTGGGTTGACAGTCACTGATGAAGTGGAGATGCTTGCGTGTCTGCCCTGTGAGGCTGTAAAGGGGCCTCTGCCCTCGGCCTGCTTCTCCTTCTGATAGTGACCCCTCTGCCACGGCTCCCCGCAGGTCAGGTTCATAAAGCAGTGCTGATTTTACCCCAGATCTCGACAGGAGCAGTAAGGAGCAGGGTCCACTAAATCAGGCTTCTGGAAAGTCAGCATCAGAGCCAGAAAGCCCCATGTTCACTGAGTACCTTTTAAGTGCATTCACTGTGCTATTTCCAAATCCTTCATCTCCCCCAGAGGACAGGAGTCATCCACCCCGATTTACAGGTGAGAAATCTGAAGCTCAGGGAAGTTCATTTTGGAGAGGGAACTAGGATTTCATCACAGATGGGGTTTACTCCAGAGTTCATGTCCGCTCCTTGTTCCTGTGACTCCTCCCAACCCCAGCCCTGGTGTTCCTGGTGAGGTCCTGCCCTGGGTGGCTCTAGAGCAGCATAACACAGGGTCCTGTCTTTAGGAAAGCCACACAACAGTGCCCCACACAGGCAGGCTTTCAGCCAGCTGTCAGCCAAGCACCCGGGGGTCCCCACCCCTCCAGGCTGACCCTGATGCTGTTGGCATTCCCAGGAAACCAGTGCCTCTTTTAAGGTTTTACCATCTCTGGACATTGGTCAAACCTCCTTCAGTTGCCGTATTTGGCTGTGATGAAGTCTTCAGGGAACAAGGTGGCCTGGTCTGAGCTCAGGGTTCTCGTGCATTCCATGGAGCTGTGCCCTCAAGACTCTTGTCATTTCAATTCCACGGACCAACTTGCCTTCTCCAGAGTCCCCAGATCTTTGGCGGTCATATTGCTAATGTAAACTTACAGCAATTCCCTATAAAATTCCAAACAAAAGTTTCACTGGCCTACTTTCAAAAGTCCCCAAAGGTATATATATTTAAAAGTCCAAACATGGGCCTCCTCTGGTGGCGCAGCAGTTGAGCCCTGGGCTGCAAAGCTGCCTGCAGCCTCTGCAGCGCCAGTTTGATCCCCGGCCACCAGCGAGGGTCCCGCATGGCGCGCAGACCTCTCCTGCTGCGCCCGCTGCTCCCCTCAGCGTGCATTTCGTCAGTCTGCCTGTTCTGTTCCCCGCTCTGGCTCTGGTGAATTCTCTCACCCTCCCGCGCTTCTGACTGCACCCAGTGCTTGTATAAATAAATAAATCTTTAAAAAAAATAATAAAAGTCCCAACATGAATATAGATGACCAAAAAAAAAAAAAAAGCCAAAACAAAACCAAAAATCTATAACGATAAAAGCAGAAGTAGAATCTCTGGCGAGTGTGAAGATTCCAAGGATGATGTATATTTGCCTCTCGTTTTCCTTTGTACTTGAGGCTGAATTCTCTTTGCTCCCAACGATGACATGAAGCTGACATACAGCTACGAGAAATCCTGGCAACTGACTTGGGCCACGGCCCCTTTAACACGTCGTGGCTTCTGACCACTTTTACTCGCCACCACCTCTCTCCCCTGCCTCCGGCGAGCTTCCCGATTCTCCATGGTTTTTTAATAATTTGTAACTCCCCTCCCTATAAGTGGTTCAGCATGTTAGCCAGGCCCCTCGGTGCTGCGGGAGCCCTGGCTTCAGTCCACTGATTTGCAGACAATCGTACTTCCCGAAGCTTTTTCTTATCTAGTTTTTGACAATAGCAGTTTGGGTCAGGATTTCATTACTTCCTCATTGTCCCTCCTTCTTTCTTTCTTTCCTTTATTTCCTCTCATTAAAGACAAATTTAGGAAATGGGTTTCCATCTCAACTGTTCAGTCTTGCCCTTCGCCTTTATCTAGGGTCTCTTCCACCCACTCACTTCCTCTTGAAGGTCAGGGCAGCTCAGTTCTGCTTTTCAGCTCTCATTTTTCTAATGAGTTTGGGACACAGAGCATTTTCCCCCCCAAACCTTCTGCACAGACCCCCCTATTTTGTTCATCTGTGTGTAGACCCTTCTCTTCTGTCCACGCATTAGTTTGATGCTCAGCAGGCAGAGCTTATTGGAGAGCTGAAGTCCAAAGACATCACAAATATGACGCTGTGTATACTTCAGAGCCGGGTTCCACATTAATCTTGTTTTCAATTCCATTTAATTTTTTTTTTTCAGTTTCCATTCGACACCAGTTCAAAGCAAACTACTGAAAGTGAACCTTCCATGAACTCCAGGCTTCTCTACTGTGCAGAGCAGTGTTAACAATGGAGCAGGTCGGAGCTATTCCCTCAGCCCTGGGTGGAGAGCGCCGGTAACACAGGGAGCAGCTTCAGCAGCTCCTCGGAAGTGGCAGCTGCAGTAGCTGAATGAAAACGGTCTCCAGGTGAAAAACCAGTGATCTCCTGCAGTTCTTGCCTTCACCCTGAGTGTGTGTGTGTGTGTGTGTGTGTGTGTGTCTGTGCACAGACGCCACCTGATGCCCACATCTGCATGAAATCAGCAATCGCTTCAGCCAATTCAACCAGCAAGTTCCAGACATCTGGAGGCTTCAAACTTGTGACCGGAACTTCTGGAGCCGGCATTGCTGTTTTTCCTTCTGGTTTTTCTCCCTGGGATTGGCGTCGGTGTAGACACCGCCTTGGTGGCTCCTCTTGTAAACTGAGCCTTGCAGTGCAGACGTGTTACCGAGTTCAGCCTGGGAAACAGCCCCTGGGCAGCCCAGACTGTTATGAAACAGCCTGTGTTTCCAGGGCGGGGCGCTTGCTGAATGAGCTGAGTTATGCGGCTGCCAAGAGAAGGACAGAAAGAAAACCACCTGCATTTCTGGGACAGTCACTGCTTGGGCCTCGTGAATGCGTTATTAGGGAGGGTGACATCTCCCTGGTGGGGATCTGGTGAGAAATCCCACCTGGGCAGGCTGTGTCAGCCTTGGGGCTGAGCTCTGTCTCTTGGGCTGGAATAGAAGGAGCCAGGGGTTCATCACATTGACAGCCAGACCTGGGGCTGCGGACCCCCATTTTCCCAGCCACAGCATTGCCGCCTTTTCTTCCCTGCTGAACTCTTGCCTGGATGCGCCACCTCTCTCCTTGCCTCAAAGTCCCTCTCATGCCCCTTGGAACCTGGTCTCTGCAGCTGGCATCACACTCTACCTTTCTCGAGTCTCCTCGGTCAAACCTTGATGCTTGATCCATGATTCTATGACCCAAGAACATTTTCACGTTAGCTTCTTCTTAAGCCCAATCTGTGATTTCAACGTGGCTTCAATTTCCAACATGGCTGCCACATAAGCCATAACTGAGCAAATTCCCAAGGCCCCTGACTTCACCCAGTCCTCACGTCAGCCTAGACTGGGGGTAAGGCTGGGCTCTCACACCTCGAATCCCGCCTTTCAAGCCTGTCTCCATTGACCCCAAACACAGACCTGATTGCAACACCTTGAAGCCCAAATATGATGCCTGGTCACCACCCTCGCCAGTAAAGGCTCATGGGGAGATCCTGCTCCCCTATGGACTTTTGGTCATGTCTGTGGACAGTTGTGGTCTTCACAGCCGAGGAAGGAAGGCTTCATAGGGAATCTAGTGTGTGAAGGGGCTGCTCCCCACCCACAGTGCGCTAACAGCGAGCACAGCAAGGGCGTAGCCAGTCCCGTCTTGACAGCTCCAAAGCTGAGAGACCCTGACCTGGAGCAGGAGCAGGCAGGAGACCCAGGCCTTTGGCCTGGGGCAGGCACAACTTTGTCCCCACCCTCAACAAACTTCCTGTCCACGTAGCCAACATCCAGCAATGGTGAGACCGAGGGCGGTGGACCTAGTTGTTTCTCTAACTCACTTGCTCTCGGCCCCCCAAGTCAGACTGCTCTGTTGCACCAGTTTCCAGGCTAAGGAATTTCCTTGAACTACACGCACAATATATGTGTGCACACACATGTGCAATACACACATGCATGCACAGACACATGCATACTCATACACGTGGGCTTACACACAAACACATGCACGTATGTACATGTATACATACTCTCACACATGCTTACACTATGCACACATACACACATGCACACTTGCACACTTGCACACTTGCATGTGTGTATCAGTCCAGGAAATATTTCCTGAGAACCTGCCAAGAATAGGTCCAAGCTCTGGGGCCTAGTGCTCACAGCAGGGGTCTGGCTGGGCTGGGCCCAGTGTTGACAGGCATTTTTTTCAGTTCCTGAGTTCTCCAGACCTGAATTGAGGCTTCCTCTCCCTCCCTCTGCTGCCTGCCTGTGTGGGGCTTGGGCAAGTTCGTCCTGTGTGCCCTGCACCTCCTGGGCCCTGGGAGGACATGTTTGCTCTCCCTCCTCTGTCTCTTTGCTCCTCCTCTTCTCAAGGGCTTGCTTCTCCGGAGAGGTGTTCTCCCTCCTTGCCAAAGCCGAACCTCCTCTTAAGCTCTGGTTTCTTTGCTCTCCTAGTCGCCTTTCCTTCTCTCTTGTCTGTTTCACTTCCAAGTCTCCTCACCACAAACAGAGGCAGGAAGGACCCACCTCCCCAGCATGGGGAGCTCTGGAGATTTCTGCTTGGTGGCTCCGTTTCCCGTGACCTTCATATGTCTCAAAAGGGCAGTGAGTTCAGTGTCCCATGTCAACACTGCCCACTTGCTCATTAACCCCTTTCTGCTGGTGCCCTTCTGTAACAGGGGGGTCCCCAGGAAAGGGGGGGGGTTCCAGGTTTCCTGCCCCATCCAAGGGAGGGTGGAGCTGAGCAGGGAGAGAAGAGGCTGCAGAGGAGACTGAGGAAGGAAGGAAGCAGGATGGAGCCAGAAGGAGACCTGGAGGAGGCGCATGGAGCCTAGAGACACGTGAAGAAACTGCGCTTGCCTTGTGGTCGTGGACTGGGTGACACAGATGTGGGTGAGACCCGTGGGGAGGTGACAGTGGCGGTTTTTGTCTTGATTTTGATTTTGCTCTTTTTCTTCCAGACTCGTCTGGTTGTTTCTGACGCTTTTCTGTGGGTCCCCACTGGAAGGTGCTTTAGACTTGGGGCAGGCTTTGGGGCCTTGCTCTGGGCCCACTGCTTGGGTGGACTTTTACCGATGAGGGGACGGGTACCTTTGGGTGCTTGATTTAGAAACTGGATTCCTTGTCTTTCCTGTATTGTTTTGTGTTGATGCAGCAGATGGCAGAACCTATTTAGAGCAGGCAGATTTGCAGGGTCTGGGCTGCCCCTCTCCCTGCCCTGTAACACTTCCTCTATCTATACCCGCTCTCCGGGGGACCCTGCACTCCTGGGACAACATTCACATCCAGCACTTTCCGTGCTGACAAGCTCTTGCTAGATGATACAATAATCGCCCAACTAATGACTGGGATTCATTGAACCCTGTGCTCTACACCCATGCTTTCATGTAGGTGATTGCATGTATTCCTCATAAATCATCCTTTTAAGGCAAAGAGTATAAATCTTATAGGTGACGATATGGATTCTGTGAATGGACAGATGACAAGGTACCAGGGAAGCAGCATTAGCTCAGCTCCATGGAGCCCAAGTCTTCCTCCCCTTACCCTACCTTCCCTGGCCCTCCCCTGTGGCCCTCCCCCTGTACCCCTATCCCCTGCCCTTCCTACTCTCCCCTCCCCCTGCCATGCCCCTCCAGCAATTGCTCTACTGTGGGTCTCTGACTGTGACTGCAACTTCTTTGCTTGGATGTCTTCTTCCCCCTTGGGGTGCGGGTTTTGTTCTTTAACTGTTCTCTCTGGATGGGCTCGTCAGTTTCCATAGCTGCAGGTATTGCCTTTGAGATGAACTTTTAGATCTCTGCTCTACCATTCTTGTCTTTGGACCTGTTATTTCCCCTCTGTGGATTTCAGATGCTTGGTCTGAAATATAAGAGCATTAGGTGGTTGATACATGCTTTTCTCTACAGCTCCAACTTCAAATAAGATGAGTGTTAAAGCGATTTTTAAACAAAAATCAATATGAAAGTATGAGATCCAGCTCAGCAAGGTTACAGAATGGAGACAGATATATGAAAAGCCAATTGTATTTCTATCTTTTAACAATGAACAATCCAAAATGAAATTAAGAAAACAATCCCATTTACAATATCATCAAAAATAAAAATATGCTTTGGAATAAATTTAACAAATAAATCCAAAACTTATACACTGGAATACAAAGCACTGTGAAAAAAATTAATGAAAATCTAAAAGCACGGAGGGATCTCCTAGGCTCATGGATCAGAAAATGTGAAATCAACACGGCACTGCCCCTCAAGATGATCTAGAAATTGAACAATCCTTGTCAATCACAACTCATTTTTTTTTTTTTTGCAGAAATTGATAAACTGATTCTAAAATTCAAATGGAACTGCACAGGATCTGGAAGAGCCAAAACAACCTGGAAAAGAAAAAAAGAAACCTGAAGGACCCACGTTTCCTGATTTCAAAACTTATTACAGGCATCAAAGCAGTGAGATCATGACATAAAGAGAGACAGATCAATGGACTAGGATTGATAGTGGAGAATAAACCCCACATCCACAGACATTGATTTTCTACCAGGCTTCCAAGACAATTGAATCGGGGAGAGAACAGTCTTTTCAATAAATGGTGTTAAAACTACTGGCTGTAGCGCAGAAAAATGGACTTGGACCTCAAGTCACACACAGAAATGAACGAAAATGTGCTCAAAATGTAAGAGCTACAACCATACAACTGTTGGGGTGGGGGGGAAACACATATATTTTAGTGACCTTGACAATGGACAGGGTAGACCATGGCTTCTTAGATGCAACAGCCAAAATACAAATAACCAAAGAGAACAATAGATAGATTGGAGGATTAGAATCAAAAACTTTTGTATATTAAACAACACTGGGAAGAATGAAAACATAAACCCACAGAATGGGACAAAATGTTTGTAAACTACATATGTGATAAGAGGCTTAAATCCAGAAAGTAAGTGTCTATATCTATATCCAGATAGATAGATAGATAGATAGATAGATAGATAGACACATACATACATACATACATATATACATAGATCTTACCATTCAACAATAAAAGACAATCATTAAAAATGAGAAAAAGGTCTGAATAGGTATTTTTCACAGGCAGGTATGCAAATGGCCAGGAAGCACATCAAAAGATACCTTGATCACGAGGGCAATGCCAGCCAAAACCACAAGGAAAGCTCCTTTCACGTGCACTAGGCTGACTGTGATAAAAAGGCCAGACTAGAGCAAGTGTGGATGAGGCCGTGGAGAAGTTGGTTTGATCCCCAGCCTGCCAGGGAGCTACCCACAGGGCGCAGCAGACCTCTCCTGTCTCCCCGCTGCTCCCCTCAGCAGTGCATTTCAGTGGATCCGCCTGTTCTGTTCCCCACTCTGTCTCTGGTGAATCCTCTCACACCCCCACCTCTGGCCTGTACCCCAGCTCTTGTATGCATAAAAAAGTAAATGTTTAAAAAAAAAGTAGGGATTGAATATTCCCCCAGCCTCTTTTTCTGTGAGTGACTGTTGAAAAATAGTCTAAAGCACTCTGACCTGTTTGGAGAGAAAACCTCAAATGAAAACAAGGTTTCATTAGCACCATAATTGTTTCCCACTCCTAATTTCTGTAATTCGGTGGTACCGTATAATTACAGTATAAAGACATAATTATTTAGGCCTTGCCTGGTAAGTCACGTGACCACTCCGCTTGGATAGAAGCACTATCATTGCATCACAACCCGCAGAAATCTGCATGTAATTGCTGTGGCTGACGTGCCTCTCCTCGCCATCCTTGACTCAGCTGTTCTCAGCGGCGGGGACCACTTCTCAGTCCCCGGGCTCATCAACCCGGTGCCAATGGCCACGCCCCTGCGGTGGGAAGAGCTGGCACAGCCCCGCGGACTATGGGAGATGACTCTGCCCCTGGATCTGAGCTTCTGCCTCCTGCAAAGCTTCCCCATATGCATGTGAGGCTTCTTCAGGTGTTAGGCCTGTTCCATCCACGCGCTGGGGATGCATCCTTGAACCAAATGTCAGAAATCCCCTTTCTTACCTATGTCTGTGGGGGTGGGAAGGGCTGATAATGGGAGTCAGGCAGGACACCTAGCAGTAGATAGGATACTCAGTGCACCGGATGGCAAGGAGGGGTACAGGGGAAAATAAAGGGGGGGTAGGAAAAGGTCACTGAAGAAGGGGAGGTTGTAGCTCACGAGAAACTTGACCAAAGATCCTGGCAGGCAGAGGACCTAAAAGGGAGGGGCTCTGGGCTGGGATATTTGATGGCCATCGGCTGCACTGGGGTGAGGGGACAGTGGTAGCAGAAGAGGTCATGAGGTCGTGTGGCTGGGACTGAGGTTTTTATAGTGTAGGAGCTGATCTCTATGGACTGCTGGCCAAATTTGGCCACCACTTGTTTGTATAAATAAGGTTTTCTTGGAGCCACCTGTTTGCTGACATACAGTGTGTGGCTACTTGGTGCTACTGTGCGGCTACTTGGAGCTCAGCAGCAGCAGAGGCTGCGCGCCCCGCCAAGCCTACAATATTTGCTGTGTCACCCTTTTCAGAAATGGTTTGCTGGCACCTGGAAGAAGCCTTGCAGATGTTATTTCCTATCTCCTCCATCTGGATATAGAATTTCTGGTTGACGTTTAAAAAGAATGTGCAGTGCTTTAAATGTTATTCCACTGCTTTCTGGTCTCCATGGATTCATGCGAGAAATCAGATGTTTATCTTATTGAGGACAAGGCTGTCTGTGTGGCTTTCAAGCTTCTGTCTCCTTCGTTTGTCTTTTTGTTCAGACCGTTTGTTTTGATGTATGTCCATGTGGTTCTCCTTGGGCTTCTACATGGACTTACCTGAGCTTCTCAGGTAGGTAGATTCACGTTTCTTATCACACTGGGGGGACTCAGCCATTATTTGTTCAAATACCCTTTCTCCCATGTCTCTTTCCTCTCCGTCCAGGATACACATAACTCATGTTTTGCTTTCCAGAGCTCTCTGCATCACTGTAAATTTTCTTCATTTCTTTGTCCTTTCTGCCCTTCATGGATAATCTCGATTCTTTCTTCTGCCAGCTCAAATATGCTGTGGAAAACCCTGGCGTATTTTTTTTTATCTCAGTATTACACACTTTTCAAGTCCAGAATTTCTGTTTGTTTCCTTTTTAAATCGCTTCTTTTTATTGATGATCTCTACTGAATAAGATATTGTTCCTATACTTTTGTATCGTTCTTTAGACTTGGTTTCTTTTTTACTCTTTAAAGATTTAAAAGAACTGATTTACAGTTTTTAGTAAATTCAATGTCTGCATCTCTTCAGGGAAAGTTTCTATACATCACTCCCTTCAATCCGCTCCCATGTTATCTCTGTTCTTGTTTGGCCTCTCTCTCTCTCTCTCTCTCTCTCTCTCTCTCTCTCTCTAATCTATCTATCTATCTGTCTGTCTGTCTGTCCATCCATGCGTGCATGTGTCCATCCGTCCATCCATCCATCCATCCTTCCATCCATCCATCCATCCATCCATCCATCCATCCATCCATCCATCCATCCATCCATCTATCTATCTATCTATCTATCTATCTATCTATCTATCTATCTATCTATCTATGCCTCCCTCCTCAATTTCATTGAAAACTAGACACTATAAATAATATGATGCAGCAACTCTGAAGATCAGATTGCCCCACTCCAAAGGTTTGCTGTTGTTGCTGCCTTTTGTGGATGTTATTGCATCTTGGTTTTGTGACTTTTCTGATCAAATGCTGCAAAATCTGTATTCTTCGGCATGTGTGGACTCTGAACTCTGCTTGCTTTTGCAAAGTGCTTGGCTAAGGATAGGACAGAAATGTCCTTAAATGCCTGGAACCAATAAGTCCCCCAACTTCGCCTAGGGGCTCGATGTCCCTGGGCGGGGGTGCCTCCAACTCTCAACCAGGCAGGGAAGGAGGTACTGACCCTCCCATGCGCACCTTCACTCCCTGCTCAGGTAGGCTCACATTCAGCTAAGGCAAGAGCCGGGGGTGCTCTGGGGTCTCTCCTGTGCGTGTGTGCAGCCCTGGGCACGCAGGTGGCCTGCTAGACTCCCTGGACCGTGTCAGGCCTTTTCAAAATCTCACTTCCAGCTTTTCCTTTTAAGCTTTTTGGTTCATCTATTGTTAGCCCCAACTCTATCTGTTGCCTAAGGCAGTTTCAAAGTTAATCACAAGTTTGTAATTATTTTTTATAAGCCTCCCCTGGGGAAGGGATTTTCACAACTAGAGATCTCTGAATCGTGTCCAATACAGACATCCTTGTCCAGGAGGTTTTTCAAGGAAGCACAATTTAAGTCCCGTAATGACCGTACTTTGGGCACTGAGCTTTGAAAGAGCTACTGACCCCTCACTGCCTCGTGCTGCCCCCTCAGTGGCTTCTAGACTCTTTGCTTCCCTTGAATTTGGTCAGTTATTTTTAAGGCACATGCAGAGCTGGAGAGTGGGCAGCAGGACTAAGGGAGTCGAAGACAATGAAACTCACTGTTGTTAATGGGATTCTGCTTCTCTCTTTTTTCTCTCTCTCTCATTTTGGCCTAAATGCTCCCCAGATTGCTTCAAACCTTTGATCAATTTCCAGAGGTCAGGGAAATTGGAGAGTCCCTCTAATTTTTTGCCACTTTTCTCATCGCTTTTATGGAGGAGGGAATTTTCAGAGGACAGTACTCCTCAATTTTTCTGCTGATGTTCCCAACTTTCTTGAATATACTATGGCAGGAAAACAGGGACATAGCATGGAGATCTCATGGTCTGGTTGTTGAGAAAAAGCCCATGTGCAAGGGTTATAGAACAATGGAGAATGTTTTAGTGTCTTGCTACTAAAATTTTGTCCAAGGATCTATTATTATGAAAGGCTTGTAAGGAGTGTGGAATCTCAGTTCCTTCCACAGATTTGCTGAGTTTAACTTAACAAGTTCCCCAGGAGATTTCTCTTCACGTTGAAGTCCGGTCAGTGCCAATATCATGGCCATCTTCTTAGGCCAGGCCGTGCTGGCTGCTGTCCTCACAGCCCTCTACCATCTTAGAGGGTCACACAGCACTTTAATTTCTCTCCCACACTCTGTCTGTTGAGGTGAGGGAAGGCAACCCCCCCAGCTGGTTTTCCCAGGGATCCAGGTTCTCTCCACTCAGTGACAGTATCTTCAAAACATGTGGCTTTCCAGTTTCCACCCAAATGCAGAGAGACAGGGGAGCAGGCATGCACCCTGCTCTTCAATGCTCAGCCAAGAAGTGGCACAAAAATCTTCTGCTCGCAGTCTGTTGGCTGAAGCGTTTGCGAGCTCAATCTGGGGAGCTCCACTCCCCAGGTGGGCTGGGGAGTGCTCAGTAGGGGCAGCTGGGGGTACTTTCAGAGCACTGTCTCTGCCTCGCTCCTTCAGAGACGTTCACAAGCTCCACCAGGAGGAGGGAAGCCCACGTAGAGGAACCAGCGAGAGGTGACAAGGCAAGTTTATTTCTGTTTTGGGGTTTAGAACATGGGCTGGGTCGGAAAGCCAAGAGAGCAGAGGGAGGTAGATATGAGGAAGAAAGGAAAACTCTGGTTGTTTAATGCCCGCAGAAGCAGCACTGGGGATCTACACTTATTCAGAGGGAAAGATACGCTGCAGATATTTTATGAACTCATCTGCCTTCCTTATGAATTTGAGTAAAACTTGTGCAGCAAGTTTTGTTGAGTTTGATTTTGGTAGATTCAATGGGTGGAGATTTGGAATTCTGATCGTCCTCCATGTTCCAGGCCCATGTCGTGATATGAGTGGACAGACACCCCTCGCCTCCTGCCGGGAAGGGCCCGGGGTGCGGTCAGAAATGAAGCTGGACGTTCGGAGGGTTCGTTTTAATCTCGACTCTGTTGGGCACTCGCGGTGTAGTTTGGGGTCTGACTTCCAACATGGCTGAGGCTCACGGGAGGGCAGACAGAAACCTGTGGCTGGTGGCCTGGCTTCTCAATCCTCTGAAACTGCCAGAAAATACTGGCAAGTTAAACACTCTGTGGGCATGGGGATGAGACCCCCGGGTAAAAGCTGAATTAAGTGAATTAAGAGCCCCTGGCCTGTGCCGGCTGTCCTCACACCGCCGTGTGCTTAGGGTTCATGTGGTGATATTGTTAACAAGCTGACTGGCTCAGCAGGTCTGGGGTGTGACCTGTGCAGGCGATGCTGCTGCCACCACAGGGTCCCCTCAGGCCTGGAAAATGTTGCATAATTCATCCATTTCAAAAGACTATTTTCCCCAACTTAACCAAATTGGCCAGTGATTGCAGCATTGTCTAAAAAGCAGGCTGGGCGGGTTCAGACAGAAGCCTCTGGAGGGAGAAGGAAATGTTTGTACTCAAAAGCTAATCCATGGCCGACTTGGGGGCATCAGCAAGATGAGTGAGTGGGCCCCGCTCATCTCTCTTGTCAACACCCCCCTTCCAGGAGGGCGGGCGGCGCTGCCACCGGGGATGCCAGCCAGACTGATAAAGGATCCGAAGGAGGCCGAGCGAGGTCATGAATCAGCACCTGCTGTGCCTGCCACGGCAAAGGAGGAAGGGGCTGTCGCTGAGGCAGCACCCGGAGGAGCCCTGCCGGTCCCTTCCCCTGCATGACGCCATTTGTTCTTTATGAAAAGCCTCCGTGGCTGGTGTTATTAACCTCGCTTGCTAGATCAGAAGATTGTGACTCGTAGAGGGTAAATCGCTTGTCAGCCAGGACAGCACCTGCGTGACACCCAGATCCACCTGCTTTTCATTCCTGTTCACTGCCTGCCTTGTACTTTCGGTCAAGTTGATGGTGGGTGGGGAGCTGGAGTGACGTGTCCTCCATTATCCAGTCAGGTTATCGTGGCCGAGGTGATGAGATTGTCCATCTCATATCCACGGTAGCATTTTCCATCTTTTGTGGCTTATCTGAAGATAAGAAGACAAGAAGGAGCTCTCTATAAATGGAAGCGGTGGACGGGCGGCCATGATAGGCCAAGCAGTGCTGAGAATTATTTTCCCGGCTCTTCCCCGACTCTGCAGTCTGCTGTTATCAAGGCCAGAAAAAGGAAAAACCTACAACGCGATGACTGTTATACAATGTGTGTTTTCTCTTATTCCCTGGTCCCCTCCACTCTGACTAGACTGTGCTGGCTGGGAAAGTTTCCAGAGAGCATAAGCCAAGTATGTTCCCTCCAGCAAGCCTATGTCTTCCTCTTCCCATCTTTCAGTCTTTGCCACCTTCCCAAAGAAACTGAGTCTCCCCATGCCAGCTACTCCATCATTCTCAATACCCCAACCATGCTTGACTTTATAGGGTTCGGAGCTACTTGATATTTTATGTGATGTTTTATCTGTTTACTGATTCATCTATTAGAACAGTACTTGCAAACTTCCCCCCAAAATCCAGATACATATTTTAGCCTCTATTGGCCTCATGATCTGTCACATTCCTCAGTTCTCTCAGTGTGGCCACTATAGACTATTTATATTCTTTTGCACAGTCCTTATGAATGAAGCGCAGCCATGTATGTTGCCATCAACTCAGAGCCTTAGGTGTGAGATCAAAGATGGTTGAGGGGTGAACAACCAGACTGCAAAGAACATGCTGCCTCCCAGGAGAGAAGAAGTAAGACCAGTCTGGGGTCACTGGGAAGATGAAACAAGGGGAAGGACCCATGGCAGCAGCAGACCATTCTAGTCCATTTGGAGACAGACATTATCCCTCTGGGGACTGGAAAATGGGCATAGTAATAAAATCAGGCGTTGCAATGATGCTCTTTTCTTGAGGCTTTATAGTCCCAGGTCTCAGGTATTCAAAGCTATATAATAATTTAGCCACTAACAATTCTGGGGTACCCAGCAGCCTAAGAAGTCTTTCTATTCTAGTAGGTTCCTCTTCTCTGTAGGAGTACTTACTGGGGGACTTCCTTCAGAGCTTTTGATTCTGCACGTTAGAATGTTGATGGCAGTAGGGCGATAGCTTTGGGCATTTAGGAGAGGGCATCTTGGAAAGTAATGATGTTTCTCTAAGTCAAGGAAGTGCATGGACCTGTAATGCCTTCCAGGAACCCACCAAGAAGCAAGGCAGGTGGGTAGCATGTGTCACAGGCTACTGCCCACCTTGGCCTCTGCAAATTAATTCACTCTTAGCAGAATTGTTGTAGTTTTCTCAAGACCGTGCTTGGTAGGGGGTGCCTTGGGTCTATCAGATTTCTATCCTCGTATTCCTTTGTAGTACTCAATTCCATCATTTTCAAAACAATGTCACACGACAGAAACTCTACGAGGAAAGTGATAAAAGGAGACAAAGGCACCGAATCTCCTCCTTAAGATCTTAGAGTTAATCTCTGATGGTGTTGGCGAGATGACGTACGTGTACATGTTCCATGCACAGGAGGAATACAGTGTCTGAAGTTGGGCTACCTGAGCTCATGCCCCAATTCTATAGCTGTCTTAAACTCTCTGTGCCTCAGTTTCCTTGTGTGTAAAAGAGGTCATCTTACAGAGTTGTGATGAGGAGAAATGAATTAACGTTCACAAAGTGTTTAGAACAGTGCTTGTAATTTGTAAGTTCTTTCAAGGTAACTTATTTTTTCACTAAACTCTCTTCCCTCTGGAGTAGATTACTAATTTTATTTTTTATGTATTCCAAGCATTTGATGTAGTATGTAGCATACAACAAGTGCTTAATAAATATTTGTTGAATGAACAAACCATTATACAACAGATTAGTTATAAAAAGAAAAGATTTTAATTCACACATTTCTTCCAAGGCAGGGAATTCACTATTCGTTCCCTGAAGACATTCAGCTTCGACAGCCATGCATGAAACCACATTAAGCCTGGAGAATTTTCCATCCACTCTGGTGGCTGCTATTGATTTTACCTACTGAGATATTTGGCTCCTTCATGAAATGAAAAATTATTCACAAACAAAACAGGAAAACAGTCTTTAAATGCTTATATCTGCAATTCACTTGTGATTTAACATTTTTCCTTTTGGAAAGGAATGAAAAATCTTTCTCTGTTTTGGATGAGAGCAAAAAAATGGCCCCAAATCAATTGGTTATTTCATCTATAGTCATCTCAGAAGATGTATAGGAAACAGAAAATAATTTTGTAAACTGATTTTGCTTGGAAACAGCAGATCACATTTCCTCCCTGGTTCAGGTAGAAACTGAGATTTTATTTCTTGGATTTTGTTGTGACGTAATTTGCTAGTTAACTGGGTTAAAAATGTAGCTTGAGTCCTCTTTCTACTCCGCTTAATGGTTTCTTGTGTAAACTGACAGATCTGTGTGCTTTTTTGGAATAGGGTGTATGATGAGAGCAAAGCCATGCGTTGAAGGGTGCTAAAGCCCTCTGCCTTTGTACTTGATCGTTTATACCTTTGGGGACCAAAGTCTTTGGATGATGCAGTTAAGACTGTCACTGGTCCAAGTCTTCCCCAAAGTTTCCTCACTGCCCAATCTGAGACGCACTATAGGCTCATTGTTCTCTCTTCCTTGATTAATATCCTAATCATGGTACCAGCTAAATCGTGCTCTTCACATGTCAGGTCCTTTACATGGGTAATCTCCCTATTCCCCACAAGGAACAGTGCACATACCAGTCTGTGACTGTCTCAGTGGCTTATCATGCTATGTTCCCATTCATGTCACAGTCCAGGCAAGTGGTCCCAGGGTGGCCTTCCACACTGTGACTCAGGGATCCAGTCTCCTTCTATCTCGTCACTCAAGGACATTAGAAGGCTACACAGGGACCTCCCCATCTACTGGGAGACCAGAAGAGAGTGTAAAGGGTAGAATTGTGTTCTTCAACAAGTCTTGTTCAAGTCCCCACCCCTTGTACCTGTGAATGTGGCCTTATTTGGAAATAGGATTTTTGCAGATATAATGACAATCTAAGTTGAGGTCCTACTGACGTAAGCTGGGTTCTAAACCCAATGACTAGTGCTTTTATGAACACAGGAAGATTTGAAGACAGTAGGGCCACCCAGGGAAGAAGCCTCTTTGATGATGGAGGGAGAGATTGGAGTGATGAATTTGCAGGTGAGGGGAGGCCCAGGGAAGCTGGCAATCTCCAGCAGGAGAGGGACAGGAGTAGATGTCCCTCAGTGCCTCCCGAGGAAGCACCCCACTGACAACTTGATTCAAATTTTCCTCCTCCAGAACTGAAATAGATTAAGCGACTCACATTGTGACAAATTTTATAGTAGCCTTAGGAAACTGACATGAAGTAGGGGAGGAAGGAAAAGACTTACTCCCTGTGTATTCTCTTAGCAGTCTCTCAGTTTTCTTGCTGTTTCTGATGAGAAATCATCTATTTCCCCTACTTTTGTTCTTTTGTGTGTAACATCACTTTCCCTGGCTGCTTTTAAGATTTTCCTTTGTTGTAGATTAACCAACCAAACAGGTTTGGGCCTATTTGGGGGCTTACAATTCTATTTTATTGGTTTGTAGTTCTGTTATTGTTCTAGTACCATACTGTTTTGATTATTATAGCTTTGTGGGATAGCTGGTATCTGTGGGGTGAGAAACTGCCATTCTTCCTATTTTTTGTCAGGATTGATTTGACTATTCAAATGTCTTTTGTCATTCTATATGAATTTCAGTTATTTTTATTCTATTTCTAAGACCATTGAAATGTTGGTGGGGATTCCAGTCAACCCATATATTGCTTTTAGGTAGGATGGCAATTTTGACCATGTTAATTCTTCCAGTCCAAGAAGAGGGCATAACTTTCCATTTCTTTTGACTTATATTTCTTTTAAGAATGTCTCAGTTTTCTCTGGATAGGTTCTTTACCTCCTTTGTTAAATTTACTCCTAGGCATTTGATAATGGATGTAATTTTTTTTTTCTATTCTAGATCATTGTTTGAATATAGGAGGGAGGGCAACTGATTTTTGTGTATTGATTTTATATTGTGGCACTTTGCTGAACTGATTTATTGTTTATAATTGTTATAGTAGAATCTTTAGAGTTATCTATGTGCATTATCCATCTGCAAATAATGATAACTTTGCTTCTCTTTTCCAATTTGGATTCCTTTTATATCCTTCTCTTGCCTAATTACCCTAGCTAGGATTTCCAATATTATGTTAAATAGTAGTGGTGAAAGTAAGCATCCTTGTCTTGTACCAGCTCTTAGAGGGAAAACTTTCAGTTTTTCACCATTGAGAATGTCAGCTGTGGTTTTGTCATATATGGCCTTTATTATATTGAGGTTTGTCCGTTCTAGCCCCAGTTTTTTGAGGGTTTTTATTATAAATGGATGTTGAATCTTATCAACTGCTTTCTCATATGATATGATCATATGGTTTTTATCTTTCCTTTTATTGCTGTAGTGAATTGCATTGATTGATTTTCAGATGTTGAACCATCCTTGTGTCCCTGGTATAAATCCTGCTTGGTCATGGTGTACAAAACTTTTAATTCATTATTGATTCAGTTTGTTGGGCTGGTAGAATACAGCAGATGGGACCCTGTGTGGTTTTTGAGTCTAGGCTTTCAGAGACTGATGTCTTCCTTTTCTGCCTCTTAGAACACTTGCTCTGGGATCCTGTCTCCATGGTAAAAGGAGACATCACTCTATCACCCTATGTAGAAACTTACATGGAGAGAAACAGAGGTACTGTTTCATTCACATCAGCTATGTGAATGAGTACACTTGGAAGTGGATCCTCTATCCTCTGTCAAGCTGTCCCAACAGATGCCACACGGAAAGAGACAAGCTGTCCCTTAGCCCTGTCCAAATTTCAGATCCATCAGCAGAGTAAATGATGACTATTATTTAAAGTTGCTTGGTTTGGCGTAGCTTTTTACATAGTAATAGATTCCTGGAATACCCCTTCTTAGCAGGTGAGAGTTCTTCATTGGCACACTAGTTGGTAGGAAGCTGGGAAGTGTGATTTAACCATGTGTTCTGGAGAAAAGAACCCAGATTTGTGGAGTAGAGATAGATATAGTCTCCCAACCCTATAGGAAAGTCAAGACTCAGCAGGGTTAAACAGTGGTGTGTTCAAGGTTGGTAAGTGCAAAGGTCAAAATTCTGACTCCAGCTTCTCTGACCCATAAACCTGAACTACTCTCTTCCACATATTCCATATAGTCTTTATCCACCTGAGCAGTTAGAACCCTGCCAATTCCAATCCTTCCTTCAATACATGTGTTACTTTGTTTGAACCTCTCTCCTTTCTTAGAGGAGCTTTGGCCAATCAGTGGAGCTGGACGACAAAAGTCAGGGCTGAAGGAAGGAAACCATGAAATACAATGAAGTGGGCTCACAAATTGGCATACATGTGATACTGAGAGTCATGTGGGGGAGTAGGTACCCAAATCTATCAGAAGAGCCTGAATGTGCCACTGGAATAGTAGGGACTCAGTTCCAGGGTGGTCTGGGCAGTAGCCTGGATCAGCGTGACTGGTGCTTGGCTGGATTTGCTAGCGCAGGGGCTGGGACTGATGTTTGCTGTGATGTGAGGGGACACCCTGGGTGCTGGGGAGATCTTGATTGTGCTGGCTAGTTTTGCGGCTCATGGTGGCTAGTTTTGTGGATCAGCCTGGCCAAGTTCTGGCATCCAGTTATCCAACCAAACCCTGATCTGGTGTTGCAGTGACAATATTTCTTAAAGGTGGTTAATAGCTACTCATTTGATTTATATAAAGGACATTATCCTTGATAATATGGGTGGGCCTCATCCAATCAGTTGAAAGACAGCAAGAGCAAATCCAAGAGACAAGGAAATTCTGCCTCAAGACTACAGCATTACATCCTGTCTGAAAGTTTCGAGCTTTGCAGCTGCCCTATGGCTTTTAGGCCTGCCAGTTCCCACAACAGTGTAAGCCAAGTCCTAGAAATAAATTTTCTCTCTCTCTCTCTCTCACACACACACACACACACACACACACTCCTACCCCTTAGTGGTTCTGCTTCTCTGGAGAACCCAAACTGATACACACTCCACGTGGGGAATGCAGACCCCGATATACAGACAAATCACCATCCTGGTGACACACTTGAGTTCTCTGACAAAACATCGGAAAAAAGTCATTAACATTAAGATGTTGTGTAGATATACAGAGAGGACCAAGTGTTATCACCAACGTGTCCGATCCTGGTGGCATCAATGATGGGGACACCCTGGAAAGACAAGAGCTTGCATTTCCAGGCTCATGGCCTCATGGCCCAGTCCCTGCCCTGTGGAAGGCTGACCACGCCCCTTGACATCCAGGAGCTTCTCAGGGGGCAGTGTGGCCTCTCGTAGCAAACACTTACCCTCAAACGAGTTCAAGTGCTCTGGGCACCAGAGGCTGCTTCAAGGAATTTTTCTGACAGGCAATTATCTGTATTGCATGCCAGGGCTAGCCAATGCTCATAAAAGACAGCAATTTAAACTCTATGCACACACCGGTGGCCTCTGACTTAACTGCAATGTCTGAGTTAAAAAGAGAAAGAGGTTAAAAAAAAAAAAAAGAGCCATTTGCAGGCTGTGTCATCACACAGCTCAGCTCAGTGCAGACATCTGCCGCCTGCCAGTGGGGCCAGGCTGGGATAAGACACAGGTGTGTTCAGGGGCAGCACAAGGAGATGTGGGATATTATTACTCAGTGCTTGAAATCAGCGGTGCACCCTCACTTGAGTTGCGGGGCCAAAGCCAGCTGTCTTATCTCAATGAGGATGTAAGTGAAAGGGTGAGAGGCCAGCGCAGGGCAGTGGCTCTGATCAGAGGCCTGTGGACGAGTTGGGCGCCGAGGAGAGAAGCTGAGCGAATGTGGCTGATTAGAGCGCAGCTTTCCAGAGACTGGGGCGGGTGAGAAATAAGGCAGAGGGAAACGCAGTGATGAAGGGCTCCCCAAAGGCCAAGTGGGGGTTCCTATTTATGCTGCCTGGTGAAATTAAATGGCCACAGATTAGAAGTGGATGAAAGGACATCTCTCTGAAAGCGTAAGGTGCCTGGGTTTTCAACTGAGAGTCTCAGAGCAGCTTGGCACGTGAAATGGTGGAGGGAGTCCCGGCAGGGAGCGAGGAAGTGCCATCTCTCTCATTAGGTGGGAGTGTTTGACTCACTTGCTTCTCCTGTTTCAGCCTCAGGACCTGCCTCTGTGCCACAAAGTGGTCAGAACACAATTTTTGCAGCCATTCCACGATCCTCATTCTCTGCATGTAGGTGGTGTGGGCTCTGCAAAGCCCCCTGAAAACCCTTAAACTCACCTTTCCTCCTCACTCCCCCTACCGGCGAGGACAAGAAAGGCAGGCCTGGAGAGGGGTGGCCGGACAGCAGAGCTTCTGGGGGTTTGAATGTGTTTGATTGCAGAGACCTGGACTCTCATGGGCTGGAATTGAGTTTCTAGATATCAATTAAAAGCTCCCGGAGATCAGTGAATGTCTCTTTGTTGATCCGAAGGTTATCCTACCTTCTACTCACTTTTTGACTTAAGTAACTTCTGAAACGTCTTAATCTTCCCTGGACCTCAGGTTCTTTCTCTTTCCAAGGGTGATATTGTGGTCATTTGTTTTGAAGATAATGCATGAAAGGGCCTTAACTTCACGGGCAGTGTTTAATAAATAAACACTTTTCTTAAAATGATTGGCTCAAACCCATGCATCATTTGGCAAATTAGTGGCTGGTTCGAGTTGAAAGGCCAGTCCATCTTCCCTCGGACGTGATGACATATGCCTCTCCCACTGGGCCCCCCTGCTTTTAGCAGAGGGCAAAGGCTACTGAGCCCAAAGCAGGTTTGATTAATATCATGAGGCAGACAAAATGTCCCATGAGGGTCAGGGAAGGGGAAAGCAACTAGAAGGGGCTGTGGGTGGTCCTGGAAAGCTTCCTGGAGGAGGTGTCATTTGAATGGGGTCTTAGTGAAGTGGAGACCAAGGGTCCTTCCCAGCAGGAGAAAGCATACAAGCCATTCAGAGAAGCCAGCTCCAGCTCAGGAAGCCCCTGCTTTTGGAACTGAGAGCACCAACAGGGCCGATGGTGATGTCGATGGAAGAGGACAGATTGCAGAGCGCTTGGAGGTGGGCTCATTTTCAACTTTTTCCTAAAGAAAGTGAGACGCGTCCCTAGAGTTGTGAGTGAAAAAATGCAAGTACCATGTTCCCCAAATCCACAGCAGTGTGTCTGGGAAGATGAATCTAGTGTGTTCAGGGGCAAGGAAAGAGACTGCATCCAGGACCGTTGGAGAGCGAAGCAGCCACAAACTAGGCAGGCCAAGGACCGGGACAGTGGAGACGCAAGTGGCCCCGAATAAATATCACATAGCAGCACAAACCCACCTGTGTTTGTGTTGGGGGGCGTCTCTTCCAGGATCCAGTGGATCCCCAACAGCACCGAGGCTGCCCTTGGGAACAGACAGACTACGAGAGCCCCTGGGCCAGTCACCACACCTCACCCCAAATCCCCGTGTCTCCTCTTTAAACAGAATAACACTCTCCATCCTACAAGTTATTTTGAGGGTTAAAGATGGGTCTGAGGAGCCCCTCACAGTGGGAGCTCGTCTTGCAGAAAGCAGGCTCGGGGATGCTGCTGCTGTGATGTTTGTTTTTAAAGGCCAGTGCAGAGGATCCCTGGGCCTGGCTGTGAAGGGGTGGCATGAAGTGCAGAGGGTCAGCGACGGGCCGAGCCTTCCAGGGTCAGAGCCTGAGAAAGCGCGGGTGGCGCTGATGGAAGGGAGAGCGTGCCTTTGGAGGGAAATGTGATCGGCTCGGTTAATTTCCAGGCGATGGCCAGGCCCCCAAGCAGAAGAGTTTGACAGGTCATTGGAAGCAGAAAGTCAGATAGCGGGCAAGACACCAACATTCTACAAGAAAATTGAGCAATTTATCAAGTGTCTAAATATCTTGCCCACAAAATGACAAACATCCAGATTTCTGAGCCCTTTGGAAATGGATTTAAGTTTCGACTTTGTCTCCCGATTCAGGTCATGCTGACTTGCAGACAAAGCCCTTTTGTTTTTCTCTGGATGGAGAATCCACTCTTCATTTTGCCAAGATCCAGACGCCCAAATCACCACCCCTTCCTCTGCCCCTTGGCAGAAAACGACAAAAGGGTTAAACAAGAAGTTTGCTTCTTTTTCAGCTCCTGGCCCTTGGTTTCTTTATTATTCACACCTCGCCAAATCTTATTTCATTACATTTTTGAAATGGCAATATAATTTTGGTGATTAACTTTAAATTGGGGATAATACACTGACAGGCATTAACATAATGTCAAAACATTTTCTTACAATTATTCCTTAACCTCCATCAAATCACTCTTTCCCCGCGGACCTTTATTAATATAATATGGACAACACCCGAGAACTCAGAGGCGTGCGAACGAAGAGTGGCTCCCGAGAGCACTTCTCAGAAACGATCCAGGTTTCTTCAAGACACCAGCGAGGCACGTGGCTGACCCGCACTTGCCTGCCCCGGCGCAGACATGGGGAGACAGTTCTGGAAGCCGCCTTGGGATGTTTGGGTTAGAGCGTGGCTGGAGGAGGTCTGTTCCCATTGTCACATCTGTTCCCATTACCCGAATGGAACGTGCATGCTGGGGAAAAACGAAAACAGCTTGGCGGGCCAAAAATAGTAGCTGAGTCCCGTGAGGCGGCTAGAAGCAGCCAGCACCCGCCACCAGCAGGAGAGCAGGCAGGCTGTGGGGGGAGAGGGCGTCTTGGGGGTTTCCAGAACATCATCACGGGGATCACTGACTTGACACTCCCAGTGCTTTGCAGAAGCCAGCCAGGTCGGGGCGGATGGACTGGTTTTATGGGAAATCCGGGGTCCGAGCCACTGGCCCGGGCCAGGCTGCCAGTGCAGCCGGGCAGAACCGGTCCAGAGGCGCCTGCTTCCCCACTTTGGCGGAAAAGCAACTTAATCTCTCAGGTTTCACTTTCCTCATTAGTGACTTGACGATAATAGGGCAGTCAGCCCTCACTGAGCTTTGATAGGTTCTTGGAAACGGCCCCTTGACATGAAATGGCCTGTCAAGTAGCGGGAACTCGGGTACGGCTGTTTCGTTCCCTGTCAGCTGGGAGTGTGTGTTTTTTCCTTATGGACGTTATAACCAAACTCCGTTAAATGCACTGACCTCATTCAAGGGCCTGCGGTAGTATGTCCCTCCTGGCGTGAAATTCACACCCAAGGTTCCCATTAATTGGTAGGTATTAGTAGTGGAATATGAGAGACCTGGAACTAGAACTTTCCATCCATCTGTGCAAGGGAGTGGGCATGGGTCAGAGCATGGAGGAAAAGCCTGGCCCCTGTAGCCACAGCCACAGGCTTGGCATCACCATTGCCCTGTGGACATGGACCCCCCCAGGCCTCCGTGCCAGCGCGCCCTCTGGTTTTAGTGGTTCTCTGTACAACTTTCATCCCTGACTGAGCACCCCCAACCCAGCTCAACAAAATGTGCCATGTCCCCCTCATGCCTCTCCACCCCCCATGGCATTCCTGGCAGGGGCTCCAGCTCTTAATGAACAGGCCTGTTTCAGCGCTAGCTTCTGTGCCCAGCCCTGGGGCTCTGGGAGGGTACCTCTGTCCCCCAGTTTTGGGTGGGAAACTGTCCCCCAGTTTCCTCCAGTCCAGCCTCCAAGCTGCCTCACCCTACCCCATTGGCTTCAAGCTCTTCCATCATCCATAAGTATAACCAACTCCTGGTTGGATCCAGATTGAAACCTTCTTAGTGTTTAGTACTTTGCCTGCTTCCGACAAGTCTCATAAATGTTTGCAGATGGAGTAGAGCTTGTTGCTGTGACTTATCCAGGTGTTCAGTCACCACCACAGAAATCAAAATGATTGCTGTGACGTAATTAAAGTGTCAGGTGGGGCCTGTGATGCGTTGTAGAGAGCACAGGACAGGAAGTGGGAGCATTATTGTGCATCCATGGCAGAGCTCTGCACGCCCCCTGCCCCGTCACTATCAACATTTGCCCAGAAAGTTTGCACGGGAATCAAAGAGGACTCAAGATGTCTCACTAGTGCCTAAAGCACAGGAGAGCTTATTTTATAAACGTGTTTCTGTTTGGAACCTTCTACTGTTCGGAAAGCCCCCAGGAACAAGGCAGACAGCAGTCTTATTAATATTTGGGGGAATTTCATGACATTTTCTTTCTGGCCTTAGCTGGCTCTCCGCCAGCCAATACCTTACATCCTAGAGGCTGCAGAGTCTGCTTCAGTGCATGCACATCTGCTCAGAGGCCCCAGATCACCCTAGAACCTGGTCCTGAACAGCTAGTCACCCCACCAGGGTTAAGAAGATCTGATGGGGAGCTGGTAGGAGCTGGTCCCTGCATGCCAGCACCTGTTACCCATCTCCTGGAGGGGAAACAATTGTGTTCTACTCCTGGGTCCATTCCAGAAGCCCAGCCACTGGCGACACTACAAATTCTGTTCCAGGGCAAATCTCACTTTGTCCCTGACCCAACTCAAGACAGAGGCTGGGCTGTGAGGCCCTGGATGCTGATCCAGGCACTTCCATTCCAGGACTGTGAATGGATTCGGAAACTGTCCATTGACACAGAGAGTGTAGCCCTGGTCACTGTGGTGTTGGCGGGTCTCTGCGGCTGATGGTTTTTTCCTTCCCGAGAGAAGTTAATTCTGCTTATTTTTCATTGAGGGAGATCCAGCCTTATCAGCTCCCTTTTCCCGCTGAGAGGACAGTGAGAGCTATAAGCCCAAAGAGAAGCGATAAGAAGAATCCTCAGCTGGGGGATGGGGGAGCGGTGCAGGGATGGATTAAAGGGTCCTTGTGATGATCCTGCTTCCTGCACCAGATGGTTTGGCTTCTGCTGGTGAGCGCAGGCGCTTGACTGGAAGGGGGTACAAAGACTCAGAAGCTAGGTAGGTGAGAGCAGAGTGGGTGCCACATGTTGTGAGGGAGAGCCGATGTGAAGACGCAGGTGTCCTGGTGGATTCTAAGGCTTGTCCTGAGAGATGGGTCATCTAGGATCTGTTATTTATTGGCCTCTCATGCTCACCACTGCAACTCGCTGCCGTCCGCTCCGTGCAGAGCTGTCTCCTGTCTGTCATGACCACCTTCACTTCATGTCACCCGTGTTCTAGCTCCTCCTTCCATAGATTCCTCTATGCTGATGCCTCTTCTGACAAATGTGGCAACGCACCATGTTCTGTGGTTCCTGTGTGGCCCCTCCAGGGTGCGTGCCAGGCTAATTGGTGCAGCGGGCTATTTTCTCTAGCTGCTGTCTTCCCTCCTGAGTGCCTCCCGCGCTGGAGGGAGTCGCGGCGTTGAGATGTTGAGATACCCGGCTGCCTCTCAGTCCGTTTATATGACAAGATTTATAGGTTAGGGACCAGCATGGCCCTGACTAGGGAAACTGGGTTGTAACCCACAGGATGGAGACAGGAGCCTCCTTTACAGGGCCAGCTGCTGCAGACCAGGAGGAGACCAGTCACTGGCCGTTCCATTCAGAACGTGCGTGGCCATTCGAGCAGCTTTGCTTTGCTTTGCTTTGCTGTCTCGTGGTTATTTCACAGGCCCTGACTGAAACCTCAGGCAGCCATGGACAGGCTGGTCTCCGGGCAGCATTCCATGCCACACACCGACGCAAGCTTGTGGACGGCGCCTCTGAGGCCATGGTCCCGGGGTCATTCAAACCCCTGTGGGGAGGGGAGCCAGGCTGGTTACTGCATTTTGAAAAACCACATCCTCTTGGGGACAGTTCAGGACACTCTCTTGCCTTATCAGAGGGCAAATGCGCGCTTGAAAGGTTGAAGGGACATGTTAGTGCCTTGGGCGTGATGGAAAACAAGGCCCTTTGTTAGACGCATTTTATTTTTCTCTTGAACGTTTTGTTTGGAAACTGTTCAGGCTAACTTAAAAGTGCAGTGAACCTTAATTTCCCCACCAGCAATGATTAGGATTTTGCCATTCTTTTTTTTTCCCCTGGAAAAATTTGAGTCCAATATCAAAGACCCCACAATTTTGCACGCAAATATTTCCGAGCGAATGTGCTTATGAGATGCCCTGAGATTATTCTCTGTCCTGCGATAAAGGGGAAATGAAGTGGAGCCCGAATTTTTCTCCTCTTAGTATGTTTATCTCATTTAAAAAAACGAACCTATGATTTATTTTAATCGAACATAAACAGCATAATTCAACACACATTGGTTGGAATTTACTCTCCAGGAACTGTGGGTAATTAGGAAATAAATATCAGTAATTGATTGCCCTTGTCCTCAATGCTGCAGCTAAGAAGCTGGAGAGATAGGTCTGTAGAAGTATCTTTTAAGCCCAGCGGATCCTGGTCCTGCCTCCAGCTCTCCCAGCACTGTGGTCCATCGCTTGACCTCTCCAGGCCCATGTAGCTCAGATCTAGAAGGAGCTGTTGTGGCCATAACCTACTGCAGCAGAACAAACCACCCCCGACTCAGAGGCTTCAAGCAATACCCAGTGATTTTGTTCCCAGCTTTGCGGGAGTTCAGCCTTGGCCAGATTTCTTTCCTGTTCTCTGGTTTGAGTTACTCTGTCGGGGCATCTGCTGGCGAGGGACTCATCTAGAGTGTCTCAGCTCAGACGACCGTGACACATCAGCTCTGCTCCAAGCACGTCTGGCGAACACGTCAGGGGAGGCAGGCCGTGAGCAGAAGCACCAGTCTCTCCCTGTGTCCCACCTGCTGGCACATGTTCCACGCGCTAGTCCTGGCCGATCGCAGGCCTGAGATGAGATGGCGCCCTGCCTGCTGGGAGGGCTCTGGGGCCACCCGGCAAAGGGTGCAGATCCAGGAAAGGGTGGGGAACGGGTGCCATTCTGGTGATGGACACCTGACGGGGGGCTTCTAGGAGTGTAGATGGGGTCTGTGTGGGGTGGATTATTTTTGGGAGGGTTGAATTCTTTTTAAAAAATTTAATTTAGTTTAATTTTTTTATTAATTTTTTATTTTTTTTAAATAATATTTGCTTCCCCCACCCCCTCAGATTGAGTCCCATTAGAATTTCCTTCCCCGAGGCACCGGTGCACCATCACCTCAGTCCCCTGTGCTGCTCCCTCCCTCCCTCTGATCCCTCTCCCTCTCCCTCCCCTGCAGGATGTCTCTGGTTTATAATTGTCTGTTTTTGCTTTGTTGGGTTCTCTACTTTTATTATTTTTTTACACTGATGTCTTATTGGGTTCCCCTATATTCCTGCTATAAATGAAACCATCCGATATTTTTCCTTTTCCTTCTGGCTTATTCACTGAGCATCATTCCTTCTAGCTCCATCCACGTTGCTGCAAATGGCATGTGCTTATCTTTTTTGAATGCTGAGTAATATTCCATGGTGTATATGCACCACATCTTCTTGATCCGGTCATCTATTTTTGGGCATTTGGGTTGTTGGGGGGTGGATTTAAGTGGCTCATGCAAAGGACTTAGCGCCGTGCCCCCTAGAAGTCAGTTGTTAATGGTTATCATTGTGATTACTGCTAGGTTATTAATGCTAACTTTCCCAGCTAAAGGAAAACACAGTGTTGCATAGAAAAGGAGAGACTCACGGGGCTGTGGGAGGAGGAGGGAGGAGGAGAGAGGGCGAACCCACAGGAGCATCAGGTGTGGAGGGTTTTAGACTCAAACAAAACAAAGAAGCCCGGAAATTGTGTCAGGGCCAGACTAGCCCGGAGTCTCACCATCATGGTAACTTCATGGAGCCCCCAACCCCTTGGTGTCCCTTCTTCTGCCTTGTCACCTGGGTATGAGCCCTCCTGGCAGAATAACCTCCGGCCTGTGACAGCGCCGTCATCCAAGGCATCCAAGCTGCCCAGTGGTCCTGGTAGCCTTGGGGCAAATGGGTCCCGACAGCCATGGGGAGGAGCCAGGGCAGATGGGGGCTGGTCTGGACCTCCTGGGTCAGCCCAGCAGCCCCCATGCTGTGAACTCCCACCTGGGTGGGAGACGGGAGGGTTCTGGGTAAACAGCCATCTTGGACCAGGTGTCTTCGAAGCAGACCCTGAGATTGGTGTGGGACCAGTTTATTTAGTGGGTGATGCAGGAAATGCAGGCATGGAGTGAGGCAGGGCAGGGAGGGGTCGCTGAGTCACAGGGTCTCAGAGGTTGCCTCAGACCCGTCCGCCCCAGTCCAGGACAGTGGGGAAACTTTTCCTCTTCACCAGTCAGGGCAGTTCTCACGTCCAAGAATAATCCAGTGCAGAGGGGAGGAAGGACAGGTGTGTGCAGCGGGACCCCTCTGAGGGAGCCGGGACCCCTGCCTTGAAGGGGTCGTGGCAGAGGCCACACAGGTGGGGCCAGGGGTGGCCCCGCACCAGCCCCCTTCCTGTCTGCACCCTTTCCCGTAAGCTGCATCTTCGCTTCCAGAGCTAGAAGACTCGGCGTCGGGGAAGCACGCTCTCCTTATGCTTTTGAAAGTAGATGCTAAACATTTCCTGTCATCTGGTGTGGCGGACGAGGGAGGGGGATGTGAGCCCAGACAGGGGGAGGTGAGAACATGACAGTAAACTACCAGGGCTTGTTTTTTTTTTCCCCCACACTGAAGTTTTTGATTATGACTGAAAGGCATAAGTAGGTGTGAAGAGTAAGCGGAAACTGTTCAAAAATAATCAGTCCTCTTTAAATAAACTCGCGTTCTTGTGATCTCCATTTTTATTGGTTGTAGATTTACTCTACAACATAAATTGTAGAGCTCTATCAAGTGGATCAATCTCTTTATTTACAGAATATTTAGGGACAGCACGTGTGGCAAGGAGGTGTGGGGAGAGGAAGCGAGGGCGTGGGGCACTGTCCGATGAGGTGCTCTGGGTTCTCGTAAGATACAGCTGCGCGAGGGGCCTCCCCGGCGGCGCAGCGGGTTAAGTGCCGTGCTGTGAAGCTTTCTGCAGCCTCTGCAGTGCAGGTTCAATCCCGGACATGGTGTGGCAGACCTCTTCTGGCTCACCCGCTGCTCCCCTCAGCAGTGTATTTAGTCAGCCTGCCTGTTCTGCTCCCCACTCTGTCTCTGGTGAATCCTCTCACCCCCCGCACCTCTGGCCTGCACCCCAGCTCTTGTATAAAAATAAATAAATCTTAAAAAAAAAAAAAAAGATACAGCTGCGTGAGAGACAATGGCGAGAAATGGCCTGCAGACATGGTTGTGTATGAAATCAAGGGCCTGGTGGGACAAAGCTTGAGCTTCCCTGAGACAGGCCAGAGCTGTGGAGAACAGTCTGAAAGTCTCTCTTGGAAAATCCTATTTTCTCCTGCTTCCCCGCCCTCTGTCTCAGGCTGGGGGCTCTTCCTAGGGAGACTCATCAGGCAGGCACAGCTGGGAGATGGTCCAGGCAAGGACCAGGCCCTGTCACCGTGTCTCCACCTTCGTTCTTTACCGTGTCTCGTCCGCGGTTGTGAATTTGCGACAAGCGTCATAGTCTTAGGATGGGGCAGCGGGTGAGATTTTGTGGAGGAAGCAATCGTTTAACAGCACACAGCCAGCCAGAGGCAGAGCCAGTCGAGGGCAGGGAGCCAGGCAGGGCTCTGTGTCAGGGCCCAGGCAGTACCAGGCCTCTGCCCACGAAGCTGCTCCCTCCCCTGGGGACTCACGGCGGGCATGTCAGACCGGCTGCGGGTGGCCTGTTCTGGCTGTCCAGGGAGCAGTTCCTCCTTTCCCTCATGGGCCTCCGACACTGCAGCGAGCCAGTGTCCATGGCAGGGCGACCCCATCTGATGTCCTGTCCTGCCAGGGCAAGGAGTGAGACTGACCAGCCCCCTTCCTCACCTGCTGCACGGGGTGATCCTTCACTCTGTCTCCGAGCAGGTGTGGGGTTGGGAGACAACGGGCCCGTGGGTGGGGGCTGGAAGGCAGGGGCCTGGGTGCTCCGAAGTCCCCGAGGGAAGGTGGCTTGAGTGGCCGATCTCAACTGACAGCAGCCGCCCACTGCCCCCTGAGGCTTAAGGAGGTGGCTGAGCCCGAGGAGGGAGGGGGAGACAGGGGTGAGGCCAGGACTCACTCTTTGAAGAGATTTACTAGGTGAGACTGGTCGGAACTGGGCTCGGGCTCTGGGGCTCCCACCTTGGTGCAGTGACAGGGAGGAGAGAGCAGGCTGCAGAATTACCAGGCGGGGAAGAGTCCCAGCACAGGAATCAGCCGTCAAATTTTATAATTTAGGGTCACTTTTCCACAAGGGAAATCTGGGTCAAATACTAAATCAAGTCTGTGGGGTTCCCGGGCGGGGAGAGGCCACGGGCACCTGGCCTTACGTGGAACCAGGCCGGAGGCGGAGGACTCGCCCCACTGCTGGAACCGCTGCCCCGAACTGTGGAGACTGAGGCTCAGAGAGATGATGGCGTTGTCCTGGGGACACTGAGCGGCAGGGAGGGTTCGAGGATCCTTCTGTCAAGTGACCATTAGACCAGCTGCTCGATGAAGGCAGTGAGTTCCCAGAAGGGGCTGCCACTGGCAACCCTGGGCGGTGTGGAGGGTCAAGGCCATGTGTAATCCAGGTGGTGCGGGGGTGGGGGCTGGCTCATGTCAGGGGCCCTAAGCACCGGCACCCCCTGGCCCCAGACCAGGTGTCAACAAAACCGCACACACATCTGTGACCCCTTACCAGTGACTCAGAATGCAAGGGGGGGCAGATGAGGGCGCGTCCCGTTCAGCCCTGCCGGGTGGGTGTGGCAGGAGGTGGAGGAGTTGGGGCACCCTTTGCTGCAAGATGGGAAGGAGGAGGGTGAGGAACAAGTGTGGAGGGTGCCACAGACGGGGTGGAAGACTGTGGGTCAGGGTGTGGGGAGACACTCTCTGAAGGTGGTTTCCTGCGCCTCTGCATCCTAGCCAGCCTGTCCACCAATGTTCCCTCAGAAAGAATAGAATTAAAAATAAATAGCTATTATTTATGCCTTCTTCCCCAAAGAGAACACCCTACATGGTCAACCTTGGAGGAGAGCTGAGCAAGATTTCACTGTCTATAATAAACGGGTCACCTACTGAAATACTGGCTGCCGAGGGTATCTTATTTTTAATAATGCAAGAAAATGCACACGGCATGGCCTGGAGGGAAACTAGAAGTCTGACTTCTCATGGGCGGTAGGAGGCACGGGGCAGGATCCTGATCAAGCACCTGGAATAGGTGTTCTCATACCTCCCACCCCCGAATCCCCGCGAAAACACTGTGCCCCCCTTCTCATCGCTCAGGATGATGTAATAAGAGATGAGAGCTGGGTCAGTGTGTAATTAGCAACAGACGACACGTAGCAGAATCAGAAAAGAGAAGCATGGCTTGCTCTGACACTATGCCGGGACTGTTATTAGTTATACAAGTATATGTAAATAAAGCAGTAATGATAATTACTTAAAATAGATAATTAAATAGGGAATACTATCTGTGCACACACTGCAACGGTAACTACTAAATAATACTAAGTAATATTAAATACATCACCAGATACATAAGCGATTGCTAAAATATTACCAGTCGTGCCTCGTTTGTAGAATGTTCCAGAAATTGTGAAGTGATTTCGCCTCTATCATTTTCACCTGCTCTGTTGGCTTGTTTTATCTCCCATCACACACTTGATAAATTTTTTTCCAAAGGTATCTTCTTTTCGGCTGGTTTTAGAGTAAGATGAATAGACTCTATAATAGGAAAAGAGTCTCTAATGATTAATCCATTCTGGATATTTTTCAATTTATATCCAGAAAATTAAATGAAAGAGACACACACACCTTGGGGACCCTGCTGGGAGCTGATGGAAGCCGCGAAGCCCGAGATGATAAGGCCCCTCCAGGGCCCCAGAGGCCTCTGCGTGGGAGACGAACATGAGCTGTTGGAAAGAAAAATCATCATACATGGTTTGGGGGTAGTTCAGGGCTGGTCTAGGGGAGCTGTCTCGAGGGGGGTCGCCAGATTGATGGACGGCGCTGTGCAGGCCAGGGAGGGCCGGGGTGGGGCCGCCGTGTGGAAAGTCAGGGCCCCCTGATGTCCCGGCACAGATGGCAGAAAAGCCCCTTTGCTGGATTCTCACAAGTTCAAGTCCGCGCTTCCTCATGGAACGATGAGGGATGCTGCCTTCACCTCTGCAGGCCTCGCCTGCCTGTCTGTTAAATGGCCTTGAAGCCACCTCTGAGGGAGCCCCTCACTCCACGCTGAGGTCCTTGGTGTGTGGGACCCTGACCCTAAATCACACACAGAGATGTCGACCAGTGTTACCCTCATGAAAAGACCAAGAAGTCCTTCCTGGCAGTCCTCTCTCCTCTGCTCAGCCTGGTGGGCAGGGGTGAGGTGAAGCCACGCAGCTGCTGGGAGGCGTCCTATGTAGCTGTTTGGGCTGAAGATTCTATCTGGGCTTCTGTTTTCTGAAACTTGAGAAGGTCCTGAAGGGAGCATGGGACGGGGCTACCTCTTGGCCTGTGCTGGCCTCCCGCCTGCTTGAGGACCTTTGTTCACCGAGGGAGGAACCCCTGGGCCTCCTGGTTCCTCCCCAAGCCCAGGTCCATGGCAGGTGTCAGTGCCTCCTGCTGGGGGTGCAGGCAGTGACCACTGTGCGGTTTAGGGGAGTCTGTGAACCATGAGGATGGCGGGGCAGGGGCTCTGCTGCCCAGGAGCCCTTGTGTCGCCTGGCAGGACAAACACAAGGCCCATCTCCACTTTGCAATGAGGCAGGTGCTGGGCTCCTGGGGCACCATGGGGGAGCTTTCTGGGGTGCAGAGGACCGTGGATCAGCATTTCTACTACTGTGGCTCCATCCAACCCCATAGTAGATGCTGGGTGGGCACCGTCAGATGAATAGACCTCAGGGGCACAAGTAAGGGCGCTGCCCTCCCTCCTGGTGTGCCCCACCCCAGTGCAGGTGCATGGCCTGGTCAGGCCTCCCCCCGGGCCATGTGTGCAAAGGAGCCCCTGTGCTGAGTTCCAGCCACATGGGTGTGGAAAAAAGCCACATTCTTGGTCCCGGAAAGGGAATGGCCACCAAGCTCCGTTTTTTTTCTTTTTTTTTTTTTTTTAAATAAAAATATAGTGACCTCAGTTGAGGGACGTGGGTGTAACTCTAAAGGTGATAAAAACTGGCATCTTTCTTTCCTTTTATTTTTTTTTTTTTTGTTTTTTTTTTTTTTTTTTTTTTTTTTTTTTTTTAATAAATTTTATTGTTATATTCCCCATACAATTGCAGCCCCCCATTCTGACCCCAATCCCTCCCCTCCCGCCCCCGCCCCCCTAAAAGTGTCTCTGGTTCATAGTTTTTTGTTGATTTTGATTTTCACTTTCTTATAGTTATTCATTTTCCTGGTCCATTATTTAAGTTTTCTAGATTCCTGCTATGAGTGAGACCATCCGGTATTTTTCTTTTTCTTTTTGGCTTATTTCGCTGAGCATGATCCCTTCCAGCGCCATCCATGTTGCAGCAAATTGCATGTGTTTATCTTTTTTGAATGCTGAGTAATATTCCATGGTATATATGTACCACATCTTCTTGATCCAGTCATCTATTTTTGGGCATTTGGGTTGTTTCCAAAGCTTAGCTATTGTAAACAGTGCTGCTATAAACATAGGGGTGCAGGTGTTCTTTGGAATTGATGTTTCTGTGTCCTTTGGGTACATACCTAGGAGTGGAATTGCTGGGTCATATGGAAGCTCTATGTTTAGTAGGTCCAGAAATCTCCACACAGCTTTCCACAGTGGTTGGACCAGTTTGCACTCCCACCAACAGTGCAGAAGAGTTCCTTTTTCTCCACATCCTCGCCAACATTTGTTGTTGCTAGTTTTTTTAATATGTGCCATTCTCACTGGTGTAAGATGGTATCTCATGGTAGTTTTGATTTGCATTTCCCTGATGACAAGTGATGTTGAACATTTTTTCATATGCCTGTTGGCCATTTGCATTTCCTCTTCAGAGAAGTTTCTTTTAAGCTCTTCTGCCCATTTTTTGACTGGATTATTTTCTTTGTTGTTGTTGAGTCTCATCAGCTCTTTGCAGATTTTTGTGATCAGTCCTTTATCATTAGTGTTGGGTGCAAAAATGTTCTCCCAGTTGGTGGGGTTTCTCTTTGTTTTTGTTATTGTCTCTTTTGCTGTGCAAAAGCTCTTTAATTTGATATAGTCCCAGCTGTTTATCTTTGCCTTCACTATCACTGCTTTGGGTGATGTGTCTGTAAAGATGTCTTTGATGTGCAAATCATGTAGTGTTTTGCCTATATTTCCTTCTATATATTTTATGGTTTCAGGTCTTATGTCTAGTTCTTTAATCCATTTTGAGTTGATTTTTGTGTATGGTGTGAGGTGATGGTCAAGCTTCATTCTTTTGCATGTAGCGACCCAGTTTTCCCAGCACCATTTATTGAACAAACTTTCTTTGCTCCAATGCATAGTCTTTGCTCCTTTGTCAAAGATTAGTTGACCATAAATCTGTGGGTTTATTTCTGGATTTTCTATTCGATTCCATTGGTCTGTATGTCTGTTCTTGTTCCAATACCATGCAGTTTTGATGATTATGGCTTTGTAGTATAGTTTGAAGTCTGGGAGTGTGATGCCTCCATTCCCTTCTTTTTTTTTCAGGAGAGCTTTGGCTATTCGGGGTTTTTTGTGATTCCATATGAATTTCATCAATAATTGTTCTATTTCTTTGAAGAATGACATTGAAATTTTGATTGGAATAGCATTGAATCTGTATATTGCTTTTGGAAGGATGGCCATTTTAATAATGTTTATTCTTCCAATCCATGAGCAGGGGATGTCTCTCCATTTCTTTGTGTCTTCTTCTATTTCTTTTAACAGTGTTTTATAGTTTTCTTTGTATAGGTCCTTTACCTCTTTTGTTAGATTTATTCCCAAATATTTGATTTTTTTTGTTTCAATAACAAAAGGGATGGTCTTTTTGATTTCTTCTTCTTCAGATTTATTGTTTGTGTATAGGAAGGCTACTGACTTTTGCGTGTTGATTTTGTATCCTGCCACTTTACTGAACTGATTGATGAGTTGAATTAGCTTTTCTGTGGAGTTTTTGGGGTTCTCTATGTATAATATCATATCGTCTGCAAATAGTGATAGTTTGACTTCTTCTTTTCCTATTTGGATTCCTTGGATGTCTTTCTCTTGTCTTATTGCCCTGGCTAGGACTTCCAGTATTATATTGAAAAGCAATGGTGAGAGTGGACATCCTTGTCTTGTTCCAGATCTTAATGGAATAGCTTTCAGCTTTTCACCATTGAGAATGATACTGGCTGTTGGCTTGTCATAGATGGCCTTTATGATGTTGAGGTATGTTCCTTGTATCCCAAGAACTTCAAGGGCTTTTATCATGAATGGGTGTTGCACTTTGTCGAAAGCTTTCTCAGCATCTATTGATATTATCATATGGTTTTTATATTTCTTTTTGTTGATGTGTTGGATAACGTTGATTGATTTTCGGATGTTAAACCATCCTTGTGCCCCTGGAATGAATCCAACTTGGTCGTGGTGAATTATCTTATGGATACATTGTTGGATTCTGATAGCTAAAATTTTATTGAGGATTTTTGCATCAGTGTTCATTAGGGAGATTGGCCTGTAGTTTTCCTTTTTGTGTTGTCCTTGTTCGGTTTTGGTATTAGTGTAATGTTGGCTTCATAGAACGTGTTTGGTATTGTCCCTTCCTTCTCAATTTTTTGGAAGAGTTTGTGAAGGATAGGCACTAATTCGTCTCTGAATGTTTGGTAGAATTCATTTGTAAATCCATCAGGTCCTGGGCTTTTGTTTTTGGGGAGGTTTTTGATTACCATTTCAATTTCGCTAATTGTAATTGGTCTGTTTAGGTGTTCTATTTCTTCTTTATCTAGCTTTGGGTGATTGTAGAGTTGTAGGAATTTGTCCATCTCCTCTAGATTGTTAAACTTGTTTCCATATAACTGTTCATAGTAGTTACTGATTATTCTTTTGATTTCTGCTGTGTCCGTTGTGATTTCTCCTCTTTCATTGATGATCCTGTTTATTTGTGCTTTCTCCCTTTTTTCCTTTGTGAGCCTGGCTAGGGGTTTGTCTATTTTATTTATTTTTTCAAAGAACCAGCTCTTGGTTTCATTGATCTTTTGGATTGTTTTTTTAGTTTCAATTTCATTTATTTCTGCTTTGGTTTTTATTATTTCTTTTCTTCTACTGGTTTTGGGGTTTTCTTGTTGTTCTTTTTCTAGATCTTTGAGCTTCGAGATTAGGTTGTTTCTTTGCGTTCTTTCTTGTTTCTTGATGTGAGCTTCTATTGCTATATATTTTCCTCTTATTACTGCTTTTGCTGCATCCCATACATTTAGGATATTGGTGTCCTCCTTGTCGTTCAATTCAAAAAATTTTTTAATTTCTTCTTTGATCTCCTCATTAGTCCAATGGTCTTCCAGTAGTGTGGTTTTTAATCTCCATGAGGTAGGAAAGTTCCTTGCCTTCTTTTTATGGTTTATTTCTAGTTTGATGCCTTCATGGTCAGAAAAGATGGTTGATATGATTTCAATCTTGGTGTATCTGTTGATGTTTGTCTTGTGCCCCAGTATGTGATCGATCCTGGAGAATGATCCGTGTGCGCTTGAGAAAAATGTGTACTCCGTTTTTTTGGGGTTTAGTGTTCTATAGATGTCTGTTAAGCCCAATTGCTCTAGGTCTTTATTTAGAGCTTTGGTTTCTTTACTTATTTTTTGTCTTGTTGATCTATCCATTGTTGATAGTGGTGTGTTGAAGTCTCCCACTACGTATGTGTTTTCTCTGATGTCTGTTTTCAGAGAGGACAACAGTTGTCTGATATATTTTGGTGCTCCTTCGTTTGGTGAGTATATGTTAATGAGTGTTATTTCTTCTTGAAGTATTGTCCCCTTGATCATAATGTAGTGACCATTGGGGTCTCTTTTTATCTTTTTGAGTTTGAAATCTGTTTTATCTGATATAAGTATAGCTGTTCCTGCTTTCTTTTTTGGCCCATTTGCTTGTAGGATTGTTTTCCATCCTTTGACTTTGAGCCTATTTTTATCTTTTGTAGCTAAATGTGTTTCCTGGAGACAGCAAAAGGTTGGGTTTTGTTTCTTAATCCAGGCTGCAACTCTGTGTCTTTTTATTGAAGAGTTTAGTCCATTTACATTTAGAGTTAATATTGATATGTTAACATCTGTATTTGCCATTGTGTTTGTCTTTCCTTTGATTTTATTTATTTATTCTTTTAATAACTTTTTTTTTTTTTTTTGGCCTTCTTTCATTGTTATTCGTCGCTCTGAGGTTCTGGCTTTAGGACTCCTTGTAGTATTTTTTGGAGTGGGGGTTTAGTTGCAATGAAATTCCGGAGTTTCTGTTTGTCTGGGAAGGTCCATATTCTTTCTTCAAAGAGGAAGGAGAGCTTTGCGGGATAGAGTATTCTTGGTTGGCATCTGTTTTCTTGGAGTCTGTTGACTATGTCCCTCCACTCTCTCCTTGCCCGTAGTGTTTCTTCGGAGAAGTCTGATGTCAGCCTGATTGGTTTTCCTTTGAATGTTATCTGTTTCTTCCCTCTTGCCAGCTTCATTATTTTTTCCTTGTCCTGGATTCTTGGGAGCTTTACTATTATGTGTCTTGCTGTATTTTTCCTTTCGTCGTGGAAGTTTGGTGTTCTTCTTGCTTCTTGTATATCAATTTTCAGCTCCTTCTTCATATTTGGGAAGTTCTCTTCAATTATCTCTTTGAATATTTTCTCTGTTCCTACATCTCTCTCCTCTCCTTCTGGTATTCCTATAACTCTTATATTTCCTTTCCTCATGGAGTCAGATAGTTCCCGAAGTCTTTCTTCGTTCTTTTTCCTTCGTACTTCTCTTTCCTTCTCTGTTTTGGTTCTTTTTATTTCTGTGTCTTCAAGATTACTTATTCGTTCTTCCATTTCATCTATTCTGCTTTCATTGCTTTTCCCAGAATTCTTTAGTTCTTCCATTAATTCTTTGATCTCCTGCATTTCTTTTACTTCCCTCTTTAGGGACTCAATTTCTTTCTTCTGACCATTGTTTTCCCTCTCTAGGGACTCAATTGCATTCTTCTGATCGTTGATTATTTTTCCCTTATCATTGTTTTCCTTTATGACTTCTGTCAGTTTTTTAATCACGGCAATTTTAAATTCTCTTTCTGGAAGGCTCAGAAATTCTTCCAAGTTATTGTCGTTGCAATCTGGGGGCTGGCTTTCTTTTTGTGGTGTGCTTTTTCTCTGGAGAGTTGCTAGGTTGCGTGTGGTTCTTCTCCTCCCTACTGTCTGTTTTCTAATTTGCCGTATGCGTTGGGACACTGTGTTGTTGGGACTTGCCGGCATCTTGGGTGGGCTTCTCTGTTCCCCTCTGGTTCTTCCAGGAGTCATCTGTCAGTTTCAAGCAGCCTTTACTGGAGAAAGGTCCCTGTTCTAAAATGCCGATGTGGGGACACACTCCCCTGTGCGCCTGGTCTGCCCCGGCGGTGGGTTCCTGCTCCCCTCTGGGCTTGGACTGCAGGCCAGAGGGGGTCTGGCGTGGGCGAACTTCCCCCGCTCACCTCTGGCTCCTGGGGAAGCCTTCTGCAGGTAGTCTTTACTGAAGAAATGTCCCTGTTCTAAATTGGTGATGTGGGACACACTCCCTGCGCTTCTGGTCTCAGGCACACTATTCTGCGCGCCTGGTCTGCCCCGGCTGTGGGTGCTCGCTCTCCCTGTGGGCTTAGACTACTTGTTCAGAAGGGGCCCGGTGTGGGCTAACTCCCCAGCTGGCCACTAGCTCCTTCAGTAGCCTGTGCTGGGGTCAAGTCGCTAGGTGGCACCAGAGATCTCTCCTAGAGCCCTTGGGGAGCTGATTTTCCACCCCGTGGGACAGGGAGCAGAGCGGGGATGGTAGGGCACACCTCAACGGCTTTGGGGTGCTGTGTCTGCCTTGTGCCCCACCGTCTTGGGGAACCCACGCCCCTAATTTCGTGCCCCGGGTCTCAGTTCCAAAGCCCTCAGTTCCAGGACGCGGGCTGTAGCCCAGATCAGTGGCGCGGGAATGGCGCCTTTTGAATCCCGCTCCCCTGCCTGGGCGCCTTGTTCCTGCTCACTCAGGGAGGGCCTCCGCTGTCTCCCCGCAAGCCTAGGTCGCAGGCGCAGGGCCCTGGGCAGCTGCAATCCGAGCGCCGCTTTCGTGCAAGCTTACCGGGCGGCCGGGGCTGTGTGCTGGTGCTGGTCTCCTCCTGGGGGGCGGGGCTCTTTAATGGCGGCTGGAGCTCACCTCCGCGGCGGGTCCTGCAGGGTTCGCCTCAGCTCCCGTTCACGGGGTGTGGTGGCTGAAATAGTTCCTTTCCACTCACAGTCCCGCTTGCTGCATCCGTTTTTCTTGTTGGGCGTTTTGGTTTGTTGTTTCCCTTGTCTCTGCTGGTCGGAGAGTGCCGCCTCTGTGGGCGGGGGAGGGGAGCAGGGTTCTGCGCTTCCCTCCCTTCTCGTCCTCTTTTATGGCAACTTTCTTCTTCGGGCAGTTTGCTGGAGTCGTCCGTTTATCTTCCGTGTCCCAGTTCTCACTGGGACCTGCCGCTTTTCCTCCCTATTAACTTTTTTTAATGGGGGATCTTACTCGCAGCGTCTCCTCGCCGCCATGTTGCTCCTCTTTCCTTTTATTTACATTTTCTCACATGTTTTCTTATGGGTAAAAATAATGCTTGCTTATAATGTCATGTAATTGAAAAGCATAAAACAAGTCATATAATTATAATTGAAAAGTACAGAAATGACGGGATAGTCATCCTAACCCCCAGAGCGGATTTGGTGCAAGCCCCCCTCATGTCTGTGTAAGTAGAGTTTTACACGATGACATCATATTGTTGCAGAATTTGCTCTCGCCCCCACCCGCCAACATTCCAATGCTGAAAGACTATTTTCCCAGGTCATCAGTATAAATCCACATCATTTTAATGGAAGCTTATTATTCCACTTTATATTGACACACTATAATTTATTTAATCAATCTTCTTATGAAACATTTAGTCAGCCTTATAAAATTTTCAGAATAATGGGCAGAGATGAGAGGGCCACCCTTGGGCAAACATCTTTGGCGCTGGTTTGGTTCTTGTCATGTTCTCGTCCTCAGAACAGGGCTGCTGAGTCATTCAGTCCTTGGAGACATGGCCCTGGCTTCAGTCTGGCCCCAGAGCTTCCAAAGGGGACCTGGAGGCCCTAGGGGACAGTAACAGGGGAGGGGAAGGGCCACAGCTCCTGTCCCTCCACCGTGCTCCCCAGAGGAACTCCAGCTTGACCAGTTCTGTAGACTGAGCTCCATGTTTGATGCTGCTTGAAGAAATAGCATCTTGATTTAAAAACATATTTATAAGGTTTGAAAATCACATGGAAAGTGTTATTACCAGTGATTGCAACTTGGTGACACAAGTTGGCTGAGCAAAAGAAAGACATGCTTGCTTCACTGGGTGTGGTTTACGTGGGTGTCCTCAACTGGGTGTCCTCAGCTGGTGTCCTTCAACTGGTGTGCTGCTGTCTTTCCAGTGACTCGGATGGTCTTAATTACCATAATGATAATAACTGGAGTTGAGGCTATGAGACCCAGATTGGATGCTCTTTAATCAAGAGCTGAGGAAATCCCTATAAGGCAAGGATTGGAAGAATGTTCAAGAATAAGATTGGAGGGCCTCTCTGGTGGCGCAGGTGGTTGAGCGCCGCACCGTAAAGCTGTCCGCAGGCTCTGCAGCACAGGTTCGATCCCAGCCGGCCGGGGGGATACCCACATGGTGCTGCAGACCTCTCCTGTCTTGCCTGCTGCTCCCCTCAGCAGTGTATTTCGTCAGTCTGCCTATTCTGTTCCCCACTCCTTCTCTGATGAATCTTCTCACCCTCCTACACATCTTTCCTGTACCCTGGTTCTTGTATAAAAATAAATAAATCTTTAAAAAAAAAAAGATTGGAAATTCCAAGATTTCCACCCAACGGGTAACATCCTGTTCCTACCCGTGGGATCAAGGGATCCTACTTCCCTGTCCTACTTCCCTGTCCCCCTTCTCTTTGCTCCCTCGGTCCATCCCCACACACGCAGACACACAAGCACACACACTTTCACACGCGAAGCCATGGCTATTTCTCAAGGCCCGTGGCCAACAGCATTGAGGACCTGCCCACCTTCTGACCACTGGAGAAATCAGAGCATTGGGGACCCCAGGGAGATCACCAGGCCTGCAACCCTGGGAGGAGGAAAGACTTTCAGGTCCTTAGTCAAAGTGGGAGAACAAGCGTTTTGCCTAACTAGTCAATTTTCCTAATGAGCTTGTAGGAACTGTTTGTGTGTGCTGAGCAGTCTGCCCTCATTATAACTGTGCTTCCAGAAGCCAAGCTCTCTCCGCCCAGGGTAATGTGAAACAGTTTTAATGAGTTACAGTGTGGCTGTGACGTGGGAAACTTGCATTGCAGAGTTAGGCTTGGGCCGCTGGATCCACTTACAGCCAGGGAGTGACCCACTGGAGGTGACCACTCTTACCGGCCGAACTGGAAGCAGCCGGGCACTTCATCACCCTGAACCATCATACAGGGGCGTGGAGGAGCCATCTGGGAGGGCCTCCGGGAGCAAAAAAAAAAAAAAAAAAAGGAAAATTCATTGTGACCTTGAGAAATTCATTGTGACCTTGAGAGACAGATCAAAGGGTTCCGGTTTGTAGACGTGGCAGCCTTTACATACAATCTGCCAGTGCCAGGAGTGAGGACAAGCACAACCCCCAGCCAGGGACTCACCAGCAGGCCCAGCCAGTGAGTGCGAGTCGGAGGGAGTGAGGGGCTTGTGGGGGCTGGCGGGGACTGTTGGGGCTAGTGGGGGCTGGTGGGGAGCTGGTGGGGTGTGGTGCTGGCTTACACCAACCAGGGAAAACTGAAATTTTAAGGAATTTGGCAAAGTTGCTATTGGAAAGTCATTATTAAAATTTAAATGATATAAAGTGACAATTAAATGCATATTATAAACAAAGTTAATAAAAACTCAGAGCTCATCACTTCTTAATCATTTTATTACACTTTGCTACTAACTGTTCCCTTTAGGTCATTTTGTCGGTTCTGTTTGTAAGGTTGAAATGCAGACGTGTAGAAATGCACCCTGTGGTGCTGCTGCTCCTCTCATTCGGCTCGCTGTTCAGGCCTGTCACGTGGCTGGTTTGAGGCTGGATGGAGACAGGGGTAGCGACACCATGGAGGTCAGTGCCCAGCAGGGTTTCATGGCTGGCTCTGAGGGTTGTCTCTGTAGAAAGGAGTAGAAATGTCCATGATGCAGCTTAAACTTGAAAGCATGCCCCATCTTCAGCCATGACGTGTGAATAGTGCACACAACTTAAGGAACATTCTTCTATTACTGAAACCAACAATCAGATTCAGCAAAGATGTCGGTCAGTCATTGATGGACAAAGGAAATTCCCACATGTCTTTGCTGGTTCATTGTCATCCCACTCATTGATAGAAAGTATCTGCTAATTCTCATGCTTGAACTACACTCATTTGATATCAATTGTGACCACACATTGACTCTCTGTAAGTGTGTATATATGCACATATGCTCAGCAAAAGTCAATGCAAGCATTCTCTAAGAATCAGTTAGCTACAGAGAAATTTAAATAGAGTTATGTATAATGCGTTATATGTATGTTACATGTTCTTTATATCATAAAATCTATAATAAAGGCATGAGAAGTTCATATGCACACACTCAAATCTCACAAATACACATATATACATCAGTCTATCATCTACCTGTCTGTCTGTCTTCTTTAGGTTATTTATCTCTATCATATCTGTAAGATACAAAGTATGTCCTAACTTCAGATATGAAAGTAAATGACCCTAAAGAAGACCCCAGGCCCCAGCTGTCAGGTCCCTCTGAGCTTTTGATCTGCCTGGGGGTGGCCATATGTGGTGGACAGATGCACAGGGACAAGCCCTCCCTGGTGTCCTTTCCAAATGACTGGCCTCCCAAATGCGAGCACATAATCAGATGACTGCCCTATGCATGCGGTTGAGATGGCTTGTTACTCAGTGGTAGTTAATAGAATCAAAATTATTGTCGTATACATTTTACAGTCAAGAAAATTGAGGTTGGGGGAGAGTAATTATCTCGCACCATCGCACAGCTGGTCGCTGGCACATTTGAGGTTCACACTCAGCTTCCCGGTGGCGGGTCTCTGCATGCTCTTTAGAGGATGCTAGTTTCTGCCCATCGTAGAGGTGAGGACGGCTGCTCTGCTGACTAGATACAAGGGGGGAGGCAGGAGAGAGGGGGAGGAACTAGAGTCCTGAGGGTGACCTGGCTCCCCTTACAAGCAGTGGGGTTGGGCTGGGCTGGGAAAGAGGAACTGACCATTTGGATAGCAGGGGAGGGGGCTTGGAGCAGGCTCTGAGAGCTGTTCTATTCCTTTTTAGGAAATAGCCACCCCAAACTGGTGTTTGGGTGTTTGCAGGGAAGGGTGAGCGCAGCGCGGCTCCCCCTGGGGTCTGAACTGAGGGCAGTATTTGACCACATCTCCTGGGGCTATATAACTCCACCAGGTCTAGATGCCCAACAGCGCCCCCACGCCCACATTCCAACCCCGCTGCCCTGTAGCAGGAGCTACCCGAGACCCCTGTCTCTCTTGGAAGCTTCTGGGGCTCAGGGGACTGTGGAACAGGTGCCTCCAATCCTGGAATGCAGCTGCCCACACCTGTCTGGGACTGCCTCTCGGGACTCCCTAGACAGCATCTGAGAGCACAAATGTTGTTTCTGCCACTAGGTTAGGATGGTCTGTTAGAGAGATCGCGTGAGAACCAGAGTTATTACCACCATCCACACTTCTGCAGTCGAGAAAACGGAGGCTCAGAGAGGGTGATTATCTTGTACTGATCACACAGCTAGTCACTGGTACGTTTGAAATTCACACCCAGGGCTTCCCCGGCTCTTCAGAAGATACCACACTTCCCTGCTCATGGGGGCTGGGGGGTGTGAGCTGCTGCTGTGCTAACTGAGGGATCCCGTGTGTGTGTGTGTGGCGGGGTAATGTCCATGGAATTCTTGGCAGCTGAAATAATGCCATGTTGTAAGCACATCTCCAGAAGTTACTCTTCTGGCATAACCAAAGCCTTCTAGACCATTGAACTTCCTTTTGACTACAAGAAGTTCTTAAACTCTTTGAACTTTGATTTTTTTATCTGCAAAATGGGAGCAGTACTCTTTGACCCAAGAACCAAGGAAAGATGGAATAATCATGCAGCTATGTGCAAGGCCACCAGCCCGCTGCTCCCTGGCTTGCAGGAGCCCCCGGGGGTGAGGGTGCCCTGAGGGCAGGCCCAGGCCCAGGCCATGACTTGCATGCTGCTTTTCCCCCTGCTGCTGCTCCTGCCCTGGGAACAATGTAGACGCCCCAGTTTGACCCTTTTGCAAGCCGCGCGGCTGCTCATAGGACCGTTCATTCACACGGAAACATTTTTGAGCAGACCTTGACAGCTCCCTCCCCCCAAAATAAACCCACTGTGGTGGCCAGGATGGGCACAGGGCAGGATATCTATGATTGGGCAGACAGATTAAGGAGGAGTCCTGGAGCCCTCGGTGGCTATTGCAGGCTTTTATTAGGATTTACCAGGTACAAGGCAGGCAGGGGTGCTCCGGTAAAGGAGGGGGTTGGTGGGGGAGTGGGCTGTGAGGCTGGCAGGCTTCCCAGCCCCAATCAAGTCTTCGCTCTTTCTGGGCTCTGCTGCCTTCTCCTGTGGCCTTGTTCTCTGCTCCTTTCTCTCTGCTGTTCCCTTCTCTCTCTCGTTCTGCCGGGGTCCTTGTGACAACACCTTTATAAGCCCAGTCTCAGCCCAGGTGAATCCCATCTACCTATGCCCACACCCCACTCCAGGTGCCCGCCATGGGGCATGCATTCTGGACCACAGGGTTCTCTCATCAACCCTAATGGCGGGAGGGCAGAAAAGCCTCATGCTTTTTTACCTCACCCTACGCCCACCAACGCAGGAGACCTCAAATCACGCAAACACACAAGACAAGGGGGGGCCGCTATGAGAACACAGGCCTGGGGACACAGTTGGGGTGCGGAGAGACCCCCGGGCTGTCTGCAGCTCAGCCTGGGCAGCAGCCGTAAAGCACACGGCCACTGGCGCGTTTCCGCCTGTGTCGTAAAAGCGGCCGTCCTCAGTGGGTTCCTTTCCCATGACAAGGCCTGCGCAAGGCTGGGCTCTCCTGCAGCAAAGCAGCCAGAAGGCGGCCTTGTAAGTAACGGGGGTCACCTGCAGTTCCTTGAAGCCTGGGTGGTGACGGTGCCAGCCCCCCCGGGAGGGCTGTGACCAGGAATGGGGGCGCTGAGCCTAAGGATTTCAGGACAGGCCTGGCAGCGAGCATGGTAGTGTTCGCCCAGCTAGCACTCCTCCTCCTGGAGGCTCATGCCACTTGGGGCGATGCCTCCTCTAAACTCTTGGGGCCCAGGGTCCCTGAATCCAGGACTGTTACCGACGACAGCCCGGCGAAGGGTCACATTCAGTCCCGAGGAGTCCAGACCAGTCACTGTTCCAAGAACGGCAAGATGGGCTTGCAGCCCCTGCAGTCCAGGCTGGACCTGGTCTTCATCCTCTGCAAGGACCATCTGCCTGAAAGTGGAGCCAGCCCAGTGCAAAGCAGGCCCGGAAGGAGACAAACAGTCCGGCTCCTGGGACGCCTGGACCAGCCTCGCCTTGCAGGTGCCTGAGAGTATCACTTCCCAGTCGCCTTGTGGCAGGAACCCAGGTCTACCAGGTCTCGCCGTGCAGCCTTGGGTGAGTTCCTCCACCTTTCTGTTCCTGGCCCCTTGACACTTCAGGGAGTTGATAGCAGCTTCTCCTTCATGCAGCTGTAGCAAAGGGTGCAGGAGGCAGCGTGGGTAAGGTGGGTGCACGGTGCCTGCACCGGTACCTGCTCCATAAACACTGACTGTTATTGTGACCACTGAGCCGGCAGCTGTATAAAGCAATAGATGCAGCCTCTTTGGGGCCCAAATTGGTTTAAGTGCGTGTCCATCTCTTGATACCAAAATAATTCTCACTAATGAAAATGCATTTGACGTCTATCCGAGTTCTAGAATGACTGCGTTGTCTCTCTGGGGAGCAAAGAGGGCTGTTTGGCAAGCATAAATCAGGCTGACGATTGGTGAAAAAGACATTTGAATGAGAGTTCATGGCTGAAAGCTTTAGTTCTCAAACTTGACTGTGGACCAGGAGGCCTTGTAAACACACCCTTCCCCCTCCCCAGTATTTTTGGCTTATTTGGACCCAGGCCTCAAGAATTTGCATCTGTAACAAGTTTTCTAGGTGCTGCTCAGTCTCCTGGTCTTCAGATTGCACTTTGAGAACCAGCAGGCTTGGTGAAAAGCCAAGTAGTCACATTCATTCAGATTTATTAATGAAGTCTCGTGTCATGCCTGCTTCCCAGGAAACAGTTTCACGTGCTTTATAAATGCTAAATTTTTAAAAACTTTTTATTGAATTCATCTTGGTTTTAAATACTAGACAGGTTTCTGATGTACAGACTTATCATTTGATTGCAGAATATATTCCATTGTGTTTTCCCTTAAGAGTCTAATTCCCATCCACCACCTAACAAGTCATCCCTTCACCCAACTTGCCCACCTCCTTCTCCTCTTCCCTCCAGTAACCACCTTTCTGTTGTCAGAATCTGGGAATTCCTTTTTTTTTTTTTAATTTCTTAGCTTGTTTTGTTTATAACCTTCCACAGCTGAGTAAAATTATATGGTGTTGGTCTTTCTCCATCTGATGTTTTTCACTTGGTATAAGATCTCCTAGGCCCATCCATGTTGTCCTAAATGGTAGGGGCTCATCTTTTTCATGGCTGAATAGTACTCCACTGCATATGTATACCACATCTGCTTTATCCATTGTTCCTCCTTTGGCACTTTGGTTGTTTCCTTAGCTTGGCTATTGAAAATAATTCATAGCTTTTTTTTGTGTGTGTGTGTGTAGTCCCTGTTATTATTTTGCAAATGAGGAAACTGAGGTACAGAAGGATGAAGTGACATGTCTAAGTTTTGTGGTGGAGAGCTGGGAAACACACCCATGTGTTCTGGGGTGTTTCTAGCCTGGATTTCAGGTTGCCTCTCACTATTTTATGAAAAATGAAAGGATTTGAAAAATACAGCTGTGTGACCCCTCCTTCAAATTGTGGTTATGGGGGTTCTTTAGGGTTGGGAAGGGGAGATCTTGAAGAGGAGATCTTGGCAGCTCTGTCAACTTTAAAAAGGTCCTTGCCAGACTCTGAGCCATGCCCGGGCCTCTCTGGCATGCTGTACCCTCAGACGGGCCTCTCTGGGCAGATCTGCTGAGAGGGAAGCTCTTCCCCACTGCAGGTGACGGGACTGCTGGGGAGCAGCCCCCAGGACGGAAATGCCGCCTCTCTCTTCCCTGGTTACTCCTTCCCCAGAGGAGGCCTGTTTAGCAGGTGAGGGGCGCTCAGGCCAACCCCAAGAAGCGGCTGGGGAGTGTCCCCCCCCAGGATGGCACCTCCCTACCACAGTATCTATACCCCACAGCACTGCCCCCCCCACACATACACATAGCGTCTCCCCACCCAGTCAGAGCCTCTCTGGGGCCTCCTTAGGCTGGTTGATTTGTTCTCCCTATGCCAGAGCTAGACAGGCATATAGAGACAGGCATATCATCTCACCTATAGAGATGATCCAGTTGTTGAGGGAAATAGAAACCTCTGATAGTTAGACCGTTTAGTAGACAATCAGAGTGAGGACTAGAATGCGGGAAGCCGTGGGACAGATTCAAAGCTGTTCCACATTTGAGTTCAATTTATGTAGAGCGGAACAGTGAATTATTGTCATTAAAAAAAAGTGATTATTCTTGGTGGGGAAGGCCGTTTTCTGGAACTTATAGTTTTCCATTCCTAAGTTAGCTTGACCTGAAGATAGACAAGTAGATGCTGGGGTTTGACTGCCTCTCTGATTTCTAGAGAATGCCCTGGGGAGACAGAGGCGGCCACCCATCCTTGCACCGCCTTTATCCCCTCCCTTTGGTCATCAGAGGGGTTGAAAGGCTCGTTTCCCGGCAGGCAGCAGGCAGCAGGCAGCAGGCAGCAGGCAGCAGGCAGCAGGCAGCAGGCAGCAGGCAGCAGGCAGCAGGCAGCAGGCAGCAGGCAGCAGGTTCCTGCCAGCCGCTTCCCGCCTTCACGTCTCTGCAGGTGGCTCTGCTCCCTTGCCAGCCAGGCCAAGGGGGGTGTCCAGAGCTTTCACAGAATGTTCACTGAATCCTATCTCGTCCCTCATCCTCCTCGGTTACCCTGGCCTCTGTCTCCATGCCACCTGCTAAATAGGGCACCGTGGAGCCGGGGAGGTGACCTCTGGAGGCCATGGAGACCGGGTTCACATCAGGAGGAAATGCTTTTAACAAATGAGAATGCAAAGGTCAGGCTTTGCCAGTGCCTGGGATTGGAGCCAAGCTCGTATTACCTGTTTCAGGTTAGCCCAGAAGTAGCTCTGACCTTTATGGAGGGCGGTTCCCCCCTGAGGGGTATTACAAAGCCATTTGGTCATCTGGACCTAGAGACAGAAATAACTCAGGGTGGGTCTTGGCCTTTGTTTTGACTTTGCTTTTATTTTGGTTTAAAATACCACAATTTTGATGCTCGGGAAACAGTTCTGACAAATTTGAAATAGTAAAGGAATTTGTTCGTTCATGCAATGCAATCTCCCCTCTTTATTTACTGTCGGTCTGTTGAATGAGACCTTCTCAGTCTGGAGAGGAAGCACGGGGGTGGGGTGAGGTGGGGGGTGCACAGCACTACCTTTGTGCTTACCAGCGTCCAGGCAGGACAACCTCAGGGAATCATACGTTCTGCCTCAGGCCTGGGGTTGGAATCGGCGTGGATGATGTCCACGACTGTGCTGGGTGCTTTGTAGCTTAGGTGTCTGTGTTGGTGCAGTGTCTGCTCTGCTGTGACTCGCCAGCCACCAGGGGCACGAGGCAGCAGGTAGATATTAATGCACCTGCCAGCTCGGCGAGGGTGTCACGACGCAGCCCTACAAGAAGCATGTTAGCAGGATCAGCAGTGAGGTGAGCCTTTCAGGTGTGGGAAACAGATGTGGCAGAGACAGGAAGGCACGCAGTGAGTGTGTGGGACTCTGTCCTGATGTTGCCTGGAAGCCGGGGTTGTCCAGGAAAATAGTGGGGAGCGGGGGTTAAAGGACATCTGTGGCCAAATAACAGAAAGTGTCAGAGGCTAAGCTCTGGGCTGTGGCTGTTGGGTGCTGATGGATGGCCTTCTGTCCCAATTTCACGCAAGGCCCAGTGGCACTCACTGCAACATGGGCCCCCCAGTCCCCCGGGAATTGCTTCAGACTGCGAACATTGCCCCAATTTTTGTGGGCTGATGTCAGCAGCAGCACATGCTGTTCGTCATTCCATTTCAGTCATAATAAGCATCAATCTGGGAAGAAAATGCAAACAGTCTTCCAACTGCCTCCCTGTCCCCACTTTGATGTAATCTGACCCCAGGGACACCCCGCCCGCGCCCCAAACTGAGTACCCCTTAGACGGTTGTGAGAACCAGGCTGCTCCCAACAACAGGCTTTCTGGACATCCAGCCTCTTCTGACTGTTGGGCTTGTCTCCTCCGCCTCCTCTGCCCAGAGCTCCGTGTGGTCTCCTGGAGAGCCCTCCCCTGCTCTGTCTGCTCGCAAAGCGCCAGTGCCAGCCCAGGCCCCCCCACTGCTCTGCCACCGCATGATGTTGTAGAGCAACCCCGATACAAAACGGGGTGCCTGACTGTGGGTCCTCACCCGCGCGCTTAAAAGGACTTATCAATGCTCTACCATTTCCCCCTAACAATGAGGGGTGCATGCCCTGATGTCAGGGCACCCAGACCTGCGGGGTCGGTCCCTGCAGCTCACTCAGGGGTGTTCTCTGCAGTGAATTCTCTGGAAAGCAGAGGGGCTAGAGACAGACCATGTGGTGTACCCCACCTGGCTGCACGGTTCACCCCTTCACATCTCAGGTTGGCTACTGTGGTTTTACAGCACACACAGGTAAGCCTCCCATGGGCAGGGAAGAGAACAGGCTGTCCTGGCGTCCGGGCTGCTGGCTCTGAGCTTCATGCTGCCACAGGTGCCTTCCCTACCTTCTGCTCACTGCAGCTCTAGCTCCTCAGGACTGGGGCCTGGGCTTGCCATTCCCCACTCTGTGTCTTGTCACCCAGCCCATTTCAGTCACACCTGTGTGAGGGTTCAGCTCTGGTTCAGAGTCAGCTTAGTTCAACGCCCAGGTCTACATAGGCCAGCTGGATGTTTCCTGGGGGGTCAGGTTCAATTAAAAAACAAACCCAGGGCCTTCCTGGTGGCTCAGGGGTTAAGTCCCAGTGCCATTAATCTATAGCCAGACACTGCGGCATGAGTTCGATACCCAGCCAGGGAGCTGACCCACAGGGTGCAGCAGACCTCTCCTGTCTCCCCACTGCTCCCTTCAGCAGCATATTTCAGTAGATCTGCCTGTTCTGCCCCCACTCTGTCTATGGTGAATCCTCTTACCCTCCATACCTCTGGTCTATACCCCAGTTCTTATATGCATAAATATGTAAAATGAATCTTTAAAAAACAAACCCATATTCTCTGCTCTTTGAACCTCATCCCTTATTGATTGCTCTGCCATCTGTCCAGTTAAACAGTGGACAGTGTCCTAAACATTGGCTATGTCCAAACACCTGTCTCCAACTCCCATGTCCAGTTCACCAAAGACAAATTTGGTTTTCACTTCTTTTTTTTTTTTTTTTTTTTTTTTATTTTTTTTTTAAAGAGGCATGTATTTTTATTTATGTATTTATTTATTTATTTGTTTGTTTGTTTGTTTATACATGCATTGGGTACAGTCAGAAGCGCGGGAGGGTGAGAGAATTCACCAGAGCCAGAGCGGGGAGCAGAGCAGGCAGAAGGACCGAAGTACACTGCTGAGGGGAGCAGCGGGCGGCAGGAGAGGTCTGCGCGCCATGTGGGACCCTCCTCTGGTGGCTGGGGAGCAGCCAGGGATCGAACCGGCGCCGCAGAGGCCGTGGGCAGCTTCGCAACCCAGCGCTCAACCGCTGCGCCACCGGGGAGGCCCCTGGTTTTCACTTCTAAGATCTCTCAGATTCATCCAGCACTGTCCACTGCCATCAAGGCCATAGCAGTTTAAGCTACAGTTTCTGGCCTAGACTATTATTGCAACAAGACAAATGTGTTCCCCCCATGCTTCTGCTAATATCACATTAATTGAAACTTGCCAGTTGAGAGCAAGGGGATGCTGTAAAACATAGAAGCAATAGGGTGGATTAGAGGTCATAGAAGTTTCTCCCAGCATAGAACTGCACATACCTGATAAATAATGCATGGCTGAGAAAAAGAAGGATGTTCTTTAGAGACAAGGATGAAATAAGGGTGAGGCTGAGCATGGCATGGTGCCTGCAGGGGGTCTTATGGGGGGCTGCAGTGATCCGGTGTCCCAGATCAGTCGAAGGTGGTCCCGAAGGGACAGAAAGAGCAGACCCCTGGCCCAGAACTGTGGCTTACACGGGGCGACAGCCTAGGATTGGAAAAGTACCTCCTGCTGAGGGATCTAGGTGAGGTCTTAGGTCTTTCATCAAGGACATGGGCGGGGGTGGGGGTGTGGATAGCTTTCAAGATGACTATTTACAAGTCTTTATTCTGGAGTTGCTGTGACCTGGAGGAACAAAATCCAAGGTTAAATATACCTATTTAAAAGAGTGAAGGTTATCCCTTCCCCGGGTGGCTGACAAAAGCAAACCAAATCCTGTCCAGAGGAACACAAGTCCGCGTTCAAAGACTTCCCACAAATACAAAGAGCAGAACTTACAGAGAATGCATTAATTAGAGGCAAAGTCAAGAGGAGCAAGATTAAACAAAACAAAGCAAAGCCACGAATAGATCCGTAAAGACTGCAAATATTAGAATTGAGAATATTGAAGGGATGTTTAAGAAATATGAAGAAAGAACAGAGGACAGAAGTATGACGGGAGAGGGGTTCTGGGGAGATTGATGTGGCACACAGGAAAAAGAAAAGGGAACACTGTAGGTAAAACATACCCAAATGTGAAATAAATTTTCATTTAGACACGGAGAGATAGAGAATGAATCTAGTGGCGAACTCAAGAGAATGAATGAACCACGATCTAAAAAACCTAAGTCACTCAGGATACAGACGGACGTGCAGAGAGAGGGAGGACCTCCAGAGTAGAAGCGGGGGGTGAGGAGAGCAGCCCACAGGACTCACACACCCATGCTTTGGAGAAATTTGGGGGAGCTGCTGGCTATTATATCCCCTTCCCCTCTCTCCTGTCCTTCTAGGGCCCTTGTAACACACTTGATAGCATTGCAAAATCCTTGCCTTTTTTCTTTATTCTTCTTTTATTCTTTTTGTGTCACTTTTCTTTTTTAATTGTACTAACATTGTTTTACACACTGTATGTGATTTCGGGGAGCAGGGGCACACTTTTCAGGTGGGTGTCACCACACCCCTCCCTCCACCAAAGCCCCACCAGCCTCCACCACGGTCCAGTGGGGCCTTCCCTCCCAGCGGCGCTCCCCACCTCAGCCTCCCCTGCTAGCAGCCTCAATTCCACAGTCACATTTCTATGGTTTATTTGGGTCTAGTCTGATCCGTTCCCACATGAGTGAAATCATCTGGCATTTGTCTTTTTTGTCTTTCTCCTTCTTTTTTTTTTATTCTTTCTCGGGTTGGATAATCTCAATGCACCTATCATCAAGTCTTCTGCTTCTTTCTTCCACCAGCTCAAATCTGCTATTAACCCCCCTATAAATTTTGCCTTTAATGATTATACTTTTCAACCCCAGAGTTTCTGTAAAAAAAAATGTGCATCTCTTCATTGATATTCTCTTATTCGTGAGACATGATTCTTTACTGTCCTCTAGTTCTTTAAACATGGTTTCCTTTGTACATATTTAAGTAGCTGATTTATCGTCTTTTCCTAGTAAATCCGATGTCTGGACTTTCTCAGGGGCAATTTCTGTTGATTTATTATTCCCTGCGTAGGGGTTGTACTTACTCATTTCTTTCGTGGCATCCATTTTTTGTTGTTGTTGTTGAAAACTGGCATTTTCGATAATATAATGTGGTCACCTTGGAAAATCACTGTGTCCCTTTGCCTGGGTTTGTTGTTCCTGGTGGAGGCTGGTGGTCGCCAGCCCCTTGGGCTCTGAGGATGACACTGAGACAAGGAGCGAGCCCGGGGCACATGACCCCTGCAGATCCTGGGGTTTCCAAGTCCCTGTCCCGTCTGCCTGCTGATGTTTAGAGCGATGAGTGTTGTATCTATAGAAACTATTTCCCTGGTACCTTAATAATGTAAAATAATCATCGTTTAGAGTCAGATGGGTAGAGGGTTAATGCAATGGAGGAAACTAGACAACGAATGTTCTGTGATTTAAAAAACAGAAATTATCCAGAATACAGACACGAGGGCAGAGAGATGGAAAATATCCACGCTATGCTACACGCTGGGATGTGTTTCTATGTTGAACAGACAGAACGAAGGCAGGTTCATGGGCTCCATTCCCCACAAGCAGATGTCACCTTTCATCCCTTTCTTCATCATTATGGGAGACGCGGCTCTGGGCTTTCTGAGTGATTATTCGGCTTGTCTCTCCTACTCAGTAGTTAGCGCCATGAAGGCAGGAGCAGCCTGGACCAGTTGCCATGGTTTCCTGGTGCTTGGCACAAATTAGGGCCTCAATCAATATAAACTCGGTGGCCCTGCCCAAGGGCACTAGAACTCTGAAGAGGGTGACATGTGCACGGGCGTAGATTGTGTACTGGCTAGCTCAGAATTGCTGGATGGAGAGCTCCCAGGCTCCCCCAGGTGCAGGGGTCCCCCCATATCCCACAGGGGACACCCCAATGGTAGGAGTCATATAGCTGTGGAGCCTGTGCTACCCCTACCCCCCAGGCTCTCTCTGGGGTAGCTTAATACAAATAGGGAGATGGGACCCTTGCAAATTTCAATAGCTCAAATATTTTACAAGAAAAGAAACTGGGTTCTGTGAGTAGACGGTTCTGGCCTGCTCACCACCTTGTGACCTTGGGTCACTCAGTGTCTCTGCCCTAGTCCTCATGGCTACACTGGAGATCACAGCCACAGAGGCTTTAGTCACCAAGTCCAGGGCTATGGCCTCAGGCTCTTGGCCCAGTGACTGGCTGAGGAGGAGGGAGAGGGAGGACCGTGGTGGCAGGAGCAGGACGTTGGTTCCTTGGTGTCTTTAGCACCGGGAAGCGTGCTAGTTGTGCAGACCCCCTCCCCAGAGGGCTCCTGATGGTAGGTGTGGATGCAACTATGGTTGTGCAGGCAGCGGCCCTGCAGACAGGACGATGCAGGGGCTGAATGGATGGCCTGAGCTTGCCAGGAGGAGGCTGAGTCCTCTGATCAGCTTCAAAGTCATGCATTTCAGATACCTTAGGAGTGGACGCTCCTGCAAGGGCCTGTCCATTTGTGGGACTGATGGATGAGCGGATCTTGGGAGCTGACCACCACACGAGGCCCAGGAGAAGTTGTTGTCCCTGATTGAGCTCCTCACTGCCCTTGTGGCCGGGTTTCATCTCTTGCTAGAAGTGCCGTTCCATGTGGCTCTCTCAGCAAAACCCCTGCCACCCTGGCGACCCTCCCCTCTCCCTCACTTGTGATTTAGCTGCCCTAAAACTTTCAGCAAAAGTTGCAGGCGTTGGAGTAAGGGCTGTCTGTCCCCAGGAACTAAATAACCACGTCCACGTTTAGAACATCTGGCAAGACATCTGGCAGCTAGCTCGCTGCAGGCAGCATGCAAATCCTAGAGAAATGTGACAAAGGGGGTGGCGGTGACCGAGCTCCTCCCGGTGGACATGGAAGGCAGGACGGAGGCGCTTCAGGCCACCCTTCCCTGACCCAGGCTCTGCCAGAGTGCCCCCAGGCGGCAGGGCTGCTGGGCGCCATCCTCTGGGGAAGCACAGAAAACATAGCATGGCCAGAGGCCAAGAGCAACAGGACATCTGCCCAGTGCGGGCCGCCCGCCTGAATGGGGGTCTGTCCCAGGGGACTGCAGTGTGTGTGGGATCCCTGCTTGCTGAGCTGAGAGACCCCTCCACGCACGCTCCTTTGGTGTCCATTTGGGACAGTCGGGCCTTCTCTTCCCCAGCCCAGCAGCCACGATCCTTGGCGTCTCTGGCCCGAGTGTCCCCAGCACGGCCTTCTGTGTGACGGCGAGACTTCAGTCCCGGACTCCGACTCCCAAGGGTGGGTTGAGGCAGCTGGCCCTGCACCTGCAGCAGGGAACTGTCCGGGTTTCCCTGTCATGGCCTCCTCGTCACCCCATCACCCAGCCACACCACCCACCACCCTCTCCCCCCCTCCAGTGCCACCTGGGCTTTTGGCAGGTGACACATGAGCTCCCGGGCATCAGTGACTCAGTCCGGGCTGCCATGAGCGCTGCGTGTCAGTCACCTGTCGTTTCTGTCAAACCCCTTTGTTCTTGACAATCTGCCTCCTGAGCTGCCTCGGACAGACCAAGGTGGGTTGGGACCCACAAGGGCTCCCTTTCCTGCCTTTCATTTGGGACTTGTGGGCCACGGTGCACCCTCCTGACCCGCCTTGGTGCGGTCACCAGAGGCAAAGCTGCTGAGCAGATGTGGGCCCGCTTTGCGCCAGTACCGGAACCAGCGCCTCTCCCAGTGAGTGGTGAGGGCCGCCCCATCCATCGCGGGACGCTGCTTTGGGCTGCGAGCCCTGGGGTCCGCAGTGGCCCCTGTGTCACTCACCCCTGCTGGGCTCCCTCTCTTACCCTCCCTCCTGGGATCATGTCCCCAGTAAACCACCCTCCTATGTATCTCTGTGTGGGGGTGGGGGTGGCAGGGAGCAGCGGTGGAGCCCTGACCCAGGCGTTCTTGCTCCAGGTAAAAATGATGAAAAACAATAACCAAGAGCCTGTATTTCCCCAGCCCTTAACATGTGCCAGTCAGCCCCGAGCGCTCCGCCTGTCCTGCCAGTCACTGCAGGCCTGGGCTCTGCGGCGAGGAGGGGCCGACCCCTGAGGGTCCTCGCCACGACGTGACCCTGAGGGCGAGCCCCTGGCTGGATGGGGTACCCGTGTGGGGGGCAGACGGTTTCTGTCTCAAGTGCTGAGGCCCCTTTGGTGCAAGCAGGGTGGGGGTGTCATCTCCTGTCCAATTAGGTTGGTCAAAGTTGAATTGCTGAGGCCTTTTTTGGAGAAGGGACACCCAACCCTGGTGTGGAAACCTCCGTGGTAAGGTCCCCAGGATCAGAGTGCATCACCCCCTCCACACGGGGCTGGGTGCAGGTCAGTGGCCAGCAGCCTCAGTTGTGTCTTGTGTCAAAATCTCTCTCTCTCTCTCTCTCTCTTTCATATAACGTTACAAATGGGAATGAGTTCCACATTCCAGCCTAGGTCTTAGAAGGGCTGACGGGCTCCAAATCGCCTCTGTAAACAATGAACCCCCTCTCCAGGGTATCAGCACCAGCCTCGCCCCCTCCGGCCCCAAGACTCAGCCCCGGCCTGGACACACTGCGTGGCTTCCACGAGCGTCTGCCGAGACCTTCACGCCTCACAGCCTCCCGACTGCGTCATGGGCAGGGCCCACAGCCCCCCAGATTGTCTCGCACCTCCTCTCAGAAATAGCAGCTGGCCATGCCCCTGGCCGGTTTATGATACAATAGCTCCCTCCGAGCGTGCTTATAAATATTTATAGGCCGGGTGAGCGGTAATGGGCTGCTATTCAACACACCTGCTGGGGAAGAAAGAAATAAAGAAGAAAAGGAAAAAACACACACCCCCCCACACATATTTATGCTCGCTCTAAGAAGGTCATTTAGGCATTTAGACCTAGAAAGCATCTCAACAGAACTATGAAAATAATTGCTGCTTCCCCAGGTCTGTGGTCCGGCCTGCAGTGTCCTGGATGAGGAGCGGGGCTGGGGCTCACCTGGATCTAAATGGCAACCCCACCCCTAGCCCTACCGCCCAGTGCATGTGTTTCCTGAACTAACTTTGGAAAATGCAGAACGGCACAGAGGCTAAGAAAATATTACCCCCAGTCTTACCTGCCCAAGGTGATGCATTTTGGGATTTTTCTTTCCATGCTCTAAGCAGTAAACATCTAGTATGTTCTCTTGCCCCTGCTTTGTTAGCCTTAAGTCTACAGTATCTTTAAACAGCTTAAAAATCTTTTCTAATTTGACAGTTGAAAATAGTATTTGTTGTTCCAGTTTGCGTTGATGTGGTTACTGAGGACTGCTCACTCAGCCAGTCGGTAAAGGTGCTTTCCCATATAGTAAGGATAAATACCCTTGGTGGGGTGCTGGGATGTGAAGGCACTGAGCAAACACCCCCCACCCCAAAGGCTGACCCTCGCTCGGGTGGCCTAGAACAGGCTCTTCTCTCCACTCTAGAGCAGTGTCTGATTGGGAATGAGAGCATCGTTAGGACTCTTCCGTGGCCTAGTGTTTGATGCTTTGGTGCTTTTGTCTAATGAGGTAGGCAACAGGTAGTGACGAGATGATTTCCTTCTGTCTGTCCTCCCGCCACGCCAGCTTTCACAACACAGAATGGCCTTTATAATATTGCTTAAGAGATCTCCTTTTAAGAATTTGGAAAATGCTGCCTCCAGAGGCCCTGGGAGCAGCTTCACCAGCAGCCCGACCATGGGCTAGAAGGGCTTCAGCTCAGACCAAAGGAAATGGAGAGTAAGCGTGACGACGGATCGCAATTCCGTGTACTTAAGCTTATGTGTTTATATCCATGTCTGTGTGTCAGTCGTCTATGGATCTGCCTCCATCCTCCATCCATCCATCCATTTATTTGTTTCTTGTGTATCTACCCACCTGCCTCTCTATTTCGTGCCATCTGACACCTTCACAGTTCTCAGAAATGGCCATTAGTAATGTAATTAGTGGGTTTACTTGTCTTTTCTTGAATTTGTCTGTGGCCTTCCACACGCCTGCCATCCTGTCTTCTGCGTTGCATGGTGGAGAGTTATGGCATCAAGGGTGGGCCTCCCTGGGTTCCCACTGAGTGTCAGACCCAAACCCGAGTCTGAGGAAGGGCAGAATGGAAGAGACGTGCTGCTTTGCCCGTGGAGCTGCCTCCTGGCCACCCAGGGACTGCACAGGGTCCCTCTAGCTGGGGCTGCCGGGGTGTCCTCAAGACAAGGCCACCCACCCAGTTGAGTGTGGTGGGCAGCCTGTGGGGAGCAGAGACTTGGTGTGCCTGTGCAGCTCTCACCGGCTTGCTCCTCCATTGGGCGTATTCATCCTCACACTGGAAAGAGCTGGTAATCAGGGTGATCAGGCCCAGCACCCCTTGGGTAGGTCAACCAGCCGTCACGTGCCTTCCGTTATAGTAGGAAGTGAAATCAAGCATGCTGTGAACTTGTCTTACTTAAATATTGAATCTGAAGTGAAGGAAGCCTTTAACTCTGTACTCCAGATCACTGCAAACTCAGGCACGAGGTAAACAAGTTAAACAGCAGATGAGAAGACAGATCCAGAATGCGGGCTATTTGTAAATATTCGAGACTAAAGAAAATAACTAGATTTAAATGTAACGTTTGCTCCTTGATTAGAGCCTGATTTTTTAAAATCCCTAAACTCTATTGACATTGTGGGAGAAATTTGAATGTCATCTGGTTGTTAGATATTAAATAGTCATTGATGATTTAACTAGATGTGAAAATGGTTATGTAGGTCTGGAGAAGACTATCCTTTTTTGGGAGATGGATGATGAACTGTTTAAAGATAAAGTATAATGATGGTTTATTAAGATAGCGACAGAGAGAGTGAAAGAGAGAGAGAGAGAGAGAATGATATAGGTAGGTTATGGGTATATGAATGATAGATGTATAAATGGATGGACAGATGATATGGATAGATAGAGCTTATATATATATAATATATGCTAGGTGGATGATGGATGCAAAGGTGGATATAGAAAGACTAATAGATAAATAGATAGCTATATAGATAGATAAATGATAGATGTTTGATAGGTAGGTATAAAGACAGCAAGATAAGACAGATGAAGCAAGTGTGGCAAAAATATTAAATATGTTGAATCCTGGCAGATACATGAATAATCCCTATTACCTTAATTTTTACTTTATATATATTTACAAATGTTCCTAATACAAAGATTTTTAAAAATTTTGTCTCTGTCAGGAGACCTCAGAACCCCAGGGAAGTGAGAAAGAAAATTTCATTGCTATTAAATTTCTTTTATGTCAAAACGGAAGCAGAGAGAGTTAATTCAGGTCACCCATTCAGAGATTTAGAAGCCAGATGTGGTTATGGATTTTCTGGGGTATCACAAGAGGCCTAGCTTTGGGATGAAATTTTACAGTTTTTATGACAGTTCCCTTCTCTGTTTTTTCCTCCCCAATATTTCACTGTTTGTGTTTCCTTAGCAGTGTGTGGAAATAGGTAGAATTGTGGGTTTGAATTCAAGGCAGCTGTTGCTAGCCACTGGCCCTGGCATGGCTGACTTAAAACTCTTCTTTTTTAGCCCATTTAATTAAGTGATGATTCAATGACAGTAGGTAGAAAAAGTTAGGAATCTGAGCACTCCACTATCCCTGAAGCAGAAAGATGGGCTATTGAGTTTTAATATTAGGCCCCGCACAGCTCTGAACCATTCTAACTTTACCCCTTCTGCCCTGTTTCTGGCTCCTGTTTCATCTGGGGAGACCACACGGTTAGCCTCACGGAAGATTAATGGACACATTGCACTGCTTTCAGGCCAATGGAGGAAATTTTAGATGTCAAAAAAATTGAAGATTAAACATCAAAATCAAGGTTTTTCCCCAAACAGCCAATAGGTTTCTTGTTTTGATTTCTTTGCCTGTTTTGCTGCTTCAGTGATTATTGCCAGTAAATTATTAACTTTCAGTTTGAAAGTCAGGAAAGTCAGGACAAGCCTGCTCACCTCCCTTGCAGGTGCAGGACCTGGTGCCTTCTTCCTGCCTCATACTCACAGACTTAGAAGCAGCTGGCTGTCACGGGGCCCACTGGAGCACTGGCACCACTGGACTGACATGGGATGACCTATCTGCTTCCTCTTTGCTTTCTTAAACCACAAGTTTTGAATGTTAAAGTTATGCATGTCACAGAAAGATGGTGCAGCAAGAAGAGGGTTTCGGGGTCCAGGTCTGTGTGGTGGACCCCGATTCTGGCACTGAAGACTTGAGCCCAAGACCTGCATGATGTGCAGAAACTGGGACCCAGGAGATAGTTAAATAAACTGCCAGTTCATTTATGGCAGTTATGGTAACAGTAACTAAAGACATTAAGATCCCAAATCAGGTCTGAAGGGTGATGTTAGCAAGCCTGTCCTTTTAGTAAATGACAGGGAACCTTGACGGCCTCGCCTCTTGCTCCTCCCTGCTGTCCTGATGACCTGCTTGGAGACTTTTTTTTTAAGGTATGTTTTATTTATGCATACAAGAACTGGGGTACAGGCCAGAGGTATGGGGGGAGAGAGGATAGGAGAGGTCTGCCGTGCCGTGTGGGTCAGCTCCATGGCCGGGGATCGAACTGGTGCTTCAGAGGTTGCCAATAGCTTGATAGTGCCGTCTTTAACCCCTGTGCCACCAGGGAGGCCCCTGCTTGGAAGACTTAGCCTCCCTATGTCTTGCTGGGCCTCCATTTATCACTAGCAATGCTCCTACTATCTTGTCTGTCTCTCAGCTCCCCTCACCAACAACCCACTGCACACACATGACACAGAAACACACACATGTTCATGCACACACACATGCAGCCACACTGTTGGGGGCCCTGCCGGCTGGTGTGCTCACGTGATAACGCTGTCTGCAAACAGCCCGCGGATGGCCTGTGACCCAGGCTGCGTTTCCTTAGACCTGCCCCCAATTCACCCTCAAATAGAACCTCCCCGGTTCTCCTCTGTAACAAACTAGGAAATATTATTTGCCTTTTCAACCCCTGCCGCTGGGTGCTTCATTTGTTGTTGGAATTTAATAAATATGAAGTCGTTTGAATAAATGACCCCGCCTCACTGTTCCTCAGGAATGGCTTCCCCCAACTTTCCCTCTTCCCTGGTAGGAAGGACGTGCCACTCGGGGCTGACAGATACTCTTAGCAACGAAAGCGTTGTCCCTGGAGATGACAGACGCTTCCAGAAGCTCCAGCCCTCACATGCCAGCTCCCCCCTTGGTGAGAGTAGAGAAGAATAGAGAAGCAGCCCATCAATTCAGCAGTAATATATTCCATTTGCAGCATCCTTGGTTTTTATTTCGCTGTGATCCTTCAAAATCACAGCTAAAGGGATGTCTGCAATGGGTTACCGCCGGCCAAGTGAAGCAGGGGATGTTATTTTACTCTGCCTCCCCTTTTGTTCACTTTGACCCTCATGGACACCCAGTCCCCCACTGGGGTTCCTCTTTACCAGCCTGGCCTGCAGGGTGTGCCTGAGGGGTCAGCGTGGCTGCCGTTCGACTACACACGTCGCCAGCTGTCACTCTCCGTGACTCAGTGAGCCGGGGCAGGAGTCACACCGTGGCTGTCATCATCACCATCCTCACTTTTATGAGGATGCTCAATCATTTTACAATTATGAAAGCAAAGACCAAGGTAATTTCAATGAATTAAACATAATGCAAATTCAGACGTCGTGATCTATTTCCTTGGTCATGGATGCTGGAGGTTGGATGGCAAACACACGGCGCTCTTGTCGCCACGGTCCGCTGTGGCGCCCTCCATGAGTGTCCTGGATTCTTGCTCCTTCTTTGAACCTTGAAAGGCTTGGGAACACTTGGACTGACTAGCGCTCTGGGCAATCACTACCCACTCAACAGGGCTGGCAAGCAAATCTCCACATGATTTCCATTCTTGGCTAAGGCAGTCACTTCCCAAGTGGGGCTGGAAGAGAAGAATCCTGCATAGCAGAGGCCTTTGATATTTCATGGAATGACTCTTTGTTGGAGGCGTTTCAGAGGCAAATGCAAGGGAACTAATTTTAGTGTGCATCTGTGATTTGCCAGACATTGCATTAATCCCCGTGACTGATCGTAGAGGTTTGCAGTATTATTTCTCCTTTTCAGTGGAAGAAACTGAGTCTCGGCATTGAAGTCGCTTTCCCAAACACAGAATTGTGCAGGATCAGACTCAGGCTCGGAGCCAGAAGTTTTGCCCTCACGTGCCCTCTTCCCCGCCCCTGCCCTGAACGCCTTTGCATCTGGCTGTGATAGCGTGCGTCTCAGCATGGAAAGAGGCAGGCTTTATAAAAGGTAAGGGGTGGAGAAAGGAGGTCTGCACGGGCACGGTGCAAAGCTTCGCGGCGTGTGATCTGGTATATAAAGTTATGAATCGGCGGGAAGTGAGTTCTTTCACTCATTGTGTCCGCTGGAGTGTTATCCTGCACAAGGATGTAAAGTTTAAAGCCCGTGTCTCCATTCTCTTTCCATTTCCTTGAAGACAGCCACGTGTATGTGTAGGCAACGATTTTCCTCTTTGCTGCTTTGCAGTCAGCAGGGCGGGATCCATGGCGGTGACAGAAGGAGGAGGCGCGGAGAAGACCATCAAAGCCCTCGCTGCTGGCCCGTATCGATCGCCCACTTCCTAAGAGCATCTTCATTGTTCTAGGCTCTGCAGGGACCAACGAGAGTGTAAGCAGGCTCTCTCCCTCTGAGATGTAATTGGCTTACTTTCAAAGACCTTAATGTGTAATAGCAAGAAATCACACCTGCCTTGGGAGAATTAATGGAATCACAAGGAGTTGGGGTCCAGAGGGACCTTACCTTGCTGGCGACCCTCTCTGATGGTGAAGCAGATGGACTTGTACTTCCGCAGTCTCACCAACAGGTGACTCACGGCCTGGGGGGCATCTTTTCTCAAGATCTGCCCTGGGAACCAGCCAGAAAAATCATTCCCTCCTTCTCCCAAGAGCTCTTGATACAGGGCGGGCAGGTATCACCTCTTCCCAGGTACTTGTTTTCCCATTGAAACCTCCTCTCTTCCTTCCACCATCCCTGAGCCCTCAGCATCCCTCTGGTGAGCCAGAGTCCTCTGTCAGCATGATTGGCAGAAACAGACCCGGCTCCCCAGAGGAGGCTGAGCTGGGCAGGGGAGAGGCCCTGCCGTTAATCTCCAGCCCTGGACACTGTACCCCTTTCAGTGCAGACCAAGTTTGCCTCACTATTTTAACACATGCTTCCTAAGCTTCATCAAATTATTTTCTTAGGGATGGAAGCCAAGTGAAAGGCACTCTAGGGCCATTTTAAGTATTTTAAAGGAGTTAGTCGTGAGACTAATGAGGGAGTCTGAATCTACCACTGCTTGGCTGTGAATCCTTGGGGAAGTCCTTACCATTTGCTGGGCTTCAAGGTAATGTCCCTGTCCAATGGAGCACTTGAACAAGGTGATTTTTCAAGTTCCTTATACCACTAAATTTCTGGGATGTTCCATCTTCTAGGAAAGAAATTGCTTTTTGAACTTATGTGCAAAATTTCACGTTTATCCCAGTGACATTGTCCCATTTATTCGGGTATGATTTGGCCCAGAGTTCTAGGCTTTTAAGGTCTTTTTGAATAACATTCTCATAACTCAGTGCATTAGCATTGGTGCATTACAATATTTTATTGGTAACAGATCAGGCATTTAATAAGCTCTTTTAGAATGTTACCAGACCAACTCCCTTCCTGACCTTGGTCCTGCTCAGCCTTGATGCCTCAATTCAGCCCATTTTTGCTACTGACACTCCCAAGTGCATTAGCTAACCGGCTCAGAATCTGTCCTTTGCTGCTTTGGGGAAAGTAGGAATAAAATGATGTTTTCGGTCTGCAGGCATGGTTCTCCTTTGTCTCTCAGAGGCTGCAATCACATCTGCAAATTCTTTTAGCGTGTGCGATCGATATTTTGCCATTTAATTTTTGTCTCTCAAACACCCCAGCCCTTTCTTATTTTGGGGGAATACTCCCACTGCACACACTGCTGGTAAAGTGTAGGAACACATCTCTCACAATGGAAGCCGAAGAAGAGCGTTCTCTGTCCTCTCAGCTCCATCTAACAGCAGCCAGGGTAAGGCGCGTGAGCCAGGCTCGGCTGATCAGATATTTCTGTCCAGGGCTTTGTGATTGGAGGAGAGGACCCACAGGTGAAGGCATTGTTGAGAGGGACTTCAGTGTCTGTCCCTAGGGTGTCTCCAATTTGAGGGTGAATGTGCCCAGTGGTTCCTCCTATAACAAGGAAGTTTTGATTTTTGGCAACTGACCCTCAAGAGTGATTAGGCCTGGCCATTTTTCAGGCCTAGTCCTTCTTCCTCTTTTCGGTTTTATGAAACTCCTTATATTTGCTTCCTAAGCTTCATCAAATTATTTTCTTAGGGATGGAAGCCAAGTGAAAGGCACACTAGGGCCATCTTAAGTATTTTAAAGGAGTTAGTCGTGAGACTAATGAGGGAGTCTGAATCTACCAGTGCTTGGCTGTGAATCCTTGGGGAAGTCCTTACCATTTGCTGGGCTTCAAGGTAACGTCCCTGTCCAATGGAGCACTTGAACAAGGTGATTTTTCAAGTTCCTTATACCACTAAAATTTGCTCACATTGTTGTTCATTCTTGTACAATATTTGATTTCTCCCCTCAGGTGGAGGCCCCATGAATCTCCCACCACATCACCCTGTGAACCATCACCATGGTCCCCTGGCACTTCCTGCCTCTGTTTTGTCCCTCCCTACCCCTCCCCTGCTGTATGTTTCGGATCTATAATTTGCCTACTAGTTTTACCTTTTTTTTCTGACCCTTTGTTCGGTTTTCCTATATTCCTCCTATAAGTGAAACCATCTGATATTGTTCTTTTTAACTTCTGACTTATCTCACTGTGCATTGTGCCTTCCAGTTCCATCCATGTTGCCCAAATGGCATGAGCTCATCTTTTTTGATCACTGAGTAGTATTCCATTGTGTATATAGACTGCAGCGGGTAGAGTGCAGCACTGTGAAGCTGTCCGCAGCCTCTGCAATGCGGGTTCAATTCCCAACCGGCCAGGGAGAAACCCACATGGCACAGCGGACCTCTCCTGTCCTCTCCTCTCCTGCTCCCCTTAGCAATGTCTTTGGTCAGCCTGCCTGTTCTGCTCCCCAACTCTATCTCTAGTGAATTTTCTCACCCTCCTGTGCCTCTGGCCTATACCCCAGCTCTTGTATAAATAAAAGAAATCTTAAAAAAAATATTTTAAAACCATGGGACCAGCACATAAATAGCACAAAAGACCAATATGGTAGAAGACAAAACCCAGAAGCAGACAGTGTAGTGTGTGGTGTGCCGTTCATACTATGAAATCAGCTCCTTAGGTCAATGAAACAAAACAGAGGGCTGCAGGGAACAGAGAGAAGTAGATGTCTCTGCTTTAGTTGGTAAATGACATTAGAACTAATGATTTTCTACATAATTAAAGAATAAAACCAAATGAAAATGATCATAGAACAATCCCTAAACTTGAAAAGTAAAAGAAAACTAATAAAACGCTGCACACTGGAATTATTTCAAATGGATTTAAAACAAATAATTTGAGTGCTACTTTTGGGTAGACCCCCAAAGTATGAGATAAAACTGCAAGAAAAAAAATCTTAAACTGCTTTCAGGAACCACTGTTACTAGAAAAAAAATATTGTTTTATTATTTTAAAATAAATACATGTACTTTTATTCCTAGAGCAAAATGATGAGTTTGGAACAGCTCATTGTATCAGAGCCAGAAAGCTCTCCAAGGTTGCTAGGATAATGTTAAGAGGAGACAAGTGCCAACCTGAGGATGTTCTTTTTAACAGAATAATGGACATTTCAGAAGCAAAAGGAATAATCACACTTCTGCCCCTAGGAATGCATACAGATGTACCTTCCCTGTTCCTTCTGCTAAATGCAGCTAATCCCCCGGGACATTATATATAAAACAAATATATATCAAATACATGACATGTATGAAATGATTCAAATATATGATATTTATCTGATATCTGACATATATGACATTATAAATGAAACCAATATATAAACATTATATATGAAAGACCTTTCCCCTCTGATAAGTGGAGAGAAGATGGTAGACTAGATGGTAGACCTCAAAGCCAAAACAGCACTGGGGTACACTCCATGGGGTCTCTTTTTTCCTTGTATCTCCCTATCCCAGATTTGGTGCCAAAGAAGCTAGTAACTTGAAAAATGTCTGTGGGGGCAGGCAAAACAAAATAGACTTTCCCTAAGGCCTTTCCTCTCCAGTCAAAGGACAGGAAAGGAGCAGCCTGGAAATACAGAAAATTTTTAGACAATAACCATTTTACTATGGCCAGATAACACAGGGAACTGTGGTTCTGTCCTCACACCAGCAAAGGCAGGGGGGCCCTACTCATCCACTCTTGGCAGCTGCCCACTGGGATGGTGACAGAGAAGGCCAGTCAAAGAAGTGGGATGTTGGTTCGTAGTAGGGGAGGATGAACCCTCCCCCTTGTGCCAAGAGAGCAGAAGGACACTCAGACCTGGACTTGCACCCCCAGCTGTGCATAACAGGCCCTCCCTTGCTCTGCTCGCTGAGGAGGTTTCAGTAGAGGTTGATCCGAAGCCAAGACTCTCACCCCGGTGCAGTGGTAATGTAGTCGGTCTTATTCCCAAACCATCAGGCTAGCGGGGCCTCCTGGGGAGCATTCCTCTCCCACTACGTATCAGTGGGGGCCTCTTATGACCCCAGACCCCCCACATCTTTCCAGAAGTAATGAGAAGCCATTCTCAAGTCAGCAGAGGCAGAGTGGGGACTTGGGCATCTGTCCCACATGGCAGTAATAGGAAACAAGAAAGAGAAAATAGAATAGTTTCAGAGTCCTGTGAGACTATTACAAAAGATAATGTTCAACTCACTGCTGTCTCAGAAGGAAAGGAGAAGAAAGATGGAATTGAAGAAACTGAAAACTTTTCATATTTGTCAAGAGATTCCAGAAATTCCACATTCCAGAAATTGGGTGGATCCCCACATGCTGAAACCAAGGAAATACACACCAAGATGCACCCTGGTCAGAATTTTGAAAACTAAAGACAATGTCTTGAAAGCAACTGCAGAGAAGTAATATCTTGTCTGTAAAGGAAAAAACAATTTAAATGGCAGCAGATTTTTTATCAGAAGCCTTGGAGGCCTGAAGGAAATGGCACACTATTTTTCATATGCTGAAGAAATAAACTATCAGTTCTGAGTTCCAAAGCCAGCACAAATATCCTTCAAGAATGAGGGGAAATGAAGACATTGTCAGATGAGCAAAAGGTGAGAGACGATTCGCCAGCATATATACCTTTAAAGAATGGGCAGAGCAGGCTCTTGAAAAGAAACAGTGAAAGAAGGAGGAAAGATACAACAGAGGAAAGAACAAACATGGGTAAATAAAAAACCTTTCTCTTTTTCTTTTGACATTTCTAAATTATGTTTTATAGTAGAAGCAAAAATGATAAAACTGTCTGGTGTGTTTCTAATTATATCTAGAAGAAACATTTAAAATGATTATAACATGGCAAGGTAAAGGATATGAATAGAGATAATCTTTCTATATTTCTCCAAAGCTGGGGAACTGTCAACACAAGAAACAGTGGTTACACACACACACACACACACACACACACACACACACAACACACAGTGTGTATATCTAAATATATCTGCCTTACTTGAAGCAACCACTAACACAACAATGAACGGAGATATACTTAAAAGACTAGGACAATCAAAGCAGAATTTAGAAATGTTTAAGCATCCATAGGAAGGCAAGACAAAGAAGCAGAGATGTGAAAAGAGAAAAGGAATAGAAAATAAAATGGAAGAGGTAAGCCTAACAAACCCATATTACACTAAATGGAAGTGGTTTAAATAAACCAATTAAAATACAGAGATTGGCAGAGGAAAAAAATCATATGACCATATGAACTGGTGTAGAAAAAGTAGGTGACACAATCCAATGCCTATTCATTATTAGAAACTAAGAGTGCATCTGGAAAAAGAAACAAACAAACAAAAAAAACTAAGCTATGGTGATGCTTAATAGTGAAAGACTGAATAGTTTCTCCTAACTTCAGAGCTGGCAATGATGTCCACTATCATGCTTCTCACTCATTGTAGTGCTGAGAGCTGTAGCCAACTAAATAGATAAGAAAATATAGTAAAATCACACAGATTGGACAGAAAGCAGATGAATGCTTGTCTACCTAGAAAATCCCAAAGAATGTAAAAAGAAACTCCTGGAATTAATAATTCATCAAGTTTACAAAATATAAGATGAACATATAAAATTCAGCTATGTTTCTGCATACTAACAAAGAACACATAGGCCCCCAAATTAAAAATGCTCAAAAGAAGATACACTTAAATGTGAATTTATCAAAATATATGCTAGTAATAGATGCTGAAAAATAGAAAGTACTATAAGAATGAAAGAACATAAGAAATGAAAGAAGAAATAAAGGAAAATACAGCAAAAGAAAATAAAGAACATAGGAAAAAAATTAAGAGACACTGTGTTCATGGATTGGGCAATTAACTTAAAGTGTAAAGATGACAGTCTTCCCTCGATTGATGTACAAGTTACATTTAATTGCTATTAAAATTCCAGAAAGTTTTTTTTTGTACTATAGATAATTTTATTCTAGAAAGTTATATGAAAAACCAAAAAGAGGGCCTCCCTGGTGGCGCAAGGAGTTAAGCATCACGCTATGAAGCAATCCGCAGTCTCTGCAGCACAAGTTCAATTCCCGGTTGGCCAGAGAGCAACCCACATGGCGCAGAAGACCTCTCCTGCCTCGCCCACTACACCTCTCAGCAGTGTACTTCAGTCAGTCTGCCTGTTCTGTTCCCCATTCTGTCTCTGGTGAATCCTCTTACCCCCTGCATCTCTGGCCTGTACCCCAGCTCTTGTGTGCATAAATAAATCTTAAAAAAAAAGCCAAATGAAATAGCTGGAATAACTTTATAAAATAAAGTGAAAAGAATGAAAAGAATCTGTATACCTAATCTCAAAATTCATTCTATAACCACAGTAATTAATACTGTGTGATATTGGTGGAAGAACAGACCCACAGATGAATAAGACAGAATAGAAAGTATAAATATCTCCACACAAAAAGTCCCAACTGATTTTTGGTGATGGCACAAAAGCAGCCCCATCATGGGAGACTGATTTCTTCAACAAATGCGCTAAGACAAGTTAGACACATAGAGGCAGAAACTAAGCCCCTCTCCCCACTTCCTCCCCACCAAATAAAAACAAATCAATAACTCAACCTAGATCTCACACTTACACAAAAATTAACTAAAATAGAAAATGGTACTAAAGGCAAAATCTTTCAAATTTAGAGAAAAAAGAAGAAAACGCAAATTTAAACCACACTGAGATATTAGCACACATGCATCAGAAGTGCTAAAATGAAAGTTAAGGGCAACTGCAAATGCTGGTGATGATGCAGACAAACCGGAACACCTGCCCATTGCCGGGAGTGATGGAAAATGACGCAGCCACTTTGAAAAGAGTTTGGCCACTTGTTAGACAGTGAACAGGCACTGCCTTCTCCAAGAGCAGTTGTACTCCTGGACAATTCTCCCAGAGAAATGCAAGTCAGGTCACCAAAACCCTGTCCGGAAATGTGGATTGAAGCTCTGTTACTGTCCTGAACTGCAACTAACCCAGAAGTCCTTCCAAGGGCGAATGGCTTTGGTGCAACCGGCTGTGGCCCTCTGAGAGCAGGACAAGCCACTGGCAGGCTGGGTGTCCTGGATGCTTTTCCAGAGTACTGTAATGAGTGAGAAAAGCCACATGTGGTGGGATCCCATTCATATCATCTTCTTGCAATGACAAGATTATGGAAAAGACTGGAAGGAGGAGGAGGCTCTGTGTGTTGTCTGCATCAAAGTCAAGATTCTGACCGAGATAGTTTTCTGCAGAGAAAGAAGGTGTTTGTGTGGAAGAAAAGTGACTGAACGGTGCCCCGTGTTATTTCTTACAACTGTGTGTGAATTTACAATGATCTGAAAAGAGGTTTAATTAAAAAAGAATAATTATGGTAATGTATTGAAATAGCTCAAACATTTAAAACCGATGAGTGCTTCTGAGACAAAAACAAAAATCACATCGGTCACTTTTGAAGGAAACTTCGAGAACAACTCATTATTCTAAATACTGGTAAAATAAGACACAAAAGCATCCATCTCCTTTTATTCAAATTATATTCCAAGTTAATCAAACCTTTGATGAAGTTTTTCACTTTTAGAATTTTATAACAAAAGAGCAAATGAGAAATAATAATATAAAATATCTCTATTTAGAAGCGTGGATGAAATGATGGGTCAGTTGTGCTTCTGCCACCTGCTAGGAACAGCAAATGCAAAACTAAGGGGATTCACTCCTCAATCTCAGTATCACAAAAGAGGGGGGAAGCCAGACATTTAAGTGCCTCCCCATGAAAATACACCTCACTCTCTATGAATTATTCTTGCCAGAAAATAAAAAAAATAAAATCAAACAGAACCTGAAGAAGGCTCTAAACCTAGTTGTCAGTTTATGAGATATTTCGATGACACCCAAGTAACCAGAGGATGCATATGGGAACTCCAGAGGATGCATAAGTAACCCAGAGGATGTATATGGGAACTCCAGAGTGCTAACAACCTGGCCCCTTCGAAAATAAACTTTGAGAAAGTAAGAAAGGTCAAGGGAAGTTGTCAAGGTCAAACACCTTAGGAGAAAATCAGGCACAGCATGCATCTTGTCTGCAGATTCCCCAGGGAAAATTCTAAGGGGACATTAGAGTACATTTAACTGCTGATTAGATATTTGGTGCTGTTAGGGAATTTTTGTCAGTTTTTCAGCTGTAAAAATGGCCATGGGGTTATGCATTTGTTTTTGTTTTTTTTTTTTAGATTTATTTACTTATGCATACAAGAACTGGGGAACAGGCCAGAGGTGCAGAGGGTAAGAGGATTCACCAGAGACAGAGTGGGGAACAGGTGGGTTGACTGAAATACACTTCTGAGGGGAGCAGCGGGGAGATAGGTGAGGTCTGCTGCACCATGTGGGTAGCTCCCTGGCTGGGGATCGAACTTGTGCTGCAGTGGCTGTGGATAGCTTCACAGTGCTGCGACTTAACCCCTTGTGCCACCAGGGAGGCCCCCATGGGTTTATGTTTTCAATGAGAGTTTCTTAGAACTACCTGCTGCATTATTTATGGAATAGTATTTGCTTCTTGGTAGTCAGTGGGAGCAGGGAGAAAAGGGTGGAGGGAACACAAGCTGAGCCTGGACTGGAAGCTGAAGTGTTCTGATGAGTCCGCGTGCACTTTTCTGTTCTTGCTGTTTTGGGGTCTATTTCACGATAAATACAAAAACAGCGCAGGAGCCTGACTTCTCACTTCCTCTGCAGACAACCTCCTGGTCCGCTCTGCTACCATTTCTGATTTGGAGGCTTGCAGTGTTTCTTAACTGATCCCCTGACCGTCCTCTTGCCATCTCTTTCCAGCCCACCAGCTATGAGAATCCTCTTAAGACACAAGAGACCCTGCAGAGGAAGTGTGTCCAGACTTCTGCCAGGGCCCCTCTGGTTAGCGCTGCACCATCTCCAGCCAGGCAGGTTCCCGGGCCTCCTGGTCAACAGCCCACAACACACAAAGCTTAAAAATTTCTCTTCCTTCTTTGCATTGTTTTTGAGTCTCTCAGTTTGTGACAGTGTCCTGGGGGTTGCTCCCGACCTGATCCATGTTTCTCAGGGCTCACCTGCCCTCCTGGCCATGTTTCCACCCCAGACCTTTTGCAATCCGAGCTTGTCAGGCCATTCCCTACAAAAGCAAACATTTTTCTTTAGCCACATCTCCTCCCTCAGTGGGACTGTAGGTGATCGAAGTGCCGTGTTATCACATTTCTGAACCTCCACTTCCCCATCTGATCCAACCATGTGCTCTGCTGCGTTCTCCGACTAGCATTTCCTGATGTTTCAAAGCCAAGCAAAAGAATTCTGTATTTTCCTAGAATCTACTCTTTGTCATGTCATTTCACTCAACTCTGCTAATGGTGTTGCATTCAGTTTACCTCCCTTACAAATAAGGAAAACCAAGTGTAGAGAATCAGCAAGTGTTTGAAGATCACATAGAGACCATCTGGGGAATCAGAATGTAAATGCAAACCTTGTCTGCAAGATACAAACACTAAGTGGTGCATTTGGGAATCTGTTTTGTTTCTGTTAAAAATAATATGATTCCATGACCACTTTTTTTCTTGGATTTTTTACATTGTCAAGTAGATCTTCCCATGAGTCTGTCAAGAGTAATATTTCCTCCATTTTCCATCCCTGCTGTCTTATTTCTCTGAGAATATGTCCGTGATCAGTGACACCTGACAGAGAGTTACAAGACATCTGTCTTCTCCCAGCTTTGGGCTTCCCAAGGCTCTTGGGTGGTTGAAATCCCCACCTTCTTTCTATATGCTTGTTTGTTAATTATGTTAAGGAGGGATCAGACATACCTTTAGGTGAGTGTAGGGTAATTTCATGGTGTTAAATCCGTACTGCCTTCTTTAACCATAGATTCTAAGCCTCCCTACCCCAGGTCCCCACTGGACATCCATCTCTGCTCCAAGAATATCTTCTCTGTACCAATATCCTCTCTGTACCATACCCTATTCTCATCACCTTTTAGCTGAGAGTAGATGTAGGTCCACATTCCCACTTGATTCAAATAGCTATCTGAAGTGTGAAGTCCTTAGAATTATGGAGTAGAAAGAGCAGGACTCAACCACCGAGGTCAACGATCATTGCTAGTGTTTATTGAGCACCTACTACATGTGTCAGGCTCATCTGTAAGTACTTTTTGTCATTATTTTCTCTGAACCACACAACAGCCTAAGACACCATTATTTAGGGGGTACGTGGTGTTCCCTGTGTTGCAGAGATAAGGTAAAGCTGAGACTCAGATCCCTGTGGTCTGAAGCTGAAAGCCAAGCTCGAACCACTGCTCCACTCTCGAGTGCAGCTCAGTCATTCCCAGCCTGAGCTGTGGGGAAGTGACTTAAAGTCCTGATACTCTATACCTAGAGATCATGGCAGTGGCCTCACCAGCAGTGAACACAGAAGCTGCCCACATGCTGACAGTCCTTTAGAAGCGCAATAGATTTCCACTGCATGGACTCAGTGGTGCCGTAACAATATTTATTTGAGCTACGCTTTGTCCCACCATTATCCTTAACATTTCTTATCTCATCTTATCAATTCATAAACCTTAAGGAGAAGATATGATTATTCTTACAATTTTAGAGATAAGAAAATAACGCAAAAAAATATAGTAAAAAGTAACAACCACATTGTAATATGGCATGGCATGCAATGTATAAATGTCTGCTGAAATACACGAATTAGTGTTCTGGATGGCATATTCCTGGGCATACCGAGACCTCCTTGTGCAAACAAACGGTGTTGGCTCTTTGGGCATGCCTGGGTGATGCTGCCTGCTCATCATGCATTTTTTCCAAGAGCATCACAGCAGCAGGAGTGATGGGAGCCCCCCCCCCCAACTGTGCCCGCCGCCAACCCCCAGGCTCTGCAGGCCCACACGCAGCCGTCTCTTAAGAGTCGGAGGCACCCCTGTCATCTCTCCGGGAGGTGTTCCAGCCATTATCAGCATTCACTTTCGGTGACAAGACATAATGGACTTAGGGTTTCAGGCAGGGACAGAGTGCTCTGAAAATCGTGCAGACTTTATTTGCGGAGAGAGATCTCAGACAGGAGGTAGGATTTACTTGGTCGATGGAACAGATTAGAGAGCTCCGGAGTCCACGCTGCATCTTTCCCCTTCCCCCCTGTCGCCTGCAGCGGTGCCCCCATGGCCTCAGCATTACAGTATGGGAGGGTAAACAGGAAGGGGTAGGAGGGGTCCTGCTCGGAGCTCAGTTCAATAAGAGGCTTTCTGGTCCCCCCAGAAAGGGGTCTCTCAGAGTCAGAAGTAGGGTAGTTAAAAGGCACCTTCTCCCTGGCTTCCCAAAGTACCCATGGACAAGAGACAGTTTTCTGGTGAGGTCTTGTCATCCCTGTCCAATCCTCTTGAAGGCAAGAAGCTGGCTTTTCCTGGAATGTTTTGTGTCTGTGCCTGTTGGGGGCTCTGGCTGGGGAGTCTACACCCCCATCTGGGGTGCAGGAGAGGCAGTCATGTGGCCCGGGGTCACTTCCCCGATGCTCTCTAGTCCTCCACACTTGGGCATCTCCTGTCCTCTCTGCTGTCAGGCCAAGCTTGTCGGCCGTTACCAGGGAGGAAGTGGGCCAGGGAGCGACTTCGTGTTTTCAGATGTCCATCCCTGTGCCCATCAGTGGCTCAGCCTTTCAAGCCACAGCAGGCAGTGTGAGCAAAGAGATCAGCCCAGTTTCCTCTGCTTCTGGTTCTGCTCCAGTTCCGTCCATGCAGGATGCTGGCATCCCGAGAGGAGGTGCCTCCTGGAGGCCAGGCGTGCGTCCTGCTCACCTCAGATTCCCCTCGTCTGGCACTGGGCTTGAAGACCCAAAGCAAAGCTTTCAAGCGAATGAAAGCAAAGCTCCTCTAGCCGAACTGGAGAAGGCAGCTCCAAGGATGTATTTCCCGTCCAGAATCTAGACTGATTCAACCGTGGCTGCTCCCTGGTATCGGTGCCTGTGCCCCATAGGGGTACCCTGCTGCCTCACGTTTCTTCCCCCCTACAGGTCCCCAGCCCTGCAATAACTCAGCAGGGTACCCCCGGCTTCCCTGCCTCCTGGTCCTTACCCGCCGAGGCCCTAGGGCTGCGTCTGATGCCAGAGGTTGTGCAAGGCCCATGGTAATGTGCTGGCAGGGTCCTCTCTATGGTGTCACAGTTGACAGTGGGCATTCTAAGGGAGCTGCCTTACCAGGGGCTGAGCAGAGGACTGACAACCAGAGACAGCGACAGGCAGAGACGGGCTGATGGGAGCCAGCGGCAGGTGGAGGAGGAGCAGGCAGCTGGGGAGGGCACTGTGGCCTCCTGCCCCATCGTGCCTTTGGCACTTGCCTGCTCTGGGCTGCGTCTACCCTTCTCAGCATGCAAAATCCTGACTACTCAGGAATAAAACATCAAAACCCGAAATGTAATTAATGTAGCAAATATGGTCGGGATGCCAGGCACACCCCGGGGTGCCCATGTGCACGGAGGGAGCTGCTGCTGCAGCGGAGGCGGCTGCTGGCTCGCCGACCACGGGGCCTGGGGCAGTGTTCACCCCGTTACTGGTTGTGTCTGTAAAATGACTATTTGCTATTAAACAGGTAAGGCTGGGGGTGGGGGATGGAAGCCAAAGAAGGCCTGTTTCAGCGGGTAATGTGACAATAGATTTAATAAAAAGGGCTGTCAGAGGCACACAGGCCCCTGCTGGTAGTGTCCTCTCCATGTCCCGCTGCTCCCTGCAACCCCATGTCTAGGCCACCGCTTGTTACTATTCTCCGCACGGTTCTCCAGACCCCAGGCTGGGCCTCGCGACTGCACCACACTCTATATATTTTATGTGCCACCAACTTAAACTGTTCATGGGCGAAGCCTATTTGAAGCACCCAGTTTGCTCCGCAGCACCAGCCCGGGCCGGCACGCCGCGGACTCAGTGAGTTTGGGCAGGGCCTGAGCGGACGGGAGGGCCTGAGCAGGTGGCAGGGCCTGGCTCTCGTAGTCCTACCTCCTGTCTCTGTGTCTCTGTTTCCATCCCGCGCCAGCTCAGCCTGCCTCCTTCTGTGGGTCCCTGCATTTCCGTGAGGATGGCGGCAGGAAATTAAAGCCTGCCGGCAGCCGCTGCAGCTTGTGCTGTGTGTGCCTGGGCAAACGCCAGCCCCGGCTCACGGCTTCACTAGGCAACAGCGGTAAGGCGTCCACCTGGCATTGGGGCGCCGCTGAGACATTCTGGGAGGGTGAGATGCCCAAAGTCAGAGCCGCCAGCAGGTCTAGGCCCTAAAACTTCGCCAGAGGGAACACCCTGCTTACCTGCCCGGCTCGCTGTGGTTGCAGTGAGGCTCAGCTCCCTTTCAAAACAGCAATAGTACAAGTACGATTATTTTAATTACTGGTAGTTTAGATAAATGTGATGAACAAAATGTTTGTGCCCCCCCCCCAAATTCATTTTGAAACTGTGCAGGTCTAAAAACCTGTCACCCCAAAATATGTCTTTTTGATAAGAGGTTGATTTCCATGGGACATGCTCTGAAGACTGGGTGGGGGCTGCTTCTGCAAAGATTCACATGCAAACCCGGGCAAACCTCACCTCCTTGCCTCTTACCTTGCGTCCACTGTGCCTTCCCAGGTAACCTCCCTACCTGACCTTCCCTCCCATCCCTCCTGCTCCCCACGCCCTGTCTGTCTTAGCTGAGGTATTTGAGATGGTCTCTAAAGCTCTAAAGCCACACGGATGAGTGACTCACTTGGGCTGGGTCTGTCCTTGTCAATATTAAACATCCCTTTGACTTGCTCGCATCAATATGTCCAATGCTTGCTTGATAATTCACCAGCCTAGAAGTAGCCAGAAGGGTGGAGGACAGTTTCCTTTGTGCTGCAAGAAGACCCTTCCCACTCCTGTGCATACATATACACATCTGTAGTCATATACACTCATGCCTTATAGACACACATACACACACACATGCACACACGTACATACAATCTGTCCTGTGCCGAGTAGAATAAACTACTTACTAGATGATGCGGAACAAGTGCAGAGCCCAGTACCCCCTGAGAACTTGACAATGACTTGTGGAAGTGAGTGAACCCAGACGGTGTTGGCAGGACACCTGCTGACATCGAAACCCGCCGTATTTGGGATCCATGAGATGCCGCCATGATGCGCCAGGCCTCTAGGCCAGCGGATTAAAGTGGTTGTGATGTTTTGTCTTGATGGAAAATTGGCAACTGCAATGAATAATTCCTTCGTGGATGTTTTCGAATTCACATAGCTGGCTTAATAGTCTTGTGATCTGTTTCTGAGAGCTGTATTTTTCCTGTCTGTCAGCTTCAGTGGGTATATCCCAGCCCACTCTCCCCTTCATGTGGCGGCTGTGAGGAGCTCAGAACCAGAAACAGGTACCTGGAAATGGGGGTATGTGAGACAAAACAAAGGAAGAAGATAAGTGTGCACATGATCCTTTCTCATCAGGTTGCTGGTTGCTCATGGCAGCATACTTTTATGGATGGAGCTCTGAGACGCGGAGAAGATAATCTTCCCCAAGTCACACAACTAGTTGTGTGTCAAGTCAGGAATTGGAAATACCTGTTCTTCTCTGCCCTGACATCCAGACTTTGCTGTTACCTGGCTTACCTACAGACAGGCAGTTTAGGAATCCCAGAGGCAGCATCGTGCCCTGGTCCTCCATGCTCCATGTGGGTTTGGGGCAGTGTGGTGAATGTGCTCCTGGGACATCTCCTAGAATTGCTAGCTCCTTGGAGGCAGGGATTCTGGCAGGGGGACCCTCCATGGTTTCCCTCTGCTCCATGACTTCCCTCTGTCCCGCCGTCCTCTGGTAGCTGGTACAGGTACCAAATGTCATTTGAATGAAAGAAGGGCTCATTCAGTCATTGGGGAGGAGTTTGTGAAATATAATGAATACAGTTCCATAAATTGGTTGAGAAAGTGGATTATTTTCATAGGAATCACAACTTCTACTACAAATCTGGCAAAGAGGGCCTCCCCTGGTGGTGCAGGCAGTTGAGCACAGCGCTGTGAAGCTGTCTGCAGCCTCTGCAGCGCCAATTTGATCCCGGCCAGCCGGCGAGGGTCCCACATGGCGCGGGAGACCTCTCCTGTCGCGCCCGCTGCTCCCCTCAGCAGTGTATTTCGTCAGTCTGCCTGTTCTGTTCCCCGCTCTATCTCTGGTGAATCATCTCATTTTCTTGCAAATCTGGCCTGTACCCCGGTTCTTGTATAAATAAATAAATAAATCTTAAACAAACAAACAAACAAACAAACAAACAAACGAATCTGGCACAGAGGAGCATAGGTTCTTGGAAGGAGGTAGGATCTAGGGGAGGCTAGGATTTGGCTTGCTGATGGGGTTAGGGATGGGCTTCAAAGTAGAAATGTGATCTTATATAAAGGTGGCAATTAGACACTCTGCTCTCTCCACTTGGGGAGCATGTGGGCACTGTCACCCTCCCTTTGTCTCCAAAATGGAGACATGTGCCTTCAACACTGCTGTTGGGGACACTATGGACAAGTGGCATATGAGGTCCCTTCACTGTTCTGAGAACGTTGAGGAGGACCAGGGGGGAGTATATGATGATCATTATTACGAAACATTCTGCTAACAATTAGCTTCAGCAAAATTGCCCCAGCGGTATCTCCTTGAATTCAGAGAGTTCATAGCAAAGGAGGCTGTGGCATGTCTGTCCTGTGTGCACATGACAAGTGTCCCTCAGCGAGAAACCTCAAATGCAGCGGCCACCCCTGGTGTTAGAGCCTGGTGCTGAGTGATAGCTGGAGAAGAACAACATAACTAGATGGCCCGGCATCTGGATACAACTTATCAAGGAGTGATACTAAATACAAAGTCATATATAAATTTGGGCTTTCAAAGAATCTCACTGGATTGCAAGCTTGCCATAGCGGGGATTCATTGTTCTCTATATTGCTTTGAATAATTGTTGTTAGTGATCGGAATTTTCCTTTTCCTGAACAGAGATTTTTGAGATTTGGGTTTCTTTTTTTTCTTTTTTTTTTTGAAGGCTGTTTTATTGATTTCACGTGGCTTTGTAACATCTAAGTTCCAAGTGTGCACCATTGTAAATCAATGTGTGCATATATGACGTTCATGTGACCACTAAAATAAAACAAAAATTGACTTGTGGAAATTAAGACCAAATGGCTGTTGGCCATGGAAGGGAAAATGGGTTGAGTCAGCCTGGCAGAAGAGGTCAGTCCTATGGCGAAGGACAGAATTGGTCTTTTAATGGTGAGAATTTTCTTATGACAGTTGCTGTAACAGGATGTATCTGCACAACAAATGGAAAGGGCACGCATTATTAGAAGCAACAATTTACAAGTATCTGGCACCTGTGCCCTACCGACCTGGCAGATCCTCATCAGTGTGTGTCTCTAAGTCATCCCAATAGGGGGTCTCATCCTGATGGGGAGGGTCTCATTCTGATGAGGGGTGTCTTATCCTGATGGGGGGGTCTTATCCTGATTGGGGAGGGTCTCATGGAAAAATGCATCCTGGAAAGCTGCTATGTGCATCGAAGTCCAGCAGCCAGAACGGGAAGGAGCCAGAGTGAAAACACAGGCACGTCCACTCCTGAACCTGCTCTGCTGCTTGGTGTGGTGTTGACGGCCCGAGGCCCTGGCAGGTGGGAGCACTGCGATCTGTGTCTGCAGGGGCTCTGGGCCTCGCAGGATGATGAAGCAGGTGGGTGGTGACAAATCAAATGGCTCTGACACGTGACACACACCTTGGAGCAGAGGGGAAGGGTTTGCAGGCACCTCTGGTGGGTGGGAAGGGCCCCAGGGCTGGGGATGCAGCCTGTGCCTGGAATAGAAATGCAAAAGCATGGCGGAGGGGCCAGCCTGGGGGGGCTGCGGGCCAGGGGAGGGAGGAAAGGGGAGATGCAGGTGAGGGGCCTGGGACAGGAGACTGGGGAGGAGAAAGGATGCCTGAGCATTCAGAGAAGCAGCCTGACCTCCTGTGGGTGGGGGGGCGGGAGGGTGCAGAAAGAACGTGGCTCTTTGTCCTCACACCTCCATCCTCTGGTTGCAAATTTGTATCGCCAAACAGCTGTTCTTTTTCAGGTTCTCTTACTGGGGTGGGATAACTAAAAAGAAGGCTCGTATCAAGAAGGAGCCAATTGACCTGGGAGCACACGCCGTCTGCCAGGGCCAGGGCAGCAGGCCTTTCCCCTGCCAGCCACACACCTCCTCCAAAAGCTGTCTGCTGACAGCTCTGTAGCCCCTCGGTGCCCCCCACAGCCTCCCCAGCCAAGGAGTGAGCAACGAGAGGACCCCACCCGAGGCAGAAGCACACACACACACACACCCTGGGAAGGTAAATGGTGGAGACCAGGACATTTATCTCTGCGGTTGTTCCCCCGGCAAAACCAATTACTGGCCTTTTTCTTGCCAACGTGCCTTGAGTGTCAACTCACTGGGGACGGGAGTGAAAAGACCCTCGATGCAGCTTTGTGATATTCATGAGTCGGCCGAGCAGAGAATTGAGTGTTTCCGGGCTCCTGCAGGTGGGGACAACGCGGAGCGCATTTCAGAAGAGCTCTGAGGAGCTGGTGTTGACACGGCACTTTCACCACTGTGCGCCCAGGAGTGGCAGGGAGGTTGGATCGCAGGGAGAGGAGTGGAGCTGAGCACCTGACCCACGGCAGGAGAAACCTGGGAAAGGGAGAATTCCCTGTCCTCTGGAGGGAACTAAGGGCTCTCTGCCCAGAACAGGTGGGGGATGGCACCTACCTAGTGTCCCCAAATAAATGGGGAAGCACGCATGGTTGGATGCCCCGGGGAGATGCACCCAGGACCCACCTCCAGCTCCACCAGGAAAAATGTTACCGAAAACTGCGCTCACGGCAAGTTGCCCCAGAGTAGTTCTCAACAAGCAACTGACGTTGATCCATACGCTGCGGTCATACCCAGGGTGGCCCAGTTTATAAATCCCCAGGTGCCTTCTGGTAGCCAATGCATAAACAAAATAGTAGAAGCAAATTAAAGCAACTTTAAAAAAAGCAAAACAAAGAAAGGGGAAAGATGAAACTTGCATTGACTGAGGACCTAATGTGCAGGAGACACTCAGTAGGCACCTCGCTGATTTTTTTTTCAATTGTCAATTCCCAAATAACCTTGCAGAGCTAAGAGCTGGACAGCCTTCTCTCTTCTCCCTGAGGTCACTCGAATCCGTTTCCCTCTCTCAAGCATATTTGTAATATTTAGGCAAAAGACCAGCCTCTTCCTTCGCCTGGGAGGAGAGTGGTATCCTGACTCACGATCCCCTTATCTTATGTCTCGCTGTGGCATTGGCAAAGATTCCCTCACGATATCTGCTCTGAGATAATTATACAAGATTATTGCATGATCTGCATATATTTTATTCTATAACTGGCTGAATTTAAGAGTAGCAAAACCTCTAACACTTTTTATTAAAAGTGCAAAATGCACTGCGACTCAGGCCTACCTGAGGACAAACAGAACAAGCAAATCCAATTTGTACCAAGGAATTTAGGTTAATGAAAAGAAAACCGCCTCCCTTGACCTCTAATCCAATGGCTGATGATGAGGATAATGTCAGCACTTTATTTGCTCCCATCACCTTGCCTGGTGAGAAGAGACCGCATGCTGAACTTCTGAGTGTTAGAGAGGTCATTCACAATTAACTGAGGAATTTTCCTTGTGAATGTCACATGCCTCCAGTGTCACTGACCTACTCCCCCGATGTCTGCATGCCCCAAAGAACACAATGGTGCAGCCACAGAGAGGACACCATGGGGCTTTCCACTGTGGCCTCCCTGGCCGTGGGGCACACAGTATGAGATGCGTAGTGGCTCCCAACACTGGGCCTTTGTGCTGTGCTTGGGGCCACTCTTGGATTCAGAGGTCACTCCTCACTGCCACTGGGACCTCTTTCCAAATTCAAGAACTTACAAACAACCCATGTCACTCACATGTCTACAAAAGAGCTGGCATCCGGAATCTGCATTCTCATTCCAGTGCTGACTCCAACTGCAGATTTTCTTTCTTGCTGGATAGTTCTACTGACACTTTCTTGTGTTTCTGAGTGTGAACTTGAGAAATCCTTAAAACTTTAGTGCTGTAAGTGGCATTGGAAATTGCCTAGTCCAAATTCCCCATCCTGAGAAAAGAGAGCTTTCATTTTCTTTATTAACTCAAGGCAAGAGTGGAAAATCCTGTCCCACCATCACGACATGCAGGGTGACCCTAAAACAAATCACAAATAATATTTGACAGCTGTGCTTTGGGAGAGCAGTTTAGCAGCAACAGTCAATATAGGGAAAGATACATACGCAGTCTCAGTAATTAAGCTTGGAGAAATTTTCCTGCACTTTATGTCATTTTTCATCACTGTGAACAATGTCCCCCGCCCCAAACTTGACAGCAATCCTAATGTCCATTGTCAGGAGTGTTTGATTCAATATGGCGCATCCTTATACCAGAGTAGTCTGTAGTCCTGAACGGGATAAAGCAGCTATGGGAGAAAATATGTATGTATAAAAAAATGTTAGTAGAGGGTTTTGGGGAGAGAGAATGAAGGTATGGAAGGGCGGGTAGGGAAGTTTTCACTTTTTATACTGTTTTGCTTTCCTTGCACGGTGAAGGCTTCCCTTCCAAAATCTCAGCAAGGATGATGTAGCAGAGATAAGGGTAATGTTTCCATTTTCTACCCTTATGTGTTTTTTAAAAAAACTAGTAAAGATGTTATTTTTATAAATTGAAACATACAATACATTTAGGAGCTTTTGAAAAAAGAGACTCCCAATTCTACCGCCCACTGCTTCCACTGTGTCATAAGTCTGTTCAACCTTTTCATGATGCATAATTTCATATATTCAAATATCAGGCAATTTTTTTCCCAAAGAAAATATGATCACATTGCAAATACCTCTCTACAACTTAAAAGATCAACTTTCCTTGACATTCAATAATCTTTTACATTATAATTTTAATGATTTCAGGGTATCTGATTTTCTAGCTAATTTATCAGGACAGATCTTCATTGTTTCATTCTTAAATTGCTTTCAGGATTTTTTGTGTTTATTTTGTTTTTGCCTTGTTATAAATGCATATTCACAATTTTTGACGATTGGATAAAAATCTTAGAAGTGGGTGTGCTGGCCAAAGTATCGGCATCTTTTTCTGTTAAATATTGTTGACAAATTCTGAAGATCTCTATGTCCTTCTGGGTCACACACCAGCAGCGAATGTGAAATTCCACCCCCTTGTCCACACTGCCCAGCATAATGGGTGCTTTTGAGAATCTCGGGAATCCTTAAAAGTACAGGGGTTTGTATTTTAGAATATGAGTATTGGCTCCTTGCTGCCCTTCCACATTAGAAAATTCTGGAAAAGACAAGCAGGCAGAGTTAGGAAAAAACCTTTTCAATCATTCATAGTATTTATTGAGTGTTGGGCTCTCTTTTAGCAACTGGGACTATTAGCAAGGGACAAGAAGGCTACTAAACAAATGGGGTATGTTAGAGAACAGTGGGGGCTATGTGAAATAGAGCAAGGGGACTGGATAGGAGGACAGGAGTGCCCCATCAGGGAGGGACGCTTTGGGGAAATGAGAATGGAGCAGGCAGGCAAAGACCTGGGGAGTGGCCCCCCCCCTGCCCCCACAAGAGCGGCTGGGTCCCCGGGAAGCTCTGCATCTGGGTGGATCAGGAAAAGGTCACTGTGTCCACAGCAAGGTGAGAGAGTCAGTGACTGGAGGTGGGGGCGGGCTGGGCAGGGAGACTCACTTTGGGGACCGCAGACTTGTTTGCATGTACGGGGAAGCTGGGGAAGGATCCTGACAGGGCAGTGTTGCATTGTTCCTTGTCAGAGAGGATGCAGAAAAGCAAATGGATTCAAGACACATCTTGCAGACCAGTGTGGCAGGCCTGGGGATATGTAGAATGTGGAAAGTGGGAAAAAAGGAAAAATTGGGCAGGACTCTGGGGTTTTACCTTCTAATCTGGTTTAATGAAGTAGCTACTAACCCGGAATGAGAACATTGAGGGTGGGCAGGCTGGACAGTGGATTTGGGAAGCCAGAATTCTTGCTTGGGATATAATAAATTTGATTATTTTTCTGGGGCATATAACGTCACATGTCAGGTTGGCAGCAGACACACGCCCTGGAGTTCGGGAGCCACACAAGAAAGAGATGGTGATCAGGGAGCGGAAAGAGGAAATTACAAGCCATGGATCTAAATGAGATCATCAAAGGGAGAGGGTGAGAAGCTACCAGAAGAGGAGGAGAGGGGCAGGGGAGGGGAGAAGGAGGATGGGGCGAGGAGGGAAGGGGCACAGGACTGAGTCTGGAGCCCAGGGAGAGGTGCAGGAGAGGGTGAGGATCAGCGGCCATGGACACAGGGGGCGGGGGGCATGGGGGTCACCACCACGGGTGTCAGGAGGAGGAGTTTCCAGAAGGAGCGACTGCCGGTTGCCTCTGATGCTGCTCTCAGTGCCACTTACTGGAGCAAGGGGCTGTTGGCAAGTGCCAGGGACACTGTGGCCAGCAGAGAAGGGTCGGGCAGCTGAGTGGCCAGCCGGCTCAATTACCAAGCAGAGTCTGGAAGGAGCAAGAATCTCGTACCATGGGCTGGGATTTTGCCAGTTTGCATTGCGTTTCACATGAGCGTTTTATGGCAAGCTGTAACACACATGTGCAGAGAAGGACAGGAAAAGGCTGTGTATATAGTTAAACCAGTTATTGTCAAATGAACCCCTGACAAACACCCACACGTACAAGACTGGGGATCCCTCCAGGACCCTCAGCTTCTCCCTTCCACCCTGGGGAATCACCCTCCCCACTCTGAGAAGCTGGAGTCCTTGCTGCCTTTACAGTCGCAGCACGGTGTGTGTGTCCCCAGACAATGCCGTCCGGGGCTGCCGGATTTGGGTGCTGCGTGAAGGGTTTACTTTGCACGTGCTCTGCGGTCTTGTTTCTTTGCTGCCAGAGCCCACCAGGGACACTCATCCTCCGTGGGTAGTGGCAGCTGAATGGACTCCCATGTTGCATGGCTGGTGTTCAGATGGGGGAGCCATGTTTTCTCCCCAGTTAAGGGTGATCCCAGCCCAAGGGGGGGTGAGCAGGGCCCCCGGGGCCTGCAGCAGTGGGAGCTGGGGCAGACTGTTTCCCGAGGAGTTTCCTCACTGACGTGCCCACTGTGTGGTGTGAGGATTTGTCTTGCTCCACATCATTAGGAATGGATTATTGATGTTCTTAATGGATTGTTATTAATGGACTGCTAATTCCCTGCCATCAGATGGCTGTGCAAAGCGATTTTATGGTGGCGTTATTTTTCATTTCTAATCTCTAATGATTCTTTTTTGGTATTTTGGTTTTTCTACTTTGGAGAGAGTCTCACTCCAGCCTTTGCCGGCTTTTCTGAGTTTTCTTGCTGTTGCGTTTTGTCTCTTCTGTACCTGGTCTGGCTACCAATCCTTTGTTGATTACAGTGTCGCAAAGTATTTCATACTTTCACTCTTTCTATGGCGGCTTATAATGAAAGAAAGGTTTAAAATACACATTTTTCGATAAAATTGCTCTAACTAGCGGGATGGGTGGGGATGGCTGGGGAGGACCCTCTGAGTCCTAAGAAGACTTGGGCCTTTGGAGATGACCCTGCTGTGAGAAAAGGGGGACCTTTGAGGATGCCCCATGAAGGGGAAGCGCCTTTGCTAGGTCTGGAGCCCCCTGCTAGTGAGGTCACCCCTGATGATGTCAAATGGGAAAAGCTCGTCACCCTTTGCTCCTGACAAGCGCTTAGAAAACAAGACAGAGGGGAAAAAAGATGCCAAGGCCGTTACCTTAGCACAAAAGGTCTAAGGGTCCCTTTTTCTTTCTTTGCAAAGAACCCTTGAAGATGCAGGAGGGAGGACAGGACCCCAGCTTCTGACATGCCAGCAGCAGTCACCAGACCTGCTGGGAGGAAGTGGGGGTTCCCCGCGGCTTACCCTCTGGGCTGCCCTCACACCTGTTTGCTTGTGAGTCGGGACTCCCTCCCCCACGGTCTGTTTGACCAAATCCAAGCTTATTTCCCCCACTTCCAAATCGTGCCTGCCGTTCACACCCGTGGAGCAGCCTCCGGCTGGCATTTGGTTCTGAATTAGTCCATGTTAGTGGGTGGCGATGCATTCCTGGCAGTGCATATATTTACCTGAAATACAATTTTCCATCGAATACATTTTATTCACATCACTGCATGGTAACTGCATCCAGAATAATATCTTCAGTGATTATTCATTACTGAAATTATACATCGGCGCCAAACAGCAGCTTTTAAGTGGCGTCAGATTTTTTTCTTTAAATTGAACATGTTATTATAACACAGATAGAATAATCCCATTATCCTCTCGAAGCGTGGATGACAGTCTTCCAGACGGTTTCACAGAGCCTCCTCGGGTGGGGTCCAGTCCAGGGCCGGTCTCTGGTGGAGGTGGGGAGCTGGTTTCAGATGTAATTGCAGGTGCCAGGGCATTGGGGGTGCAGGTGTGCCCAGAGCAGTGGGCAAGACGATGTGTCTCAAAGCAAAACACATGTGCTGGCGGAAACCAAATGCGAGTTTCCTGAAAGCTGTGAGTGTGTGTGGGGGGGAGTGAATAGGGAACGGGAGGGAGGGAGGTAAATGAAAGCCAGGGGCCCTGGGATGGCGGCGTGATGTAGCAAAACACCATACTCGTGTGCAAACTCCAGGGGAAGCATCAGGCCCTGTTGAAAGCCGCAGCTCAGCACACACACCGCCAAGCAGGAAACATGTATTGTGTTTGTCCCACTTCTGTTTCTCCAGAGTGGTGTTATTGTCCCTTCTCGCTGACTGGGAAACAGGCTCAGAGAGAGTCCATTGAGTCAGCCACAGGACGACACTTGCTCTCACTAGAGCTTTGTCTTACTGAGGATGCCGCTCAGTGTGGTCGCATAGAATTCAGAATCCCCTCTCGCGCGCTGGCTTCTTGCATCCTCGCTGTCACTCCAGTCACACCTGTACCCCCGCTTCTGTTTGCTCATGAGCCAAAGGGCCTGTTGTTGACAATTATGAACAGAGTTGCTGCAAATCTTTACATGCAAGCTAAGTGTGAACATAAAATTTCATTTTCTAGGGTCACCTGGGAAGCGCATTGAACTTGAGAAGCAGACCCCAGCTTTCCTGGGCGGCTCGACCTCTCCGCAGTCAGACCAGCCAGGTAGGAGAGTCGGGCGTGCTTCCTGCAGCTTGGCCCGTCGGCGTGTGGGGTCGCCGTTCTGATGGGCGTGCCGGGGTGGGGGGTCTCGGCGTGTTGCAACTGGCATTTTCTTAATGGCTGAAAACATTCAAAGTCTGTCCATGCTGGTCATGATGGAAGAAACTTTGGTGACGTCTCTGTCAAATCTTTTGAACATGTTTTAAATTTACTTGGTGTACTTGCTACTGAATTTTGAGATTCTCTGTATATTCTAGGAAAAAATCCACTGGTCAGTGATTTGAAAATGTTTTCTCCTGGGCTGTGGCTCCTGTTATTTTGAAAAAGGCCAATTTATCTGTTTTTCTTGTATGAATTATGTTTTCGGCGGCTTATCTACAGATGTTTTGGCCTGTATAGAAGCCACGAAGGTTGCCCCCCTCCGCGATTTCAGACCTTCGTACCTTATATTCTACATTAGCTCTAAGATGCATTCAAGGTGAGAGGTTTACATCAAAGTTCCTTTCAAAATTGGGTTTGCATATGATGTTCAGTCCTCATCTCATTGTTCAAGAGCTTGTCCTTTCTCCGCTGGCAAGTGTTGGCACCTGTGTGAGAAGCCAGCTGACTGTTGTTAGGGCTGATTCCTGGACCCTATGTCCCTCATTGGCGTACGGGTCTCTCTCCCTTCACTGGTTAACACTTTCGATTACTGCAGCTTCACAGGAAGTATTAACATTGGATAATGTGACTTTTCCGAATTTATTCTTTTTTTATCAAATTTGTTTGAGCTGTTTTAGTGTCTTTGCCTCTCCACATGAATGTGCAAGTGAGCTCCCGCATAGCTATAAAAGAATCTTCCTGGGTTTTTATCTCGAATTGCATGAACTCTATAAATAAATGTGGGGGGATTAATATCTTTACTACTTTGAGTCTTTTACCCATTGAACGTGACATGTTTCTCTGTTTATTTAGATCTGTGATTTCGTTCACCAGTATTTTGTAATGTTTTTGTCTGCGTATATGCATATGTTTTGTTTCATTTTTAGAAGCTTTTTGAATAGCATTTTGGAGAAATTTTGTCTTGTAGTTTTAAATCGGCGATGAACTGAATCATAGCTGGTGTTGTGTGTGACATGTATCCTGTGATCTTGCTGGGCTCACTTATTAGCTCTAAGATTAAATTTTTTTTTCAGTAGATTTCTTGGCATTTGCTAAATAAACAATCATATTGAAGTCAGATAGGGACAGTTTATTTCTTATTTTCTCATCTGTTGATGCTTCATTTTTTTTCTCATAACTACAAATTCCAGTACTATGATGAGTGAGAGCCATGGATTGGAAATTCTCTTTTTCTCAATTAGTCTGTCAACAATAAGTGTAATGACAGTTATAGATTTTTTGGTGATAAATAATATTAGGTTGAGGATGTTACAGTCTATTCCCAATCTGGCTAGCGTGTTTTCTTTTTATCATAAAATAATATTATATTTTATCAATTTATTTTGCTCTTTCTTCGATTCTGTGGTTTATTTTCTTTAGATTGTTTATAGTAAACAGTGAATTACTTTGGTAGTTGTGAGAATGTTGATCTGGCCTTGTCTTCCCAGGATAAACATTATGTGCTTATGACATGCTCTCCGTATATTTACTGGGTTATTTATATTTTGTTGACAATTTTTCATGTCTATGTTGATTAGGGAAATTGATATTTTTATTTTTGACACTGTTGTGGGGTTTGTCTCAAAATCATCCTTGCCCTATAAAATAAAATGTAAACTCGCCCTTCTTCTATATTCTGGAATAAAAATATAGAGAAATGGTGTTACATAATTTTAAATGTTTAGTAGAATTTTCCAGTAACTAGACCTTTTTTTTTTTTTTCTTCTTCTTTTGGAAGACTTTTAACTATTTTCACATTACATAATTGTTACAGAAAAATTCAGTTTGTTTCATCTTGGATGTCGGTACCTCATACATTTTGAGAAATCGGCCTGTTTTATCTTAGTTCTCAAATTTATGTAAATAGAATTGATCATAGTTATGATCGTCTTATTAGTTATTTTTTTAAAGTCTGCGGTATCTATAGTGATATTTGTTCTCCAGTCCCGAGATTAATAATCTGTGTCTCTTCTCTTTTGCTTTGTAAATCTTGCCAGCATTTTATCAATTCTATTGGCCTTTTAAGGAAACCGGCTTTAAGTTTCATTTATATTCTCTCTTTCTTTCACATTTAATTTTGCTAGGTTTTTCTTTTGTCTTTATTATTTTCTTCTTTTCTGCTGGCTTGGGCTTCATTTTCTCTTCCTTTTCTAGTCCTGTAGTGTAAAGCTTAGGCCACTGACTCTAGACCATTCTTTTCAACATTAATACCTCCTGCCCTGACTTCCCCGCCAGCACCGCGTGAGTCACAGACTATGCCACGTTTTCGGTTTCCTTCTCCTCTGTGAACTTCACAACCTGTTCCCACGGGCTTACATCACTTTGAGATCCCAGGGTCCGTGATGGAGTGTGAAGCTGGGATTTTGCCAGTGGACGTGACATTGCCATTGACCACTATGGGCAGTTTGTGACAGGCCCTTGGTTCTCCCGGTGGGTGTTCCTGCGTTGATTAAGTGTGATCCAGGCATCACACAACACTGAAGGGGCCACGAGGGGCTGTGCTCTCATGCATCTTAGCGGGAAGTTATAAGCAAAGACACAATTCCAGGAGGTCAGCATATGCCACTGAAACCTGTTAAATTTCATCATCCCTCTTGGTGGATGTGTTGTTTGCGTAAGAGAGATTGGGAAAGACTCTAGGAAGCCATCCTTGAAAAGTAGACCTGGAGGCAGCAAGGGAGCTGCTTACTCTGATGTGGGGAAAAGAACGCAGTTGGTGCAAAGGCCCTGGGGCAGGTATAAGAAATGAACAAAAGACTAGTAGAGAGTAGACAGCAGAAGGGTGGGGAGATCTGGCAGTAGTTAGCGAGTATATTTCTGAGTTATTTGGTCCCAGCACCAGCAGCCAGTCCACCCACTCTAATCCAAGGGGACCCTTAGATAGTGCGTTAAAAGTCACCGAGCAGAGCTCTATCCCTAGTAACTCTGGCTCAGGCAGGAGTAGCTGGGATGGGGGTCATCTGAATTTCAATCAAGCACACAAGGAGGGGCTGGTGCAGTTTCATCCCTGGACCCCACTAGGCACGCTCCAGTGTCTCACCTTCACGCGATCCTGGGATCCTCCACAGCCACAGACATGAGTCCAAGAGATCCTGCAAGGCTGAGCCACCTTGGGGTGCAGCTAGCGCCCAGCCCCAGCATTGCCAGGAGAATGGCATAGTCTCGGGGTGGAGCCTGACACCCCCTGATGCTGGCCACAGTCTGAAGCCTCGCTTGTTGGAATCTCAGGATCTTATCTGAAAGAAAAGAAATGTATCTTTTGGAAGAGAAGTAAAAACAAACAAATGAATAAACAGACAAGTACAGATTGTAATTAGTTAGTAGCAAAACAATTAGTGACAACACTGCCTGGGGGCAGGAGCTGGATTGAACCTCTTCATTCCTGTGGTGAGGCGCTGACCCCACTAAATGCTTATTATTCATCATTTTCCAGGAGCCTCATTGATACAGTACTGCCAAGACCTCGGGGACAGCGATAGCTATTTCCCCACAATTTACAGGGAGAACGGAGCCCAGTTGCTTGGGAGATTAATTAACTTGTCAAACAATTAAGCAGACAGGCTGTAATCGAGGTTTCCATTTCATAATTGATTTATCACTTTGTAGCTTCTTGAGTCCCAGGGCTCAGGATGGAGGGACTGCTGTGCAGGGGAGGCGGGTGGCGAGGGGAGGGCAGGGGATGCGTTCTGCTGGCCCTGCACATGCCCCGTCCTCGAGCCTGGCTGCTGACTGGCCTTCAGACACGGGAGGACCTTATTGTCTTCCTTCCTGCAGCTCTGGCAGGTGACATGGCCTTGGAACCTTGCGTGGTCCTGTATTTGGAGATACAGGGAATGTATCTTGGGAATGTCCTGCAGGAACAGCTACCATTCCAGGGTTCCAGGGCTGCCCTGCTCTGTGGTGAAAGCCACTGCAGAAATGTCACACATTATTAATTCAAACTGAGGCTGCCACCTGAGTCCGTCTTCACTGCGTCTTCAGTGAGATATCACGGGTACTTCCTGGGATGTCACACCCCATAGTTGCAGCTCTAGGTTCTGGTGTGCTAGGAGTGCTGGCTCTGTCCCAGCCCCAGCCCGAGCATGAGTCAGCAGATTGGATGCTCATCAGGCTAGCTGGGTCCAGCCCCACCCCAAAGATGTGGCCCTACAGGTCTGGGTTGTGTCTGCAGAGTCCCCAGGCCTCCCCATGGTAGGAGATCCAAGGAGCTAGTGCTTAGAGCAGAGGGAGTCCCACACACAGGTATGACAGGTTCTGCACTGGGTGTGCTGCAGCTGGGGCCAGGGGCCCTCAGCATTTGTTTTCATAGCTCCCAGAGCCCTTTACCCTGCATTGCACCCAGCATGGGGCCTTCCTTTACTGATAGCATCACTTCTAGGATGCTACTGCCCTGCCTCCACCCAGCCTGCAAAGGCCAACTCAAGGCCAGTCCTCATTTGAATCATGACGCTGTCTGCACCTGAGGAGCCTGTGTTACAGACACTTACAGAAACCGAACAATTGGTGTGTTTGGATCTCTGAGCTTTTTTATCAGCATGATGATTCTCTTCCCTCCCTGTCACCCTGTTTCTAGCTGTGGCTTCGAGCATCTCTGGAGGTCACACAGCCCATCTTGTGCAGGGAAGTTTGGCCAGCCAGACTCACCTGGCCTCCTTGTTCCACAGAGTTAACTAACAACATCCAGATGTGGAGCTGGGTGATATCCAGTGGGTCACTGATCTGCTGTTAGAAGACAGGCCTGGGTTGCAGCTTGGCTGAGCTTTGAGGATGCCGGTGCTGGGCTGAGGGCCATGGAGCTTGCCCACGTCACTGAAGCCAGAAAAGTGGGTGTCACTAAGATGCGGCCCAGCAGACTGTCCCCTCATAAGCCTCCTGAGACTGTCCTGGCTTCCCTAAGAGGAAAATTAGAACTTCTCATTGTCATTACGGCACTAGCTAGATACAAAACTGTCTGTCTCCATGGAGAGATGAGGCTTCCTGGCCCTGCTCCCCAAAGAAATGGACTCAGAATCTCTACCTGGGTCTGGCAACCTGCATCATTCGCCACTTCCCCCCAAGGTTGCAGACCTTCCTAGCATAGAATCACCTGGAGGGCTGTGAAAGCTCAGGAGAGACCTGCTGTCTGGCCGGGAGACCTGCAGTGGGGCTGGAGATGCTGTTGACCCCAGCGTGCACTTTGAGCACCGCTGGCCTGAGATTCTTGTGGGCAGTGGCATTGGAAGGCGACTTCATTAAGTCATTATTTGCTTTTGATTGTGCCATCCAGAAGATAAACAAAGAAGAAAAAAAAGGCAGCGATGAGAAAGAAGCGAGTAGGAGTGACAACGGATCCAAGAGCCTAATAAGTTCGCAGATGATCCTGACTGCACCATCCTTGGGTTTCACTGGCAAGGAAGAAACACTTGTATGGCCTCTAGAATCATCGCCTGTGGCTGGGAGGCCTCCAGGACACAAGAGCAAGTTGTCAGTGACACAAGCGCAGAGACACGCCAGAGCCTGCCAGTCAGCCGGGAAGAGCAATTCCAGCGCCAGCACCGGTGCTGTTGTCACAGGTGATTGTCACAGGGCTGGGCCAGGGGCACCCCGGAGCCAGAGAGCGGGTCAGTGGAATCCCACGCATGAGTGTGGCCCCACAAGGCTCCGGCCTTCCTAACTCATCAGGCCTTGGAGAGGACATCTCATCCTGAGCTTCAGCGCCGGGGTGAGTGGAGGCAGCTGGTGTCATTGCAGACACCCCTTTTCTAAATCACCCCGTTAGACCTGGAAGGAATCAGAGACTACCCTGCAGGTGGAGATGCAGAAATAGAGGAGAATAATTCTTTCAGGTTTGAGGGAGAATCTATAAATCCCTGGTGGTTGGAAAGAGACTGGGGTGGGGAGAGCAGGCTTGGCGGGAGGCTGAAGACAGTCCAGCAGAAGCTGCGGGAAGTGCAACGCGCCTCAGTGCCGCCCGGGCTGCTGAGCTGCGATCTGCTGCTCCTGCATGCTTCGTGCTTTTATAGTCAGCCAGGCAGCAGCTCCAGTGCCCCCCAAGCTGAGCGTTCTCAGACAACTTCCATGGCTCCCAAGTTCCTTCCAACAGCCGACTGTTGGCACCTCCTTGCGACATCCTCATCCTCATTCGGTTCATTCAACTACCTGCTGCTCTTCGCCCATGGAGTGGGCACTAGGGACATCCAGGGCCGCTGAGACAGGCTGGCAGGACACACAGCTGCCATCACGCTGCATGATCTGATGAGGGGACCTCCGTTTGCTTCCCTGCACGTCCCAGCCTCGCCATCTCTTGTCATCGGTAACTGTCCTCCCGTCTGCCGGAGTCGGTTAAACTTTCCAGTGTCAGCCACCAAGCCTCCCGCCCTCATCCCTCTGACTGTCACTTTGGTGTCACGGGCAGATGGAGTACAAGAGGATCCTGTCTGTGGGCGCGGGATGAGGCGCGGGGAAGGGGAGGGGCCCCGAAACCGGGGTCTGTTGGACAAGCGATGTGACAGCAAACACGGTGAGGGTGACAGCTGGAAAATAGCTAATCGTCCCTGCCCAGCCTGTGCTCAGGGAGACGGCATGCTGAGAGCCTCCTCCAGCTCGGCGCTCCCGAGGCAGGGCCGGGACGTCCTCCTGGGGTGCACCCTCGTGGCAGTGATCAGGCCTACCCTTGCGGACTGGACTCAGCCCAGGAAGGTCCTCGCCCATGAATGCACTGGGCGGCACCTGCAGAGACGGCCCTCGGGCCTGGTATCTGCTTAGCCCTGGCTCTGGTAATAAACCTTTGACAGAAATGAATCCCAAGGACTGGGGCGTGGGTGAGGCTCCCCACGGCCCCTGGCCTGCCACGCTGTTACTCCTGCAGATAATTATAAAGATAACACTGGTAAAAATATCTAATGTTTTATTCAATATTTCGGTGAGTTTCAATTACTCCCAATTATAATTCAACAGCTTTTCTATTTAAAACAATTATTGCCCTCTGCAATGAGCTTTGAAGCAAATAAATTGTTTGCCATGATTAGTCACTGCTTGTGCCAGAGGTTGCGCTCTCCACTCCTCCTCAATCTGCGGCTGCCTACCGTCAGCTCGTGCTTAACCCTTTGTCGATGGGCAGATGAGCAGAAAAAGTTATAAACTGGGGGAAGAAAAAAAGAACTCGAGTTGCCCTGGAGACAATTATACTCATTATATATCAGCGGGGCCCAATTACTAGCCACAAGACACCGGCTCCCTCTGAGTCCGATGAACGCAGTCTCTGGCCAGTGACAGAAGCTCATCCCGGGGACCTGACAGTGGGTCAGGAAGGAGACCCTTGGACAGCCTCTGAGGTGGCCTTCAAAGCCGGTCTCTGGTCATTGTCGTCACCTCCTGTCTGCTGTGTGGCTTCTTCCAATGCTGAGTGTAAATTGAGAGCCAGGGAGACGGCGCGGGAGGTGAGCCTCCTCAGCTAGGGTAGTAACAGAAAAGGAGTCAAGCCTGCAGAGTGGGTGGTCATCCCCGAAAAGGAAGCACAGGCTGGAGAAGGTGAGCAGAGGCCCGCGTTGGAGACAGGGAGGGCCTGCTTCCCCCACCACCGGCCACTGCCCCCCAGGACCCCTCGTGATCCACATCACGTGTCTGGGAACTTGCATGCAAATTACCATTTGGGGCTTCCTTATGCTCGCCAAATCCACTTATTTGGTTAACGGTGGATTATAGAGATGTTGTTTATTTCATCTGAGGCTAACAGAGCTGGAGGCTGTCACCAGTACTAGTAGCCATCGGTCCACTTAGCACCCCTGATCCTGGGTCAGGCCTCAGGTACACTGATTACCATGGAATTAGAGCACAGGCTTCAAGAAAATGCAATTCAATGTAAACTTCATTTTCCAGGAACTATTTTCTAAGTGAAATAGTCTTGTTGTTTACACCGACGCCCCCTCCTCCATGCTTCCCTGAGTCTACTCAACAGGATAGCAGCATTTTGGGGGGATAATTTATTTTTAATGTTTCCAGTTTTATTGTGATCTAATTGACAGACAGCATTGTATAAATTTAAGGTGTGCCATGTGATATTTGAACACAAATTGTGTTGTGAAATGCTCATCACACTGAGGTTAATTAACACTATTAATCATGTAATCGTAATGTGTGTGTGTGATGAGAATGTTTCAGATTTACTCTCTTCATTTTATTTTCTTTACTTAGTGTTTATAGAAGTGGATAGAAAGAGCAGTCTTGCTGGTAGATTAGCAGCTGTAGAGCATAAGCCAAATGGAGGGCTCATGAGTCAATGCTTGATTTCAGAATTGAGACACTTGATGGGGAAGATTTGGAGAAAAATATATCTGGGTAAAAATTCTGGTGTTCGGGTATGTTCACATTAACCTGGGGTACCTGTTCAGCATCTATGCAGATAATAAAGATGCAACTGGGCGTGTTAAGTCTTGGAGCTTCATTGGAGAATTTATACCTGAGATATAAATTTGGGAATTACAATATTACAGACACAGGAGATGGTCGTCTTGACAGAAAGTATACATGGAGCAGCTGCGGGCTTTGGACCAAGCTCAGGGCAGTGCCACATGATGGATCCCAGTACACATGGCGAGCAGAGGAACCCAGCGAGACAGAACAGTCCAGAAAAGTAAGAGCTGAGACAGGACCTTTTCCTTTTATAACATGAGGGTTTCCGTGAGGTGGTTGAGAGAAAGGGATAGAAACCATTCTTGTACTCTACTCTAGTGACTAGAGCAGACTTTGTGTGAATGGGCACAAGAAATATGAGTATAAAGGATCTGGAGTTAAAAGTTTTTTTTTATTATTATTATTCTGTTTTGTTGTGGTTTAAGATCATGGGTGTTTGCTCAGGAGGTGCCCCACTAAAAATACAAAAATGGAGGCTGTTGAAGATATTATCTAATGCATTAGCAAATCCCCTGTGAAGAAATGTAGAGTTAGGCCCTAGAACACAAGTGGGGAATTCAGCAGACTCGTGGCTGTGCAGATGAGGAGCTCTTGGGATGTGGGAGCTGACAAAGGCATTCGAGGGCATCTAGTGCAATCATTCATTTGCTGGTTCATCCTGTCAAGTAATACGTTTTGGAGTTCTCCTATGCAGCAAGTGTGATTGAAATAGAACCCGTGCCCTCAACACACAAGGATATCTTCCTTTTTAAATGAGAAAAATGAGACTGAGAGGGTGAGTTTCTTGCATGAAGTCATGTCTTTTTCTGCCTGGAGCACAGTTGAAAATCCATGACTATTGTCAACATATTCTTTTTAAAGAATTTTAAGGGCAGTTTTTGCTCACAGAATAATTAGAGGAAATTAGGGAGAGTTTCTATAAGCCCTCAGCCCCCTTCAAAATGCACAGCCCCCCTTTATACATGTCCCGGATCAGAGTGGTGTATTTATTACAGCCGATGCGCCCACACTGACACATCATCACTGCTCAGCTGTGGTTTACCCTGTGATTCATTCTGGGTGTTGTGCATCTTAGGAGTTTGGAAAAATGTGTAATGACATGTTTCCATTATTATACTACAATAGAGTATTCTCACTGCCCTAGAAATTGTCTGTACTCTACCTATTCATTCTTCCTCTGCCTTGTCTCTTGGCAACTCCTGATCTTTATAACGACTCCATAGCTTTGCCTTTTCTAGAATGTCACACAGTTGGATGCAGTATGTGACCTTTTCAGTTGGCTTCTTTCACTTGCTAATATTCATCTGCGTTCCTCTTTGCCTTCCGACAGTCACTGTTCTTTTTAGTTTACTCTCTGACCACTTAACTCAGAGTCTCAGTTCCTCTTTTATCACATGGATATGCAGCACAGTGAAAACTGATTGAGCAAGCCCTATGTTGCAAAACACAAGTAAGACCCCATATACACACATTTTTATGGGGAAGATATTATGCATGCATCAAATATTTTAGCGAAGATTGTTTAAGAAATAGTATGTGATATGTCCTGCGAACAAGACTGCCACACAAGCATAATTTATGCTGTGTTACATTTATAAGGACATAGGAGGTCAGGCCAAATGGTGGGGATTCTACAGAGTTCACCTTGGTCTTCCTTAAGCCCAAAAGGAAAAAATAAAACCTTTTTATTATAATTATTTATAAAATGGGTAGAATGTAACAACTGGAAAGGTAAAATGCCTAAATAAAAGCAGCAGGTAGAAACGTTAAAAGTTTGTTCTTTGAAAATATCAACTAATTGGCAAATTTTAACTAGATTGACTGAGAGAAAGAGAGATGACTTAAATTACTAAATAAAAATGTGTGAATGTCACTACTGACATAAACAATGTAAGTCAACAAATTGGATAGCCTAGCTGGGAAGGAACAGAAAATCTGAACGGGTGTAAAGCAGAGAAAGAAAGAAAGAATCAAAGTTTTTCACAAAGAAAAGCTTAGGTCAAGATGTTTTTATTGGGGACTTCTACCAGACTTTAAAAAGAAAAAAATTAATATGAATCCTTTGCAAACTATTCCAGAAGATAGAGGAGAAGAAAACACTTCCAGCTTGTTCTATGATACTAGTGCTAGCAGCACACCAAAACCAGATAAAACATCACGACAGCGGTCCACTAGATCATCGTGAGTGAGGCTACGGATTCTGATCATAGGGCCAGCTGAGCGCACCTGGCAACAGCTAAGGAGTCTGCATCGTGACCAAGTAGAATTTATCCCAGGAATGCAAAGTTGATTCAACAACAAAAAGTGGATCTCTGTGATAACTGTGTATTCGTAGAAGAACAAAATCCTGTACATGAGCATCTCAATAGAGACAGCATTTGGCAAAATACCAGACGTTCTCCAATGAGAGTATTGGCTGAACTAGGAATAGAAGGGAACTTCCTGGACCTGAGAAAGTGCATCTATGCAAAACTCATGGACTGAATCATACTTAATACTAAAAGGCTGAGAACTTAACCCTAAGAGCAGGGAAAAAAAAAAAAAAAGATAACTTCTCTTCATACTTCTTTTTAACAGTGTACTGAACGTTTCAGCCTACGCCATTTGGATTCTAAAGAAATAAAATGCATACAGATTTGAAAGGAAGAAATAAAATGATCTCTGGCTGCAAATTGTATAATATTGTAGGTAAAAGTGCTAAGGAACACACATGCATAAACTATTTGAGCTAATAAATGACTTCAGCAATGTTGCAGGAGAGAGTATCAATATAGAAAAATAAATTACGTTTCTATACACTATTAATGAACCATACTAAAATGAAATTAAGAAAACAATTCCATTCAAAATACCATCAATATAATAAAATATTTAGGGATAGATGTAATAAAAGAAGTGCAAGATTTATACTCTGAGAAGTATGAAACACCATTGAAAGAAATTAAATAAGACTTAAATGGAGATACATTCTGTGTTCAGGGTTCAGAAGACCTAGTGTGATGAAGAAGGCAGTTCTCCGCAAATTGGTCCACATATTTAATGAAATCCCTACCGAGATTGCAGTTGCCTTTTTGTGACATATTCAAAAACTATAATAAATTCCCGTGGAAATACAAGCTTCTCAGAAGCTTGTATAATAAATTCCCATGGAAATACAAGCTTCTCAGAACAGCAAAAGCAATCTTGAAGAAGAAAGTTGGAAGACTTGTCCTTCCCCATTTTGTAACTTACGGCAAAGCTACAGTAAATGAAGTGTATAGTCCTTGCATAAAGATAGACACATCTTGGTCAACGGAGCAGAACTGAGTCCACAAACATACCCATATTTTTATGTTCAATTAATGTTTCATATGATTCCCAGGACAATTCAGTAGGGGAAGGAATAGTCTTTTTTTTTTAAGATTTTTTAATTTTTATTTATTTATGCATACAAGAACTGGGGTGCAGCCCAGAAGTTGCAGGGGTTGAGAGGATTCACCAGAGACAGAGTGGGCAGCAGATCAGGCAGAACTACTGAAATTCACTGCTGAGGGGAGCAGTTAATGGAGGGATAAACAAATGTGAAGTAGTTACTAGGTGGAATATTACTGAGCCATTAAAAAGGAATTGATTGACGGTATGTGAATTATGTCTCAATAAAAAAAAAGTTGTAACACCTGAGGTGGGGTTGTCTAGGCTCCCAAAATGTGAACAGTGTAAGCCAGCACGCCTCAATTAAAAAATACATATTGTAATGGAAATATTGTAGTGGACCCACACTGATTTGAGGCCAAAAGAATTGGAGATGATTTGAGCTCACAAATTCCCTTTACATGGTTAAGAATAGGGGGTTTGGGCCTCCCCGGTGGCACAGTGGTTGAGAGCTGGACTGCAAAGCTGCCCGCAGCCTCTGCGGTGCCGGTTCGATCCCTGACCGCCGGCGAGGGTCCCACATGGTGCGCAGACCTCTCCTGCCACTCCCATGGCTCCCCTCTGCAGTGTACTTCGGTCCTTCTGCCTGCTCTGCTCCCCGCTCTGGCTCTGGTGAATTCTCTCACCCTCCCGCGCTTCTGACTGTACCCAGTGCTTGTATAAATAAATGAATCTTAAAAAAAAAAAAGAAGAAGAAGAAGAATAGGGGGTTTTCCTGAGAGGGTTTTACAGTGAATACGGTAGTATGTATTTTTTTTTTTTTTCCAAGACTTTCAGCTACCTGAATGAACAGAGTTGGTAATAATTAGAACCTGAGCAACTGGGGTTTGGGACAAAAGATAGCATTAAAGCAGATGGCAGGTAGGAGGGAGAGATACCTGCAGTGCTTGCAGTCTTGGGAAAGAGAACGAAATGGCATTCCAGGCTGATGGGGAAGAGGGACTTGAAATGCTGGTAAAAAAGAAAAAAAGGCTAATGGCGCTGATTCAGTGTGCTCTATTATACTTTGGCATGAAATTATTACAGGCTGTTTAATCCTCGATCTAAATTGGGAAGGGCGTTGGAAAATCCCAGTGAGGACTGATGGAGAATTTCCTTTTATCCCGGCCAAATTAAATAAACCAGTGATCTCCAGAGGAGAAGCTGAAGTTGAGATACGTGTGTCAAGAGGAAGCTTGCTTCTTTTTTTTTTTTTTCAATTAGAATTCTGGATATTCTGGGGATATTGGCACTTTAAAAGATTCCAATAAAAATATCAATTGGTAGAATAAATAACTCCATTTGGGAAATAATACCCCCAGGTAATAATGCCTGCTTAAGCCTTTTGCTCCTTAGGGATAGGGAGAGTGTTAAAGTGATTTCTTAATGTTAGCAGCATCACAGTTTATATTGGATGGGAGGAGCCTGGAAACAATCCAAATTTTCCCCCAAAGGGAACCAGCTAAGCAAGCAGTCTCACAAATAATGGCTCCTTTAAACATACTAAAATGGTAATACGTGGCAATTTCAATATATGAAAAGCTCTAAATCATGAAACAAATGAACAAAACACAAAATTATATGTCAACTGATTGACGCATTGTATATATTTAAAAATCCTACATGTATTTGGATTATGGAAAAATAAAAGACTAGGGTGCAAAAGAACAGACACACTCGCCAGACTCGCTGTCAGTCATTTTCCTACCACCCCAGGACAGGGCCTGAGTGCACCGTGATGTGAGCCCTATTTATGGACAGACTGTGGATGCAGAGCAGTTCGCATCACTCAGCCAGGGATGCCCAGCTGATAAAAGCATAGACAAGATTCAAACCCATTTCTTTTGACTCCCAAAGCCATTGATCCACAGCCCAGTGAAATGGTATGTACTAGATTTTCTATTTTTTCCCTTGGGTTATCAAGTCACTGGAGTCTGAGCAGAGTAACATGCCAAGAAGAGACAGTTTTCTTTTTTCCTGACCCCCTCTTATGCTGAATCTCCCTTTCCCATCTGTCAGTGATGACATATCCCCTAGGTATCTGTCACTTGTCACCATTAGAAGATCCCCGCTAATCCATTTTCATCTAGTTGAAAACCCCAGCCTCACGCCCTCATTAAATGTTCATCATCTCTCTGTTCTCTGATGTCCGCACAAGGGTTGTGTGGCCCAAGAGAGGTCATGAGTGGCGTGTGGAACATTTCTACACTCTTCTGTCTTCCGGAGCCAGCTCTTGCATGTAAGCTTAGGGAGCGGGAACATAAGGGAGAGAAAGAGGGGGTCTCCTATAACCCGCACCCTGTTGTTGGTCCCATTTGGGCTCTTTGGCTTCTTAGCCAAATCCTAACATCTCTGGGAGTCTGTGTGAATCCTCCAGAAGGCCCTAGAGACATCCCTCTGTTCAGATTCTCTAATTGGGTGGCCTGCCACAGCTTCACCCCATCTTTATCCCTGGACCCCACAATTTCTTCCTTGGGGTCCCACCTCGTAGCCCCTGGCCGCTGAGCTCCTTTGCCGGGGTTCTGGTGTCTTGGCTGGAGCACCAGCAGCCAGCCCAGGTCAGTCTCTCCCTCCCAGGCCCTTCACTCGGCTCATTCTCTGCAAACGCAGACCTCTTTGGCATCTCAAAGAGTGGGAGCACAGGCTGCGCTGGCACCCGCCCCTCTTCTGCCCTCCTTGTGTTTCCTTTGCGCTTCTGCTCAGACAGGTTGAGAAGTGAATTAGCGGGCCCCCACATAAGCAGATATCCTAGTAAGTAAGGTGAAAGTCCTTCTTCCCTGCAGACTGACCTCTTAATCTTTGCAAATTGTTTTCCTGGAGACCCACTTGCTTTCCTTGGCCAGGGTGAAAGTAGCATCCGCTCGCCCTACGGTGGGGAAGCAAGTGTGCACTCAGGTTAATCACTCACACCCGACAGTTCTTCCTGCCCACCCCCATCCTAGACTTAATCCACAAAGACTTGGGTGGTGGTGGTTAATTTGTATTGGCTTAGCAGAGTGATTTGCTCCTCCATCCCCAATACACACACACACACACACACACACACACACACACACTCCACCCCCCAGGAGAGGATTCCTATCACCTAATTGTTTGAGTGTTATTTTAGAGTCTTGAGCACTTCGCTTGTGTATGTCCTAACTTGTGCCCTGGTTCAGGGGAGCGGAGAGTCCCCCTCACATTCTGGGTCGCCAGTGTGCACACTGCTCTGGAAAGATGGGCCCCGTCTAGCCGGAGGGTGTGTTACAAGTGGAGGACTCTGTCCACACCCCAGTGCCTGGAGGCAAATGAGAAAAATAGGGGAGAGCTAGTAAATCAAAGGAATATGACTCATTAAAAAGTATGTCTCTGGAACCAATGAGCAGAAAACAGGGAAAAATACAACTGCCTGTAGATGATGCAGTTAAACGGGAGCGTGGACAGAGATGGCCGGTGCCGGGTCCAGTCCCCTCCCCAGGCGAGCAGGAGCAGCACTGCCCTCAGCCAGGGGTACCGAGGGGCTTTGGGGTCTTGTTGTAGAAGTTAGGCGGGCATCCTTCATCCTCTGGATTCAAAATACTTTAAATCCTTGCCGTCAACCCTGCGTGTTTCTCGGTGTAACTTATTCTTACCATTCATTGGGGGCAAACTAGCTTCCTACAAAATTTTAGTTCATTATGCCCCTTTTAGAATATTCCAGCTAAGAAGGGATCGATCATGCTCAGTGAAATAAGCCAGAAAGAAAAAGAAAACTACATGATGGTTCCGTTTATAGGAGGAATGTAGAGGATCCAAATAAGGAATCGGGGAAAAAAATAACTATAATAAAGCAAAAATCAAAATCAACAGACAACTATAAAACAGAGACATTCTGCCGGGGGGAGAAGGAAGTAGGATCAACACAGGGGTGGGAAGAGCACAAGGGACCATGGTGATGGTACCCGGGTGAATGGGTGGTGAGAATTTCACAGAGAATATAACGGAGATGAGAAAGAATACCTTGTAAAAAAAAATGAAGAATGATGTAAAAAATATAAAAAAATATTTTAAAAAATAGAATATTCTAGCTAACTGGTGCACTTACCGTCCTTGTGTATGTTTGGACATTCCCAGCCTGTCTACTTGATAGCGGGAAGCTCTCCCTGCCTGTGCCCTACGCACTACTGGATCCTGTGAAGAGCAGCAAATAACTGCTACCTTCATGTCTTTATCCAGGCAAGTGTCCTGTGCGATAATGTGTGGGCACCAGGATTGCACTGAGAATCCTGGGCAGGGATGAAGTAAGTAGGTAGCAGTTTATGATAAGTGAAAGCCAAGCAAGCTCCGAGGTGCTAGGGGGAGCATGGCTTTCCCAGAAAGAGTAAGTGGGACCCGAGTGGCTGGGAGACTTGGGGTGGGGCAGGAAGCAGACATGGGTTTCAACACCAGCCATCACGCTCAGTTAGTATTGTTGTTTCAGTGCTTGTGGGTTTTGAATTTTGTTTGAATTTAATTGTTAAGTTTGGGTTGAGTTTACAGATTTGTAAGTGCAGTTAGCAGGTATTTGTACATAATTTTTGTACATAATTTTAGGTTTGCTCCAATTTAATCACCACATATTACAGCCTAACCACATCTTATGTCAGTGCTGCAGCTCTGACAGTTGCTTAAAGAAATGGATGTGGAATTCTACTTGCTTTTGAAAAGCTGTGGCTCAGCCCTGAATATCCATCATTGATTCACAGAAATAGAAATTTTGTTTTTTTCTCCCAGCCCTGGTGTCAGTTCTTTGGGACCAGAGATGCTCTGTTTCCCATCTCCACAGGCTGAGTGTTCAGCGCCAGCCCAGCCCAGTTAAGTCCACCAAGGGTCTCTTAGACGTGGCTTCTGGAAAGCCTGGTCTCTCCGACCTTCATTTCCTTTGTAACGTGAAATCAGTCCATTAATACATGGCTGTTATGTGTGCTGCCTGCTCTAAATTCTAAACAGTGTGCAAGAAAATCAGATTACACACACAGGCTAAGTCTGGTTGTGGAAAGCACTTTATACAAAGTGACTGAGTACCTGGTGCGGTGCTGTCAGGGGAAGCGTGGCCCCATCTTTTGTTGTATAAAGAGGTGGGGGGGGCACTCTCCGACCGGCAGAGAGGAGGAAAACAACAAACCAAAACGGCCATCAAGAACAAACGACCCAGCAAACAAAGCGGGACTGTGAGTGGAAAGGAACTATTGCAGCCACCACACCCCTTGAACGGGAGCTGAGGCGAACCCTGCAGGATTCGCCGCGGCGGTGAGCGAACGGCTCCGGGCGCCATTAGAGAAGAACAAAGACCCCGGGAGACGCGCGCACACAGCCCGGGCTGCCGGTAAGCTTGCGCGCATAGCGGCGCGCTCAGCGCGCTTGAAAAGCAAGTGCAGACCAGGATCGCGGCTGCCCAGGTCCCCGCGCCTTCGACCTAGGCTTGGGAGACGACCTAGGCTTGCGGGGAGACGCGCGGAGGTCCTCACTGAGGTGAAGGTCCCTCCCTGAGTAAGCAGGAACCAGGCGCCCAGGCACGGGAGCGGTGCAAAAGGCGCCATTCCCGCGCCACTGAACTGGGCTACAGCCCGCGTCCTGGAACTGAGGGCTTTGGAACTGAGACCCGGGGCACGAAATTAGGGGCATGGGTTCCCCACGACGGTGGGGCACAAGGCAGACACAGCACCCCAAAGCCGTTGAGGTGTACCCTACCATCCCCGCTTTACTCCCTGTCCCACGGGGTGGAAAATCAGCTCCCCAAGGGCTCTAGGAGAGATCTTTGGTGCCACCTAGCGACTTGTAGCCAGCACAGGCTCCTGAAGGAGCTAGCGGCCAGCTGGGGAGTTAGCCCACACCCGGCCCCTTCCGAACAAGTAGTCTGAGCCCACAGGGAGAGCGAGCACCCACAGCCAGGGCAGACCAGGCACGCAGAAGAGTGTGCCTGACACCGGACGCGCAGGGAGTGTGTCCCACATCACCATTTTAGAACAGGGACATTTCTTCAGTAAAGACTACCTGCAGAAGGCTTCCTCAGGAGCCAGAGGTGAGCGGGGGAAGTTCGCCCACGCCAGACCTCCTCTGACCTGCAGTCCAAGCCCAGAGGGGGAGCAGGAACCCACCGCCGGGGCAGACCAGGCGCACAGGGGAGTGTGTCCCCACATCGACATTTTAGGACAGGGACCTTTCTCCAATAAAGACTGCTTGAAACTGACAGATGACTCCTGGAGGAACCAGAGGGGAGAAGAGAAGCCCACCCAAGATGCCGGCCAGTCCCAACAACACAGTGTCCCAACGCATACGGCAAATTAGAAAACAGACAGTAGGGAGGAGAAGAACCACACGCAACCTAGCAACTCTCCAGAGAAAAAGCACACCACAAAAAGAAAACCAGCCCCCAGATTGCAACGACAGTAACTTGGAAGAACTTCTGAGCCTTCCAGAAAGAGAATTTAAAATTGCCGTGATTAAAAAACTGACAGAAGTCATAAAGGAAAACAATGATAAGGGAAAAATAATCAACGATCAGAAGAATGAAATTGAGTCCCTAAAGAGGGAAGTAAAAGAAATGCAGGAGATCAAAGAATTAGTGGAAGAACTAAAGAATTCTGGGAAAAGCAATGAAAGCAGAATTGATGAAATGGAAGAATGAATAAGTGCTCTTGAAGACACAGAAATAAAAAGAATCAAAACAGAAAAGGAAAGAGAAGTACGAAGGAAAAAGAATGCAGAAAGACTTCGGGAACTATCTGACTCCATGAGGAAAGGAAATATAAGAGTTATAGGAATACCAGAAGGAGAGGAGAGAGAAGTAGGAACAGAGAAAATATTCAAAGAGATAATTGAAGAGAACTTCCCATATGTGAAGAAGGAGCTGAAAATTGATATACAAGAAGCAAGAAGAACACCAAACTTCCACGACGAAATTAAAAATACAGCAAGACACATAATAGTAAAGCTCCCAAGAATCCAGGACAAGGAAAAAATAATGAAGCTGGCAAGAGGGAAGAAACAGATAACATTCAAAGGAAAGCCAATCAGGCTGACATCAGACTTCTCCGAAGAAACACTACGGGAAAGGAGAGAGTGGAGGGACATAGTCAACAGACTCCAAGAAAACAGATGCCAACCAAAAATACTCTATCCCACAAGCTCTCCTTCCTCTTTGAAGAAAGAATATGGACCTTCCCAGACAAACAGAAACTCCGGAATTTCATTGCAACTAAACCCCCACTCCAAAAAATACTACAAGGAGTCCTAAAGCCAGAACCTCAGAGGGACGAATAACAATGAAAGAAGGCCAAAAAAAAAAAGTTATTAAAAGAATAAATAAAATCAAAGGAAAGACAAACACAATGGCAAATACAGATGTTAACATATCAATATTAACTCTAAATGTAAATGGACTAAACTCTTCAATAAAAAGACACAGAGTTGCAGCCTGGATTAAGAAACAAAACCCAACCTTTTGCTGTCTCCAGGAAACACATTTAGCTACAAAAGATAAAAATAGGCTCAAAGTTAAAGGATGGAAAACAATCCTACAAGCAAATGGACCAAAAAAGAAAGCAGGAACAGCTATACTTATATCAGATAAAACAGATTTCAAACTCAAAAAGATAAAAAGAGACCCCAATGGTCACTACATTATGATCAAGGGGACAATACTTCAAGAAGAAATAACACTCATTAACATATACTCACCAAACGAAGGAGCACCAAAATATATCAGACAACTGTTGTCCTCTCTGAAAACAGACATCAGAGAAAACACATACGTAGTGGGAGACTTCAACACACCACTTTCAACAATGGATAGATCAACAAGACAAAAAATAAGTAAAGAAACCAAAGCTCTAAATAAGGACCTAGAGCAATTGGGCTTAACAGACATCTATAGAACACTAAACCCCAAAAAAACGGAGTACACATTTTTCTCAAGCGCACACGGATCATTCTCCAGGATCGATCACATACTGGGGCACAAGACAAACATCAACAGATATACCAAGATTGAAATCATATCAACCATCTTTTCTGATCATGAAGGCATCAAACTAGAAATAAACCATAAAAAGAAGGCAAGGAACTTTCCTACCTCATGGAGATTAAAAACCACACTACTAGAAGACCACTGGACTAATGAGGAGATCAAAGAAGAAATTAAAAAAATTTTTGAATTGAACGACAAGGAGGACACCAATATCCTAAATGTATGGGATGCAGCAAAAGCAGTAATAAGAGGAAAATATATAGCAATAGAAGCTCACATCAAGAAACAAGAAAGAACTCAAAGAAACAACCTAATTTCGAAGCTCAAAGATCTAGAAAAAGAACAACAAAAAAACCCCAAAACCAGTAGAAGAAAAGAAATAATAAAAACCAAAGCAGAAATAAATGAAATTGAAACTAAAAAAACAATCCAAAAGATCAATGAAACCAAGAGCTGGTTCTTTGAAAAAATCAATAAAATAGACAAACCCCTAGCCAGGCTCACAAAGGAAAAAAGGGAGAAAGCACAAATAAACAGGATCATCAATGAAAGAGGAGAAATCACAACGGATACAGCAGAAATCAAAAGAATAATCAGTAACTACTATGAACAGTTATATGGAAACAAGTTTAATAATCTAGAGGAGATGGACAAATTCCTACAACTCTACAATCACCCAAAGCTAGATAAAGAAGAAATAGAACACCTAAACAGACCAATTACAATTAGCGAAATTGAAATGGTAATCAAAAACCTCCCCAAAAACAAAAGCCCAGGACCTGATGGATTTACAAATGAATTCTACCAAACATTCAGAGACGAATTAGTGCCTATCCTTCACAAACTCTTCCAAAAAATTGAGAAGGAAGGGACAATACCAAACACGTTCTATGAAGCCAACATTACACTAATACCAAAACCGAACAAGGACAACACAAAAAAGGAAAACTACAGGCCAATCTCCCTAATGAACACTGATGCAAAAATCCTCAATAAAATTTTAGCCATCAGAATCCAACAATGTATCCATAAGATAATTCACCACGACCAAGTAGGAGTCATTCCAGGGGCACAAGGATGGTTTAACATCCGAAAATCAATCAACGTTATCCAACACATCAACAAAAAGAAATATAAAAACCATATGATAATATCAATAGATGCTGAGAAAGCTTTCGACAAAGTGCAACACCCATTCATGATAAAAGCCCTTGAAATTCTTGGGATACAAGGAACATACCTCAACATCATAAAGGCCATCTATGAGAAGCCAACAGCCAGTATCATTCTCAATGGTGAAAAGCTGAAAGCAATTCCATTAAGATCTGGAACAAGACAAGGATGTCCACTCTCACCACTGCTTTTCAATATAATACTGGAAGTCCTAGCCAGGGCAATAAGACAAGAGAAAGACATCCAAGGAATCCAAATAGGAAAAGAAAAAGTCAAGCTATCACTATTTGCAGATGATATGATAATATACATAGAGAACCCCAAAAACTCCACAGAAAAACTAATTCAACTCATCAATCAGTTCAGTAAAGTGGCAGGATACAAAATCAACACGCAAAAGTCAGTAGCCTTCCTATACACAAACAATAAATCTGAAGAAGAAAAAATTAAAATAACCATCCCTTTTTTATTGAAACAAAAAAAATCAAATATTTGGGAATAAATCTAACAAAAGAGGTAAAGGACCTATACAAAGAAAACTATAAAACACTGTTAAAAGAAATAGAAGAAGACACAAAGAAATGGAGAGACATCCCCTGCTCGTGGATTGGAAGAATAAACATTATTAAAATGGCCATCCTTCCAAAAGCAATATACAGATTCAATGCTATTCCAATCAAAATTTCAATGTCATTCTTCAAAGAAATAGAACAATTATTGATGAAATTCATACGGAATCACAAAAAACCCCGAATAGCCAAAGCTCTCCTGAAAAAAAAAGAAGGGAATGGAGGCATTACACTCCCAGACTTCAAACTATACTACAAAGCCATAATCATCAAAACTGCATGGTATTGGAACAAGAACAGACATACAGACCAATGGAATCGAATAGAAAATCCAGAAATAAATCCACAGATTTATGGTCAACTAATCTTTGACAAAGGAGCAAAGACTATGCATTGGAGCAAAGAAAGTTTGTTCAATAAATGGTGCTGGGAAAACTGGGTCGCTACATGCAAAAGAATGAAACTTGACCACTACCTCACACCATACACAAAAATCAACTCAAAATGGATTAAAGAACTAGACATAAGACCTGAAACCATAAAATATATAGAAGGAAATATAGGCGAAACACTACGTGATCTGCACATCAAAGACATCTTTACAGACACATCACCCAAAGCAGTGATAGTGAAGGCAAAGATAAACAGCTGGGACTACATCAAATTAAAGAGCTTCTGCACAGCAAAAGAGACAATAACAAAAACAAAGAGAAACCCCACCAACTGGGAGAACATTTTTGCACCCAACACTAATGATAAAGGACTGATCACAAAAATCTGCAAAGAGCTGATGAGACTCAACAACAACAAAGAAAATAATCCAGTCAAAAAATGGGCAGAAGAGCTAAAAAGAAACTTCTCTGAAGAGGAAATGCAAATGGCCAACAGGCATATGAAAAAATGTTCAACATCACTTGCCATCAGGGAAATGCAAATCAAAACTACCATGAGATACCATCTTACACCAGTGAGAATGGCACATATTAAAAAAACTAGCAACAACAAATGCTGGCGAGGGTGTGGAGAAAAAGGAACTCTCCTGCACTGTTGGTGGGAGTGCAAACTGGTCCAACCACTGTGGAGAGCTGTGTGGAGATTTCTGGACCTACTAAACATAGAGCTTCCATATGACCCAGCAATTCCACTCCTAAGTATTTACCCAAAGGACACAGAAACATCAATTCCAAAGAACACCTGCACCCCTATGTTTATAGCAGCACTGTTTACAATAGCTAAGCTTTGGAAACAACCCAAATGCCCAAAAATAGATGACTGGATCAAGAAGATGTGGTACATATACACCATGGAATATTACTCAGCATTCAAAAAAGATAAACACATGCAATTTGCAGCAACATGGATGGCGCTGGAAGGGATCATGCTCAGCGAAATAAGCCAGAAAGAAAAAGAAAAATACCGGACGGTCTCACTCATAGCAGGAATCTAGAAAACTTAAATAAGGGACCAGGAAAATGAATAACTATAAGAAAGTGAAAATCAAAATCAACAAAAAACTATGAACCAGAGACACTTTTAGGGGGGCGGGGGCGGGAGGGGGGGGATTGGGGTCAGAATGGGGGGGCTGCAATTGTATGGGGAATATAACAATAAAATTTATTAAAAAAAATAAATAAATAAATAAATAAAATAAAGAGGTGAGGGGGTCCACGATGGCGCAAGGCGTTAAGCATAGCACTATGAAGCAATCCGCAGCCTCTGCAGCATGAGTTCGATCCCCAGCCAGGGAGCAACACGCATGGCGCAGCAGACCTCTCCTGACTCGCCCGCTGCTCCCTCAGCAGTGTCTTTCAGTCAGTCTGCCTGTTCTGCTCCTCACTCTGTCTCTGGTGAATCCACGTAACCCCCCATATCTCTGGCCTGTACCCCAGCTCTTGTATGCATAAATAAATAAATCTTTAAAAAATGAAATAAAATAAAGAGGGGGGCAGATGAGTCTCCATGCAGAAGTGGGGGTGGTGCATGAATTTATTCAGTGGGCGTAAGTCGTGGGCTCCATGCTGCTGATGACGAGGTAGGGCAGCCTCACTGCAATTTCTCACGCGCCTTTTTCTTTGTTGAAGGGAATGAGGCATTCTTTACTCTTGGTGATAGGCAGAGCGGAAAAGTGTTCAATTTTCTTTGCTCCCAGCAAGTTTCCTGAAGGAACCAATTGTCAGACCAATCAAGAAAGCAAACAAAACCTGCCGTTTATAATGTAGTTGGGAAGATAAGATTCATCTCAGCCTAGAAGGACGTTCTGAGTATGCAAAACACACAGAACTACACAGTGCAGCGCCGTTGGGGAGCTGCCTCACCGCCATCTTACCTACCCTACCACACGATGGTTGGCTTTTGTAATACTACGATTCTTGGCCAAAGTACTTAAAATTCCTGACTTAAGAATGTTCAAACCAATTAACCCAAATGGTTATTGTTTCTTGCCTGTGGATTTTAATGCCAGAGGTCTGAGTGAGGGTCACAGGCCGCAGACCATGAGTGTGCCCTGGAGAATTCCTCACCCTCACTCAGGATCTGTTTCCTCATCTGTAAGACGAGACAATGTCCATCAGCTTTCAGACGGATGAGGACTGTCAGAGTCCATCTGTAAAGCCCCTAACCTTGGTTTTATGACCCAAAACATCTTATTTTTATTTTTGCACTTCCTTTTTTTTTTTTTTTAAAGATTTATTTATTTATGCATACAAGCACTGAGGTACAGACCAGAGATGCGGGGGGTGAGAGGATTCACCAGAGACAGAGTGGGGAACAGAATAGGCAGACAATGGAAATATGGTGCTGAGGGGAGCAGTGGGCGAGACAGGAGAGGTCTGCCGTGCCATGTGGGTTTCTCCCTGGCCGAGCATCAAACTCGTGTTTTAGAGGCTACATATTGCATTGCTTCATAGGTTACATCTTAACTCCTTGCGCCACCAGAGAGGCCCTTTTGCTGTTCCTTCTTAAGATCTGCTCCCTGAGCCCCGAGGGGGGCTCAGTTCTGGTAAATCACCCACATTGTCACAGGAAATCTGAGGCGCAACTCATACTAGGTTTCATCATGACAATGGATCTGAGGTGAAGTCCAGGAGTTCAGACTTCCAAAAGTCACCTGTCTGGTTCAAGAAGCACTACCCGGTGAGTTCACTCACATGTGGAAAATAGGGAAACAGAGCAAAAGAACAGAAGAAATAAACAAGGCCTTGAAATATGACAGTAGAACTGAAGCTCCCAGCAGGAGGGATGGGGATGGAAAGCAAGGGGCCGATTATGGTGGGTGTGGTGTGGTACATATGACTGAAGAGGTGTGAATCTGTACCCCTAGAACAAATACAGTGTCATAACCAACCCGTACCTCAATAAAAAATCTGGTTTAGAAATTCATCAAAAGAAAATAAGCATGATCCCAGGGAGCAAGGTCAATGTATTTCGTAGGTTTTGTGTTTGTATTCTCAGGAAAGGGTGTGGCTCAGATAGTGCACAGTGAAAAACCATCAGGTATATTCTAAGGAAATCTCCATCACTTGTGGGTGATGATTAATTCTGGTATTACTCCCTCAGAAGATATATTATTGGGATAACTATTTCTGGACAAATTGGTGAAAAGCTGCGTTATCAGTGCCTTAAAGTACATTGATTTGATTTATTATGTAACATGGTACAAAGTAATGGTTTTTCCTTAAGACATGAAAGCCTTGCCTAAGCGTCTTTCTCACCTTTGGTTCCATAAGAGACCTACTATGTGCTGCACAGCAGCTCCTGTAGCTGCGGGGAGCAGCACTGCTAGGCCTTTGCCCACATGGAGTGGAAAGTATTGCGTGGGACCTGGCATTGATCACGTGAAGTAAAGTTCCTATCCTTCCTTCCATTTCTTCTCACTTTGCATGGTGCCAACAAGCCTTGGACAGTGGAAGTAGTTGTAGTTTGTGTTCATTTGTAGGCTGCTGTTCACAATGGCCTGGTTTAACAGTTCAAGCCCTGCCGAAATACCTCAGAAGCCACCCAGCAACCAGTTTACCTTTCCTTCTGAGTAATTTAGGTATTCCAACCAAAGCTTTGTCCTTGTGGAAAGTGAGGAATTTAAAAATAAAAACTGGAAAAGCAGGGAAAATAGAAATTAGTATTTATCATCTCTCTAGAGGAGACTTTTTAGCTTTCAAGCATAGAATGATTCACAAAGACATGACTATAAAGAGATAGGCAAATAGGGCCTCCCCTGGTGGTGCAGGAGGTTAAGCGCTGCGCTGTGAAGCTGTCCACAGCCTCTGCAGTGCCGGTTTGGTCCCCGCCGGCTGGCCGGCGAGGGTCCCACATGGTGTGGCAGACCTCTCCCGTCTTGCCTGCTGCTCCCCTCAGCAGTGTATTTCATCAGTCTGCCTGTTCTGTTCCTCACTCTGTCTCTGGTGAATCCTCTCACCCTCCCGCAAATCTGACCTGTACAATGGTTCTTGTATAAATAAATAAATCTCTAAAAAAAAAAAAAAAAGAGATAAGCAAACAAGTCTTAAAAGGATTAAAAACAAATATGGAAGATAGTCACAGAACATATTGCAAAAATAGTGAATACTTTAAATATAAAATCTATAAATTATAGATAAACATAGGCAAAAGATAGTATTATTTAATTTAGAAAAGAAAATTCAACCTGTCAGCATACATGAAATGCAAAAATTCAGTTTGTAAGCAAAACATGCAAATTAAAAATAAGATTCCGTATAAATTTTTCCTATCAAATTAACAAAATTTGACATAAAAAAATGACAATACCTTCTGAAAGGGGAACAAAAAAAAAGACTCCATAATACCTAGGGGAGAATAAATTTACACAAGTCTTTCATAAAAAGAAATTTGGAAGTTTTCATCTAGCAATGTAAAAATGACCAGAGCTACTAACTTACTAATTCTATGTCTGAGAAATGATCATAATGAAAGAAAGAGGTGGGCGGGGAAGCAGAGATAAAAACAAGCAATACATCTTAGCTTTGAGAGAGAAGAAATATTCACTGCAATATGATTTGTGCCATAAAATTTGAAAATAAGCTAATGTCTAAAAATAGATAATGTTAATTGTGATTTTTTAATCCAGTGACATATGAGTATTAAATATATGTAGATAAGTAACTTATAATAATAGTAATCACTATGTTGTCATATTACAGGAAACAGAACACAAAATCATATACAGAATGATCATAATTATGAATAGACTTAGTCCTCTAACCCCCCAGAACATAGTAAAGAAAGACAAGCATCTTTTGGTACAATTACATCAATATGGTATCTCAGTGTTGACTTGCAATTGGACATAGTTTTTCTGATATCTCTCTCTGTGTTATTCACATTTCTCATAATTATCATGTATAATGAGAAAAATAGTAAGCTACTAAAAAAAATTAACACTTACTAATTCTGTGGTAGGACTCTATCCATCTACTCCAAGAGGTTGAGGGCTGCCAGGTGGATAGTCACTCCCTGCATGGAAAGCGTCAGACAGCCAAACAAGCCTTAGAAGACATTCAGTCTCATCTTCATGGCAAAGGAAAAACTAAATTTATTAGGTTGAGAACAAATGATTATAGTGACATTGGCTAAGGAAAAAAATAGGAGATTAGAGAAATGATTATTTATCAGTTCTCTAAGAGAAATTCAGCTCTCAAGCAGTGGAAAAAAGGAAAAAAAAAAGATCTGGTAATAAAAATAATTTGAAAGGCTACATGTAAGCACATTCAGCCAAAATTAAAAGGTAAAGGACAAATGGAAAAATATTACAGTGAATGTATGTGAGTTGCTTTAATGTTTCGGGTTTCTAAAACTATTTAAACTCACTTGCTTTGGATAGAATTCTTCTGGCAGAGATTGGAATATGGCCTGGCTTTGGTTTATCTTCTCAGAGAAACAGCAGAAATCATACCTATTGTCCTCGCGTATAAATCCTAGTGTGTTTGCCCAGATGATAGATGAGGTGCCTATTTTCCTCAAAGCCAAACCTTCAGATTGTCCCCTGGTAGGAAATCATTTATTCATTGCATGATTATGGAAGTGTGCATTTTCCAAATACAATATTAATGTTATATATCCATGAAGTTAATTGGAATTCAGTTTACGTAACACTCGTGAAACACTTTTGAGATCACTTATGGCACTAGGCCCCTAATATTCCTTTGCATTTGATCTCTAAAATGGAGTAATAATGTCCCAAAATAAGAGAGATGGAGGGACATTAGAGATTATAATTACTTTAACAGCTGCATTTTGCAAGTTGGGAAACAGGTTATGACAGATGACTCATACAAACACAAGAACACAAAGACACAGCTACTTTCAGATGAGGCATCTCTGAACTCCCAGATCTGTGCTCTTTGCTTTGTTGCTTTTCCTGAAGATAAAAGAAGATAATAAATACAGGTGACTACATTTTTATTCATGCTTCCACACCCAGATGTGTATCTGTTGCCAAGATACCCAAGTCAAAAGTTGCTGAGGACCATAAGGCACATTTTGGGAAAGGAATTAACAAGCATTTAATAATGATCAACCCCTATCTTAGAAAATGCCAAAAAATGTGGATAAAAAACATTTCAACAGTTAATAACTTGTCATTTATTTGTTTATTTATTGGGCTTATATTTCCTAAGCTCTGTAAACCTGTCCTAGACACTACAGGATTCTTGGGAATGTAGTGCTGACACAAATCCTGAGCCTCTTCTTAAATATTTTGTTTACATAGTATATTCAAACAGTATTACTCAGGCTATGACTAGAGAACCCTACTGTGTAGGATCATTTCAAGTGGCTGTTTCTAATTTTTATAGTAATACATTTATTTTATTAGGTATGAAATTATAATGAGCCCATCAAACCTTATCTTGTGGGTAGTATTGCTTAGGATATAAAGAAATATTTCAAATAATTTGCATTACAAGTGGTATTATAAACATGACAAAAAATGGAAAATGGTACAAGAATGACTTAAGTTCTGGAAATGATTTTAGAAATTCCATCACTGAAGGAATCATAATTTACAGAGGGTAGGGGAGCATTTTTAGAAAGACTACTTAGAGGATTAGAATTTAATTATAGGCCAGCGTCCGGCAACATATTGATTAAATAGTCTTTGAAGCATTGGTCATCTCAATGACCAGAGTAAAATAACCCTTGACTCAGTTCTTGCACGTTAGGGAAGTGAGTAGAGCCAAAATGTCCTTCCTGTTGGATCGATGGGACTTGCCATAGCAACAGAGCAAATCCTCTCATGATTCACTCCTTCAATGGACACATTTTTTTCTGTTTGTTGTAGACATTTTGAGTGTTGAATTACAATACACAAATAAGCCACAATATTTTAGCATTTCAAAATTTGCATTACCTTCCTTTGCTCTCAGATATCTCAAATTGTTTTACAGCAATTATCCCATTAAACTTTCTGGACTAGCAACTCCTGGAAAGGTGGGCAGGTGTATCTGTTACTCAGACCCTGGCAAGAATTCTAGAGGAACTCTTGAAACTTCTCCCAATTAGATCATGGGTAGAGAGGAGAGAGGCAACACTCAGGTTTTCCCATTGGCCCTGCATATTTGGGTCATGATGGTCAGGCCACCACAGAAGTTGAGGGTGAGGGATTGGTCAAAGATACAGCCAGTCCTCCTCATTTGCTGCTTTATTCTACAGTTGAAAGATGTCCTTTGGCGGAGCACTGTGACCCAATGATGAGAGAATGTTAATTATTGTCACACGAGGTCTTTAGTTATTTAGATAACTAAACAAAGGCCAAGCAGAGTCTTAAACATTGAGTGGACTAAACATTTTTTTAAAGATTTATTTATTTATGCATGCAAGAACTGGAGTACAGGCCAGAGGTGTGGGGGGTGAGAGGATTCACCAGAGACAGAGTGGGGAACAGAACAGGCAGACTGACTGAAATCCACTGCTGAGGGGAGCAGCAGGCAAGACAGGAGAGGTCTGCTGCGCCATGTGGGTAGCTCCCTGGCTGGCCGGGGATCGAACTCGTGCTGCTGAGACTGTGGACAGCTTCATAGGTGGCGTCTTAACCCCTTGCACCACCAGGGAGGCCTGGACTGAACATTTTTAAGCAGTATGATTAAAAGTTAATTTTTTTAAGTTTCACGTTGTCATACATACATATAAGTGGTGAAGGGTAAATAGAATTCTAAAGTAGTTAATACTTCATACAATGTGGCATTCCTTCCAGAAATATTTATTCAGAATTTTCTTTTGCCTTACAACCCACTATGCTGCTTTTTGTGTGTGTGTATGTGTTTTGTTTTTTTTTGTCAAGACTATGTCCTTGTATTTATACTTAATGTTAAATAGATACAACATAGAGTTAGTCAGGTACCTTGTTTGGGAGATTCATTTACTACCTCTATTTAATTTCTTTATCTACAGATTATAATGCCTTACATTCATTGGTAGATATTAAAGGAAATTGCAAGCGAACAGCCTGAATTCAGCTTATGAACAAAAAATGTTCTACTTTTTTAACTGCATTGAAATCAATTCTTTTATTTCTGGCTAGTTTAAGTAAAATTTAAAAATAATGACTATTTTTTACTATTTTTTAACCTTTGCCACTCATTTTCTCATAGTAATAATTCCATAATTACTTCATGAAATAAAGTAACAAATCAAAATTTAGGTATTTTAATAGAGAGGATTTTCATCTTCAATCTATCCCAGTCAGACTAAAAGAATTCTTTTAGGAGAGCCAGACTGCTTTTACTTCTTCTTCTTCTTCTTCTTTTTTTTGGTTATGTTATATTATTGAAGTAATTGATTTACATCATAGTATATGTCTTATATGTACATTATTTCACCCCCCCACCACCAAAGTCTCAGTGATCCTCCATTGACTCCCCCTCCCCTTTGCTCTTGACCTCAGAGCCATACAACCTAGAGTCCACTGAGTAACTGCCTCCCACACCTGACCCGTCACGACCACCCATTATGGCCTCCCAGGTCAATGTAATTCCCACTTATATCCATTAAGTTCATGATGAAAAAGAAGCCTTGTTAGATTTCCTGTTGGGACCAGAGTCTGGGAAATACCTTAAGGACATAATCCTTACTTTCAAAGAGCCTGCAGTTTATCAGACTAGATATTCACTCACTCACTACCGCGCTCAGTATGCGCCTGTGCTGAGAAGTATTTAAAATTTTTCTATTGGCTTTTGTCAAGTCATGATTCTTCTTTTCCCCTCATCTCTAGGCCTAAACCTCAGGAAAGTAAGACGTGCATACCCATCACTAAATGATGAGGACTATCTAGATAAATACTAAGGAAGAGGTCGAATATGACATTCCAGGGAACAGAAGGATGATTTCTAGTGTAGGAAGAACAAATTCTTTAAGCATGATTCCTTTTGAGCTAGGTCTTGAAAGATGGAGAGGACATTTAAAGCAAAAGTTGAGGCAGGGGTAGAGGAAAGGCAGGCTAAGGTCTTGAAAGTCTCATTATTCCCCAGTATGTGACCTTTGGAAGACACAGATGACAAAGATCACTGTCATCAGTGAAATGGCTTTATTTTTTCTTTTCTCCTCTTTCCTCCTTCACTGGCCATAGTTCACTTACGTTAAAATGCAGTCAAGAAATAGGAGCTGCCTGCGATTCTGAGTCTATGATGGGGACACATTGGTATGGTTGTTCTTGAGAAAGCTGTTCCCAGCTAAGCTTGTGACAGAGGTGATATGACTCAAGTATTAGCAGCCGCAGAATCTCACCACCCTGCCCTTGACTGTCAAAAGCAGTTAATGAGGATTACATATATTTGAAAGAAGCATTTCTTTCACTTCAAACCTTGGAGCATCTCCACAGAAGATTAGGTTGGAAAATGAATAGTATCATTTGCATAATTTAGGGAAATAAGAATAACAATTTGTATTTGGAGATGCTTGCTCTGACTCTTTCCAATACACTGGCCCCAGTAGCTGGCCAGGTAAGCACAACCTGAAAGTAAGAATTCCACATGATACTGTAGTCTTGGGGACAGAAGACTCCATGGTCATGTTGCATGTATTTAGATGAAAAATCAAAGTAAAGCAACTACTCTTAATTTCAGTCTATATGGATGATGATGGATGCGAACAGATGCAGTCTCTAGGCCTCCAGTGTACACATAAAACTAGGTCCCACTCTTGCAAGAGATAAGTACTGAAAATAAAAATGAAAGGCACGGCATTAACTTAGGACATTTGAGATCTGAGTGTTAGTGGGACAGAAGAAAGGACTTCCTTCAACCATTCTCTCCTTGGTGGGTATAGAAGCTTCATGACCGGAAATGGACGGAGACCAGCACACCCCAGGGGGACACTGCCCACCTTGCCAGTCTCATGGATCCATGATATGACTGTGGCCAGTTATGTGTCAATCCACGCGACCCATTTCATCTTTTCTAGGACACGTTCACGGTGGCCTTCCTAATTTTATTTATTTATTTTTTTTATTTAAATAATAAATTTTATTTTTATATTCCCCCATACAACTGCACATGCCCCATTCTGACACCAATCCCTCCCCTCCTGGCCCCCACCCCCCAAAAAGTGTCTCTGGTTCATAGTTTTTTGTTGATTTTGATTTTCACTTTCTTATAGTTATTCATTTTCCTGATCCCTTATTTAAGTTTTCTAGATTCCTGCTATGAGTGAGACCATCCAGTATTTTTCTTTTTCTTTTTGGCTTATTTCGCTGAGCATGATCCCTTCCAGTTCTGGACCTACTAAACATAGAGCTTCCATATGATCCAGCAATTCCACTCCTAGGTATTTACCCAAAGGACACAGAAACATCAATTCCAAAGAACACCTGCACCCCTATGTTTATAGCAGCACTATTTACAATGGCCTTCCTAATTTTAACCAATCAACATTGACGACGATGAGGTCACTTGCATGACACTGGGCTCCCTATGGGAATGAACTACACGTTTGCCCTTGAATCCTAGGTGAGTCTAGGCTTGCTCCTTTTTAATAAGCTCCGCAGGCTCACTAGTTCTGACTAGGTCTCCTGCCTGGGTCCTGAGTTCCACTGGCAATAAGACAGGACTTTCTTGGATTCACCCCATAGTTTGGCCCTGTGGCATTTTCAGGTTCCAGAGGGTGGGGCTGGTGAAACGTAGATGGAATTGGAAAGAGTCAACCTTTTGGAACATCACAGATTGACTGGAGCTGTGGTGTGGAAGGACTTTCAGAAGCTGAAATCAGGAGTGAGGGTTCAGGCAGTTGAATGAGCGAGACAAGATCGATTTTAAGCCTGTGTGTCCAGGCTGTGCTGAGCTCTGTTTATCTACATGCTGGGTCACACCGACAGGTTCATGGGCGTCTCAGAGAAAAGATATTAGTTTTCTTTCAGCAAATAGAAAAGTGAAGGGTTAGCATTCTCCAGGGAATCTTAATTTGGTTTTCATCCGTCAGTGCAAATGACTCTGATACGCGACTTATACTACTTAGTCTTTTTTTTTTTTTAGTGACTTACAAACTAGGTGGGGAGATAAGACTTATCTCTGACTAAATAGCAACCAAATTTTAAAGATATGAATGTACATTATTGCTAGGTGGCCATTGACTTGTGCACAGAGAATGGATGTCGCCTTCCAAGGTTATGGTAGCTGCGTTTCTAGGGCAGCCTTCTCAGACTTCATCTTTTCTTTCTTTTTTTTTAAGGTTTATTTATTATGCATATAAGAGCTGGGGTGTAAGCTAGAGGTGTGGGGGGGGGTGAGAGGATTCACCAGAGACAGAGTGGGGAGCAGAACAGACAGATCTACTGAAATACACTGCTGAGGGGAGCAGCGGGCAATACAGGAGAGGTCTGCCGTGCCATGTGGGTTGCTCCCTGGCCGGGGATCGAACTCATGCTGTAGTGGCTGGCAGTAGCTGGATAGCACTGTCTTTAACTCCTGCACCATGAGGGAGGCCCCAGACTGCATCTTTTCTGTAGGAAGTGCAGGATGTGGCTTCCTCACTGATGATTCTGGACTGAAGTGTATCCTGTTCTCTGAGATCGGAGTTCTTTGTGGTCCAATTATCACAGAAGTTCATTTTCCTGAGACCCAGATATCCCAGTGCCAGCATCTGGCCCACCTCTCCGGTTCCATTCCCATCCCAAACCAGCTGTTGCCAGTCCCCTGAGTGGACCCTTGCAACTAGCTATTTTCCCCTCAGCGCCCCATTGTCCCTGCCATCTAGCAGTCCTCTGGTCAGTCCCCCAAATCACGAGTACTTTGAAAACTCAGCATTTCTCTCCGCTGCACTTTGCCATCTTCTGGGGGGACTTTATTGTGGGGGTCAGGGTCCTAGTGACGTGGGTGTGCACTGTTAAATTAGCCATTGAACCACCATAGGCTCTTGTCCCACGAAGCCATAAAAAGGAATTCACAGACATTTTAGATAAGTAAGCAGAGAAACAAACTTTGTTTAAGAAAGTAGTTTCCTGGTCCCTTATTTAGGTTTTCTAGATTCCTGCTATGAGTGAGACCATCCAGTGTTTTTCTTTTTCTTTCTGGCTTGTTTCGCTGAGCATGATCCCTTCCAGATCCATCCATGTTGCTGCAAATGGCATGTGTTCATCTTTTTTCAATGCTGAGTAATATTCCATGGTTTATATGGAATCTTCTTGATCCAGTCATCTACAACTATGGACCGGAGACACACTATGGGGCTGGGGGCGGGGAAAGGAGGGATTGGGGTCAAAATAAGGGGGTTGCAATTGTATGAGGAATATAAAAATAAAATAAAAATAAATAAAATGGAGCCAAAAAAAAAAAAAAAAAGAAAGTAAAGTTTATTTAAAGGAAGAAAGCAAGGACTCCCAGCTACACTGTACCTGGAGGGGCAAGGAAGCTGTTGTGGGCCCACGTCTGTCTAGGGGTATTTAAACCCTTTTTCCCTCTAGTCTAAAATCCCATCATCCTACTTCGTGGTTGGCTCATCCTCCTAGTGGCTGTTTTCCTCCGGGCAGATGCGTCCATTTTCCCAGCTCTTAGTGCTGACCTCCCCTGTCCAAGGTTCTATTTGCTCAGGTTTTACTGTTTTTGTTTAGTCCTTCTGGACTTTCTGACCTCATCTCTGGAGTATGTTTTATTTAGCACTTCTTAGAATCTACTGTCCTTGTCTCGGAAGCCTCTTTACTCTCCCGAAGTCCCTGCCTGCATTGTCCCTGAAGCTGCCTAATGAACCCTAACTTGCCTAGGGACTCACCAGGGACAGTCTTGCCCATCTCATCATCCTTGACCTCACTCTACCTGTGTCACCACTGACTGTGTACACCTTTATATCAACGCCAGCTCTCCCACCCCCTCACCCCCAAAGCCAGTATTCTTTTTGCTGACCATACTGACTGGCCCCACCTACACTGGGTGCTGCTTCTGACTCTTTTCCCCCTTATTTCCATGCTCACCATAGATAAGGACCTTCCTCCATCGGCTCTTCTTCATTTATTTTTTTTTAAGATTTATTTATTTATTTATACATACAAGAATTGGGGTACAGGCCAGAGTTGCAGTGGGGGGCGGGGGTGAGAGGATTCACCAGAGACAGAGTGGGGAGCAGAACAGGCAGACGGACTGAAATACACTGCTGAGGGGAGCAGCGGGCAAGACAGAAGAGGTCTGCTGCGCCATGTGGGTAGCTCCCTGGCCAGCCAGAAATCGAACCCGTGCTGCAGAGGCTGCGGACAGCTTCACAGTGCCGCGCTCAACCCCCTGTGCCACTAGGGAGGCCCTCTTCTTCATTTCTTAAGGTCAGATTCTGCAAGTTGCTTATTATTGGTCATGTGAATTCAGTCTGCACTTTTCACTTCCCATGTCTTCATTCCTTGCTCTCAAAAATCTCTAAATGTAAAGTTAAGCTTTGTAAATCCTCTGTGTGTCTGTCAGCTGCCATCATGAGGAAAAGCAATATTTTAGCATCGCTTTATCATGAGCTATAGGCATGTTGTCAACTATTTTGACATGTGTGAAAAAGTGACTCAATGCCATGGACTCAAAACATAGTGTGTATTTATGTGGATTTCATTAAAATGAGCCTTGATAATTTTCAGAAGTCCAGCCATGGAGGTCTATGTACTAAGGAGCCATGGCTCATTCGTGGTGGCGAAACCAGTGCAATTGTTTAAACTTTCACTTCAGATAATGACGCAGCAAGAAGAAATATGGTCCCAGTCTCCAGGAAATGGTGTAAGGATAGAGCCTCAAAGTGACTTTTTAATATTTCTTTTCAGCACAGTCCTTTTATCTGACCTCATTAAAATGTCTCAGCGTTGTTTATCCAACATACCATTTAATCAAAACCCTCTGCTAGATTCTTCCCCAGATTCATTTGTGACCCATCTGAGCAAACATTCTGGAGGGTTATAATGAAGAGAAATGTAGGAGAATGATAACAGCTTTCTTTCTTTTCTGAACAGTAAATATTTTAGTAATCCATCTCCATTTCTTAAATTTGGTTTATCCTGGAATATTGTGTATTACTTTACCTTAGATAAAAAGCATTGTACATGTCTGAAAATCAAAAAGATTGGAAGGAGATTCAGAGTCATATTTCTTAATATCACTCTTTACTTTCTCACGTGTAAACTCCAATCTAGTAAAGATAGGACCATTCCCAAAACTGACTTTGTCAATTGGAAGAAAATATAATTAATAGTTTTGCAATGTTATGGAGATCATTTCAATGTGATCTTATTCATTGTAGGTTCCATAAATGTGTGGAAGATCTAGTAAAGTCATTCAAATAAGATATCTTCGTTTTGCAGATGAGAAAAGCAAGTCCAGAAAGACTAAAACCATAACTACTTTAAGAGTGTTTATAATAACTCTAGTGTGGGGCTCATTTTTCTCGCTGATGCCTCATCTCTTAGATATGCACTGTCTCAATATTAAGAAAAAAATATCTCTAGCAGGGAGTATGTCAAGAACCACACCAGCAGGTAGTTATTGTTATCACTTGACTTCAAGGACTACTAGAGAAAGAGCCAGGTAGGAGAACTCAAGTGCTGAGTCCACTTGATTCTTTTGTTGGAAATTGTGGAAGAATGAAGTGTGCCAAGTCTCCCCCTTTCCTGCACACTCATCTGGTGCTTTCCACTCCTCTGCCAAGAGATAGATCCATGCTTTTCTTCCATGACTCTAGATAGGCTGTTTCAAACAATGCAGTATGCAGGAGGGATGCTCCTTAACACCCGGCTGTTATGAAAAGTCTGAAACTCACCCGCTTCTGGGGACCACACAGAGTTGGCCTAAAAGGGCAGCTGCCAGCTGTTGCTCCTCCAGTGCTTCAAAATCCAGCTGCTGCTCTATGGTAACTGCTGCAGCTCCCAAGTACGAACATCCAGCCTGAGCTTCCTGACCCCCTGACCCATGGAAACGGAGATATAGTAAGAGGAATGCTTAGGTTGCTAAGTTTTGGAGACATGGGTTATGCAACCGTGGTAATGGAAGCAGAAATTATTTCCCATGATTTCCCTCAATAGTCACAGTTGACATTTGGAAGGTGGGTGTGAGTTTATTTTTTATACTCTGAAGCAAGACCCAGTGCCCTGGGGCAGCTCACACGCTCACTGCTGATCTGATGACTCACCTTGCTGGTGTGGACACGAAACTGGCACTGCCACCACTCCGCTCTTGCAGAATCTGCTCCTTCATCTTTTCTAAGCCCTGGACCAAATGTGCCCTCAGCTCCAGGGCTAAGGGTGCCAGGCGTGGACTGAAATAGAGAGATTCCAGGTCATTTTTGTAGGTCCCGCTTTCCTCCTGGCTTCCAGTCCCTCCTCGTGGGCTTAGTTTGTCTTCGCTCTTTTCCATATTCATCTTTTCTTCCCAGCTGCTGGTCTGACTGATCGGCGCTGGCAGATACTATCGTCCGCCAGGCCCATACAGGTTAAGTCAACCCTGTGATCACTCCTTATTCCTTATCACCCAGTGGTTCTGTTCTGCTGAAGTGGAGACACTCACTGTGACCCTGGTGTGTTTGAAATGTTGGGCTCATTTCCTGTGGAGATTGGGGTGTGCGCTGAGGCAACCTGAACACTCTTGATTTCATCGTAGTTAAGGTCAGTCTACACTTTCCTAAAAAAAAAAAAAAAAAAGATTGGTCTTGGGAGTCTGTGTGGCCTCCAGCTGTTTAGTTATTAAATGTCTGCAATCAGGATCTCAGTGCTGGGGGTGAGACTGGAATTTTGGAAATGCCCATGTAGAGATGTGTGTGAATTCTCTGAGTACTCAAGTAGCAGAATCCAAGGTAAACACAGTGGGTTCTTGGGGAAAAAACTAAAAACTAAAAAACAAAGACATGCATTCCTGATTTAGTGAATAAGAAGGAAAGACACAAGTTCAACAACTTTTCTTCAGGAAGTCAGAAGCCATTAATGTAATTATCCTTAACATCCTCCATCAATCCATCTAATCAATTCTTACTTAGTGCCTTTTACTCTGTTTAAGACAACCAAGATCTCTGCTTTGATTTGAAGTACTGGGAAAGAGATATGCAGATAAATGGAAATGATACTGACTCATAGTAAATAAATCAATTTTGTAAAACATTATAAAAATTACTGGCTCAACAGCCATTAATTAGAGGCATATGAGTAGCTTCATCTATGTGCGTTGTCAGTCTGGGGTTTGTGCCTGATAAGGAAGGGGGGTGGAAATGTAGAGAAATTGTCCATATGGCATTGGTTGTTTTCCATGAGCTATGGAATTTCCAGAATATCGCTGCCCATTATGGGATGGGAAAACAAAGTGAGATGTTCCCCCCTCTGCTGTCGGGATTGCTGATTGCTCTCCCAGCTGTTCTTTGTAGAGGACTGTTTGGGTGGGTGTCCAGGGGCTTTGGCCATGGTTGAGGGGATGAAAAAGCTGATCAAATAGAAATCCATGTCCCTGCCTTCTTTTTGATACAAAGAAATAAAACAAGGCATGGAACGGATGGAGGCAACCAGCCCTTTGTTATCAGTCATGGGGGGTCAGGAGACATAATTGGGTCTGAGAGTTAAGTCAGCCTGGGTAGCCAGCTACGCCCACAGATGGACTTGGCCACTTGCATGGGGCAGTGTGGAAGTAGCACCCACCAGGGCAACTGCATGGAGACTGGAGACCCCAGATTTCCATAGGTTGGTGTGTTGCTAAGAGGAAAAGAGAGAGTAGATGAAGAAAGAATAAAGAATAGAGACTAAAGTGGAATAATGTGACGAGAAGCCAGGACAATGGAGCTCGCTGAGCTTCCTCACCAAGCCAGCAGCGAGGAGCAGGGCCCTCCCTTGGAAGTGTGAATCAGCAGTGAAGCTTTGCTTCTTCGGGATGGGCCTCAAACCTGTCATCCAGTCTTTTTCCGGAGAAATCTTTTCTCTCCCCCATCAGCCTGAGCACATACCTGCCCTCTACAGCCCTTAGCAGCAGTGGCAGCAAGGACAGCCCCTTCCTGAGTCTTTCCTCTTGGGACAATTTTCTCTTCACATGCAAAGTGCCTGCAGCTTCCAGGGAGGAGGGCTGAGGGCTGCTCTAAGGTCAGCCTTACCTCCCACTTGCTCGCTGGCCTGATGAAAGATGCGCTTTGCCTGTATCACATCTCCACAGAAATGATTCTTGATAAAGTCACCTTGACGCCTTAATTGGCAAATCTAATGTTTTCTTCTCAGTCCTGAGCTCAGTGACCTATCTGCAGCCTGGGGAGCCCCTCCCCCGGGGAACTCTGCCCCCATTGACATTCCCAGCGCCTCCCTGCCTCCGATGTCTTCTTAACCTCAGTGCTCATGTCCAAGGACTTTGAGGACAGTCGTCCTCTGCCACTGAGCTTTGAAGCCCTGTGTCTTGCCCAGCATCTGGGACCCGGCGGATGGCATCGTCTCTTAGAAGTCACCGCTCCATCCCAAGTATTTGACACAGCTCTCCTGTCTTTTCCTGAAGGTCTCCACTCCATATGCTAAGGGAAGGTGACTCCTTTTGCAGTCCCAGGGATGGATAATGATTTATTTAATTGAGTCATGTAATTTTATTTCCCTTTGCACTAATTGGTTTAAGCGTGGACTTGTGATTCAATCATGGGCAGCAGGGAGAAATTGTCTAGGGGACTTCTGGGATAGATTTGCCAAACTAATAAGAAGAGGGAGTCGATTAGTTTGTTAGGTTTCTGTAACAAAGTTCCACCCACTGGGTGGTTTAAACAACAGGGAATTATGTCACATTTCTGGGGCTGAAGTCAAGGGGTCAACCATGGTGGTTCTTCCTGAAGATGGTGGGAGGCCTGTTCCAAGCCTCGCTCCTTAGTGTTTCAAAGGCCATCTTCAGGCCCCCTGCATGTGGCTTTCCATCTCCAAGTTTCTTCCTCTTATGAGGACATCAGTCATAGTGGATTGGTGTCCACCCTAATGAACTCATTTCAACCCGATTACCTCTGTAAGGGTTCCATCTCTAAATCAAGTCCCTCTCTGAGGCACTGAAGATTAGGATTTGCAACATAAGAATTTGGGGACACAAAATTTAATCCACAAAAAAGGGGAGACAACCTTTTCAAAAGCATTGTCCATGCAGGAGTTGCAGCAGACCCACTGTCACCATGGGGAGGCATCTGATTACCAGGTCAACAACATATAGAATGTGGCCAAAGAGTAAGAGGACTCGGTCCCTGCTGCCTTCTTTAGTCAAAGCTGTGCTTTTGGAGGAGCTCGCTGTGATATGCGTCCTGTTTGGGTTGGAAACTGAGAGCAGTCGGGCCAGCTAAGTGGCTCTGCGGTGATCCCAGTGAAAAGACTGAAATTAAACCAGTGAAAAGAGGGATGTTATGAAACAGGAGCAGTGAGGACACTTTCTTCTAAAGAGAAAGATGGTAGCAAGAGCTGTGCTTTGGACGCACCTGTATAGCTACCTGTCCCAGGCTGCTGGTAGCAGTACCTGCTTAGATTGCAGGCCATTTGAGGATTGAAAAACAAAACCAGAGCCAGCCGTTCCAATAACCATTTTGTGAATACAAAGGAGTTGTGGGTTGAACTCTTCCTTCTTCCTACTAGGACAATTCTGGATATTGCCTGTAGTCTGAAAACAGGAATGGAAAGTAGGTGCTTTCTCTCAGAGTTCCATAAAACAGTGGTTCATGGAAAGCTAATCCTGTGATGTTCATAGAGCTTATACAAGTCAACGGTGAGAAGTATGTTCTGTGACCATATGAATTCAGACATTTGAATTATGTCCATGATGAATGCAGGACTTCTCAGGGCCTTTAATTATAGAGTGTGGATCGCAAAGGCAGGGATGTAGGGAGTAATATTTGCAAAACTCGGCTCATCCATTGCAAGGCTCTTATCACAGGGGCATCTCACGAGACTGAGTTCTCTGGGCTATGCCACGGCAAACAATGATTTTACTCCAGGCTTCATTTCTCTTCCTGCTGGTACATCACACACTAAGTACTCAGGGCCCTTCCAGATGTGATTGCCAATTCCCTCATGACCCGCGAGTCTTTGTGCAGTGGTATCGACATCCCCATTTGAAACGCTGAAGCAAGAAGAGATGAGGAATATTACTGTGTGAATGGAGCGACTCCCAGGAGACAGGGAGCTGAGAAGTGAATCAGTGAGCCTGCCTCAGATCAGGTAATGGGCCAAACCTTCAGCCAGACCTGCTGGGCATGGAGCACCCCCACGTGGGCAGAACCCACCAAATAAAAGGTGTTTGTTTCAGGCACCTCTGAGAAGGGAATTGCAGGGGAGGAAATGCGCTGCTCCTTCCCCAGGGAGAGAGGTTTTATGGATGCTCTTCCTGGACCTGTGCTCTTGAATGCAGGTGCCCAGGCAGGGGCTGAGTCCTCAGCAGCAAGGCTGAGTGTGCTCTGCCCGTGTCCCTGGCTCGCCCCTCAGGGTGTGGTTTAGAAGCTTGGAGCACACATCATCTGGAGGCCAGATGATGGCGGCTGGCCTGGGGAAGTGTCGAGGGAGGACCTGCTGGGAGGGGGTGGGGCTCAGCCGGGGGCAGCCCAGGGCTGGCCGGGACTGGCTGCGGGAGGCGGGTGCGAGGTGGACCAACATACTCGAAAGGTGGCAGCAGGGAAATTGTCCAGCTCCCGTGGGGACCTTCGCGAACTTTGTTAATTTTGGGAAGCCTCAGTGTTCTCATCTGTAAAGTCAGGCAAAAAAAAAAAAAAGACCTTTTAAAAACTAAAACAAAACCTCACATCTCATAGCGTTATCATGGAAATTAAATCAATGAACTTGTACAAAGCACTTAACGCCGTGATTGATGTGTAATAAGCACCCAATAAATGGTGGCGGCTAGCATCATCGCAGTCAGTCAACGAGAGGTTGTAATAAATGCTCCTGGAGCGGAAATAAATTCTTGTCCATGAACGAAACTAGGGAAAACAACACATAAGACATGAGCTGAACCGTCTAGAGCCCAGCTCCCAGGAAGGGCCGCGGTCTGCGTGGCTGTGCAGACGTGGCAGCACCAAGCGTGAGCACAGCGGAGGCGACGCTCAGAGCTGCTGAGACGTGGCTGATGCAAAGAGCCTGGATGCCAATCGATTATATCAGCATAACCGTGCAGAGGGGGTGTCCAGAGAACTGACGGGCTCTGGAAACAGGGCGGGTCAAAGACAATCTAGAAACAGGAAGGGTCAAAGGGCGAGGCTTGGCTCTTTCCTATTCAGGATGGTGCGAGAGGAGGGAAATGAAGGGCAGGAGAGAGGCGAGGACAGACCTGGACACAGAGGCAGGAAAGCAGAGGAGGGGAGAGACAGAGCGATAGAGCCGGGAGGGAGTGGAGACATCTAGGGTTGCAGAACGTCAGACGAGAAAACGATGCTGAATCCAGAATGCAGGGACATTCAGGTCACAAAAGGGACAGCGCTGAGGGGGCCGATGGTCTCTCCCTTACAGACATCCCAATATTATTTATGCTTCCTCCAAACGAATTTCACGAACACACTTCCTCCTTGAGTGAAGTGACATCGGTTTGTCACACCAGGTTCAGGTGCGCAGACGGCCTCAGCATCTGCTCCTTTGGTGCCTTTTACCCGACTGCCCCCTGCTTCCCCCTCCCCGTGGGAACTGTCGCTGAGCACAGGGGTCCTCTCTGGGGGGTGACAGCCTGCTCCCCAGTGTGCTGAGGAAAGGGTAGGCCTTGCAGCCAATAGCGAGGTGTGGAGCTAGCGCCCAAGGACTGACCCCTCCAGCGGGGCCTTGAAAAGTCCTTCAAAGGGAAAGAGGTCAAGCAGAACCGAGAAGTCTGGGGGCTGAAGTCTGGAGCAGACCGAAGCTGAAGGACTGGGGGGCCGTGGGGAGACTGGCTTCCACACGTGTCCCTTGTCCAGGAGACCCTCAGCTCCTCCACAGAGGTCTCCACATGCTGGTGAGGCTGGAGGCGATTTCCGGGCACTCGGGCCTGCGCTGGCGGCCTTGGGTCCTCCTTGGCTTAGCAGGCTGCTCCAGCCAGACAGAGGCGGCATCTGTTTAGCAAGACAAGCCGAGGTACTGTTTAAAGTAAGGCGGGCGCTTCACCTGCCTGCCGGGGAGCAGCTCAAACAGTCAGCGTCTTCACCGTCGGCTGCCCGGTTCTCCGGGGCCCTGGTTCAGCCGCAGAGCCGCTGTGTTGACAGACTCCCGGCCGGCAGCACAGGCCCCAGCAAGTTGGCTGTGGTTTGAACTTTCCAGGCTGAGGGCGTCTCAGCGGCTCCTCTGACCTCAGCCGTCACTTCTGCAGTGGGGAGACCCCACGCTGGAGGGCGAGCACCCCCAGAAGCCACAGTCAGCGCTGGCTGTGCAAGGGCTGGGCCAGGCCAGCAGAAGGCATTCGGAGCTGTGGTTGATCCCTGCTGGCCCTGCTTGATCACCTGGAATCTGTTTCTTTCGGTGTCCATCCGTCGCAGCCCAGGCCAGCCCAGCTGAGCAGGGGCTTCCCGGGAGGGGAGGGCAGCGTGCCTCCTCCAGGAGCTCTCCAGCTCGAAGGTCTGGCGGGCGTGCACACGACTGCTCACGCACTTGACTCCAAAGGGGACCCGTGCCAGGACCCGCCCTGCCGAGGGACACTCCTTGAGGGGGGTCTCTGACAGCAGGGCCCCATCCCTGGGCAGCAGTGAGCTTCTCAGTGGATGGCTAGTGGGGTGCAGGTGGCATGACGGATCTGAGGAAGGCCAGGAATGATGACGATGTGACCTAAGTAGAACGTGGGGCAGATCGAGAACCCCCAGTGTCTCAGTTCAGGCTGCGCTGATAAGCACCTCGATCTCGATGGCTTTTAGCAAGGGGGATTCCTTTTTCAAGCCTTGGTGGCTAGAGCCTGAGGGCTGCCTGGCTGGCTTGGTGAGGGCCTCTGGCTCGGGGACTGCTGGCTTCCTGCTGTGTCCCGTCAGGTACACGGGAATCACCCCAACCCTCCGGGTTCTTATCGGGCTGTCATTAAACAGCACCTGAGAGGTTAGCACAGGAATTTGTAACATAAGTTTGGAGGTTTACGTGGTTTAAATTCTCAAGAGTCATGGAGCGGACCGGGGATTTTCATCCTGCGATTAGGGACCTGGGGTGTCAGGAGCAGGGGGACATTTCACATCACAAACAGGGGAGGCCTCATCTAACCCAGAGTGAGGATGAGATTCCCACAGAGAGGACGTGTTCACTGATTAACAGCATCGGACCCCTCAAGCTGCATCCTGTAGGTCATGAAAGGGGGAGCAGTGATTGCTTCATAGATGGGAGGGGATGAAGGACTCAGGCAAGGAGAAAAGCTGTCCTCAGCCCCGGGCCCCTCCTGCTCTCAACCCCGAACAATCTGCATTGCTGAAGTGGTGGTGTAGCCTCCCCAGGCCCACAGGGCCTCGGGTGACCCCTAGGTCCCATACCAAGGTCACAAGAGACCTACTGGGTGCTGCTGAGAAAAGTCATTTGACCCTTTTGGGGAGACCAGCCCCCAAATTGCTAGATGGCAGAGAAAGTGTGAGGATGCTTTTGGATGTGGATTGTGGGATGGGGTGCAGCTGCGTCAAGCACAAGGCACAGTGATGAGTGGGGGTTCCTCAGGCATTAGGGGGGAGCTAGGTCCTCAGACACCCCACAGAGGGCTTGCATCTGGCACTTTCCATATCAGGTGCCAAATCCCAGCCCCCACCTGCTGCCACAGCTAAGACTCCTGTGGGGGCCAGACCTGAGGGACTCAGCTGGAGATGCTCGGGGCGCAGGAGAGCTCAGTCTCCACATTTCACATCTTTAGAAAAATTAATGCCACTTGAATCTTGATGGAGAGGGCTGACATCAGCCGGGTGAGACGCTTACACACGTACCGAACAATCGGGCTTTCTATCCACATACAAAGAAAACCAGGGTCGGGAAGAGATAGGAAGAAGGAAACTTGAGATCAGTGAAATAATTGGGTTATTTGGAAAACAGCAGGGGCCTATGTGGGGAACAAGTTCCATCACCTATTTTCAAATCACCATTTTTCTCAGATCCACCCGCTTCTCCTCAGTGCTGGTGCCCACCGCCGCGGCCTTGTGGGAAGCCCTTCTCGACAATGGAGAATCCCGACATAGTTTAACAAGCAGACGTTTTACAATTAGAATAAACATTTGAAGAATTTCCTATCCTGGAGGGCTTGGAGATTAAGATAGCTTCTCTCTGGCAAGATTGAAAAATTCTCCTTCTAGAAATGGATGAACGAATTTACCTCTGAAAGTCCGATGGGTCAATTATCAAGCAAAGCCTGACCCTGGCAGTGGGTGAGGCCCCTGGCCTGCAAGTGCAGGGTTGGGGTGGGGGACATTACTACTCAAAACAAGTTTGCAGTTTCCTTTGAGCCAACAAAACGCACCCTTGAGCCAACAAGCACACGCAATGTGCAGGCGGTGGGTCACGGAGTCGCCTCTCAGCCAGCGTCTTGGCCAGTTTCCACTCAGGAAAATAAAACCACAGTTACTTTAACCTTCAGTGTAAGTGTGAGGACTTAGAGAGACAGGTGTTGAGTGCCTGAAAGGCAAACCTGGCCACTGGGGTAACACAGTTCAGGAAGCAAATAACATACCTCCCCCCACCCCTGCCCCCACACTTAGCAGATTGGGGGGACCAAAGAAGGAGAAAGGAGTCACTAGAAGCTAGGAGGCTAGAAGGGACCTTGAGGAACTGGAAGGGTCCCAGCTAACACAGGTGTCCTGGGATCCAGAACTGAGACCCAGAACTCTCAGGAGAAGGCAAGGGAGGCCACGCTGCGGCAGGGGGAGGTACTGATACTGAGATCACCACCCCAGCCAAGCCGAAGGCCCTTCTCTCCAGTGAAGCTGAGAGACACAGGAAGCAAAGCAGAGCAAGCAAGTCCCTTTCAGGGACTCCCACCTCCCCTGTCTCCCTAGAAGGTCTGCTATGGACAGAAACGTGCCTGGGACAGGGAGATGGGCAGCTGGCAAAGCAGAGCTGTCCTAGCCCCCGTGTCCCAAAAAGAGCAGGGTGCCTCAGGAGACAGTGGGCTGGCTACCAGGACACTGTCCTAGAAGAGCACATGGCAGACTGGGCGGAGATTCTAGACGTGTTCCACTTCCTGGGGTCAGTGTGCGGAAGGCCCCATGGACAAGCAAGCTCAGGCTGGCTCCACCTTGGGCCATTCCTGCATCTCTCATTTATTCAGTCAATAACCTTTTTTTAAAGCTTTATTTATTTATGCATACAAGCATTGGGGTACAGACCAGAGATGCGGGGGTGAGAGGATCCACCAGAGACAGAGCGGGGAGCAGAACAGGCAGACTAACTGAAATCCACTGCTGAGGGGAGCAGCGGGCGAGACAGGAGAGGTCTGCTGCATCATGTGGGTAGCTCCCTGGCTGGCCAGGAACTGAACTCATGCTGCAGAGGCTGCGGATTGCTTCATGGTGTGGTACTTAACCCCTTGTGCCACCAGGGAGGTCCAGTCAATAACCTTTTGAATGCCTGCAAAGTGCCATGTACTCTGTGAACCTTTAGAAATACAAGGATGCTTTAGAAGGACCAGGCCCCTGTCTTGACAGATCTTGCATTAGGACCAAGAAAAGACTGAAATGCAGAACAACACCGACCACCCAGAATCCAGGTTTTAATAAGTTCATGAAGGATGTACAGCAGGACCATGTGGCCTAGAGAGACAGGAAGAGGTTGAGACCACTTCCAGTTAGGCCAGAGGGAATGTGATCATTCTAGTTTTAGTTGTTCTTCCTCATCCTCTGACGCCTACCTAGTCTGTGCTTCCAACCTGTGGGAGCTTGAAAAATGTTAGCTAAATTGGACAAATCTGCCTCTCCTGCCATTTTTCGGCAGTTATGAAGTCCCCTATGTGGGGTGATTTGTGTATCTGAAGTCCTGCATGCCATGCCCACCTTGGCCCACCACTTCTGTGACTTTGGACAAACTGTTTAACCATCCCTGGGTGTCAGTGACAGTCTTTGTCAAATCAACACCTGTGTCTCGGGCTTGTGGTGGGGATAACAGAGGCGATGCACTCCGAGGATCTTCTGCTTTTATAAATGTGAATTCCTTCTTCTACTAAAAGCACTCAAGCAAACAGGGTCACTAGGATGTTAGAAGACATTATTAATCTATCGACCTACCTCCCTACCTGCCTACCTATCTATCTATCTGTCATCTATCCATCCATCCATCACCTATCCATTAATCCATCATCCATCATTTATCTTTTCCTTGCTCCTTCCCTGCTCCTTCCTTCCTTGTTTTCCTATGGAGCCCTCTGAGAAAGGATCAGTGTAACTGAATCACATCAGGTGGGTCCATCCATTTTCCTGAAACATTTGTGTACAGGTAAAATCTGACTAGACATCAAAGTGGTGGCAGCCTTTGGGTTGGCATGGACATGGAATAATGACAGTATAGTTATATTGTATTTATTATGCACAAATATAATGAAACCTCTATAATTAAATCCATCATTGGCTCTTGACTTTTGCTATTCATCTTCCTCTGGTCCCTTCAGGAGAAATCTGTCGTGCACTTTGGGATGAGGCCAGTTCCTGGAGCCTGTCCTCTGCTTGCTGTTTCTTGTTTCCTCTTCTGCCTGTTGTTTAATAGTTTAAGTCATTTTACAGTTTGCAGAGGACTTTCTCCTATTCTAATGGATTTCATTTTATAACAAATGCATATGTGTGTTTTCTAGTATTGAGTAGCTACAGCATCTGAGACCAGAGATGTTAAATTACTTGCTCAATTGGTTAGTGGAAAAATAGCCATTTTAGCCCAGGGATTCAGTGGGTGTTATTTGGAGACATAGTCATCCTGAGACTGCTTTTTATCATGCATAATCTAGAAAATCTTTACTTCTCTGAAAAGTCCCTCTTTTAAAAAATAGCCTGCCCTCCCCCGGGCTGCCCGGATTGAACCTGATTCTGAAGGAGTTGACAACACTCCGTGGTTCCATTTAGACATTCAGACACCAAGGTGCAAAAACATTGTTCCCAGCCTCCGCCGCTCCCCACAAATAAAAAGATCTAAATACAAAACCTGCGTGGATGCGCAGTTAAAGTAAACTATTCCTAAGTCTTCTCTCTTTACCAGATTCTGGAAAAATCCACCGAGGTGGTTTTTGTCTGAGTTGTTTTACTTTTATCCCATGTTTGTGTTGTGCTGTCCTGTGTGCTGATGCTCTCACTGCACGTGTGCTCTGTCACTGCCATCCTGCCTGGATATCCTCTGGGGCCTGGACATCCTCTCAGGCCTCATCTGAGGAGCAGTTGAGCAGCTCTCTTCCTGTACTCTGAGGCCACCTCCACTCCTGGGTTGTGCCCACCCCTCTGCAGGAGGCAGCTGTGGAGGAGCTGGCATTTTCTGCAGCTGTGGGAGGCCAGGTTTTGAGCTTTGCTAAGGGCTGTCAGGTCCGGATTCCCAGCAGAAGGAACAGGTCTTTTTCCAAGACTGTAGAGTCTGCTTGTGGCCAGAGGTGGTGTGGCGTGGGCCTCAGACACAGCAGTAGCACAGGTCAGAGCCTCCCCCTACCCTCCAGCTTCCGGGGACATCAGGGCAAGCAACAGCAGGACGATTCAGTGTCCACTTCCCAGCCCCCTCCCTGACTCCGTCCCATCAGCCCCACCCCACACCCCCACATCAGCCTTTCTTGTATCTACTAATGGATGTTGGGGTGGTGTTTTTTTTTTTTTTAAAGATTTATTTGTTTTATGCATAGAAGAACTGGGGTACAGGCCAGAGGTGTGTGTGTGGGGGGTGAGAGATTCACCAGAGACAGAGTGGGGAGCAGAACAGGCAGACTGACTGAAATACACTGCTGAGGGGAGCAGCGGGAAGACAGGAGAGGTCTGCTGTGCCATGTGGGTAGCTCCCTGCCTGGGGATTGATCTTGTGCTGCAGCGGCTGTGGACAGCTTCACAGCACTTTCCTTAACCCCTTGCACCACTAGGGAAGCCCCATGGAGTGTATTTTAAGGCAAATGAAAGAAACAGTGAATGACAACATGGGCATGAGAGAAAATGGTCAATAAATACCTCTTTGTCATCCCACTGGCCCCACCATGGCTTCCCACCAGAGGGTGTAGACCTCGACCCAGGGGCCCTGGCTGCTGCCTCATACGCCTGGCTCTTCTACTTAGGGATGAAAGGAGGGAAGTTTGCATGCCAAGTCATTCCCTGTCTGTGTGTCTGTCTGTCTCCCGGTCAGGCAGGCCCCAGTGGCAGCCTCTCTCCTCCGCTCCGTACTCTGGGCCTGCTGAGCACCCCCATATGGTCCCTCTGGACTTTCCAGATGGGGATTATGAGATGAATGGCCTTCTGGAATCCTGGGAGAAAGGCTCTGTCCACACCACCCTCCTTCTTGGGATGAATGTGCAGCTGAGAATCGGGGTTCAGCAGCAGCCATGTCCCTGCAGTCCCCCTGCCTGGGTTCTGGCCACCCTGTTGAACCAGCTGGTAGAAGGGAAGTGTCAGTCCTCTTCTCAGCAGCAGGAAGGGCAGGGTCCTGGCTTGGGGTTGGAGGGCCCTGTGGGGGTCCATTCGGCCACTTAGGGGGCCTTTCTGCAAACATTCACCAAGCAGCTGGCTCCTGCAGGCAATGCTCTGTGTGTTGAGAGTATCAGGATGCTTCCATGTGACACCATTGCCATAGAAAAGAAAACATTAAAAATACTCGACCGATGCAAAGTTATTTGATGTGAGAAAGTGGGGAGTGAGTCCATACAGAGCCTCTGAGCTGTGGTGGGTGGGTGTGAGGTCCTTCCTGATGAGGTCCCCGAAACAGGCAGCTCTCCAGCTGCAGCCCTTCGAGGGCTAACAGCACACCCTTAGGAGGACCCTTCTTTCTTTTCTGCTCCTCACCTGGATCCTTGTGCCAGTAATTTAAGACCCAGGCTCCTCATCGGCAGGGGCAGTGGGGCCTGCTTCCAGGGTGTGGGAGCGTGGGTGAGCTACCGAAAACGCCTGGTGAGTTGCCTGAGTCAAGGTGACCTCTGCCATTTTTAACGCTAATGCTGTTTTTAGCATCCCCCCTGGACGGATGAGTGGCGAGAAGGGAGGGACACAGCAGAAGACAGCACAGCACAGGGTGGGCAACCTGGGTGCCTCTCCCCCCACGCCGCCCCTGGCCGTGGAGCTGCAGCTTCAGGTCCAGTGAGGCCCCGGGAAGGCCGAGCACGCAGGCCAGTGGGCTTGGCTCATGCTCCTCCCAACACTTTACTCGTGCCAACCTTGCCCGCCAGCCTCCAGTCCCTTCTACTCCCTCAGCGGGTCCTCGCCCCGTGGGTTGCCCCTTCTCTTCCCAGGGCCCAGCCCCACGCGGCCCCAGCACTTTCATCAGATAACCCCGGGGCCACCCGATTGATGCTGGTATTAGGAAATCATTATCAGGCCCCAGAAAATGATTCTCTGTGATAGAGCTGGGCTTACTTATTTATTTCCGTACCAAGGAATCTATTTTTCACTCCATGGAGAGTTTCCATTTTGAACCTGCAGCAATATCCGGAGAGAGAGTCCAGGGCCCGCGGGATAGGCTACCGCAACGAGCAGTAATAAAAAGATAAAATCAAACACAACTTACTCTGCTGGCGAGGGTGATAGGCTCTAACTAGGGGCGCTTTGAAAGGATCCGCTGATGTTTAACACCAGGTGGGTGGGGCCCGGGGGTTGTTGCTGCCAGCTCTGATTCTAAGCCGCAGTGGCCTAAGGAGGAAAGAGAGACTCCGGATGAGAATTCAGCCCCTGCACGATTGCACGTGAAAGGAGCTCAGGCTAGGGGTGCTAGGTGGACAGGGGCGCGCACTGGACAGCTTCTCCCGCTGCCCACAGTTCCCAGATGGGGATTATGAGATGGATGGCCTTCTGGAATCCTGGGAGAAAGGCTCCGTCCACACCACCCGCCTTCTTGGGATGAATGTGCAGCTGAGAACCGGGGTGCAGCCGCAGCCACGTCCCTTGCACCACAGCCGAGTGCCTGATTGCTGCTGAGTCCAGGCAGTGGATTAAAATCGAGTGGGTGAGACGCCTTCCACTGAGCATTCAAGACAGGTCCCCAACAGCTGAAAGACTGACCTGGAATTGGACCAAAAAATGTTAATGCGTTCAGCTTGCAGGCAGGCGGGCTGGAGTTCCTGCGTCTAACAGAGCTCCTGAGGCCCCTCCAGCACCTGGGGGAAGATTTGGGTTAATCTACTTCAATTTTATTTTATTCTGGGTTTTTTGTTTTTAGATGAGTTCCATTCCGCCGTGTAAAGAAACCCTTGCTGTATCGAATGTCCTCTCTGGGCCTTAGAACTTCATTAATTAGCATCTTTTAAATGGTTGGGTAATATTCTTTTCTCCCTTTTCCAAGCCATTTCCCCAAGCCCTAATTTTAATAAAGCTGGTGTTCATGAGCATTTGAATTTTAAAGCCTTTGGTTATAAGAAAGACAGAGAATGCATTTTAAAAGCGAGCCAATCAAGGATGACTCGGCTGGAGAACGGGACTTCTCTGCTTTTATGAATCTACTTTTAAAGATACAATATTATCTTAAGACTTTTTTTTTTCTTTTTTCTGTAGAATAGCAGAGAGCAACCTAAAGAAAAAATTCCCTAGGCTTGATTAGGGGAGCAGGGACACTGGGGAAGGCCTGGAAGAGTCACGGGCGCGCTTTTGTGTCGGTGGCAATTTCATTTAAAAGGGAGCCAGGATAAATCTGTTTTTATTTTTTTTTTCATCCATAAGCACTCTATTTCGGGTGGCAAAGGTGAACCATTTAAGAGCCTTTAAAAAGGGAATACATGACTAGAACTCCTTAAGATCTCAGCTTGCTCACAGAATTTATGCAGAGATGAACGCATTTGCCAGTGTAGACTGTTCAAGGTAAAATGGCTGGAGATTGACTTCATGGTTCCCCACCTGCCTGGTGCCAGGCTGCGCGTTTCCCCAGCAACTGGGATAACATCATAACCACTGATGGTGCTGCTGAGCCGCAGCCCCCTGGGCAGCTTCAGGTGGTTGTGATGCTATCAGCTGTTGCCAGGGCAACACAAAACCTTGACCTTCGGAGACCTGGCAGACAAGGAGTGGAGAAACATAGCTTTCGAGTCTTCTCTGGAGTCTGTGAAGAGAGGGATGTAGTTCTGCATCTCGCTGCCACTGGATACTTCATCTACATACGCACCCAAGTGAAGACTCGCTGCCTGAGTGATCCCTGCAGGCTGGCAAGGGCCTCCCTTCAGGCAGGCAGAGGTGCTTGCATAGCACAGGAGGTGGAGGTTTGTGATCCTCCATGGAACCCCAACCTCACCCGGGGCCCAGAACCTGGAGAGGGGGTTGAGGCGGTAGTTATTCCAACAACGTGGTACATGTATTGAGTTTCCAGAACAGTGGGTGACACGCCCAAAGTCACACCGACTTGGGGCTTGAGCAGTGGGGCCTCATCCCACTGGTCATGTCCTGCTCCACCTCAGCCCATGCAGCTTGCCTCGCCCTGTACGAGCTAATGAGCCCGGGGTCCTCCCAGTGATCTGTTCTGCCAGTTCTCAGCAGGGTTCGCGCACTACCTCCTTTTCCGAAACCTGTCAGCACTATTTTTGACCAAGTCACTATTGTCATCTAAGCTGTCTTTGAAAGCAGACAGAAGGCACCTAGCTCTGACCTAGTAGCTGATGAAGACCAGACTGTGCCCTGGAGCCGGAGAGCTGGAGGCGGGTCACTCCCAACTCCCGAGTCCCTCATCATCGATGGGGTTCAGAACACGCTGCCTCAACATGAGCCACTTTGGCGTATTGATTATTTTGAGCTGAAGGCACCTGAAAAACAGCCAGCGGAGGAAGGATGATCTGATTGCTCCCTTTCGATCTGAAAGCAGGTCATAAAATTTCCCATTAAAAAGGTGACCTCCCTGTACCCAGAAGAGAAAATTCTTATCACTGGAAACTGGGACGGGATGTCAAAATATCCCAGGGCAAACAGACCTACTGCCGTCCCACCAGCCCCTTCGTGAGGCTCTTCCCCAGTTTACTGTTCTCTAGTTCAAATGCTTTGGGTCTCCTTATTTCTCGTGAAGGCTTGCACACAAAAATCCCCCAGTCCAGCCTGTGTGCTTTTCTCCTGTTAATCTGTCTCAGGTTAGTTTAATTTCCAGGTCCTGCTCCAGAGTTCCTGCCACCCTTGATGTCACATATTTTGGCAGCCTGTGGGGGATACTCTATCCTTTAAACCCTGTCACCATTAACAGAGAAGTCAGCTGGCTGATGGACATTTCAAAGGGAAGCTTGGGCATCGTGAAGTGGCCTCTGGACAGCGCTGCAGTCCACAGCAAGAGTTTCTACCTGTCCGTGAGAGTGTGAAGGTGCTCGGGAAAATGGCCACTCTCTATTGACCGCTGTATGCCCTCAGCTGTGTCCAGACCTGGAGTATATTTTTTTTTTTTAAATTTTTATTTATTTATTTATTTTTCATACAAGCACTGGGTACAGTCAGAAGCGCTGGAGGGTGAGAGGATTCACCAGAGCCAGAGTGGGAAACAGAACAGGCAGATGGACCAAAATCCACTACTGAAGGGAGCAGCGGGCGTGGCAGGAGAGGTCTGCGCGCCATGTGGGATGCTCGCTGGTGGCGGGGGATCAAACTGGCGCTGCAGAGGCTGCAGGCAGCTTCACAGCTCAGCGCTCAACCGCTGTGCCACCAGGGGGAGGTCCCCAGACCTGGAGTATCTTGATGTACTCAATTACTATTTTTCACTCCCTCGGGTTATTGTTCTGCTTGCAGTGATGCCCGTAGTCCATTATGAGGAGAAAGGATTCTGGAAGGCTCACCCTTCTGAAAAGATTGAATATTGCTCCTGTTTGTTTACAGGAGTTGCCTCTTGGTGCTGGCAGGACAGGCAGAGCCCTGCCCAGGACAAGGAGTGCTGCTCTTCTGGAAGCCAGTGATGAGGCAGAGTCCTGCCCAGGGGTGCGGGGGAGAGCAGACCATTGCTCTATAAAACCGGCTCCAAGCCCATGATGACAGCCCTTTCAGGACCCCCTTCCTCAGGGGAAAGAGGAAATCTTTTTTCTCCTCTTCCGGTAATTGCATTTTGGGGGGACACCCCTGCGCGATGCTGCAGGCATGCCACAGGTGGGATATTGGATTCCATGGAGGATTTGCCGCAGCAGCTCAGCTCTGGGTTTCTTTGTGGTGCTAATGCCATTTTGCTGAGTAATCAGCCCATTTTCTGAATGAATGTGGCATGCCATCTGCAATTTGTTTACTCAACTTCATGAGCTCCATTCCTTCCAAGGTGAAAAGCAGAGCTTTTAAGCAGAGATTTGAAATAGGTGCTTTACAGAATCTTGCTTGTTACTTACAGAGCAGGGACTATTAAAATGCAAAGAACTCAGTTACTTGGATTGCTGATGATCATCCTTGAATTGATGTAATTTCCTTAAATTGCTGAGTGGAACTTGGAGTTCTGGGTTTCACATTCAGCTTTTAACTACTTTTATTTTTCTGGCACTTAGGTGTTCTCCAAAGCTACTGTTTGGCTTTCGAAGGTAGATGCAAGAAAGCCTGAGAGATGAAAGTCCAAATTTACAAAAACAGATCCATTAGTGGACTAATATTCCAACCATAAAAAAATGTCACAGTGCAGCTCTTTAAATAAAATAATGCTTCCCAGTGAGTTTGAAATAGAATTTGATTTCCTTCATTGTATAGATGAAGAAACTGAGATGAGAATTGCCTCTCAGATATAAGTTTGATCCACACATAACCGTTCAGGAGCACATGTGTTACGGAAAAGACTCTACGCTTGCCTTACAGGAGATGGTGTCAGTGACACAAATTCTCAGTGGGAAATTGACATAAGATTTGAGACTTGGTTATGAATTCCTAGAGCCCCCAATGTCATTGCACCCCCACTCACAGGTCTTTCACTGACAACCAAAAACCTTGTTTTCAGTTTCTCCATTACCACCAGTCTAAGAAAAACGCAGCTGGTGTCTTCTGGAAACATCTTAACTTGTATCTGCAAGAAGAGAAACAGTGCAGCCAGCAGAGGAAAGCAAGTGAAAGTATATGGATAACTATACTTCATGCTTGCATTGTCGCTTCCTTGCTCATTTCACCTACCCAAAGTAGCCCTGTTGCGGGAACTCCATCTCCAGGCTGGGGTGTCGATGGCACTCCAAATCAAGCCAATGGCATTCTCCCTCTATCAGATTTGAATCAAAAGACATAGACATCAAGTCAGCCCAGCGGTTATGGGTACTGGAACAGGCAGATCGTGAGACCTCAGGTAAGGCCTGGTAATTATTTCCAGTGATAGGAAGGGAAAAGCAGAGGAAGTTGGTGTACAGAAAGAGGAGATACTCAGATGGACTAGCATCTGAATCCATGTGGCCGGCCTCCCTCCTGGCCTAGGGGCTGAGTCTTCATGCTATCATCACTGCTGAGGCCTGAGTCCCCAGCCAGGAGCTGGCCCACAAGGCACAGCCGACCTCTCCTGTCTCCCCACTGCTCCCCTCAGCAGTGGATTTCAGTGGATCTGCCTGTTTGGCTCCCCACTCTGTCTCTGGTGAATCCTCTCAACCCCCACAACTCTGGCTTGTACCCTAATTCTCCCATGCAGAAAAAAAAAAAAAAAAAGACTCCGTGCGCGAAGAGAGTTATTGCTTGAAAACATCAATCTTACAAGAGCCATACTCTGTCTCCTCTTCCCTTTAATATACATGTCTATGATGAACTTTTACTGGCTTTTGGTCTGAGTGAGATGATCTCCCTGGCAGCTGAGGGGCCTGAGGATCGGATGGTGACTTGATCTTTTAGAACTAAACATCGTGGAAAAATTTGGTTTCATCATATTGACATGTTCTGAGATGAATTAAAAAACTGTGCTATCAATGACTTTCCACTGGGTCCTTCCATCTGAGTAGCCATCCCTCTGTGGAATCCCTGAAGCTATTGCTTGGAGATTGCCCTACCTTTGCCTACATTTTCTAGGAATATCTGGGTCTGATTCTCCCAGCACCATTGCACTCTGACCTCCTATCTATGGACCTGCTATTTATCTTGCCCTGAAACTCAGCCCGTTACACTTCCCCAAGATAACTCCCACACACAAAGTTCTTGAAAAGTGAATTTACTGAAGAACTGGGGGTCACGTAGGGTTACTCACTATGCATTGCAGAGCAAAGCATAGACAAAATACTCCAGATCTTTCACAACATCCTCACGGCCATTACTGTTCTCCAGGCTCCCTTCGGCCACTCTCTCATCGGATTTCTGTTTTTAAAATATCTGTCCCCTACCACGTTGTCTTTTATACCTCACATCAAGGTCTTCCCTCTCGCACGTCTGTTCTCTCTTTTCTCATCCTTTCCCTCCCCAAAGAAACAAATAACTCCCTCTCCATTGTGTACGCAGATCGGACTCACCTGCTTTTCTGAAAACTTGGCAACAGCCAGGGCTCGCGCCTTGGAGATCACACCTTCTCACTGAGGACTTAATAGATATTTTCCCAAAGCTGCGTTGTCTCTAAGCAGAATTCTGGTGCCAGCGGCTCAGATAGTGGTGGTGGTGATAGTGGTGGTAATAGTTAGTGTCCTCAGTGCCCTGGGGTGTCCATCCATGCACCTGGACTCTGGCCATCACTGACAGCTAGCCAGTCCTCCTTAGTGCTGGTCAGCATGGAAGTGTCCCCAGGGCCACCCCAGGACAGTGTCTGAGCAGGGGAGCTCCCTGCCCCAGAGGGTCTGCCTAACCCACATCAAAGCGGAGTGTGTGTGCTTCACACAATGGTGTTCTATGTAGGAATAATTTCAAGAGGAAGGTCACACTGCTAAAAATAGCTTCTAACCTCCCGAAGTAGGAAGTGAGAAGTCGCTGAAGAATTTTAAGCAGGGAAGTGACAAGCTCTCAACCAAGGGCTGAGCTGAGAGGCGAGGTGCTGGGGTCAGGGCCCGGTGAGGGGCCGTGCAGCCTCCAGCAGCGATGGGAGTATCAGGACAGAGAGCTGCTCTGAGGACTGCCTGGGCGGTGGCCAGCTGGCTTGGCCATCTGAAACAGAGGTGGGCATTTTTTATCCATTAAGTTTATTTTGATTTACTTCATTCATTCATTCACTTTCTCCATGCGCCACATGTGAGTGAGATGACATGGTGTTTGTCTTTCTCTGTCTTCTTTCATCAAGTACCGACCCCTCCAGGGCGCCATTCATGCTGTTGCAAAGGGCAGTTTCATCTTGTTTTTGTTTGTTTGTTTGTTTATAGCTGAGTAGTATTTTTCAGTAGGTTTTTAAAAAATAAGTTAATGCTTGTACATCATCTTCATTGCTTCCAGAAAGTCTGGACTCTTTGGGTGACCATTGGGGACGTGGCGGTGACTTCGTGACTTTGCCCTGCCCCGCGGCCTTCTCACTTAATGCTCTTCTTTGATAACCCAAACAGGCCACTTTATTTAAACAGCCAAGCATGGCAACAGCAAAGCGCCCTGAGTGCCACAGCACATAAATAGACACAGAGAGGAAGCTATTAAAGAATTAAACTCTCAGGTGTAGTTGGATGTTTATAACGTCTGCTTTTGTTTCTGTACGTCCACACCCGGACGGCAGGCGCAGGGTCAGTGGTGATCGGTGTGTCCTCCGCATCCAGCGATGCTTTTCATGGGTAGTGAGTCCCGGTTAACCCCAAGAAGCATGTGGATGCCTGCGTCCCAGGGCAGTGACGGTTAAGTAGGCAGCTTCAGGGACCGTGCAGGCAGGGACTTGGGAGAGTGAAAGGAGGCCTCTGAGGTAAGGGCAGAGAAATTCAGGGGGACTGAGGAGATAAAAAGAGAAACTCTAAGATAAGAGCTGGGAAAATGGGTACATCTGCCTGGAGGAGAACAGCCACTAGGAGGAAGGGCCAATCACACAATAGGATGGTGGGATTTCAGAATAGAGGGGAAAAAGTTTTAAATACCCCTAGGCAGGGGCCCCCAGTGGCTTCCTTGCCCCTCCAAGGACAGCATACCTGGGAATCCTTGCTTTCTTCCTCTACATAAACTTTTCTTTACTCTCAGAGGTGCTGTGGGTCTGTGGGACAGTGAGTCTCAGCTGTCACCAGGCTGTGAAAGCATCTGTTAAAAGTGACAGTGTAAGTGCTTGTCAGAGCCCCTCAGGGACTTCTGTTTGTTCTTAGGCTTCTGTCCCCACCTCCCTACATACCCCGTAGTCTGGCTCCTGTAGCTCCCCCTTCTCTGTGACCCTCTTTGCCGAGGTGCTGCTTAGACATGGATCTCCCTTCAGTTCTTCTTCCACTGAGCCCCCCACTCCTAGCATGGTCCAGGGGCACCCCTCACCTGGAATCTCATCTCGGATGCAGAATGAAGCGCAGCAGAGGCAGGAGGGTTGGAACCCAAGGGAGGTGTTGATGATCTGAAGACCCCCTCTTGTTCTCAATTCTCACACCCTGATCAAAAGTCTTACCTCCTGCACCAGTGAAGGTGACGCTAATGATTGGGAACAGCACCAGTGTCCAGCTGCTGATATCATAGAAACACCCCAAAAGTGATCACCCCAATGCCCTCAATGCCCAGTCTCTTATTTGGATCTTGTTTCCATTTGCCTTTTGTTTCTGTGAAGCCTTTTTTGATTCTTGCTATGGTTCCTAAGTTTGACACATGGAATTCCTACCCCCCACCCCCTTTATTTAAGCCTCAGCTCTTCACAGTGGACTTTGGATTGTTTATGGCAACAGGAGTTGAATTCAGTAGGAATCCAGCCCCATGAAACCCAACCACAGCCCAGCCCTGGCCAGCAGTCTGGGGCCTGCTTCGACTCCCCGTGGAGTTAGAAAAATAAGACATTAGTCATTGGATTTGCAGAGGATACTTCCAGAATATGAGCTGCAATCAGAAGACTCACATTGAGATGAATTTTCCTACCAGCAAATTTAAAGATGTCTAGGCATAGGAAGATGGTGTTTGTGCATGCACGTGTGCATATAAACATCCAAATGAGAAGAACAAGAAATATGAGCTTCGCTGTAGCACTAGTCATGAAAGAAATCTTGCCAGGCAAATTTCAACTTTACGATTGGCTTTAATCAGCAAACGAGAGGACGAATAGAGCCCAGTGACTGCCCCTGGTCCTGACTCTATTAGCACGGTGCATAGAGCACTTCACAAAATGATAGCCCGTCGGGGCACCAAAGTCAGCTGGGAGGTGAGCCTGGCTGGGCTCGGAGCTGCGGGTTGCATGAAAATGGAAGGTAGCAGAAATGACAGCCTGCTGGAGAGTCTGCAACACGGATGCTGTCTTATTCAGCATCTTCCCTAATGATGTGGAAGGGGAAGCACACAGTGTATTAATTAAATTTGACAAGGATGCTGATTTGGTTAGCAGAGTGAACCTGGAGGGTTTAGGAACATGGTGAGGAAATAGGAAGGAAAAAAAAATAGTTTAGAAAAATGCAAATCGTGCGTTCTGGGAGACATAAGCCATTAGAAAAATAGTCAGGGATCCCGAAATAAGAAGTAGGGCACGTTTAAGAAACTAGAGACAGAAAGGCCACCCTTGCTTTCTTCCCCTGAGGAGGACAAGAAGCGGGCTCCGTGCATCCCCAGGGCAAACCCGACCCTCTTGATAAGGCTTCAGCCCAAGAATTTTCTGCCTGGGATTAAGATGGTTTCTTACTGAGATTTGATGGTTTCTGTGCATCTCTTTTAAATGGCCTTTTGTGTTCCTGCATCTCACCCCCACTAGGCTCCTAGCAAGTCAGGTCAAACTTCTGCACCATGTCTTCTTCTTTCTCTGAGGACAAAAGACAACTCCTTAGGGTGAAACTACCTTCCTCTGCCCTCTTCGTCTCTGCGCATCCAAAGGTTTTCCATCAAGTTTAGAGTTGCCTTTGGATGGACATGAATGCCCATCTTACTGAGGGCATAGACGTTTCTAGAATAATCAGCACCTTGCTTTCATTTTATGGAAGGTGCTCAGTTTCCTGGCTTTTCGCTGTGACCCTCCAGAGGCTGTCCACACCAGGGATGACATCCGAACTTACCTTTCCTCCTTTTGCTCACTGTTTTGAGAATGTGACGTGGTTTCTTTAACTGTTTTCCTCAGGCCCCCTGGTCCATTTCTGTCTAGTTAGCAGGCCTCCTTGTAGGAGGTGTCACATGTGCAACGATGGTAAAATCATTTGCTTCTAATATTTTGCCAGTTTCAGGAATATGACCCTAGTCATGTTTTCTCCTCAAGGTGACCGTGAGTGTGTCCTTAGGGTGCACTGGCTTCTTTTGAGAAACCCCAGTGCTCCGGAGTCCTGGGTGAAGGCAATGGCGTATCCCCTAGCTCAGTGCTATCACCTTCTCTTCTGTAGGGGCCTGGAGGCCGTTACCTGTGGGTTCCTGCTAAGACTGTTGTTCTGCTCTCCTTAGAACTCAGGGTGTTCCTTCAGCCCCCTTAGCCCCACAGAGGAGCTTTGCAAGCAAGTATGGGGGTCCCCCAGCCCTAGTCCATGCCTTTGAGCACTACTAAATGAGTGCCAGTTCCTCTTCTGTAACTTCCCAGCACCTAAGGGGTACGCAACAGCATATCGGGTATGACCCCAAGGACTTTAAGGCCTCCCTTAAATTCCGTATGTGTGGGGGCAAAATTGAGTATCTCAGGTCTCTTGATTTATAAACAAAACAGTCAGAGTAGCACTTGGCTGCCAGCTTAGTACAAATGTGTTCTTTGTAAAGGTGTTTGAGTTTGACATCTCTCTCATTTCACTTCTCAATTTCTTCCTCTGCCTAACGGGCACAATAATTCCTGCCATGTGAAATTGTTGCAAGGGTTGAAGGACACCGTAAGGAAAGCCCCTGGGGGCTGAATGTCTCTCATCTGCCCTCTCAGATACCATCACCTGCTCTTACTCTCTCTGAGCTTCACTGACTTTTTCAAAAGGCAAATTCAATAAATACCTCTTCATCTATTTGATAGCCATCTGATGGAGTCTTAGTATGAATTTAATGACTATGGAGGTGAAGCACTTGGCCAATAAAAAGTATTGTAGAAATCTCAAGGGATTGCTGGGTTCGGGGAACTTTCATTCTACATCTGGAGTTCACTTTTTTGGTTTGTTTTTTATAAAGAGCAAGTAATAATAAACCCAAGTGTACGTTGCCAGCCCTTTAAACCTTGAGAGTGTGTAGAATGACTTCCTTTCCTCTAGGGCTGGAGTTGGCGACTTTTCATGTGAAGGGGCAATTAGTAAATAGTATAGACTTTGTGGAGCAAACCTGGGCATCTTTACTGTCAACACTGCCATCCTAGTGTGCAGACAGTGGAGCCCGCCTCTCCAGAGGGGGCTGACAAGGCTGGTGGTGGCTGCCATTGTCTTCTGGGCCGTAACCTCCGTGCTAGGATAATACTGAAATGACAGTGTTCTTTGATGAAATGCTTTCAGGTAAGTCCAGAAAGTTATGGATTCCAGTGATGCCCCCTCCCCACACACCCCAGAAATAAGAACTCTGAAAAGGGAACTGGCTAGAAAACCACCTCAGTTAGTTCAGTCAGTTGGGTCATGTAGAAAACTGGGCTTTTTTTTTTTTTTTTTTAAGGATTTATTTATTTATGCATGCAAGAGCTGGGTACAGGCCAGAGATGTGGGGTGGGTAGGTGGTGAGAGGATTCACCAGAGACAGTGGGGAACAGAACAGGCAGACTGATGAAATACGCTGCTGAGGGGAGCAGCGGGCGAGGCAGGAGAGGTCTGCTGCACCATGTGGGTAGCTTCCTGGCTGGCCTGGGATCGAACTCGTGCTGTAGAGGCTGCAGATTGCTTCATAGAGTGGTGCTTAACCCCTTGCACCACCAGGGAGGCCCAAACTGGGCTGTTGAACAACTTTGGGTGCACAAAGTTGCTTTGACTCTTTGGTTCATGTGTGGATGATTAATCTGATGGTCATCTCAGCCCCTGTGCCCAGGGTTCTGTCTGCCAGTCCCTAGTCTCAGCTCGGCGTGGGCAGAGCATCATGGTGCTTGTCCCCTGTTACAGGAAAAGTGCATGCGGGGAGCATGAGAATGTCCAGACGCAATGGTGAGGATTCAGTCTCAGAAAATGGAGACTGCTGAAGATCACTGCTAGCATTGGAAGCTGGGAAGCTACCCCGAGGCCTTTCCCTGGACCCCGAGACCTCCCAGATCTTTCTATGTGGTGGTGGTTTGCAGCCTGTAGAGCGTTCTGTGTGTTTGGTCTCTTTCCTTGTCCTCACATCAATCCCGGCAGGTTCATGGCTCTGTGTGCAGGGGTGTATCAATATTTCACCACTAATTAGCTAGAAAAGGCAATGTTAATGAACTTCCACTTCTGAGCGAGAACACAGTAACACTTAGCACTAAAACATACTGTGTGAGACTAGAAAGTGTCTTTCAAAGCAGGGCTGTTACTGCTGTTTTACAGAAAATTCTTGAGGCTCAGAGAAATGTAGGGTCTTGTCCAGCTCAGCAGGTCATAAGCCGTGGGCCGCGATGCCTCCAGCCTTCCTCCCTGGCCCTGTGAGCTCCCCGTCCCATCCTCAGTAACCTCCTCCCGCAGGCAGGTCTGAGTGGTGCAAGGCAAGGGCAGGGCATCCTTCTGTGCACTGTTGCGTGGGTACAGTCCATGGGTCCCGTGTCCTCCCATACTTGTGGTTCTTGGCCTCACAGTAATTCTATCACCTGAGTGCTACTCTATCTTTGGGGGAAAAATGCTAAAAGAGAAAAGGGAAAGATGAAAAAAAGAAAAATGACATGTTTGAAGACATGAGACTCTTACTCATGGCCCCAGTTATGACAGGACCTTGCTAAAACCTTAAATGGAAGCACCCAGTCCCCAAGGCCAGGAAGTCTATTGACCAGTGCAGAAATTTACAGCTTCCACAGAGGGGAACACTGAGCAGAGATCTCAGCAACTCACTTTTATTGCCTAATTCTACGGCAAAGATGCAGAGAATGCACGAAAAAGATTCTTCCGGGTCTGGAGCTGGACCGGTGGCTCATTAGAGAGACAACCTGGTGGGTAGGAGTTAGACAGGCTAGAATAGTCGTTATGGCTTTGCCATTCACTGCATGACAAGGGGCATCAGTCTTGACTTGTGAAGTGCATGAACATTTTACCAGATTATTGGAGGAGCGAAAGAAATGATGTCTATAAATTGCCAGACACTGTGCCAGACACATAATAAACATGATAATGACCAACATTATTGAGTACTTACTGTGTGCTAGACATCATTTCTACTGCTTCACATGATCAACAAATTGAGCACGACTCTCACCCCTGAAGACCCGTTAATGTTATAGTCCTTCCACAATTACAGAAATAAAGCAATGAAGACATTGGATAAATAACCAGCATCACCCAGCTCAGGGCTGTCAGAGTCAGCGTTTGAACCCGGGCGATTCAACTTCAGTCTCCTGTTTTATTTGTAATTGAGATCTGATTTATGGTCACTCCACTGCATTCTTTAAGGTGTGCCTTGAAAGAGGCTACCTTTTGACATAGGCGCTTCCCTGTAAAACCATCACCACAATTAAGATAACGAATGTGTATCCATCAGCCCCCATTTTTCCTCATGTTGCTCCTCCACCTGTCTCCCGGTTACACCCCCAGGCACCCACCAACCTGCTCTCCAACTGTAGATGTGCATTTTCTCCAATTGGGTGGTGCACCCTAACTCTTTTGTTTTTGTCTGACTTCTTTTACTCAACATACTCATTTTGGATTCATTCCCATTGTGTTTATCAGTGGTTCAGTCTATGTTATTGTTCATTATTTGGTTAGAACTATGGCTTTCTTATTCATGCACCTGTTGATGCACACTTGAGTATTTCAAGGTTTTGGCTGTTTATACATAAAGCCGTGAACGTCAGTATGCAGATATTTATACAGACATTTGCTTTCCCTCCTTTTAATCAAAAAAAAAAAAAAAACCTATAATGGTTTCCTCTTGAGATAAGCTCAATCAACCTTAGGAGAACTGAAAAATAGTGGCCTCGCCTGAGATTCCTTTCTCGAGATTGCACGTTGTCCAGGAGAGAAGCCGGTGGCAGATGGTGCTACTTCTTTTCCAGCATAATGGCAGAGAACAAGGAACCCCTGGCCTTCCGTGTTCACAAGTGGAAGCCCTTCAGGGGTAGAAGAAGGAGTAAAACGAGGGCAAAGGTGCTGATTATTGAATGTGCTTTACTGGAAAGCAGAGTCCAATCTACCTGTCAAGATGTTCAACCTGATTGTGTTGTCAGCGCAGTTACTGGTGATGAACGACCAGGCCCCGCCACATTACTTGCCAAAAGCTAATGTGAAAGCTCCAGTGACTGAGGCAGGAAATGAGATCCCTGGATGTGTCCAGAGTCAGCGAGACAATTAATCTGATTTACATCCACCGCGTCTCACAGAACTAAAATTTCATCTGCTGCTTCTAAGCGCTCGTCTGAGGTGAAACCACATTACTTTAAGTGAGACCCATCAGTCCAGCTGTGTATGAAATGTGCCAAGGCTAACAAGGATGGAAAACCAGGAGATGGGCTCGGAGGTCCCGGTTGCTGTCCTGGCAGGAGGGCATGTTGGACGGGCCCTCAGGTGGGAGGCATGAAGAAGGCGTCTTGGGGCTGAGGCTGCATCCCGTGGATGGCACGAGGATGTGATAAGCCTCGAAGGCCCGAGTGATAAACCACCAGGCCCAGCTGGCGGGGAGAGACAAAGGCTGCTCCCCAAAGCAGGAAAGAACAGATTCTGGGAGAACGAGGGTAACGTGCAGGGAGCTCAGGGCAGGCTGATCTGAGCTGTCCTCTCCCGCGGGGTTTGCAGGCACTGATACCAAACACCAGTAAGTTGGAAATGAGGGCAGGAAAATTGAGCTGCGGTTACAAAACTCATCTCACAAGCGCAGGCCTGAGAGGACAACCTGGGGCGGGGCGGGGGGGGGGAGGCTGCTGTGCGACTTCTTGGGGCCCGAGGCCCTGCCGCAGCACCCATCACTCGGAGCCGGGACTTCGGGTGGGTGAGACATTATTTTCAGTCTTTCAGGTTCGAAGACTTTTCAAAACCCAGGCACAGTGGTGTCTTACTCTGGGAGTCGACTTGGAAGGCGTTGCTCACTGTTCCCTGTGTAATAACCATAGAAGTCAAGTGTATTTGGGGCAGAAACTGTGGCCACTTCAGTAGGGGAAGGACCCTGCTTCTCTCCTCCTAGGATTGTCGCGGGTGACCCTGAAAGATGAAAAAGGCCAGATTCCAATTCTTGGCTAATCGCCATCCGGCACTCTGCATTCTGTCCACACCCTGAATGTGCCCGTCTTGGTGATCCTGAGTAACTGCAACTCCCCACCCCACCTTATGGCTAACAAACCTTCATGGAGAAACTACTATGTGCTGGCGACACAGAGAGGAGAGGCGCTGACCCATGAGCGGGGCTGCGGGTGGGGCTCCGTGAGAGCCACAGTCCTGGTGGAAAGCAGGATGGTTCAGCTAAAAGGGTTTCAGAAGAAGCGCCCCACAGGAGGCCTGCTGGGGGGAGAGTGGACACACGGATGGTGAGGCCCCCAGAGACCTCGCTGAGCAGGCACCGCAGCTGAAGAGGAATTAGGGAGGACATCATCCCGGGAGCCCCGCGAGGCTGCAGCTGTGGGAGAAGAGCGGTCTGGAAAGTCTTGTGGTCACGGAGGGACATGGCATCCCCCCGCAGATGCTGAGATGCGCAGGCGCTGGGCAGAGACGGCCACAACTCCTGCCCTCCCACCTGTGTCCAGCTCTTCTCACACCCTTCGGGCGCTTGCTGGTGCCCCCCATTGGCCAACCCAACTTGAAGCCAGCAGGAGGGGGTTACCAGGAGTCAGCTCCCCTGGGGCCCAGAGCAGATCTGAGACGGAGGAACAGCCCTGGGGCCTGGGAGGGCGAGCCAGTGGTCACCACCCAGCCGTCTGGCCACCAGCCCCCACTGCTGCTTGTTGTCAGTAAAGAAACACACCTGCTCGAAGTAGAGGATGGAAAAGTCCTCGGAGCACCACGCGGTCCCGGGGCAGTGTCTGTCCATTCACACACCTGCCAGAAACCGGCATGACGATGGCAGCTTCTTCCGGCGTTCTTTATTTAAGGCAGAAGGAAAAGGTGGAAAAACATCAAGTCGCACAGTATAGGTGTGGCTGTTGGGGTGATCACCACAGCTGGACACAGCCCTGCAGTCCTCACTTTCCTCCACCACTCAGCCTGTCGTCAGCTCAAACTTCTTTACTTGGTAGAATAACTCAACCTCGTGACTGAAGGTCAGTGTTCCCTGTTTATTGAGTTGCCGTAGGTTTCCGTGTATTATGGACTCGGGGGAGCCCAGGGAGAGGTCAGTGGATCCACAGGGTTCCTGATCTCGTCCTCCTTGGCCCCTGGGTATTTGTCTGACACCCCTGGCAGCGACCCAAAAGCAAGACAAAGGGACACGCTATGCAGGTGTCAACCTCTGGGGGCTCAGGACAGACATCAGGAGGGAGGAGATGGACTATCCAGATGACCTGGATAATGTTGCCCTGAGACATAACGTTGCAAAAGAGGAGTGTGGCCTCCACCTTGGTCTGGAAAGTCAGAGGTTCTGCCTGATGCTGAATGCAAATGGAATGAGAAGCGCACAGAGGTAGTGGACTGACTTGTTAATTAATCCACCGGGTCATGCAATCTGGGCAAAGGCACAAGTGTGACCCCTGACCTCCACTGTGCTGTGTTCTGCTGATGATCACCCCCCTATTCCGGAAGTATCCTTAGACCAACATAGCAATTTACTATTGTCTCACAAACAACTCACCACTATAATAGTATCTTTATTTAACAAAAACACTTTGGCACAATGAATAATGGTCACGGACTACAGTAAGGGCTCACTGTGTGCTAAGGCACTATTGCATACCTTCTGCAAAGATATCTCAGGTGAATCTGCGGAGTAAATGAATGTTTGCTCAACTTTTCAGATAAGAAATTGAGACTTAGGGTCCTCCCTCGTGGTTTTGAGGACTGAGTCTCAGCACTGAGGAGCTGTCAGCAGCCACTCCAGCATGAGTTCCATCCCTGGCCAGGGAGCTGACCCACATGGCACAGAAGACCTCCTGTCTCACCCGCTGCTCCCCTCAGCAGTGTATTCAGTAGATTCACCTGTTCTGTTCCCCACTCTGTCTCTGGTGAATCCTCTCACCACCACCCCCCCCAGCTCTGGCCTGCACCTTAATTCTTGCATGCATTAAAAACAATAAAATAAAATCTTTTAAAAAAATTGAGACTTAGAATAAGTAACTTGCTTTAAAAAAAAAAGTGCAATGGAAAGACAAGACTCAAATCCAGACAAACAGGTGAACCCCTCCCCCTGCCCCACTGCTGGTTTCTGCTGGCCCCTTTCAACTTCACTGCAAGCAAGCAAGGCGATTATATTTCTGTTCTATGCACAATGAGTCAGATGAGCAGTGCCCCGCTGGACAAAGAAGAAGCTGGGGTAGAAACCTGCCCGGCCTCACTCCACAACCCATGTCTTTCCTATTCTGTAAGAACATTCTTTAAACTTCAGAACAAGTTAAGAGGGGAGGGTCAGAGTCGTGAGAGAACAAGTCCAGCCGGGAGGCAGTGGCAGGGCAAGCACTGGACATGCAGGGCAATTTCGTGGCCAAGGGCACAGCCCGACAGGGCTGGCAAGAGCCAGAGGCAGATGCTGGACGCCAGATGAGCTGGACACAGGAAAGGGGATAGTGGACGTTTTTGCACTCAGTTATGGATTATATTTCATTTGCCACAAACAGATTCTTTCTGGAATTGTAAATCCAATGGCAGATTCTTCGAGAAGAAAATTAAAAATCAAAAGATACAAAAACAAATCTCTTTTGAATCTCTGCCTTTGCCCCCACCCTGGCCACACTTGAGAGAAATAGAGCAGTTCAGTTCCTGTTGGTACGTTACCATGGAGACGGCGCCCACGTGACCTCCAGTCATGACTCACCACTGCAGGAGTCTCCAAACTTAATTATTTATTAATAGGCTTTTACCAGGGCAGTCTCCAGAGGTAGAACATCTTGTTTCCAAGGCCGGGACAGCAGAGAGAAACAGAGGCAGAAAATACGATGCAATTACAAAGAATTAATTAGAACCTCTGTAAAAGCACCGGCAAACATGCCTGAGGACAATCTGCGGTGGGATTTCAGGGTCCTCAGGTGTCTGGGGAAGAAAAAGGAAAATGAGCAGCAGGTCTCCAATAATCCTTTCTCCTGTGACACTGAGTTTTGCACACAGTTCCTGCCATGAGCTTGTTATTCAGGATGGATTAGTGAGCTATGACTTCCAGAAAGAGAGTTCTGGAATGAATACACACACACACACACACACACACACACACAATCACAATGTTTTAATCGGTACACCTCTCCAAATATAGCATACTCAGATGGTCTTAGCTAATAACTCCTTAATTAGGTCATTAATTAATAGGGGTACTTAAAAATGTTAGCTGTGGGGCCTCCCTGGTGGCCTAAGTGTTAAGTCTCAGCACTATCATAGCTACGGCCTGAGTTAGATCCCCAGGCAGGGAGCTGACCCACATTTGGCGCAGCAGACCTCTCCTGTCTCTCCTGCTGCTCCCCACTCTGTCTCTGGTGAATACTGTCACCCCCTGACACTTCTGGCCTGTACCCCAGTTCTTCTACATGATAGATAAATATTTTTTTAAAATCCTATTTAAAAAAAAATGATAGTTGTGGTGGAATTAAGTCTTGCATGTAATTCCCAACATACCTATTTACATGACGGCACTGAATAATTGTTAATTTATTACTTTATTTATCTTTAAACCTAGTGAATGGAAGTGGAACGGGAAAAGCACGAAGGTAGTTGAGTAACTTGTTAATTCATCGATTGGCTCATCCAGTCTCTTATTCACTGAACTACGGGCTTCCTCATTCACTGGTCTGTACTCACTAGGCATCCGGTATTGCTTTGGCTGTCACATGAGACAAGGGCTGCTAGCTTCTTGGTAAAAGATCCTTGGTTACATTAAACTGTGTGCTGATGGAAGGGTGTGCTAAATGTCACAATAAAATATCCAAATGAAGTCACAGATTGCACAGTGATTCCGTGTCTAGGATAGATTAGACCCCTGCTGATAATCCTTCCTCGTCTAAGTCTCTGAATCTATGTGAAGGTCTCAACTAATTTTAAGATTGTGTCACAAAAACTTCAATTCTTTTATTGAGTTTGTTTCTATTTGCTGCTGTGTGGTGATCTTTAAGCCATAAAGAAACCCTCAAGGATCAGACAGAATATTCAGTCTGCCCTTTAGCAACCAAAGTTCAGACTTCTACTCCCTTCAGGTTAGGAGGTAATTATTTGGCATTCCAGGCTCTAATGCAGTGGAATCTAGGCTGTGGAGGGTGCATGGTCTAGGAAGAATGTACAGGGTTATGATAAAATGCATAGAAGCTGCTCTAGTGGCTGGGTATTATGTCAGGTTCTTTATGGATATAATAGTTCTAGTCCTTGAAATACTCCAAAGTAAGTATGATTAGTCAGAGATTTTCACTGGGGAGGAATTTAGACTTGGAAATTTTAATCATCAGGTCAAATGTCCTACAGCAGCAAAGCTAGACAGACATTTAGAGTTTCTAACCCCAAAGTCAGACTTCATTGACTACGATCCAGTCTAGCCTCATTCCCATGCCCTCCGGGAAGACCCATATTCATTCCTGATCAAAAGGCTTAACCAGAATGAATTTGAACAAGAACGTTATCTGAAATTAATAACCACATCATCACTAATATTAAGCCTTTAAAATAATCCTTGTTGAAGTCAGGATTATTGGAAGGATTCATGGAATCAATACTCTTCTTTGGCATTGATCTGAAAATTTAGTGACACAAACAGGAGGGAACTAGAGACAGCTCCTGAGAAACAGTAAAGAGGAAGAAATGTTCACAATGGATCAATTATGACAAAGCCAAATGAAACAACTAAAAACTCCAATAAAGCAAACTTTAGAACATGGACTGGTTTCAAATTGCATGTTCCATGAAGTTAAATCACAAGGAACCAGGCATTGCCAAAACCATGTTGAAAAAGAAGAGCAAATTTAGAACACTCACACTTCCCAGGTTCAAGACTGAGAAGACAAGGTTTCAGTTAATAAGGAAATACTAAAATATCAAAATAATAAAATTGAGAGTCCAGAAATAAATTCTTTTAATTGTAGTCAAATAATCTTCAATCAGGACACCCAGACAACCTCACGGGGGAGGAGAAAAGTGTTTCTAACTGATGACGTGAAGATAAGTAGGTATTCAGATGTGTAAGAATGAGATTAGACCCCCTTAGACCACACCCACAGATTCAAAAATATACCACAGACCTAAAAGTTAGGGGGCAACCAGTGAAAATCACTGGGGTACATCTCCTTGACCTTGGGCTGGGCAGGCCCTTCTTAGATGTGACCACAAAGCACAAGAGACAAAATGGATAAATTGGCTGTCATAAAAATGAAAATGTGTGTGCCATAGATAGTACCCTCAAGAAAATGAAAAAGGATGTGGACATAATATATTTGCAAATCCTTCATCTAATGAGGAACCACATCCAGATTCTATAAAGAATGCATTAACACAATAATAAAAAAGAAAATGGAAGGCACAAAGAAATTTGGATTGTCCATTCTCCAAAGAAGTTAAGCACTTACAGCCAAAAAACACATGCAGAGATGCTCAATATAATTAACCACTAGGGAAATGCATTCAGAACCACAGTGTGATGCTGTGATAGTTCCACCAAGACAGCTATAATCAAAAAGAGAGATAATAGCAAGTGTTGGCAAGGATGCGGGGGGAAAAAACAGAGATCCCCTATTTTAAGTAAAACCAAAACAGAAAACACAAAACTCCATTAAAAGCATGGAAATTTTGATTAACAGGTCAAATACACCAGAGCTAGTAAGGAAAGTTAGGAAGAAACTCAGCGTATTCTATCCCAAAGACAGGATTTATTTGACAGTGGCTGTTCTCCACAAAAGTAATTTTATATATCAGTAGCTTCAATACAAATATTTTTTGGAACATGGCAAAATGATAAAAAAAAATGCAATGAGTCAAAACTATGCATGTGAAACAGTTTAACATGCATGTTAATATATGTTAATTCAGTAATGTGTGTTAGTTAACATATATGCTTTTATATTGCTTAGCTGGATGAACTCATATTCCTCAGACCCAAATCCTACATCACCTCATTTTTTTGGTCATTGTTTTTATTTATATATTTTTTACATCACCGTCCATTTTTAAACAATGTTTGCTTTCCCCCTACCCTCAGGTGTAGGCCCCATAGAATTTCCTTCCCCAAGGCACCCGTGAGGCATCACCTCAGTCCCCTGTGCTCCTCCCTCCCTCCCTCTGGTCCCTCTCCCACCTCCCCCCCTGCAGGATGTCTCTGGTCTATAATTGTCTGTTTGTTTTTGTTTTGTTTTGCTGTGTTTTGTACTGTTATTATTTTTTCCCCTGATATCTTATTTGGTTCCCCTGTATTTCTCCTATATGTGAAACCATCTGATATTTTTCTTTTTCCTTCTGATTTATTTCAGTGAGCATCATTCCTTCTAGCTCCATCCATGTTGGTGCAAATTGCATGAGTTTATCTTTTTGATTGCTGAATAGTATTCCATCACATATATATGCCACATCTTCTTGATCCAGTCATCTATTTTCGGGCATTTGGACATTGTTTTTAATAGGGAGACATGAAGGTTGTCTTACTAAAGTTGGGTGAAAGACAGAGGCACACACTATGCTTGGAAATATTCATCATTGTGTTGGAAGAACCAGCAGTGCAGAGACTCAATAACTGAATGTGCAGAAGTAAATTATTTTTATTGAGGTCACATTGGTTAACAACACTGTATGTGATTTAGAGGCTCAGGATCCCTTCCCCTCTACCCCCCACACCCAAGGCCAAGGCACACATAGTTATTTTTGTTTGAGGATGAAATGATTATCTGGAAAGTCAGAAAGAATCCATGGGAGGCCCACTCTAAAAAGGAGTAAAATTAAGCCCAATTGAAGCTTGCAATATCTATACACAAAAGTAAGAAACTTCAAATATACAAACAGAGCTTCCTGGGAGATGTATTAAAGGATATGATTTAATTTATAATAGCACCCAAAAAAGTTAAGAAAACAACATGCAAAAATCATATTAAAATATTCCTGAAAGACGAAAAGTAGACTTGGACAAATGGAAAGACATACTATGTTCCTGAAAGAAATGTTTGATAACATGAAAATGTATTTTCCACAGGTTAATATACAGATTTTAAAAAACTGTTTTCAAAGACCAAATTTAAAAAAAAAGTTTTTTTTCCTGGATTTAGACAAACTAATTATAAAGTTAATTTGCAAGAATGAAAAGCAAAAAATAGCAAAAAAAAAGACTCTATAATTAAAACATTGTGAACAGAACCAGAAATAGACTCCTTGAACATGAAAACTTAATATATAATATCATAGCTTCTCCTACCAGTGGGGGGAGGATGTGCATGTCATTGAATGAAAGCAGAATAGAGACATGACCAAGTGAAAATGAGAAACATGGTCTATTCCTCGCAGCACATCCACATACTGGCAAAAATTCAAAAGGAATCAGATATTTAAATGTGAAAAATATCTTTCCTACCCTGCAAGAAAATATGGTGATAAATGACTTAAAAATAATTTTTTAAATTCAGAATCAATTGGCAAAAACTCTGTTTCTCATTCTCTCTCTGATTATATAAATATAAACCCAGTGAAAATGTATAATTGCATCACCAACTCAGTCCTTTCTAGCAAAATTATATGTCCCTGTACTCTTTCACCCTGCAGTCACTGTTGTAGAAACCTATCATGTCAATACTTTCCAAAAGCACGAAAGTGCATATTCACAAAGGCATTTGTAACAGCTTTTTGTCATAGTAAAAGACTCACCCCAAGTACATCAAAAGGGGACTGGTTAAGTAAACTATGAATATACAATGAACCACCATGTAATTAACATTTTTATTTATGTGTTGCCTTATGTGATCTTTGGGATGTATTGTTAAATCAAAAAAAAAAAAAAAACCAAGGTGGAGAAATTTTTGAATAGTATGCCACCATTTAACTGAGAAAGGGAAAAGGTTTTATCTCTTTCCTTGTCTGTTTATTGAGATGTAGATCCTTTATTTAAAAAACAGAAGAAAAAACATGTTTTGTGATACTTATCTCAAGGTGTCAGGGATATCGCTTAGATTCATGTGCCTCCTATGTATCCAGTACTTAATATTATATGATTAAATATCATAATTACATCAATCTTAAATATCAAATAGGGGATAAAATGAAGGGACTTGTTCCTTACCTATCTTAACATCAAGTAGAGATTGTAACACATTCCAGAACAGAAAAGGGTGAAATCTATCCTATGTAAGATCTCTCCAGCAGTAAGAAAAAATAACATATTAGAGTGAATGCAAGTCATAGACAATTTAAAATGTTTTGCCCATGAAGTAACTGGCCAGAATCACTTGCTCTAAGTCGCTCTGTAATGAGCTTTGTTATGGGCAGGAAGCTGACTTAGCCAAGGGTATGAGACAATAATAATTTTTCTTACTAGGCAACTTTAAATATCATACTCCTACATTGCTTTTGATAAATATTTACCTGTCATAGTCAGCGACCGGAGAGGTTAGCAGCACGTCAGAACATTGAGATTAGCATCTCAGTGATCATTTTTCAGGGTGAGTTGAAGAGGTATTTTTAGTTGCTTAGATTAGGAACCACAGCATTATAACTTGCAGACCAAATATAGCCCCCTGTCCAATAAGTAAGATTTTACTGGAATGGACCCATGCTCATCATTTATTGTAATCCATGGCTGTTTTCACATTGCAATAGTGGTTCAGTTACCCCAGAAACCATAGACTACAAAACCTAACTTTTATTGTCTCGATCCTGCAGAAAACTATAATGATCTCTGGTTTAGATGAGCTGCCATCTCTCTCCTCACAAATCCCCATGATCCAAGCTCCCCCTTCTACAAATGGCATCCAGAGTCATCCTTTTTACATAAAATTGCATACCATTCATTTTTTCTTAATTCATGGCTGCGGTTTCTCCTTCCTCTTACAGCAGAGACTACGCTTTTCTGGACCTCCAGACCCTGCTTGCTTCAGTGTGGCGGTGTCTGCCACATCTTGAGGCGAGCCCTCTCTTTATACCCCTAGCCTTCTGCCTCAGTGTCCCACTTGTGTCCGCTCATCCTTCAACCTCAGCTTCAAGTTCACTTCTGAAAAGGCATCCCTCCTCTTAAAATAATCACTATTCCACCCCCTAACTGCTAACTTCTCTCAGTCTACTCTTTTATTTGTTTTTATGGCATGCCTTAAAATTTGTTTTTATCTTATCATTTATAAGTTTGACTGATGCCTGTTTATGCCACTAGACAATAAGCTCGGTGAGGGTAATAACACTTTTTTTTTTTTTAACTAATGTACCATATGCCTGTTTACAAATTTCTTGCCATAAATTTTTTTATTCATTTTTCATTCACTTTTGAATGAAGAATGTAGTATTTTGATGTTGATTGAGTGGAGGCAAACTCTTTAAATGAGGAAGACAGTTGGCAGAGTTTGAATTTCTCAAATAAAACAAATGAGAAAAGAGAAGCTTGTGCAGCACCCAGAAAATCCAGGTAGATCCCCTAAGTCTTAATTTCAGAAACTTAAAAATAAATCAGTAAATAGGTTGATTGGGAAGATATCAGGTGTTCACCTTTGAGAGTCACCTGGAATACCAATAACTCAAATGATATATAGTTTAAAAAAAAAATGAGAAAAGAGATAAGGGTTTCAGAGTACAAATCTCAGAGAACAACATTGCAAATAATAGGATTTCAGGAGGAGGGAAAAGGAGAAAAAGAACAAATAAAGGAGAGGCAATAATTGACCAAAATAAAAATGAAATCACCCTGAAGCGTGTGAGTAGGGCATGTATTTGCACATTAAAAAAGATGCAGGTTCCAGTTAGAGCTGATGTCAAAAGACAAACACACTTAGATTCATCCTGATAAATTTCTAAAACTTCAGTGCTTACAAAGTTCTAGTTAAAAAGAAAAAGTTTCCTGTATTAGTCTCTTCGGGCTGTCAGAACAGAGCACCATGAACTGGGTAATCTCAACAACAGAAATTTATTTTCTCACAGTTCCAGGCACTGAAGTCCAAGATTAATGCACCAGCAAGCTTGGTTTCTGGCGAGGCCTTTCTCTCTGATTTGAGGTGATTGCCTTTTCACTCTGACCTCACCTGGCCTTTCCTCTGTGCATTTGGAAGGGAAGAAATCACTGGTCCTTTCCTCATCTTCCAAGAACTGCCATGCTCTCAGGTTGCTACGCCACTCTAATGGCCTCAGATGATCTTAATTATCTCCATTAAAGATGCTTTCTCCAAATATATCCCATGGGCATCAGGGCTTCAACATTTGATTTTTGGAGGATACAATTTAGCCCATGACAGTGCTTTAAAAAAGAAAAAAAGAATCAAACTACCATTGCTCTTATGGTCTGTAAAGATGGGGCCTAGATGGTGGTGGACGAACATTTGAAGACTCCTCAGACAGAGGGCTACGGTGTAATTATTCTGTGCCTAACCCAGTCGTGATCCATTTATTAGAGTTAAAAGGAATATAGCTGTAAAGACATCAGGATTCAGAGAATATGTGACTCGTTCACATTATCAGAGAAAAGTGCTCAAAGACCAACTCCAACAAGCACATCATCAGAATAGAGAGCTCAAGGTAGGAGAGGTCTAAGGAGAGGAACATTTGCTGAACAGCGAACCTTGGTTTACACACTTATCTAAATGGATGATGACAGAATCTCTAGTAAAATATAGGAGAGCGCTAACCTAGATTAGTAAAATAGACGGAGCGTCCGCCAGGAAAATTATAATAGCTTATCTCTAAACGTACTTAATTAGCTCTTGGAAAACAGAGTTGGATGTGGGGGGGGGGGGAAGCAGAATTCTGAAGCTATCATCTGGGTTTGGATTGGACAGTGGTAAGTAAAAAGGAAAAATAGAAGGACCAAGTAGACCACTATGCCACTTGGACCAAGAAGACAAAAATAAAAGAGGATGAAATGCAGTGAATATCAATTTCAGCAAACTAATGGGGATAAAAAGAAATCATGACATTAAATAGTAGAAAAAATGGTGGAAAGTAAAATTTATATATCTTTATATAAATTTTATTTACATAAAATGTATACATTTATGTGAACCTATTAAATTATTTCATTAGAAACAGGTTGGTAGAATTAAAAGTATTAAACATGCCATTTATTTTTTGAAAAATTAACTTTAAAGTGTCTTTAAGAGCTATAAAAGAGGTATCAGGCAAAAAGAATAAAACTAACAGCAGAAGTGGCAATATTAACTTAATCAAAATGATCTTTTAGATTAAAAATACCAAACTGAGACATAATATAATGCTATAACTGGTGTAGAGGACATTACTACCATAAACTTGTATGTACTAAATAACATGAATTAAATACACAAACCATTTAGAAAATGAAGGAGAATTTGGTAAGCATTCAATATGGTAGATTTGATTGCACTCATTTTAAATTAGTTGGACCAAGTAGACAAAAATAAACAGTATAAAGGAATTTAATGATATAATTAATAAATTTATTTAATATATGGACTTATACATTTCTAGAGAGCATTACTTTTTTAAGATTTTTTTAATATTTACATAGAAGAACTGGGGTGCAGGCCAGAGGTACAGGGGTTCACCAAAGACAGAGTAGGGAGCAAAACAGGCAGATCTACTGAAATACACTGCTGAGGGGAGCAGTGGGTGAGACAGGAGAGGTCCACTGTGCTATGTGGGTAGCTCCCTGGCAGGGTCTCGAACTTAGGGCTTGGCAGTGTTATCACTGAGACTTAACCACTAGGCCACCAGGGAGGCCCAAGAGTATATTTTTGAAGTCCACAGGACATTCCCATAGACATATCTAAACCTCATGACAAAGAAGATTTTAATGCATACATGCTCTAATTAAATGACAGTAAAATCACATGGAATACTGAAGGATTATCAGGATAATCTCATCCACTTGGAACCTGAGAAATAAGCTAATGGATATTCCTGGAATCAAACAGTACATCAAACATGACAATGTAAAAGATCCATAAAGCAATAAAAAGAGTATGTAATGAATAAAAAATGAAGCCCAGCATATGTATAATGGACACATTGATAACTTTATATATAAAGAATGGAAATAAAAATAGAAGATATTACTCTTCTCACGATTTTAGAAAAATAATCTCAGCAGAACCAGAGACTGGAAAGAATAGATAATGACAGAGACTGGGAAGAAAAGATTAGAAAAGAAGGAAAAGTGGAATCAATGAAAATTAATTAAAAATAGTAAATTGGTCATAGAATTTAAGGCTGCTGTGTGAAAAGAACTTAACAAAACAGAAGGAGGAGAATGAGGAGAAAGAGGAGAAAGAAAATGTATGAGTAAGTATTAGGAAAAGAAGTATTTCTATAAACATACTGAGTAGAGAGATAACTACCAAACATTTGAAATACCAGAAAAAGTGAATTATTTCCTAGCAAAATATAAATGGTGACTGCACCTGGAGGAGGAAAATCCTGTGTGGTCAGAGCATTTAGCAAGGCTGTAAAACAGTGGTACTGCAACAACAATTAAGAAATAAAAATATTTAAAATATTTAAAAAAATATTGATCCATGAAGAAGTAGAAACTTAAGCTGAGCAATTACTCTAAGCAGGAATGTAAAAATGGTTACCTATCTGACACTGAAAAGGTACCCCCGGGGGTTCTCAGTTAAATTCCATCTGATCTCAAAGCAAAAGAAAATTACAACATTGGGGCCTCCCTGGTGGCACAGGGGTTAAGTCTCAGCACTATGAAGCTATTGGCAGCCACTGCAGCACGAGTTCGATCCCGGGCCAGGGAGCTGACCCACATGGCCTGGCAGACCTTTGCTGTCTCCCCTCTGCTCCCCACAGTGGTTGTATCTCAGTGGATCTGCCCATTCTGTTCCCCACTCTGTTTCTGGTGAATCCTCTCACCCCCCCCCCACACCTCTGGCCTGTACCCCAGTTCTTGTATGCATAAATAAATAAATCTTTAAAAAAACTCCAACATTATAAATATGTATCACCAAAAATATTAGTTTGTTTCAAATTATTTTAAGAATATCTCTTTAATTTACAAATTCGAATGGATAAAAATTTCCAAGAAAATGAATTCAGCAACAAAAGGAATGGAATAGTGATACATGACACAAAATGCATGAATTTCAAGTAAAAGAAGCAAGGCACAGAGACCACGTATTTTATGATTCATCTTTATAAAATGGTAAAAAAAAATAGCAAGTCTATAGACACAAGAAAAGTCACATGATTGAAGTCATTGGCTGTCGCCAGTAAAGTCAAAAAATAGGAATAAAAGATTAAATTTACCAACAGTCAGCAACAAATGTTATTTTTTATCAGATTACTAAAACATTTCAGTTTAAATCAAGAACTAGATAAGGATGTCCACTGTTAGTCGCTATTTTCTTGAAATTTCTATTTCCTATTTTCTAAATTTCTATTTTCTTGAAATGCAATGGGAACAGAAATTAAATAAGGATATAAATATAAAGATAAATGTGATAAACTTATGTTATATTGATAATTTTACTTTATACCCAGAAACCCCAAAAGGCCATAATTACAATGAAAACAAAATTCTCCTTTAATGGATAAGAGAATTTGGTGAGGAACCATGTGGTAAAATTGATTTGTGGCAAAGCTAGAGAAAGAAGTTTTTCTGCATTTATAAGTTGAAGTCGAACCAAAATTACATTCACAATGGCGAGAAACAACAATACAGTTTTAGGAATAGACATAAAATGAAAGTGATCGAAACTTTATCAATAAAACTTTTACAAAGTTGTCTTAACGGCTATAAATCAAAATCTGAACAAGCAGAAAGACATGCAGTTGTTGCCAAATACCATAAAAATGCCAATTCTTTTGAAATCAATGTAAAGTTTAATATATTTCCAATTTAGTCCCAATGTATCTTTTAAATTGGAAAAATCATCCTGAATTTATATGAATTAATTCCAGATGATTGCCAAGAAAATCATGCAAAAGAAGAATAGAAAAAGTGAGTTTGACTTACATAAAATATTCAAAAGAGCCCCCCAAGTCAGTTCATCACAGTATTGGCATATAAATAGACAGATAGGCTAGTAAAACAGATTCAGTAGTTCAGAACAATATCTAAGGATGAGTAAGTATTGAATATACAATGACAGTAATATTTCAACCAGTGGGAAAATGGATTACTTGCAAATGCTATTGTCGTAACTGGTTACCCTCCCAGGAGAAAATAAAGTTTAATCCCTGGCTAACCTAAAATGCAAAATAATTCTAAAGAAGTTAAAGATTTTCTTGGAATAGAGTAAGACCGCAATATAAATATAATATAAATCTAATCTAATATAAAATATTAGAAATTTAATATTTAGGATACTAGTCAGGGATAGGATAAAACAAAATCACATGCATATTGGACATAGGCAATGTTAAAAGCTTTGTTTGGACAAAAAGTCCATAAATAAGGCAAATAGAAAACAAAGATGGATTTGGGGAAAAAAATTAACACAAATGATATGAGTTAACATCCATTTTATGTAAATGGCCCTTTCAAATGTCCCAATGGAAAGATTAGCAAAGACTATGAAGGAGCAATGCACAGAAAGGCAATTCCAAATGGCCAACAAACATTAAGATGCTCAATCTCACCTCATTGGTGAATGCAAAGCAGGTAATGAGATATCCCTTTATGCCCCTCACACTGGCAGACACTGAACAGAGCAATCATACCTACTGCTGGCGGGGATACAGAGGAAAGCACACTTTAATATATTGCTGATAGAAATGTGCTTTATGATAGCTTTTTTGGAAAGCAAGCTGGAAATATCTATTACATTAAAAATCTCCTTTGACCCAGACATCCCACAGTGAGAATCTGTTCCAGAAAAACAAAGGCATCAGTGGGTAAAGATACAGGCACAAGGATATTCACTGCATCATTGTTTGTTGTGCCAAAAAGTGGAAAGAGTGAATTTCTGTTAGTAGTGGAAAGGTTGGGTATTGTGAATATTGCAGCGCCTCATGCCACCTGGTGCTCCACCACCTGACTTGGGGATCCCCAGGCTGTATTACTTTATGCGAAGAGCAGGATGTAAAAAGGTGGGTGTGATGTGATCACATTTCTTAAAAGATACATATGTAAGTATACACACATGCATATATATGCACCTAGCGATCTAGCAATCTAGTGATCTGGTGACCTGGTGATCACCTACCTATATCTGTATATGGCTGGAGAAAATTCGAGATTATACCAACCAGGTTATTAAAATGGATTACCTGAGAATAAAGATGGTAGATGATCTTTAATGGAATTAGTGTGCATGGAAAGAGAGGAGAAGAAAGGATATTCCTAATAAGAGTTTCCCAATTAAACACCAGAAATGACTCTTTCCCTCATGGGCAAATGCCCAAGTCAAATAGATTCAGCCTGAGGCAGGCCAGCCAAGGCCTGGTCACTTGCTACAAGTCCAAGATACTTTCTAATTGGGAATAGCAGGAAAGAGGTCCAGAAAACTGGGACAAGAGAAAACCACAGCAAGATAATGGCTGCCATCATCATCAGCATCACTGCTTGTCTCTCACCCACGTGTCTTCCAAGTGCCGCTACATGTCTTTCTCCACATGGCTCCTTCCAAGTCCTCAATTCCTTGCTGCAAATCAAAAGCCAGAAAAGCAAAAAGCTGCAGATCCCACCTGTCTTCGATGTTATATAGCTTCACCTAGCCACTCAGCTCCACTCCAGCTTCCAAGTCTGGCTCATCGCATCCAGGGACTTGTAGTCCCAGGCAGCTGCATGTAGTTGAGGCAGGGAAAATGGCAGATCCCCTTTATAGAATCATATCTGTTACAGATGGCCAACTCTGAAGTCCCTTTGCTTTGTATCAGTGTGTGAATACTTTTAAACCACCCCATTGGGGAGTCCAGACAGGCAAGAGACTGAGATTGCTGCTTGTCTACCTCTCTGAGAAGCTGCTGTGAGTCTTTAAGCCTCTAGGCACTTAAAGACCAAAGATGCATGCTGTGTATGCTGGGGACCGGGTCCCCATTCATGCCTAAGCAGCCTTTCAGCCTAAGTTTTCATGGAACACTCTCTGAAAGCAGCAGGGCAGCTCAGAAGGGGGCGTATTGAACTGGGCTGTGCACTTCAGGTCACTGAGGATTGTAACTCCACATGCCAAAGGCAGAAGCAGCAAAATGTGGAAATCAGACTGAGGGAGGCAGGGAGAGAGCATGTTGGTACTGGCAGAAAGAAACCTGAGTAAGTTGGAGTTCTGTTAAATGGTCCTGGGAAGGTGGTACATGAATATTTTGCAGAAGAAAAAGGAAAATAGGATCAATGGTCAACTAATTTGCAAAAGGCCGAGTGGAAATTAAATGTCTTTACTGCAAGGCTTTTCAGACACTTTTATATGCTAATGTACATCGAACATTAACATTAACTTAAAGGAGTGTGAATTCAGAACACTGACTTGGTTGGAAATCTTGTACATTAATGCTACATTTTCAAAAAAGAGAAACGTGAAATGCTCTTCTATTCTTTCCACCTGCTTCTACAAATGTTCCCCCAGTTTCAACAAAGCCAACTTGACATTGCACTCCCTCCCACCACCAAGTGAATTTATGTTATTCAAATGCAATGAACCACTTTGAGAACAGAAATCCTGTTACTGTGTAGACTATAACTATAACTGTAACAGAAATCCTATACCTTTTGTAGACTGTTCTTCAAACATTCATTAAAAGAATGAGAACGTAGATAAATTTAGACAAAAGGCATAATCCTCAATACAAAGTCTACATGGTATCTCTAAAAACTGTTTAAGGCATTACTGCTGGAGGACAGCTAGAGAAATGTAAGTAACTGATTTAAGAATATCATGAAACGTCTCATTAATCATATTGATTAATGTAGTAATAACACTCTGTATGTGTGTCTTTTGTATGGCGTGTTTGCAACCATCATCTCACTTAATATGCACAATGACTCAATGAGACTCAAATGATCTATTATTAATTCTAATTTTAGGGATAAGAAGAGACCACAGAGGTTATTTATATGCCCAAGGTCACATTTCTATTAAATGAGAGAATTGGAATTAGAAATAGATTTGTCTTTTGATCAGTTTTTTTTTTTTTCAGAAGAACGTCCCAGGTGATATTTTCAGATCAATGGTTTATTAAATCTCTCTAGTCTACCTTTCAAACTGACCACAGAAGTTTTGTTTTATTTTGTTTTTAATATCTGTAGTTTTCTTATCTAGAAATCTGACTTGATTCTTAGAATAATCTGCTTGATTTTGCTTCCTGAGATTGTTTTGAACACTTTGATTATGTTCATTGAAAACCCCTTTCATTTTGTTCTTCCATCCCGGTTTGGAAGTGTATGTTCTCCTGTTTCTCTACTTCCTGCCCCTCAGGTTGTCACTTTACTTGCTTTTGGGATATAAGGCATTTTAATGCAAACTTAGATGTGTCTTTATTTTGGCATTTCCCTTCCCTCCCAAGTGAGGGCAACAGAACAGAACAGAAAGATGCTGATAGGTTTCCAAGGGATAAGCTAATTTCTCTGTCTAGGGTTTACATTTTGTGGGTTCAGTGCACCTTTCAACCTCAAACCCACATGTGATATAATCCTCAAGTCCTATTTTTTGTAGTTAATTATTTTATACCCTCTTTTATACCTTGCAAGATGCTACATTTACAGACTTCTTACTTTGCCCCTAAGTGTGGGGTAGTACTATTTAAGTGCCAATTTTTGTGACTCAGTAGTCCCAGTCCTTGTAGGTGTGGATCCTATAGTTTTACCCCCAAGACTATTAGGGACACCATTGCTTGTAGGGGGTGCAGCAACCACTGTTGCTCATTGCCCCAACTCTAATTTCCTCCAGGTTACTTTCACTAGGCACTTGAGGGTCTCCCTTTCCTGATGTCTGCCTCAGCTGTTTGTGTTTATGACTTCTTATTTATTTATTAATTCTTTCATTTGTTCATTCAATAAGTCTGTTAGTCAACTGTCTGTGGTCTAAAGTAGGAAGGGGAATTCCTTCTCAATCAGCCATATTAAATAGATATCTATCCCCTGTGTCTTAAATCACATCACTTCTCACTATTAATCTTCCACTTTGAAATCCATAAAATAATTGACATTATGGAAATGGTAATTATGGCTTGTTCATAAAATCTCAGAAGACTAGAATTAGGAAGCAGATGATGAAATCGAAAGAGGCAATTTAAGAATGACTGAAAGAAAATATTATATCACATTCCACAACAGGTAGCGAACCTAGAAAAGTGCTTCTTTATATAGTATTTTAGTTCAGTTAATGATGTGTCAGGCATCTCAGGATATAATTTATGTGAAGAGCTCTCTTTATTGAAAGATATATTCCTTGAGCCAGAGTCTTGTGTTAGGCAGGGAGGATGCAGAGATTAAAAGGTGGGTCATGGTTGATGCGGTGGGAAACATACATTCTAATGGGAGTAAATAAGAACCACATTATCCAGGGAACACTTGACAAGCCTGTGAAGACATCTCTGAACAAGCGATGTTTAAATCAATCTTTGAAGCATAAAGAGGATATGGTAATTTCAGCTTTGCTTATGTTGAGCTTGATAAATTCCTTCCAAGTGGAGTTATTCAGTAGCTAGTCAGACATGTTTTAGTGTAACAGTAGTTACCATCGACTGGGCTTCTTACCTTTGCCCAGCTCTGTGCACTTATGTCCATGGCCTCATTTAATCTCAATATCAACTCAAGGTGAGTATTTTCATTAATATAAGTTAATATATGAGTGAACTTGCACAGTAACGAGGATAAGTAAGTTGTCCAGTTTCTCATATGTGCTAAGGCACATAAATGAAGTGAGAACTCAAAGCTGTCTGGCCAACAAGACCATGAAATAATCTTCCTGCTTCAAATGTGTGATGTTTAAACTTGACCTTATTTTGAACCCCTTACCAAATTTGAGATTTAGAATGACTAGGATCACTGTATATTTCTGAGAGCTTTAAAAACTACTTGAGTATTTATGGGTTTTTTTTTTTTTTTTTGCTTGTTTTGTTACTGTTTCTCTAACACTTTTCTAAATCACACTACTAGTTCCATAGCTTTGTATCTCCTGAGGCCAAAGCAGACATTGCTAATCAATCATGGTGCTCTTTCCAATGAGGTGAATGATCCTCCTGCTCTACAACTTGGTACTCCAGGTAGGCGTGATTAATTGATCAAAGTCAAGAGGAAAATTGAACATATTTGCTGTTTCTGTTCTACAAGGTAAATTGCCCTAGTGAATACAAATCTGGAAAGGAGATAGCACTTTTAAAGGGTGGAGGAGGCCCGTGGAAAATATCTAGATGAAGATTTAACACGTGGTAGGTGCTTTGGAAGTTAGTAGACTCTTGATGAATATAGGTTGAATACATTTTAAGGAGAGAAGATCATTTCCTTTCTTTTCTCTGTATTACATACTCTCTTGAATTTTTGTGATCTATCAGGAGGGGTTATAAGCAGACTCCCTGCTTCTCTGGTGAGAATGTGGGGTCTTCAACATGACTTGCTATAGGATGAGTAAAGAAAGGGAATTGAATGTGTTGGCTCACAGGCTCCAAGGCACCAGCTTCAGAGCACTGATGGATGGCTGAGTGAGGACCGAGGGCAATTATACTGGTCAGCTGGAGGGCTTTTGCAAGTCCTGTAATCTGTCACCCCCAATGCCTGCTGTCCCCTGGAAAGTGACGGGTGATGCATTGTGCCGTAGCGGTAATGTACACCTCAGTGTGTCCCTGAATCCCGTGTCTACTGTTCTTATGACAAGTACTTCTTTTATGTACAATTTATTTCTCTCTAGAAAGCTCTGTCTAGACACAGCCTTAGTTTCCAGGGATGTTACATGTTGTTAATACATTCTTTCCAAGTTTGAGAAATGAAGTACAGGATAGGGAACAAGTCTTTCCAGAGGCTGAGTTAGGATCTGTTCAGAATCGGAGCTGTGTTCCCCTCCAAATACAGCCCCCTTGTGCATTATACCAGGGCCCCAACACCTGGCATACTGTGTGAGTTTGCTCACTATGCTGCTAGACCTCAGAGATAGCCTTGCCATGCCCTTTTGCAAACTTTTATTTGATGGGTTATATTCCATCTTCATCTGAAACATGTTCTATTTCTAAATCTATAAGATTTCAACTTCTGCTCACATTAGGCCCCTTCTCTGGCTTCTTTTTTTTTCTCCCCCCTATCTTTGTTCTTCCCCTTCAGGGTGTTTACTGACTTCTGGCTTATTACATATTTACTTGGTTCTTTGTCTTTTGTCTGAATTCTCACACTAGAATCAATGGAGCAACACCTTTCTTCTTTTCTGCTACTGAAACCTTGGAATATTGTACCCACTTTGGCACAGATCCCAAAAATCATTCTTCTTTAAAAATGTATATTATATATTTTTACATCATTTTTCATTTTGCACAATGTATGCATTTTCCTCTTGGTTATAGTCCCCCATACAATTTCCACCCCCCCTTATTTTGACCCTAATCCCTCCTACCAGCCCCAGTATGTCACTGGTTTATGGTTGCTTGTTGATTTAGATTTTTACTTTATTATAATTAGTCTTTTTCCTCATCCCTTATTTAAGTTTTCTAGATTCCTGCCATGAGTGAGACCATCCAGTATTTTTCTTTTTCTTTCTGGCTTATTTCACTGAGCATGATCCCTTCCAACTCCATCCGTGTTGCTGCAAATGGCATGTGTTTATCTTTTTTGATTGCTGAGTAATATTCCATGGTGTATATGTACCACATCTTCTTAATCCAATCATCTATTTTGGGGCATTTGGGTTTTTTCCATAGCTTAGCTATTGTAAATAGTGGTGCTGTAAACAAAAATCATTCTTTAAAGGGGAAAAAAAAAGCTTTCTGTGTGTAGAAGTGGCAGGGACTCTGGAGTCAAAGCTGAACTCTTGTTCTGGACTCAATTGTTTGGCAGGTGTGTGTATATGTATTGTGTGTTTGTGAGTGCATTGTGTGTGTACTGTATGTGTGTATCATGTGTGTACTTGTGTGTGTGTGTCTGTGTGTCATAAGACTTCATCTTTCTGAGATACTGATTTCCCGTCCACAAGCAGGGGGACTGCTCCTTGCTCTGCCTGTGTCACGGGATCTACCTGAGGATTGTATGATGTAATCTTCCCTTGAAAGTCCTGAATTTCATAGTCACCTATTCACATATGCATAACTCAGGGATGACAAGCAGGTGGGGTTTTAATGGCACCACCAATGTGGAGAACTTCTAGGAGGACAAGGCTGGGATTTTGACTGCTGAGGGATGCCGCAGGCAGACCCACTGATATTGCTGAGAAGAGCAGCAGGGAGACAGGAGAGGTCTGATGCGCCATGTGGGTACTTCCCAGGCTGGGAATCGATCTCATGCTGCACTTGATGTCAATAGCTTGATAGCACTGAGACTTGAACTCCTGCACTACCAGGGAGGCCCCACAGTCTTATTCTTATTTATCAAAGGAGTAGTTCTTGAGATAAGATTTTCCAATCCACTGCAAAAGGAAAGGTCAGTAGGATTATTATATAAATGTGCATGGACATGCAGTGGTGATTTCCAGAGCTGTTTCATATATATGAGCTTAATTGGTCCATAGTGTGAAGAGGTTGCAGGAGAGAGACACAGACAGACAGACAGACAGAGAACAACTAGAGGGTAGAAGGGCAGAATATTTGCATAAGAATGACTATGAACCCCTGAAAAATCACAATGTTAATGAGAACTTCACAGAAATGGCTGAAATTGTGATGATTCTGAACATCTTGTTATATGAAGATTTATCGAGAGACCTAACAACGATTGATTTAGAGAAAAGATAATTAACGGAAACAGGAACTTTTTTTTTTTTTAATATTAAAGGCTGTTCTGTAGAGGAAGAAACAAACTTTTTCTTCATTGATCCAGAGAGAAGCACCAGGATTAATGGTTGAAAATTTCCAGAAAGCAGCTTTTTAATCAATGTAAGGATGACCTTTCTGGTAATTAGAATTGTCTAGAAGCACGTCCTAGTCAGCTTCCTTGGGCAGCACTTGTCCCTCACTGCTGAATTCACAGTTTTTCTATATTTCCATGTTCTTTTTCAGCCATCCCTCAGGCCTGAGTCACTAAGGCGAGGAGTCTCCCCTTTCCTGATTCCTGTGCGGGGACATTAACTACAGGACACGGTCTCATTTTATTTATTTGGCCTCTGTTAATATTGAATCTGTACTTAACATCAACAAATGATTTTTATTGGAACTTAAGTTTTCCCCATTTAGAAACAGTGCACGGTCCTTTTCCCCAAAGCTTCCTTTTTAACCAATATAATTTTGAACTACATGGTTAGCCTAGAAAATAAAACTCTGGAAGTGTGTTTTGACCTTGCCCGGATGACCTTGGACAGGACGGTCCCCTCCCGGCCTCCAATATCCTCATTTTCCAAAACGAATCATTAGGACTAGATGATCTCTAGGGTTTCTCCCAGCTCTAATTTTCCATGATTCCATTAATCAGCTTTCCTCACAGTGGAGCAGGCAAACTCTTAATTATCCCATGAAACTTTGATAGATTCTGTGTAAATAGTTGTAATTCTTCGTGTTGTGTTCTGTTAGGCTCCCCCTTAAATAAATAATCAGCTGCCTCATTTAGAATTGTTGCTTTAGTCTGCTTAGTGTTTACATGTGGGTCTGGCTGAGTGACAAAATAATTGGGTGTTTTATTCGCAAATGTGAGCTTTGCTCTTAATGTCAGTCTTGAACACCAACAGGAAAATGTCTCAAAATTTTAAATCTTCTGGTGAGAAGACTCTCCGGTCCAGAAGAACACAGTGAAACTTTTTCCTAAACAACTGAAAACTTCTCATTTCTCCTGTGTATTCGAGTACAGATCAAAGAAAGAGAAATTGTGATGGAATAGAGTTAATTTTCATATTGTGAAAACCACAGCTTGATTGGCATATAATTCATAACCATACAATTTCCCCCATTTACATATATGTCATGTTTTTAAAGTTATATTTGCAGAATCCTGCATTCACTCCAACAGTGAATGAACGTTCCTGAACATTGTTTCCATCACTCCAGAAAGAAGCCCTATTCCTACTAGTCCTGACTTCCAAGTCTCCCCTCCTACTCACCCGCCAGTCCTAGGCAGCCACTAGCTTCTGATGCCTCTGTAAGACTTGACTGTTCTGGACATTTTGTATAAATGGACTCAAACAAGAGGGGATCTTTTGTGAATGATTTCCTTCACTTAGCACAACACTTTCAAGGCTCATCTATGTTATAGCCTATATCAGCTCTTCATTCTTATTTTTTAATTTTTGCTTGAATAATAGAGATACAGCTGGCCATATTTTTAATCCATTCATTGATTGATGGACACTGTTTTCTTCCTGCCCTTGGGTTATTATGTGTGATGCTGCTGGGAATATTCTTGTGTAAGTTTTTCTGTGAACCTATGTTTGAATTTTTCTTTGCTGTAGACCTAAGAGTGGACATGTGAGATCAAATGGAAACGTTTTTGAAGAAGTGCTAGATGCTTCCAAAATATCTACCCCATTTTATACAAACCCCAGCTGTCTATGACTTCCCATGTCCTAGCCAGTGTTTGCTAGGATGCTGTTATTTGTCTTTTTGATTATAGCAATTCAAGTGGGTATGAAATATTCTCTCATTTCAATTTTGATTTGCTTTTCCTTGCTGATTTATGATATTGAATATCTCATCATCTATCTATTGGCTATTTGTAATCTCCTTTGCAGAAATGCCTATTGAGAAACTTTGACTATTTCTTTGAGTTGTTTGTTTATAATTGTTAAGTGTTCTTTAAGAATTTTTTATGCTAATTCCTTATTAGATATATGATTTGATCTGCAAATGTTTTCTCCCCTTCTCTGTGTGTGTGGTTTTTGTTGTTGTCATTGTTGTTTTTTATTTTCTTGATGGTGTCCTTGGAAGCCAAAATGATTTTATTTTAGAAGTCCAAGTTATCTTTTTTTGGCTTGGCTTTTGTTATTCTACCTCTGAACCCACTGCCAGATGACCAGTCGAAGGTTTACCCCTGCATTTTCTTCTAAGCCTTAGCTTTTACATTGAGGTCTTTGATCCACTGATTTCTGTAAACAATGTAAAGTGGGGAGTGCTTCATTCTCTTCTCCGCGCATATCTAGCTGTCTTCACAGGCCGTTCCAATGGCTGTTATTGCCCCTGGGATAGTTCTGACAGTGTTGTTGATGGTCAGTGGGCCGCAGAGGACATGGGTCTGCAATAGTCACCCCTCGTGGGCAGGGGTTGTGCGCCAAGACACCAGTGGAAGCCAGAAGCCACAAAGTAAATGTACCCCAAGTAGGCTGCGCTTTTTTCTATGCATACATACCTAGGATAAAGTTTAATTTATAATTTAGGCACAGTAAGAGTTTAATATAGTAACTAATAATAAAATAGAACAATTATAACCCCATATTTTAACCCCATATTATAACCCCATAATAAAAGTAAAGTGAATGTGATCTTGCAAAATGTCTTAATCTCATATTTTTGAAAATTATTCAACTGAAACCAGAGAAAGCCATGCTGTAGTTAAGGCGAGACCACTGGGTTCTGAACTCTCAGTTGATCTGCTTGTCCTTATGTCAAAACCAGCCTGTCTCTGTTACTATTAGCCCATGGTAAATTTTGAAATCAGAAAATGTGAATCCTCCAAAATTATTCTTCTTTTACAAGATTGTTTTGGCTCATTTGGATCCCTTGAGTTTCTGAATGAATTTTAGGATTAGTGTGTAAAGATCTACAAACAAGCTCTGATAGGGATTGGTTTGAATAGCACATCACTTTGGAGAGTATTACTACTTCCACAGTCTTGTTCTGTGATCCTTAAATATGTATGTCTTTCCTTTTTTTTGGATCCTGTTTACTTTTTTAAAAAATGCTTTCAATTTTGGGCCTCCCTGCTGGCACAGGGGCTAAAGTCTCAGCACTATCAAGCTATCCCCAGCCACTGTGGCATGAATTTGATCCCCAGCCAGGGAGCTGACCCACATGGCACAGCAGACCTCTCCTGTTTCCCTGCTGTTCCCCTCAGCAGTGTATTTCAGTAGATCTGCCTGTTCTGTTCCCCACTCTGGCTCTGGTGAGTCCTCTCACCCCTGCCCTTTGTCCTTCTGGCCTACACCCAAATTCTTATATGCATAAATTACAATAAATCTTCAAAAAAAAAGAATGCTTTAGATTTTTATAGAATATAAAATTTATACTTCTTTTGTTAAACTTATTCCTAGGTCCTCAATTGTTTGTGATGCTATAGTCAATGAAGTTTTTTTATTCATTTTATTTTAGGATTATTCATTAGTAGCTGTGATATAATGCAAATATATATTTGCTCTTTGTCCCTGCGTTAGAACCCCTTAAGCCCTTGGAATGGGAGTGCTTCTTGTTATCTGTGATGAATTCTCATTGGTCAAGTTCAAATTTAAAGTAATGAGGTGACTTAGGTTGGGACCTGTCACTACCACTGCCTCGGGGGTGGAATTGTTCACCAGGAAGTCAAGTGATTAGAATCTGGGATGTTTCTACCCCACCCACAACCAGAAGGGGATTGAGGGAGTGAGGATAAGCTCATAAAAATTCTGAAAAAGAAACTTGGATGATCTTCAGGGTTTGAGCACACCCAGGTTTGGAAGGTGGCACCCACAGGGGGCGTGGATACTCTGCCACCTACCCTCAGCCCCCGCATAATTTGCTCTACACATCTCTTCCATGGTTGTGTCTTTTATAATAAACTAGTAAATGTCAATAAAAAGATTCCCTCAGTACTGTGAGCCACAGTACTGATTCCCTCAGTACTGTGAACTCAGTACTCAGTTCTCCTTGCGAGAGAACTGCGGAAATCCATGATTTGTAGCTAGTTGGACAGAAGTACCAGTGGCTGCTGGGACTTACAACTGGGGTCTGAGGAGGAAGCAGTCTTGGTTATCGGTGTTAGAAAACACCCTGGAGTGATGTATAGAAAACAGTTCATTTTGGTTAATTGATACTGTACTGCACAATCTGGCTCAACTTCATTATTTCTAGTTGATTTTAGTGGATTCTTTAGGACATATATACATGACAATCATTGTCACATTTATATATGTATATCCATAAATATATATTTATCTACATATTTAGGATGTATATATATATATATGAATCCTAAGTAATTAAATATATGTGTGAATTGCATGATACATATACATAATACATATTTCACATACAGTGTGTGTGTATATATGCATATATATTATTTACAATTAAATATAATTTTGCTGTTTCCTTTCTAATCTGAATGTCCAGTGTTTCATATTCTTATTTAATTGGTTTGTTTGGAACAAACAAACTTCTTGTTGTCAAGAAGTGGTAATAATGGGCAACCTTGTCTTTTTCCCATTCTTGGGGGCATTCAGACATTCACCATTAAGCATGATATTAGTTGTGGGATTTCAAAGAAAACATTTTTTCAAAGAATATATGAAGAAGTTCCTCTCTTTTCTAGTTTTCTCTGTGTGTGTTTTATCAGGAACAACTATGGGATTTTGTCAGATTATTTTTCTGCATTTATAGAGATGATATTTGTTTTATTCTATTGATAATGATGTATTGAATTAATTCATTTTGGGTTTTAAACCAACCTTGTATTTCTTGTACATGATGTATAATCCTTTTTTGTATGTTGCAAGCTTTAGTTTGCTAGTATTTTTTGAGGATTTTTGTATCTATATTTATAAAAGATATTTGGTTTGTAGTCTTCTTCTCTTGTGATGTCTTTGTTTGGTTTGGAAGTCAGTGTTATGCTGACCTGAGTTAAAGGTAAGGATTGTTCTTCTTCTTCTGTTCTTTTGGAATCGTTTTTAAAGAATTAGTATTTATTACTTTTAAAATTGCTGGTAGAATTCACCAGAGTATAATTCTGACCCTGGACTTTGCTTTGCAAATAGTTTTGATTGTTTAACCTCTTACTATCCAAAAGGTTTACTTTAATAGGTCCATTCAGATTTTCTACTTCTTCTTGAGATATTTTTTGGCAGTTTACATCTTCCTATGAGTTGTATCATTTCATCTGGTTTATCTAACTTGATATCATGTTGTTTATGGCTATGCCACCCTAAACATGCCCAATCTTGCCTAATTTGATATCATGTAATTGTTCATAGTATACTCTCATAATACTTTTTATTTCTGTAAGTTTGGTAGCTATGTCCCCTCTTGTATTTCTGATACTAATAACTTTAGTAGCTCCTCTGTGGTCAATCTTTTAAAGATTTGTCATTTTGTTGATCATTTCAGAGAATAAATTTGTTTTATTGCTTGTATCTATTATTTTTCTATTATATATTTCATTTGTTTCTACTCTTTATTGATTCCTTCTTTGTTGTGTGACATTAGTTTTCTCTTTTTCTAGTATCATAATGTGAACAGTTAGGTTATTATTTTGACATCTTTTTTAATGTAGTGATACATTTCTTTCTTATGTAGTTATAAATGTCTTTCTTAATACTACTTTTAGTGTCTCCCATATATTTTGCTATGATGTGTTTGTTTCATTTATCTCAAAGATTTTTCTAATTTCTACTGTGATTTATTTTCCATTGGTTATCAATAGTGTGCTATTAAATTCCACATGTTTGTGAATTTCCCAAGTTATGTTATTTCAGTTTGAAGTGTTTTCTTTAGTATTTCTTCTAAGACTGACTTGCTAGTAATACATTTTCTTAGTTTTTGTTTATCCAGGGATGTCTCTTTGACTTCCATTTATAAAAGATAGTTTCTAGTATGTGTATGTTGCTGTGTGTAATGGTGTCTTGCATTTCCATGAATCTCTCTTCATTTTTCGTCATTGTTTCTTCCTTTTGTTATTCAGACTGTACACTCTCTATTGATCTATCTTCAGACTCACTGGTTCTTTTTATATCCCAATTCACATATGCTATTGAGCCTTTCCAGTGAATTTTTTATTTCGGTTATTGTGTTTTTTGACTCCGGAACTTCTGTTATGTGTTTTTTTTTATCCTCTGTGTGGGTCAGATGTGTGTGCTCACTTTTTTTTGTTGTTGGAACATGGAAATTTTAGATAATAATTTGCAGCATCTCTGGATGCTGGATTTCCAAACTCCTTGGGGGCTAGATATTATGATTTACTTTTTGGTTGTAACTGACTGAATTATTTTTAATGAAGTCTCTTTTGGTCTGCATTGAGTTGAATTGTAAATGTTGATATAGAATCAAAATAGACTCCTAGTGAAATGGCAGAAGTAGAGTACATACAGCAGGCTCCCGGTTATGTCAGTGGAAACAAATAGGACATCTATGCTGCACGTGCCCAGCAGATTTCTGAAAAGAAACACAGGAAACTGGTAAAGTATCTGCCTTTTTTATGGAGGCCTAGGAGCTGATTGGGCCATTATAAAGAAAACTTCACTTTTACTTCCAGAGTATTTTTTACTTGTATTGTGATTATGTTCAATACATCATAAATTTACAAGCTAGAACAAAAATCTCACCTTTTTTAATTAGAAAACAAATCTTAGATATCTCCTCACAATAAATTCATAAATGCTTGTTTTCAATAGAAGTTAACTTACTTTATTTAGAAATTCTGCTTTCATTAAGGATTGATGATTAATAAACATTAATATATGAAAGCAGATCATCCCACAGGGAGTTGCTATTTCTCAGAAACAAACCAATCTTAGACTGATATTTTCATCTGGTTATATCATTTTAAAATCAGACAGTTTAACAAAAGATGTCTGACTTTAAAATGAAATGTTAATCTGTTTCCTTTTCTGCTCGAATTATTAGTCTTCAGCAATGGCCATCTGTTCCCTTGCAGACCACTAGGGTCTCCCCTTCATGACAGCTTCTCTTTGCTTAATGAGAGTTCCAAGATTTGTCACAGGGTGTTTCCTTTTGGGTAACTGTGGGCAGTCCCTATCAAACTTCCATGTTTAAACCTCTCCCTAAGAGCTGTTCATGACTTTTCCCTTTAGACTATGCCTTCTTTCTGATCAGGTTCATTGCACCAAGATTAATTTGTCACTGAAAATCTATATAAGTGCACTTCAGTTTGCTCCTGTTTCTTAAATGGATGCTGAACTTGGCTCCAAAGCCTCTTGCTGGAAAGTGTCTGAAAAGCCCTTGGCAACAGAAAGCTGATTATTTTCAAAAGTGGGACTCCTAATTGGAAAAAAGTGATGGAATGAAAATAGTGAGTCCCCAGTAATCTCCTTCTAAAATGATAATGTGTTCCACTTAATGAATATTAATGTGTCATATTCGTGGTAAATTTGAACCTGTAAGATAAGAATTTGTTCTACCCCAGCACCAACATGCTCATTCATCCACACTTTCCCCATTCACACAGATGAGCTGACAGTCTTGATGGGATCCCTCTCACAGAGCAATTAGCGTGTGTACAGATCTCTAACTGGCTGCAAATTTTTTTTATTATTATTTTTTCTGTTCCTGGGAATAGTTTATATATGCTTTTATTCTCTGTACTCCGTTCTCTTATAAATTCCTAACAGCAAACGGTCATGCATTTTATCCCTTCTCTAATTCCACTCCATCCACAGGGAAGGTGCAACCTCTGAGGTATGACCATGGGACTGATTGTTTTATTAAGGAATGAAAAGGAATTCCTACATCCATATGTGTGTGTGTGTGCATGTGTGTGCGTGCGTGTGTGTGTGTGTGTGTGTATGTGTATAGACTTGCTGAGGCTCTGTACTTAGTCAGCAATGTAGTTATTACTAAAACCTTACTTGGAATTCCTTTTTAGGCCCCAGTCAATCTTAGGAAAAAGTGAAGTGAAACTCACTACTGGGATTAGTTGGGTGAAACTAAATGGAATTCAACTCTTTGAAGACTCAGGGTTTGAATAGCAATCAAGGCTAAATCCTTTCAGGGACCCTTATAATTAGAGTCTGTTCTTAAGATAACTCCACTTTGCAGAAATTGGGATTGTCTTTAAAAACAACAGATTTACTGAGAAATCATTTATATACTTACAGTCTACCCATTGAAGGCTCACATGCCACTGGTTTTTAGAATATTCTCAGAGCTGCATGATCATCACTCCGATTGATTTTATAACGCAATTATCATTCTAGAAAGAGACTCCACATTTGATAGCAGCACTTCGCATTCCCCTCTTCTCTTTGGTAACTACTAATTTCCTTCCTGCCTCTAGAGACTTGTCCATTCTGAATGTATCATTTTAAGGGGATCGGGAAGTGATCTATGGTCCTCTGTGCCTGACTTCTTTCACTGAAGCAAAATGTTCTCAAAGCCCATCCAGGTGGTAACATGGATCAGTCCTTCATTCCTGTTCATATTAAAACTTGGAGAACTTTTAGGAGAAATGCCACCTGCTGTGGAAGTCCTATAGTCATAGAACTCACCAATGAATATAAATGAATACTTCTAAAATGTGCAAAATATGGGACAAGAACAAATGCATTTTGTACCGGGAAAAATAACTTTGCTGGATTATTTTGTAAGGAGAAAGGAGTCAGTGTTGAGATCTTTTGTTTTACTGGGAGCTTTACAGTCAACCTGAATGTGACAGTTGTTCTTCTCAGAGCTGGATGTCAGCTCTGAGTAAGACTTGAGAAAGTGTGGTGGACATGAGAAGTTTCTGAAGGATGGAAAAAGTTGGGCATTGCCTGGTGGGGGAAGTTTCCAGGTGGATGAGAAACCCAGTAACAGTGAGAGAGGAAATTGAGAATGAAGACACGAGTATGAGGGGGTATTGACTTAAAAGTAAATGCTGAGTTATGTTGCTATGGGCTGAATTGTGTCATACTAAAATTTATGCAGAGCTTGTTTGACTGACCATAGGTTAGGTTCTAATAAACCCATCACGAACTGGAAATATCTAAAGTCAGGAATGCATTTAACCCATCTGATCCACCCACATCATGGCTTCGTCTAACGACTCAGATCACTCACATTATCCTCCTATTGGGTAAATCACCCAATACGAAGTGTGGAATATCTCAAGTAATGCACTGGATAGTGTACTGTGAAGAGCAGAATTGTCGTCTACCCTGGAATCGTGTGGCTGCTGGGAACTGTGACTTGTCCCTACCACCTAGCATCACAGGGTAGTATCTTACTCTGAAAAGCTCAGAACTCAAAATCAAAGTACAGTTTCTACTGAATGCTTATAGCTTCTACACCATTGTAAAGTCATTCATAAGTCTTGGACCATCTGCATAATGAAGCCATCTGCCCAGGAAAATGGGATTTGGAGGTGAGGCCATTGGTTGGTGAGGCCTTTGGTAATTACCTACTTTTTGGAGGTAATTAGGTTTAGATGAGATTGTGCAAGTGGGGTCCCCATGATGGTCTGAGTGCTCTGATAGGCAGAAGAGGAAGCATGCCCTCTGCCCATGAGGACACAGTGAGACAGTAGAGTCAGGAAACCAGAAAGAGGGTTCTCACCTGGAACCAAATTAGCCAGCACTTTGTTCTTGGACTTCTCACCCTCCAAAACTGTCAGAAGAAACAAATGTCTGTTGTTTCAGGTCTACCCCCCATGCCCTCCCTCCCACCAACCAGCCAGTGACACTTATAGCAACCTACTCAGCCTAACACATGGGTATTATAACAAATCTTGACTGTGTCCTTTATGAAATCCTAATGCAAACTAGCTTAGGGCCTTTGTATGAAGACCACAAAAGGCCCCCTCCCAGGACAGAATTGTGTTATTTTCTCTGTGGGGGACAGGGCACATTAATAGTTAGATCGGGTTGCCTGATTCCTGTTCCTCCTCCAGCCTCCAGCATCCTCCCAGGAGCCCCTTACAAGTTGTCATCAAATGAATTACTTCCTTCCAGATCAGTGCTGATGTGATCACTTTGAGCAAATCTCTGTGTGGTGATCCCCAGACAAATCTTAAGAAACAACACCATGGGCAAACCTGCAGCTGATAAAATCAGTTTCATAGCAAATATAGGATTAGGGGAAAAACAATAAGAGTGGCACTGAATGTGTGTTTGTGTCAAAAATCAATAACACCTGTAGAAAGCATCTATCCCCACTACAAAGCCTGTTTTTCATCTTTCTGCATCTGCTCAGGTAGGTAAGTGCCTACCTGCCTTAGTCTTCAGCTGGTCGGGGGCCCTGCTGCTGGACATCCAGGGGCTGAGACTGAATAGCATTTCAAACCAACACCCACTGCCTGAAATGGGCCAACTTTCAATTTGCATCCTGTCTAGTTTCATTCCTAAGTGTTTGAAAACTTAGCTTGGATTCAACTGTACAAGGCATGAGGCACACACCCAGGGCAGGTCACATGCCCACTCCCTGGCTCATCTGTAATGCAGATCTCTAAGATCATGCCTACCTGGGCCACCCATCACCAGGACTCAATGACTTGATGGACATAAAGGACTGACGTGGGTTTACAGTTATTTGGGAAGAGGGACTCAACCTGCAAGAGGATGGTGTCAGAAGAGACTTCTCTGGGTGCCTCTGGAGACCTGGCTCTAGAATTCATACCAAATCCTCCTGTCTGGGTCAACAGCCATCACAGGTGCCCAGCTCCTGATCCTGTTCAAAGTGCTCGTCCCCTGCTGGGCTTCTCTTTGGCCACCGCCAGCAGGACCTGAGACATCATCGTAGAAAAGACTTGCCCCACCCAGGGCAGGACTAGTACTGAGTTAACTCAGAACGAGGAAACAAATAATTTCATTATGTAGCAATGGAGATCTGTACAATTGTGAGAAATGTCTTGTTCTATTTTCACTGTAACTCATAACCATGTAGCTGGTGAAGAAGAAGGAAGGTATGTTCAGGGTTGTCAGAATTTTCAGTCTTTTTGGGAAGAGAAAACTCAAAAGAGAAAGGATATGTGATAAAACATAGAAGAGATAGTGAAATTAAATTGGGAAAATACTAATGCTGTTCTTTTATATTTTTAATGTTTTCTTTATAGATATAATCACAGGCAGAATTTCCACCAACACACACACACACAACTTGGCATAGATAATATATTTAACACAATCTTCTATTCTCTTTTTCATTAATAGTTTCTCACATCTCAGCCAATAAAACCCCTGGCCTTGTAGACAACTTTGACTCTTGTTAAAAACACCATAGGCATCTTTTTGTACTTTTCTCCATGATTATAAAGTCATAGCCATATGTATGAGGATTTATTCTCTTTGCTCCTTTTTTTAAAAAAATTGATCATTTCATTCTATTCTGTGTTCCTAGTCCCTTAAATAATAGATGGAGAAAAATATCCAAATCAACTGGGTTTACTCTGACTCACTGTGTTTTCAATGCTTCAAGTAACTGTAGTAAATGCGCAAGATCAGCCCCTCTCCTGGTATGTTTCTTTAGTTACAGGATTTTACACTGGGAGTCGTCAGAAACACTCTTGTTTATATTTTCTTAACAATCATGAATGTTTGTATTTCTGTCTTTTTCCCTAGCCAGCCATTCCCCCAGCAATGGGAAGCTCTGCCTTTTTTTTTTTTGGTCTCATCCATGTCAAATGATAATTTTCCCTCAAATTTATATTTTCCTGACTACAACTGAGTTTACACATCTTTCTGTAGACTTAAGGCATCAGCTCCTCGGTAAAGTCATTGTGAATATTCATTTGTTGTCCATTCACCTCTTTTATGTCACTTGTGTGGGTTCTTTGCTTCCCCCCAATCTGATATTTTACGACTTTCTTATAAGTGGATTTTGTATAGTCAAATGTATCCTTTTTTAAAAAAAAGATTTATTTATTTAAACATACAAGAGCTGGGGTACAGGCCAGAGTTGCGGGTGGTAAGAGGATTTGCCAGATACAAAGGGGGGGGCAGAACAGGTGGATCTACTGAAATACACTGCTGAGGGGAGCAGCGGGTGAGGCAGGAGAGGCCTGCTGCACCATGTGGGTATCTCCCTGGCCGGCATAGAACTCGTGCTGCAATGGCTGGAGATAACTTGATAGGACTGAGACTTTAACCCCTGAGCCACCAGGGAGGCCCTTATGCCACTTCTGTGACACTTATTTCTAAGTCCCATCATTTATTTTTGCTTGGGAAATTATGCCCCATTTCTGTGTATAGGTGACTATTGATAACACGGATTTTATTATAAATTATATTTTTTCCAATCTTTAGGTATCATTGAAGTAGAAATGTAATTTTGTAGTAGCTCTCTTTTTTCATCTATTCCTATCTTATTCCATCTTTTCTTGTCTATTTGGATCAAGTTTATCTTCATTTATAATGGAAATGTTAGATAATAATGGGGCCCCTTTCTGCTATTTTACTTTATGTTAAATATTAAATGTGGCTCTTTAGGATAATATTTCATTCATGTTTTCATCCTTCAATTTTTCTTAATGTTTTATTAAAAAGGCTAAATTTTATCAAACATCACTTCAGCATTGATTTTTTTTTTTGGTAAATGCTTAGTTCTTCTTTATTTTCGTGACACAATGTATGATGCAGATAGATTTCTTGGTATGAACCATCCTGGTTTCCTGGAATCAACCTAACGTGCTTATAATGTAGTATTATTTTAATAACTTTGCAGGGTCGATTTTCTAATGTTCCATTTGCATTGAGATTGTACAATATTTTTCTTTTCTGTAACATCTTTATTATGCTTTGGTATAAAAGTTAAGCTGTCCACACACGTGATTTGGATAAATGTCTCTCTTTTCATCTACGACAGGTTTAGATAACATTGGAATTAACCTATTGTTTAATGACTGGATAAACAGTCTGAAATCACTGAATCGTGGTACCTTTTGTTATACCTTCTATGATAATTACCCTATCTAAATTTCCACTTATTAATGGATCAGTTTGGTATTTGATGTGTTGCTAGGAAATCAGCTGTTTCACTCAGATTTTCAAGCTTACTGCCAGAGTGTCGTGTGCTTAACAAAATGTTAATGGAAGATGTAGAAAAACAAAATTCCATCCACAGTATTACATAATGTAAAGAGGTAAAAATGCACATGGACATGACCACATATTGGATGCTATGAATGAGGAAGTTGATTGTATTTTGGTATAGGCCATTGAGTGATTATTTTCCCCATGGCTTCCTGCTACTTTAATATATTATCCACAGTAATAATGAAGCGCTGTATTAAGTGGTTAAGAAGATAGGTACTGAATTCAAACAGACATGGGTGCACCTCCTGGAGCCGCCAGGTATTTACTAGGTGAGGTGGAATGTACTGGAAAGTACTGGAAGTCACCTGAACCTCAGTTTCCTCAGTTGTAAAATGGAGAAATAACAGTACCCCTCTTCTAGGGTTGGTGTGAGGATCAACCAAGGGATGGGGTTCAGCACGGGGCAGACACACAATTAGCTCTGACTTAGTGTTAGCTGACGTCACCCACAGAGCATACGGGGGAGGGCCCGCAGGCTGTGGCCTGACTTTCATCATGGTTGATAGCACTTAGGATTTCATGCAGCTGCCCAGCTGTGAGGGATGAGGTGGCCAGAATGAACAGCCTGGTGGCATAGCTGCTTTATTATTATTAAACTTCCAGACCCGCAAGTCAAGGGGTCAGTGGCCTTCAAGTTGATATGCAAATGTCAGAAAGACCTCCAGGCAGGGTATCAGAGTGACAGAGAACCACCCGGAAGAAAATACTCGGCCAGGAGAGGGGAAGCTGGTGGAGTTTAGGATGAGGATGCCCCGGCATTGACAGCACGCGCAATTTCAAGCTATCAGGATTTAAACCTCATTTCCACCACTTAGGAGCTGTGTCTTTGAGACTTACTGTTTTCCCCTTGCAAGTGGAGCTAATAATAGTGCTCACTAATAAGGTTATTTTGAGAATTAAACCAGAAGATGTAGGAACAGTGCTTGGTAGGAGCCAAACAAATGTTTCACATTAAGAGGTGATCCAGGCAGTTCTGTTCCCCGCTCTGGCTCTGGTGAGTTCTCTCACCCTCCTGCTCTTCTGACTATACCCAGTGCTTGTATAAAATGAATAAATAAATCTTCAAAAAAAAAAAAAAAGAGGTGGTCCAGGCAATGCAAGTTGATGAAGTGGCTCAGAGAAGCATGGAGCATGCGAGCCCTGGATGAGCTCAGGAGCTGCACGGAAGCGGCAGAAAAGGTGAGGCACCCCTACGTGGCCTGGTTCCTAAATGAGGAAGATAATGACAGAAGCAGCGTGTGGTTGTTTGCCCTGCCCCCAGCCCCTTCACCGTGCACCTGGGTTTGGAGGTGGTCCCTATGGATCAAGGACATGATAATAAAAATCCAATTGAATTTTCTGGATGTTAACAGTTATGGGATACAGGTAATATGACGGGGCAACAGGTATGCAGATGCGTATTTAGAAATGTCCCTTCAAGGGAAAGTAGAGCCTTGTCTCTGGGGATGATCATTATAATGCAGCATTGAGGAAAAAAGCAGAACTGCTAAAAATCAATGTTAGTGAAAGGTTAGGTTGTAGAAAAACTCATGACAAGGTGATTGACATATATCATGAAGAAATTTTAATTTTCAGAGTTTTAGTCTAATTAATTTTTTTTTCCTGGAAGTTCTTGCTTTGTCATTGTCTTTTAAGCCTGTTGTGTTCCAAGGAATTGATCTGGATGGGAAGAGAAAGGGGGTTAGTATTGAGAGAATTTAAGAAAAAAACCCGGGGTGGTTATAGAATAGAATTTCTTCCCTTGGATGAAGGAGAACGATTTTGACTGATCACTGAAGGGAATAAGTAGTCCAGTGTGAAAATAACCTACTTACTCAAAACACTTAGAGGATGTAGAAAAAGAAGACTTTGACTGACCCCATAGCTGACAAAAAGGGACTGGGGAAGTGAGCTTAAAATGTCCATGGTTTCAATAGCTTAGCTATTGTAAATTGTGCTGCTATAAACATAAGGGTGCAGGTTCCCTTCTGAATTAATGTTTCTGTGTCCTTTGGGTAAATACCTAGGAGTGGAATTGCTGGATCATATGGAAGCTCTATCTTTAGTAGGTTGAGGAATATCCATACAGCTTTCCATAGTGGTTGGATCAAGAAGATGTGGTACATATACACAATGGAATATTACTCAGCAGTCAAAAAAGAGAGACTCATGCCATTTGCAGCAACATGGATGGAGCTGGAAGGGATCATGCTCAGCGAAATAAGCCAGAAAGAAAAAGAAAATACCTGATGGTCTCACTCATAGCAGGAATTTAGAAAACCCAATTAAGGGACCAGGACAAAGACTAATTATAATAAGGAAAAAATAAAATCAACAAGCAACTATAAACCAGAGACACACTACGGAGGGTGGGGGGGTGGAGAGATTATGGTCAAAATAAGGGGGGGGGTGGGAATTATATGGGGAATATAACCAAGATGAAAATGCATACATTGTGCAAAAATGAAAAATGATGTAAGAATTATATAAAATGAAATATATTAAATAAAATTTAAAAATTAATAAAAGTCCATGGTTGCTGAAACTCTTGTATGTCTGTAATTTGCCTGAAATCTGCCCCCTGATGTTCCTTTTGCAATAGTAATTAGCCTTTGAAGGGATGACCAAGCAGACTGTGCTGAAGCAGCAGGTAGACAAGGCAAGAAAACCTTAACAGAAAGAGCAGAAAGACACAGGCATCTTGTCTCTGGTCAGAAGTTCTGCCATCTGGAAAGAAGGCAGAAAAATATTTAAAAAGCAGCAGAAACCAAGTGGTTCAACATCAGGGTTAATTTTAATATAAATGATGTCTCTAAATTCGTAGGCAAAGGTTGGGTTGTTTCAGAGGGATTGGAAAGGAGGTGAGGGAAATAATTTAGAAGAATGTGCCAGAAATGCTAATTAATACAAAGAGAAGCCACTTATCAACTACCAAATTGGCACAACTTAAAAAAAAAATTCTAATACCCATTCTAACCTAGGATAAAAGGGCAATGACACTTGAATATTCATCAGTCTCGCTTGTCTGGACTCAAATTTGGTAATGTATACAGAAAGTCTACGAATGGGCACGCTCTCAAAACCATTGTTTCAGATAGTGTTAGCTCAGCTATTGATGAACCACTTTCGTCTGTGACTCAAGCAAGAAGATCTATTCCTCCTTCCTTCTGTTGGTGGTTTCTCCAGGACTGACATGGCGCTCCAGAGAAGGTGCCATGGACCCAGAGCAAACCTCCTGCCTGTTGCTTCTCCCCATGACCTTGGGGGCTCCTTCAACTCCTACCATCTGCCCTCCCTCAGACAGAAAGAAGACAAAAAAAGACTTTATCTTTAAAGTCCTTTGCAGAAGTGACACACTTTACTTCCACTTATATACTAATGCCTGGAATTTCTGGCTGAAAAAGCAGCTAGAAAAATGTAGTTTTCAGTGTAGGCATCAGTGTGCTTCCTAAAAATTGGGGTACAACTACTGGGGCAACTTAACAGCAGTATCTGGCCCAGTGCACTTTTTTGAATCTAAGGAAGTAGAAAAAGACACTAAAAATATATGCAGATATTTGTATGTATTTACTGCAGCCCTAATATAAGATGGGAAAATCAACTAGACTCCTAATTGGAGACAGGTTCAATCAATTATGATAAACGAGTATGTTGATACTCTGCTGCCATTAACATAGTATAGAAAAATAAATTTTCTGGCATGGAAAAATAATGGCAAAAATACTGTGCAAACATCTGGAAATGGCAGTTCACAAAGTGGATTGGTGGGTGTCATCCAAATTTGTAAGAAAAAATGTAAGTCAAGAAAGAGAAGTCAGAATGGCATAAATAATGTGTTCATAAATAATTGGTAGAATTATCTATAGGCAGTTAAAGTTTTTCTCTTTGTTCTCTGTATTTTGTGAGTTTACTCCCAATGAGTATAAATGCATAATTAAATACAAAGAATAATCTCCAACCAGAATGCCCTGCTCCTTTGCATGACCATAAATATTCTTGATATCCTGCTGCTTCTCAAACTATCAGTTAATCTGCTGATTCTTCCTACTCTGATCCTTCCTAAGTAAAACTAGCACTTTAGTTTCCTTATAAGAATGACTCTTATCCTGCTCTTTCTTTCTCAATGTTCTGAAATCTTGAATTATCGTAAATAAAAAGTCTTTCCTTGAACTTTGAAGTTCTCCACTAACTACTCCAAGTCTCTTTTGCCTACCTTGTCATATCAATAGAATTGTTTCTGCCAAATATCTTACTTGTCCATCCCAAACACATCTGGCCTTTTTCTGTTCCCGTGGCTATACTCAAACTGCTAACTGTCAGACATGCTCATCTTTCTCTCCCTTCGGCTGCTGAGATCCATCTTGCATAATCTTTAAGTTTCTTCTCAGATCTTATCTTTTTCCTGAAGCAAGTGCAGTAGATGTGATCTCCACTAACTTTTCCTTTTTATAGCAATAGTTATCTTCTGCCTTGTCCAATAGCTATTTTGGGATTTGTCTTCTCCCTTTTGTTAGAACCTTGCAAATCCCCTGAAGCCCATGCCTTCATGCTATTCATCTTTTCTTTCCCCATTACACCAATCACAGAACTTAAGTACAATGGGAGCTCAGCCAATGTTCATTGAAGTAAATTTAATTGGATGAAATTTACATGCAGTGATAAGGAGATTGTCCCTGTCCGTAGGGAGAGGGGAGCTAGAGAACAGACGTGGTAAAACGATGTTGAGAGGGGGGTTCAGAGCTGTGAAAGAAAAGAGGCAGAGTGAGATGAAGCAAGAGTTTCCAAAAATAAAATACCACTGAACTTTAATGAAAAACATATGATATCAGAGAATTAAAAAAAAAATCCACCAAAGTCCTTTGTTATTATGCGTGCATTTCCCTCCAAAATTGCCATTTGGTCTTGTCTTGAACATCTCTTGCGACAAGGAACTCATTACTCCCACAGTGGGTCAAGGGCGCTTCTAACTGATGGAAATTTCTGTCTTTGCATTGAGACAAAATAAGCCCGTGATCTTTATTCATTCTCCCCATTCCCCCTCCATTTTTCCTTTTCTATGAGGACCCTTCATGCATTTGATCAAAGCCATCACATCCTCTCTAAGACTTTCTTCTTTGAAGCTAAGCTCATGGTTGTATCCAATCTCACTTCACCCCCTGGTGTCAGGAGATTCAATCTGTCCACTTATTAATACCCTATCACAGATGCCTTTGGGACTGGTAGCATATTATTACCCATCTTCTACATACAATGTGGGACATGTGTTTATGGATCATGCCCAGTAGCACATCAGCACTTTTCCCAAAAATATCTAAGTACTGATCAATTTTATGAATGTGAAGTCAAGTATCTTTAATACATAACTATATTTATTGACTGTTTAATCTGGTTGCCAATCCAAATTTCCAACTCTTCCCTTCCAATCAGATTGCCACTCACAAATCACTTTCCTTATTTGTATTTGAAGTGTTTGTACCCCAGATTTTCACTGTGTGTGTGTGTAAGAAGGCAAAAACCTAGGGCAGGCTAGTGAGCCTTCAATCCCCACTGAAGCACAGATGCATGAGATCAGCATGGGCTCAAATGCAATGCTCATGGAATGGGTAAGTCTTCAGAGCCGACAACAGGCCCTGCCATATTTATTCATTTAATTTCTTGTCAGTGTCATCTCAGCCAGGAAGTCAGGAGGCTGTGTCAGTAGAAATTAGAAATGAGAGATGAGACATGGTTGAGCCTCGAGATCTCTAGCAGGAAAGGACATCTTAGATTTTTCAAGGCGCTCTCAGCCCACGTGTAAACACTAAGCTCTTATCCGTCCCTGTGTGTGTCAGACACGCGAGGAACTGGAGAAAGGGGATGAAGGATGGATGGAGGGGTGAATGAATGAATGAACTGCGTGCAGCACACAGTTTATGAGACCATGTGGAAATCCCTTAAGACGCAGGGGAAGTTCTCCTCATCACAGAGCACGGCGGGTGTCTTCTAGAGAGGAATAAAAACCACCAGGGAAGCACCTACCAAGGTAAGAAAGCTCATAATGCTGTTTCCTTCTCTACCAGGAGAATAAAAATGTCTGACAAATAAATGTGTCTAGAACCAAAGGGGCTCCAGATACATCTTTCGAAGAATAAAAGAACAAATTGGGAGGCATCTTGTACAAGGAACAAGTAAGCTAAAGAATTGGGATGAATACTAGGCATCCTGACTTCCAACTTGGCGTGATTTCTGCCACAAAATGTTAGGGATTTTTTTTTTCTTTCTCACATACAATTGCAAATAAAATATAGTCATAGAAGAAGCCTAAAAAGGCAGACGTGGAGAACCAGGGGAGAGTGATGTCACATCTTCTTGTGCAGGAGCCAGGAGACCAAACAAGAGAGCATGACCATGACAGGGTCCTGCCTGCCTGCAGGGCGGGGGGCAGGAACTTCAGCAAATAGATTAAGAAAAAGCACCATCAGATTTGTAGACCTTTTTAGACCACTGTTGGAGAAAGAAGAATGGCCGATCTATTCTGTCCTCCTAGTAGAGGTGCCTCCTCTGAATGGCCTTGTTTTCATTGATGGATCGAGCACTGATTGAGTAGTTAACGGAAATAGAGGGATAGATCTTCGCCCTCAAAGGAAGTCAAGCAGCTGCCTCTGACTGGATCAAGCCAGGCTCACTAACTGCTGTTGGTAACCCTTGAAAAAGACCCCACTGAGCCAAGCTGTGTGAGTTAGAGACTCTCCTTAAAAACATTCATGCAGGATATTATCAGCCTGTCTCAGGGGTGACGATGTGGAGCTGGAGACAGGCCCTTGGCCTCATTGAGTTGTTTGATTTTCTTTCACTTGCAGCCTTGATCGGGACGGGGGCTGAGACTTTCTTCTCTTCTTCCCACCAAACTTCTTCAAAGTCACGGCCAGGGTTGGGCTTGGAAAGCAGGAGAGTTGCAAACATCTGTCCACAGCGATGGGCTGCTCTGATGTTTTGTGTTCTTTTTTCTTACTCTTTGGGACTTGGCAACACTGATAAAAAAGAAAGTCGGAGTCCTCATCCTCGGTTACATCATTCCAAAATGGAACTAATTAGACCATTTGGGAAAGTGGCATGTAGTTCAGGGAAACAGACATCCTGTATGTTCTAGGACAGGGCCAATTTCAAACACACATTCTTCGTGTTTCTGTAAATCTATGACATGTGCTGCAAATGTAGTGTCCGGGGGGCCCTATTACTGCCTTTCATGCCGCCTTTTATGTAAAACATGTTTGTGGTGCTTTTGGGCTTGCAAACAGGCGCACCCTCCACGCTGACCTGTGAGGCAGCGGCAGCCCCGTAAGCGCCTGAGAAATGCCTGTTCCCAGCCCCATCAGAAATCTGCATTGTTCAAACACGTAATACAGATGAGAAGCACTTCTCTGAGCTAGTATTTCCATCGTCGCCAATTTGGGGTATAGGCTGTAAGCAAACTAACCCTTTGGGCATCACATGGGAGACCCAGGAGGCAAAAATGCAACTCAGAATTTAGAGGGTCACTGGAGACGGTAATTACACACATTCTCCACGGTTTTACTTCTTCAGCAGAGTTAGTAATGAAGTCCTGTGATGGCCTCTGCACCCCTAAGCCTCTGGGGCTCTCTGCACTGTCTGCCCCTTCTGCGAAAGCCCAGGCAGTGGTGGCCGGGGGGGGGGGGGGTGCGGGGGCGTGGATGGCTGCTTGGTGGAGACTCATTAGCAGCTTCTGCAAGTGTTGATGGCTCCTGAGCTCTGATGACCTGACAGATATGTCCCAATGACTGAGTTCTGGGACAAGAATCTACCCTGGCCAGACACCTTATTTTGTTTCTCCCTGAAAGGCACTCATTCTACTCAAGTGTTCTTTCTGTTGAGTGAGATGGACATCTGTTCTCTTTATGTTGCAATTAATCAAAGAGGTGCAGGATGAAACCTTCACTAGGTATTTTCTTGGGATTATAAAGGTTTTATACCATTTTTCTGGAACATAGAAAGGATCCCAATATACCGGACATGTCAGTTGGGGGTGCTAAGACTAATGGGATGCTCTACTGTATACTAAGTAGATAACTGATTTTTTTTTTTTATTCTTACAACAAAGCCATAGGGCAGGCACTGTGCTGTCCATGTTACCGATGAAACTGAGACTCAAGAGAAGCCTGATTTGCTCAGTGTCATCTACACATCTGTAATGGAGCCACACCATGTCTGGTCCCAGGTCTTGCTGGGGCATCACCCATCTGAAGGCTGAGGTTTTGAGCCTGGGGCTAAAGCATTTTCTGGATGTTACTAGTAGCATCAGTGTATCTTAGGGGCCAGCATCACCTAAGTGAGGACAACAAGGCAGAGAGGACAATGAATACTCAGATATCCTATAATCAGAGGCCTCCCTGCTCAGTCTCATTCCTGTAGGAAACAGCTCTCATCTTTCACAATCTCCAAACCCTGCTTTGTTTAACAGAGCTTTCATCACAACCTGGTCTATGATACATCTGTCTGTCTTTTCTTTCTTTTTTTAAAAAAAGATTTATTTATTTATGCATACAAGAACTGGGGTACAGGCTGAGGTGTGGGTGCTGAGAGGATTCACCAGAGACAGAGTGGGGAACAGAACAGGCAGACTGACTGAAATATACTACTGAGCGGAGCAGAGGGCGAGACAGGAGAGGTCTGCTGCGCCATGTGGGTAGCTCCCTAGCCGGGAATCAAACTCATGCTGCAGTGGTGGCAGACAGCTTCATAAGTTGTGTCTTAACCCCTTGCACCACCAGGGAGGTGCCTGTCTTTTCTTTTAATTGTAACATTTTTATTGGGGTAACCGGTAACCCACACTGTACATGATTTAGGGGTAGAGGCTCATGCCTCTTCAGATGTGTGTCACCAGACCCATCACCCATGCACCCATCATTCTTCATCACAGTCCAGTGGTTTCCCATGTGCCTCTGTTCCCCCTCCTGCACTGGTAGCCTCAGATCTGCAGCCAGAATCTAGGGTTTATTGTACTTCAGTTTTGTCCTTTTCTTTGTTTTGTTACTTTATATTCCACATCAGTGAAGTCATCCAGTATTTGTCCTTCTGACTTATTTTACTTACCATACTCCTCTCCAGTTTAATTTTTCATCATTTGCCCTCATGGAAGAGAAGTTCTGTGCCACCTGCATCTAGAACAACACTTGGCTCCAAGTAGGTCCTCTGTATCAGCTGAAAATACATACAATGGTCACAGCTTATGCAAAAATAGAACTCATCCAATAATCTGCAACAATCTGTCTAAGAAACTGATCCTGTAGTAAACAATCCAGGGAGAAGCAGGAAGCCAGATTGCTTCCTCAGTGGCAGTGAAGCTAAATAATAAATTCTGTAGTAATCAGTCCAAAATGAATAGGGATTAGTTATTAACAGACAGCTCCCCTGATTTTTGTCTCCCCACTTCCAATTTAGACCAACCAGAGAGAAAGCCACATTTTCACCCTGACCTATCACTTCATAAGCCTCGTAAGTCTATGCCAACTGCCTGCAATCTGTGCACAGTGGAGGCAACCATTCTTTCCACGTAGAAAGCCTTCCACTCCTCTGCCTGCCTTTAAGGTTTTGCCCAAGCCCAAGTGACAGTGGCTGACTTCCTTGCCACAGCAAGAATAAATAACCTTTGCTTTTTTAAATAGTGCATTTGGTGGACTTTTGTTTATCGCCCTATCAATAACAGATTTGAATAGATGTAGGATGAGTAGAGCATGAGTTGGGAAGACTGACTACAGAAACAGGAAATCGATAAGAAGAGGACATTTTCATGAAATGTACTCTCTGTATAAAGAAAGAATTTAAGTAAAAACTCGCAATATAGCCCTAAGGGGGATGTTGAAAAATACTCTTGGTCTTTAGGGTCATAGAAATGTGTCTGATGTTGGATATTTGGAGACCAGAAATATTGGGATTTTTTTTTCCTAAGAAAAATACCTAAAGTGAGCCCATAAGAATAGCAGCTGAGGGCCTCCCCCGGTGGCGCAGCGGTTGAGCGCTGGCCTGCGAAGCTGTCTGCAGCCTCTGCAGTGCCGGTTTGATCCCTGGCCACCGGCAAGGATCCCACATGGTGCGCAGACCTCTCCTGCCATGCCCGCTGCTCCCCTCAGCAGTGTACTTTGTCAGTCTGCCTGTTCTGCTCCCCGCTCTGGCTCTGGTGAATTCTCTCACCCTCCTGGGCTTCTGACTGTACCCAGTGCATGTATAAATGAATGAATGAATGAATGAATGAATGAATGAATGAATAAATAAACCTTAAAGAAAAAAAAAAGAATAACAGTTGGTTAGGAGCCATCTTCCCTGGTGTGACACTGTGACACTGCGGTCCAAACCTTCTGTGTCCCATTGGCTAAAGACACAGATCAGGGCATCCTAAAGACCGTAGGACTCAAGAAGAATTAGCCAGGGAATATTACCAACCCCCATGAAAGTAGAAGCAAGGTTTTCAGTTACATCACAGACTGGTGATCTGAGCTTGTCCTGGTCCAGCCAGGCTGGATGGAAATGGTCCACGTGGCCCAGGAGGGCACCCCACTGCTGGAGGCTGTTTAAACTCATGCTTGCTTCTGATGCCCTTTTCATGCCTTGGATGTCAGTTGGCCTTAGAGACACGTATTCCCTCAGGCCCCCTCTTTTGCTGGTGGTTCCATTTCTCAGAGGCCCACGCTTGGAGCCTTCTGTATGCCTGTGCACTGATGTCCGGGACACGGCTCGGCGCTGGGGGAGGCAGCACACGAGGGTGTTGTTGACCTTTCTGTGCAGAGTGCGTGTGTCCTGGTCTTGACAGAATGTGATTAAGATGGAGAAATTAAAGGGCAAAAGTGAAATGCAGTTATTTTCAAAGCCCCTGTAATATAGCAGATCAATAACCTTGCTTTTACACCCATCTGTATTGTGCATGACGGGTCCCCCACCGCATTAAGAGCTGTGTGTTTCGGTGTTATCTGCACACCCTCTGACCCATGCGCTGGTTTCTGTGGGGTTATTTCATGCTGGGTTGAAGTGTAGTGGCTCATTCTGGGTGTGCTGAGCTGCGGGGGCCTTAGCCGTGTGTGAGCCCCGTGATTCACTGGGGAGATTGTGATGATGAATTACTTGCCGAGGGGCAGACACAAAATGCTCTGAGATAAACCCAGGCCATTCTCCCGGCTGGCTTTGGCGTGTTCGGATCATTTTCAACTATAGATGCTGCTTTTCTTGTTAATGATGGGATGGAGAGAGCCTCTTGGCAGGACAAAGAGGGAACATGTTTTCATGCGGGAATTATAAGGCAGAAACAAAACAGGGACATGATCTGGTCACCTCCAGGCCATGGCAGGACTTCATTTAAACTACAAGTAAATAAACGCTTTTAACAAACTACCATAAGAAAGCACTCTGGGTCTGTACAGCATAACAAAGGGCAATGTTATTAATAACAGATTCCTCAATCTGTGCTAATTGTTCTTAGAAGAACTTCCATGTTAGATCTTATCTCAATCTCAGAGCTAGTCAAGTGAGTTTGTTTTTCCCAGCAGCTCATCTGAATCATTCCTTCCATGCCTTATCTAGGTTTCCAATGACAGAAAAGCCAGATTCATGCAAATGCTTACACTCTCACTTCAGAGTATCCAAACGCTTGACCAATTCTGTATTCATCAAGGTAAACTAATCCTCTTTGTGGCCACAGATAAAGTCCAAAATCTCAGTGGCTTAACACAGAAAAGGTTAATTTTCTTGCCACAAATCAAGTTCCTTTACATTGGGGAGCTTCCTCCATCTTGAATTGATGCTGTTTTCAATCTGTGGTCTCCGCGGTTGCCAGGGCAAAAGGCCTGAACTAACGGGTCATGTGGGAAGAGTGTGACCTCACTTTCACCCACGCCCCACTGGCCAGTGATGGGCCCCAGGGGCAAGCGGAGAGGCACCCTTGGAATTATGTTGGTTATTTAATGAGCTCTAAGTTTCCATGGCCCGGATTCTTTGATACCCTCTCTTTTCTGGCAAATTCTCCTGGATTGATTTGTTTATTTATTTGTTACTCTTTATCGCCTGTGGTTTAGTGCCCAGCCTCTAATATTCTCATTCTCTGTCCTCGTGCAGTTGCCTGGGATCACAGGGGAGAAGTTTCACCGAGGGGGTTGTGTTATCTGGGCTCTCTGGATCCTTATCAAGTCCCAAAGTACATATTTGTTCTCAGTGCTTTGTGCACACTGCTGACATTACTCATTTCAAATTTCAACTTCATTTGCAGGCCGAGGAGCTCACATTTTGTTGTTTGTGGGTACATGTGTGCGCATGTGTGTTGAATCTCCTGAGATCTAAAATGCTTGCACACACTGTCTATTTCTATCTTACTCATCCTTGTTCGGCATGGATGTCCACCGTGGCCTTCTGCAGGTGACCGCCCAGTGTAAAGGCTTCCCAGCCAGCCCATTCTTACCGGATAGTCTAGAACAGGGAACGCTGAACTTTCTGCTCAGTCATTTTATTTTAGTATTTTCCCTTTTCAATAAATTGTGTGCCCTCTGGGATTCATTCACATTAGGAAGCAAGAATCAAGTTAAACACGTTCATTAAAATGCATATGAAATGAAACAGCAGAAGATGAAGGTGGCGTCTGTTTCAAACACCAAACAGGACAGTTTTGCCAGGAGAACAAACTGGTCACCAGGCGAGGTGGCCAGGCCTCGACCTGCTGCTCCCCGAACCCCTTCCCTGCCCTCCACTCTTCTCTTAAGAACTGAAGACGCTCATCCACCTTCTTGTGAAATGGGCTGAAATTCTGGTGAGCAGGACACACTGTTCATGACCCTCCTCAAAAGCAGACAAGGCAGAGGTTTCTGTTTCTCTGCGCTCCGCCTGTGTCACCAGCTGCACTCTCTCCTGGTCTGACAGCTCTGAGCCCTCAGAGGTGTGTGCTTTGCCTCCACTTACAGGTTCATTGTATTGACTAGAATCTTCCTGCTCTGAGGGTGGAATGTCCTGATGGTGCTTGCTGAGCGTGGAGTGAGCGGAAGGCTCTAGAAAGCCGCATCTGGGAGCGACAGCCACAAGCTTCTGTCCAAATGCTGCTCTGAGAGCAGAGCCCCCTGCAGGGGGTGGTTTGCAGCAAAACGGGCACCAGTGAACCTCAAGGGCAGGATGTCTGTGGGCATCACTAAGAAGAGGTGGGCATCAGCCTGGAGCACAGCAAGAGCAGAATAATTGGTAGTTCTGGCCCACTGTCGTGATGGGCCTTAAGAGTTCTTCAGGGGATTACTTGTCTAGGGTTTCTGGGTCCAGCTACCTCTCATTTGGCACAACCTGGTCCATTTATTTTAGCTTTCACTTCAGAAGACAGATAAGAAACAGAAACCTACTCTGGCTAAATGCCTTGCCCAAGGGCATAACATTATTGAATCACCCAGAGCCAAGGCATTAATCCTGGCTCCTTGAGAAGGACCCTGAGCTGGGGCCCAGCTCTCTGGCTCTGGGGCTCAGGCTGACAGAGCCCCTTGGGCAGCCTGAAGGGACCTGTGAGAGGACTGCATATTGGGGACCATTATTCTTTCTAAGCTATCAGACTTCTCAGTCTATCACCTCATTTCCCTCAACAACGCTAGGAGTGATGGGTATCCAGGCCCAAAGGCTGACCATCAGGCTGAGGTAGCAGCTGTTACTGTTTTTAGGTAGAGAGGGCAGGAGGTTCTGCTTTTGCATTTCAGGAAGGAAAACAGGATGAAGCCAGAGTAAACGAAGAGGTGTCAATAAGGAGGTGCATCTGTCTCAGGATCCATGATCCAGGCGAACTGGGAACCAGGATCCTGGATCAACTGTAAAATGTTATTTTAACCAATTTTAATTCACAAAATGCACTGAGCGCCTCCTCTGGGTCAGGAGCAGTATGAGCTGCAGTCCCCGTCCTCATGTTACCTCAAATATTTCAGAGACAAAACATGTGAATGTAAATCACTTATACAACTGACATCACAGAAATTATATAACAGCAGGACCAAGGTGCAGATGTGATCAGAACTGGGCATGGACAAACTCGGCTCCTGCCTGGAGGAGCAGATCCATAGACAGAATGGTCTTCCCACAATTAGCAAACACATTTGAAAATATATACTTGTTGACATGTGGAAAATTGTTAAAAAGCAAATAAAAAATTAAAAGCAGGGGCCTCCCTGGTGGCACAAGGGGTTAAGCACCGCACTATGAAGCAATCCGCAGCCTCTGCAGCACGAGTTCAATCCCCAGCCGGCCAGGGAGCAACCCACGTGGCGCAGCAGACCTCTCCTGACTCGCCCGCTGCTCCCCTCAGCACCATATTTCCATTGTCTGCCTATTCTGTTCCCCACTCTGTCTCTGGTGCATCCTCTCACTCCCTGCATCTCTGGCCTGTACCCCAGCTCTTGTATGCATAAATAAATAAATCCTAAAAAATAAATAAAAATTAAAAGCAAATAAACAAACATGTTATTTATCAAATGTCAACATCCCAGAGCTGGCCAGTGCTGTCACTGCGACTCACTTTGTACAGACACTACATTTAAGCTTTTCCTATTGCTGAATATACATTTGTTCTTTTTGTACACAAGCTGTGGTGTGTCCTTTTTTTCTCCTGAGTGCAGGCATTGGTGTGTCCAATCATGGAAAATAGTACAAGCACATTCAATCACCCATCCCACGGCTGGTATTATATTGTAAACAGTTCTAATGCTTCTTGGGAGCTTTGGGTGACATTGTAAGGGATTCAGCTGTGAAACAAATTGTCCAAGAACACTTAATGCTCGGGAAAAACAGTTTGAAAATACAAAACCCCGAACAGTTACTGTTTGTGACAATTTATCTGTGAGAAATCAGGATTACCTAGATCTGGTGAAACAAGAATAAAATGCAGGCATAAATTGGTTGTTATGAGTGAATGTTACATGTCCCTCAAACAAAGCCAGTCAGCAACCATCATGATAACAAAACACATGACAGCAACAACAAAACAACAGCGATTCAACAAGTAAGCATTCCAGTTTCTTAACATTTACCTCATTGTTCTCATCTGTTTTCTCTGTTAAGTAATAACTGCTACAACGTGGAATTTAAAATATGAGACTCTACATTCGATTTTGGGGGGATAAAATGTGTTATGGTTAAAAGATATTTGAAAACTATTGATTAAGAAGAAGAATATCTGAGGGCTGTTTCTGAACCTGGGGAGCTCCAGATCTTTAGAAGATGTAAGGGGTGAAGAGGGAGGTGGGGACGTAATGAGCAGAATTAATGAAGAACAGAATTTATTGGTCTTAAATTTTAGCAACTTTGATTTTTCCATGGTTATCCTTTTGATGAAGAATTAAAAGAGCTAGAGTATTACCAAATTGGATAATTAATCCCTTAATAATTATCAGATGACTAATGTTCTCATGTAAAACAGAAGTCTTTCTCAGTATATGCACAGAGTGGGTGGGGGCAGGGGGCGGGCCACAACATGGCAGCCATCAGAGGCACCAGCCACCCAGGGCAGGGTTCTGGATGCAGCTGCCTGAGGAGAGCTTGTGCTCTGAGCCCAGGAGAGGAGGTGGAGTCGGCATAGAAGGGAATTCTGGGAGACGCTGAGTCAGGAAAACTGAAGTGTAGAGAACTTGGAGCGACCTGCAGTGAGCCCAAGGAATTCTAGGTGCACAGTGAGGCCAAGCAAGTGCCGTAGAGAGGAACGTTTGGATGGGCAGAATTCATGGCAACCTCGAAGGGCCTCCCCCCATGACCAAGGGAATTTGCTGTAACATCCCCACCTCATGTAGAGTTGAAGGGGTTAAGAAGTCAAGAGCCCCTCTCCAGCTGCCAAGAATCAGCACCGGAGATGGAATCAAATAGAGGGAGGTGAAGCAACACTAACCGCCCCTTTGGGGAGCACGCACCAAGGTTTGTTCTGCCCAGACTTGACATTAGGTCCTTGGTTGCAGAGCTGAAAACACACCTTTGCCCTCCAGGAGCTTACAGACTTGAGGGCACAACAACATGAATAGGTGCAATGGGGGTTCATATGAAGTTAATCACAAGATGGGACCAGAACCACAGGAAGAACAGTCAGCCTAGGTTGATCAGGCCTTAAAAGATTAGAGAGGTGGGCCTCCCTTGTGGCGCAAGGGGTTAAGATGCAACCTATGAAGCTATCTGCAGCACGAGTTCTATCCCTACCCAGGGAGCTACCCACATGGCGCAGCAGACCTCTCCTGGCTTGCCCGCTACTCCCCTCAGCAGTGTACTTCAGTCAGGCTGCCTGTTCTGCTCCCCACTCTGTCTCTGGTGAATCCTCTCACCCCCCCCAGCTCTCGCCTGTACCCCAGTTCTTGTATGCATAAATAAATAAATCTTTAAAAAAAAAGATTAGATAGGAATTTTCCAAAGAGGGGTGTCATGGGAGGGCACTTTCAGATGTAGGGGATGGTGCATGCAAGGGCGAGAGATCGAGGAAGTACCCATGGGGAGACCCTCATCGGCACTGATGTTGTAATGGTCCTGCTTGACCCAGATGTTGCAGACACTGGCATTGCAGTGACCTGGCTGATGGAAAGGTGGCGGCCACTGAAGAAGAGCTTAAGTTACCAATTACAGAGCCACTGCTTGTTGGGGAAGACACTGATAAACAGACGAGGAAAAGGCAAGGGCAGATGGAAACCTGGCTGTGCAGAGACCCTGCCTCCATCAAAATTAACAGGTGGTCCTGAAAATATGCCTTTGAAAAGGGGTGTGATTATTGGCATGGAATTTGAGTCAATCTGAGATGCTTATGGACTGCACGCTGGTGGTCCTGAAGCCTCTTCCAAGGTTGAGCAAGAGCTCTTAGGAAGTCTGGGCCACCCTCCTTGCAGATGGAGGGGCTCCAAGGGCCAGTCCCTCTGCTGCCAAATGAGTTGCATGTTCTACTACCTTAATGTGCATCCCCAGTAAGTTCATACCCTGGTTATGTGCTTTGTCTCAAGTCATAAGTGAAAGCTTCCTGTCTCCTGGAAGTGGGCACTCTTCAGCCCCCCAGGCTGTTAAGAGAGAGTCCTGGTCAGAGGACTGAGATGATCTTGGAGAAAACGTCACACAATGGCATGAGGGAAGCAAGGTCTGGGACCTCAAGCAGCACGTATTCTAGGCCTGGAAGCAGAAAGAGCATTAAAATGTACGATGCACAGAGAACCGCATGACTTTCCTATCAGGAGGAACCACAATCAAATTCAAAAGGATAAATGGAGAATTGAAGAGTTAATTTCATCTCTTTTCCTCCCCGTGAGCAGATTTGAACAAACATTATGAATTCCTTGATGAATCACAGACATTGCAAATAAGCAAGGCTGCTTTGATCTGGAGGAAAAATGCAGTGTTGTAAGGATAATAATAAATGCTGAGATGCTGATGTGATGGGGAGAGAAAATTAAATTTGGAAGACAGAGGAGGAAAAAAATCTTCCCAGAGGAGGTGAGATCAAGTTGTATCTTCAAGCATGAAGAGATGTTTATCATGAAGTCAAGGAAGGTTAAGGACCGTATGGAACAGCCGCAACTGCAGGGGCAGCAATAAGAAGTGGCAGCAGGAAACTGAAAATAAACCCAAGTTGGGAACTTTCGACAAGGAGCTAGAAAACATGCGAGCTTGCAGGGAGAGTGAAGGGTAAAGTGGGTAGATTTTATTTGCCAGTGTCAGGGTGCCCCTGCAAGATTTTAAACCAGGGAAGGATAATAGTTTCCAGAAGCGCGTAATCAGTTCTGTAAGCTAAGTTAATTAGGAAATGTGAGAAAATCACCTTGACCATATCCTTAGTCTGAATGTAGTTCATATTTGAAATTTTATTGAAATGGTATTTCATAGATTTGCTCTCTTTGAAAAGATAAATGGCGTTCTCGAAGGCCCGCTGCATCTGGCGGGGGCGGGTTGCCTGATTAATTGCAGAAGCTGTCCTGACCCAAGAACCAACTTGTGGTGGTGGCTCGACAGAAGGGAAATATGCGACGTGGGAGGGGGCTGGCACAGTGAAGACACACCCTGTTGCCCCTTTTGGATGATCTACCACCGACTTTTCTCCTTACTTTTTTACCCAAAATATTTCCATATGACTCGCTATTGTTTTCTCACACGTAGATTTCATTTTCTAGCAAGAACACATTTTAAAAAGAACAAATTTTGCAAGATGCACCTGTAACCAAGGGAAAGAAACAAAATAGGAGCAAGTGCACAGAACCCTGGTTCTTAGGTCATTCAGACAAGAGATCAGGATGGGCTGAAACATACAACGATACTAAATCCAGCACAGGAGACCGGTGTAGCTTTGTGCATTGCAGAGGCCGTGGGTCCACTCCTTGGCTGCAGGCAGCTTTTACAGGTGTTAGAATAAAGTTATCCCTAACTTATTTTCTGTGAGTTCTTTGCAACTTCAGTAGCCTTGAATTGCTAAAGAACAATGTAAAAATGCAGGGACTGCTCCTCCAGATAGATGCAGAAGTAGGAAGTTGGTGTTTACCTGTTTCATGAAATTTATTTTTTTTAATTTATTTATTTATGCATACAGAGCTGGGGTACAGGCCAGAGATGTGGGGGTAAGAGGATTCACCAGAGACAGAGTGGGAACAGAACAGGCAGACTGAGTGAAATACACTGCTGAGGGGAGCAGCGGGGAGACAGGAGAGGTCTGCCTTGCCATGTGGGTATCTCCCTGGCCAGCCAGGGATCAAACTCATGCTGCAGAGGCTGCCATCAGGGAGGGCCGTGTTTAATGAAATTTAAATCCTCAGCCCAGCTACCTTCTGGCCTGGGTGCCATGCCCAGGGAAACTGCAAAGGTAAGCTCAGGATAATGCACCATAACCCTGGAGGATGCTTGGCAATCAGAAGATTAAAGATAGGCAAAAGCAAAATCCTAACTTTTGAAATTGAGTAGGGAAGTAGAATCCCAGGTATCATTGATGTTGATGTCTGGATAATTCTCTGGACAGGAGTCAGTTCCTCTCAGAGGTGTTACGGTCCCTGAGCCAGATGGACTCTGCACAGTCCTGGGGGGATGCCCAGAGACTCAAAATCTGAGTGTACATGGCCAGGAAGGGAGTAGGGCCCTGCTGAATGTCTCTGAGGTGCCTGTGCTCACCCCACTTTCTATATACATGTACCTAAGACACACCCCCTACACCCCCTTTCCACTGCCCTGTGGTTCACAGCGGGGAGAGCACTGAGGGTAATGGGTCATGGCTTTATAGATTTGACAGGAAAGGCAGGACTTTGGTGTTTGAACTCACTCCCTGCAGCCTGCGTGTGTCTCCCCTGTGATGGTCAGTGGTGTTGCCACAGGAGGGACAGAGAGGAGACCAGGGAATTTCCTGATTACTGCTGTTTTGTTTTCTTTCTTACACAGCATTTACTTTTCACTGGAGAATCAGTTTTCTACCAATGTCATCAACATAGTGAATTAAACTCCTGTTGAAACTTGGCGTGCTTTTGCACAAGCATGTTGAGGTCTGCCCTTCCATGTAGTCTCACCGGGCCTGGAGAGCCATGATGGACATTCTCTAAGCCGGCAGGTGAACCCACCTCCACCACTTTTCCAGGGAAGCTGGTGCCTCAGGCCCAGTGGTCAGCTTTCGTCCGAAGGTGGTCTCTGGGGGGCTCTTTGTGGCTAGACAGGCGCAGCAGGCTGGTGTTTGCAAACAGGCACTTCTAATCTCGAAAGCCTTTTCTGTTTGCTTTGGGGAAAATAAAGAAAAAGATACCCCAGGTAATCTGGGTCGCTTCTGTGCAGCTTCGTGATAATGCAACCAAAATAGCTTTGCATGAAAAGGGATGCGTTGTGAACAGAACTTTGATCTTTGTCCAGCCTGGCTGATGAGCCAAACGTTGGTCGTCGGGACGAGGCTGAGCCAAATGTGGACCTGGATGCAGAGGGGGTGGCGGGTGGGTAACATCAGGACGGTCATTCATTCCACATGCTCTTTGTGGACCGGACCTTTGGAGGATCAAAGGCGGGTAGGAGTCTTACCTCTGGCTATAAAAAGGCTTCCAGGAGGGCAGGGAAAGGCTGGATGGGACCATATTCATTTTTGCACTTTTATGTCAGAGTCTCTGATTTGGAAATCTAAACAACTTCAAAGCAGTTGTTTAGGGGCTTTTTACTGATTTCTCAGTTTATTTTGGTTATTCCTACTCGTCGTTCAGTTTCTAGAGGAATGTTAAGTTTTCTTCTTGAGATGGGAGAAGAATAGCATCTTTGTTGCAGAGTCGGTGCCCTCAAACAAAATGCTCTCAATTATGTTGCACCAAGAGCAAATTCTTCCACCAAAAATCATCCCCACTTCCCAGCACACAGAGTAGGAGTCAACTTGTTTGCTGCCTTATTTGACAATCTGCAGACACAGCCACAGGGCATTTTTGATGGCCTACTAAATATCTTAGTATTTTGATCAGTTTTTTGGTTTTATTTTGTTTCTGTATCCTTATTGATGGATTTCTAACTTAACCCCTCCATCTGGTCAAAAACTGAGAGTTGGGGGACCTCCTTGGTGGCTCAAGGGGTTAAGACACAACCTAGGAAGCTATCCGCAGTCACTGCAGCCAGGGAGCAATCCACATGGCACAGCAGATCTCTCCTGACTCGCCCACTGCCCCCCTCAGCAGTGCATTTCGTCAGTCTGCCTGTTCTGCTCCCCACTCTGTCTCTCATGAATCCTCTCAACCCCCCCCCACACCTCTGGCCTGTACCCCAGTTCTTGAATGCATAAATAAATAAATCTTTAAAAAAAAAAAAAAACTGGGAGCTGGACCTTAGAACTTTTGTGTCCCTCAGAGGGCCAAACCAGTGCTGACACATGGTTAAGTCAGTAGTTTTCTGTGTCAATTTGATGATTTAATGACAACTATACAAACTGTATCTTTTGGTTCTTTCACTTAGAACAAAATGCCAGATGCTAGTCAGTTGTTAGCTCATCATGACAATGGGCTGAAATGATTTTCCTAGCTCAGTTCTTTTTTGCTGGCAGAATATTTTCTGTGTTTAAAAAATACTGATACTGGAGTTCTTTCCATTTTTATTTTCTCCTCCAATCTTTTCTCAGTTTATTTCCCCACCTTAGTAAAATGGCAGCATCGCCCATTGGCCTGTCCCGAATCCTGGGCTGGGAATCCCCCGAGTGGAACTGGCAAGTTCCACTCGAGTCTAAAGTCGACCACTCTTCCCAAATCCGCCTTCACCCAGCGCTGGTGAGGCCCGACCCCAGGGTCTCCCTGCTTTCACTGTCACCCCTACTCTGTGTGACATCCAGAGTGACCTGTCTCAGCAGATGTCCATCAGCTGTACAGTGTCCTCCTGCCAAGACCCCAGTGGTTCCCACTGCACTTAAAACCAACCAACCAACCAAACAAAAAAAAAACACTATTGAAATAGGTATGCACTTGTGTATCATTTTGGGTCTAATTTGCATTTTCTCAATGAGTAACAGTGCCAAGAATCTTTCCATGTGCTCCCTGCCATCCATGCATCTTTTTTAGTGATGTGTCTATTCACATCTTGAACTCATTCTTAAAAATTGCATTTTTTATTGAATTTTGAGAGTTATTTATATAGCCGGGATATATAGAAGTCTGTTATCAAACATGGTAGTTTTAGGTTTGGTATTTAAACTTTGAGTTGACTTCTGTATGTGGTGCAAAATTTAGGAAAATGGGTTTCGGGATATCTAATTCTTCCAGCACAAGTTTTTGAAGAAACTATTCTTTCTTCATTGACTTATTTACCTTTGCATTTTTGGCCAAAAATCTGTGGACTAAATTTGGTTGGGTCTGTTTCTGGCTTGGATTCTGTTCCCTGGTTCTATGTCTGTTCTTCCACCAATAATCCAGTCCTGATTACTGAAGCTCACAGTCAAGTCTTGAAATCAAGTAGTATTGGTGCTTCAACTGTGTTTTTCTTTTTTATAATTGTTTGTGACGTCAGAGTAACTTGGCCCATGATGAGCACACAGCTACCTTGAGCTGGAGCCTGTAATATAATGACCCTGTTCACATCCAGAGTCTGAACATCTAGAGAAGACCCCAAGCTTAGGGTTCCCACCACTAGTTCCCACTTTGCATTCCCCAGGGCACCTTTTAAAATAACCAATTTGATTGAACCCTAAAAAGTTAGTTTAGATTGCTGGCCCCATCTCCTTATAATAACATGTGCTCGTCACCCTACTTTCTACCTCCTGCCCACTGGCATCTGACTGGAAGATTGCTCCTTCTAAGTTTCACTGTGCTCCTCCCAACCCCTGTTGGAATTGATAAGACATTTTGTCACTTTAATTCCTGTGAGTGTGTGTACTGGAACTACGCCTTCAAGCAAAATGACCCCCACATTTCACTTCCCCAAAGTGGGAACTTGGATGCTGAAGGTTAGCTACCTGTCACTGCTGTGGGGGTAGCTATGTCTCCTCATTCAGCATTCAGTCTGCATATTCCTTTTTTCAATGTTTTATTTTATATTTTCTTACATCTTCAGTCGTTTTTGCATAGTCTTTGATTTCTCCCCTCCAGTGTGGTCCCTGTAGTTATCAATCTGCATATTCTGAATTTAACACACCAGCTATGAATCCCACAACACATCGCCTTTCCACGTGAAATTTAAAATCAGCTTGTATATTTTGACAAAGTTTCTTGCTGGGATTTTAGTTAGAATTACTTAATCTGTAAACTATTTTCAAAAGAATTGACCTCTAACAATCGTGGGTCTTCTAGTCCATGAATACGGTACATCTCTCCATTTATTTAGGCTTTCTTTGATTCCTTTTCTCTTTGGTTTATGGTTTTCATCGTAATCTTTTATTAGATGTGTGTCCAGCATTTACTGTTTTAGTGCTATCGTAAAAGATAATAAAAATACTTCTTCTTCTGAAGTCTGCTTTGTCTGATGTTTATATGGTCACTTCAATTTCCTTTCGTTAGTGTTATCAGGGCATATATTCTTCTGTTCTCCTACTTGATTAGTATATTTTACACCTAAAGTGTGTTTCCTAAAAACAGCATATGTTAGGACCTTGCTTTTTGAATCCAAAATATAAATCTTTTAACTGAGATGTTTAGAAAATTTACACTTAGAAATTGAGTGGTAGATTTAAAATCTATCTCCTAGAACCTCACGGTTGGTGCAAGGGGTTAAGCACTGTGCTATGAAGCAATTTGCAGTCTCTGCAGCATGAGTTTGATCCCCGGCCGGCCAGGTAGCTACCCACATGGCGCAGCAGACCTCTCCTGTCTCACCCGCTGCTCCCCTCAGCAGTGTATTTCAGTCACTCTGCCTGTTCTGTTCCCTACTCTGTCTCTGGTGAGTCCTCTCACCCCCCACATCTCTGGCCTGTACCCCGGCTCTTGTATGCATAATTAAATAAATCAAAAAAAAAAACCCTATCTCCTGGCTCTTTTTAAAAATGCATTCTGTCTTCTTGATCCTATTCTACACTTTTCTGTGTTCTTTGGGATGAATTGATTCCAGCAGTTCTTGCTCGGCACAATAAAGAAGTGAGTGTCTTCTCATGTCTTGGTAAACTGTCATACTCTTTTCTACCATTGGGACAGTTTTCAACATTCTGTCTTTCCAATGCCCTGAAATATCTTTGAGGGTTCCTTTAATGTAAAGTTTTTTAATCAACATCACTTCTGAGAGGTATTTATGTTTTTCTCACAACAGGCTCCTCATTTATGTCAGCAAGTTTGTCCTCACTCTGCTCCTCTGCCTGCATGTCTATAGACACTGGGATGACAGCAGCTTCAACACACCCACCAGCAGCTACTTTTTCCATAACTTCTATTCGATTTGACTTTCTCTTACAGTGTCATAACTTTTTGTTTCTTTCCTTCATTGTCACATTTGTTGGTCAATTGTGTCTTTAGATTATTCACTTTTGTAAACTCTCTTCTGGATAATTTCTGGTGACATGGAAGGAACAAAATTAAACACTATCCTCCCTGTTCAAGAACCAAGCACCAGCTGTACAATGACCAGGCCCTTCCCAGCTTTAAAGGAATCAATCTGATTGATCACTGATCATGATGGACATCTGGTATTTACATTGTGATGGTGGACTGGAGACCTGGCGGTGAGATCTGTGCTTTATGCCATGATCTGTAGTCATTATACATGGTAGCTGACATCTGACATGTTTTGGGGAAGTCAGGGAAAATGTGGTCACTGAAATCAGAAGCTGAGATTATGTTGACTGAAATTCATTCACATCAGAAATGGATAAAGTAGGGGTGACCCATGTGTTTGATGATCTTACTTTATCTCTGCGATTGACATATTATGCATGGCATTTTCTAATTTTCTTTGATGTGTCTTCTAGGTTTTCAGGTGTTATAAACTACAAAATAGACATTTTCTTTAGTGAGTCAATTATCCTTTTAGAGTCACTACCATTTTTAAAAAAGTGTTTAAATATTTACCTTTATTTTGAGCATTGCCAGAATTCACTATGGAATCAAGCGTTGTCTTTCTTTTGAATGAAAACTTTCTTTAATATTCGCTAAAGCATAAGCTTGCTAATAATAAATCTTTCAGCTTTGTAATTTATTTGTTGTTTTTGTTTCCTGGAAAAGCTGTGAAAGTTTTGAAAAGTTTTTGAAGTATATTTTTGCTGGGTGTAAAATTATAGGTAGATATTTTTTTCCCCCATCTCTCTCAGAATTTTAAAGACGTCACTACATTTTTCTCTTGTTTTGCAATGTTTTTGCTAAGAAATATGCTGTAATATTATGTTTGCTCCTGTGTATAACATCTTATTTAACTGGCTTCCTTCCAGATTTTCTTTTTCTTTTTTTGTTTTTAGTAGTTTGAACAACATATGTTGGTGCTTATTTGCTTGTTTTATTTTTATTCTGCTTTGTGGATTTTCTAAACTTCTTGGATCTATCACTTATTATCTTTCCATGCTTTTGGAAAATTCTTGGTATTTTTCTTCATTCTTATTTTTCTCTTCCCTATTTATGGGACTATAGCTATACACGTTTTATATTATTTGATATTGTCGTACAACTCCAGGATGGTCTCTTATGTTCATCCTCTTTGTGTTTTGATGGCATAATTTCTACTGAGTTATCCTTAAATTCATTGAATCTTGTCTGGGCTAATTTTGAGTATAATGATGAGCCCATTCAAGTGACTGTGTTTACTGTAATTATTTTTAAAATATTGCTGTTTGTAACATTTCTATTTATCTCATTTTAGAGTTGCCATTTCCTCTGTTCATCCACATCATTCATGACCTATACTAGCTCCCTTAACATCCCAATCAAGGTCTTGTCCAGCAGTCCTAGCATCTGTATAATCTCTACATATGATTGTGTTGATTGTCTTGTCTCTTTAAAAGTTTCATTTCCTTTGACTATTTATGTCTCCTACTATGTAGTTGAGTGACAACATCTAATGCAGAACAGAAGACATCAAAGTGAATACCTGGAGAAAACAATGCCTCTCCTCAGGCCATTAGTGTGAGAGGTTGAGTCAGCTCAGTCAGGGGTTGAGCTGGGTTTTTGTTGATGTCATAGTTACTTTCAGGGCACTGTTGCCTTAAAAATTTCTACTGATTGATACTTTTTTTTTTTTTAAGATTTATCCATTCATGCATACAAGAACCAGGGTATAGGCCAGATGCTCAGGAGGGTAAGAGGATTCACCAGAGATAGAGTGGGGAACAGAACAGGCAGACTGACACAATACACTGCTGAGGGGAGCAGCGGGCAGGAAAGGAGAGGTCTGCCGCACCATGTGGGTATCTCCCTGGCTGGCCAGGATCAAACCCGCAGTGGAGAGGCTGCTGCAGACAGCTTCACAGCGCTGTGCTCAACCGCCACCATGGGAGGTCCTGACTGATGCCTTTTTCTTAACGTGAAAACTGTGGTGCCAGATATTTTTCTCTACTTGTGACCCCTTTCATCTCTAAAGCTCTCCCTGTAGTCTCACTGCAGAGGGCACTCCTCTCCCCTCCTCCCTCTCCCAGGTACACGCTGTGTTCTCCTGTTACCTTACTAGGATGATTAACTGATACAAAGGCATCCATTTTGACCTGGTACTTCCTAACTAAGTTAGCCTCCTTGTGCCAGAACTTTCCACGTAGAGTTTCATAGCATCTTTCCTGTCTTCCCTGTGTCCAAAACCAAGTTCTCATTTGTATCTGAGACAGGTGAAGGGTGGGAGACAGTTTTTTGCATCTACCCCAATATCAGGGAACCTCTGTCACTATTGACTAGGGTTCCAGACCCAGAACATTTGGGTGTTCCTCCTGCAGAGATTGATGCTATTTTCTTTCTATCCCACAGCATATTGTCTCAGCCAATCTAGAGAGCACGTGTGAGTGTGTGTGTGTGTGTGTGTGTGTGTGTGTGTAAATTTAATTCTTCCTATAAAACAAATCTGCATCCCTGCTCTTGTAGAGTAACTGCAGTGATCCTCTGTGTCCTGGGGTGACAGTGCTGCTGCTCTTCACGCTCAAGTTTTTACGGCCATGATGGAAGGTGTGACCAGGACCTCGAGGCCTCCTCATGCCTCTCTGGCAGTGCAAGTCTGCCCCACTTGTAGATCACTACCAGTTTTGTAGGTTCTCTCCAGTGTCCAGCCTCTGATGTTTCTCATGCACCAGTGGAGATCCACAGGAAGGAGCCTGGGGGTGGATGCAAACTGCCCCCAGGGTGCTCCGCTTATGCGCCAGCCTTTCCTAGTGGGTCAGCAAGTCAGCTACGTTGTCACTCATTTCTTCTTCCTTCTGGGATGCAGCAGACCCATCTGCCTCCCACTCCTGTACATCCCTGGGGTGAGGGGTGGCGGGATCCACTTCCATGGATTTCAGGTCTCCGGGTTGTCCTCCTATCTCAGCAATGGGATGGGTTCAGACAAAGTTGTAATTTTATAGTGGATCTGATATTTTCTTGTTCTTAGGTGGAAGCAGTGAGCTTGGCGGCTCTCTGTATTCTAGAATCCTTTCTGTTCCGTCTTGTTTTACTATAACATAGTGCCTAGTCTTAAAAAATATGTACGTAATAGTGGAAAAGGAAAACAGAGATACTCTCTGACACCTTTTATGTCTATATATGTACCTGTAATTACATCTGTCACTCAGTCTGCCTTATGGAGGTCAGAGACAGGAGCAAGAGGGAAAGAGGCCTAGGGGTTATGATCAGTGCTATCACCACCATGGCACGAGTTCGCTATCCAGCCAGGGAGCAATGCACATGGCGCAGCAGACCTCTCCTGTCTCACCCGCTGCTCCCCTCAGCAGTGTGTTTCAGTCAGTTCTGTTCCCCACTCTGTCTCTGGTGAATCCTCTGCACCCCCCACCTCTGGCCTGTACCCCAGTTCTTGTGTGCATAAATAAATACAAATAAATCTTTTTTAAAAAAGAGAGAGAAAGGGGAGGAGCATTTTGTATGTTCCACTGCAGTGTTGCTGAGTGGACTAGGATGCAGGGGTGATGGCAATGGGAAATGGTTGGGGTGAGGTTCTATTTGAGAGGAGTAGTCTTCGGACTTGGTGATGGGCAAGAAAAGCATGAAGACCCTGTGAAGTCTGGTGCCTTACCCCCTGGGTCACTGAGCATCATGATCAGTGCAGTTACTCTAGAAGAGCAGGCATGCAGATTTGTTTTGTTGTATTTTTTTTTAAGATTTTTTTTTAATTTATACAATAGCTGGGGTACAGGCCAGAGGCGCGAGAGGGTGAGAGGATTCACCAGAGACAGAGCAGGGAGCAGAACAGGCAGACAGACCAAAAGCACTGCTGAGGGGAGCAGTGGGCGAGACAGGAGAGGTCTGCTGCGCCACGTGGGTTGCTCCCTGGCCGGCCAGGAGTCGAACCGGCGCTGCAGAGGCTGCGGACAGCTTCACAGCTCTGGGCTCAACCTGCTGCACCACTGGGGAGGCCTGCAGATTTGTTTTATAGGAAGAATTAATTTTATACACACACACACGTGCTCTCCAGATTGGCTGAGACAATATAAAATCAGGGACGAGGCCACATAACACACAGGAGAGTCGTCCACACTTTCCTGAGTCACTCACCAGCCTGCCTGAGAAACACGTGTGTTGCGAGGGGGAAGCATGCTAAATAAACTCAAAATGATTTATGAGGAACATTTGTCTAAACTTTGTTTTTTATTAAACACCAGCTGATTTAGAACTTTACGCATTATAAATTGTTTTCATTTACTCTTTTTCATTCCTTAGCATTTGCATAAAAGACTCCTGTTGCATCTCATTTTTTATAATGTAATGTGTAGCCTTTAAAAAAGAATCATGTACATAATAACAGAAAGAGAAAAAAGAGGGAGGGAAGTGACAGGAAGAATATAAACGACTTTTGCAAGTGCTCTGTGAATCCTCGGTGTGATCGTGGAGATGCCCACCCATGTCCACCCTTTACAGAAGTTTCGCAAGTGCCCCACATGCTGTGGGCACAGGCCCGGGGCACAGGAGATGTGGCAGGGCTGGCGGTGCTTTGTGGCTGGAAAATCACCACTTTGGGGGTTGAGGCAACCCCCCAGCCCCTCCTCCTGCAGGTCCTAAATGCAGGACTTGTCCTTCCACACCCCTGGCAAAGCACTGGCTCCTCAGGGACACGGGGAGAAGGTGCGAACGAGCCTGATGACAGCATGTACATTGGCCTGTGGGCGGAGGACAGATGCTCTGGCACAGGCTGCCTTCCTCCCGCCCTGACCTGGCCCGAGGTGGCCAGGGTGCCCTCACCCCACCATCCTGGAGCTCCTCCCATGGACCCGGCAGGCAGCTCCAAACCTTTACGCACATGTTCTGCTGCCGCCCTGGAGGAGGTGGGCTTGAGGCACAACCTTCTGAAAATGAATCCTCATTTGCTTTTTAAATTAGTCTTGACTGTAGGGCCTCCCTGGTGGCGCAGCGGTTGAGCGCTGGGTTGCGAAGCTGCCCGCAGCCTCTGCAGCGCTAGTTCAATCCCCAGCTGCTCCCCGGCCACTGGAGGAGGGTCCCACATGGCGCGCAGACCCCTCCTGCCGCCCGCTGCTCCCCTCAGCAGTGTCCTTCGGTCCTTCTGCCTGCTCTGCTCCCCGCTCTGGCTCTGGTGAATTCTCTCACCCTCCCGTGCTTCTGACTGTACCCAGTGCTTGTATAAATAAATAAAAATGAATAAATAAATCTTTAAAAAAAATTAGTCTTGACTGTGGACAATGCACTGGAGATGCAGAATATGAAATTTCGCCTCAGAGATGAATGGAGTACAGCATGACATTAGAATGATTCTGGCTTTAAGCCTCTTCCTTCTGGCTCACAAAGGGACCAAGGCTCCTTCTTCACCTGACGCCAAGGGCCTGCTTTGGGTTGCTTCTAACAGCTGAGCTTTCCCATGTGGCTTCAGAACACATGCAGTGCTGATGTGCTGTGGTCCAGGACAGCAGGGAAGGCGTTGCCAGAAGTGGGCATCCCCTCCTGGCCTCTTGGGGATGACCTCAGCCCTGTGCACCTGTCAGCTCTCTGCAGGCAGGTGTCCTACCATGCAGCAACACCCCCTCAGCCCCAAGGCTTCCAGCTTAGCTATTGAAAACTTGGTTCCCCCTACAGCTCTCTATGCTTGGTCTTCACCCTCCTCTGAATCTGTGTCACCACTCACCTCTTTCTAGAATTTTCCTGTCTTTGATTTTGTTAACAAAAGGGAGGAAGCATCTTTGCTTCTCACAGTTTTGCTTCCATTCTTGTATTCTCCAGTGCTGGTGGAGAAGGCGTGGTGTGAGCTGTTCCAGCAGAGGCAGGGGCGAAGGGCATCTCATGAAGAGGATAGCTTGGTGGACTCTCATGGGCAGGAGGGAGCACGTTGCACTAACAGCACAAGTAACAGGGTTTACCTGAGCAGAGAGCCCTTTGAGGCTGAGTTTTAGGGGAAGCTGATTCCCATGATGCCATATCCCAAGCTCTTTTGGCCTGGAGCATTTGTTTATTTGTTAATTATGAAATGTGCTTTCTGGTAGATGGGCCAAGCTAACAAGGAAAAGGAGGGTGTCAATTTGAAGAATTTCCCTTGAAAACTTGTTTCTGGGGTCTCTCTGGTGGCAGGGCAGGTTGAGTGCAGCGCTGTGAAGCTGTTCTCAGCCTCTGCAGTGTGAGTTCCATCCTGGCCGGCCGGGGAGATACCCACATGGCGCAGCAGACCTCTCTTGTCTTGCCCGCTGCTCCCCTCAGGTCTGCCCATTCTGCTCCCCACTCTGTCTTTGGTGAAAATGTACCCTGGTTCTTGTATAAATAAATCTTCACAAAAAACTTGCATTCTGAAAACTACGGAAGACAGAAGACCTCTCCCTCTGCGAGGAAGTCTGTCCTTTGAACAAACCACAGTGACTTTAGGTGTTTCTCAGTTATACAAAATCTCCTATTTTTTTTCCATAACAATAAGGACTACACTGCCTGAAAGTCACCTCTGTCCATGACGGCCCTGGGAAGTGGGAACTTCCCTGCTCGCTTTAAGAAAGAGCAAACCGCACCTCACAGGTTCCTAGCCGAGGTGCCACCCACCTGACTTCTCGCGCACCCTCTGGCTCTTTGACCTCCTGGGACCTCACCTGCCTTGGGTAGGGGCCGAGCCGGCTGGACAGACCCTCTTTTACAGGTAGAATCTCTTACAGGCATCGTGGGTCAGAGCCACCAGGCCTTCCGATGACTTGTCTGCGCATGCGGCCGGGTGCTGCAGGATGGAGCCAGAACCAAGAGCAGGAGGTCGTTTTTATTCCCCTCGCAGTGAGTGGCCTTGAATGGCCATCGCATTTCATCCCCAGAATCTCTGCTTCTGCAACAAGATTAATGTGAGGTGGCTCCATCCTGGGGCTGTGTGCAAATGCACACCAGTAATGACCTGTGCATGAAAGATGGCTTTGAACATAATGTATGAGTGGAATTCACAATAAGATAGAGCTGAGCTCGGCAGGCCTGATGCGCCACATAAATAGAAGACAGTGTTGTTTGCACAACATTCCAGTGCTCGTAACACTCAGCCCTGCTCTGTTTTCCAAACTGCGAGGGCGGTGATTTGCCTGGGTGATGTGTGTCAGGCGTGTGTGTCTGCAGCGATGTTTGCTGCTGTGCAGCTTGTCAGTTGCCGAGCAGTAGATGAGGGATTTCAGTCGCTGCTCACAGTTGCGAGATTTGACCCTGGACCATCTTCTCTGGTCAAGGATCCTGCAAGAGCCTATCAAATAATAAACCCTTTGCCATTACACGTCCTACCTATCGATCTGTATGTTTTTTCTTAGATTAGATTGCCGATACTATTCGGATACCGACACACAGACATTTACAGCAAATTATGTTTGAGGAAAACAGGCTGTAATTTGAATTGGATTTTCCATGGAAACAATCAGAACTTGGAATTATAGCACTGGTCAGCGGGGATAAAGCCTGAATCTACTTTTTTATTTTATAAGAAAAACAAGGATGAGTGTTTTATTGGAGGAAGTGGACATTATTTTTAATTTCTATAGTTTGAAGAAAATGCTTCAAATTAGTCGCATGGATTCCTGGCTGTCTTGGTATTTTACTCTGACAATGAACAAACAAGAAGGTGGAAAGGACTCTCCCGCCCAAAGATCCAGCAATTCCACTCCTAGGTATTTACCCAAAGGACACAGAAACATTAATTCCAAAGGGCACCTGCACCCCTATGTTTACAGCAGCACTGTTTACAATAGCTAAGCTTTGGAAACAACCCAAATGCCCAAAAATAGATGACCGGATCAAGAAGATGTGGTCCCTATACACCATGGAATATTACTCAGCAATCAAAAAAGATAAGCACATGCCCTTTGCGGCAACATGGATGGAGCTGGAAGGGATCATGCTCAGCGAAATAAGCCAGAAAGATTCTGAAGGTTTTCTTGAGGAAGATTCTGCCTCAGAGGAGACTGCAGGAGGCATTAGTGTCAGTCCATGGCTTTTCCGGGATCAGACCCGAGGCAGGTCTCTCACTGCTGCTAGCTTCTGTCAGCTGTGTGTTCCTGTGGAAGACTTCTGTGTCCTTCTTGTGGACCTTTTGGGTGTCTGGGGGCACCGCCTCATCTACCCCTTCTCCGCTGTCTTGTACGACAGACAGGACACCCGTCTGGATGGGCCCAAGCTCATCAGCCTCCATCTGTCACTCGTGGCTAGGGAAGAACATCAAATGCACCAACACTTTGACGTGACTGGTGTCCTGCTCCACAGAAGCACCTGCGTCTTCCTCCATCACACATTCACAGTTCCCGGTGACTTCGGCCGCCACATGCTCCTTGACCCTGATGGTGAAAAACACAGAAGCTGCTTAACTTCTTCCTCTTTTGTTCTTAGATGCACGGCGTGACCGCACACACTGTGTGACTCAAACCAAAGGATTCATTGCTGTTATAGTTGGACGGACAAAACCTTCATCAATTTTGCATGAGATTAACTTCCAGTTTGTCTCTTTCCTCGCCTCTCATCCTGGCAGCACCCTGTGTTCCCACAGACCCCTTCGAGGCCCGTGTTTCATGCCTTTCTAAGCTCATTGACAGGAGGAAATAACTTTCACTTTCTTTTTTAAAGATTCATTTATTTATGCATACAAGAGTTGGGGTACAGGCCAGAGGTGTGGGGGTGAGAGGATTCTAGAGAGACAGAGCGGGGAACAGAACAGGCAGAGTGATGAAATACACTGCCAAGGGGAGCAGCGGGCGAGACAGGAGAGGTCTGCTGCACCACGTGGGTAGCTCCCTGGCTGGCTGGGGATTGAACTCGTGCTGTAGAGGCTGCGGACAGCTTCACAGTGCGGTGCTTAACCCCTTGCACCACCAGGGGGGCCCCAACTTTCACTTTCTGGTGAGGATGTTCTCACATTCTTCATTGTCTCTCGTCTTTACCCTGTTTGCTTTGTCCATGAGGTTGCATCCCACCACGTTGTCAAAGGACCAGGCCCCTCGCTAGGACCCCAGAGGAGGGGTGGGCCCTCAGTGGTCCTCCTCACAAGAAGTCCAAGTGCATCCACACAGCACAGACCTTTGATCTTTCCTAAGGGAAACACAGGCTGAATATATCGTGATGCTTTTTCAAGAGGCTGTTGGTGCTGTCAGGCCATTATGAGTGAATTTTTGAGACAGAAATGTTCGTAGTAACACTGATGACAGTGATCTATAAAAGGAACCCTTTGTCTTTAAACCGGCTGCTCAGCCTGTATGGAGCTACGCAGGTCTGGGACCTCATGCATGTGGAGTAAAGCTTTTCCTGACCTCACCATTCCTGAAGTACTGCTTGTTCCTCCTCTGCCTGGGTGAAAGGCCAGAATTTCTATAACAACACGGCCTGGTGCTCTGTCTTCTCACTTCTTGGAGACTCCATTTTCTCATCTGTAAAATGCAGATAAAATGAGCACCTGCTTGCATAGCTCCTGCGCTGCTGACATAAACTCAGTGTTTGAGCTTTGAACCTGCTCCCCAGACAGCAGCCTGGTGGTTGCCCCTGGTCGGGACCTGGCCACGCACGCTTTCAGGAGGACTCCTGGGCATTGGAGACTGTTCGACTCCAGAGGGGTCCTCTTTCTGGCACTGAGTGTCATCTCAAGTACCTCATACTTGTTCAGAAAATGCTAGTTTTATCTAAGGGAAAATATCACAGAGCACAACCCCAAGCTTGGGGCCTGAAGGGTTACGGATGTCAATTAACTACAGCAAGAGAGAAGGACTCAAACTAAGTGACATCAGCAAGAAAGAATTTGTTTCTCCTCCTCATAAAAGAGCAGGGTGATCCCCGGGTTAGTGGGGTGTTCTGCCGTCATCAGGGTCTCTGAGTCTTGTTCTGCAGCTCCCGCTGGAGGCCCTGGGGCACCGCTCTCGCTGTCGCCAGCACCCCTGGATGACAGTAGAAGGGGCTGAAGAAGAGAGAGGAACATCCTCTTCCCCCATATGGGCACAGACTCAAGGTTGAACAATTTACTTCTATTTTCAACCCCCATGTGTAATGCCACTCTCAGCAGCAAAGAAGGTTGGAAAGTGTGCCTTGAAGCTGGGCAGCTTCCATGCAACAAGACAGTCAGAATGTATTTTACACGTGGATCACTGGCACAAGGCCGTGGCACCTTCTGGGAGGACGGGCGACGCCATGGAGAGCTGCACGGAGCCCTGTGCTGTGTTCAGGGGAGAGCGCTGGTGGGTGAGATCTAGAAATCCAGCCGTGCTCCAGCCGTCGCCTGGAGAAAGAGACCCTAATTCATCTATTTCAGTTAATGGCATGATTTATCTTCCAATATCCCAGACTGGCCTCCTTGGACTCATCCCTCTCCCTCGACAAAAAAAAATCCAATAGGTTGCTTTGTCTCCTCTAATACCTCTTACACACATCTCCTCTTTTCAACTCACACAGCCCCCCTAATTTAGGCCTAATTATCTACCACCCAGACAATTGCAATTACATCCAAATTGGTCTCCCTTCCCCTAGTTTCTCCACTTTCCAATGCATTCTGTAATACAGCTGCCAAGTTAATCTTCCCTGCACACAGTTCAGATCATCTCTGTCCCGCTCAGACCCTCTGATGGCTCCCCACTGCCTGTTTCTCACAAGCCAAATGCTTCCATCAAGGCACCCCGCGTTCTGGCTTGGGGCAGCTGGACATGGAGTGTAGGGCATGGTTTCAGCCCTCAGAAGGGGAATGACACACCCCCTAATGAACATAGTGTTTTGTGCAGAAGAGTGGACACGGGCAGGTATGGCCCAGCACATGGAAAGTCTACCAGGGTGGAGCAACGTGGGCATACTATAAGCAAAGGCGCCCCCCAGGCCCACGTACATCTCCAAACGCAGACATCTCCAGGGGAGACCTCTTATCGGGGCACCTTCCCAGCAGGAGAGGAGGCAGCTGATATTTACTGCAGTTTGCTGTCTGGGGAGCAGGTTCAAAGCTCAAACACTGGGTTTATGTCAGAGCGCAGGAGCTATTCAAGCAGCTCCTCATTTTATCTGCATTTTACAGATGGGAAAACAGAGCCACTAAGAAGTGAGAAGACGGAGTTCTAGGCCATGTTGTTATAGAAATTCTGCCCATGCTGGGAAGGTGCCCCAATAAGAGGTCTCCCCTGGAGATGTCTGGGTTTGGAGATATGCGTGGGCCTGGGGGGTGCCTTTGCTTATAGTATGCCCACGTTGCTCTGCCCTGGTAGACTTTCCATGCGCTGGTCCATAGCTGCCTGCGTTCACTCTTCTGCGCAAAACATTACGTTCTTCAGGGGGGGTGTCATCCCCTCTCTTAGGGCTGAACCATGCCCTACACTCCAGATAACGCACACACCAGTGTTAGGGTGGTTCTCTGCAAGCAAAGACATAATTGTCTCCCATGAACTCCCTGCAGAATCTGTCTTAACTCTCCGCTGTGGAATGTCTTCAGCAGTTTTGATGAACCCACTCGTGTGTGCACAGCTCAGGAGCTTTTCATAAGGGGACAAACCTGCCTGGCCAGTGTGCAAATGAACAAAGATCATTGGCAGCCCCTGAGCCCTCTGAAGCCCCCTCTGCTTATAGCTTCTTCATCACTACTCTGAGGGTACCTAGTATCCCATCTTCTGACATCGCAAATCAGTTTTGTTGTCGTATCTTAAATAGAGTCACGCTGACATTAATCTCTTCCCTCTGTTGTCTTTCTGATTCAACGTTATGTTTTTGAAATTCACCGATATTGTCACTTGGAACTGTAGATCATTTACTCTTCGCCATGTAACATTATGGTGGGGGAACATAACATCCACAACCTCGTTATGGCATTGCATTGCCGAAGGCCCGTGGGTACAGATTCCAGATCAAAACAATTACAGACAGTGCTGTATGAGCATGCTGGTCATGTGCTTTGGTGAATATGGGTGTGGATTTCCCAGCATAGGAAGTAGTAGGTCATGGGGTAGCTTCTGTTTTATCAGTTCTGCCAAACAGTCTTCCAAGGAGCTTTTACCAGCCAATACTCCGAACAACAGTCACTAGAGTAGCAGTGGCTGTATCTCCTTACCGCCACTTAGTATTTCTGGATTTTTAATTTTAGCCATTCTAAACTGGATATTTAGTGATATATTTAGCTTAAATTTGTAACTCTCTCCTGACAGATGGAGTTGAATATCTAGATGTATTGGGTACTTGAGTATGTCTTTGTGAAGTTTCTTTTCATATATTTTGCCTATTTTCCTATTGGGTTTCTAAAATCTTTTCTGCATTGAGCTCAAAGTCCTTTATATAGCTGATGCATATGTCTTTCGTTAGTTATATGCATTGTAGATTCTTACATACATTAACAGAAATTTAAGTTCAATTAGGGCAGGGAACACATCTCTTTTTTTAACCATCCTCTCTGCGTGTCTGGCATAGTGCTTGGCCTGTAAACACTTCTCCATAAACGGTCACAAAATGAGTAAATGATGCAATATCTGTCTTATCGTGCACAGATATCACTAAAACAAGGTTCTGCATTCATCCCTGACTTGTCCTCACCCTGTGTCGCATTCACAGTGGTTTTACATTCTGCTCAAACGAATGATGGAGTAGCTTCCAGCCACCTGACACCAGCAGCGGGGCTGGGGGTGGTGACCTCAGCCTGGTGCCCTCATGTTGTTGGTGGGAAGGCTTCCAAAATACCTTGTTAATACTAGAAAAGAAACGTGAGGGCTTTCACTCCCTGGATAACTCCAGAAGTGGGAGTTTAAAATTGCAAAGTGCCCATATGCTCAGTGTGTACTGAGAAATGGTCTCACGAGTAATTAAAAACACTTTCAAAGGCAATGTCCTTCTCAGGATTGAAACCTCAAACGCATGAATTCACCCAATCAGAACCCCCTGTAACACCCCTCATTGCCATGTAGGGCAGCTGACACACCTTAATTCAAGTGAGCCCCTAATTCAAGTCAGTGAGCCTAAGTCCACCTCTGAGACTCCACCACATTTCCAGGGCTTACTTTACTTTTTAAACTGTGTCCTTTGCTTCTGTTGAAAGGCTTTAGGCTAGTGATTGTGGTTTTATGTGTTTTTATTGCCACTGGATCAACAACCCAATAACAATAATGAAATCAGCATATTTACCCTGGAGCATTGAACTCTTTCAGGCAGGTGTACCGGTGATTATAGATTTCTCCTTTTTTCTTTTTTGATTTTTCCACCACTGCATTTAAAATAGAAATGTATAATGTACGTGCTGATTTCCGAATCAGATGAATTTAATTCTTGCTCTCCATTCTGCAAGTGATTTCCCAACCTAATTAAGACTTAGGACGCAAGGGTCACAGAAGAAGGAAAAAGGTCTGATTGCAATGAGGTCAGAAAAAGTGATCTTGTGGAGTTGGGAGCTGGGATTGTGATGAGGAGCCCAGGCTTATGCTCTTGCCAGGATGGACAGGTTTTCTGTAGAGGCCACACAAGTCCAACCATCTTTGCTGCAGCTTCTTGGGCTCTGCTGCTGTGCACGTGGAAGCAGGAAGAGGTGGTAGAGAAACAAGTGAGTGTGGTTTGTTCCAGTGCAACTTTCTTATAAGAAGAGCTGGCAAGCCAGGCCTGGCCCTGGACTGCGGGGTGCTGAGTCTTTCTCTAGTAGACTTGGATTCTAGCTTTGTTACTTATTACGCTGTCGTCACTACTCCACAACCTTGTGGGTAACATGAGTCCAAGGGTACCTGGGCCACCTGCTCCCAGGGAGTGAGGGTGAGCTGAAATACTGTGAAAAGTCATAAGCTTGAGAGCTGGAGTCCAGCACCGGTGAACCGGGTTGAGAGAGAAATCCAATTGAGCCGTGGAAATTACCAAGAAATGATAGACATAAAATAGAGTTTAAGCGGGAACCAGGGGACGCCAGGCCTCTCATCCATGCTCAAGCATCCTGAGTGCCCAGTGCAACTCGTTTTTATTGCTACAAGCATTCCCCACCCCCAGCCCCACCACCTCAGGTTAGTTACTAGACAATGAAGTGTTCTCTTAGCATTTGGCCTTGTCCGGGTACATATTCGCTGCCAAGGTTCTGTGCCATCAGATCATTCTGTTTCTTCTTCTAATCTAGTTTGTCCCCCAGACATAGCTTTGTGGACACAAGAAAGAACACCCCGGTCTATATATCAGTCCTCCGACCTAGGCTCATCAGATTTTTAGCCATGACCTTGGTGTTTTCCTTGTCTCAGCACTGCATGCCTTAGGGGTGTCCAACACTTGAGTGCTGTGCACATGGTGGGTGCCAAACCAGAATGAAGGAAAGCACCTGAGCAGGGCAGGTCCTGGGATAAGCAACTTACTGCATTTCTTGGACTGTAATTATGTCATGTCTGACCTTGAACAGTTACAGTGTTAACCCACTCAGCACAAGCTGAAATGTAGATAAGCCCCTAATTCCTTGAAGGAGGGAGGCCCAGCCTTTGGCTGTAGATCCACTGAGCCTGTATCAGTACAGTAAACCTGCTTTTTGTTAGCCTCTGTGTCCTGGTTTCCTTATGCCACGTAACAACAACACTTAAATCCAAAGGAGCTTCATTATTAATGTTTCCTAACATCCTTGTTCTTGAAATAATAAAGTCAAGATTCAGAGAGTTTAAGATAGATGCTAAAGGTCACACAGTTGGCAGCACATTTAGAACCAAAACATGTTGTAATGGGTAGAAACATAATGAAAAGAGACAATGACACATGTCCCTACCTTCCTAGGTCACGCATCTGTGCATACCTTCATTTGCAACCTGCAGTAAATATCAGCTGCCTCCTCTCCTGCTGGGAAGGTGCCACAATAAGAGGTCTCCCCTGGAGATGTCTGGGTTTGGAGATGTGCATGGGCCTGGGGGGGATGCCTTTGTTTCTGGTATGCCCACGTTCTCCAGGAGCAGGGTGGAGTAGGAGAGGAAAACCCATGCTGGAGATGGGCCCCTGGCTCCTGGTCGTCTACCATTTACAGAACTTGAGGACCAGGAAAGACAGAGCTTTTTTGTCTATGGGAAACTGTGCTTGAACCTACCTGCCCTCAGAATTCATCCAAGCTGCTTGTCAGAGGCCTCTGGCCCTCCAGGAGGTCCAGATGACACAGCTCCAGTGGTGGTTAGATCAGCTCCCTCCCGGGGATCCCACTGCTGTTGCAGAGCTCCCCTGTGTCCACATACCCCCAGACTCTACTCTAGACCTCAGCAGAAGAGAGGGATGGCTGCCTCTCTTCCGTCGCCCCACACTGACCTGTGAACAAATGTGAAATACAGGCGTGTGTCGATGATAATAGTATATTACAGGAAACACTGGAAGAATTAGGCCACATGTTCTAATGGGGGATAAGAATGTGACTAGGAAACCAGTAGTCTAGTTTTGGCTCCGCTGTCGAACAAACCTTATCTTTTGTGCTTATCACCTCCCTTCTCTGAACCTCAAGGTCCACATTTATACAGTGAAATGATCAGCCTCCATGTTATAGAAGGTCATTCCCGGCATTGCTCTTTTGTTTCATCTACAACTCTATGACTCTGTTCTCTTGGGGATATTTCTCTTTATTCACTTGTGAATTTTTTATTGTGTGTTCACTATGTCTAGAAGAGCTTTTCTGAAAAAGTTAAAGTCAAGGACATATTGAAATCCCTAGACTCCACTGGGGAAGACAGGGCAGGATATGATGAATATCCAGTGAACTGAAAGCAATAGATGTTGAGGAGGAAACAGAAATCATGGTAGCCAGGCATGGGCAAGGGAATGTTTCTTTGAAAAGGTCAAACTTTAGGGCCTTCCCTGGTGGCACAGCGGTGGAGTGCTTCACTGTGAAGCTGTCCTCAGTCTCTGCAGTGCAGGTTTGATCCCGGGGCCACCGGTGAGTGTCCCACATAGCGTAACAGACCTCTCCTGCAGCACCCGCTGCTCCCCTCAGCAGTGTATTTCATCAGTCTGCCTGTTCTGTTCCCCGCTCTGGCTCTGGTGAATCCACTCACCCTCCCATGGTTCTGACTGTACCCAGTGCTTGTATAAATAAATAAATAATCTTAAAAAAAGAAAGAAAGAAAGAAAAGGTCAAATTTCATCCAATGTAGAATTTGATCTCAGTACTAAGTAACAAAGTATGATGAAGAAACATTATTAAGGTTGGTGGAATTTGGATATACTGAGAAAAAGGCAGCTTTGTAAGGTAAATACTGAAAGACCTTCCATTTGGGGGAAGTCCAGTTGGATGTGAGTACTTAAGGAGGAGTTTAGAAGGTGAGTTTGGGTAAGTTGTTTGGTACATGATGAAAGATGTCTTTGAGTGCCCAAAAAAAGAAAGATACTTTTTTTTTTTTTCCCCTAGAGGGTGTATCTGTCTGGATACTTCTGGACAGATGAATTAAATGATAACAGCTTTAAGATCGTTTAACAACAGTTTATTAAATAGCCTTGAAAGAAGCAAATTATATAGATTGTGGAGTATTTGGGCAGATACAGAAATAATATAGGTAGGAGCTAATAAGATAAGACAGACGGACAATCTAAGAGACATTACTGATGAAGAATTAACACAACTTGACTGTCTTTTTATATATGGAACTTGGGTCAAGGAAGAAAATTATTCCTTGATTTTGTGATAGCAAAAGCTCAATTGTTTTGCATAGTTTTCTTATTTTTTGGTACAGATAGGCTTGATAGTGTATAATCTTTGGTGTTAACATTATGTGACAAGTCATTTATTTTATCCATAGACATCACCACCTAATGCCACCCAGAAGAGAAGAATTCTGCCAGGCTTTATTTCTCTATAAAGATTTAAGGACTCGATTGATTTCTAATTCAAAACATGAGCTGAACTGTTACCTATTTCTCAGGTTATTAATTTTGAGATCATTCTTTCTTCATCCAATATCCCAACAATGTCAGAAAATTCTCCCTCCTGATGAGATAACTCAGTCTGTGTCATTTGTTCTGTTAATTCTTTTAAAGCCACACTCTCCGTTTTATTTATTTCTCAATAGCTTTTAGTATATTCAGAATTGTGTGGTAATCACAACAGCGGGTTCTGGAAAGTTTTCATTAGCCCCATAAAAACTCCATAATCATTAGCAGCCATTAATCCTGAGCCCTCATTATGCCAGACAAGTACTCACCCAATAATTCTGTCTCTACGAATTTGTCTATTTTAGACATTTCATCCAAATGTAGAACCCTACACTTCTTCTGTGACTGGCTTCTTTCTCTTTGCATAGTGACTTAGGGTTTCTTTATGTGACAGCATTTATCAGCACTTTGTTCTTTTTTTGCTGGCCAAATAATATGCATTATATCTACTATACCTTATTTATTCACCAGCTGATTGACACTGGGCTATTCCCCCTTTTATGACTCTTCTAACTAAAGCTGCTACGAACATTTGTGTGCAAATTTTGGTGTGCACATATGTTTTCATTTGAGGAGGTATATGCTTTGGGTATATACACGTTGGGTCACGTGGTGACTCCATGTTCAATCTTTGAGGAGCTGCTACACTGTATTCCAAAGAATGTGCACCATTTACATACTCAACAGTGATATATGAGGGTTCTAGCTTATCTGTCTCTCTCGGAATCCCCCTTCTGAAGGGTGGGAAGTGACATCTCTGTGTGGTTTTCCTTTGCATGACTAAATATGTTGAGACTGTTTTCAAGGTTTTACTGTTTGTTTTTTTTTTTTCCTTTTTGGTGGGACCCTCGCCGGTGGCTGGGGATCGAACTGGCGCTGCAGAGGCTGCGGACAGCCTCGCAACCCAGCGCTCAACCGCTGCACCACCAGGGGAGGCCCTGTCCATTTTTATATCTTCTTTCTTCTTTGAAAATTGTCTATTCTTATTCTTTATTCCTTTTTGACTCTGTTTTTGATTTTACATTGTTGCCTTGTGAATTTTTTCAAATATATTATGAGGGCCTTCCCGGTGGCGCAGCGGTTGAGCGCTGGGTTGCAAAGCTGCCCACAGCCTCTGCAGCACTGTTTCCATCCCCAGCTGCTACCTGGCCACCAGAGGAGGGTCCCACATGGTGCAGACCTCTCCTGCCGCCCGCTGCTCCCCTCAGCAGTGTACTTCGGTCCTTCTGTCTGCTCTGCTCCCTGCTCTGGCTCTGGTGAATTCTCTCACCCTCCCGCGCTTCTGACTGTACCCAGTGCTTGTATAAATAAATAAATAAATCTTAAAAAAAAAAAGAAGTAATTTCTCCCTCTTTAAAAAAATAAAATAAAATATATTATGAGTAGATACCTGATTTGAAATTTTTCCCCATGTTGTGAGTTGAGTTGTCCTTTTTTTTTGATGGTATTCTTTGAAACTCAAATAATTTCAAACCTGATAAATTTTGATTTATTTGTTTCTTTCTCTGTTTACTATTTTGATGTCATATCTAATGAGGTAATGACTAACCCTCAGTTTTGAATTTTACTCATATTTTCTACCAAAAGTTTTATAGTTTCAGCTCTTATGCATATATCTAAGGTCCAGTTAAATAACTTGGATGTGGTGTGGTTATGAGTTCAACCTTCTTCTTTTATATCTGGATATCTAGTTGTTCCAACACCATTTGTTGAAAAGACTCCCTCTCCCAACTGAATCATCTTGGCATCATTGTCAAAAATCAGTCAACTATAAATGTGATCTGTTCTGCTTTATAATTTCTAACATACGGTACTTTAGGAATCTAGGAAACTGCTATTGACCAAACTATGTCATTGAAAGATCAAGTGTCAAACCAAGGCCACCTGGAGCTACTGAGTCCCTGGGTCATGTTTATACAGCTGGTCTCTAGTTAGCCAGCTTCCTTTCATCTTCAACCACCGAGTGAATTGGCAAGTAAAAGTCAAGAGAAGTAATAATACTAATAATGGTATTAATAATAGTAATAGTCATAAGTATTAAGTTTTTGCAGACTTGTCTTATATACCCTCCCAACCACCTCACTCAGGCAGGTACTATTAAAGAAAGTGAGAAATGGAAAAATGTGGCACAGAGAAATTAAGGGAGTTACACGAGGTCACATAAGCAAGACATGGCACAATGAACTTTAAAATTAGACAAAGTAGCTTTTGAGTTTGTCCTGTCAATCACTGCTCTAGACTTTCTTCAAATAATCAAAAATGCATCAATTTGCCAAAGTAATGGGTTTGGATTTATTTCTTCTTGAGGTATGCAATACATATTTTTTACCATTTTGTAACTCAAATTGAGGAGATGCCTAGGTGTTGAAGTAAAGCGCTTCATATTAAACAGGGGAAAGCTATTAAACCTGATCAGAGCATCTTGAGTTTTACGCCAGGGTTTCAGAAAGGAAACTGTGGTCCCTCTTCATAAGAGCTGGGAAGGCAGTGAAGGGCAGGTGCCCATGCATGTAACACCAGGGTCTGCATGTGGATTTCGGAAGCTGGTGGTATTCACCTCATGTGGTCATGATTGGATGTGCCCCGTGGACTGGGACCTTAGCCCCTGTGAACTGTCATCCATGCAATGGCAGCCCACAGCATTATATAAATGTCTCGAAGACATTTATTGATAATATCCCTGCTGGCACCATGCCCACCACATAGAACAAGTCCAGTCCGAGTTATTTTTACTTTTATTATAATGGTGGTTATTTTCTCCAAACGGGACATGAGAGCCAAAACGTGGTTAAAAACACATTGAACTCACACACGACTTGGCAGATAGCAGTGCTATTGTGTACCTCGCAGGAATGTCAGAGAACGTAGGAGCTCCGCAGACTTTCCATCTGTGTTGTCTTCCGTTAGGTGCCCACAGCCCTTTCACATTAAAGTTTACATCGATTTTTATGACCCCGTTATTACATGTAATAACTAAGTCCTCCAACTTCTCAGCCCTTCTCTGTCCCCTCCCTGGTGTGGGATGAAATAAAGTTCACGGCAGCATTCTAATAGACAGTTCTGCCAGAACCCAGAAGTGGGGGCTAACCAAGTAATTATCTGGAAGAAATTCTAAAAACGTATGTTTTTTATGTCCATGTGTAAAAACTGCATTAAATTTAGCCCAGGCCAAACCATGTCCCAGTTTGAGTTCCCAGAGCACTGGCTTTCTCCTGTTCTCATCTGTCACCCCCAATTCACTTCAAGAAGGAAACCATAACCCCCCGGAAAGCAGGGTCTTGGGGAAGACTTGGAGCAAACTTGGAGCACTTTCTGGGTTTTGCTGGTTTGTTGTGTGGTGCTTTTCTCTTTTTTTTGTGTGGCAAGGGAAGGCTGTTCTCTGGGGGTGGAAACCTATTTTCACATCCCACCTCCAGGCCCCACACCCATGTTCTTTGACCTGTTTTATTCACGAACGCTCAGAGACCTTTTAATGTTGACCCTTCCTATGAGCTCAGCCTCACCCTAGGAGAGGATACTCAACTAACTTTGCAAACTTCGAAGACTGTTCGCCAACCTGTATTTCTTCCTCATGCACCTGCCTCCCACCCCAAGGCCTTTGAGCTAAGTGGGTATAACCCAGAGGTTCTTGGCTAAACTGGACTCATTGGGATGGAGGGAGCCGCTCATTCTGAAGTGAATCCCAGGAGCTCTCTATGGGCACAGGCATTATATAAAGTCCTAGGAATTACCTTTTTCATGATCTTCACGCCTACCAGCAAATACAACTTGCCAGTCTTGTCGGTCAGAAGCTGCCAGAGTGGTGGTCTCAGATACAAGAGCTTTCTCCTGCTTTCTCTGGTCCCTTCGCTCCCCATGAGAATCCTGGGTGTTTGCTGTTCCACCCCTGCCAGCCCTTCCCGCCCAGTGAATTCCCAGAGCAGTTTCCTTACCTGCAAGCAGAATTAATTGGTCCAAAGCATTGACGCTAAGGTGTGCAGACCTGGAAGTAGTCCAGTCGGGACCAGGGGCGTCAGGAGTCTGTCTCTCCCACCGGGACGGCACTGAGTGTTAATTGAAAGAGGTTGGGCCAGAGGTTGGGCCTCTGCAGGGTCCGGTCCTGTGTGGTAGGAGGCTGGAGAGGCAATAAGGAAGGATGATCAGGTTAACGGTGGCACTGAGCTGCATCACACGCTGCTGTCCTTCACTGTGTTAAAAAAAAAAAAAAATGGCTTCTTTCTTGGAAATTGTGGATCTGAACGTTTCTTCAGTGAGTCGACAGTTGTCCCGGTGGCTTTCAACATAACTCAGTTGTCTCTGCACTTTGCTCCCGTTGTATTCATCACATCCCTCTCTCTCCCTTCCTCCCTGCTCCCTGCCCCTCCTCCCTCCTCCCTGCTCCCTGCCCCTCCTCCCTCCTCCCTGCTCCCTGCCCCTCCTCCCTGCTCCCTGCCCCTCCTCCCTGCTCCTTGCTCTCTCCTCCTCCCTCCTCCCTGCTCCCTGCCCCTCCTCCCTACTCCCTGCTCTCTCCTCCCTCCTCCCTGTTCTCTCCTCCCTCCTCCCTGTTCCCTCCTCCCTACCCCTTCCTCCCTCCTCCCTGCTCCCTGCCCCTACTCCCTCCTCCCTGCTCTCTACTCCCTCCTCCCTGCTCTCTCCTCCCTCCTCCCTGTTCTCTCCTCCCTGCTCCCTCCTCCCTCCTCCCTACCCCCTCCTTCCTCCTCTCTACTCCCTCCTCCCTGCTCTCTACTCCCTCCTCCCTGCTCCCTGCCCCCTACTCCCTCCTCCCTGCTCTCCCTCCTCCTTACTCCCTCCTCCCTGCTCTCTACTCCCTCCTCCCTCCACCCTCCTCCCTCCTCCTTGTCCTCTCCTCCCTACTCCCTGCTCCCTGCCCCCTACTCCCTCCTCCCTACTCCCTCCCCCCTATTCCCTCCCCCTGCTCTCTCCTCCCTCCTCCCTGCCCCTCCTCCCTCCTCCCTGCTCCCTCCTCCTTGCTCCATTCCATCTTCCCTTCCTCTGTCCCTCCTTCCCCACCTCTTTCTCTCTCCCTCTTTCCCCTTTCCTTCTTTCTTGCATCTGGGCTTGAATTTAAACCTATTTATTCCACCGTGACTTATTGTGAAACCTTTATTTATTTATTTATTTTTTTACCAGTTCATTAGCTCTCTGGGATCCTCCCTTTAGACCTCTAAAACTGAGGAAAGAATACCACCTCATACAACTGTTGAGAGTTATTTTTATTCTTTAATGGAAGTGACATTGGTTCGCAGCATTGTGTATGACCTAGGGGACTAGGCTCACGCCACTCCCACCACCAAAGCACCCCAGTCCTCCACTCTAGACCGCTGGCCCCTCCCCCTCTAGTAGCTTCCTCTAACTTCCCTTGCTATCTAGTAGCCTGAATTTTGCAGCCATATTTTGAGGGTTTTGTTTTTGTCAATTCCTTTGCTTTGTTTCTTTATAGTCTGCATATGAATGAAATCATCTAGGGTTTCTTTCTCCTTCTGACTTATTTCACTTAGCAAAATCCCCTCCAGTTCCATTCATGTTGTCGTAAATGGCAAGAGTTCATCTTTTTTATAGCTGAGTAGTATTCCATCTTGTATATATGTAGCACATATTCTCCATCCACTCCTCTGTCATTGGGCATTAAGAAATACAGGGTGTGGGGCCTCCCCTGGTGGTGCAGCGGTTGAGCGCTGGGCTGGGAAGCTGTCCGCAGCCTCTGCAGTGCCGGTTCGATCCCCTGCCACCAGTGAGGGTCCCACATGACGCGTAGACCTCTCCTGCCGTGCCCGCTGCTCCCCTCAGCAGTGTACTTCGGTCCTTCTGCCTGCTCTGCTCCCTGCTCTGGCTCTGGTGAATTCTCTCACCCTCCCGCGCTTCTGACTGTACCCAGCGCTTGTATAAATAAATAAATAAATCTTAAAAAAAAAAAAGACATCGGGACACAGACACACAAGCACAGGAGGGCGGCCCTGGGAGATCCAGAGAGGAGAGCCACCTAGAAGCGCCAGAGAGGCCTTGGAAGAAACCAGGGGGGTGAGAAATTTGTGAGAAGCCTACAGAATTGCAGGATGAATTCTTGTTGTCTAAGCTGCCACACTGTAGTGCTTTGTTAAAGCAGCCCTAGCAAATAACACTTCCATGGGCCCGTGGACATTATTTCCACAACTATAAAATTAAGGTCGGCTGTATTTAGAGAAAGCAGAAATATTTAGGTTCCAAAGGAGGTTATGAAGATGAAAGGGGATACTTGGGCAATATAAGCTGTTCCGTGGCCAACGAGTGGCCTGACCGCCATCGGCTGAGCAGTCACAGGCGGACGTGCTTTGACAGGGAGCCGGCAGGCTGGTGTCACTCAAGCCTCTGCATAATGGCTTTTCAGCAGCTGCTGAGAATTATCTCTGCCTTTTAATCCTCTCATTTCAGAATTGTTTCAGGCAGATTATTCCTAAAAACCTCATGTAATTAATATCAATTATTTAGATTGGCTGCTTTCGCCAGTGTCAGATTTTTCAGTACAGGACAAGATATTATTACTATTATTACTCCTAATTACTGTGTCAATGAGCCCTTGTGACAACTGGGCTTAAAAATGGAAAAGCAAGGCTTTTAATTATAGCAAAAGTTTACTCGCAGGAAAACTTGGAATCACCGTTCTTTGTCAGAGGGGTTACCTTCTGGTAGTTTCTTGGGCTAAGGCAGGTGAGCTTTGGTGATAAATTCCTAGTTTTGGCCTGAATTAGCTACGAATTGTTCTCTCTGTGTCTGTTTTACCCCATCTGTAAAGGGGGGTTAACATGGGACCCCCTGAACACTTGTGAGCACTTGTACCTGGACTTCTGCAAGCCTCAGTTCTCTCTCTCACTGGAGGACCAGCATGTGATGAACATCCATCGCTCGTGTTTACTGAGTGCTGATGAGCTTGCAGGTGCTGTGCTCCTAGCCTTACTGCGTCTACTAAATTTACACTCTCTTCAAATCTATGTGATAGCTACTATTATTATTTTCATTTCCTAGACAAAGACAGTAAGGGTTGGAGAGGGCCGTGATTGACTCGGGACCGCTTAGTGTGTCCCTGGTAGTCCAGCACAGTCCGGGTCCAAAGCCATGTATTGTGCTGTATTACCTGAACCTTGCACAGCATGACTCTTATTGGAGGTGGTCAATGGCTCTATTTTATTTGGTTTTGAACTAAGGGTAAATCATTCACTTCTTCAAGATGGCATCCTGCAGGAGCAAGTTGCCTTATAATTAAAGAAGAAGAGTTAATGGCAATTAAAATTGGCCTGGCTTATTGATAACTGTGTCTGATCTTATTGAGCATTGCTCAACCTTTTTCTGTTCCTATTCAGCCTCGGCTCTGGTTTCTAGCTCTCAAGTCCTGCTCCACTGGAACTGAAATTTGTTTATACATTTGCTCACAATGACCTCCAGCATCATTAGATTAAAAGAATGACATGTCACCCATCTCTTTACTCACATGGTGATGCCAGTTAGAAAAAAGTAGACTTTAATCACAGTCACCAATTAAAATTGAGCTAATGGCAGCCCACTTCCTCTGAAGCCCTATACGATCTCGACCTCCTGAGTGAAAGTTCTGTTCTCTCTGAGGTTACATTGCCCTTTGCATATGCAGTCACCCTGTTTCCTAGGAGAAAGTATTATTGGGTTAGTACTATGCATTGCAGTCTGTTCTGGGTTCTGGGAGCATAGCAGTGACAAAAACCTTGAAAAATCCCTCCATGACAGAATTAACACTTAAGAAGAGGACATCATCTGATAAACAATGGATGACTGAAATGTATATTGCATGCCAGGAGGTGGCAAGTACTTTGGAAAGGCAACTTGGTAAAAATGGCCGGATGTGGATTCCGTAGTCAGACCCCTTTATTTTAATCCCAGCTGAGTCTCTTGAGCAAATTATTAATTTCTATTTGCTGATAATAGTGTCTATCACATAGGATTGTTATAAAACTTAGGTGATTTCATATTTGTCATGTCATTTAATTGAATATATGAGTGTATTCTATATAAATGTGGAAAAAACATAATGTAATGATGTAGTAGGTTTTCAAGATGGTGTCATCCATTTTATAATAGGGAGGTCACTAAGGGAGGGAAAAGTTAGAGCAAAGTTCCACATATGAGAAATTCAGCTGCCAATGGACTGGCATCGTAGGACAAGCAGTGGGAAGGTTTCAGAAGTTGGGGTGTGGTAGAATCAAGAATGGAAGAGAGGATATGTACAACTTTATGGCGATTAGCATGGGAGGCAAAGATGAACTGTAGTATATTGGAGTTTCAGAATGTGGGACAACAGGAGATTAATCCTCATGGGCTTAGGGTGGATGATGGTGAATCTTGGGTGAATATTGCAGGTTTGCAGGCTGGGGTGCCTAGATCTCTATGGGCAGAGACCCAGAGGTGGGGAAATTACCATCCTAGTCCACTGGCATCCAGATTAATCACTGGTGGGAAATGGTGGGTTTACTCAGTGTGCAGGGTTCCCCCTGGTACCTCGGAATGAACCCAAGGAGGTTTGGGGAGCCTGGGCATCCCTCGCTGCACACGAGCCCTCTTGCTCCTCATCCCTGGGCTGGAATACAGTCATGCAAAGCTGCGGTGGCTAATGGAGTTGGCACCCATTGACCTACCTGCTGGTGGTTTGGAGGCTGAAAGTTTTCCCACTGTGGTTCAATAGACTTCACAGCTGGTTGTGTTGTATTGAGAACTCTTTATGGAGGAGATGTGCCACTGGCAATCAATCAAAAGCAGAAGTCTTAGTTGCCAGGATGTGTTGAAACACATCCCTTGGGCAATGGCTGCAGGAAAATAAAAACTCTCCTTGCAGTGAAATGCCACAGGTTTCCAGTGTTCCCATACAGGGACGAATTTCTCTGGGGTCCTCAAGTTCCAGGTTCAGGGGACAGTAGACAGTACAAGAGCAGTCACCGTGATGTTTCTCCTTCTTGATGCCTTGCCGATTCCTTCCTTCTGAGGTAGCAGATCACTGAATCCAAGGAAGTGGCTGCCCTGTTTACTGCTCCTGCAGATTCGGCTCTGTTCCCTAAGCCTCTGCCGTTCCCACTGCTCTGCAAGATGGAAACACATAGGTGGATGGACAGGTAGATGACAGGTACAGGATGCTGTTGAGCCGTGAGTGGGTGGAGAGCTGACGAGGAACGCTGACAGGCAGCGAGGAAAGAAAAGTGACAGAGATTGAATCCCCTAAATGACAATTAGCACACCGTGAAATGCTCCCTAGTGAAAAGCAGCTCTGAGTTCTAAAGATAATTCTCAATTAAGTCCTCAGATGGTTTTGCTGGTAAGAGTTGACGAATCGGTTTATTCCCCACTGCTATCTGCAAAGTCCCTCCAAACACCCACATCTCCATCTGTTTCATTAATAAATTAACTTAAATCCATAAAATTAACAAAGAAACAGGACAACTGGCCTGTGATTAGTGACCATGATTCATTCCAGGAGTCGTCACAGGCCCTTCTGCAGGGCCAGCAGCTGGAAAATAAAAGGCATCTCCAAGGACAAGATTTGAGTCTTGTTTTTGCTTTTGTTTTAGGTACATGAAATATGGGTAAAGGACCGAGATTAGAGGGATAATAAATTGATTGCATTGTTTGTCCTTGTCATACTCAAAAGGTCTCCAAGAGGACACTCGCCAAAGGCTGCGTCTCCTTGGTGAAGCTGTTAAACCTGGTCATTTTCTCCTTATCATTCTGTAGACAGGATTGAGTGCAGATTACGATTGAGATGCATTCCTTCAAGAGCAAGAAGGTCTGGATGACAAGCAAAGTCAAGTAATGGGCATTATGGGGAGGGCTTTTCCTCTGCCTTCCCCAAAGGGGCAATTTTGTTCTTCTCCCCAATAGGGAGAGTGGAGTTTTGTGAGTCCAGCTAAGAGGTAGAATGCAATGAAAAGGGAGAAAAGATTGCAGGATTTGGCAATCTGTGAGTGGCAAAGATCTCCTCCTTGGTCCTCCAGACCATTCTCTATTCATTTCTCCGTTCTCCTCCCTGGAGTTCTTCGATGACCTTGGCAAAAGAAAATTTTATGGAGTGCTAGGGACTGAGGTCAGATGCAAGTAGATTGGAAAGTGTGGGAAAGGAAGAAATAGAGACCGCATGTGTAAACAATAGTGGGGAAGCCTGACTATTAAAAGATAGAAGACATGGAGCAGCCGCCTGGGCAGGGGGTGGAAGGCCCTCCAGTGAGGGAAAGTGACAGCAAGATGCTGGCGCTGCTTTGTCTGTTGAAGGAAGTGATCCAGAGGACAGACTTGGAGGAGAGAGCGGTGGTGTGGGAGAGAGGGGAAATGAGAGAGGAAATATTGACGAGGTGAGAGGAGAGAATCCCTTAAACCACAGGAGAGACACTAAATGACAAAGAAAGAAAGGAGAGAGAAGCAGGAGCGAGCTCTCACCCCAGTGACCTACCGAGGAGGCCCTGCAGAGCTCCTGATAGATTGCAATGGATATTCACACACAAAGTCTGTATTGTTGACCTGAGCATGATGCCTGTTAATTCTGGGCATCTGTCTTATAAGGAAACCTTCCATTTGTTGTCCAAATTTTGAATTTTTTAAAAACGGGGGTGGACAGAGGTCGCCAAAAAATACACCCTTTGTGATCAATGGTTTATTATAAACTCATCATTTCTTAGGGGAAAAAATGTTGCATTTTGCATTTTCTGAAAGAGCATCCACAGAATCCGGTAGGGAGGGTATTATCTCTAAAAGCTTATGCATCATCCTCTTAAAATGTTAATGTCCCACTTCCAGCTGAACAAATAAACCTCTACTACTTGGATGCAACTAGTTCTAATGAATTTGAGTGCCAGACTGGAAAATAAAGAACCCACTTTGATTGCAGAAAGCATCTTTTTCTCAGAAAAAAAAATTAAGCCATTATTTAAAAATTGCTCCATTAACGTGCCATGAACAAAGGACAGTGAGCTTGAAAAGACCAAGCAGCTTTGATCTTGGGTGCTTTCTTTTCCGTGGGGTCAGCGATAAGATCCTTCTTGATGCAGACAGAGCATCAGGCTGCCTCTGCCCACCCCCCATCCTCCAGTCCCCACCCCCTAGGCCCTCCTGGGCCTGCTCCCTCCTGGTGCACTCACAAGTTGTGCTGCTGTTGTCCAGTCTGGGGACCTGGGCCCATGGGTGCTGTCCTCTGTAATTTATGATGACAAGGAAAATTAAAGTAGGTTTCCTTGACCGAGACACGAGAGGCTTGAAGAAAAACATCTGGAAAGGCAGAAAAGCGACCCGTTGGAGCGTTGTCATGTTAGAAGGTGACAGAAGGATGATTCGGATATTAACCTGGCAGTGAGGACGAGCTGGCTGCTCTCCTTGGGACCATTCTGTTCCTCGTTTTGATTGGAGACGATAGCACGAGTGTAAGGTTTATTGCTAACGTGATTCGATTACTTTTTGAGAGAAAAGATATGTTATTACACACATGCACACGCACATGCACACGCACACACGCACACACACACTTCCACATACAAGCCATCAATAGAGGTCCCTCCCTGAGAAGACCTGAAGGCTGATGCTGAGCCCTCTGATCCGGAGAGGCTGGAGTAGCAGTGGCCGCGGTATGGGCCTGGCCACGTGGCACCAGGTCCGCAGGAGGGCAGACACTCAGGCATCATTTGTAGCACATGTGCGGGAGCTACACATGACCTTTGTTAGCTCAGCCCCTGAGCCAGGGAATCACAATACCTTTCCCTTTGGAATGAAAAGCTAGTTTGGGGATGAAATAATACCCTCATCCCCGTTTGCCCTTGTCATACCCACAAAGGAACACACAGCAGTCAGCTCCCCCATGCACACATGGTCAGTGTGCTCCTTATTCCTTCTAGATTATTCACTCCACCCTGGGGCTTGCCCTTCCCTTAGTAAGCCCCAGTTACTAATGTAAAGGAAATGGGCCAGTATTTCGTTAGGGCTAGGAAATGTGTTCACAGGATAGTCACAGAAAGGTGTGAACACACCCTCACCCAAGGCTGTAAGAGTCACAGGCTGTGACAGGTGCCGCCTACCTGGGAAATGACACAGGCCACGGCATGGTGTCTGCCACTGTTCTCCAAGGAAGAGAAACTTTCTAGTTATGTCCACACAATGAGACAATGAATAAATCAACAGTCAAGTTCAATTCAACAAATTGTTAGTGTAATTGAAAAATAAGACTAAGGGAAATGAGTCATCTTAACATAACATCTAAAGGCGTACTTAAAATTTAAATGAATCACCTTGCACCTGTTAGAATGATTATCATCAAGAAAACAAGAAGTAAATGCTGCTGAGATTGTGGAGAAAAGAGAGCTCTTGTGGAATGTAAAGAGCACAGAGGTCCTCAAAAAACTACAAATATAACTACCGTGTGCCTTAGCAATCATTTGTGAGTATCTGTCCAAAGGAAATGAAAACAGGATATGGAAAAGCTACCTGTATACTCGTGTTGGTTGCAGGAGTAATCTTGCAATGTATAAAGATGTGGTAAATACATGAAATGGAATATTATTCAGCCATGAAAAAGAAGGACGTCTTACCCACTTGAGACTATACAGATGAACCTCAACAGCATTATGCTAAATGAGACAAGTCAGGCAGAGAAAGAAAAATACTGTACAATCCCACTTACTGAGGAATCTAAAAAAGTTGGTTGAATTCATAGAAACAGAAAGTAGGCTGGTTATAAGCAGGGCTTGAGAGGTGGGGGAGTTGGGGAAATGTTGGTCAAAGGGTATATAAACTTGCAACTAGAAGAGAAAGAAGTTTTGTGCATTAGTGCAGCTTAGTGATTGTACTCAACATTACTGCATTGCATGCTGCAAAGGTGCTAGGAAACTAGATCTTCAGGGGTCTCAACACAGAAAAAGAAATGACAATTAAAGAGACGTGAGAGAGCTGTGAACTAAGGCAGCAATAGTGCACTACATCAATTTATGGGATCAATAGCGGTACACCTGCACCTTATACCATGGTCTCTGAGTTACAGGCAGGTCAGTAGGAAAAACCCACTGGTGGTGTCTCTTGCCATCTTCTAGTCCCACTCCCTTATAATCAGCAGTTCCCTTTCTCAAATTTCCTGTTGGGATCAATGAGGGCATGTTGCTCAGAGGGGCCGTCAAAGGTGAGCTCACATCTGAGAGTTTGTTGATAACACACCTATGATTAAGTTGGAGAGAGACATTAAATGCTGAAAAGCACTTGACAGCAGGCTGATCAATGGCATTAACAGATCTAAAGACGGAAGGAAGCAGGTGGCTGGTAACACACACGTGCGCCTACACGCACACAGGCATATGCAGGCCCCTCAAGGCTGAAATCTGTTCTCCTCCAAGCTGGATCCTAGCAAGAGAGAGAGCATCACAGGGTGTCCCACGACAAGGACATCCTTTGGGAGAGGCAGGATGTGACAGAACCCTGCAGCTGACATCCCCAGACCCCCACCTGCTTCTCCCCCTCATAGCAATACACTTGACGTCCTCCCTGTGTCCCTGAGATGAAGGTCAGACTGGGCTTACCCAGTTCCCTGACTTTTGGCTTTTATATTTTCATCACTTTCTATTGATGTTTATGCCCAAACACCTGCTTTTTCCTGGGTCCCGTTAACCCTGAGATTTTTTTCCTACATTTCCCCGCTCTGCTGTCTTCACCCCCTCCCAAGTATCTGCTACATTTCCAGACTCTTCGCTCAGACTGGGCTAGCCTTTGGGAGCACAGGGAGACTCGGGAGACTGGAGTGTCAACAAGGGATTCTCGCCATCCTGCCCTCTTTAAGCCTGAGATGCACCTCCAGCTACAGACACCACACCTGGGTGACCCCAGTCACTGGCTCTGGAACATGCCTTTTTCCTTTATCCCCCTGCAGAGGTGGTTTTACACCTGCTTGTCACTGATTCTGGGTCACCTCAAGTCCCCTGTCGACTACATCTCCATTATCCATGTAGCCAATTTTGCAAGTTTCCCTCTGATTTAAACACATGCATTCCTTTGTTTTTTTTAAATGTTTTAAATTTATTATTTTTTTATTTTATATATTTTTTACATCATTTTTCATTTTTGCACAATGTATGCATTTTCATCTTGGTTATAGTCCCCATACAATTCCCACCACCCTGGTTTTGATCCTACTCCCTCTCCCCCCCCGCCCCCCCCCCCCGTAGTGTGTCTCTGGTTTATAGTTGCTTGTTGATTTTGATTTTTACTTTATTATAATTAGTCTTTTTCCTGGTCCCTTATTTAGGTTTTCTAAATTCCTGCTGTGAGTGAGACCATCCGGTATTTTTCTTTTTCCTTCTGGCTTATTTCGCTGAGCACGATCCCTTCCAGCTCCATCCATGTTGCTGCAAATTGGATGAGTTTATCTTTTTTGAATGCTGAGTAATATTCCGTGGTGTATATGGACCACATCTTCTTGATCCAGTCATCTATTTTTGGGCATTTGGGTTGTTTCCAACGCTTAGCTATTGTAAACAGTGCTGCTATAAACATAGGGGTGCAGGTGCCCTTTGGAATTAATGTTTCTGTGTCCTTTGGGTAAATACAAATGGCCAACAGGCATATGAAAAAATGTTCAACATCACTTGTCATCAGGGAAATGCAAATCAAAACTACCATGAGATACCATCTCACACCAGTGAGAATGGCACATATTAAAAAAACTAGCAACAACAAATGTTGGCGAGGATGTGGTGAAAAAGGAACTCTCCTGCACTGCTGGTGGGAATGAAAACTGCTCCAACCACTATGGAGAGCTGTGTGGAGATTCCTCAACCTGCTAGAGATGGAGCTTTTATATGATCCAGCAATTCCACTCCTAGGTATTTACCCAAAGGACGCATTCCTTTGTTTTTAAAGCAGAGGTTAGACCCTGAGGCACCACTGTCTCTCTCAAGTCCATTCATTTGACTCTTATCACCACAGCCTTATTCTAGATCCCCATAGGTGAGTGCCTCCCTCACCCATGTAACCTTCCTAAGGACATGCTTACTGCAGGCGGCGGGGGCTCCCCCAAGTCCTGCTTCGAGCTATTACTTAAGAACATAAAGCAATCAAGTAGCTGGCTCTTGCTGGATGTTTTTGTTAAGTGCTATTTGCTGTGCTCGGAAGCAGCACAAACATGATCTCATTTAATCCTCATAACCCCATCTGGAAGGCACGGCTGTCCCTGCCTTGTAAGGATGTCAGAGGATGCAGACCTGCCCCCTCTCAGTGGGTCCTGCGCTTTCCAGGCCCACAGCGAGCCCTGCATGCATCAACCCTGGGGCCACCCCAGCGCTCCTGCTGATGCCATGCTCACTCAAGACAACTCTCCTTCTTTCTATGTCCCAGTCTCCGAGAAGCTTCCTACTGCTTCTCCCTGCTCCCAACTTCAAGAGTTCTAGTTTCTAGACATTTTTGCCAGAGGTTATATTCAACCAATAGAGTCTCTGGAAGTGACAAGCAAATAAAGTCATTTCTGCCTACACGGGCTGTGACCATGACCCTGCATGCCCAGGGGCCTCTGGAGGCACCAGGGGGTTGGGCCAAGCAGAGTTTGAAAGTCACTTTTTTTAAGACCACAAAGTCTCTAGGTCAAAGTTTTATACTCACGGACTTGTGAAATGAGTCATATGTTATTTGCTACCAATTCTACTTCAAATACCCAAGTTTGAAAATGATTTTCTCTGCCACTCTTCTTTAAAAACAGAGTTGCTAACTTGGAACAGATGCGGAGCTCTCTGCCTTGCATCTGTTTTTGTCTTATTTTGCTAAGGCAGAGACCATGTCCTGCTCTTCCTCCTCACGGCCCCCGCCTGGTGTCCTGCACAGCAGGTGCTCACTGAACACATCTCTTTCTTGGAAAAGGACAGTTGGAGTCTCGGGATTAGGGTGGACACTTATTGCTTTTGGATGCCTAACTTTTAACCCCTCAGCTTGATCAAGGCAGGCTCTCACCAGTTGGGACTCTCAGGTTTCCTCTTGTGTGCAACTTGGGTCGGCTAGCAAATCAGGGCTCTCTGCCCAGCCCTAGCCAAGGAATGCTCTTCAGACACAAGCCTCGTGAATGAGGGCACTCACGTGAGCTCAAGAACCATGGCTACGGAGTCTTGGAATCTTCCAGTACCTGGCAGCAATGCCTTCTAGCTTGACCTGAGTGTTGCCCTCCTTACTGACACTTTTCTCCTTTTCCTTCTGATTCATCAAAACTTTCGGTTCTGGGGCCTCCCCGGTGGCGCAGCGGTTGAGCGCTGGGTTGCGAAGCTGCCCGCGGCCTCTGCGGCGCCGGTTCGATCCCCGGCTGCTCCCCGGCCACCGGAGGAGGGTCCCACATGGCGCGCAGACCTCTCCTGCCGCCCGCTGCTCCCCTCAGCAGTGTGCTTCGGTCCTTCTGCCTGCTCTGCTCCCCGCTCTGGCTCTGGTGAATTCTCTCACCCTCCCGCGCTTCTGACTGTACCCAGTGCATGTATAAACAAAACAAAACAAACAGACCAGCAAACAAATAAATAAAGCATGCCTCTATACAAAAAAAAAAAAAAAAAAAAAAAAAAAAAAAAAACTTTCGGTTCTGTGTGCTAATCATCCCCAGTCCAATAAGTTCCTTTTTTCAAAGTTATAACCAGAAACTATCCCGGTTGCTTACAACCAAGAGCTCCGACAATTGATGTATGAACTCTATGCTCCACTGGTATATCAGGGGTATGTCTTACAAGGTGGGAGAAAGAAAAATAAATCCCAGAATCCAGCTTGCTTTAATCCCAGTGGATGTGATACTCTGATCCCAAGATATTTGCTGGAGAATTAAAGCCACACCCATCCATATTTCAGCAGTGCCCAACCTGCACAACCATATGTGGCAACCCAGAGGGAACCCTCCATGGCAGAAGGCAGCCTGGATTGAATCCAGGTCAATCATGCAGAAGCCGAAGTGAGCAGGTTCAGAGAAGCTGTGACAGCGATAGGCCAGAATGTATGACGCGCTTTTTGATTGATCTTTGGAGTAAACTTCGTTCAGAGACCACTCTGGAGAGGAAAGTTCTAATGCTAGAAGATGATAATGGTCTTATAAAGGCACAGGCGAGGGCCGTTGGGCCCTGGGATGCAGCCAGCCATGTGGCAGTGATGGATCTTCCTTCAAAGCCCTCCTCCCTGCCTCCACCTGTGTACCTACCATAGGCAGGTGTGTCTGATACCTTGGCACACAGGGTGCCTTGGGAGGCTGAATTAGTGCACAAGCAAGTTCTTCCAAAAGGTGCTGTTGTTGGCTTGCATGGCATACCTGGTGATGGCCATTAGTGGACATGAACACTAGCAATCCGCTCTCTCCACCCTGCCAGTGAGGGCAGAGCCCAGAGGACAAGCCAGTCCCGAAGCAGGATCCCTCGCAGAGCAGACCCTTGCCAGGATGGACACCAGGCAGAGAGGGAGTGAGTTTTCTGCCCGACTCAGGAAAACTTCTGGTCGGTGCATCTTCCATCTGTAGTGCAGCGAGGAGCCCCAAGGTGTGGCAAGGTCTTCTAGAAGATTCTACCATCTTTCAGAGATTCCCAAGGACACATGCCTGGAGGTGGTGCTGAGTCAGACATGAACATGCCTGCTCTCTCTGGTGGCTCCTTTTTATGCCATGAGTTTGGCAGCGATGTCTCTGAGCCGTTTCCTGGAGACAGGATTATTCACCGGTCTGGTCGACACATCTTGCTTCAGGCTGAGCCGCTCATGCATGAAACGCATTGTCTTTTCCTTTAAGGAGTTTACTGCCTCAATGACCTTTATATTTGACAAAAAGGGTTTTTAATCCACCACGCTGCTGCTTTCCTAAGTGGCTTCTCCCCTGACTGGCATTATTGAAGGGACCTTCCCGATGTGGGCGCGCTGAAGACATGCTGTCTTTCATACTAATCAAAACTGTGATTTTTATTTGCCTGTATTTTTTCAAGTTTGCATTAAGCAACAGCAGGACACTTCCACGGGACGAGCACATCCGTATACACCAAGCCAGCCCCCGTGTGTCAGCAGGAGATGCAGAATTCAGCCCCTTTCTCCGCCTCCAGACCCCAGGTGGGGATGCTCTGGGGTTAAAGGTCATCGCATCAGCCCCAGAAAATTCCTCCTGGACCACAAGCCTGGGCTTGGATGATGCGCCATTTGGCCTCCCAATTATTTGTGCTGGGGTGGGTGGGTGTTTGCGATGAGTCCTTTGTTGCAAGCCTTTAACATAAAGAGATTTGTTCTCAGATCCCCAAACAGCGCAGAGAAAACACCAGTGAAAGCTGCAGGCAGTTGAGCTTCCTGCCTGGGGCCGGTTACCACGGGCAACTAGCCCTGGAGAGGGACTCCTGTGCTGAGGGCCCCGACATCTCCTTAGAAATCAGTTTAGTGAAAACAATTTGGGTTTGTGGGCTGACTTTACCACTGTCTCCTGGTTTACCTTTGCACAAATCTTGTCACTTCTCCAAATTGGCCTATCAGGAAGTTCAAGCAATGTCAGATGCATAAAAGAACATTCTAACCATTAAAGTGCTAATACGCTATTTTTAATACAATCATTTAGAAGCTGCACAAGTCCAAAGGAAATAACTTCATTATCTCTCAAATAGGCTACTTTTCACTAAGGTGTGGATAATCCAGAAGGCCAGCCCCTGGGGCTGTTATTTCTGTTTCCCTGACATCTGATCAGCTAGAATCTCATCTCCAAATTATTACCTCCATTTTTAAATGATGGGCCAGTATGTCACCCATGGCCACACGGAGCTGGGACTTAGCACAGGCCTTTCTGGTCCTCAGGCTTCAGACTGACTGACTTCCTTTTGAATTTGACCCTCTCGCATCTTTTTAATCTTATTTTTTTAAACCACAGAACACATGGAATCTGGATGTGGAAACAGTTGTCTCTTGCATTCCACTGCAGGCGTCGTGGGAGCTTTCTGGATTTGCTCAGTGGAGCTTCTGGAAGCATCAGCTCTTTATTTGATGAATTCAGAAGAGCAAAAACACCTCCCCATAACAGCAGAGGGATAATGCTGCCGTGATAATGAAGGCAACACCATCCAAAGCAACTACGTTACCCAAAAAAGAAAGATCACTTTTAAGAACGAATTATGACTAATTAGACTTTGAATAGGAAATCAAAGGGAGATGCGTGAAGGCTCAATTTTCCCTAAAACTGACAGCCCGAACTTTTTTTAGGAATGGGAACGAAAATTATTTTAATTAACACGAGGAATCTTCCCCATCATTCTCCTGTAACTGACTTGGCCTACAAGGAGGCATTGTGGTTGTGCCCCCTGGTTACCAAGGGGCTTTCCAGGGGTGACCTGCCCTGGCATGGGGGGGGTCCCCTTCCAGAATCGCCATGGGGGAGCTCAGGCCCATTTGTATCTCTTTTCCTTCTTATTCTCCTCCTCCTCTGCTGCGCTTCTTTCCAGGGGTCAGTCGACTCTCTTCAGCCTGTTCTCAAGCCCTGGGGGATTTTGAGGAGCAATGTGCTCACGGGACAGGTGTGTCTCTTTCTGCTCTCTGTCCACTGTCCAGACTCTGGGGAGGCCGGAGCCCGGTGCTGCTGGGCGCTGCCTTCCAGGAAACCAGTCTCTACCCAATTCCAGGAGAGCTTCAGCCTGGGGCAGTGGGTGGCCAGTGGGGACAGGCTTGCATCTCTGGCCTTTGGTTCTTGGCCTCCTGATCTGTTGCTTCAACTCATCAATAACAACTGACTTACATATTTTAAATACATCTTTGGGCAAAAGCTGATGGAGTTTTGTCTGTATAATTACTTATTTCCTGTGCTTGGGTTCTTAACCTGAGGTTTGATTGGTCTCTGGAGTATCTACCATCACTTTCCTCTCTAAGTACCCACCCGGCAGTGCTCCGAAGTCTCAGTGTCACTGGGTGGTCCTTCCAGTCAGAGGGCCCTGGTCCTCCCCTCTCCCATTGTTCTTTCATCACCAAGCCAAGTCTTGACCCCACATTTTCAGATTCCAAAGCCCATGCTCTTAAGCAGTGCTAATATATCATTCCCAGATCCCTGACTTCATCTCGCTGAGCCCCAGCTTCCAGATCTGTCCTTGGAAACAGCAACACCAAATGCCCCCAGAGAGGCGAGGACTCCACCGGGTGGGGAACCCGGACCCGTGTCTTCCTGTCTCCCTCACAGACCATCACAGAAGTGGGGTTTACTTTGTTTGATTGTAATTCTGTTGACAGTGGATCCTCAGCACATCTGGATTTTATTAGGATTCAGTGGGCAGTGGGCTGGCTTCCTTCTAAGAAACACGACCAGAGGTAAAATGTTTGGATGACGATGAGTAATTCTGATGAAAGCAAAATGTTTTCTGACCATAGTCTCACGTGGTGGCTTTGGCTAAATGTGAAATGACCTGTTAAAAGTTAAAAATTAGTTACTGGAATTTGTGAAATTGGATTTTATAGTGATTATTAATTTTGCAGAGAGACGTTCTTGGGCTGAATGAGAAATGCCCTGGTCACCCTGGCTGGCCTCCAGCATGCAGCTGCATCTGGCCCTTAGATGGGCAGAGATACTAGCCAGGGAAAGGAGCCTTGACTTTAAAGGGGTTTTAAAAAACTTAGGCTCCAAAGAGGTGGGTGCAGTCCAAGGAGAGTGTTAAATGCTATTCTGGAACCAAGAGAGGCTGCAGTCATTGGCATCAGTTCTAACTGGAAGGGATGGGAGAGATGTGACCACCTTGGCTATCACCTTTCTGGACCGACACCAGGAGGGATGGGCAGGGGCTGGGGCTTCATAGAAAGGTGACCAAGTATTCCTTTGACCTTCTCCTTTGTGCCTTTCAACAGGTTTGTCAGCATGGGGAAGTTGAGGCAGCTTAGAAAGCTCCCCACCAAATATCATGCTTGGTTGTTTGAAAATCAATATTGCCCTTTTTGCACTGAATTTTCGGTTACTTTGCCAGTTCCTCAGACAGGACAAAAGTGATGCAAAGGAGGTCAAGAAAAATAATGAATTTTGAAGCAGTATACTTTGGTCAATTTTCAAAGACCTTCTTTAAAGACCTTTTTCACTCTGACTTTTTTTCCCCCCTCCTGGATTAATTCCATCTACAGTGACATGTCGTTAAATGTTTGTTCATGAAAGCTTGAAAATGAGCTCCATTGGGTGCATCACTGCTACTCAGTACCCAGGCGTCGCCCTCGGCTCCCCATTGTCACTCCCAAGTCATCCTAAACATAGTCTTGGGGTGTGCGTGCGTGTTTGTGTTTTTTTAATTGCCAGTTCTTCCCAGCTGGAATCAGCCTTGCCTTCCACGTGGTGAAAAGCACCCACAAGATGTTGTTGAGGATGTGCTAATTAATGGCTGTCCAAACATCTGGGGAGAAATGAGCAAAGTTACAGTTAACACGCGATAAACAAACGCGAGAAGGGCAGACGGTTGGAGCACATCGAGAGATTGTTAGAGGAAGGCACTGTCTGCTCTGCACCTGTTTCCAGCAGTTCCATGTGGAAGGGAAGACAATTCTGACTCACTGTGTGTCCTTAGTGCCCGATCCTGTAAACTTGACCCACTCTAGAGTCTGGGGGAAGCTTTCCCAGGCAGGTCGGGATGATGGTTCTGTTGCCATCCATACCCCGGAGCTTCAGTGAACGAGCCCTTGTCTATTCCTCAGGTGTGTGTGTATGTACACATGCGGCTTAAAAATCTGTTTCAAACTTCACCTTTCAGCCAGCCTGAAATGGTTCTTTCTTGTCGGCCAGTTGTCTCTGCTCTAACTAGCTCTCCTCACAGCACACACCAACAGGTCTGCATACGCGAGTCAACAATGAAGATAGTAAGAGCCAGCACATTCTGAACCCCTGCTGAGCACCAGGCCATCTTCAAATGCTTCACACACGTGGTTATATTGACCTCTCCCAGCATCCGTATAAATTAGGTGGGGTCATTCTCCCCATTTCAGAGAAGAAAACTAAGGGGCAGAGATGACTATGTCGTCAGCATGAGGCATGATGCCATGGTGTGGCATTGTTCTGGCCCAAACTTCACTTGCTAATTGGTAACTTATTTCACCTTTAATCTAACATTTCTGGATCCTGAATTCTCCTTCTCTCATTTTGAACTTTTGATTGCCCCTTTTAACTTACTCATCACGACTCTCCTGTCTCCCTCAAGAGTCCCAGCTAATGTTCCCCTTAATGATTTCTCCCTGTCAGGCGCTGCCTCGGCCCCCTGTCTGGCGGGTGGGCCTTGACAATGATGGCCTCCAAGTCTTCTCCATCAGAGAGATTCAGAGAAGCTTCAGACTATGCCCAAGTCCTTTCCCCCTCCCTAAAGAAGAAAGCAGTAGGTCCTAAACGTCTGTCTTTTTCCTAATCAAAGAAGCAATCACTGATTCTTATGACTAGAAAATGTAGGTTGGGGGTCTTACTCAATTGTGGATTTATCAGTAAATATGTTATCTCTGTCTAAGAATCTCAACTTAAATCTCAGAGAGAGGATGCGGTCATCTGCTTCTAGTCTATCATGTGACGTCATCACTCCCTCTCTCTCGACCCCCCCAGGTCCCTAAACACAGGAAAAATTATTCCTGGTCTGCTCCATTATTCTCTGGAAATGATAACCATGCAGTTTCTCCATACATATGTTATTATATTTAGTGTTTCTCCTTTAGTAATCTGTCTGAGGTAGTTTTGACTACTTCTCTAGCCCAACAAGAACCCAGAAGGGTACAGAATGATTTCTTTCATGCCCTGACATATTCAAGGCCCTTTCAGTGGACAACCACATGTTTGTTATCTAAATGGGGTTACTTTTTTGGTAACAAAAAGAGTTGATAGATGTAAGTTTGCCTTCAACTAAACCAACTGAGACACAAAGGACCCAGCCCCTCCTCCTGGTCCATGTGCTGTGGGTCTGACCCCAGCAAGCATCTTGTTCTACCTTTGCTCATGGTTCCCACTTTTCCAATTGACCTCACCTACCTGATATCTGGGCAAGCACACAGTCAGCACATACTGAATCATGTTGCTTGTCTACCAATAGTTCTGACATTAAATCATCTCATTCAGGAGGCATGCTATTATAATACATCATGGGGGGTTTTGTCAACATTTTTGAACAATTTCAAAGTAGTGTAAATAGCACAGACTGAACCAAAGCAGCACAAAAGAATGGGGGAAAAGAGGTAACTTGAGTGGAGGTCCTTGTTCCGGCATATTTGTTATACTCGGTGCATGTCCCTAAGTATCTGAGTATGTGTACCCTAGATTTAAAAATAAATGAATCATTACTGGAGATCGTAAAGGTCTCCTTCCATCACTCACTTTCTCAAAGATGTCTGTCAAGCCTACCCTTATAGGGTCAGCGGAAAACCCCAGAAATAAAAAACCAGGGTGTCCAATTTGTGAATCCCCACTTGAACACTTAAGAGCTTAGAACCAGACCCTAAGAAAACAGAGAAAGAGAGGGAGGGAAAAAAAAGATTGATCTACAGGGGGAGTTAGAATAGAGGAGAGAGAGAGAAATCACTGGCCATCACATAGTTAGATGCCGTCTGTCTTACCAGCAGTGCGAGGGAGCAAATCAGAGCCAAAACCCAAGAGATTCAGGCCCACTTGCCTTCGGTGTTTTCAAATTCTGTCTGGCCTCTCAGCTCTGCTCCTCGGTCCCAGTTGTCTCCCAATCAGGAAGTCCAGTTCATGGGCTGCTGAATGTTATAGTTGAAGGACCCGGTGATCTCACCCGCGATCTTGGTTGGGGGGTAGGGGGGTCATTGTGGAGTCTGTTCAGAACATCATTCACTGGCTAGGAATTTGCTCCTCATTGCTCCTCAAACAAAAGAATCTCAAAGTGTTGCTATAGACATTGTCTTCTCTGTAAACCAAGATAATGTGAGGGGATGTGTTTGCCAGTGAATTAAAATTAGATGCTTTCCATCTATCAAGAGATCACAGGGAGCAGAAAATGAGCAATGTTGAGATGTGTTGTTTTTCCATAAAGTTGTTATAATTACATGACGATGAGAAGAAAGAAATACCCATCAGAAATGACTGCTTCTTCCCTTATAAAAATAAACTTTTTGCTTTGGAAAGGTTTCAGATTTACAGAGTTGTCATGAAAATAGTACAGAGAGTTCTTCTGTAGCCCACATTCAGTTTCTGCTCTTATGAACATATTACATTAATATGGTACATTTGTCACAATCTTAAGGCACGATGGATGCATTATCATCAACTGACGTTCATAATATATTCAGATTTTCTCCCATTTCCTCCCAACATCCTTTCTATTCCCAGATGTCATTCAGAACCTCACATTCCATTGACTAGTCATGTCTCCTTTGAGGTTCCCTCAGCTGTGGCAGTTTCCCAGATGTTACTTATTTTGGCGACCTTGACACTTTTGAGGTCATTATTCAGGTGTTTTGTAGAATGTCTCTGAATTGGAATTTTCCTGAATAATTGATTGATCGCTAGTAATTAGACCAGCATAATATGGTTTTCAGAGAAAGGCCACAGAGTGGTGCATGTTCATCAGATCCTATAAGGAGGCAAATGATCAATATGATTTATCCCTGTCGATATTAACCTTGATCTCCAGGCTCGAGCTAGTGTTTGTCAGGTTTCGCCATCATTTTTATTCTCCTTTTCCACACTGTATGCACTGGATGAAAGTCACTATGCAGAGTTTACACTTCAAAAGTAGGGAGCTGTGCTCTGTGTGCTATGGAGCAACTTAAGTTATTTGAAATTCTCTTGCGTGTAAGATTTCTTTATTATCACCACTTCTGTATTTAGTAATTTACCTCAGTTTGCACTCATGGATATTTATTTTAGACTTTAGGTTATAATCTCACTCTCTTCTATTTTGCTGCTCTAACTATCCTAGTGATGGCTATTTGGACCTCTTCTAGTTGACACCTGCTGTCCTTTGACTTCCCTCCATCATTTGCGGGGTTTTCTAGTTTGTTTTGTTTTGAACACTTAAATACTTGAAGGCACTGCAGTTTGCTCCAGGCTCATTAGTTTATTTCCTGTCCCAGTTCTAGAATCAGTCATTTCTCTAAGAAGTTCAGGTTCCTTTCATGGGAGAATGGCATTAAAAATAAATACCTGGTGCTAGGTGTGCTCTTTGCATATGGTTCTCATGGCTTCTGGGGAGAGGTTGCAATGTTGATTATCATTTGTAAAAACTGAAACCGTCGGGATGTAAGAAAGCTCTCACCTGGACTGTGTCTGCTTTTCATGCTTGGGGCTGGAGAATTGTATTAAAACTTTACCTAACTTGGTTTTGCCCTGGAGATCTCTCTTCTTAATAGATGCCTGCAAACACAGCCTTTGTCGAGGGCCTTTATTTAAGGAAGTCACCATTATATCTGTATTTTAAAATTGGTTACCCAAAGTATGTTGTGAGCTGAATCAGTTAATCATCTCTCCTCCCCTCTTTCTTGTATTGAGCTGAAATTTTTTAACTAAATTCACACATCCACCCTCCAATGGAACACTTGAATACCTGCAGCCAGAACTTCCCTTAGGTAGAAAAACAAATCATAGCATTTCCCAAGATCTGGATTCCAGTGAGCCCAGCAAAACACCATGGGCTAGAAATTTCAGGGATACTAATTCCCTGCAACTTCCTCTTTCCTAACTCCCTCCAATAAAAAAAAAAAAATACAGCCATATGATATAATGTTGTCCAGAATTTTTTTTTAAATCCCAAAGGGATTCTAAATGTTCACTATTCCAGCACACACATTTATACACAAAGAGATCTGAAGGTTTTCTGATTTCAATTAAGATTATTATCTCCTGTGAGTGATGGTTTCTTCTTTTTTCACCCCAGAAATCCCTTTGGCTGATCTATTTTAAAAGAGCATTAGCAAGGGATAACCAGGCTTACTTGGATTGAGTCTACTTCCCTCCAGGTCTCTTTGTCTTAAATTCTGAAGCCCCTTTTCCTATCCTGCTAAAGGTTAGCCTCTTGAAATCAAGGACATGGGCCATTGTTACTTTTCACATGAAAAGATACGCTACACGGCTTTTACAGCCAGAAGTATATAAGGTTCTGGAAGTCAGAGAGATCATCCAGAGCTATGAAAAGCCTTTATCTAAATCAGACCAAGGTCAAAGTCCTACCCTGCTATTAATTAGAATCTGTTTTTTTTTGTTTTTTGTGGTTTTTTTTAGTGAAACTATCTGGTATTTGTCTTTCTCTTTCTTACTTATTATTTTTTTTTTAAAGATTTATTTATACAAACACTGGGTACAGTCAGAAGCGCGGGAGGGTGAGAGAATTCACCAGAGCCAGAGCGGGGAGCAGAACAGACAGGCTGATGAAATACACTGCTGAGGGGAGCAGCGGTTGGCAGGAGAGGTCTGCGCGCCATGTGGGACCCTAGCCAGTGGCCAGGGATTGAACTGGCGCTGCAGAGGCTGCCATCAGCTTCGCAGCCCAGCGCTCAACCGCTGAGCCACCAGCAGAGGCCCCAGCATCTGGTTTTATTGGTCAAATTTCCAAGCCTCTGAACCTTAGTTTCTTAATCTGTCATGCGGGCTAAGTCCTTCCAATAAGTTATTGGGAGGTTCTAATGTCAGGCATAAACATCAAATCTCTGGGAAGTGCCGTGCACATAAATGTTTGCATTATACTTGCTTTAGCAGTATTTGAACATGGTGCTCATTAAGTATTCTGAAACACATCATGGATCGTGTTGGTGTGGGGATACGGCCGTGAACCTGTCATGCTCAGTGGAACCTGGGTCAAGTAATAACCTTGAGAAACTGCCCCTCTGTTCATAAAGTTGAGGGGGTTAATGATACATCCCAAGAGAGTGCACTCAGCTTCCCTCTGGAGAAAATTCTCAAAGCAGAATGCTACTTAGAATCGTAGATTCTTGAAAGTAGTAATAGAAGGGAAAATTATTGAAATTAATCATTTAATAGATATAGTTCAGTCATGATTTATAACAATGACCCAACTATCTACTATTAATAGGTAGGAAATTCACATCTCAATTATTAATCCTTTAAAATACTAGCCCTCCACATCATTTTTAGGAAACTGTCCCTGTGTCTTTCACCTACTGTGCTTTACCTAGGATAACTGTCAACATCTAGAATATTAAATTGACCTTGTTCTCACACCAATTTTCAAATACTCTGTACACAAGACTACAGATATAGAGAGAAAGAGAGAGAGAAAGAGAGAGAGAGAGAATGAGTCTCTCGCAAAACATATGTATGTGAAATATTCACTCGAGTAATTCAGTCAGCCAGCTCTACTACCTTTTCATCTGTTTACTCAAGGTCTTTGCAGAGCCCCCTTTCTTACCTTCCCCATCAGAAGGCCTCCCCAAAAAGTCTGGCATCTCACCTACACATTCATCCCATCTGGCAAATTTAATTCCTGATTCCTCATCTCAGAGCATGTTAGCAATGCTCTTTGACCAGTCAGTGCCTTCAGGCATCTTAGAACGAAAAGAGGTCAATTTCTGCCTCTCTGGGCTTTTGCAGTTAAATGTTTTTCTTTGCATTCCTCTCTTTAATTATGCTCCTGTCACAGAACATTTGTACATCACTCCCCCGGTCCCACCACGGCCAACACATACAACATAACCCTGGTGGAAGGCAGAGTTCCAGATGGTCCGTAGACGCGCTTGAAGTCACAGACACCACTGCTAGGTCTTGGGACTGGAATGCTCAGCCTTTTCAAACTCACCCACTTTCTCCACATTAGCCAATTTTGATCTCCAACTTCGAAGTTATTTCAGGAGAGCAAAAGGCAGGGTGTGATTTCTCCATCCATTGGATTAAAATATCAAGTGAGGCACAGAACATATGTGGTCTTCTAACTTGAAAGCCTATCAGTGTGATTCCTTTCCAGGATGAAGAATTTAAAATTGGCCTCCCTCTTCGTTATCCTGAATTGTGCAACTGCGTGGGGAGATTTCAGTAGGGTTCTTGTGTCTTCGAAGACTCCTTTGTCATGGAGGTATAATATTTAAAAGCATAATGTTTAAATGTTCAGTTGGATGCATTTGACTATTGAATGTATCTGTGTAGCTGCTACCCCAAATAAAATATGGAATAGTTCCACCCTCTCAGAAACCTTTCTAATAACCCTGTCCAGCCAATCTCCTTTCCAAACCCCCAAGGAGGCGGTGCCTTCTAAAGGCCTATATTCTCTCAGGTCTGACATATTTGCACAGAGTATCATCTTTTAAAGATCTGACCATAGTGTTGGGTGTGTCAGTGGCTTTTTCATTTTTATTGCTGAGGAATATTCTTTCGTTGTGCTCATCAGTCTGTTTACCCTGAGACTCCTTGTTGGCTATTTTCAGCTTGAGGTTACTATGAACAAGGCTGCTTGCATAAGTCTTGTAGGGATGCCTTGGCTATATATTCTTGGGACTGGAATTACTGGAATCTAGGATCTATACATGCTTATATATATGCTTCACATCATGAAAAAAATATAAAAGTGGTTTCAAAGTGGTTTCTACAAGTAGTGTCTAAGACACCTGGCTGGTCATTTCCTCTACAATATTTGTTATTATCAGTCTTTGCTATTAGCCATTCCAGAAGTATTCAATAGTTTTGATTGTGGTTTTAATGAGCACTTTCTTGGGACTAATTGAGAGTCCGTTCATATATTTTCTTTGTGCTTTATCTGTTTAAGTGTTTTGCCCATTTAGAAAGTAGGATTGATGTTTTTGTTACTGGTTTGTGGGAATTACTTAGCCTGGATATAATTTCCTTGTCCAATATTATATACCACAGACATTTTCTTCTTGTATGTGACTTGCACATTTATTTTCATAATGGTGCTTTTTAGTGACTATGCATTTTTAATTTGGACAAAATTCTATTAATCATAATTTTACAATTTAGTGTTTTCTGTGTTCTCTTTAAGAAATTTTTGTCTAACCCAAATGCATTTATGTATTCTATATTTTCTTAGGATCTTTATGGTCCTAACTTTTACATTTAGGTCACTGTACCAACCCAAATAAATTTTTGTAACTGGAGTAAGTTTGAGATCAAGAATTATATTGTTTAGGGCCTCCCTAGTGGCACAGGGGTTAAAGCTACCAAGCTGTCACCAGCCACTGCAGCACGAGTTCCATCCCCAGCCGGCCAGGGAGCAATTTCACATGGCGTAGCAGACCTCTCCTGTCTTGCCCACTGCTCCCCTCAGCAGTGTATTTCAGTAGATCTGCTTGTTCTGCTCCCCGCTCTCTCTGGTGAATCCTCTCACTCCCCACATCTCTGGCTTACACCCCAGTTCTTGTATGCATAAATAGATGAATCTTTTTAAAAAAATTATATTGTTTATTTGGACATTATTTCTCCTAGCACCAATTGTTGAAAAGAATGACTTTGCATTTGGCTTTGCACCAGTTGCCTTGTCTCTGAGCCCTGGGACAGGATGGGATATTTCCAGGGTGTCTTGTCTCTTCAGAGGCTTGGACGATCTTGTGCGCACCTTGTGAATTGTGGGACCTGTCACCAGGCCTCTGTATTTGCAGATTCTTCTGATATGACACTGCGTGTTCCTTTTTCTTTTCATACTACTTAAAACACAGCTTAACAATAGCCTGAAAAATCTGTCTTGATTTGTCCCATATGGTGCAGCTAAATGCCTATTTTGAGGTGTCTTTTAGCACCATGAATTCTCTTTCAAAACACTTGTTTTCCTGCATGCTAATTTTCTCTTAATTTGACTGTCTCCAAAATAAGAGAGTGATTTACTTGAAGACAGGATTGTCGTTTTATCTCTGTATCCTTAGTACTTAACACGGTGACAGCAAAAAGAAAAAGTAGCCACTCGATTCATGGTTTTAATTGAATTTTCCCTGGATACACCACAGAAGAAGTAGAAACTTATAGACTTTGCAGTGAGAGCATTTTGATTTCAAATCTCATTTCTACCACTCACTAGCTATTTGAAGAGGGGCAAGTTATTTAATTACTAAATCTCAATTTATCTTTCTGAATCATATTTTTGTAATAAATAGAATAATGCCCACTATAGAGCAGCTGCTAAATAAATGCTAGGTAACATATAGCCCTTTGGTAGGAAATGAGCGAATTAAAAGCTTACTCCTGAATTGCACTCACTTCCTACTCTAACATTCAAGGATGTGGACTTCATAGTTAAGTTGAAAATGTTATGTTACCCTCTGTCTATAAACTCAGAACTGCAATTTGGATGCAGGATTCAAGTTATTGCTCCAAAATGGAACATACTTTATAGTCTGCCCTGTATCTATCAAATCATACCCAAAATATTGAAACTAAGCAGGAACCAAATCTTCGAATAAGGATATTGCATCATTGTGGAATTTGACCACAGGATAATTAATGTATTCCAAATTACAAAGCTCTAGTACTTCTAGATATCCTGGGGACATCATACATAGAGGAGGAAAACATCGCCGGGACCCCTGAGGTTTGTTACAGACCTAATTCAGAGTCTTCCAGGGAAGAAGCTTTAGTGATGAGATGGGTCCCCCAGAGAGTCATGGTCCCAGGTCTTCCCATGTGAACTTCTCCCATCCAGTACCCTCTCCCCAGGTTATGTCATTTGCTCTCGTCTACCCCACTCAGAGGCACTTGAGAAGCTTACTGAGATGCTTTTAAGTAGCTTTTTAAGTACACTATTTCCCAACATCACTCCCACTTGGCCCCATACCGCACAGAGTGTACCAATCACTTCCCCACTCATTGCCTTTCATGCATGCTGAATGCTTTTCTCAATTGACCTGATACCTATTAAACCTGAAGTGGACTTTTAAGATTTGAAGAACATTTAATCAATGGGGCATTAGATTGAATAAATCATAGCTGAGATGAATTCCTTAAATTGATACAATCTTTAATGAGCATTGCACTTGATTTAATAATCTATTTATTAAATACATTTTCTAAATGGTAAATTGAACACTTGCCTAAGAGCAAGCAATTAGGGCTATTTTCGTTCCATATTTATTTTCCTAAGTTCAGACAATACTTGTGAAATCGTAAGCACATTGAACAAATCTCTGAATCATTTGTTATTTTCCAATAAAGCTCAAAATATTCAATCTTAGCTTTGGCTACACCCATCTCTTTGTTAAGCTGCAGAGAGTGCTAACAAGCATGGAGGGAGGTTTACTAATTCCACGATAACTAGTATTAAATCTCTAGTGAGTTTATAAAATCTACATGCAATTTAATAAATCTGGGTTGAGATTGGTTAAATCTCTTTAACCTCTATTAAATCCAATGAGAAATGTGTTAAAGAGGCCCTGTCGTATTAAAGCAAGTTGTAAAAGAATATCATATTTTCCCCCCAAATCTCATTAAGCCGACATGTTCTGTTTTTTGGATTTCCTTTATTTCCTTTTAAATTATTGCTGGTTATTACTTACGTATTTATGTGTAAAAAGTAGCTTTCTTCCTCCTAACCACCGCCTCCCTCAGGGCCGATTCGGTTTCTGAAGGACTTGTTCAGGCCCAGGGAAACTGCAATGCATCCTCCCAGTTGGTCCTCAGTCAAAACCGAATGCTCCCAGTGTGAGTCTCTGCCCTTTCTTTCCAAATCTGTGATGAAAATGAGCAATTCATCCCACCCTGATGTATAAATCTCTTACTCCCGTACATCAAGATAAAGGTCGTAGTCTACGTTCATAGTGATTTCTTCCTTGTATCACTAATAACATCTTGCATTGTTAACCATGAAACTATTTTAAAATCTAATTTACTCTTCTCTATGGATGCCAGGCCAGATACTCATCTTTTATAACTCAAAGGAATAATTTATCTCCCTTTGTTTCTAGGGGGAGAAGCAACCTGATATGGCAGTTTATTTTATGTATTTCATTTTGCCTGAATAATGAGAGCAGACTCGTCAATTTTAATCAATCAATGAATATTTATTGAGCTCCTACTAAGTGTTCAAATATTTTTGTTTCTTGCGCAAAATAGTCTATTTTCAAAGCACGGAAATCTGATTAGGAAAATTCATTCAGTGCGACAAATCTGTCTCGAGTGCCCACTGAGGATGGCGTCATATCAAGCCGGTGATGGAAAGATAAGGAAGATACCACTCCTTCTCTCCAAAATGCTGTTATCTACTTCTGTGGGGCAGGGAGGTGAAAAGCAACTTGTTAGAAAATGATGAGGGTTTTATTTTTATGAAAATATAGAAAGAATGGTATTGAATAATGAGGAACAGGAAAATATGCTAAGGTCAGATTTATTGTATTCACTCATTTTTCCAACATTATTGAGGTATAATTGGCACATTAGATAAAGCATACAAAAGGATCATTTGATGTGTGCACTTATTGTGAAAGGATCCCCCCATGCACACCAGGGTTGACACATTCATCACCTCACATATTTAACTTGTATATGCATGTATGAGAGAACATTGACATTCTACTCTTTTAGCAAATTTCTAGTCAACGTATTACAAGTGAGAACCATAGAAGTTACTCATCTTATAACTGAATTTCTGTATCTTTTTACTGAACTCCCCTTTTTGGCCCCAATCATCAGCCTCTAGCAAATACTTTCCTACTGTTTCTGTGAGTTTGACTTTTTAAAACCAATCCACATAGAAATGGAATATAAATACCATGCAGAATATTTGTATTTTTCTGTCTAGTATATTCCATTTAGATTAATGCCCTCTGGATTTATCCACATGTTGTAAATGATAAAATGCCCTTTTTTAAAATTTTAATAATATCCCATTGCAATGCCTGATAATATTCCTTTGCATTTTCCTTATCTATTCACCCATTCACAGACACTTAGATGGTTGCCATCCCTTAGCTATTGTGGATAATGCTGCTGTGAATATAGGAGTGAGGGTACCTTTTCGAGATGATTTCATTTCCTTTGAATATGTATCCAGAAGTGGGATTGTTAACTCACATCAGAGTTCTATTTTTAATTTTTTAAGGGGACTTCAGAATTTACTTTCTCATTCATAGCACACAAGTGTCTCCTTGTCTCTGTATACTCCCTACAGTTTTCTGTTCTCTTTGACCACAGACATCCCAACAGCTCTGAAGTGCTAACTCATGGTGATTTGGTTCGCATTTCTGTGATAATTAGTGATGTTGAGCACATTTCTATGTGCATCTTGGTTATTTATATGTCCTCTTTGGAAAAAAAAAAAACATGTATTTAGGTCCTTTGTCGATTTTTAGTGGTTTCATTTATTTATTTTGCTGTTGTGTTAAATGCATTCTTCGTATTTTGGAATATCAATCCTTTATATCCGTGAGGTTTACAAATATTGTTTTCCTTTCCATATGTTGCCTTGTCCTTTTGTTGCTAATGTCTTTTGCTGAGCAGAGGCTTACTAGTTTGATGTAGCCCACTTGTTTATTTTTGGTTTTGTTGCCTTTACATTTGACTTCAGATCCAAAAGCATCATTGCCAAGGCCAATGCGAAAGCGCATACCCCCTGTGTTTTCTCCGAAGGTATATGTAGTTTGGGTCCTTACAGTCAAGTCTTTAATCCATAGTGAGTCGATTCTTGTGTATGATATTCGACTGGGGTTCAGTTTTATTCTTATGCATGAGGCTGTCCAGAACACCATTTATTGAAGAGTCTATCCTTTCCCCATTGCTCTGGCTACTTCCATTACTATTTAAATAAAAGTGGTGGAAGTGGGCACTCTCTGTTCCTGATCTTAAAGAAAAAAGAAAGCTATCAGCTTTTCACGTTGACTATGTTATCTATGGAATAGGTCATAAATGACTTTTATTATGTTCACTTATGTTTCTTTTATATTCAGTTGAGAGTTTTTTTTTTGTTTTTTTTAAAGATTTGTTTATTTGTACAAGAACTGGGATACAGGCCAGATGCACAGGAGGGTGAGAGGATTCACCAGAGACAGAGCAGGGAGCAGAACAGGCAGACTGACGAAAGACACTGCTGAGGGGAGCAGCAGGTGTGACAGGAGAGGTCTGCCGCACCATGTGGGACCCTCCCTGGCTGGCAGGGATCGAACTCACGCCACAGAGGCTGCCAACAGCTTCATAACATGGTGCTCAACCCGCTGCGCCACCAGGGGAAACTCTCGGTTGAGAGTTTTTTATCATGATAGAATGTGAAATCATTCAACTGCTTTTCTAGATCCACTGAAATGATCCCATGCTTTTGTTTTTGTTTTTTGTTAATGTGGCCATCACACTGTAAATTTAGTGATATTGAGCCATCCTTGTATGCCTGGAGTAAATCCCACTTGATAAAGGCTTGTGATTGAAGTATTTTGAATTCAACTTGCTAGTAGCTTATTGAGGATTTTTGCATCTAGGTTCATCAGGGATTTTGGTTTGTGATTTTCTTTTTTTAGTTTCCTTGTCAGGGTTTGGTATCAGAATAATGCTGATTGAAGTTAGATTTTATATGACATTAAACACCATAATAAAAAGAAACCCAAGTGTGTTTGAAGGGAAATTGATGACAATGGAATGAAAGTAAATGGGAGAAGAAAGAATAAAAGATGATTCTAGTGCGTTTTAGTCTGAGTAATACTGACAGTAATGGTGTCACTAGCAGATATGAACAGCATTGAGGAAAGACATCATTTGGGAGGGAAGAAGAGCTCAAATTTTAACAAAGTTTGAATACCAGCCCCCTGCCCCAAATTCTACATGCAAATATCTAGCAGATGTTGGAATTTAGGAGTGGAGTTATGGGCCTTAAAGGAACTAGGAAGAAACATATTTGGAAGTCATCAGCCCACAAAGTATAGCATTTCAAAACTTAGCACAGCACATAGCATTTCAAATCTATGGAATTGCCAAAAGAGAGAGCAAAGACAAGGCTGGACAGAATGTGTGCTTAGAATTTAAGGTGATTGACCTTAAATCCTTTTGCTAAAGTAAAAGGATCATATTTATGACAAATGCAAAATAATCCACAAGATTTGAAATCCAAATTCATACAATTACACTAAAAAATCTTAGATTAAAAAAAATTAAGGGACTGCCCAGTGGTGCAGCAGTTGAGCACTGGGCTGCTAAGCTGCCCGCAGCCTCTCCAGTGCCGGTTCGATCCCCAGCCACCTGCAAGGGTCCCACATGGCGCGCAGACCTCTCCTGCTGCCTGCTGCTCCCTTCAGAAGTGTACTTCGTCAGTCTGCCTGTTCTGCTCCCTGCTCTGGCTCTGGTGAATTCTCTCACCCTCCTGCGCTTCTGACTGTACCCAGTGCTTGCATAAATAAGTAAATCTTTGAAAAAAATTAAAATGTCATTCTAATATAATTTATACATAGATATGTTTAGCTAGCAAAATATCCACACAATTTGGAACTATGTAGGAAAGAAGGAGGCTTTCTCCCCCTCTTTAGGCATTTCCTCTATTATGATAACAGTTTTTTTTTAATTAATAAATTTTATTTTTATATTCCCCATACAATAGCAATCCCCCCATTCTGACCCCAATCCCTCCCCTCCTGCCCCCCACCCCCCAAAAAGTGTCTCTGGTTCATAGTTTTTGTTGATTTTGATTTTCACTTTCTTATAGTTATTCATTTTCCTGGTCCCTTATTTAAGTTTTCTAGATTCCTGCTATGAGTGAGACCATCCGGTATTTTTCTTTTTCTTTTTGGCTTATTTCACTGAGCATGATCCCTTCCAGCGCCATCCATGTTGCTGCAAATTGCATGTGTTTATCTTTTTTGAATGCTGAGTAATATTCCATGGTATATATGTACCACATCTTCTTGATCCAGTCATCTATTTTTGGGCATTTGGGCTGTTTCCAAAGCTTAGCTATTGTAAACAGTGCTGCTATAAACATAGGGGTGCAGGTGTTCTTTGGAATTGATGTTTCTGTGTTCTTTGGGTAAATACCTAGGAGTGGAATTGCTGGATCATAAGGAAGCTCTATGTTTAGTAGGTCCAGAAATCTCCACACAGCTCTCCATAGTGGTTGGACCAGTTTGCACTCCCACCAGCAGTGCAGGAGAGTTCCTTTTTCTCCACAACCTCGCCAACATTTGTTGTTGCTAGTTTTTTTAATATGTGCCATTCTCACTGGTGTAAGATGGTATCTCATGGTAGTTTTGATTTGCATTTCCCTGATTGCAAGTGATGTTGAACATTTTTTCATATGTCTGTTGGCCATTCGCATTTCCTCTTCAGAGAAGTTTCTTTTTAGTTCCTCAGATGATAACAGTTTATTATTAAAATACTAAACTTTTTTTAAAATACTAAAACTTATACTAAGTTGGTAAAATAGAATAGTGTGTTACCATGTGTTATCACCTAGCATTTCCCAATAATAGCATTTTCCATAGTCATAGTGAATTGTCAAACCCAAGAAACTGACACAGATACAATAAACTATTCATTAAATTACAGAGCTTATTCAGACTTCACCATTTTAAATGCACTTATGCATACACATAGTACTATGACAATGTATCACTTGTATAGATTTTTAAATGCCTCAATAAAGAAGTAAACACAGATTAAACAGAAAAATACTTCCACAACCTATAGTGCAAAACTATGAAGGTACATTTGTGGGCACGCTGATGAGCATGGGACAGTTACAATGTCCCAACGGGAGTGATTATCTTAGTGAGCAGGCTACTTATGGAAGGGCCATCTCAACTGCCCCCAGGACAGGCTATGGCTGAGGGACAGTCATGTCAGATGGTGGAAGAAGGTCCAGCTGGAGGACTGTGTTGCCAGCTGAGAAGATAAAGGATGGCCTCAGGATGACAGCAATGGATAGGACGATCCAAGGATCAGGGTGACAACTGTTCAGAAGAAGAATGGACTTGCTGGAAGAAGAGGGAGCTGAAGGTGCGGAAGAAAATGTGAGAAAACATGGGTGATGGAACAGACGTGATTAATTTTGTGCCCCAACCCTGAGGAAGCTTATGAAAAGCTGAATGAGGGGTTAGAATGTAAAGGAGAAGAGTGATAAGGTCAGAACATTCTTCAGTTCTGGCATCAGCTGCCCAGCCTGCAAAAAGGGGACATTGTGAGGTCACCTCATAGAGCCATGGAGATGAAATGACTTAGCATATGCAAAATGCAAAAATGGTACCCAATTCATAAGGAACGGGCAATAAACATTAGCCCTTGTCATTAGCATCACCAGCTTAGAGCAGGAAAAACTGAACCATATTGTTACTGTCAATTTCCCTGAAGATTTTCCAGAGCACTCTAAGCATGCATTACTTTTTTTCATTAAATGCATTATTTCCCCTTTACATCATTATAACAATAAAAATTAATAAAGGAAACACCCAGGTGATAGCACATACCCGGAATTTTAGCTGGGCAACATCTGGCTGCAGACACCCGAGGCGGAGAAGGCCATGGCTATTGGCCACAAAAAAGAATTTGGAAGCTTCCGTTTGGGTGAGTGGTGACGTGCTCCATTTTGTGGGTACAGTAACAGGAAGATATTCCTGCTGAATGTGTCCATGAAGCAACTGGAGACAAGGAACATGAGCTCAGTGATTAATGAGGATTCGCCTTGATTGACGATGGGGCTGGAAATGTAAATTTAGGAGTCATTAGCATAGAAGTCATGTTTAAAGCTATGAGAATGGATGAGCTCTCCCAGAGCGAGTCTTAAAAAAATAAAAGGCAGGTAGACTTTGGCTTCTGGAAGGTGGAGGGGTGGGGAGAGAATCAGTAAAGGAAACAGAAAGGAGCAATGCAGGGTGCAAGAGCAGAAGAAGCTCGTGGAAGATAGAGCCAGGATCACACAGCAACATCAGCTGTGACCTTGAAGCTGAGCACTGAAAGAAGGTCGCCATGGAGAGGACGTGACAGATTCAGTAATAGCTAAAAAGAGCCGTGAGGGAACTTTCAGAGAGTAATAAGAGGTTGCCATGAAAGAATCACTCTTTTGTATATAAATATGTTATTCCAGTTTGTTTCTGCTGATATTTAATACACTTCAGTGAGAATACAATTTTAAAGAGTTATTTTATTTATTTATGCATATAAGAACTGGGGTACAGGCCAGAGGTGCCAAGGGGTGAGAGGATTCACCAGAGACAGAGTGGGGAGCAGAACAGGTGGATCTACTGAAATACACTGCTGAGGGGAGCAGCAGGGAGACAGGAAAGGTCTGCTGTGCCTTGTGGGTCAGCTCCCTGGCCAGGGATCGAACTCGTGCTGCAGTGGCTGCTGATAACTTCACAGTGCTGAGACTTAACCCCTTGAACCACCAGGGAGGCCCTGGGAATACAATTTTATTTTATTTTATTTTATATTTATTTAAATTTTATTTTTATATTCTCCATACAATTACAGTCCCCTTATTTTGACCCCAACCCCTCTTTTCCCAGACCCCCCAGCCCCCATAGAGTGTCTCTGGTTCATAGTTGTTTGTTGATTTTGATATTTTCTTTCTTATAGTTATTCATTTTCCTGGTCCCTTATTTAAGTTTTCTAGATTCCTGCTGTGAGGGAGACCATCCGGTATTTTTCTTTTTCTTCCTGGCTTATTTCGCTGAGCATGATCCAATTTTAAATAGAGGCTAGGAGTCAGCTTGAAACATAGGGCTGCCACTTGCTGGCTATGAAGTCACTGGGGGAAAAAAACCTCCCTCAGCCTGTTTTACTATCAGTAGGATGAAAATCCTAACACCTTCTTCGTATAGTTGGTTTGAAAATTAAATAAAATAATTCACATAAAGCCCTAGAATATATCTGACATAGGTACAAATTGGTTTGTATATAACCATATAGTTGTAAATTTATGTGCAGACATATACATTATCATTTAGCCAGGACTGCTCAAAATAAGTGAGGTTTTAAGTAATTAGGTGTGTGAGGTATTATTAGGAGAGTCTTTCAGTAAGAAATTCAGTCAGAAACCTTGCACTTTCCTTTAAAAAACTAATTTAAATTTCATAAGCAATTTAATTTCAGACTTAAGGAAATACTAAGATAAGTGTTTGGGAATGTGTTTTATTAGAAAGTACAGGTTCTTGTATTTTTATAGGAGTAAAAATTAGCAAACAAGGGAGCTATCACATCAACAAGGGATTAAACAAATTCTCCTACATCCAGAAAGTGTACAAATTAAAAAAATGTTTGCAGAGCGTGCACAGACGATTCTTTCAGGAGATGGTTTGCTAGATAAATGTGTCTACATTTTCTGCCCTCCCCTGTTTGCTCCCCTCCTTCTTTCTAAAAAGAAAATGCATTAAATTTATAATGAAATAAATACAAGAAAATATTTCTGTTTTGTTTGAAGAAATAGGCCACAGACTGTTGAAATCCTCTCCTACACTAGGGA